>NC_080687.1:1429348-2789295 GCF_030445035.2 Dasypus novemcinctus | reverse complement strand
AGGCAGAACTGTACCGTGCACTTAAACCCTCCCGGTGTGGATGATTTGGTAGGGTGTGTTTGCATGTATGTACCTGCCTTGGCAGTGTCATCAGCATTTTCAGTATAAACATTTCCTGAAATAATTAAGTTAAATTATGTAAGTAATCAATCAAGCTGGATCACTGGTTGGATACAGAACCACCATTGTCAAATATTCCATAAATCTTCCAATTTGGCTTTGGTGGCGTATTAGTTTCCTGGTTTAAACAACAAGAGCGTACTGGCTCACGATTTGGAGCCTGGAAGTCTGAATGAGGTGTCAGCCAGATGGTGCTTTCTCCCTGGAGTCTGACGTGCTGAGCTGGCTGCTGGCGCTCCCTGGTCCTTGGTTCTCGGTCACATGGTGACGCCTGTGGCAGCGTCTTCTCCTTCCTCTGCTGGGCTCCGCTGACTTCCTTCACAGGAGCTTCTGCTCCTTCACGTGGTGTTTTCTCCATAAAGCCTCCAGGACTAAAGTTAGGGCCTCGCCGCGCTCAGCTGGGCTACCCGGTAGCTGAGACTAGCTCCTTCCACAGGTTTACAACGGGCTCGCACCAGAGGAACGGATGAGAAGAAGCCTTTGTCTTTTTCCAGCGTACGCAATCCAACCCACCTCAGAAGGGAGAAAGAACAGAAGACCAGGGATGTGTGAAAATAATGGAAGTTTATTTTTTCCCCCCATAAATACCATATTATAGTCCTTAGAAAATGGTGAAAGTAGCTTTTGTCTTTAAAAAATTAACTCTCACACACGAAGGAAATATGCACAGTTATTGTAGTGAAGTGTCCCCAATTCATCAGGAAGAGGTGGTTTATAATTTTTCAGATACCTCACAAATGACAAGGTTGAGGGAACTTCATTTCCTAGCTATTAGTTTTTAGCATTGCTAACACCGTCCTTTGCGCCAGCCTCCCTAGAACGTGCTGCCTGGAGGGGCCTGGCGCGCTGAGCCGGGTATTACTCCCGCCCCACCAGGCAGGCAGGGCGCTGCGAGAAGGAGAAGGGGCTGCAGGCCCGGCCTCAGGCTTCCTTAGAGGCCAGACGTGGGACCAACGCCCCATAGAGGAAAAGCCCTCTTAAACAACATTGGCTCATGAAGCAGCTCTTAATTGTGTTCTTTCTTTAGCTCAGAATTTTAGTGGTATGCACGTAAGCTTCATAAAATTTTCTAAATGAGATATGCAAATTATAGTATTATTTGTGTGTAGTGTGACAAAGCTGTTGGACTGCAGTGCAAAAAGTCATTTTCAGGAAGAGTACCAGGAGAGGATTTCAACTTAGCTGGCTGATATTAGTCAGGGTTCTCTAGGGAAACAGAATCAACAGGAGAACTGTCAATACTATGAGATTTATGAGTCTCTCACGTGACCTTGGGGAGGCACAAGTCCAGGTTCCGCAGGCAGGTGCAGCCAGGGGCTGCGATGCAGGTACAATGAAGGTCCTTGATGAGTTTCCAGGAGACATTGGTTGTCCCAAGACGAGCTGGGAAATTCTCTCTGGATGCTGAAATCACTTGTTCTTTTAAGGCATTCAACTGATTGGCTAAAACGTCACTCATTGCTGGTGGCAATTTCCCAGGTTGATCTTAGATGCAGTCAGTCTTCTGTGCAGTAAACTCAGATGACTAAAGCCCATAAATGTCCTTATATTACAGTTAGCCCAGTGCTTGCTTGACCAAAACCTGGGCAAAATTACCTGGCCGAGTTGACACCTTAGCCTCACCATCACACTGATGTCTTGGCAATCTTCTCTTCAGAGCATAACTTTGTATACTTTTGTATATACAATTTTTATATACGATTTTTTGTGTAGTTCTGTAAAAGCCTGAGGCCAGGGGAGAGGGGAAGTGGCTGGTTACAGGGGATCTAGGCTGGGACCTTGAATTCTGCCAAATTCCCACGGCTTGGTGTTAATGAGGGTGCAGACTAGAATGGGTTAACACAGGTCCCTGTTTCCTAATGTACTGACATGGTGCACAGTTCCTCAGAGTGTCAGTGGGAAACACCTGCTAACTGATGACATTACAGACATACATAGCTATTAGAATGGCTAATTTGGAATAGATCATTTGATGTGAGTTTATGTAGGTAGAATTAATAAACATAAATTCTGTCTACATGAAGAGTTGTTTTACCCAAAGGACCCAAAAGAAGCAGAATCAACTCCATTCTTTCATCTTACATGTTGATCACCCAGGCATCCCATTCCATTCGATGGCTCGTCCCACTGAGGGTACAGGAACTAACCCGTTAGGGATAAAGAGTGGATTCCCAAGTTATGCTTCAGGTTTAGACTGAGCCAGAAGAAACCCATCAATCTTATTAAATGATTGGCAAGTAAGGGAGTTGGAATTTTTAAATATGAGGAAAGTTTGAAGGAAGATTAACCCATCACATTCATTGATTTTATGGAATATGCAATTTAAAGCTGTCTGTTAGCAAATTTGTGAGGTAGGAGTAATAACCTCAGGCCGTTCTCCCCTTGTTCTTCCTCTCACCATTTCAAGGGATCAGCTGCTTCTCATTTTCTGAGTGGCCGCCCTCATCCAAACCCGCACTCAGTGCACACTAAGGGGTGACCAACGCACGGCATTCTAAATCACGCTTCCTTCCAGAACGATCCCATGTGAATAACTATCAAAGTCCTGCCCACACCATAAAACTCCTTTCGGCTTCTAATAGAAGAGCAGTTGACGCCAGCAACTCTGGAAACTGTTCCATGGAACCTTGAGGAGTGTTCTCTGATCAATGCTTGGAGAAGGCTACGGACTCTACTCCTTTCGTGGAGATTCACAGTTCACATGAGGCTTACGACCCTGAGAGGGAGTGAAAAAAACCTCAGCTCCGCGTAATGCTACATTTGACAATCGTATGGACTACGAAAGCCCGCCATGATTTGTTCATCTGTTTCAATATCACCTATTGGTGTGGACAAGGTCAGTGTTTCGTGGAACACACAGTTAGAAATCACCTCTGAACTCATAACACACAAGCGTGTGGCCAGTGTGACAATCTGTAGTCAAGCACTGTAACAAATGCTCTCTTCTGGGGAGGACAGAGGTAATAAGCGCAAACTGTTCTCTCATAAGAGACTTTTTGACATTGGACATAATATGTACTTTGAATGCATTGTCTGGAGAACCTCTGAAGACTTTAAGTGAAAAAATGATTTTAACCTTTTTGGGTTGATTTGATATATGAGATAATGGATTGTCTTTATCACATGAGGGGTGTCCGACACATTTACATGAGAAAGCCCAAAGTTTGTTGCAGAAAATTTATTCCATTGTACCTTAAATTCATGCAAGGACAGATACAGGTAATTATATATCCTGCCTTAACCTACAGAATGGAGTGGGAGAGAGTGTGAACTGCGGTGTGAACTACAATCCACGCTGAGTGGCAGTGCCTCAAATGTGTTCATCAATTGCAATGAATGCACCACCTGGATGAAAGAGGTTGTTGATGTGGGGAAAGTGGGAGGTGTGGGGGCTTATGGGAATCCCTTATATCTTTCTGTGTAACATTTTGTGTAATCTAACTTTAAAAAAATAAAAAATATATTTTAAAAAATTCATGTTTAAAAAAAACAATGCTCAAATGAGTACCATTGCCTCTATCTGCAATACTTTCTCCACAGCATTCCCACCATAAGTACCTTATGTATTTTACTAACTCACTTTTTTATTGTGCTCTCCCTTCCACAGGCACACTAGGAGGCAAAGGTGTTTTTCTCCCTTATTCATGGTTTCTCTCCAGCGGGTAGAATGCCTGCCAGACGGCAGGAACTCAGCAAGGCTGTATTTGTTAAACGAATAGCGGAGGGGCTGAGGTGGACACACATCTCTATTTAGAGGTCTCATCGGCGTACAGATATTAAATACACCCATGACAGGGTGGAAATCTCCCGGGGCAGGTGCGTGGCAGGTGTTGGTAACAACTCCTGAGGTGGAACCTTGACTCCTGCCCACATTTATGGAGAGGCAGAGTGGGGGAAGGCAGGAGGAGGGTGAGAAGGGCAGACGAAGAGGGAGCCAAGGAGCACTGCAAGAGAACGGGGCCCAGAAAGAACTGCGAAGAGAGAAGCAAGAAGGAAACAAGCCTAAAACTCCAGAGGTCAGGTATAATAAGGATTTCTCCTCCCAAAAACCTCCCTTTCAGAGATCATAGATCTTCTCTAGAAGAGATGCGCCATACCTATTTCCTTTGATATAATTTTCACTAGGAAATTTTAGGTAGCTATTTCAACACAGTAATTAGAGAGAGCTTCTTAGAGCCATTTTAAGGTAGAGCTTTAAAAAAAATGTGCTCTTGAGGTTGAGAAAATCCCAACACACGATTGTGCCACCCTGGTGGTGGCTGTTGAAGTGAGAGGCCGTTTTTGCCCCTTCTAGCTGCAGTGCGTGGGGGGCGTATGAAAAAACGGAGCCGTGGGTCGCGAATCTCATAATCTAAAATCACATGTGCTCGCGGGGCTGATTCAAATCAAGTTCGTGGAACCACGATGGCTTGTCATTGCTCTTTTCTAGGAGTTGGGCCCTTTGTAGAACAATGAAGGCATCGGCTTTTAAAATGCAGTGGGAGCGGAATTCTCTTGGCTGACACTCAGGGGGCTGTGGAACGCCTTGGCGCGCTCTTAGGCCGATGGTTACATGATGGGTAATCATCCACCGAGGCAGGGTGGATTTACTGTGGATGGCTTTCTTTCTGGACAAGCTCCAGAGCTCCTTGGTAGTTGGAACAGGATGGTGAAATTATTTATGCTCGGCTCTATACTTAAATTCAAACGGTGGTGGTATTTTAAGCTCAACAAGGAGAATTCCAGGGACATATTTCTGGTGGTCCCTAAAAATATTAAAATGTTGTCTCTAGAACCGACGACAGCATGCATATTTTGGAAGCTCACTTCTACCATTCTCTTAAGTGAATTCAGTGAAGGTTTAGCTTGCTGCTTTGTCATTCGGAGTTGTGGAGAAGAAAAGAGAAGTTCAATGTCTGTTACTTGTTCTTTGACATCAACAGCTTTTGGGTCCATGTGCTCTCTCTCTGCCAACTGTGGCAGTTAGAATCAACTTAATCAATGGGAATTTTTCAATGATTAATTACAACATTCGTAGTGATTTTAAAAATACGTGTTCAAAGAATGAACAAATATGTAAACCCTGCCCTATCGTTAAACTTTATAAAGAGTGGGCCATGTTTTAACTCCGTAAAAGGAAGTGCCTTTGGCCCAGAAGAGATGTTTTTGTTAATCGTGCATCTGCTCACGTGGAATTCAAGGCAAGCAGGACCTGAGTGGTGGAAAGAGCTTTAGAATCGTGGTCAGGGACCCGGGGCCAGGCCCGCTCGGCCTCTAACCGTGTGTGTGATTCTTGATGATCGGCGTTTCTGTTTCTTCACATGATTTCTTTTTTATTCCTGAGTTTCATAGTATCTTTTGATGATGAGTTATATGGATTGAAGGAAAAAGAAATACAAGTCCAAATTTGGATTGCATTCACATTTGAATAATCTGCAGAAATTGCTTCAGGTTTGTAGGTACCGTGTGATGGATGAGGGGTTTGATTTCTTTAAAGCCAGAGGATAGTTATAGAATACAAGGTGTTCTATGTTCTCCGTGGTAGAAAACAGGGTGAATTTTGTTCTGCCAACAGCCTAATTCTCCTCCTGGTGCTTGAGTTTGGCTGTTGAGGCGGCCTCCCTGGAGGAGCAAGCCAGGGCAGGCTCAGCGACGAGGAGGAAGGCGCGTCGCTGCTGCTGTTTGTCTTCCTTGCGGAGGACCGGGCAGCTTTCCTTTCTGGGAAGAGGAGCCCGGGGTCATCTCTCTGCTGAAACATCAAGCCTGGGCTGGAGAATGAATTATCATCTTAGCTAGTACCTTTCAAAACACCTTGAAAACCGAAACTGTTCTTTTCTTAACTGCTTTTACAATCATTTTTTATGATTGTGATCTGTGCTGGAAAACACCGTGGAAAATAATAAGAGTAAATTTCTAGGTATTTCTGGGTTTGAATTGCTGTTTTACTTAATTGGAAAACAGGTCAGTAAAATTAACATTCCAAGAACATTTGTGTGTTATATGAACCTTGATAGATGAGCAGAAATGGGAATGGGTAAGGCTAGAGATAGGTTTGCATGATGCAGGAAATTCCATTTTAACGTTACAGAAAAAAAGATCTCTTTGATGTTAGATACCAGGAGTCTGAATAAATGGTTTTCTGTTGAAACCGATACGGCAAATATAGGCTCCGTGCTCTAGGTCCCGGCCCTTTCTCTGTGTGGGCATAACTGTGTCCTTTTCATTCTAGGCTTTTAGAGAATGCTCTTCAGATCTCGTCTTTCTTCATTTTGGACATTAAAAATATTGAGTGTCTAGTTTACACGCAGAACTGTGAGAGGAGTCTTGGAGAAGAAAAGTGAATTACTGAGTAAGGATAGCTTTGAAAAAACACAGTATAATTGGAGGAAAATATTAACGACTGAGAGCTAAGAGAGAACTCTAAAGCTAGTGTTAAATTGTGGACTAAGATGTTTTGGAATACGGGGATGAAATTAGGTCTCTCATGATCTGGTTTTGATTTGTCTACACTGGCAGAACATGAGTTATCCCGTATAGATAAAATTTTCAAGTAACTGAAACTTAGCACCTTGATATTTTAATTTAAATCATTTTGATGACATGTTAATAAAACAGGCAATATAATCTCTTCATAAATAAACATCTTTCTCTGGTATATCAAGATTATTATTATTGTCAGGGAAATTTAGAGCTACAAATAAATTTAGAGATGATGTAGCCTAACCTTTTCACTGGAGAGTTGAGGCAAAGGAGTCTATGAAACTTTCCCAAGGTCACATAAGTAGCTGCTGGCAGAAGAAGAACTAGAACCCTAGCTTTCCAAACTCTTGGGATTTTATCTTGGTATCATGTTGTGTTTTTGATGTTATCTTCTATGGCCTCTGATGTTTGAAGGCCTATTTTTTTTTTCTCGTGGTAAATGATCCTAGACTGTTATGCTTTTATAATTTTTCCCTTTGGTATTTATGGTTTTTATTACATTTTTTTCCTCCACTATCAGCCTGACATTAATAACTCTCGAGGACAGCCAATATGTCTGGTAGACTGGGAAATAGATTCTAATTGCCTTCAAAATAAAGTCAATAAATCCCATGAACAACGGGGGTGAGCTTTATTTCATGGATTTGGGGATGGCTTTGGCATGTGACTTCCTGTCTTTTTCTCCACCCCACGTTCTCCCTTCCTCCTGCATGACTTTGTCAACCCAGCTGATGATGGGGCCAAACCCTGGACTCCCGGTTGGGGTCCTCCTGTCCAGTGTCAGTTACCTCCACTCCACTTCAATGTGGCCCAACCCGGGACTCGCATTTGGAGTCCTCCTCGCAAGGGACATTCACCTCCACTCCCGAATCCTTCACTTCTCTCCTGGGCTTCCTTTCTTTCTGATCAGCTTGTAGTACATGTTCCATCACTTGTACCACTCTCCTGACCTTGTCTTCAATTCTCTCAACCAATTCTCCTTGTTTTGTTTGTGATAAGTAACTCACATTTAATCCAGCTGTCTTCTTTAAGTCTTTACCAGAGAGCTGACGGGAAGTAGTATGTTTCTGAGATGGGTGCTGCCATAAATTCAGAGTCTCCAAACTTACTTGGTATTTTAGCACTGCCCAGACTTTCTTCTGTATTTGCCTAAGCTGCTCTTTCTATGGCTATTTTGAATAAGTATTTTCCCACCGGAGTGATCTTTTAAAAATGCATATCTGATCAGAGCAAGTGAACCACCTAAAACCCTTCAATAGATTCTCGTTACCCTTGTTATTAATATTTAGACACTAATCGAACACATGTGTTTCTCAAACACTAGTTCCTTGTTTTTCTCTCCAGTTTCATCTTTTACTGCAGCTTGATCATTCCCTTTAAATGCTGGTCACATAGAAATAGGTGTTAATCTCAATCTTTTCTTTCCCTTGATCCCTCATGCCTCCTGAATTTGTAAACAGATGTTGTGAACTTTATCTCCAAAACTCTACATCCTCACTTCTCTCCTTCTCCATTGCTTCTATTTTATACCAAGCCACTATAATCTGTGGCCTCGCTGATAATAATTCCCTCAAACTGATTTCTGTGCTTCATTGTCGCCTCCCTATAATACATTTTCGACATGAAGCCAGAATAATCTTTGCCAAATGTAAATCAGGTTATGTACTTCATCTGATATAAACCCTATGGTGGTAAATAAAATAAAATTTCCTTACTCTAGCTAGCTGAGTCCCATAGGATTTGACTCCTGCAGAAGAAGTCCATTCCATCATTCTACTCTCCTCCTTAGTCATCACTACCTTCTCACCCCTCTGGCTTGTCTTTGCTCTTCAAACACATTGAACCTCTGTAGGTTTTATTGTTTCAACTGCTGGAATGCACCTTGACCCACCAGAACATAGAGGCAGGAGAGCAGAGCTCTCGTCTGCATGCTCATGGCTCTCTCCTGCGCCACTGAAGGGTTCAATAAATATTCATGAACTTAATGAATGAATTTCCTTTCGACTCCTCAGATGCACTGGGCCCATCTCACTCTTCTTGCTGTGCCTGAAACGAGGTCATCTCAGCCTCCCCCCTCTGTGCCTGGTACGTTCTCACCAACGCATTGCTGGGTGTCGCTCCTGCGCGGCGCTGGCCCAGCCCGCCTGCCATCGTCCTCAGGGAGTGACCGGGACGGGTCCCGCTATGCCACCCTCCCATGTGGACTCCCGCTATGCCTCCCTCTTTTCTACTGGATTATAAACTCCGTGGGAAGCAGGGAGTGTCGTTTCCCCCCAGTGTGTCTGCAGCGCCTACCACCGGTCCTTGTTCATGGTATAATTACTCCACAAGTATGTCATGAATGAGCGAAATCTGTTTTGAATTCCCAGGCGCCCTCGCAGTTTCATTCCTGTCTCTTACCTATGTTCCAGAATACTAGTAGTCTCTGTGAGACTCAGAGTTCCATATTTCACTTGAATTGCCTCTTAGGCAAGAATGCTAGAGGAGTTTAGAAATTCCATCTGGAACAAGGTTCATTTTTTCTGCCTTTATAGTTAGATTAACTATCCCTAATGAAGACAGGTAAAAAGTTGTTGACAGGGAGGAAATAGTATTTATTTAGAGTACTAAAGTGCTGGTCTTCACCAGTATCCCTTCTGGGCCTTCAGAATCTTCTGACCCAGGAGCAGTCAAATGCCCCCACCGCGAGCAGTCCCACTGCAGTGACCCAGGAGCAGTAAAACGCCTCCACCGCGAGCAGTCCCACTGCAGTGACCCAGGAGCAGTAAAACGCCTCCACCGCGAGCAGTCCCACTGCAGTGACCCAGGAGCAGTAAAACGCCCCCACCGCGAGCAGTCCCACTGCAGTGACCCAGGAGCAGTCAAACGCCCCCACCGCGAGCAGTCCCACTGCAGTGACCCAGGAGCAGTCAAACGCCCCCACCGCGAGCAGTCCCACTGCAGTGACCCAGGAGCAGTCAAACGCCTCCACCAGCGAGCAGTCCCACTGCAGTGACCCAGGAGCAGTCAAACGCCTCCACCGCGAGCAGTCCCACTGCAGTGACCCAGGAGCAGTCAAACGCCTCCACCGCGAGCAGTCCCACTGCAGTGACCCAGGAGCAGTCAAACGCCTCCACCGCGAGCAGTCCCACTGCAGTGACCCAGGAGCAGTCAAACGCCCCCACCGCGAGCAGTCCCACTGCAGTGACCCAGGAGCAGTCAAACGCCCCCACCGCGAGCAGTCCCACTGCAGTGACCCAGGAGCAGTCAAACGCCTCCACCGCGAGCAGTCCCACTGCAGTGACCCAGGAGCAGTCAAACGCCTCCACCGCGAGCAGTCCCACTGCAGTGACCCAGGAGCAGTCAAACGCCTCCACCGCGAGCAGTCCCACTGCAGTGACCCAGGAGCAGTCAAACGCCTCCACCGCGAGCAGTCCCACTGCAGTGACCCAGGAGCAGTCAAACGCCTCCACCGGCGAGCAGTCCCACTGCAGTGACCCAGGAGCAGTCAAACGCCTCCACCGCGAGCAGTCCCATCGCAGTGACCCAGGAGCAGTCAAACGCCTCCACCGCGAGCAGTCCCACTGCAGTGACCCAGGAGCAGTCAAACGCCTCCACCGGCGAGCAGTCCCACTGCAGTGACCCAGGAGCAGTCAAACGCCTCCACCGGCGAGCAGTCCCACTGCAGTGACCCAGGAGCAGTCAAACGCCTCCACCGCGAGCAGTCCCATCGCAGTGACCCAGGAGCAGTAAAACGCCCCCACCGGCGAGCAGTCCCATCGCAGTGACCCAGGAGCAGTAAAACGCCTCCACCGCGAGCAGTCCCATCGCAGTGAATGTTCCAGATGGGCTGTGCTTGATAGCTTTCCTCCACTATCTGGAGGTTTTCTCTGATGTTAGGCTGACTGTCTGCCTTCTGCCTGTCTTCATGCTCTCGCCCACTTGTCTCTGAATATTCGTGCTTGCTCATCTGTTGAGGTGCATTTTGGAAGTGTGAAGCCGGATATTCACACGCTAACTTTTCTTTCTTATGGTCAAGCTCTGGACTCAGCCATTATCATTTCTCAGTTCCCCAAAATGCAACAAATATTCCAAAAGAACAAAAGGAAAGTATTTTAAAAGTATGTATGTTTTAGAAATATAATTTAATTGTCACTTATATAGGGCTGCTAAGAAAGTTACAATTTTTAAAATGTAATCAGTAAATAACCCCTATTTAAAAGTAGTCCTGGGTTACAAATGATGCTTATATTTGAGATTTGAATAATTAAATGTTATCAAAGTGATTACTCTTTAGACCAAAATTTAGCGATTTAATCAATAAAGGATATTGTCAAAATGATGATTTACTCATTAAAGATACTAAAATTGCACATATCTGTGAGAGAAAAGTAACTTCTAAACTTTATACAAAACCAAAGTGAAATTAAATTCAGTGGCGGTAGTGATGATGATGATAATGGTAAACTAGTCTGGCACCTATTTATACTAAGGAAAACAAGTTTGGTCCAACTAGAGTTCTGCTTACTTGACGTTACCAAAGATAGCATGGTGGAGTTATTTTTTTCCCTTGGTTTCAGCTAAAATGGTTGCTTCCACGTTTCAAGAGGAAACCTTTGCTAGGAAACAGATTCCAATTCCCAGCTTCTAATGAATACCTATCATCAGTGAGCCCATTTTTCGTGAGCCAGAGTAATGCTTTATCAGAAAAAATTTAAAAGCATAAAATATGTTCAAATTACCTTCCTTTCATTTAGCCAGACCCAGTAATTTTACCTCATGTAATAGACTAGTTAAAGAATAGTTTCAGACTGAGCCTTGTATTTAAAAAATTACCTAGTGGTCTAACACTCACTGGGTGCCCAATTATCAGCAATTATCAGGAGAGGCATTCAGGCGGTGTGCCTGGTTCAAAGCAGCACTTCATAACGAGGTGGTCTCTTGACTTTGGGTAAGTGGAAAATTTCTATTAGAGGCTGCATTTCGGCAAAGCCCAGCACACTTAATAAGTAGATAGAAAATCTTGCAAAACTGCATGGGTACTGGTGAAACTCTGCAAAAATTCAGTGGGTCAGGGGTTAGGAGAGAGGTGGAGTCAAGAGGGAGGAGGGAAGCTGTCAAGGGGGTGGCTATTTCTTCACAGGCTGAGTGGAAAAAAAACCCAACCACGTTTTTTCTGCTTTTTAAAATTAATTAATTATTTAATTTTTAAAGAAGCTTTAGATTACATAACTGTTACATAAAAAACATAAGGGATTTTCATATGCCCTACTCCCTCCGCTCCCCTGCTCCCCCACATCAGCCACATCCCTCATCACCCAACTACTCTTTAAAGGAGTGAAAATAGGCATCCTCGGGTGGATATTTTTTCTAAAGGTCAAAAACCAGAAATGCTTAAGCTATAAGCAGCGTTGAGCAATAACAGTTCCCCGAATCCCGGCTCGCACTGACCCAGTTGCTCCTTCCCACTGCCTCTGTTTGTCAGTCGATGGAAGGCGATTCTGGGGAGATTCAGCTTCAGCACAGCTTGTCCTCGTCCCTTCCCCTGAGCTTGGAAATACCAGCCTCTCCTGCTCTGAGGGGCTCTGCCCAGGGATTACTGCCTCTGGCTTGGTGTCTTCTTTGCTTCTATAACCGTCTTCCTCCCACATCCTGGAGACTTAAATGTTCTCTTCCAAAGATGGAAACTCAGACTCCACTCTTCCTCATGCCCCTCAGTGGGAGACTGAGGCTTCTGTGGCCCCAGAAAACTGGGTTCTTACATGAATCTGTTCCTGTGAGTGTGACCCTACTCTAAATTCAGCTGGGGCCCATTTGATTACATGGCCTTGTTAAGGACCTTTGATTAGATCACCTCTGTGGGCGTGGCCTAGGGTGGGTCTCAGTCCTCTTCCTGGAGTCTCTATAAACAAGATGGACAAACCGAAAAAAGCTGCAGAGACAGAGAGAAAAGAGCCAGGAGCTCAGAGAGGAGGCCCCAGAAGCTGAGAGAGAACCAGAGAACAAGAAGCTGGAGCCAACGGAGTCCTGGAGAGAGAAAGCTGAGAAGGCACAGCCAGAGGCTGAACGCAATGGAGCCTGGAGGAGGAGGCAGACACTGGCAGATGCCACTTCTAACTTTTAACGGTGCTAACAGATGCTTGAAATAAAGACTTCATATCCCAGGCTTTGCAGCTACCTATAGCCATGTGGTTAAATTCTGGTCAATAGGATATAAACTATGGTGCTGCATGGCAATTTCCAGAACCCTGTTTAAAGTCCTATGGTTACCTATGCCTTTTGTTTCCGTTTTCTTTGTTCTTTCCTCTATTCTGCTGCCTGGCATTGGATTGCAATGTTTGGAACTCTAGCAGCCAGCTGGGTCCATGAGGCTAACAAGCATACTTTCTATATGATTGAGCAGTTAGCTGAAGAGAACTGAGTCCCTGAAAGTTTACTGAAAGCAGAAACTAAACTACATACCTCTGGGCTTCTTTCATATGAGAGAAAGAGACAAACATCTATTTTACTTTAAACCACTATTATTATGCATTATTAATAATTTAACAGATTCCTTTTATACTTGGAATACAGTCCAACAAAACCCTACAAGATCTGGTCTCCCAGATAAAGCAGATACAACCTCAGGTATTGGTTCTTCTGAGGACTACAGAGACCCACAGTCTCTATGGTCATGGCAGATGGAGTTCAGTGCCATGTCAGTTGGCCCTACTTTGGAGTTTGTGTTTCTGTGTGATAGAGCTGGACTCAGATGTGATCTTTGTCCACAAGCCTCTCCTGTTACTTTTACCGGAACTGTAGTTGGTGCTGGGGTTTAATATATACCCAGGGGACCTGAATCTCTGGACTGACATGTGATAGCCAGGCCCTGAGCCTCAACAGACTTCAGCTCCTACACTCTGGTTTATTGGACTTACCCTGGCCAGCTAACATGGAGGTGAAGAAGGTCAACCACCACACCAGGGAGCCAAGAGTGCCTACAGCTGAAAGCAGGAGAATTGCATCCAGCATCCATGTGGAATCTAAGCCCCCTCTTGATATAGATTTGGAGTGGACACAACCATTCCAAGGTCCACAGGATGGAGGAATAGAGTATGAATTAGAATGGACTTACTGATATTCTATTCATGAACTATTGTGATTAGTAATCAAAGAAAATGTGGCATTGGTGTGGAGAAAGTGGACATGGTGGCTGCTGGGGGTAGGGAGTGGGAGGGAGAGATGTGATGTGGGGGCATTTTCGAGACTTGGAGTTGTCCTGGGTGGTGCTGAGGGGACAGTTACCGGACTTTGTATGTCCTCCCATGGCCCACTGGATGGAACGTGGGAGAGTGTGGGCTATGGTGTGGACCATCGCCTATGAGGTGCAGTGGTGCTCAGAGATATAGTCACCAAATGCAATGAATGTCTCATGATGATGGAGGAGATTGTTGTTATGGAGGGAGGAGTGGGGTGAGGGGGTGGGGGGTATATTGGGACCTTATATTTTTTTAATGTAACATTAAAAAAATAAAGACCAAAAAAAAAGAAAAAAAATTAGTAAAAAAAAAAAGAAAAGATCTAGTCTCCATCCACATCTCCAGCCTTCTCTCTATCCATGCTGAATTCCTGCTATTTTGGGCAGAGCTAATTGAGACAGTTAACAGCACCCTCATTTTCTAGATCAGTACTCCCCCACCCTTGGGAACTCATGGCTCCTATTAAATATGGCAAAAGTCACAAGCCTACTTTACATTCTCAATTTTTACTATTTACTCCTGAGTTTTGATTTCTATAGGCAGTATTGCCAAAACCAAAAATATTTATTCATCTTCCAAATAGAAGATTATGTTCTGACATTTGTATTGCTGCGATTAAGATATGGATTAGTGGGGGGAAGTCAACCTGCATACCTGCTGTAAGTTTCCAGATGGTCTTATCTGAGAATAAATAATTTATTAGAAATGAATTGGCTGCTCTGGGCAGGAGTAAATACAGCCAAGTCTTAAGCAGTTTTCCTGTTGGCCTTTGGTCCTAGTGACAATTTCCAGGATGGTAGCATCCCAATACAGTTGAAATAGAGGTCAAAATCTTGCACTGCCAGCCTCTGACTTTATCACCCAAAAGTAGTCTGAATGACAGTGTTTAGCCTGGTGACAGGCCTGTCCTCCCTGCCTGTACCGTGGATAAAACATATAAAAATCATCAACTGTGTGCAGCCCTCTGTCAGGGGACACGATTCGCCTTGAAACCTACTCAAGAACTGATTTATAGCAAACATTTCACCATACGATTATAATAAAAGCAACCTTTTTTCATGTAATTATATTCATCATGCATGGGGGGTATTTAGTAATTTTGAGATATTTGTCATTATTTCTTTATCAAGATTGTTAAATGACATGAAGCAGAACTTTCTTAAAGTTTCCTGGAAATACAACTTACACAATTAATTACAGATCTAAAAATCTGATTGCTTTGGGGAGTCCAATGAGGCAGTTTCATTTGATAACTTAGTTTTAGAAAAGATACAGATCCTTATACTTTCAGTGTAACTTTTCTGTAGTCTAAAACATATTTAGAAATAAAGTTTATTATATGAAAAAAAAAAAGAAGACAAGGATGGTAGCTATTTATTGTGCCTTGCTGTACGCATTTTTCAGAAATATAAAGGGCACATCATTCCCTGGGGCATGGAAAGGAGGATTTCATCTTCCGAAAGGTGAAGACACACAGACATCACCAGGAGTGCCTCTGGTGGGATTCACCTGCGTTGCATTTTTAGAGCTGCACATATGCAGGTTTCATCAGGGGGCCTGTAAAATAAGCATCATGTAGCTCCCTTTCCTTGTGAAGGAATGAATAGACATCTATTTAGTCTGCAAATCACAGGTGTATTTTGCATATATGAATATATTTGCTGGCATGTTTATTGAAAAATTAATGAAAAAGAATTTGCAAGAATTAAGAGAAAAATAGATGTACCCGTAGTCAAGTCAAGCAGTAGAATTGTGAAATAATTTCAAATTATAAACTTAAAAGAATATAAGTAATCACAAAACATCAAAAATGGAATTGCTTCTTTATAAAAAAATTTCTTTCTATTTTTGCTCATCACAAGTGTCTGTTCTACAAATTCATTCGAGATGAAGCTAGAGTCCTTAATGCCCCAGTTATGGAATGTTTATATAGAGTGGGCTATATTTCGGTTGTTTATGAAGAGAAGTTCTTGAGAAGTAAGTATGTTTTTTTTCAAATCTGGGTCTTATTCTTTACCAGTTAGCTGGAAATAAAAACACAACCACATAGAATATTGGTGAGGATTAAATAAAAGCACAGCATCATATAATTATAAGTGAGCTTTCTTAGTTTATTCAACAAATATTCAGTGAATCACTTATTTTGTGCTGTGGATAAGGCTGTGAACAAGGTTATAAGATTCCTGATCTCATGGAGTAATGCAATTAATAAACACATAGAGAAAACAGAATTTTAGTTAGTGAGGAGTAATCTGCAAATAGATGATCACGTGGAGAGGGATGCAGGGAGCGTGGGGGAGGAGGCGGCTCTCCAGGCTGGACAGTGACACGGGGCCGACACCCTGTGACCCTGGGAAGCTCAGAGCTGGGTCCTCATTGGGGGTTTAGTGACGAAAGGGATTTCAGAGCCCAAAAATAAATAGAGGCAAAGCTTTATATTTACGGCAAAGCCTTATGGTTAGGTATAAGACATTGGCTGCAAATTTATTGAAACAGAGGATGTAGTAAATATCAGAATATGTGTCCAACAACTTATTGCACTTAAACTGGATTTTAAAATTAAAACAACCCATCTCCCTTTTCAGACTTGCTAACTGGACTTTAATTGTACTTCATTTATTCATTTACATTTTGCAGCTATTTTTTAAAAACTGCATTTTAACAGTAATTGAGGCCATATCCATGTGTATAATTGATAAGTACATTAGTTTTGGGAGGAGGAGGGCTGCGAGAGCTTTCGTTTGGTAAGTATGTTTTTTAAAATGGGACTTTGGTAATGCGTCCCTGCGTTTCCATTGCTTTAGGCTCGAGTCCTGCGATTTAACACGGCTTTCAGGTCGCTGCACATGCAGCCCTCGCCTCGGCCCTCTCTGGCCTCGCTGTCCGCCGGCACTGGGAACGCCTGCAGGGCTTGACACGTGCTGGCTCGCCTGCTTTGGCACTCTTCCTCCCTGCCTTGCCGGGTCCCTTCTAGCGTCTAGTCCTGCAGGGAAGTCGCAGGTTCCGTGGGGCAGCCCATCGCTGTGGAGGTTGCCCCCTTCCACCCCACACTTTACTTCCCCTGCCGCCGCCATTTCAGTCTCACCGACTCTTCCTCGTTAGCTGTAAGTCCTCTGTGGATTTCCCGAAGCTTAGAACCGTGCATAGTAATTGGCTCTGGATTCAACAAGAGGGACTTTACTTCATACATATTTTAGTACTTTGTACATATTTGGTTATTCTTTATTAAAATTGCAGGAGGTAAGTATTATTTCTGTTTTATGGATGGAGGAACTGAGACCTGGAAAGCTTGCTCATGTCAGGTCATCCAGGTGATAAGTAGGATGATGAGAACATCCAAGGCTCTTTCAAAGCTTTCTGCTTGGCTCTGTTTACTAACAAGTTAAGACAGAAGAGGAGGAATCCAGGATAATTGGAGATGAACTATGTTTGTAGAGAAACTAGAAAAGCTGTTTAAAGAAGTATGGGATGAATAAAAGTTTCTAGGGGAGAGGTAAAGGGCATCCATGGGGGGAGGAAAAGAAGCCAGTGAGGGAAACGTAAAGGGAGAGTCCGGTGGTTTTGAAAGCCCGGTGGGGTTTGAAAGGGTGACTCTGAAAAGGCGCCAGACGGGACGGCCAGGGCTTCTCTCCAGGAAGGCTCGGAGGTCCAGGAGCAGGGGGCGGCAAGAGCCACGTTTGGTGATGGGCTCAGTGAGAGGCTGGGGGCTTAGGAGGTTTGAGGGCC
Source organism: Dasypus novemcinctus (assembly GCF_030445035.2). Lineage (NCBI taxonomy): Eukaryota > Metazoa > Chordata > Mammalia > Cingulata > Dasypodidae > Dasypus > Dasypus novemcinctus. Next base: position 2,771,773 of record NC_080687.1, on the reverse strand, counting down.
CTGGAAAGAGCAGTTAAGAAAGAGCAGCCGTAGATCAAGAGGCGGTAAAGCAGGGAGTGGGAACCGGGGGCGCCGATGGGCTGGGGAAGCGTGGGTCAGGCTGGAGCATTCGGAACTTGAGAAGTCGTTGAGCGCTCTGAGCAATTACCTCCCGGGTCACTAGACTTTACACACACCCTAACTTCTGCAGAATGATATCCGTATTTCCAGCCAGGCATCATTCGCAGATCCGTCTGACTTGCTCTGCAGTCTTTATTTTCCATGGCTCTGCTACAGCCTCCCGGGTGCTTCCACTGCTGTGCCCTGGTTCCTGCCATTATCTTTTCCTGGAGTAACTCCCACTGCCCCAGCAGCAGGTGACTTGTCGCATTTTCACCCACAGAAGACAGGGATGGAGGGGCTGGGACGGGGGCCAACTGCCGCCCACAGCGTGGGCTGAAAGACGTCTGAGCCTCCCCACAAGGCACAGGTGAAACCAGGGTCAACTGCCAGCCACGGAGAAGACCCTCTCTGGGGTCCTTGGATAACTGTCAATGTGTATGTGAGTGTGTGTTGACAACTGAGCTCAGCATCTGGGCAGCTGCAATTCAAGTCTCTTTTACTCCAGAGGAATGAGTGAAACATGACAGGGGGATTGGACCACCAATTAGTCAAGATGGCGGCATAGAGGCCAAGGCGAGCGCAGGGTCAGACAGCGGGGCCCTCGGCGGCTCGCTCATCAGGGTGCTCGGAGGAGAGCAAGACCGCAGCCTGCCCGTGTCCTGAGGCGCCTTTGCAGCAAACCGCTGGGAGCCAAGTGATAAATTCCACCAACAGAATCTGTCTTGTTCAGGTCCTCGCTGCCAAAGCCTGAAGCCTAGGATTCAAAGCAAAGGTTTATTGAATGAATACGCGAGCATCGTGACCTTTGGGCACGGCCTCTCAGGGATAAACGGTGGAACTGAAGTGTTTTTACAGTGCCAGTGCCCCTGTTTCGTTGATGTGGAATTGGAAGATTTCCCTGCTGTGACGGTTTGAATTTTGGGAATCCCCCAAAAGCATAAGATTATGTTTTAAACCAATCCAGTGCTGTGGGCGTGAGACCCATTGGACTGGATCATGTCCGTGGAGCGTGGCTCGTGCTGAGTCTCTGCCCTCCAGCTGGGTCTGTTCTAAGGGGAGACACAGAGAGACAGACACAGGAGAAGGGGGCCGCCGTGTGTGACGCTGCCACGTGAGGGAGAGTCGTGTGTGACGCTGCCACGTGAGGGAGAGGACTGCAGGAAAATGCAAACCCTTACCGGATACGTGGTTTCCAAAAATTTTCTCCCAATGAGTAGGCTACCTTTTCACCTTAACGAAGTCACGTTGAAACACAAAAGTGTTTAATTCTTACCTATTTTTCTCTTTCATTGCTTGTGCTTTGGGTGTAAGGTTTAAGAAACCAACACCTAGCACAAGATCTTGAAGATATTTCCCTATGTTTTCTTCTAGGAGCTCTATGGTTCTACCTTTTATATTTAGGTCTTTGATCCATTTTGAGTTGGTTTTTGTATAAGGTGGGAGATAGGGGTCCTTTGTCTTTCTGTTGGCTGTGGCTATCCAGCTCTCCCAGCAACATTTGAATACATTGCTGTGACCCAGCTGGCTGGGTTTGACAGCTTGTCAAAAATCACTTGACTGTAGATGTGAGGGTCTGTTTCTGAATTCTTGATTCAGTTCTATTAATCAGTCAATGTGTCTGTTTTATGCCGGCACCATGCTCTTTTTACCACTGTAGCAAGTAATATGCTTTAAAGTCAGGAAGTGAGAGTCCTCAACTCCCTTCTTTTTAAAGACATTTTTGGCTATTCAGGGCCCCTTACCCTTCCAAATAAATTTGGTAACTGGCTTTTCCGTTTCTGAAAAAAGGCTGTTGGATGTTTTATTGGGATTGCATGGCATCTGTAAATCAGTTTAGGCAGAATAGACATATTAACAATATTTAGTCTTCCAATCCATGAACATGGAATGCTCTTCCATTCATTTAGGTCTCCTTTCATTTCTTTTAATAATGTTTTGTTGAATACAGGTCCTTATGTCTTTGGTTAAATTTATTACTAAATATTTGCTGCTTTTAGTCGCTATTGAAATTATTAAATTTTTTTTCTGACTTCCTCCTCAGAATGCTCATTAGTAATTATAGAAGCACTATTGATTTTTATGTATTAATCTTGTATCTCATCACTTTGCTGGGATTGTTTATTAGTTCTGATTCTTTTTTGTGAGTTTTTGGGATTTTCTAGCTATAGGATCATATTATCAGCAAACAGTGAAAGTTTTGCTTCTTCCTTTCCTCTTCGGGTGCCTTTTATTTCTTTTTCTTGTCTAATTGCTCAAGCTAGAACTTCTAGCACTATATTGAATAACAGAAGTGACAGTGGGTAGCCTTGTCTTGTTCTCAGTCTCAGCAGGAAAGCTTTCAGTCTTTTGCCATTGAGTTATGATATTCACTGTGGGTTTTTCATGCATACACTTTACCATGTTGTTAAGTTTCCTTCTATTCCTATCTTTCAGAGTATTTTTTATCAAGAAGGATGCTGTAGTTTGCCAAATTCCTTTTCTGCATCAATTGAGATGATCATGTGATTTTTTCTTTTCAATTTATTAATGAGGTATGTTACATTAACTGATTTTCTTGTGTTGAACCACCCCTGCATACCTGGGATAAAACCAAGTTGATTGTGGTGTATAATTCTTTTAATTTGCTTTTGGATTCAGTTAGCAAGTATTTTGTTGAGGATTTTTACATCTATATTGATTAGAAAAATTGGTCTGTAATTTTCTTTTTCTCGTAGTATCTTTGTCTGGCTTTGGTATTAGGGTGATGAGCCTGGTAGTTTTCTCTCCTGTTCTTTTTTTTTTTTTTTTTTTAATATATTTTTATTAGAGAAGTTGTGAACTTACTGTGGTAGTTTAAGATTATGAATTCCAAAAAGAAGGATAATGTTTGTAAACAGATCTGTTCTTCCAAGTGTGATACCACTTTGTATTAGATTCAACTGAGACATCTGATTAAATTATGTTAAGATTAGGGCTTTGATTCAACCATGCCATAAAATGTGACTCAGCACTGGGTCTCAGCCCCCTTGGGCTGATAAAACAGACTCTCATATGGAAATAGACACACAGAAGCAGATGTGGTGGAAGAGAGTGTGCTCCACAGACATGGCCCCAGGAAGAGATGAGCCTGGTGGGCTACGACTGACCTTGTGAAGAGAACAGAGCAGCTGAGCCTGGAAAGAAATGAGCCCTGGCAGGAGAGATGAGTCTTATGCCAGCCCACAGCTGAGACTGGAGGAAGCAGGGGCCATGGGGCCTTAAGAGGAAGGAGGAATGCTGAACCCTTGCAGACTTGCCTGCTATCTTGTGTCCACACATGGCAACAGACTTTGAGTAAGAAAGTACCTCTTATGGTACCTTGAGCTGGACTCTTTAGGGCCTGGTAACTGTAAGCTTCTACTGCAAATAAATACCCTTTTTAAATGCCATCTTCCTGGAAGTCCCTGATCAATCCATTCTTTAGTTTTTTTTTTTTTTTAAATTGTGCTAACTTGTATACAACAAAAGTTGCCATTTTAAGCATTTTTATGTGTAGGACTCATTGGCATTGATGGCATTCACTGTGTTGTGCTACCATCACCAACACCCATTATAAAAATACTTTGTCATCACTCAGAATGGGGACTCTGTACTTGTTAAGCACTAACTCCCCATTTCCTACCCCTCTGGGCCCCTGGTAGTCCTGCATTTACCTTCCAGCTCTGTGAACTTGGTTATTTTACCTATTTCATGTATGTGGAATCATACAGCATTTTTCCCTGTGGGCCTGGCTGATTTCACTCAGCATAATGACTTCAAGGTCCATTCATGTACCAGAACTTTGTTCCTTTTTTTGACTGAATAATATTCCATGGTCTATATATACCACATTTTGTTTTCCTGTTTATCTGTCAATGGACATTTGGATTGTTTTCACCTATTGGTTATTGCGAAAATTGCTGCTATGGACATTGGTGAGCTATTGTCTGTCCAATTCTCTGCTGTCAATTCTGGGTGAGTACCTAAGAGTGGACTTGCTGAGTCATATGGTAATTCTGTTTAATTTTTTGAGGACCCACCAAATTGATTTCCACAGCAGCTGCACTAATTTTCAGTTCTTACAATATTTAAGGGTTCCAATTTTTCCATATCCTCACCAACACTTGTTATTTTAAAAATAATAACTATCCTAAATAAAATAATAGCTACCCTAAGAAGTGCTACTTCATTGCAGTTTTGATTTGCATTTTCCTAATGACTAATGATGGAGAGCATCTTTTCATGTGATTGTTGGCCATTAGTGTATCTTCTTTGGAGAAATATTTATTCAGGTATTGTGCCCATTTTTAAAAAATCAGGGTTCTTCATTTATTTTGGATACTAACGCCTTATCAGATATATGATTTCTAACTATTTCCCCCCATCCTATAGGTTTTCTTTTTACTTTCTTGAAAATATTTGACACACAAAGTTTTAAATTTCGGTGAAGCCTTCCATTCTTTAGTTTTTTATATTTTAAGAAATCATTTCTTCTGTTTGGAATTGGTAAGTACTCTGACTCATATAAATAACATAATCCTTCAAAATTTTATTACTACGTGACAGTGAAGCCAAGCTACTAAAAGTCACGAGGATAAGCGCAGCACAGGTCACTCTATGGAGAGGAAAAGCTCCTGAACACGCTCACATGCTTGACTAGAGAGCAGCTAGCAAAAAACTAAAGAAAAAGAAGAAAAATACGCTCCAAATACATACCACACGTTTAATCTTTTATTTAGCTTGTTGCTTGTTTTGTGAATTGCTTTCCTTCTTTCTTTTCTTCTTTCCTTTCTTTGTAGTCTGTTCTCAGCAAAGAGATCACATTCTTGGAGAAAACGAAGATGCTGTGGGGAGAATTCGTGCCCCACTTTGTGCCAAACCCCTGTGCAAAAGAACAAAAAAAAAAGTTCTCAGAAATGGGAAAATGAACTATCACATCCCGTTCAGTTGGCAGGGAAATTGCCAGATGGGCAGATTTCATAAGTGGGGATCTGTACTGGACACTCATTTGAAAATATCCCGACCTCATTAGTCCATGAGTTCCTGAGAATTTCCCAACATGTTAGTTTCCTCTTTTTTGGGGGGTGTGATAAAAGCTGTTCCATGCTCTTTAACCTTTACAAGTATAAGGGAAAAACCCCACTGTATCACCCCACCACATTTTCTGTTTTCTTGAGCTTATCCAAGGTTATGTAAATAGAACCAGTGCTGACATGTTTGTTTATGAGAAGATGAATTAGAAAGGAAAGGCCTCTCTCTGACTGAGGCAAGGCTACTTATGGCTAACACAGAGCAAGTAACAGCAATCAAATAATTAGGTCAAACCTCAGGGCTCTTTGACTTTCTGTGCTACCATTTACTCATATCTGTGCCCTTGGGAAGGGCTTACTTGAAAGGTTATTTTGATAACTAAATTACCAGAGTAACATGCAATACAAAATATTTAACAACCCATTTCTGTTTAGCTACATGATCATTCTTGCATTTTCCTGAGAGAGAAATACATTTTCTCTTTAATCCTAGCTTTTAAAGTCTTTGAGAATTTGGAGTAAAAGAGGGAAAATGCAGTTTGCAGAAGAAAATTTTTATTTTAAAGCAGACAAAACAAAATTGATGTCATCAGAGGGATGTGAGAAAACCTAGGCTACTTTAGAAGTAGAAGAAACAGTACAGAGTATAAGAAATATCTTGGGGAAATTAAAAATATTATAGTAGGAATGAAAATTCAATAAAAATTTGGAAGGTGTTAATAAGTAAATAAAAAAGGCAAAGAGGTAGAATTTAAGGGAAAGGATAAAGGATATAAATGGATGGTTAGGCTTGGAGAGCTAATATTCAAGTAGTTACTTGTAGGTTCAAAAGGAGGCAGAGGTTATGGAGAGAAGAAAAAGAAACTGATAATGTAAGTGAATTCCACATAACTGACGTCATGCATTTCTAGACTGAAAGTATCGAACAGAGTCAATGAGAAATGGCTCATACTGACCCTCATCGTCATGAAATTCCAAAATATAAAAGAGAAAGAAAAGATCTTAAAAACTTCCAGAGAGAAATACAGTGCAATAGATAGAACGGAGCCACAATCAGAATGGCTCAGACTTCTGAAGAGCAAAAATGTGGCTGGTGGGAGAGGACTGAGTCCATCATGGAAAGTAACTTCCAGTTTAGAAGTCTAAATCCAGCCCAACTATACTTCAAATGAGCAGCTAGAACAAGGTAATTTAAAACATAAAAGTTCTACAAAAGGTATCTTCCAGGTACTCTTTCTCAGGATGGGATGTTACAACAAAAGCAGTGAAAGTCCAGGAAAGAGGAAAACCTGGCATCTGGGAAACAGAGGCCGGCAGAAGGGAGGCTCTGGGAAGTCCAGGTGGTGGCAAAGAGGAAAGCCACGCACCAGCCGAGCGGGGCGGGAGGAGCCAGCACTCCCGCAAAACGAAACCCGTGGACTAGCAGGTGTGCTTGATCGTATTGGGAGGCGTTCATAGTTCTTTCAGAGGATCTGGGAAAAGCTGGTGATAAGCAGACAGAAAACAAGGCAAATGAGAAACTCGAGGCAATTAATTCCAGGAAAAACACACTTTCAGTGCTGTACAGCTACGGGTCATATTTAAGTCATATTAACGTGAGCAATGACCACTGATTTCACCCGAGAGTAATAGAATCACGTAACTCTGCTGGGAGGGATGGTGGCAGAAGATGAAGGAGAAAGAGAAAGAGGGAGGGGAGGCTGTGAGACGCTGAACCTGCTAAATCCTCATCTTTCATAACGGGAAGATAATATCTTCCTGAAGTTACTTTATGTCCATAAAGTTTCAGATAACATCTGAAACTTTCAAGGCAGGAAATAACTATGTAAGTCTGTCATTTAGGAACATAGAGACAAATACCAGAAGAAATAGCTAGAAAGTGCTAGAATTGGTTTTCTCAGGATGAAGCCTCTGGAGGTCAGGGGAGGTATTGCAGAGGCCTCCCTCTTTTGATTATAAACTCTGCAGTCTTATTTGTCTTTTCAAATAAGGCATGTGGATTATTTTTATAAAAAATACAAATATAGAGTGGACATCACCATCCCAGGGTCCACAGGATGGAGGAATAAAATATGGATTAGAGTGGACTTACTGGTATTCTACTATAGAATTATTGTGACTCTAGCAGTGGAAGAAATTATGTCATTGATGAAGGAACAGTGGCCATGGAAGTTGTCTCAGGGGCAGATGCTGGACATTACATATCCTGCCATAACCCACTGAATGGACTGGGGGAGAGTGTGAACTACAACATAAACTGTAATCCATGCGGTGCAGCAGTGCTCCAGAATGTATTCACCAAGTGCAATGAATGTGCCACAATGATGAAAGAAGTTGTTAATGTGGGAGGAGTGGGGGGATATGGGCATGCATGAAGTATATGGAAACCTCTTATATTTTTTAATGTGACATTTTTTGTGATCTATGCATCTTTAAAAAAATACAATAAAATTAAAAAAAAATGCAAGTATATTTTAAAATCTAATATTAGAGACTTTGGGATCCTTGGGGTTTTTGCTCTGTTTTATCTCCACAGCGCTGGCCGCAAGCCCCTGAGCTGGTGCTGTAGTTGATTACTGGCTGGTACTTGCCTAGCACTCTGCCAGTGAAATGAGGAGGGGTGGGGGAAGCAAGCAGACGCCAACCCCCTGGCTCTGCCACCTTATCCATGGCCTCGTGGCTTCGAGGGCCTCAGCTGCTATCATAAACACCACAAACTGGTTTTGGCTATGAATACAATGGGACTTTACTGACTCCCAGCTTTGAGGATAGAAGTCCACAATCTAGAGAGAGGCAAGGCCTGCTTCCCCCATGATGCCTGCAGCTTCCCAGGCTGGACTTGCCCCCTGCTTCCCACCCCTTGGTGACCTGTCCCCTTTCTGCCTTTGTGCCCAAGGTCCGTGGACCTGGCTTCTCCCCATGGCTTTCTCCCTCAAAGCTCCAGTAGTCCATAGTAAGACACTGCCTGGGCCAGCTGGCCACATCTTCACTAGAAACGTCTTCAAAAGTCCTGCTCCCTGTGGTCCACGCCTCAGGGTGCGGGGACATGGGCTAAGAGGAAGACGGGATACGTAACTCAACGACCACACCTCGCGTGGATGACGCTGGGGGAAGGCAGGGCTGCCCACCCAGCAGCGGGCGCTGCCCACAGACCCCTCCGCTGTCAGCCCCCGAGGGGTGGCCAGGCTCGAGGGAGCTGAGCCTTGTGGAATTGCTTCATTCCCCCGGCCTGGCTGTCTCTCCCATCTCAGACTCACATGCTCAGAACAGTATAGCTTTGGTGTGGGACTGAAGAGACAGCGTTGCACGTGAATTTGCCATCTATGTGGCTGGTTCCATCCAGTAGTTAAAAGTGTGGTTACGCCAACCTTCCTTGGAAAAGCACAGGTCTACCGACCTGGGAAGTGCTGGGAATTGTCTCCCCTTAACATGCTGGGGTAGAGCATGAGGGTCCAGGAGGCTCCCTGGATGAAAACAGCTTCACATTACTAATTAATTTAAGACTTAATGTCTTGTTCTTTTAAACAGAGCAAGCTGATAAAATGACCACTGTATAACCTATAATCTTGGATTTAGGCTAAAGCCTCACCCAGGTTGTATATGCAAACACATGCAATCCAGTTGTTAAATTGTCGTTTCCTCTGCAGCATGGGGCTTCCCAAAAGGAATAGGAAGTCACTAGGGGAAAGGTTGGAGCTACCCACAGACAATGTGTGCTCTTTCTGCCAAGAACAGAAAATTAAAAGTTGAATGAAAACCTCAGCTAAGAAATATCACATTAGGGCCAATTAATAAAATGTGGAAACCATGATTCATGTAACTGTGCTTGTCACTGATCTACAGGGATAAAAGGCAGCAGAGCTGTCAAAAGGAAAAAGGAAGCAGCTGCTGAAGTTGGCAGCAGATAAGGGGTGACAGGGCTTTCCATAACTCAGGCTTCTTATAAAAGATACAGGAGCAAGGGACTGTAACACTGTTTAAAAAATGAAATAAAAGTGAAAGTGGGTTTCACTTTTTATCTTCAATGAGCCAGTGATCATTGTACACTTTGAGCATGTATATAATGTTAAAGGCTTTTCTTGTATCATAAAAGCAAGTTTGGAAAATGCAAATAAGGAAAAAGAGAAGAAAATCATGTCTAATCCAACCACCCAAATATAATCACCAATAAAATTTAACATTTATCTTTCCAAAACTTTTCTATTCATAAACCAACTTTTGTCTGGATAAGTAAATGATTATTCAGTATTTATTATTTTATCTATCTTTTCCATTTTTGAATGTTAATTTCATTCTTTCAAGACAAATCCAAAATACTGAAAATGTTTTCCAGGTATCTAGAATATCATTAATACCCTTTTATTGAGGTCGTTTGCATTGTACTTCTTCTGAGGGATTTTTGTTTCAGCATGGAGCATGATGTCAACCAGATTAACCCAGGATGACAAGCTAAGGGCAAGCATAGCCTTCTGATTCACCATTCCAAATGGGAGAGAGACTTTCAGCAGCATCTGTGATATCTAACATATGTGGATCTGATGCAAATAGTTTTTATTTATATAAATTATAAATTATAATGTAGTCTCTACCCCTTATTAGAGTCAATTGGGTAAGAGTAGTTTTAATCTGAAGCTGTTTCATGCCTGAAAATATGAAGAGGTTAGAAGATGTGTGCCTTCCAGATTCCCAGTTTATGATTATTCTAAGAAACGTTGTCACTGCTGGCTGGAGGTGTTCTCAAATACCTCTTTCCTGGAAACCAGAGACTTTTGATTAACATTGTTTTTCTTTGAAATAAAAATTAATAACTAGGACAACGTAGCCTGGCATATAAAAAAGCTTTGACAAAACTCCCTGTCCTTTCTATTTATTGAGCTTTCCTTGAAATCCCCTTCAGCTCTCTTTGAGGGGTCAGTAGACGAGGTTAGCATGTGTGCATGTAGCAGAATGAAATAGCTGATACGGGATACTTGCTCATTAGAAGGAAGTTATTCTTTTACCCCCTTTCTTTGCCTGAACTCTACCTCCTCCTCTCGGTATTGAATCAGGCTCCGTGTGATTATCATCTATTCAGCAAACACCAGCCGGGGCCTGGGTGCGCTGATCTGCAGCTCCCCTAAGAGAAGGCACAACAGCCAAATGAAACACAGCAGGGATAGTAACGACGAAGAGCCGCGGCGCAGCGGGAGCACGTCGCTCTTCAATGCTGGGGAAAGGGTCATGCTCGATTTTCACAAGGGGAAGCCGGAGCCGGCTCTGCTGTTTCAGAACGGAGGGTACGGGTTCCAGCGGCTTTGGCAGGCCAAGAATTTGAAAAGTGGCCCGAAATGAGGGAGGGCCAATGGGGTGTGCTGGGGGCGGGGCCGAAGCAAAAGGGCCAATGGGGAGTGCTGGGGGCGGGGCTAGAGCAGGGAAAGCCAATGGGGAGTGCTGGGGGCGGGGCCAAAGCAAAAGGGCCAATGGTGAGTGCTGGGGGCGGGGCTAGAGCAGGGAAAGCCAATGATGGGTGCCGGGGGCGGGGCTAGAGCAGGGAAAGCCAATGATGGGTGCCGGGGGCGGGGCTAGAGCAGAGAACGCCAATGGTGAGTGCTGGGGGTGGGGCTAGAGCAGGGAAAGCCAATGATGGGTGCTGGGGGCGGGGCTAGAGCAGGGAGCGCCAATGGTGAGTGCTGGGGGCGGGGCTAGAGCAGGGAGCGCCAATGGTGAGTGCTGGGGGCGGGGCCAGGAGCGAAAGCAGCGCCAAATTTGAAAAGCTGCCAGGGGTGAAAGCGGCGCCAAGCCTGCCCAGCCGGGGGGACTGCAGGGACCGGGAGAGCGTGGAATCACGCAGGAACCGGGAAAGCTAGTCAGATCTGAAGTACCCAATCAATGGGGAACGGGTGCGGGGGGACCCCCGTGTTAGGTTTAGGGTATAAACATCACTGTTTCTTGTTGCTTTGCCCGCGGCCATTCTGTCCAGGGCCACCCCGTCCTTGCAAGGTCGTTAACAGGATTCTTTTCTCCTCCACAATCAGGTGAGCTTTTGTTTTCTTATAGGTGCAGCTTTCTTTCTAACAAATACCCACTCTCCTGGGAAGGAGATGCCAAATGTTCTTCTGTGTGAAACATAGCGAAGAGATTGTGTGAGCTTTCCCTCATTTTTATGTTAGCAGTGTGTAATTCAAATGCTTTCTTCTAATGACACTGCAGCCTACAAAAAGAGTGAGCTATGGTACTTTAATGTCCTTCAGCCTATCCTGATAATCACATTTTTGTGGGTGGTAGTCTTTATTAATATTAAATATATCAAAATCATCCTAATTGTTCTTATCTCTTTTAAGGGTTAGATTATTTTTTTTAAGGATTTATTCTTGAGAATGTATTAGGAAACTTGGAGTCCCATGCTGTACTGAAATGCTAGATTGGTTTCAGTTCGCATGTTATATGACATTTGCCCTACTTCTCAATATTATCATAAACAACAAAAAAATGAAGTCAGCAAATTATCTGAGAAATTTGACAATCCACAGCACACATTTTCTTTAGACAATCTGATTTCACAGCATGAGAACATAGGCCCAAGGGGAGCTAGAAAAGATATTGGCCAACAGATGATGGGATATTGGATTTGGGTTCTCTGTTGTTTTCCAAATCCTCATGGTGAAAAAGAGAAAAAATGGGATGCGTTTTACATATAGGCTTAATGTCCCAGATGTCAGTGACACATATTTAATTTTCTTTTAAATAACAGATACATTTTGCATGCCATTCAGTGGCTTGCCAGTGGTTTTCTCAGAACTGTGAGTCATCGCTGGGTGTGTCCCTAAGTGGAGGGGACCCGGGTCTCAGCGTACCTCCGGGACAGGGACCGCGTGGCGCTCAGTGTCCTGCTGCAGTGCCCGCCACTGCCGCGGCTGTGTGAGGAGTGCGGGCTGCAGGGGAGGTGGCTGGCTGAACCGGTGCCGTGGCCACACGTGCCCTCTGCCTCCCCTCTTCCTTCCACGCTCTGGATCCACTCAGGGCAGAGATGCCACGTTAGGGAGGAACTCCTCTTCCAAGCTGGATGAGTCACTGCCTTGGCACTCAGTTCCAGCTCTCTGCCACGGTTCTAAGAAGCTGCTGAGAAGGCAGTCCTGGGTGTCATCTTTGACCCAGCTCGCCCTACGACCACTCTCCTGGTCCCCTCTGTTGGGAGTTCTTCACTTGTATGGTTTGGAATCAGAGGGACTTAGAATGGCATAGGGATAAGGATGAAAGTATTCGCCTTATTGCAAAGGCTGGGTTGGGAGATGAAGGTGGGCTCTGTGGTTGGAAAGTGCAGCCCAAAGCCCAGAGAACGGGGATGGATGGGGAGGGGGCCTGCGGCTCCCTGGGGAAGGCAGGCTTGCTGGGGGGGGGGGGGGTGGCAGCTGGAAGGAGGCCAGTGGACTCACCTGCCTGTCCCCAAAGGGAGGAGCTCTGCCTCTCAACACCGCAGCTTGCAGGGGTCGTTCTCCTCCAGGGGGCAGGGGTGGGCAGGCGTGCTGGGCTGGTGGAGAGAAGGTGGAGGCCGCCATCCAACGCTTTTTGTAGTGTTTCAATTTTAGAGGCTATTTGTGAGAAATGTGAAGAGTAGGGGGATGTATATCCACATATTTTCTCCCTCATCATCGACTCAGGTCAGGCTTTCAAAATATTTACATTAAATTTATGACTATTCTGATTATGTTTAATATTATCCTCCAGAATAAATCTTTTAGAAATTCGATCAGGCCGCTCCCTTAGTGAAACTTTCCCAATTGTTTTTTCATGATTGCTTGGCTGTAACCCATCATCCTTGCCATCTTGCTGTGGCTTTCCAGGAAGAACTGCTTTGATTTTGCTAGACATAGGCAAGCAAATTCTTTATAAATCGCTTGGTATCCTTAGTGATTTTGGAAGAATATTTTTCTTAATAAAGGATATTTTTTAGTTATCATCTGTCTTTCAAAATGTGAGTAAGCTGATTTTAATGGATGTTTCCTAGTATTTTTGAAATAAACACAGAATAGTAATAAAAACGACTATGTTTGTCATTCAAATTCTAAGAAATTGGTTGTTAAGAATTTCCAACCCCTCATGAAGGGGGACATGTGCTGGTTCAAGTGGTTTGGATGGTGACTGTGAGCAGGATTTAGCCATATGCTGCATCAGACAGTCAAAGTCAAGGAAACATCATGCTCAATATAGAATGTGTTGTGTTAAAATTATCCTGAAGGTATCTTTAATCCTTTATGAGAGGTATTTTAAATATTTTACACCCAAGAAAATTTGCAAAGCCTGTGAGAGTAAAGAGCAAACTTGTTATATTCAGTTGAAGGAGAACGTGACTGCTTAGTCTTTTCACCTAACTTTGAATCCACTGGCAGGAAGAGTCAAAACTGTGCTGGGGATAAAACGACTTGCTGTTGACCTTTGTGCTCAGATGTGTCCAATCAGGTAGAAATATCTGCATGGTGTATATTAGGAGACCATTATCTGAGAACTGGAAAATGTGGGATGAATTGTAGAGATTGAATTTCCACTTTCTAACAAAACCTCCACTGTTCCACAGTTCTTTCCAGCTTATACAGGGCTTTCACAGTCATAAGAAAGTCGCTTTATGCATTCTTCCTCTAATAAATAAATATCGGGCTCTGTCTGTGACTGGCCTGACTTACACAGCTTTGAAGCGTGCAGCTGGTCACGTTGTAGAACGACTCTCGATTCGGGTATGTCTGATGGCCTCTTGTGACTGTAGTCCAGCTCTCTGCTCTCAGCAGAGAAACTGCAGCCATGCCGTGCTGCCCTCTCCACGCGCCACTTCAGGAATCGCACCTGGGGGAGAGTGGTGCCAGCCAGGTGCTGCCGCCGTGGAGGGACTTTTTCCTTTGGTATTTGATGCGTGGTTTGTGGGGAGTTACTCTGAAACCACGTTCGTGGTGTTCCTTAGGATTTCCACCCTCAGAGCTTAGCATCCAGTGGTTTCCATCTCGTTCTTCTTTTCTAGTCACGAGCGCAGCGCTCCCCTCGAGGGAAGAGCTTTTCCTTCTCCCCCATTTGTTCACTGCCCCAGATTTACTCCTGTCCACGGGGGGTGCCTTCAGCCAGCTCTGGTGTACTTTGTTAGGCTCGTGTAATTTTTGAGCACTGCCCGGTGCTGTGAAGTATTTCAGGCTCAATGTGTGCTTTCCCTGCCCCAGCCCTGGAATGCGTCATTTCTCCAAGAAGCCCCGATGCCTTTCAGCATGGAGTAGGGAATAGGAACTAAAGTCTGGGCACTAGTTATGCCCAAGGCCGCTGGTCTGTCTCTTCTTTCAGGCTCTCTCGGCAGACAGAGCTAGAAGATGTGTATGTGTGTCTGTATGTACTTATGAAGCGACACCTGCACTCAATTCCATGTCTAGATCTTATTGTAAACAAGTCCATGCTGACCCTCCCAATTCTAATCCAGCACCATAGGGTCCGTAGCTATAACTCTCTTCTAGTGTGAGATACCTAGAAAATAATTCCAGAATTGCGATCCCACACACAGAGAACAGTGAATATCCTAACTTGGGTTTAGTATTTCTTTACAGGGATTTTTTGGAAAACAAAGTAAAATGCACAAATCTTAAGTGAGGAATTCAATGAGTTTAGGCACATGCACATAACAACGTGATATATACACGTATCAAGATATAGAATATTTCCATTGCCCAGGAGAGCTCCCCAGGCCCCTTCTGAATGGATAACCTTGTCCCTTATGCAACTATTTTTCTAATTTAATCAACATAGATTAACTTTGCCTGTTCTAGAGCTTCATAGACCTTGAATTACACATTTTGTATGCTTTTATGTTCAATGTCTTTAGCACAGCATATTTGTAAGATTCACCCAGGCTGCTAATCAATAGTTCTGCTTTATTGCAGAATAGTGTTACATTCTGGGAATATACCATAATTAGTTTATCCATTTTCTTCTTAGTGGAGATTTGAGATTTACCGTCTGGGGCTACTACGGATATTTGTGTACAAGTGTTTGTGTGGACATATGTCTTCATTTCTCTCAGATAAAGACTTAATAGTGGAAGTGCTGAGTTGTACTGGGGGGTGTATATTTATCTTTACAGGAAACGAGGAACAGTTCTCAAAAGAAGTTGTACCATTTTATGTTCCTGTCTGCCATGTGTGAGAATTCCAGCTGTACCTGCCTCCTGTGCAACACTTGATATTTTCAGTCTATTTAATTTTAGCCATTCTAGGGTTGTGTGAAATGGTATCTCATTGTGGTTTTAATTTGCATCTGCTATGACTAATGATGTTGAACATGAATACTTTTTCATGTGCTTATTGTCCGTCTCTGTACCTTTCTTTGTAATATGTTCATATTTTTGCTCATTTTAAAAATTGAATTTTTTCATTTTTATTATTGGGTTGTAGGTATTATTTATATATTCTATAAACAAGTCTTTATAAGATATCTCTTTTGTGAATATTCTCTCATAGTGTGTGGTTGACTGTTCATTTTCTTACCAGTGTCTTTTTTTTAATTAAAAAAAATTTTTTTAAAGATGCTTTAGATTACATAAACATTACATCAAAAATTGGTACATTTGTTACAACCGATGAACACATATTGAAGCACTGTTACTAACCATGAACTATAGTTCTTTATAGTTTACACTTTGCCCTGCACAATTTTATAGGTTTGACAAAATGTATAATGGCCTGTATCCATCATTACAATGTCATTCAGGACAATTCCAATGTCCCCCAAATGCCCCCCATGTTATGCCCATTCTTCCTTCTTCGTCCCCTCAGCACCTCTGGTGACCACTGTCTTTATATCAATGATACGGGTTCTTCCATAGCTAGAACAATAATAAGTCTACTTTAGTCCATAGTGCGTTCCTGCCTTATGTTTGTTCATTTCTCAATCCTGAGGATTTGGGGATGGTGATGCCCACTTTGTTTCTGATTGAGAGGAGACTTAGATCCAATGGGGCAGATGAGTGGAACTGTCTTACTTGTAGTTGTAGATACTTTCTGTTTTGGGGGCTGGGCATTGTCCAATTGTCCATCATCATCCATTTTTTATTGTTCTGGGTGAGTCCAGTGAACTGGAGAGTAGGTGTTGCAACTCTGCTGAGATTCAGGGCTCAACTGGCAAATGAACAGACCGAAGATTTAAGTATCTGGTACTTATATTTAATAAGCATAGTGCTTATTATAGGTTCAAATAAAAGGGGCAGAAGAGTCATGTGCAGGGAAATTATAAATGAGTCTAGCTCAGTTACACTGGGGAGTATATATTACAAAGTAAAGCCTACTGACCGGGCGCTAAATTCCTGGAATAGTCTGCCCTGCCTACAGTATCTAGACGTCTCTAGACCCTTCAGGAATCCTCTTGCTTGAGGCACTGTTTACTGTGGCAGTCAATGAGATCTTGCTGAGACCTGCATGAGCTTAACCTCTGGAATGACTTCCCGACTCACTTTGAAATCTCTTAGCCATTAAAACTCATTTGTATTTGATATTTCCCTCTTTTGGTCAAGGTCTTTTTCCAGATGCAACACTAATCGGTGCTTACTAATGTCTTTTGAGGAGCAGATGTTTTTTAATTTTGGTAAAGCTCAATTTATCAATGCTATATTTTATTGTCACTGTTTTCTGTGTTTAGTCAAAATCATCTCCTATTCCCAGGTAGTGAAGTTATTCTCCCATCTTTTCTTCTTTGAGCTTTTCAGTTTTAAGGTTTTCTTCTTCTCCTTAGATCTATTATCCATCTTGAATCACTTTTCATGTATGGTAGGAGTAGGAGTGGTGATTCATTTTCCTCATAATATATAGACTTGTACATACATCATTGAAAATATTTTCCTAACGATTGCTTTCATTCCTTTGTCAAAAATCACTTGACTGTGTCAGTGTGGCTGTCTTTCTGGACTCTGTTCTTTTTCATTGATTAATTGTTTATCTTTGTACCATACCAAAGTGTTTTCATTACTGTAGTTTTATAAAAAGTCTTGTAGTCAGAGAATGTAAGCTCTCCAACTTTGTTCTTTTACAAGATTGTTTTGGATACGTATTTCCATATAAATTTTATAAGCAGTTTATCAATGTATTTAAAAAGCCTGCTCGGATTATTATTTTTGTTGTTGTTTTAAAAAAATTTTTTATTAAAAAAAATTTTCCCTCTGGTGCATCACTGGTCCTTTGTTCATGTCATTCTTTTCCGAATAACGGTTTTTCCATCATTTGAGATGGACTCTTATTGATATTGTTTTGAGCCTATGAATCAATTGGACGAGAATTAACATGCAAGCAATATTGAATCTCCTAGTCAATGAATATGGTATACCTCTTATTTAAGCTTTAATTTCTTTCAGAAATGTTTTGTAGTTTTTGTTTTGCCAGTCTGCCGCTCACTTTGTTATTTATTACCAAATATTTCATGTTTTTTTGAAAACGTCTTATATAAAGTTGCTTTTAAATTCTATTTTCCAAACATTTCTTGTTTGGATACAGTACTGAAATTATATTTTATATATTAACCCTGTATCTTGCAATCTTGTTAATTCACTTATTAGTTTTAGAACTCCTTTGTGAATTTCTAAGGATTTTCATGTCATCTTCAAATTGAGACATTTTTACTTCTCCCTTTCCATTTGTTGGCACAATATTATAATACTCACATATTATATCTTTAATATATATAAAAGCTCTAGTGAGAACTCCTCTTTCATTGCTAATATTGGTAAATTGTGTTTTCTTTTTCCTTTATTATTCTTACAAAGGGCTTTTAATCTTGCCAAACAGCCGACATTTGGCTTTGTGAATTTTCTCCATTTTTTGCCTGTTTTCTACTTCATTGATTTCATAACTATTTTCTTCCTTCTACTTCATTTGGGTTTAATTTGTTTATTGTTTTCTAAGTTGTGTAAGGCACACCTAAATCATTGGTTTTTAAACTTCTTTTCAACATAAGTGCTTAAATCTGTGAATTCTTAATACTGCTTTAGGAACATCTCACAATTTTGTATAAATATGTATATACACACACATAAATGTATGCATATTTTTTAACTGTTGTTCAGTTTGAAATATTTTCTAATTTTCCACATCATTTTTTTGACCCACGGGTTATTTAGATATTTGTTTTTACATTTTTAAATGTTTGGGGGAATTTCCAGATATATTTCTATTATTAATTTCTAGGTTAATTCTATTGGGATCAGAGAACATGCTTGTAAAAGTTCAGTCTTTAAAAATTATTAGGGGGGTGGGGGGTATATGGGGACTTCATAGTTTTTTAATGTAACATTAAAAAAATAAAGACAAAAAATAGAAAAAAGAATGGCATGGAACAGTCAAAAATCATCAGATGAAATAAACAAAATATACATATTTAAAAACAAAAAAAATTATTAGGGATTGTTTTGTGGCTAAACATATTTCTATTTTTGGTGAGCATTATATATGCACTTAAAAAAAACTACCTATATTCTATTGTTCTTGGATATATACAAATGTCATTATTTAAAAGTGGTAGAAAGAGATTTCCTATATCCCTAGCTTTTTTTTGTCTCATTGTTTAATCAATTACTGAGAGAGTAGTTATTTTTGTAATAATAAACTTTATTTTTAGAGAAGTTTTAGATTTACATTTATAGAAAAATTAGGCTGAAATGCAGGGGATGCCCATGTAGCCCCCCACCCCCACACAGTCCCCCTAGTAGTAGCACGTTGCAGAGTGTGGTACATTTGTCACAGCTGATGAGCCACTGTGGGGCAGTGGTGCTGAGCGAGGTCCACCGTTTGCATTCCAGTCAGCCCTGAGCTCTGCAGTCCGCAGGCCTCGCCCATGTATGACGTCAGATGTCTGTCCCTGCAGTGTCCTACAGGACGGCGCCATCTCCCCAGTGCGCCCTGTGTCCCCCTAGCCACCCCTCCCTCCTGAGCCCCTGGCGACCACTCTCTTTAGATCAAAGCTACAAGCTCTTCCGGTACCACAAGGCAATACCTCCAGTCACGGGAGCTGCTTTGGCCGTGGGTCCACTCCCCGCCTGGGTTGCTCCCGCCTCGGGCTTGAGGGGTTTGGGACGATGTCGCTCTGCCCGCCTCAGCTGAGGGGACTCAGGCACTGAGGGGCAGGGGGAAGGAACGGTTTCTTGCAGTGCAGATGCTCCTGTTTGGGGTGGGGCTCGTCCACCTCGTCATTCTGGGTTATCCAGGGAAGCCCGAGGACGGAGGGCAGCGCTGCTGCAGCTTCGCTGGGGCTCAGGGCTGAACGTCACAGGAACAATCCAGGGAGTTGAGCCTCAGATATTTAAAGAGCACATTGAAAACTGTGGTTCAAATTGAAGGAGTAGAAGAATCATGACAGGGAGCTGTAAGCGAGCCCACCTCCGTTGTGGGGAGTGAGGTGTTCACCTATCCCCACGCGGCCTGCCGCGGGTGCAACCTCCAGAGGCCTGCGCCACGCCCGGGTGTCTGGACGGCCAGGCCCTGGGGAGCATCTCTGAGGCTCTGTTCACGGGGCAGCTGTGGAGGCCGCTGGGACCTGCAGCGCGTGACCTCCAGAACGACCTCCCAACACGGTTCAAAATCTTGAGAGAGTGTGTTTAAAGACTTCAACTATTGTTGTGCGCTCATCCATTCTCTAGCTTACATTTTTTTGTGTAACAGTTGAAATGAGTACCTTGTGAAAACGTATGAGAGCTTTTAACATTGCAGGCCGTGAAGATGGCTGACAGTGATGACGAGCACTAAACGTTAAAGACCCTCCCCGGTTCTATGAAAGTCACTCTACTCGTGCCCCAGCCCACCCTTCTAGAACCTGCTCGTGCCAGAGCCAATGTCAGAGACAACAAACATTTTTCATGCCCTTGAGACCCTCCCTTCCCAGATAGATAAGTAAATAATGTGAACTTAAAATATAATGGGATACACTCTCCAATAGAGGAAGTCATTACAAAAGATCATGGTTGTATGTCACTAAATAGGCTATCTTTATTTAAGTAATTCCAATTTACTTGAAAGCCTCAATTATAATTAGACATGACTTGTATGGCATAATGAGAAACATCTTAGTATTATGCAAATACTATTGAACTTGGTACTAGAGCTGAGTTTGAGTCCAGATCCCATAACTTTCTAACTTTAGGCTATTGCTGAAATAAGTTTCAGTTGCTTCAATTCTAAAACAAAACGAATATTTACACACATATGGAGTAGCATTTAAGATTAAGTGGGAAAAGAATTTACAACCACTGTAAAGCTGCTTTCCCCCTTCCATACTTATCCTTTGGTAGTTACTAAGTCCAGCCCACGCTGGGGCAGGTGGGTGGGCTTGAGCTCCACCTCTTGGAGAGGGAAGTATTTACATTTATTATTTGGGATTCTTTCATGAAGAAGATTTGTCCCTTCTTTCACATTTGTTTACTTATCCAATCATTTATTTATATCAGCAAGAACTCATATATATTAAATTTTATTTTATGCTCTGGGTTGTAAACCAATAATAAATTATTTATTTTGTTGCTAAAAAAAAGAATATATAAAAGTCCTCTGCAAAGTATCATCAAGTATAAGACACTTGCAAGTGTAAAACTCAGAGTTGTTCCAAAATGGGAATTGATCATGTGTTAATAATATATTGCTTATCACTTCACTTTTTATTTTGGTTTTGAAAAGCAGTCAGTTTAATAATATGCTCAGTCACAATGTGTACTACATGGGATTAATTAAATGCATCTGACAGTTTGAGACCTGAGGACAGAGGCTTTTAGAGCTAGTAAGAACATTGGTGTACTATATTCCAGTCCCTCAATATCAAATAATAAAATGGATATTTAAAAAAAAAAAGTAATTGGGGAAGCAGACTTGGCTCAATGGATAGAGCATCTGCCTACCACATGAGAGGTCCAGGGTTCAAACCCTGGGCCTCCTTGACCCGTGTGGAGCTGGCCCATGCGCAGTGCTGATGCACGCAAGGAGTGCCCTGCCACGCAGGGGTGTCCCCCGCATAGGGGAGCTCCACGCACAAGGAGTGCACTCCGTAAGGAGAGCCGCCCAGCGCGAAAGAAAGTGCAGCCTGCCCAGGAGTGGCGCCACCCACATGGAGAGCTGATGCAGTAAGACCACACAACAAAAAGAGACACAGATTCCCGGTGCCACTGACAAGAATACAAGCGGACACAGAAGAACACAGAACAAATGGACACAGAGAACAGACAACTGGGGCGGGGGTAGGGGAGGGGATAGAAATAAAGAAATAAAAATAAAAATCTTTAAAAATAAATAGTGACTCTCCCAAGTTTACTTAATTACATAGTGGAGGGGCTAGTTAGGGCTAGTTCTGGACTCTGAGACCAATGGCATTTTTTTTTTTTATACAGTTGTGCCCCTCGGGCTTGTCTGTGTCTGGAAGGTATGTTAATAATACTATAACTCATGGCATGAGAAGTCTAAAATTCAGAATCCAAACAAGTCCATTTTCAAATTAGGTCTACTATAAAAGGGTTATGAATTGGTTTGGAGAGTTACTTGGAAATAGTTGATAGAAATGGGCTGATGAGTAACGTCAAAATATTTGTAGATCTACACACAAAAGAAATAGTATTTATCTTAGTTGTGTTGAATAAGAGTTCCCATTAACTAAGAAAAGGGTAGATAAGGGACAGCTTAGAGGAATTTTTATGACTTGACAGCTCACCTTGGGTTTAGCACCACCATCATCTAAAATTTAATGTGCATGAATTTGAAACTATCTCTTCCTTCAAGTGAGTTTTCAATCTCAACTCTCTATAATCACAATTATTTCCATCTTTTAAGATGGAAACTTTATCACGTCTTTGGTTTTTCCTATATTTCATTACTTAGGACCTTATTTTCCTTCTGCACTCACTGCCTGCTCTCAATTCTCAAGTCTAAACTTGAGTTGTGGCACTCCATCATCTTACCTCTGGATCACTCAACTCTTGTTTGTGCTGAGTTCCCTAAAATACTGCTTTCATCTCCCTTCTTAAGAACTCACAATGTTTTCCTGCCGTCACTTGCTTGGTCTTTGGGTCACTGCATAATCTGCTTCTGTGTTATCTGTTCAATGGCATTTCCTGTTGTTTCCCCACACAACTCCTAATTTAGCCCTTGGTGCAGCGTGGTGACCAGACTCCGCGATGCCCGCCCTGACAGTTCTTGCCGCTGGCAGCTCTGCCTCTGCCTGACGACTTCTTTTAACCCAGGAGCCCTCAACAAAGGGATACGTGTTCCCAGGCCCCTTGACCTTGGTGGCCGGTGAATGATTAAAAAATGTTTTCCACACAGTACCTGTGGTTGGCAGAATAACGGTCCTCAAAGGTGCCCGTGTCCTAAGCCCCAGAACCTGTGAACATGGACCCAGCCAAGGCTCCTGAGATGGGGACGTCCTCCTGGGTCATCCAGGTGGACCGGTGCCCTCACAGGGTCCTTGTCCAGGGGAAGAGGGCGGCAAGAGGGTCAGAGAAGGAGATGTGAAGACACAAGAGTGATGCTGCGGCTGGAAGGCAGCCGCCAGTCCAGGACCGCGCAGCCTTGAGACCAGGAAAGGCAGGGACACAGGGTGTCCCTGGAGCCTCCTCAAAAAGGGTGTCCCTGGAGCCTCCAGAGGAACGCAGCCTTGCCGGCTCCTTGCTCTTAGCTCCCAGGATCCAATTTTGTGCTTCTTGCCTCCAGAACTGTCAGGTAATAAACGTGTGTTCCCTAAGCCACTAGGTCTATGGGTCTCGCAGCAAGAGGAAGCAACACGGTGTCTCAGCGTTTCCAGCAGCGTGGGCCTCCAGCTGTCCCCCGTGGTAACCCACGCACTGTCACGCCACTGGCTCCTCTCCCTTCTTAGGTCACTTATCCCCTTCCTCCCTCGTGTTTCCAGTAATCACCACCCAAATCGACCACCCCCTCCTCAGGGTCTGCTTGTGCCCCATTTCCCTCGGCCTTCCTGCTCTCCGCCCCACTGCTCGACGCCCCCGCCTTCCAGGTCCTTTCCTTCAAGACCAGGCTCAAGAGCCGCCTCCTCCTCAGGGGCTTTTCTCCTGCTCCAGCCCAAGACCCTCTTCTCTTCTCTTCCTTTGCGCACGGATGAGCATTGGAGTATGACCCTTACTCTCGGAATGTTCTCCGTGAGTCTTAGGATGGCCTTTCTGTTCACCTGTCTGGTCCATGCGTCGATGCGGGAGGTTTCGGGTGCTGGTGGAACGGGCCATGCTGGGTGAAGGCTGCCCCTGCTGAGGCTTAGCCACCGGTCAGCCCCGGAGGTAGACGTGTCCTGAGTGCCGGCTTCTTCTCTCAAGTGCTGTGAGGACGGCAAGCCCCCTCCAAACCCCTACCTTACACCCCGCTGCGTGTGTGGGGATGGGGGCACAGACGATAAACAAGTTAATAAAAACACAAAGCAGGGAAAGGAGGCTGGAGCTGGGGCGGGGGCACTTCCACACAGTGGGAGGAGGGAAGGGTCCACCTCACCGAGGAAAGCAAAGGCTTGAAGGAGGCGAGGGAGCAGGCCGTGAGGACCTCTGGGAGGAGGAAGTTTAGAGCACAGAGAAGAGTGGTGAAAAGCCCTGGCCTGGGGCCGGAGCGGCGTTTTGAAGCGCGGGCAGGGGCCCCGGCCAGCTGTGGCCCCCTGGGCACGACGCAGGCCGGGGCCCGGGCCGGGGAGCTCGCGAGGCCGGGCCCTCCTGCTCCGCTCTCCTCTGAGGCCCCCGTGGGTGCGGCTCGCGTGCTGAGGAGAACGGTCGCCCTCAGGAAAGCGCCGCGGGCTGAGGTGCACTGAGGAGGCCTGCGGGCGCTGCGCGAGAGGCCAGGGCTCCTGCCGCCTCGTCTGGCCTCCAGGGAACAACCGAGGCGAGGGCCGGAGGGCTCGAGAGCGCGAAGAGGAAGGGCTGGAGGTGGGCTTAGTAGGTCTGCAAGCGTCAGACGCTTCTAGGCTACGACCCTGGGAGGCAGGGGCTGAGGGAAGGTGAAGGAGGAGGAAGAGGCGTCGGCTACGGGTCAAGGTGGGGGTGGCATGGCCAGAACATGGACATTTGGGGAGCTGGCCTGTGAAAGTCAGGGTGGTGGCCGCCACCCCGCCCCCGGCGAGGCTCAGGACAAGTGTGACCCTGCTGTGTTGTTCAAGCGCCGCCTCTGGGTACGCCGAGGGGTAGTGAGACTCTTCAGTCACCCGTGAGGAGCTGAAGAAGGCAGCACAGCAGAGGATCTGGCTTTGTGTCAACACAATAGATTCATTGGATAAACTGTCTCCCCTGTAATTAAAATCCAGCTGTACTGGTTCATTGTTGTTCTCATCTCTGGAAAAAATCTGGCGGAAAAAATGAAAGAGGGATTGGGTTTAGTTTTTCACTCTAATTGCACCCTGTGATTTAGTTTCCAGACAGACTCTTAGGAAAACTTGGAAAAACGAGCACAGAATTAATAAATGTGCTGGGATCTGGGACATCAGGCTCATGTTAAAGTCCGGCCTCCCATTTTGTAACTGATTGAAGTCCGTGTGCGGGCCGTGCTCTTGGGGTGTCAGGACTTTGAAAAACTCTAAACCAACCTTAGGAGGCAGCTGGGCTCATCCTGATTCAGGGGACAAACTAAATCAGAGGGAGTAAATCACTTGCCTGGGGTCTCCACCACTTCTGTCTGACTCTAAATATATTCATTTACTTAACAAATATTAATTCCCATCACATGACTGTTAAACACCGGGGGTGGGAGGGGCAGATAAAGACATAGTCCTTGTCCTTTTATGGTTATGGTCTATTGGGAGAAAATATTGATGAAACATTCAGACAAATGTCAAAAATTGTACAAAATTCTGTTAGATTCATGTGATCAGAGAAGGCAGATTTGGCCAGTTAATTAGTTTACTTGGTGTATTAGTCAGCCAAAGGGGTGCTGATGCAAAACACCAGAAATCCGCTGGGCGTTATAAAGGGTATTTATTTGGGTAGAAGCTTACAGATACCAGGCCCTAAAGCACAAGTTACTTCCCTCACCAAAGTCTATTTCCACATGTTGGAGCAAGATGGCTGCTGACGTCTGCCAGGGCTCAGGCTTCCTGGGTTCCTCTGACTCAGCTCCTCTGTTTCTTCCACAAGGTCAGCTGTAGACTACCAGGTGAACAGCTCTGTCTCTCTCTCCCTGGGGCTCCAGCTTAGGACTTCATCATCAAACTCCAACATCAGAAACCCCCAACTCTGTTCTTTGCCACGCCTTTTATCTGCGAGTCCCCACCCCTTGGTGGGGACAACGCCCTAATCATAACTCAGTCATGCCCAGGTACAGATCAGATGACAAACATAATCCAATATTTCTTTTGGGAATTCATCAATAATAGCAAACTGTTACACTTGGCCGCCTGGCTTGGTGTGTTTTCCTGCTCCCCACATCCCCAAGCAGCACCCCTTTCCTGACCGTGGCAGTGCTGTCGACTCTGGGAACCTTCACGTCACCTGGGGGCAGTGGCCTTTTGTTTCGAGGACATGGTGGGAGATTCGTGGGGAGGTTTCCCAAGGACCCGGAGAGTGTTGACCACGGAGAGTGGGGGGTTGCACTGTGTGGTGCCAAGAGCCAGAGCGCAGGGACAGGATCTCCCATGTGTTTCTTAATATAGTGTGTGTGCATGCGTGTGCATGTGCACGTCTGTGCATTGCATGTGTGAACACGTGTGTGTGCGTGTGCTTTGGGAAAGCTCCTAAAGCAAGGGGCCCAGAAGAGGTGCTTCTTGCCCAGCTGTAAGGGTAGTATTGATAGAAGATAAATCTGGAGGGATAGGCAGAACCAGACACGCAAGGGATTGTAACCTCATACAAATACTGATTTTGGGTTCATCATAAAAACTAAGTATGGCCCTGACATATGTTGCCCTGTGGAGAACAGATCTGAGGGAAATAAAAGTGATTTGCAGGGAAGCTAGCCAGTAGGCTACTGCAGGGGAGATGGTGGCTTGGACCAGAAGAGAGGCCCTAGATGCAGAGGCGCCCATTTATGTGGACTCAGGAGGTGACGTGGGAAAGACTGGCCGATGGCCTGCAGGCGGGCTGAGGGACTAGCAGGGCCAAGGAAGGCTTTTCCTTTTATTGCTCATGCCGCTGGGTGGAGTGCCTGCCTTTTTCTGAGGTGGGGATCACTGGAAGGGGCCTGGGTGAGCTTCAGGTTAGGGCTGGGTTAAAAGCTGGGGAGAACGTTAGGACTTCAACCTTTGAAATGTCGATTCTACAGCGTTTTGAGACAATCAAGTGGTGATGCCAAATAGATGACTGGTTGTAGGGATTTGAATTGCAGAGGTGGATAATGTGAGTCATCCAAGTCTGGATGGCAATTAATTCATGGCCCTGGATGAGTTTGCCCAAGGAGAAGGTGCAGGGCTCAGAGGGGCTCATCACTGAGACGTCAGGGCTGCTAAGCGCTGCCAAGATGCCCGTCTGAGCATCGTCCCTCACCAGGCTCTTTCAGGGCCAGTAAGCGGCAGTGGGGACCCGGCGGGAGAGCGTTTCCTCTGCCCCTGGGCTCCCCGTGAGAGCCAGCACTTTGGAGGGTTGATGGGGATGGGCGCCTTAGGTCAGGTTAAGGCTCGCCTGGAGAGGGCAAGGTGGGGAAAAGGGAGGCTTCTGATTACCCGCAGGCAGGTCCTTATGGTCACGACAGGGTGTTGGGGGTGAGGAGGGTGTGACGCGAACCTTTTGAGGGATGGAAACAGAAGTAAGAGACACGGCAGCTTAGCATCATCAGTCCCTCGAAGGGGGCCTAGCACCCAGGGAACCTCTTCTATAGTAAGTCTGAGATGGTTCTTTTATGCTCTTTCTATGCTGGCCCCAAGTCGCCAAACAGCTCCTGAGTAACGTCTGTGTTAGTAGCTGTCAGACATCAGTGTGCCTCAAAGCACCTGGGCAACTTGCTAAAAGAGCAGGTTTCTGTGGTTCCGCCCAAAACTGTTTTACAAAACTGCACGTGGTTCCAGGCAGGTGGTTGGGTTGCTCTGGGAGGCAGGCACTCAGGGACCATTCCTCGCTCTCAAAGGACTTGAACGATTTCATTATAATGTGGTGACAGAACCTGGCCTTTTATGTAGCTCCAAATGGAATACTTATTTAAAAGTAAGTATAATTAAAATGCATTCTATGTGATACACTTTCTTTTTAGCACCTGGAAACTTTTCTGCTAGACCTTCTTTTTAACCATCCTATTATTACTTTCTGCTGTTTATATTATCACTTTCTGCTGTTTATATGATTGCTGGGTTAAAGCACCATCTGACTTTTGAGGTGTGTGAATGTGACTACATGAACTTGACTGTCCATATAATCACTCTACACTGGTTGCCCCTTCATTTCTGGGCCTTTTAGAGGAGACCTATTTGTGATTGGCATTGGCTGTCTAGGGTCTCTCATTGATTATCTAAAATCCTCAGATGTTTTGAGAATTCTCATTCAAACCTGGCCATGCTATTAAGATGTTGACAAAAACACATCATAATGTTATAATTGTCCATTTCCCTTTCTTCTCCAGTCAGTTAGTTACTTTACCACCTGAAATGACCTTTTAAAATAAGGGTTGCCTGCAAATGTTGGCAGATACAATAATTTTTCTTGTCTTGCGTCACCCAGATTAGAAAAAGAGAAAGGAACAAACTTCAGACTAACTGTAGTTTTAAGTGATAATCATTTAAAGTTCCTTGGGGAAAAATCTCTATTCATGAAATAGAAATGACTTTCTCATCACTGAGAAAACGATTTTCTCATGGGGAAGAAAAAAATCTTTCATTTAGAAGAAAAGCCCTGAGGAGTTCTTCACACAAACGTGAGGAGGGGACCCTGGAGAGCGCATGGAAGCTGGACAAACCCAATATTTAATTGAGGGCGAGTTTGGGAGCTTTGGGGAACGAGGGTGGGTGATGAAGGAAAATGTTTAAACATCTTGGAAATGAGAGAACAGGTTAAAATTTAAAAAAAAAATTTTTTTTTTAAATTACCAGTCTAAGTGAGAAGAGCCAAAGGGAGAGCAAACTTTTTAACTGCTGAATTTCAAGTTCCGAATCAGTGGACCTCACTCTTCCTTGGCCCGGCTGTGGAAAGGGCTGTGGGGGCCGAGGCGGCCGGCTGCCCAGAGGCCGGGGCCAACACACCTGACACGCAAGAACGCACGGCGGGCAGGTGATGCGCAGGTGACCGCGGCACCAAGCTCCAGCCCGTGCAGACCTGGGCGCCGGGCGCGGGGGAGCCCAGGCCTCTCACGCCACCCCGGGTCTGCTTCTAAGGCCATCGGCCCCAGAGGAAGGGTGCCCCCCAGCCCCCTGGCTGCGCGCCCCCCTCGAACGTACCGCTTGGCTCGGGTCAGGCCCGCAGGAAGCAGGTGCTCCTCACAGCGCGGGGCCAGACTGACGGGCGCTGCTGTCCTTCAGGCCTTCCTTTGGCCAAAACGTCGAATTGCTCTTTAAACCCAGGCACAAGAGCTAACATAAATCCTAGACTTATCTTAGGCTGCATTTTAACTCAAAACGAGGTCGCCTTCTTGGGTGCGTCCAGGGAAGCTATGTAACTTTTCAACTCCATTTTAGTCATATCTGTAGCGTGATTTCATCACAGTTTCAAAATGGTACAGACTGTAGTAAGGTCAAATACGAAACAAATACAAAAGAACATTCCACATTATGTTGGAGTTTCTGGTATGTTGAATTTTTTAAGGCCATGGTTTTTCTCCAGTAGTGTATGAAATATAGTCTTGGCTATAAATGTATGTTCCCAAACACTATATGCCCATATACTTTGATATATATGTCATCAAACATTCTGCAAGCTAGACTATATTATAGCCTTAAAGAGTTATGCGACTTGCACTAGTCATCTAGCTCATCTGGTTAGACTGTTTCCACAAAAATAATCTGCCGCTCATTCAGACTTTTGATGCTGGGAGCTTATTTCTTAGAATTGCTTGACATTTCTTGTAATTGATTCTTTGGTCTAGCAAAAATTTTAGAATTATAAATTTAGGGTGGCCTTTGAGAGGTTTTCAAATATAGGGAAATTAAGGTACATAAAACTAATGCTTTTGTGAGATGACCCGAAGGGAAGGAGAAGGTTGGAGAGATTATTATACTGAAGTTACATGCTGGCAGTCTGAAACTGTAATCCCCGTTTCCTGAATCAAACTTCTGTACCCTTTTCTCCTGGAGCACTCAAGAACTTTATGAGCAATTTGAATACTCAGTTAATACTCACTATAGGGTGCTAACAAGACTTTAGACTTAAAAAGGACATCGTGTTGAGTGAACTAAGCCAGGCACAAAAGGAAAAAATATTGTATGATCTCACTGATATGAAACAATTAGAATAAGCAAACTCATAGAGTCAGAATCTAGAATATCGGGTCCCAGGGCATGGGTGGGGATGGGGAATGGGGAGTTCAGGCATAAAATGCACAGGGTTCCTATTTGGAATGATGGAATGTGTTGGCAATGGATGGTGGTGATGGTGGCCCAGCATTCTGAATGTAAATAACAACACTGAGGGGTATATCTGAATGTGGTTAAAAGGAGAAATGTTAGCCTGTATACATGGTAACAAGAAAAGTTTTTAAAAAATCTATGGGAACTCCACTGTACAAATAGTGAACCCTAAGTTCAACCATGGACAATAGTTAATAGTACAATCAAAAAGCATCTTAGTTTATAGGGAAATAAATAATTGATTATTTAGGTCACCATTCCAACCACTCTCTGTACGCTGATCTCCTTCTAATAGTAGCTTACCATGGGGAAAAGAAAAATTATGCTTTGGATCCTCTCAAACATCATTACACCTTTCTGCAAAATGAAGATGAATTTTACTTTGCTGAGGTATTATGAAAATCTGAGCAGGTTTGTAAAATTATAGACTCTGACATGCAACATTGTCTTCATCTATCACTGGCTGCCATTCCAGGGCCCTTTCTCGGAGCCCATTGCTTCTGATGGACGCTGTTTCTCTTGCTTTAGCAGATAGAAATCCATTGGTCCTCGAGGAGGTGTCGCAGGGAGGGATTTTTTTTTGTGCCATCAAGAATTTGTAGTTTAAAAGGAGGCAGGAGAGGGAGGACAAAATTTTTCCAGAAAGCAATTGCTACTGGTGGGACACCAGGAACCAGGGAGGCGAAGAAAGTAAATTGGCCAGGCATCCCTTTCTAACATTTTCCAAACGCCGCCATGCAGGCTGCACGTCCTCCCCCTGGGTGGCCGTCCTTCCAGGCTGGGAGGAACGATTCTGATCAGAGAAGCAGCATCCAGTTGATGTTCCAGTAACTGAAATTCAAGCACTGGAAGTTGCAATTGCCCTTTAAGTTGTCTGAACCAACAACTGCAAAACGCAACTTCAGAGCAATTCTTCCTTCTTTATGAGCAAAGTGCTTAAAAATAGTTTGGTTGTATCATTCCCTAACTATTCAAACCTTATAAGAAAATAGAATGGGGGAAACTAAGCTCTATTGCTTCTCCAACTGTGAATTTTGGCAATCTCTGCATCTCTGGGGCTTGCTGTGGTTTTGCTAAGGTTGCGTTTCTCTTCCTTATTCTCAAGCATCAGCATTTATTCTTGGAAGCAAAGCTTTGGTTCCATACAGGCTTTCATGGACGTTGAAGAGTGCTTTTGGTTTACTGACTTTTCTTTTCTCTGTGTATTTGGTGGTTTGGTTAACTGCTCTAGAAGCCGTCAGTAGTTTAGGGATGCAACTAAAGTTAGAATTGGAGAATTGGATTCAGTTTGAGGCACCACAAATGAACTGTTGTCATCTCATCCAACATTGAGTATCACGCTAATTTTATGAAAGCCAATCAAACTCATAAACATATAAGATTTTAGATCACAGACTATTGTGAAAAGTGCTTATTTTAATTGGAAGCACTTTTTGCATGACATATTTTTGAAATATACATGAGCTGTCATCTCTCTTAGTTTGCCGGAGATGCTGTCACAAATCCTACCCTTGGGCTGGCTTAGACACTGGGAATATATTATCTCATAGCACTGGTGGCTGGAGGTCTTGCTTCCTCCTGGGGCTGCATTGCCATCTTCCTTGGGGACACTTGACTTGCTTCCACCTCCCATCCCATGACAAGGACTTCATCTTTCTCGCTGCTGTGGCTTCTGGGGTCTCTTTATCAGGCTTCCAGTAATCCAGGTGAAGACCCGCCGTCATCCAGTTAGGCCACAACTAACTAAAAATAACATCCTCAAGGCGTCCTATTGACAATGGATTCACACCCACAGAGTTGCAGATTAAGATTCAGAATGTGTCAAAATGGTGGTACATAATTCAACCTGCCACGCCATCTTTTCAGAAAACGTGTGCAAAGGTTCTGCAAAGGACTTGTTTATCTTTCACACATGTTCTCGTATGTGATGGGAAGGCACTCGGTGGGGTTGAAAGCCAGTGAATTGGCTGTAAAAACATTTGCTTTGAGTAGGGCAAAGGAAATGTGTAAGTTTGCTGAAAGATTTGTTCATAAAACTTTCCTAATACTGTTCTCTTCACTGAGTTGGATGACTTCCAAATCTTCCAGTCTGACATTCTCCAAAATTTTACCTTCAGGCAACCTCTCAGAGAAGTCATAGACTCCTGCCCTGCCCCTAACCAGAATCAAGTGCTTGTTTATCTTGGTCTTGTTCTGCGATTAGTAGAATCATGGATCTGATACAGCTGAAGAAGCAGTACATCTACCACCCAAGTGCTCTGGGCTCAGGCAGCTGAGAGCGAATCCTAGCTCCATCTCTTATGAGCTGTACCACCACAGGCCAGGTGTTCAATCCCACTGAGCCTCGGTTTGCTCATCTGCGAGATGGGGATAATAGCAGTACTTACCTCCCAGGGTGTCTGTGAGACTTGAGATCCTGCAGTAAAGCACATGGTGACTGCACCTGTTAATGTGGAAAGTGGCGACGATGGGGATGATGGTGGTGCAGGCGCATTTCACCTGTGGACACTTAGCCCACTTCTCAAGCTTCTGGGAGCCAAACCTTACATTTTCCAGTCTTTCAAGACATGGAGTCAGTATAGAATGGTAATAGTCCATGACTTGTCGGTGGAAAAGGACACATAGTAAAATAATATAGAATACTTTCTTTTCATGTTTTCATATTCACAATAGAGTGCTAAATCCAAGTTGTATTTATACATTCCTAAGAGGTTTCCGTGAATAGCTGACACCATTCCCTTTGTATGCTATTGCCTTTGTCAGGAAGCTCAAATCTTCAATAAATCATCCAAAGGCTTAAATGAGTAATGAACTTTTTAAGGTATTAAAAGCACTGGTTCGACTGAAAGAAGTAAAGCAAAGAGGAAGAGCAGAGCATCTCTGATAACAGCAAATCCACTTGCCTTGCTCAAGCCCCCAAACTCGCTCAGCAGCCTGAGCCCCTCTCAAGTACCAGACAATGCCCTTCGCCTGCGCAAAGCCGGGCTTCAATCACTGAGTCCCTATTCAAGAGTGGAGTCAGAGAGGGGGGGCAGTGGCCCACACACCGGGGACTACCTGCTCCTACTAAGTGCCTGATGCTTCGTGTTGGCAGAATTAATTATTAAGTGGGGTCTGGAATTCCTTAAAAAAAAAAAAAGAATTGAATGAAAATATTTAGGGAAAACCAAGATTAGGAGACGCACTTGCTCTCTGTCTGGCTTGTGTAATAAGTCAACCTCCCTCGTATTTCTCAGGAAATAAGGCCATTAATGAATATATGATTGCAAAATGATTATACTTTGGTGGCTGGTGCTTGTTTATTTAAACTTTCTCCAACTGAAACATAAATACTTAGAGGATAATTCATAATTTTTCAAAAATACTTTATCCAGATGCTCTGTTTTCCTTGTAAAAGAGGAAAATTATTTGCTTTTTACATAGTTATGGATAATACACTGGGAAGATCAGGCTGACAGGCTGAAATTCTGTTCTTCCTAGAAACCAAGAAACCCATATTTTTGTAACTTTAATTATTAGCATTTTGCTTGCTTGGAATTGGAAACTTGTTCAGTGAGACAAATGATAAATTTAAAGTTTTGTGGTAATTTAAACAGTTGGCTTTTGCCCCAACCTTTAAAAGGCCACACTTCTGAATTCAGAAGCAAACTTATTGCAGGATACTTTATCCCAGGACCCCAGCTAAGCTTAAGTAAATATTTATCGGTTGCTAATATCAACAAATGATGTCAGAAATTTCATCATCTAATTTAGATTAGATAGATGTATTAATGAAGACCCCTTTGAGAACAAATAAATATTCTCCAAAGTATTGGCTTATATTTTCTGATCCAAGTGAAACAAAGGCTGGCTAAATCAACTCTTGGCAAAAAGCTGTGAAACGAGGGACATCTGCTGCCGCAAAGCTTGCCGGCTCCCACGTGGGCGGTTCCTCACCCCTCAAGGCCTGTCAAGGAAGAGCAGGGAGATGATTTCAGTTGCTGCTGGAGGGAAGTGTGTCTGCAGCTGGATGACAGGGCAGCCGAGGAGGCTGTCCTGGGCTTGCTGGCTGCGCCGAGATACCCTGAGAAACGGGAGAAGAGCCACCTTGGTCTCCTTCCCTGTCTTGGAAACCCCCTTCCCACCAGCCAGTGTCTGTGTCTATCTGGAACTGCATGTGTTTGGGCCTCCTTTTTGTACTCATCTACATGGTAATAACAAATGTATGTCTGGGGAATGGATGCTTTGTGGGTGCGTTTGTGCTTGGAGGCCACTGCATTCTGTGGGTTCAGGCTGAAGCCTGGCCCGGCGGGCGCTGGCTGGACGGGGGTGGCGTGACCGCGTCAGCACGAGGGCAGGCAGCCGCCCATCCCACGGTTTCTCTAGGGACAGCAGGCCCTTCAGGACGCCCCTTGCACTTCCACATCTCTCGTCAGCCTCGGTGGAGGGACAGGGTGGGCGGCTAACCTTTCCAGCCCAGGGCTTCCAGGCCAGGACTTGTATCAGACAGTCTAGGAACATTACCTCATGACTCTATGAGCTAGGTAAATCATTGCATTCATCCTAACCCAAATTAACAACAACACAAAAGGTGCTCGCAGGCGACCGTAACTAGGAAAAATGGAGACAGAATTAAAAACAAGCACCATTCACCCAGCGTTATAAGGATTTTCCCTGCCTTTGCCTCCCTCCCCCGCTCCCGCTCTCAGCTCAGCTGCATTTTCCTCCTCAAGTCGGCCTCATTCTTTTCGACTACACATGTACCCTGGATGGGAGACTAGTGAAACTGCTGGGCTTAGATCATCTCAGTTTAGCCACTCCAGGAGAAAGAGAGTGTTTCTCTTTTTAATGTCTGAAAATCATTTCACGGAAAGGGTACTGGTCAACCTGTTTGGGCTATCCTTCTGGATACAACTGCATTCAAGGTGGGGGGATAAGGTGATTGGTCTGCCTGGGTCAGGTCAGGTGCTCCTCCTGTGGGCTATGTGTGCCTGTGGGTGGGGGATTTATAGCACATCAAAAGGTACTGGGGGAAAGTCTCTGGGGCAGATAAACAGACAAGTTATGCAGTCTGCTCTGGCTAGTAAATGGTACAGCAGGGCCTTGAACCCAGATGTATCCTGACTCCAAAGGGTGTACTTTTCATTATAATTTTATTAATCTGTGCTGTTTTCAAATCAAGGAATCTCTCTCTCTCTCCCTTTAATATGTCTATGTTGTAAAATCACCAGAGTGTTGGGCTAAAGTGACAGTTGATCAGGGCTCTAAACTGTTTGAAAGACCTTTGGTGATACAAAAATAACTGGAGGATTTTAAATGAAAGCTGAAGACAAATATTTTAAGCTCCACTGACTCTTTAAAAATAGTTTTAACATGTGTTTTAGTTTCTTAGGCTGCTTAAAGCAGATACCATGAAATGTATTGGTTTAAACAATGGGTATTTATTAGCATAAATAGCTTGAGGTTGTTAAAATGTTCAAATCAAGGCATCATCAAAGTGATGCTTTCTTGTCAAACACCAGCTGCTGATGATCCTTGACTCCTCTGCCACACGGCAAGGCACATGACAGTGTCTGTTGGTCTCCCCATTCTTGTCCAGGTTTCCTTGATTACGGCTTCTTGTTTCCATGGTTTTCTCTCTCCCTCTATATTCATACCGTTTTTAAAGGACTTCAGTAAGAGGACTAAGATCTATCCCCATGTGAGATGGGCCACACCCTAACTGAAGCAGCCTCATCAAAAGGTCCTACTTACAATGGGTTTTACACACAAGAAGGGATTAGATGTAAGAACATGATTTTCTAGGGTACATACAACTTCATACCACCACACTCCACTCTCTGGATCCCAAAAAGACATGTTCTTCCTATATGCAAAATACATTCATTCCATCACAGTATCCCCATAGCTTTAAGTCTTTTCAGGAAGAATACTAAGTACAAAGTCTCATCAAAATAGGTTATAGGTGTGGTCTGTCCTGGGGCACAATTTCCTTGGTCTGTGGACCTGTAAAACCTAGAGAACAAGTTATTTGCTTCCAACATACAAAAGAGGGGTAAGCATAAGGTAAACATTTCCATTTCCAGAATTGGAAGGAAAATAGGGATCATGGGTCCCAAACAATTCCAAAGCCCTCCAGGATACACTCCATTAGGCTTCAAGAGTCATCTGTGGGGCAACGTTTGGTCTGCTGGGCTCCATGAAGCAGCAGCCCGACTCCTAACGACTACTCACACAGCAGCCATGTGCTCCACAAACACTGAGCTGAAGTCCACCTTCTTCAAGCACTGAGGTGACAGCCAGCCTCTCTTCAATCCTTGGGGAATACGTTCAACCCTCTCAGAACTGTGGGGTAGTGACCAGTCTCCTCTCAAACCCCAGGAATATGCTCCACCCTCTCTGAAGACTGAAAGTGGTAAATTCTCCCTGAACAGTGGGGTGGAAGGTCCACCCTCTCCAAGCTCCAGGGCAGACGTACCCTTTCCACAAACAGGGTGATTCTGCTCACTCACCTGAGAAGATGTCTTCAGTCCAGACCTCAGCTTCTGTGGTCCTGCCCTTGAAGTGGTTTTTCCTTCAATTGTCCCCTTTCCATCCATTTTAGTCCAGATTGGCAGGGGTTCTGTTTATTATAGATGACACAAAAAACTTGTCAGTTTCTCATGTAGTACGCAGGGGTCCAATCTATCAGACAGTAGGACTTCACAGATCCTTCCTAGATAACTGCAACTCCAGTCCTGACTTGCATGGAAATGGCTGGCTGTTTCCATGCCCAGTGAAACCTTACGTGGAGCACTACTCTCTGGGGACTTGCTTTCCAGAAGCTCAGAACTCTCTAGACCATCAATTTCTGGTTTCTGTGTGCCCCGGAGTTTAATTCTCAGCTTATCCCTTTCCTCTCATACTTTACTGTAACCTTCAAGGAGAAACTAGTTTACCTTACATACCTCACTTGGAAATCTCCTCAGATAAAGCTCATCACTCTCAAATTCTGCCTTCCATCTGACATCAGAACACAATTTTGCCAAGTTCTCTGACACTTTAAAACAAGGGTTGCCTTTCTTCCAGTTTCCAACACATTCATCATTTTCTTCTAGGGCTCAACATGAGTGCCTTTAGTGTCTGTGTTTCTACCAACAGTCTCTTCAAAGCAATCCAGGCCTTTTCTATCAAGCACCTCACAATTCCTCCAGCCTCTACCCATTACCCAATTCCAAAGCCGGTTCCATGTTTTTGGTATTGCATTAGCATCACCCCACTTTACTGGTACCACACTTTTTTTTTTTTTTAGTTTCCTAGGCTACTTAAAGCAGATACCATGAAATATGTTGGTTTAGACAATAGGGATTTATTAGTTTACAGTTTGAGGCTGAGGAAATGTCCCAATTAAGGCATCATCAAGGTGATGCTTTCTTCCTGAAGACTGGCTGCCAGTGACCCTTGGCTCCTCTGCCAGGTGGCAAGGCACGTGACAGTGTCTGCTGGTCTTTTCCTTATCTTCCAGTTTTCATTCATTTCAGCTTCTTGCTTCTGACTTTCTCTCTATATACATACTCATCCCATTTATAAAGAACTCTAATAAGAGGATTAAGACCCATCCTAAATGAGCTGGGCCACACTAATCTAAGGAAGCCTCATCAAAAGGCCCTACTTACAATGGGTTCACATCCATAGGAATGGGTTAGATTTTAAGAACGTGATTTTCTGGGGTACATCAGCTTCAGATCACCACACCATGTTTTAGTGTTAATGAGTAGATACCAAAAAATTTCTAAAGACAGTTTTTGATTTTTAAAGAAAATGACCGTTTATTCCAATTGTATGGTTTATTGCTCAAGGAACTTATTAGACTAATAAGTATGCTTTGGGATGTAACATAGGTCTACACACCTCAGGGGAAAAAAGCATGTTCTTGATTTTAATCCCATTCCCATGGGTAAGAAACCTCTGTAAATAGGACCTTCTAAACATGCTTTTTGTAGTTAAAGTGTTTCAGGTGTGTCCCAGCTGAATCAGCATGGGTCTTTGTGCTAGTACTAGAGGCCTTACAGAGAGAAAGCCAAGGGAGGAGCTAGAAGCAGAAAATTCTTGGGAACCAGAAGAGAAAAGAGCACATCGCCATGTAAGTGAAAGCCAAAGAACCCAGGGATTTGCTGTGCTGAGATCAGCTCAGTGACAGGTTGGCTTGAAGGGAAGGCGATGCAGAACTTTACAAAATAAAAGGATAGAGAGAAGGACACAAGAGAGGAGATAAAGGTGTGACCAGGGAACTCACAGCTCCTGAAACTGAGATCCTCGACCCTAGTTTCTACCTTGTATTTATTGGAAACTACTGAGCAGCTGTTTGCTGTCTGAACTGCAATATCATCTGCAATAATAGGGAACAACTGCAACATCTACAATAAGGTACAACTGTAACATCTACAATAGAACAGGTGTAACATTTACAATAAGGAACAAGTCATACTAAGTTCAAATACAATCTAAACTCTTTTTCCCACATTGCTGGCCAGCCAGAATGCTACCAACCCCTGGAGGAAGCAAAATTATGAGACAATAAATTCCGTTTGTCTTAGTTTTCTGTTTGCTAAAACAAATGCCATGCAATGGTTTGACTTAAACAACGGAAATTTATTGGCTCATGGTTTTGAAGTTAGGAAAAGTCCAAAATTGAGGGCAAGCATGCAAAAGTTTGGCTCTCAGAACTGGCCGCCTCCGAGGTCTGAGGCATGAAATACGCCTCCCTTGGTTGGCCCCTCGGGACGAGGTATGCACCTACGCCTCCCCACAGGGGAAACTCATGCAAGCCCCCTCACACCACCTCCGTCTGGGCCAATCTCAGGGCCTCCTACCTCGTAAAGACACGCCTGCTCTCTTCCACCTGTCAGCGAGCTATCCAGCTCAGCCCTCTCAAATTTACGCTCTCCCTAGTAACTACTGACCAGCCTAGTAGGCGAGTTCTGCCTCTATGCCCTTATAAGGTAACAACAGCTAATCTAGCCTATCAGAACCCAATCCCCTCCACCAATCCCCTCTCTTCATACTCTATAAAACTGCTTGTACTTCCTCAGTAAAGTAGACCTGCGCCACTCGCCTCGTCTCCGCAGTTGTCCTTCGAGTCACTGTGCGTCCTCTCACGCCTGCGCCTCCCCACCCCGAGCCCCCTGACTAGAGAAGCGGGGGCTCCTCACCTCACAAAATTAAGGCAACACTGTCTCCTGGAAGACTGTGGGTTCTAGAGCTGGCTGTTGGCAATCCTCGGTCCTTGACTTTTCTGTCCACTGGCGATGCACAGGGCAGCTTCTGGGCTCCTCTGGATCCACTGGCTCCCAGCTTCTGCCTTTGTCTTTCTTTCTTTGCCTGAATTTCTTTCTGCCTATTAAGACTACAATAATCTGGATTAAAACCCAATCTGCCAGGTTCCATTAATAGTAAAATGGAATATAGTGATAGGTTTAAAGGTTAGATAGAGAATACATACTAACTTAGGAAAATTAAATAAAGGAAAAATAGATTGGGGTATCAAAAAAATGATAAAGCTTTGTTTTTGACATTTTGCCTTTCATCACTGCTATAGGTGTTGCCCTGTATATACAGTGACAAGGCAATTTCTTCCATTTTTTTCTTCAGTGTCTACCTCCTTTCTTTTTTTTCCTCCTAATCATTAAGTTTGTCTTCATATAAGTTTTAGATCACAGTAATTCACATATACAATATATGACTGCCACATATCCAACATCAAACTCTTTGTCCCTTCCGCAACAATGATCTTTTTACATGTTCATATTATATTTGCTGCAACTAATGTACAGATATTGAAACAATAGCTTTCAAACATGGTTCCATTTGGGTTTACATTATGGTTTATATTTTAGACTATACAATTTTCTAAATTTTTAGTTATCTCATGTTTTACATTATGGTTTACATTTTAGCCTATAGACTTTTATCCATTTTTGGTATGATTTAATATGTACTATATCTGTCATTGCATGATCTTTTGGAATACTTCCATTGTCCCAAAGTTACACTGATTCCATGTATTCAACATCTCTTTCCCCCTCCCCAGGGAACCTGGCAATATATTGGGCTTCCTTTTTGAAGAAGTTTTGGACTACAGAGAGGTTCAACTAAGGTGGGGGAGAAGCACTTGTGTGGGGTGTTATTGGTGGGGGGCACATGGTTGGGAGGGAGTTCTCCAGGGCATGTATACAGGGCACATAGAAAGGTTTGGATATTTTCATAGTGGTTTCAGTTGGGAATGACAGATGAGAGAGTGCTGAGTTCCTGACCAGGGGAGCTCTATTACCTTCCCCAATGGAACAGCAACAATCCCCCAAGTGCAATGGCAAAGACCAACAAAGATGGATGGTCCAATAATCAGCCCTTGATACTGATAGCTCTGATTATGAGCCTGTGTGCCTGAAATATGACCTAGGCCTAGAGCTGCAGGGTGCCTCAGAGTTACCTCCTGACAGCCTCCGTGTTGCTCAAATGTGGCCACTCTCTAAGCCAAACTCAGCATGTAGATGCATTGCCTTCCCCCCACTGTGGGACATGACTCCTGGGGATGAGCCTCCCTGGTGCCAAGGGATTACTACCAAGCACCAGCTGATGATGTAACAAGAAAAATACCTTGAATAAAGAGGTCAACTCAGACCAGCAGAATATCTCAGCCTACATGTAATATCAGGTGTTAAAAACTGCTTTTTGACTTTGGATAAAAGGGGGAAATGGAAAGGACAAGTAAGTTTATATGGCTGAGTCTCCAAAAAAGAGTCAGGAGGTCATCAGAGGGGTGATGCTTATTCACACCTCAGCAGGGTACCAGAGATAGCCAAGGTAGGTGGAAAACCAGTTGCTGGTTCTCCTGAGGGCTGCAGAGACCCACAGATTCTATGGTCATGGCAGATGGCTCTGAAGTTCAGGGCCATATCCGTTGGCCCTATTTTGGAGTTTGTGTTCCTGAGTGTGATGGATTGGACTCAGATATGACCTTTCTACACATGCTTCTTCTGTCACTTTTACCGGACCTGTGGTTGGTGTTTGGGTTGGTGTATACTCAGGAGACCTGAATCTCTGCACTGTCCATGTGATGGCCAGGCCCTAGGCCCCAGCAGACTTGCAGCTCCTACCCTCTGGTTTCTGGACTTACCCTGGCCAGCTGACAGGGGGGTGAAGAGGGCCAACCATCACACCAGGGAGCCAAGAGTGCCTACAGCTGCAAGCAGGAGAATTGCAACCATCATCCATGTGGAATCTAAGCTCCCTCTTAATGTAGAGGGTGACTGGACATAACCACCCCAGGGTCCCCAAGATGGAAGAATAGAGTATGGATTAGAGTGGACTTACTGGTGTTCTGCTGGGGAACTATTGTGATTAGTGAGGGAAGAATTTGTTGTAGTGATGTGGAGAGGGTGGCCACGGTGGCTACTGATGGTAGGGAGATGGAAGAAGAGATATGGTGTGGGGCCATCTTCAGGATTTGGAATTGTCCTAGGTGGTGCTGCAGGGACAGATGCTGGACGTTGTATGTCCTGTCATGGCCCACTGGGTGGACTGGGGGAGAGTGTGGACTACAGTGCGGACCACTGTCCATGTGGTGCAGCAGTGCTCCAGAATGTATTTGCCAGGTGCAGTGGATGTGCCGCAATGAGGGAAGAGGTTGTTGATGGGGGAGGAGTGGGGTGGGTGGGGTGGGGAGTATAGGGGGACCTCATATTTTCTGAATGTAA
Source organism: Dasypus novemcinctus (assembly GCF_030445035.2). Taxonomy (NCBI): domain Eukaryota; kingdom Metazoa; phylum Chordata; class Mammalia; order Cingulata; family Dasypodidae; genus Dasypus; species Dasypus novemcinctus. Next base: position 2,730,504 of record NC_080687.1, on the reverse strand, counting down.
CATTTAAAAGAAAAAAAAACCCAATATGATTCGTTTGGGTCAAACCTTCACTGAAGTAACTTGTTCCAGAGGTCCTATTTACAATGGGTCCTCACCCATCAGAATACTGACTAAGAACATGTCCAAACTGGGGCAAACAGTTCAGTCCCCTTTGCCAGCGTTTAAGCCGCTGTAGGGTATCTGTCAGAGCAGTCTGCAAAACGAGGACAGGTCACCACAGGAAGTGGACGGTGGTGATGGTAGCATGATTAATGCAATTAATATCACTGGTAAATCTATGAATAAGATTTAAAAGGGCAATTGTTAGATTGTGTATGTGATAACAGAATAGAAATTAAAATAAAACTCCATGGAACTACATTACACAAGCAGTGCACCTTAAGTTAAACAATGGACTTTAAATAAATGTACAATTATAAAAATGTGCTCTCATCAATTCTAACAAATGTTCCACACTGATGCAAGGTGTTGGTGGTGGGGTGGTGTTTGGGAATCCTGTATTTTATGCATGATTGTTCTGTAAATCCACAACATTTCTAATAAAGAAAAAAATTACTGAAAAACCCAAACAAGTCATATAAATAATAGCATTGATCAAACTTGGAGCTTGTGGTATTTGCCCACCTTTGTGCTAAATAGTTTCATACTCATTATCTCATTCGACTCTCAGGAATTGGTCCACACCTGCCAGGTGGGGTAGGTTCTAGCCAGGTCTCCACTCGACAGAAAAGAAGACTGAGAATTAGAGCAGTCGATTGCTTTGCCCAAGGGCGTTAGTACACATTATACTCCTGCCTGAAAAGAATTCTCCTGGGGTAGGACTGTACCCCAATTTATAGGAAGAAAATGTCAATCTGTGAAGTATAATTGTTGCATCAATCTTTTCACAGAATTTTTTTTTCTCATAGACATTTAATTTTCAAGCAGCAGGACTTCAACATATATTTGCTGGGGAAGAAATTCCCAATTATAATTACTACTATTCTTGATGCCTCCACGTGCAAACTGCTTTTAAAAATAAAAGACTTTTCCCTAAGAACTAGTGCTCAGAATATGAAACTGAGCATGGAACAAGGAGACACTCAGGAGCAGACTGAAAATGGGATTTGGTCACTTCTTAAACTGTCTCTTCAGTGAGATGCTTTTCAAGGAATGTCACACATGATCGATTTGTTTTGAGGTGGTCTCAGTAAGATGAAAGCAGCCAGGAATGCAGGAGTTAGCACAACTAACCAAAAATTCCACTGCTTTTTGCAAAGGCAGGATATTTTTCCATGAAAAATGGCTCTTCAGTCACTGTCAGGTAGGATGATAGCAGACCAGACTGAGAATTTAGATTATCCTGGAGAAATCATTAACCCACCATGGTTTGGGTCAGTTTCAAGGCAAGCTGAGAGCATAGGTTTAGCCAAAACGTATATTTGGGCCATCTGACATATACTGGCAAGGAAGCAAGTTGCTCTTTTTGAGGTAAGATTTAGAATTGGTCTTGATTCTAAGCTATGCACAGGCAAGATGGACTCTTAGCTCTTTGGAGGTACGGCTTTATTTCTTTAACTGATACCCTAATACATTTAATTCTAAAATGAATTCACTTATGCTCTCATACAATAGCTCTCTATCGAGTGCCGAATCTAAGCGTATGATATGCAAAGATGAGTATGAAAGTGTATTGCAGCTCTTGCTCAATGCAGAGTCATATCAGGCACCATTCTAGAAAAAGCCCCTGCCATATCAGGCAGTGCTCTAGAAAAAGCCCCTGCCATATCAGGCAGTGCTCTAGAAAAAGCCCCTGCCATATCAGGCAGTGCTCTAGAAAAAGCCCCTGCCATATCAGGCAGTGCTCTAGAAAAAGGCCCTCTCACAGAGCATTAGTACCAGTGAGGAGAAGCAGAAAACAAACAAATAATGCATATACAAGTATGATGCCATTTCTGGGCCTGATAGGTGTAAGAGGAAAAACGAAATAGGCTTGTGGGTGGCGTGAAGCGTGTTGTACGGACAGGGTGGTCTGGTGACCTGAGATGGGAATTTGGGCAGGAGAAGGGCCACATTAACATCTGGTGGAGGACGAGCAGCCAGAGAGGGGGCCGAGCACAACGGCCACACGGCAGGGACGCTTGCAGGAGAGTGTCAGCGTGGACCGGGATAGAATGTGCCAGGGTGGACTGGAGGGGAGAGGAGGGCCAGGGCGGCCTTAGGTGCTGCACGCCTCCGCTGGCTGCTGCGCTGAGGCGGACCCGGGCTGGGGGGAGGAACAGGTGACCAGCGGCCGGCAGCTCCTGCCGCAGCCCCAGCAAGAAGCCGACGGGCGGGGACTGGAGGGCTCCGGGCCCGACGGGGAGAGGCGGGTGGCCTGGCGACCTCAAGGGGGGACAGGAGACGGGCGATGAGCCGGAGGCGGGCTGGGAGAGGGAGGGCAGGGCTGCCTCCCAGGCTCGGGGGACCTGCGGTGACATTGGACGATTGGAGGGAGGCAGGCCGGGGGCAGGTGAGAAACAGGCCAGTTCTGAGGACACGAGTTTGCACACACGTGCACACGCAGTGAGGCAGCAGTGCCCACAGAGACTGGAAACCCGGCAGAGGTGTCTGAGACGTAGACCAGGAGACCGGAATTTGGGGGTTCTCTGCGCTGACGTGGCCCCAGCTGGATGCTGCGTGACCTCCAGTCGCAGCTCCTCCAAGCAAAGACCAGAGGGAGGACCGCGGACCCACCACCCTCCGCGTCGCCCCTGCCACCCGGCCCTCGCGCCTTCTTCCTTGGTCACCACTCGCTCACCTTTATGCCACTAGAGCCAGCATGCGCGGCCACGTGAAGGACTCAGAGAGGAAGGGCAGGGCGCCCTTGAGCAGCTTCGTCCTCCGAAACCCATCTGGGGTGTGCTCTATGGCCCAGCGAGCTGCCTTCATAGGAATTCCCACCTCTAATTCCGGTTTCCTTGCAGTGCTCCACTCGTCCCTACAGGCCCGTCCTGCGCACCGTGCTGTTAGAGCGGCCCGACGCGAGGCCACGCGTGCTTCCTTCAGCTGTTTAATGCACGTTGTCCCAGGAGTGAATGGAGATCAGCTTTGAAAATTCATTTTTCAAGGCTGTGGGGGAATTAGGTTTTTTGTTTTGTTTGTTCTTTTTATTTCTCTCCCCTTCCCTACCCAGGTGTCTTCTCTCTGTGTCCATTCGCTGTGTGTTCTTCTGTGTCGCGTCTATCCTTATCAGTGGCACCGGGAATCTGTGTTTCTTTTTGTTGTGTCATCTGGTTGTGTCAGCTGTCCGTGTGTGTGATGCCACTCCTGGGCAGGCTGCACGTTTTTCGTGCTGGGCGGCTCTCCTCACGGGGTGCACTCCTTGCATGTGGGGCTCCCCTATGCAGGGGACACCCCTGCGTGGCACGGCACTCCTTGCACACATCAGCACTGTGCGTGGGCCAGCTCACTACACGGGCCAGGAGGCCCTGGGTTTGAACCTTGAACCTCCCATGTGGTAGGCGGACACTCTAACCCTCGGGCCAAATCCCCTTCCCAGGAATTAGATTTTTAAGAATACTTCTGGTACCTTCGGATTTTAGAGAACAGAATAAACTTCATGTTGTCTCTCAGATAGAAATGCTAGGTTTGGAATCCTTGGTAACGTGTCTCTATTGAAATAAAATTCAGGGGGAGAAAGGGAGCACTTCACTGTTGGAGAGGCCAGGAGTGACTGAAAATAAATTAGCAGCACATTTTCCACATAGGTTATAAAACAGACCGTCATGACTCATGAGCGAGGCAAGCTTTAGGAAATCCCCTGGGTTGAATCAACCCAAGTTTCCAGAAGTCAGGGAGGTTTGGAGAAGGGCAGGGAGAGGAGGTGACCTGCAGGAAATGTGGGGGCAAGGGCTGTGTACAGCGTGAACACCACCGGCGCCGGGGCTCCCACCTGGTCGTTTTCCCTGGTACCTGAGGAGATCTCCTGAAGGATAGCCCAGCCTGAGGCCAGAGGCCACCAGCCAGACCATTTCTTTTTTTTTCCTGGCTTGGAGAGGCTGCCATACACTCAGCCCAGGAGTCAACACTAACGATTCTTTATTTGGAGGGTTATAAAATTACTGGAAAGAGAAATTGGACTGATGCTCTGGCCCCTTTTAGAAATTTACACAGCTGAAGTCTGGCTAAGACTTCCGGGTGGCTTAGCAAGCAGCAGGCCAGGCACCCTAATGACCTGTAATTAGCGGCTTGAACCCCAGCATCTTCCTGTGGTGGGACTCCGGGCGTGCCCTGTCTCGAGTCGGTCCTTCCGCGCTTGTGCTGATAAGTGAGGCACACCTGGACTTGTCACGGAGCCACCCGGCGGTGTGCTGGCTGCTGTGGGATGTCATCGTAGGTTGAGAAAGGGTTCTGGTTCCTTCACACTCTCATTAACATCGTCTTCTAAGCTGGGCAGTGGAGAGAGAGGGCTTAGGATGGGGCAGTGGGACTCTTTGCACCTTCTCCTGGGGATTTCATCTGAATTAGCCCATCCCTGCTAGAGGGAACATGGGTTCCTGCTCCTCTAAAGCTCAGGACGAGCTATATCCTACCCAGAAGGGACCAGGCAGGAGCATTCAAATAAAGCAGCATTACTGCTGAGGGAAGACAAAAAGAAACAACCAGAGAGCAACATCCACCTAGAGGAGACAGTTTACAAGAGCGATTCTGCTCACTTTTGCTTGTAGCTTCCCACACCTGGTCATCTGGTTGAGCAGGATAGAGGCCACCTGTGACCCTTGGGGCTTGTTGGGCAGCGTGGCTCCCAGGTGCAAGAAGCCAGCAGCTTTGTACTTTCCTCAGGTCTCCATAACCTCACTTTGCCAAACAGCTCTGCCTACTTTGCCAAACAGCTCTGCCTTGCCCCTTGACGAGCTCTTGGCCAAGCATCATGTTTCTGGTTGTTCTTAACCAATACAAGGTCCAGCTCAGTCTAACCACATTATCTCATATTCCTATCCAGTTTCAAGTTTTTCTCTTCCCCTGCTCAGACGTTTCAGGCAGTTGAAGGGGGTTGCCATGGCCACCATCTTTTCTGTTGTGTCTTCTCCTTCCCCCCTCCCCTCATTGCTCTGGGCGTGGGGTCCTCTGGGTCCAGGAGAGGGGGAGACGTACAGGTCTCACCTGAGGAGCACACATGGGTCTGGATGTTGCTGACTCAAAAGGTGGTTTTTGTCGTCATGCTGGTTGTTTCGGCACCTCTTGTGAGCCTTTGGAGGCCTCTCTTGGTAGATACTTCCTGCCAACTGCTCTGAATCTTCTTCCCATGGCCCTGGCTTCTGAGATCCCAGCCCTGCTGGATCCCCTCAGGCCTCCAGGCCTTCCCTTGAGCAGAGTCCCAGCCTCCTTGTATGGTCTGCATCGTGTCCATGCAGCAGGGAGCCCCATACATCCTGAGAATCAGGCCATTCCCAACTCAGCCACCTCCCCTTGCTCTCATGCCTCAGCATGACTGGATACCTGCTTTCCTTTCCAGAAAGGAGACCGATATCAGCCCCCTCACCCCTCAAATTTCAGGAAACACCTATCAAAGTTCAGGGAACACCTATCCAGAGTAGTTCTCTTCCATGGCTTGAGATGAGGAGAAAAAATGCACGACACCGTGACAGCTCTCTCCAGACTACTGTCATATTCTAATTCTTCAAAACCTCTTAAATAAAGTCATCTTCATTATTCCTTTAGCCTGGAAGTAGCTGATGGATAAGGCTAACAGAATATGCTTTAGAATCTCTTGGCTTGACCTGGATAGGTGTCCTGACCCTTTGCTCCAAAATATAAAGATACTTGGTTGTTACGTTTTCAGTTCTCCATCATTGAGCTTTCACCTGAAACTGAGAAAACGGGAAATGTTACATTTAACAACCTTTTCTATTGCCCAGAGGTACGTGAGTCTAGATTTCACAAAGTCCAGAAACAAGGGAAGAAGGGCCTACAAGAGATGGGGGGGGTCCCTCTCCTGCTTGTTGAGGGGCTGCCTCCAAGTTCTGACGTCTTCTCCATTGGACTGCACCAGGAACGCCTTCTATTCTGGGAGAATCCGGCATATTTCGTTATTGGCTTTCCTTTAAAGTATCAGTAGGACAACTTTCTCGGGGTACAAGGCAGTAAAACTCATGGATATAGTATTAACACAATAGCGTGTGCTTCAATTGTTGGAAGGCCTCTGCTTGCCTGTTGCTCGCTCACATTCATGTTTGTCTATGGTCGAGTTCAGAGCATATTGTCTAAGGACAGCAGGAACAAAGCTAACTGTTCCACAAGGGGATTGCATGTGGCCTCCTGATTTGAACAAACTGAGCCAGAAACGACCTCCCAGTAAGGGAAAACATTATCTTTAGTTAATGTTTGGATCAAAGACAAAAATTTTTAAAAATGCTGTTTAAAAAATATCTAATTGTTTTCTAACAAATTGTCAGTATTCTTTATAGCAGTCTCTTTGAAAAGATTAATATTTTTAAAGGTGCTTTTCAAGAAAATGGACATGACAGGTATTTTTCTGGAGCAAAATGTTTCGTATACTATGGTACTTAACCAGTAGCCCATATCCCAGATCAGTGAAGAATTAATCCTTCTGTCTATCTGTACACAAATTCCAAAGATATGTTTTTTCCATTGTCTTTCCAAACATTGGGTCACATTGGGAAATTTCATCCCTAAGCCATGAGAGTCTGAAATTAGTTGTAGTCTTTGTGCTTGTCAAAGTGTATGTCCCTACCTTTTGGGAACAAAGAAATACGTATCTTCATAAAGTCGCTGTGCTTGGGTTTATCAGGCCACTTTTATGCTGCAAGTCTTTCCGATTTATCTGTGTCGATGTTCATGCTAACACTAAAATTTCATTAGTCTGGTCTGGAGAAGAAATACCCAGCAGGTTCCTGCCACTGTCGGGCTTCGCTTGTCAGGCTTGCCTTCCCTCCCCCAGCGCCTCCACCTGCACGTTCAGGCTCCGTCCGCGGGCTCCGGCAGCCTGAGCTTCTGGAGTTCCGCTGCACGGCGGGATCCTCCTGCTGCCGTGTGCAGCTGGTGAATGGGCGCTTAGGCGCCTCGCTGGTCCTGATATCCTGCCCAACCTGCCCAGTGAGCCTTGCCTTCTTCCTCTAACCCTGTTACTGGGCTGCGGACCTTCCAAAGCTTACTGGCTGCTGGGGACGAGGGCACCTGCCACCTATAGCGGGACTTGCTTCCTGAACGTGTAGGGCCCCTAGAACCCACTGATATTAAAGACTAAAATTTAAATTTGTGATATAATACAGTATAGATCTCTTTTTTAGTGCACTAAATAGAAGTATCCAGCAGTAGGTTAATAAGCTCCGTAATTCCAAACAGTGATGGGCATAAATGATATTTCAAGAAATCTTCAATAGCAGCAAAAGTAAATGAAATTAACTATGATGACTCTGAATTCAGCTTATCCCAAACAACTTTTTTGGAGAGCCCTCTCCCCCTTCCCTCTCTTATCCTCTGTCCCACGTTTCTGAGATTCCTGAATGCCTGGTGCCTGAGTTCGGGCAGTTGAGGAGGATGCCATAGAAATTCTTCTAATCAGAGTATATCTGGAATTTCAGCAGGGATTTGACAGATATGGGCAGGACAATCTCACTGACAAGAGGGAATGAAATAGGTTGAAAAAGGAACTGGAGGGGAACTGTGAAGGTCAGCGTGTTTAGGTAGAAAGAGCCCAAACTTTGCTGTCAGGAAGATCTGGGTTTGAAATTCAATGCTGCCTGTTTTAATTTTGTGACTCTGGGCAAGTTCCTTTGCTAATCTGGGCTCCAGTTTCCTCATGTGTCGGAAGGAGGCACAGTAGCTGGCTACCAAGACTGATGTGAGAAGTAAATACGGTCACACGTGCCGCAGGCAAGCCCTTAGCTTTCCTTGGTCAGGTGCGAGGTGCCTGGTAGGTAGGAGACCTAATGCTGACTTGGAAAGAGGCCCTGAGGCGCATCCCAGAGACTCAGACCCTGTCCTCAGCTCTTCAACATTTTAGCCAATGACTCAAGCAAGACATGTTCCTAAATTTTAGATGACATTCCAGTGGGAATAGATAGTATGGTTAGCAAAGTTAGGTCGGAATAATTAGAAACAGCTTTGAAGGAATATAGGTCTGGGGTGGTGGAGGTGAGGGAAAATGGAGCAGTTTGTACGTAAGTGACCCAATAGTTTAATTCATGAATTTCACGTTGCTGGTTTAATGAAGGTCTTTTCCCTCTCAGCAGCAGGTCCTGTAAGAGCCTCTTGGCAGTGGCAGGTGAGTGACAGCCCAGCGGGTTCAGAGGATCCGGGGTTCACCCTTGTGTGGAGGACGTTGCTTGGAGGCTGCGACGCTGGGCCTTATCCACAGAGATGGCTCCGTTCAGGGTGGAGGCACAGGGCTGCTGTCACGACCGAGGACAGTAGCGCAGCAGAGCTCAGGCTTTGGTGAACCAGGGGCTGGGGTGGGACGGGTAAAAGAAGGACGGGTCGAGGTGCCGCCCGGCTTCTCGCTTGAGGACCTCTGAGCCTGGCAGAGCCAGGAACAGAACGGGGCTTGGTGAGAAGGACGCGGGCTTTGGGTGGGACTGGGTGACGGATCCCCCTGGAAGAAGCTGCAGAGCGAGATGGGAAAGACTGAAGGCCGAGACGCAGAAGAAGGCGAGAAGGAGGGAGGCGCGGGTGGCGGACCCTCGGAACGGAGCGCTGGTGGAGGACTCAGAGGGAGCGGCCAGGGCTGGGCACTGCTGAGTCCATGGCGGGCAGCTGAGTCCATGGCGGGCACTGCTGAGTCCACAGTAGGTGCTGCAGAGTCCATAGCTGGGCGCTGCGGAGTCCACGGCGGGTGCTGCCGAGTCCAGGGCCGGGCGCTGCCGAGTCCAGGGCGGGCGCTGCTGAGTCCATGGCGGGCGCTGCGGAGTCCACGGCGGATGCTGCGGAGTCCACGGCGGATGCTGCGGAGTCCACGGCGGGCGCTGCCGAGTCCAGGGCCGGGCGCTGCCAAGTCCAGGGCGGGCGCTGCTGAGTCCACGGCGGGCGCTGCGGAGTCCACGGCGGGCGCTGCGGAGTCCATGGCCGGGCGCTGCGGAGTCCATGGCCGGGCGCTGCGGAGTCCATGGCCGGGGCGCTGCGGAGTCCACGGCGGGCGCTGCGGAGTCCACGGCGGGCGCTGCTGAGTCCACGGCCGGGCGCTGCGGAGTCCACGGCCGGGCGCTGCGGAGTCCACGGCCGGGCGCTGCGGAGTCCACGGCCGGGTGCTGCGGAATCCACGGCGGGCGCTGCGGAGTCCATGGCCGGGCGCTGCGGAGTCCACGGCGGGCGCTGCGGAGTCCACGGCGGGCGCTGCTGAGTCCACGGCCGGGCGCTGCGGAGTCCACGGCCGGGCGCTGTGGAGTCCACGGCGGGCGCTGCGGAGTCCACGGCGGGCGCTGCTGAGTCCACGGCCGGGCGCTGCGGAGTCCATGGCCGGGCGCTGCGGAGTCCACGGCGGGCGCTGCGGAGTCCACGGCGGGCGCTGCTGAGTCCACGGCCGGGCGCTGCGGAGTCCACGGCCGGGCGCTGCGGAGTCCACGGCGGGCGCTGCGGAGTCCACGGCGGGCGCTGCTGAGTCCACGGCCGGGCGCTGCGGAGTCCATGGCCGGGCGCTGCGGAGTCCACGGCGGGCGCTGCGGAGTCCACGGCCGGGCGCTGCGGAGTCCATGGCCGGGCGCTGCGGAGTCCACGGCCGGGCGCTGCGGAGTCCACGGCCGGGTGCTGCGGAATCCACGGCGGGCGCTGCGGAGTCCATGGCCGGGCGCTGCGGAGTCCACGGCGGGCGCTGCGGAGTCCACGGCGGGCGCTGCTGAGTCCACGGCCGGGCGCTGCGGAGTCCACGGCCGGGCGCTGTGGAGTCCACGGCGGGCGCTGCTGAGTCCACGGCCGGGCGCTGCGGAGTCCATGGCCGGGCGCTGCGGAGTCCACGGCGGGCGCTGCGGAGTCCACGGCGGGCGCTGCTGAGTCCACGGCCGGGCGCTGCGGAGTCCACGGCCGGGCGCTGTGGAGTCCACGGCGGGCGCTGCGGAGTCCACGGCGGGCGCTGCTGAGTCCACGGCCGGGCGCTGCGGAGTCCACGGCCGGGCGCTGCGGAGTCCACGGCCGGGCGCTGCGGAGTCCACGGCGGGCGCTGCGGAGTCCACGGCGGGCGCTGCTGAGTCCACGGCCGGGCGCTGCGGAGTCCACGGCGGGCGCTGCTGAGTCCACGGCGGGCGCTGCGGAGTCCACGCCCTGACTGGATATGCCTGTGGGAGTTTGGAGCCTTAGGCCCTGGACAGGTTCCAGAGAGAGAACCCGTCTACCTCTAATGACTATCTAGACAGAGACATTGCACAACTAACACTTACAAATAACCATAAGCGCTGTGAATAATTTTTAATAAATTGGGTAACTTACATGGTTACATCGACCATATGAATCAATACGCATCGTGATAAAGTGATAGAAACGTGTAATTTACTGCCTCTGAGAACGCATCACAGAACAGACGTATTGATTCCTCTGAAATTTTTTCATTTGACCTGGCAAATTTAAAACCCCGTGTTGTGACGAGGCAATATGTGAATATTGCCTAAATATCTAAAACATGCTACTTTATTCCTTATTAACATATGTGCCTAATTATGATTCTTGCCTTAAAATGTGCTTGAAAGTAGGAAGAATTTTCCACAAGAGTTTGTAATGTTCTACATGGGTACACATATAATTGTTGCTATAGATATTTTGTTTTACTAAGATGAATTTTGACTCTTTATATTTAAGCAATAAAAACTCTGGTGTAATGTTTTTGTAATAGTTTTTCTTCTTTATGCTCTTCTTTTATTAAACTTTTCACATATTGTTGTGTTATGTCAAATGATAGGATATAAAGTATTTGCTTCTTTCCAAGGAAGAGGAAGTAAAGGCCATCCCCAAATAATATCTTATTGTCTTTCTTACTGTTTTATCTCTCACTCTGGATGTTTGTGATGATCCATATTTCCCTGGCACTTGAGAAAATGCTCTGGGTTTTGTCTGCACATCAGCTACAAACCACTTCTGAGTTCTTCTTTTTCTTGGGGCTTGAGAGTTGGAATGATATAAACTAGAATAATCAGACCACCTTGGGAGAGCACGGCACGGAAAGTTGCTGCAGCACATACTAGCCTGTCTCTGTCTGGAACATTCTTCGGCTGCCCCTCCCCTCCCATTCTTCAACTGGCAAGTCCTTGGTCCTTTTTTTTTTTTTTAAGATTTATTTTTTATTTATTCCACCCCCCTCCCCATTGTCTGCTCTCTGTCCATTCACTGTGTGTTTCTGTGTCCACTTGCATTCTTGTCAGCAGCACCAGGTATCTGTGTCTCTTTCTGTTGCGTCATCTTGTTGCGTCAGCTCTCTGTGCGTGCAGCGCCACTCCTGGGCAGGCTGCGCTTTTTTTGCGTGGGGCGGCTCTCCTTACGGGGCGCACTCCTTGTGTGCGGGGTGGGGACACCCCTGCGTGGCAGGGCACTCCTTGCACATGGCAGCACTGTGCATGGGCCAGCTCCACACAGGACAGGAGGCCCGGGGTTTGAAACTTGGACCTCCCATGTGGTAGGCAGACTCTCTGAGCTGAGCCAAATCCGCTTCCCCCAAAGGGCATTAATTGATAGCACAGTTAATGTCCTTTGTGGCCCTGGGCTAGCCCCTCCACCCACCCCTTGGCCTTGCTCTCTGCACACCTGCAGGCCCCTTACCCCGCGAGCTCCTCCAGGCAAAGAGCAGTGCATTTACCTTCACAGCTGCAGGCGCGGCCAGTCTATGACATGCTCGGCACACAACAGTTTTTGTTAAGTTAGAAGTGATTAATTTCAGTATTACACTTCCAGCCAGGAGGTAGCCTGGCTTGATTCTCTCCATTTTACAGATGAGGAAATTTGAGGCCTCAATCGCAGAATTTGGCAGATTGAAGCAACGAAAACAATGCTCTGATGCCGACTTCTTTTTACTGTAGGACACCAACAAAATCTTCATAACTGTCTGATTACCTTGTAGATAGATGTCGCTTTTATGAACTAGTCTATATCCTTTCTTTTACTTGAAATTTTCCTTAGAATTTCTTGACCAACCTGACTTCTTTTTTCCCTTTTCCTTTTTACCCCCCATTTCCAACAGGATTTTATTTTTGGTAAAGTGTTTCTATAATCGCCCTGGGGTCCTGGAACTTGGATAGGGAAAAATGGCACCTTTTTCTCACCAAAATTTAGCATTTCCTTTAGTTGTAAATTCTAGCAACCAAACCACAAGTATTAACAAAAAATGTCTTTGCTATCAGTATATACCTTAGATAATTCATTTCCCATTGCTGCTGTTGATGACACCCTGAACTACCACTTATATCCACCACCCTATCCTGTGAGTTAATGCACTAATAAAGGAGCCTGTGTTTTATTAGATCACAATTTAGTTTTTTAATATTTTGAAAACCTTGTTTTGTTGCAAATTGTTTTCTTTTTTATTTTATGCACTTTCTTCATCTAGCGTGATTATTCTGAGAAGGGGAATAGATTTTACTGGACTGCCAGAGGGATCTATGGAACAAATAATTTTAAGAATGGCTGTTCCAAGGGAAACTGGCTTCCACAAAGTCTTTCTGTGGAAGCTAACACTGGGGGGTCCCATCGTTGATCTATTTCCTTCTGGAGGTGCACGCGATAGCTCAGTGCAGTGGAGGCTCGGCCCACCGCCAGGCCACCCCACCCGAGACAGGACTGCCGCCTTGTGCCCAGCTCGGGGTGTTGCTGCCCGCGCTGTCCCCAAGCCTTGTCCTTGGTTGACAAGAGCCACCTGGCCAGGTGGCCGTCTGCTTTCCCAGCTGTCCCTTCCCTCTCCCTCTGCGGGGCCGCCCAGCTGAGCTCCGTGTGGAGCTGGGACCCTTTGTCGGATTTGCCTTACCATTGCCTTACCTTCTTCTGCTAAATGCTTCTCTTCACTTCCCCACAGCTGTGGGCTCTGAAAACACTCTCAGTTAGGGTTGTCAGAGAAAATACAGAACACTCAGATCAACATCAAATAATGCTTCAGTGGGAGTTGTCCCAGTGATTGCACGGGACAGACTTATCCTAAAAACGTGTTCACTGTTTATCTGAAATTCAGGTCCATCGGCGCATCCTGGAGTTCTGAGTGCTAACTCTGGCGACCCTGCCGCCGTAAACTTGCAGCACACAAAGTCTGCTACGCACTCGCTCACCCAGCATTGGCTGTGGTCAGCGGCCGCCGGACTTCAGCGCGGGAGCTCAGCCCTGTTTCTCCGTGCGCCGCCTTCTATGTGTTCCATGGGAAGTGACAAGGGTGAAGGGAGGACAGGGACATGGAAAGAGCTTCTGAGGTTGGGGATACCTGTCACCTGATTCAGAGGCATCCTGGGGTGGCAGGAGGCATCTGCGGAGAGCTTTAAATACCAGAGCGCTGGAGCGAGGACACGAAACCGAGCCTCTAAGACTTGATGTTTTACACCAGGGCACCTTGTAACAGCTTTTGTGGGATAGGCTCTCCCATCATCTACACTATTCACACTGAGAAACAAGAGTTGGGATCTGCTGATCATTTAATTTTCAGTTAGAGAAGTAGAAGCATGGTTATGTCTGCATACACCAGGCCACGCGAGGCGTAGGGTTCCAGCTCTACATTTACCTGCTGATGTTCTGGCCCTTTGGGAAACACATAGCAGGGCAGAACGCTGCTGGGGTCTACACGAAAGGTAAGCGCCTGGCTAGGAGGTAATAGGCTGAATATATTTATGGAACAGCCTGCATTTCCAAAAAAGTTTTATGTTGGTTTAAGTTACTCTGGAAACTGAGGATGGAACAGGGGCAGGAGTGGAATATTGAAGTATCGTGGGAGTCTTTCAAATACCTTCTGACTTGCAAAATGTGAAAACTGCGTTGCTATTTTAATATTTCAGAGGACAGTCAGGACATATTTTCAATAAAGTAAGTGTAGTCAACTTTCTCTGAAGTCAGTTTTTTAAATAGGTGTGGATTCAGATGACTCTCTCAGACATTTTTCTGAACATCATGTCGTAACAGTTCAATAAATCGCCTGTAATGTTGTTTAAAAACCTTTACATTTTTAATGTCTGTGTAAACATTGCCATTGGAAGATTTCTTACCAAGAGTATCTTTTTAAATACATGCCAACATCTTCTAAATGTAGAAAAAGCCAACCTGTTTTTCCTAATGTCTTCAGAGTGCTTGAACCTTGGAGAAATATAAAATAATAGCAAATGTCAGGGGTCAGAATAAAATCTTTTGATCTTAATTGCTTTTGTCGCCTTTGACAGTGACACTTGGGAACAGCAAGGAACAAAACTAAAATTTTGAGTTCCAGTGTAACACATGCTCTTGAGCTACCTGTGAGCTGAGAACACCATTTATGACCTGCATTCCAAATCTGAAGTACAATCAGCATTTAATGTTTCCTTTAATTACATTTTGGTAATACTTACTTTGAGAAGTATTTTTTTAATTGGTTTCTGTATTAGACTTGGCAAGTGGAAATAAAAGAAATCTGAGCTCATTATTAGTTTAAAAAATATTAGATAGGAGGTTTTTGGAATGAAAGGAAGCAAGATATTAGAATCACATTTATGTCTGTCCTCATACTGTTTACCATATGGAATTTTTGTCTTCTTTATACCCATGGATGCTTGCTTGGCCCTGAGACGTCCTTTTGGGCATTAACTTCTTGCTTGACTTTAGTGTGTTCTTTCATGCAGAAACTTAGGGGACAGTATAATATGTCACTGTTACAGTAGATGGGCCATATCTTTTATTTTTGGGTTTTTGGAGAAACAAGGCACTATAAAGGTGTGTCCCAAGTATTGAGAGAATCATTTACTGTCAAAATCTAGTCAATTGAGTGATATCAGCCAGATGATGGAAAAAGAAGCTCCAAATGCGTGTTCCTCATCCCCGTCCCCCAACCAAAAAAAATCCACAAAATAACAAATAACACGCAGGAACAGTCAGACCCAACTTTCCCAGGCCCCTAGAGAACAGCCAGGCAAACACTGACTCAGGACCAGGGAACCCAGGAAACGGCAGGAGGGCGTCCCTGGCCCCGGGCTGCCCGGGCGCGGCCGCGGGGAGGCAGCCTGACCCGGGGGCCCCTCACGTCTGGTCCTGGGGGACAGAGGCGCACCCCGTGCCCTGATCCGCCGTGCTGCATGCCTCCGCCTTGCTGCTGGCTTTGTCACCCGCCCTGTCGCCTGGGCGAAGGGCCGCAGGTGGGCGAGCACGGCAGGGCTGTGGCCCAGGCGGAACCCATGCCGAGGCTGCTGGGCGCAGGTGGGGCCCAGGTGCAGGGCCTCCGTGCTCACCAGGGTTGGGGGCTGCCGCGGACCCCAGGCGCGTGCGCGCTCTCGGAGACCCGAGCAGACCCTGAGGACCCCGTGGTGGGGGCTGTGGCCGGGTACCACCCGGCCTGAGCCGACCCTCCAGCTTTCAGCAGCAGAAAAGCAAACCAACCCAAAAGCAAACTCTGGGGCAGGGCGAGAGGGAGTGGGGTGACATGTTTAAAGTGGCTGAAAGGAAAAGAGTACTGTCAACCAAAAATTCTATATCCAACAAAACTCTCCCTCAAAACTGAAGAGAAAAATCAAGACATTCCAAGATAAACAGAAGTTGTGGGGGTTGCTACCACTAGAAGCCGTCGAGAAACACTAAGTCATGAGCGAATCCCTGGACAGTGGGCCAAGGGGGCATCAAGGAGGGGAGATTTCCTTCCTTGGGCTGACGTTAAGTTTCCTTCTTTTTCTAGTTCTTCCACATGTGAGTTGTGGTTATTGATTTGAGGTCATTGCTCTCTCTTAATGTGGGTGTTTGCAGCTATGACTTGCCCTCTGGGCGCTGCCTTTGCTGCACCCATAAGCTCTGAGAGGCGGTGTTTTCCTTTCCATTCATTTCTATGATGTTCTCATTTCCCTTGAGACTTCTTCAGTGGTCCCCTGAGTTTCTTCTTTCCTCTTTCCTCCCCACTCCCTCCTCCTGCTCCTCTTGCCTCTACCTTCTTCTTTCCCCTTCTTCCTTTTCTCCCTCCTTTTTTTTAAAGTGTTTGTTTTTAAATGTTCTAACCTGGCAAAACAGAAAGTCTGTACCTCTTGTCAGCTCACTTTTTTCTTTCCTCTCAGTGTTTCTCTGGTCCATGAAATTTAAACACATGGAAGCCTCTGGTCTACGGCAAAGAGCATGAGTTCCTGACAATCCTCCTTTGGACTTGCTCTGGGTCTAATTAGGTGCACGCACTTGTGCACCCTTTACTTACCTGAGGCGAAGTTGTCTATGGAAAGGGAAAATACATGCCTCTTTTCCAGGACTACTGGAGGAACAGCAGACCAGGTGCTTTGTAGAGCTCTCAGCAAGGTGCGTGCCTCCAAGGAGATTATCCCGCGTGTTAGTTTCCCTCCTGTTAAGAGAAGCACTAACTCTCCTGTCCAGTTGATGCGTCCAAGGGCAGCTCCCTGCATGAGGACGCTGGGATGCTGAGCGCTGGCGGCTAGGAGCCTGGACGCTGCTGGCAGGTGACCTGGTTAAATCTACATCACAGCTCAACCCCTTCCTTCTGGAGCAGCCCTGAACAAGGTGCTTAACTTCTCAGAGCCTGAGTTAGCTTGCTGGCAAAATGAGAAATAATCCACTTGTTTGTGGAAAAAGCAAATAATTTAGCCTGCAATTCTGAACTGGCTCTTCCCGGTTCCCTCCTTCCCAACTTTCTGCCTTGATACCTTGGGTTTAGTGATCGCCCCGACCTCATTGTTCTGTGGTGTGACCTTAATGTGCTTCTATTTGAAAATTGCTTAGGCCAGTGCCTGGGGCATATAACCCATAAGTACAGATTAAGTAGATTATTAAAAATAAAGCATGCATATAAAGCATAATTAATCTAGCTCCTGGAACACTGCAAACAGGGCATTTCTTGTAATTCTTTGCTTTACACTTATGGGAAACAGGTGGATGGTGGTTTCAATATGAGTCTAATTTAGAGGAGAAGGCAGCAAAGTGTTGGAAAGGCCCTGCCATTGTGACTTTTTTTTAAAACTTTTGAATGTTAGGTAAAACAGGATGTTTTTCATATTTCTTCTCTAAGAAAAGGTGGAAGTGGTGAAAAACTGCCCCAACTCCTGAAGAAAGAAAACTGACCTAGAGCATTTTAAAGAGAAACAACTAAAATATGAATGTGGCTTTTTAAAAATCAGGGTTTATACAGCTAATGTAAAGGAAGGCAAGGATGGAGAGAAAAAGGAATTGCTTAGGGAAGCTGGAAATAAGATGCTTTTTTGTGGCTAGGTGAAGTTGAAAAAATAACCTGAAACGTAAATTTATTTTTTAAACTCAGTACTGTGGTAGCTGAAGCGGCGTGGGAGGAGCCCACTCCCCCTTGCCGTGGCTGGCTGCCTGTCCTTCAGGCAGTTCTCCATGCCTATGGGTGCAGGCAATTATCCAGCCTTCTATAAGCCACCAGTTTAGAGCAGGAGTCTGCTAAAAATACAGGCCACTGGGATACATATTACATCTTAAAGAAGAATTCAGATCGCCCAAATGACTATGTTCATGAATACCTCAACCCTCAGAGATTTATTTTGATTTTTCTTACAAACCTTGCTACTGAGTAAAAAAACTGGAAAAGAAAAATAATTCTATTCATTTTAATGAAGATGCATTCCAGCCCATATAAGGATGAAAAATACATCAAGGGAACAATGAAAACAAGTGTATATAATTAGTAAGCGACAATCAGAAAGTAAGAAAGGACTGTGTGGAATGGAAGGTAATAGAAATGTCCTGCGTGCTCCAGGGAGGACTTGAGCGGGCGGGTGCTGGGTTGGGTGAAAGGGATGCTTTTTGGAAGGAGCAATCCTGTACCATTAGCTTCAGTAGTCCCTTCTTCCTTTGATGATACATGGTTATTTTGTACTCAAATGCATTTTAAAAATAAAGTTGCTGGGTAGAAAAACACATTAAGAGCAAATAAGGCGGCTAAATATGAGAATCCTCTAGATCGTGGGTCAAGTGACCAACAGACCAAAGGTCAAGGAAGATGCGGCCTCTTCCCCTCACACCTGGCCTGTGGGGAAGACAAGTGTCTAGGGTGCATTAGTACAAGGGATCTGATTAAACTCTTTCTGTGAGATGTTTGCTGATCAGATATTCTCGTGTTAATTGGTGAATGTGTCCTTGCCTAAAACTATGATGCTGAAACATCATTTCATATGGCATATTTACTTGGTGTGTTTTTGGGTAAAAGGACATTAAAAATGAAAACCAAGGAGTCCCTGGAGGTATAATGTTCCAAGGACTGTTACAGGAAAGAAGGAAATTGGAGTCTTTACATTCGTTACCTGGAAAGGTTGAATGAAGTGCAGAGGGCAGCCTGAACGCCAGCCAGCTCTGCACAGCCCCCGATAGCCTCAGGTCACTGCTGTGTCTGCGATGCCCCTTTGTCCTCCAGACTCCGTAAGGGTTTGAGAGATTAATCCTGGAGATGCAGATCTTTCTTCCAACAATCGAGCCCTTTCCAGCCCATGCCTCTTTCCTGCTCCACTTCTCACTCTTGCTGGCTTTTCTTCTTTGCATTCTATTCTATTTGCGATCTAGTTTATTTTTCTCTTACTTCTACATTATTTGCTTCCGTTTTCTCCCCACTAACATAAATGGGAATCTGAGGCACAGGCAGATTGAGCTCTTTGAAGGCACGAAGCATGTTGGCACGAGCCAGGGAAGCAGGCGGTGGGCGGAGGGCAGGGAAGACGGGGGGCGGGTGTTCATCTCCCGCGCGCGTAGAGCGCCCTGTTTCCTTGACGGTTCTTGGAAGGCTTTTAATTTTCTGGGTCCATTTTCTCATTTGCCACAGGTGGCCACTCTCCAGGTTACTGCTCCTTGGGCCTGACTCTCTCGCGGAGGTTAAATTTGTGAGCAGGGGATGGAGTGGCATCCTACTTCTAACGCTGATGTGAAGGCATCCCCTGTCCTAGAGAGGTGGGCAAACGCACATCACAATGCTCAACATTGCGACCGAAACCGAGAAGTGTTGTAACATCAGTAACAGATTCTGATGGTATAGAGAGGTCTAACACAGCACAAAATAATGTCTTTCCATATATGGGATATACGCAATCGGTTTCCTTAATGTCCATTCCTGAGATTTTCCATATTAAAATAAAATGTTCAAGCAAGGCAAACTTCAATTCCTCTATTTTCTTACCAACTATTTATGAAAATAAATTTACTGAGAAATTCAGAAAATATGGGCACCATCTGAATTCCTGTTTTGGAAATTTAAGAGATATTTTAAAAATAAAGGGGTAATAAAATTACTGTTGGATCTGACAATTAGCCAAGCATAAACATACTTTCTCCAGAAAGGATTTGTAAGGACTAATTAGAAACATATTTTTAAAAGTGAAAATTAAAATAATTTATGAAGACAGTTTTGATCATTTTTAGGAATTACAAATTTGTAAAAATTATTTATTTCCATTTGCTTGCAATTGCCCATTGAATTAGGATGGTTTTTCCTTCAGAATAATATCCTTTTTCAACTGCATTGCAGACTCCTCTCCATTTCACTCATGGAAGTAAAGTTAAAAATATATACTTTTAAAGATGAAATTTGAGCAAAATTTAATTTGGCATTAAAACATTTGCAATATGTTTTATGTTTTCTATTTTGCTCTTAGGCTATTTTAAAAAATAATTAGTAAGCTTCTTATTAGAATTCAGTCAACTATAAAGAAGAAAACAAAGTTTCACATAATTCTATGTCCTGGATGAGCCTGTTGACAGAAAAAAAAAACAATTTAAGTTCATGGTCAAACAGTTTAGAAAGGGTCCATATGGCTAAAAACCCAAGGGAAGTTCTGAATGTAGACATGGCATGCTGAGAACATAATTAACCAAGGTAAGAATGAAAGTCACAAATAAATGCAAAAGAGGATGAAAAAGAAACTCTGGCTGAAGGGATATTTACACTACTAGATATCAACATATCAGGCTTCTCCATTGGATCATTTCCATCATGACACTAATACAAGTTTAATTTCCCTTTAAAGCTACAAGAGCAGCCACGGTGAACAGCGTCTGCCCCACAGACGCCCCACGCCCACCCTCCCTCTGCCTTCACCTCTCTCCACTCCTTTGTCTCGCCTTCCCAGCCCCTTCCTTTGCTGCTCCCCTCTTGCTGGCTCCTCCCGAGACTTGCACCTGCAGCTGTTAACCTCCTGGACTTGCCCACGTCACTCCGCGCTGCTCGCTGTGCCCTTCTCATAAATCCCCTCTCACTCTCAGGGATACCATGCTTCCTCGGGCTGTTTTCTAACCGCTGGCCTCACCGTCACAATCTCCTTTGCCAGCGTGTCCTCTTGTACCAACTCTGAATTCCAGGGTTCCCAAGGGCTTGGCTCTGGGAGTCTCCCCACTCCATTTGGGGTGATCCCAGCCATTCCCGTAGCTTTCACTTATCTTGTGTGTTCTGACATCTCAGACCTCCTATTAACCCAAAGACCAGTTCTGATCTCAGACCCAAAGTCATGTATTTGAATGCTTACCTGACACTTCCATGTAGGCATTTGGAGCTTAACCTGACCTAAACAGAACCTTAGAATTCTCTTTCCCCATCACATCTGATCTGCATCTACACTTTCTTATCGTCAGGAATGTCACCATTCACTAAATCCAGAAACGGGGGATCATCCTTTGACAACTTCCTTTCTCCCTTCCACATTTAAGCCATAAGCAAGCTGCTGGCCAGCCGCACACCCTGAATCTGCCACCTTCTCTCCACGTCCCTGCTCCATCTTACTTAAGCCACAGCTGTCTTCTGCTTGGACCACTGGGATAGCCTCCTGTATTCAGCCAGAGTGGGCAAGGTTATACCGCAATGTTGATCCCAAAAGTTCAGTGGCCTATATCAACAAAGACTTGTTGGGAAGGTACTTTTGTCCGTCATGAGTCAGCTGGGTTTATGGACTGGCCTGTGCGCTCCAGGTTGAGTATGTTCTTCATCTTGGGCCACATCTCGACTGGCGTGGAAAATTGTAAATAGGATTTCTGGAAGATGCCACATCAGTTAAGGTGTGGCCCAACTGAATCAAATTGTGTTTTAATCCAGATTTTTGGGATCCTTTGTAAGCAGAATGAAATTCAGACATAGAGAGAAAGCCACAGGTCATAGCTGAGAGCTGGAAGTCAATGGAACCCAGAAGAGAAGACACCGCCATGTGCGTGGCCATGTGAGGGAAAGCCCAGGATCCGGGACCACCGGCGGCTGGCCCCAGAGCGCCACCTTCTTCAGGGAGTCAGCAGCACCTCGCTGGCACCTTGATTTTGGACTTCCAGCCTCAAAACTGTGAGCCAATAAATTACCGTGGTGGAAGGCAACTCATTTGTTTTAGCAGCACGGCACTGAGATGCTGGGCCCTGCTGCAGACTCTGCCCTCCAGGTCCCAGGCCAATGGGTGGGGCTTTATTTCAAACATTGCCAGTTGCTGTGGATAAAAAGAGAATGATGGAAGTTCAGGCCCTGGCAATTTAACTGCTTCAGCTTGGAATTTACAAAGGTTCTTTCCTTTCACAACTCAGTGATTGGAACTAGTTATAGGGCCCTAGTTATAGAATGAGGCCGTTCTAGATAGGCTGCAAGCAGCATGAATAGCTGTCACACTTCCTAACTCGTCTCCCTCTTCCAGCCCTTTCTCCAAATAGTATCCAACGGCATCTTCTTGCACTTAGAAATAGAACCTGAACTTCTATGGCCTACAAGGCCCTACTTTCTCAGACCCTGTCTATCCTTCCAGGCTTTTCTCAGAGCCCTCTAGACCTCCCCGTGGCACACGCAGCTCTCTGAATCGATGGCCCGATGGCCCGGCTCTCCCTGCCCGCCTCCACAACAGGCTGCTTTCTGTCGGGCCTCTTCCTCACGGCTGCCTCTGCCTCTGCCGGCTCACAGCTCACGTATCACAGCCTTGCTATTAGAAGTGTGTTCCCCTATAGTGTTATTATTGCTGTTGTTATCACCGCATCCCATTCCCATTTATTTCCTTTGAAGCAACTGCTCTACCATTAATAGAAAGCAATGGCCAGTCTTGTCCTTATCACCCAGCACTGTAACTAGCCTGTAGAAGAACTTTAAATTGAATAAGTAAACACATACACAAGCATTATCAAAACCTATGACACTAGGGAATTGGCTCAAAGATGAGGTAGCAGGAATTGGAATAGATACAGAACATATTAAGCCAGGTGCTCCCACATTCCAAAATACCTTTCACGTAATTAAAAGTATTTAAAATGGTATCACTAAAAAACTATGTTAAAAAAGATACTGGTTATAAGAAAGCTGTCTCTGTATAAAAGAAATCACAAGGGAGACATTCAGATATGGTCACATGAATAATTTGTCATAGAAGAAGTAAAATGTCAAAAAGAGACAAAGAACAAACTAAAAAGTATTTGTAACCAATACAATAAATAGAATTCATACTGAACATATATATCAATATATTACCTATTTTAAAATGTCTATTTATGTATGATAAA
Source organism: Dasypus novemcinctus (assembly GCF_030445035.2). Lineage (NCBI taxonomy): Eukaryota > Metazoa > Chordata > Mammalia > Cingulata > Dasypodidae > Dasypus > Dasypus novemcinctus. The sequence goes on along the minus strand of NC_080687.1, from coordinate 2,707,950 downwards.
TAATTTCCCTTTCTCTAATCTGTTTCTGCTACTCTTTCCTATAAGCATATTGTTTGTGGTGATTTAATAGTTTGTCCCCAAATTTATAGACTATTGAGAGAAGAATGTGACTGAATTTGAGGAGTGGATCACCCAGAAACAGATGCAGTTTTGCAAGATGAAATTTTGGGTCTCCTACTTTGGGGAGAAGGTCAAGACATTTTCATTTATAGGAGGGAAGTTTAATTATGTTAGACAAGAATGTGTGGCTGTTGTCATTTGGAAATTCATGTGTGGGAGGAAGGGTCTGTGTTGATCTTGGCTAGCCGAATGGTGGACTGAGACAGAGAACGCAACTGGCTCACCGTACGCCCATTCAGGCCCCCAGTGGCATGTCTTCCTGGGCCAAGAGGACTGGAAAGATTGCCCTGCAGCTGCGGATCTGCTTGTGACTTAGGTTTTGTCTGAGTCGGCATTTCCTTGGTGACAGGCATGAGCGGAGGGAGGGATATGCTAGCAAGGAGGGTGGCAGAGGGGTTTGGTTCCTGGGCTGGAAGAGTGGGGGATCGGCGTTCTTACTTGTCAGCGTTCTGTTTGTGCGCAGGACCAGCGAATCAGCTGCTCTTTTAGCTGGAAAATGTTACCATTTGGATCTGGGAGCTACCAGAGTTTAAGACCATATTCTGAAACTTCAGCTCTACCAAAGATAAAGGGAACTATCCAATAATTCCCCAAGAATTAGCTGTCTCTAACAAAGAATTCTCATCAACATGGCTATTCCTGCCACGTTCATGGAATAAATCTTTATTGAGCCCCTTCCACGTGCCAGGCAGGACAGACACAATAAATGAAATAAGCAAGTAAATTGCAAAGTGTGATTTCCTGCTTTGGGTACTACTTGAATGGTTCCAGAAACATGAAATTCTGGATGATTGTGGCATTTTATCTCCCCATTTGCTATGGCAGGACAACATATGAAGAATAGTTGGCCTAGGAGTGATACTAATAGACTAGGCAGAGGTTAAAAAGTGGTGGGTGTGTGCGCGGGTTGGGGGGGTTGTGGAGTTGGGGTGGGCACTGGGGAGAATGAAGAAGCAGAGACCCCAACTTTCCCTGCCTCACTCTCCTTCAAAATGAGAATTGATTCTATAAAAGAATCTTAAAGTGCATGAACATCTATTCAACTGAGGGTCCTGTTGTTGTTTAACTGTACTGTAAGTTGGGTATGAAGGAGATTATTTCTATTATAGCACAAAGAAGAAAGAATATGGTAACTGTGAAAGTGGATCCTGAGAATTATGAAAGTGGATCCTGTAGTTGGACTTCTGGGGGTCAAATCCCGGTTCAGCCAATGCTTTAACCTCTTTGTGCCTCAGTTTCCTAGGTTATGGGGTGTGAGACTTGAACAAAACAATCCATATAATGCATTTATCACCGTGTCAGTCACTCTTAGTTTTTATCACAATGAGGAGATTTTATTTAACATCAAGAGCCCTTTCTGATGACGATGTTAAAGCTAGACTTTGTTATAAGGATACTTGTGGAACGTCTCTTGCTGGACTTACTTAAGTAAAATGCACTCTAAGTAGTCTGCCTCTGGGGGAAAGGGTCGAATGAACTTTGGAGGTCCTGTTTAACTCCATAGGTTGGTTTATTTTTTTCCAAGCACCCCTTTTCTCCTTTACTGTTGTTTTTTTCTTAAAATATGGTTGTGTAATCCATTCCATTCCATAGCTAAGAAATAATATTTATTGATTTTCCTTTCCACCACAGACTTCATGGAGACTAGTTTCAGTTCTGCTAAAAACAAGGGCAAGCAAACAAACAGATGTTCTTTTTTAAACAACTGCTTTGCCAATAGAAGAATAGTGAGGCAATTACAAACAAGGCTGCACCAAAAAACCGACAGCCCACAGCCTTTAGTTATTCTTCATTCATTCACTCACCCCTGTCGAGGCTGTGGTCACAGGCAGGCGTGAGCTCTGTGGCCGGCGGGGCAGCTGAGTGCCACGGCCACAACTCCTCAGCAGCTTACGACACGATCCACAGAGCGCTGGCGGTGCAAGCGTTAAAGAGAAGATGGGGAGATGCTTCAAGAGAGCATACGATAGCTGTCATTTTTCTTTCAAAACAATATGAATAAACATAAGAATAACCCAGCTCATGTAGTTCAGCCAGACTTAGGTCCTCTGCCCCTAATTTGCTTCCCAAACACATGGAGATGTACGTAGATTTATGATTTTTGATGTAGATTTAATTTGATGGAATCGTTTTTAATCTTGCTTCTCTCAAGTTAACATCATTGTGCTTGGGCTGTTCAGATGAATTAATTAGGGACAAAAACTAGAATACTAGTTAACACCAAAAGTGAAGACACATACATAGGAACTATATGAATTGTGATTTGGAGTACCTTTATATTAGTAAGTTCAAATTAATTTATCTTTTACCGGTGGTTATGCTTAGTAAAATTTTTGATAAAGCTGGTATGTGTGTGAACTTTGAGAAAATACAAAGTCAAGAATGCTTCAGAACATAAAATGGTCCTTTTGATTTATTCTCTAAACTAAATGTGTGCTGAGTCCTGCATCAGGCCCTGATGATAAAAATAAAGATGATAAACACCTTATTCTCAAGGAGCTCCTGCTTCAGCGTGACGTGCACCCAAGGAACATCACGCGTCTTAAACAGGACGGCAGGCACGACGGGCCTTTGGGGCGGCACCTAGCGGGGCGTGCGGGTGCCTGGAGGAGGAGACTGTTTCTCCCCCAGCTGAGCCTCACAGACTCCTCTTGAAGTCAGCGTGTTCTAATTGCTTATATTGCTCAGGAGTGGGATGAAGATATTAGCCTGAGAAGTCACCAAATAATAAATATTCATGCTACAATTTCAAACATTACCTCCTAAAAAGAAAGAGAATAAATTCTGTACCTATTAGAAGGAAAAAAATGCAATTAGAGAAAAACAAACAAAAAACTCAGTTAACCCTAAAAAAGTAAAGAAAAGAAAAAAAAAGGGAGAGAAAATAGAGAAACAGCACAAGAAAGATTGTAGAACTTATTCCAGATAGATAAATAATCACAATATGCATAAATGGGCTAAATTCACCATTTCAAAGATAGAAATTGTTAAGTTAAATAATGTACACATTTCTGTCATGTGCTGTAATCAAGGCATACATCGAAAACACAAGTAAAGTGAAAAGTTGGATATACAAAGATGAAAAATGATTTTCCATAGAAATACTAAGAGAAAGCTGGAATAATTACATTAACATCATAGAAAAATAAACTTTAAGCTAGAAAAGCTGCTGAGATTTCAGAGGGACACTACTACATAAATTTTTTAATTTACCAGAAACGCAAGTTTTTATCATGAACACTTAAGAAAATATCTTCAAAATGCCTATATTAAAAATTAACAGAAATACCTAGAAAAAAGTAAAAATATATGATTATAGTGGGAATTTAAATATACCTCTCTCTGTATTGATAGATTATACAGAAGAAAAGTTCACAGATAAAGAATTGAAAAATAAAATTAAAATCTTCACTTAGAGAATAAAAAGTATAGTTTAATTACACAATCAAAAATTATACAGCAGTGAAAACAATAGAAGTAATACTACATTTAACCTTTAGAACTACCATAGTAAATGAAGAAAAATGAACCTATATAGTCTAAATACTTTATGATACTATCTTATGAAGCTCTAAAACAAGAAAATCTGAAAATATTGTTTAGGGACACATAAATATGTGGTAAATTATACATTTTTAAAAAGCAATGGGTAAAGTGACATAGTTATTTTGTAAAAATAGTTTTAGAGTTTCTCATAAAGATAAATATATGCTTATTATGTTCCCCAGAAACCCCACTCTTAGGTATTCACCCCAGGGAAAGGAAAGCTGCTGCCCGGCGCAAGCCTTGTCCTCGGCGCGCTCAAGGCAGCTTTTGTCGTGACCACACAGATGTCCCTCAGCTGGTGAGGGGATAAACAACCTGTGCTGTAACAGCCACGGGGCACTACTCGGCAAGAAAAGGGAGCTGCTCACACCACATGGGTGACTCTCGGAGGCGTTCGGCTGGGTGAGGGAAATCAGGAGCCATTTCTACACCACGCAGTCCATGAATATGGAACTCGAGTGCTGGGAGACGGGTGAGTGGCAGCCAGGTACCGAGAGCAACGGGGGAGCACACGCAGGTGGAGATGTTCTTTACCGTGATGGTGGTAGTGGCTCAAGAGTCATCAAACCTCCTCGTGCTGGACGCTTCGATCAGATAGATTTTACTCTTCATCACAGTTACTCCAGTGAAGCTAACAAAACAAAGGAACCATGGGATTTCTAACACAAGATTCAGAGCAGGGCAGGGGAGGGCAGCAGGGGGAGGACACGGGGACATGGGGACCTGCAGGCTGATGGACGCAGTGTCCTCCATCTTAAGTTGGTGATGGGTTCACAGGTGTTTATTTAACAGGTATTTTTATATTAACATATATTTTACACATTTTTGTTTGAATCAAATATTACAAAATACATTTAATGAAAGAGTTAATTATATCTATATACATAGAATTAATTAAAGGTAGTGATAAACAGACTAATTCAATTAATGAGTTGAAACCCAATAATAATTTTGTTTTTAAACTAAAACAGGACTTTAGCATTGGACAAAATACAACTTGTTCCTTTGGAATCATTTCATGATTTGTTTACACATAGTAGCACACAAATAAAGGTTCAGGCAGACAGTTCACTATTTATTATACAGAGATAAACTCAGGAACTGTTTCCCATGATTTGTGCCAGGTATCTTAGGCATTCTTTCCATAAAACTCATAGATAATGACTAGAACTGAGTTCACCCTGATCTGTTGACCTTAAAAGGGAGAATTTTAAGATACACTTTTGTATAAAAGTGATGTTTTTTTTTTTTTAAAAAGATTTATTTATTTATTTAATTTCCCCCCCTCCCCTGGTTGTCTGCTCTTGGTGTCTATTTGCTGCGTCTTGTTTCTTTGTCCGCTTCTGTTGTCGTCAGCGGCACGGGAAGTGTGGGCGGCGCCATTCCTGGGCAGGCTGCTCTTTCTTTTGCGCTGGGCGGCTCTCCTTATGGGTGCACTCCTTGCACATGGGGCTCCCCCACGCGGGGGACACCCTTGCGTGGCGCGGCACTCCTTGCGCGCATCAGCACTGCGCATGGCCAGCTCCACACGGGTCAAGGAGGCCCGGGGTTTGAACCGCGGACCTCCCATATGGTAGACGGACGCCCTGACCACTGGGCCAAAGTCCATTTCCCAAAAGTGATGTTGATGTCAAGTTATAAACTCTCCTATTATCTAGACTCAGGTCACAAAAGAGTAGAGTCATCATACCCCCAAAAAAAGAACGCGTTAGTGCACATTTACCTCACATAAGTTTTCCGTGGAAGTGAAGAAACACGCCTTGATTCTGGGATTTAATCTCAACTAAGTTTCCATTAATCCATAAATTCATCAGAAGGACATCTTCAGACATGGATGAAATAAACAGTGCATTGCCCATATGTACTAAGAGATGAACAGATTCACCGTCTCCAAAATATTAGGTGGTTGGAAAATTAAAGGACTTGGAGTGAACAGTGAAGCTGACTGAACACAGACTTATGCCTAATTAATAGCTAAAATATAATAATTCAGAGTTTATAACTCTGAATACAAATAGGAGAACTTTATTGAGGCTGAATATCATATTTTACAAGAGAAATTTCAGTTGAAAGTCCCAGATCATATCAATCAACTCTGCACAGTGAGAGTGATTTTTCAGTGAGGCTTCAGAGAAGCAGAACCACTGAGAGATAGTGTTCTCCCTCTCTGTCTGTCTATCTCTCTCTCTCTCTCTCTCTCTATCTATATCTAATCTTCCATCTATGGAAGAGGGTTTGACTCATGCAATTCTGGGAGCTGCCACAGTCGCGGCAATGCTGCTCTCCCTCTTGTCTGATGTTAGCGCTTGATGGACCAAGGGCAGGCCCAGATGGATGTAAAATGAGAGAGAGCCAGAACAGGCTATCTTTCCAACAGTTGGTGCTGGGACAATTGGATAACCATACGCAAACAATAAACTTAAACCTTACCTCATACCATGCACGAATATTAACTCAAAATGTATCATAGAACTAAGAGTAAGAGAAATGTACAAAATACTGGGAGGAACACATAGAAGAAAATCTTCATTACCTTGGGTTTGGCAAAGAGTTCTTAGAAATGACACCAAAAGCATGCACCATTAAAAAATGATAAATTAGAATGAGAAATTTTGTGCTTCCAAAGACGCCTTTAAAAAAATGATAAGCCAAGTCACAGACTGTAGAAAATATTTGTAAATCGTGTGTCTGAAAGATAGTAAAAATTCTTGGAACTTAAAAACAAAAAAACAAACATACCAATTTTGTGTTTTTCTTAGTCATTTGTTTGTCTTCTTTGATGAAATGTTTTTCAACTCTTTTGCCCATTTTAAAATTTGTCTTTCTGTTTTTAAGTTTTTGTTTTTGAGTTCCGTGCATACTGTCTCATGGATCTGTATTTTATTCCTTTTTATTGTGCGAATATATACCTTATTTTATTTACCCATTCTTCAGTTGAAAATGTTTAGAAAAATGTTTCCAATATTTGGCTCTTTTGATTAATTTTGCTGTGAATATTTGTGTTCAAGCTTTTGTGTGGACACGTTTCCATTTCTCTTGCTTCGACTGATTCCCAGGAGGAGAACTGGTGGATTTTATGGTAAGTTTATGTACAACCATCGATGAAGCTGCCCAACTGTTTTCCAAAGTGACTATCGTTTTACATTCCCACCAGCTATAGATGAGGGTTCCATCCTCCACCTCCCACCAGTACTTTCTGACTGTCTTTTATTACATACATGCTAGTGGGTGTACAGTGGTACTACATCATGTTTTTTATTTGCATTTCCTGAAGATTTATAATCATTGAGCAAGTATGGTGCTGATTTTAAGTTAAGCCCTAAAGGAGGAGTAAAGGGAAATAAAATACATTTGGTAAGTCCTAACTCCATTCTTTATCAGCACATAACCATTCAAGAAAGCGAGTCAAACAAACCCTTCCAAGCAGTCCTGTTTTTTTTTCTTTTTTTACAAAAACACATTGTAAGAGTTTCTCTCTACCCTAATGGAACATACTACTCACAACTTAAAAAAAAAGAAAAGGAAAAAGATGTCAAATGAAAAAGCAATTATGCTAGATGAAGAGGAATTTAATTTTCAACGGACTTGAGACCATCTTTCAGGGCTCTTTATAAAACACAGTTTTCTAGGATGTTTTCAGGAAGACGGGGAAGCCTTGCTTTGGTCTGAGTCTGGATGCGGGCTGGGTTAAGCATGAGCCCTCGGGCGCTTGCTCTCCTCTGCCCAGCCGGCCCTCAGGCCCAGCCACTCCTGGACTCTGCCTAACGGCGGGTATCAAGGAAAGTCTCCAGGCGCCCAGCAGATGTGCTGGAATGCGGCTTCAGGGCCTGGCATTGAACGTTCTGCTACCAAAGCATTATCAGTGTGTCAGCATCTTGGATTTCCTGTTTTCCTCCTGAACGATTGGCATAAACATGAGAATAAGCCACAGTTCCACTTTGTGTAGCAACAGTGACCTCACTCCCAACTTGTCTCCATAACCATGCAAATGCAAGCCTTGTAACACACATATTTAAAAACCATAATGAGTCTCATGCGATCTGGTCCTGCTTCCCACGGAGCAAGTCAAGGGAAACATGCAATTTAGGGATGTGTCAGAGAGATGGCCTCCAGGGCCCTCAGATTTGAGACAAAGCCTTCCGAATTAGATTGACTGCTTTTCTAGGTGCGGAAGTACCTTAGATGTTGTGCTTAGTGGTAGAATTTATATGAATACCTCATAATCTTCTCCTTTTTCTTAATATCCTCCCTTGGGCATCATCTCACAGACAGCCAGTATGTTTTAGGCATATATGAGTGCCCTGTGCATATTCAACCCAAGTAATGAGCAATTAACTACATAACTGTGGCTTTGACTCTATACTTTACAGGAGACATCTAATGCAGAATATTTCCTTCTAGTTCTCCTGCAACTTGAATTTTCTAATTTTGGAGACTGGATTCGAGGATTGGCTCTGCGAATAGATTAGATAACTGCTAATATCCTTTCCAAACATAAAAAAGATTTTATGTCTATGGCTTGATACTTACTAACCGAGAACCCCTGAAAACATATTCCAAGTGCTTCCCTCTTCCTCCTTCATCTTTCCCCCTACTCATCAGCAAGTAATTAAGAAAATGAGCGTTGAGGATTAAGGGAAGATGGTGGAGGAGGAAACTCCAGGAATCAGTCCCTCCATCAAAACAACTACTGAACTGGCAGGAACCATCTGAACCAACTACTTCAAAACTCTGGAGTCTGGTGGAACGCTGTGCAGCATCCAGGGAAGAGCTGGAGGAAGAGGCTGGTAAATTGGATAAATGTTGGTGGATTTCACTCTCCGTGCAGCGGCTACCATCTACCCCTGGTCATGTGGCAGGTGGCAGTGGAGACCACAGTCTGGGACCTGGTGCAGCTTGCTGGTGCCAGGGTAAGCTTTATCAACCTATTTCTCCAAAATCCTAGGGCTTGTGGTTTGCTGGTCACTGCTTTTCATCAGCTGCTTGGTGTTGCTGGGGTGCGGCGGCTTGCTCAGTCGGTAGAGGTGGGGTCTGGCTGCGGACGAGGGGTCGGTCCAGCTCTGGACGAGGGGTCGGTCCCGCTTGGGACGAGGGGTCGGTCCCACTTGGGATGAGGGGTCGGTCCGGCAGCAGACGAGGGATCGGTCTCACAAGGGGTTGCGCGGTTTGGCTGACGGGGTTGCCCGGCAAAGCCGGTGACGAAGGGGTCGCCCGGCGAAGCCGGCGACGAAGGGGTCGCCCGGAGAAGCAGGCGACGAAGGGGTCGCCCGGAGAAGCAGGCGACGAACTGGGGACAAGGGAGGCCAGGCCCTTGTCGGGGGCTCTCAGGACTGGAGGGCGCACGGCAGAAGAACTACCGCGGAGACAAGGTAAACACACAAGTCCACTTTACTGAGGGAGAGGCAACAGTTTTATAGGGGCTGGGGAAGGCTGATTGGTCGAAGCCACACCCTGTTCTGATTGGTTGCCGGCGAAAGGTCAGTGGGCGGTACTGGACGGGGGAGGGGTGGTGGTTAGGGATTGGCTGTCGCTGTTGCTGGGGGAAGGGGCAGGGTTTAGGGATTGGTGGCTGCTGTTGCTGGGGTGGAGGGCAGACTTGAGTTTCCCGCCCACGCCTGGCTGTTGCTGCTGTCGGGGGAAGGGAAAAGGGCGGGCTGGATTTTTCCGCCCACACCTGGCTGTTGCTGCTGTCGGGGGAAGGGAAAAGGGCAGACTGGAATCTTCCGCCCTGGGCCTGCGCAGGGAGAAAGAAGAAGAAGGGTGCCGCCCCACAAGGCATTGTGTGGCGCTATCCGGGAGGAGGGGCGGCCGCGGAAGCATGGCTGCCGAGAAGGGGAGACCCGAGGGCACTCTGCGCCCATGCCGAGCTTCCTTCAGGGGTGGCGGTGAGTCCGACCAGCCACCCTATTATGGGGGCAGCGGCTTGGCCTGCCGCGGCTGCTCCCCCGCCAGGCCAGCAAACCACACTTCAGCCTGAGGGGTGACCGCATTTCCCCCTTCTTTTCAAATAAGCACCAGGATGGCAGCAGCAACAAGTAGCTGAGGCCCAAGAGGCAGTAAGCAATGAGGGAAGCGGGGCTGAAGAGGGAGGTGAGTATGACGGGGATACAAATGTACAATTTGGGGGGCGGTATCTTGCCGTTGCAAGCAAGGGTGGCCAATGTCCAATTCCCGTTGATCTCGGTGGCTATAAGGTCTATCTGTTGTTAAAAGTCCAGGATGATAGCGCATTACAGGTGGTTGATCTCTTCTTGGTGGCGAAGAGCGGCAGAGGCAGACTGTGTGATGGTCTGGAGGATCGCAGTGGTGAGGACAAGCTGCGTCAGGGCACCAGCGACGGTGGTGGCAGCAGCGTCGGGAGTGGTGGAGACGTAGGCGAGGACAAGAAGGCCAAGGTCTCCACAGGCCGAGAGAGGCCGATGTTAACGGGGCGGGCCGACATGGGGCGGCCCAATCTGCAACGCAGTAGGGGTTCAAGCGAAAAAAGGAGGGGGGCGGGGGACGAGAAAGGACGCTTTGGATGGCTGAGAAGAGGAGTGAGGTCGAGACAGGAGGAAGCTCCGCAGAAGTATGGGGAGGCAAGAGCAGAAGTGTTATTGGATGCTAGAAAGCAGGCCGCGGGCCGGGGAAAGCAGGTTGCGGGCCGTTTCGCGGGGCTGGAGCTGCTTGAGAGCGATGGCGGCATGGGGGGCCGTGGTTACAATCTTCTGGGGTGGTAGTGGCTAGACAGATGGCGGAAAATATTATCAAGAAAGCAAAGGTTATGAGGAAGAAATAGAGTATTAAAGGCTGTGGGGGAAGTGAGAAGATCATTTAGAGGATAGGGTTGAGAATGGTATGTTTAAGACAGAAGCTTTGTGGTTTGTAGGAGACTGCTTTATAAACGAAGGAGAATGAGGGCAGTAAATATAGTAACGATAGATAGGAAGATGACAGTGAGGAGGAGTCTTTGTTTAAGGTTCCAATCGTCCGGCGCAACAGTGGCTAGGCCGATAGCGAGGGGTGTTGCTAAATAGACAATGGCTGCAAAGACAAAATCATCTTCTGTTTCCTTAAGAATAACTTTTCTTTAAATACTTAGTAGCATGCAATATTAGAAACTGTTTCCTAAAAGCAAGTTGGCAGGGGAGCTTGGTTGCTGTTAATCTTTCCTGTTATAAAATTACCTTTTATTATTATTATCATCAATTTAGTTTTATATATATATATTTAAGAATGACCTTTTGGAATTAGCCATTTAATACCTTAATGTAAACTATTGAAGATAAATTTTATCTTTACAGAACACATTCCCTTACATAAAGTTATCACAATACCTTTTACACTTGCCGCATGCAAATTAAATTTCAAGAGTTTATGAAAAATTAGCCATCTTACTTTAGGACAAAATACGTCTTTTTTCAAAACTTATTACATTTCCGTTAGCATTTTTACAAACTTTTAACCTTTTTAATATTCATATAAGTTTTACATTCTTTATATTATCCTGTGAAGAAAAATAAGTTATTCATTTTAATCTAGGCAAGAACAACTTTTTATGAAGACGTACAGTTAATTTTGTTAATTAAGACTTACAATTTTTTTTAATTGTAGATATCTTATTAACATTTAAACTTATGTATTAATATAATAAACTTAAGTATTAATATAAGCGCTTATTTAATTTTTGGCCATTTGAATAGAGCTCTTTTAAAGATTTCTAGTAATTTATATTTACCATCCGGAGGTATCACAATATACGTTGACATTGAACGAACAGACAGACAAACACAGAACAATTACAACACATTAACAGAAATATATAATTTATTTACAGTTGACTCATAATTCTTACTTTCTTGGTATAGCTGCTTTTAAATCTTTTTTTATATAGCATATCATAGATTATACCCTTCAAGATTTTTTCTGGACTTTATGTTGCCTGTAATAAGCCAGGAGGGAATCTTTTACCTTCCTGCTCCACAGCAAAAGTGACCCTATCTATAAGGCGAGTATAGGTGTCCGGGTCCCAAAGCTGACAAGTGGTAAGCCACGGATTAAAGGGGAGAAGAAGGTCCCAGTACACTTGAAGCTGTTTCAAAGAGATCTTACACCGGTGAGTGTCTAGGAGACCGGCAAGAGCCCGAACTTGTGGGGCTTGCTTAGCAGATAGGATGTTACCCATTGCTAATGGCCTTTTGGAGCCGATAAGAAAAGGGGCCCTTACCTTGAGAGCGCGGCGATGGGAGCCGAGGTGAGACGAGGGGTCGGAGCCGGTGGGGCTCCGACGGTGGTCGCGGGCCAAGAGAAGGCCCCGACGAGGGGAGGGCGGGACGACGAGCAGTGGAGCAAGGCAAAGGGGAGCAAGCGCAGAGGGGAGGAGGCAGAGGTGAAGGCAGGGGTGGAGGTGCTCAGGCACGCGCTCCTGAGAGTTTTATTGGCACCTCTTAATCATAGCGGGTCGGTATAAGCCCCCGACATGGAAGGAGAAAGCCATCCAGCGATTCTCCCAGACCGCCGTGGATCGTATGAGGTCACCAAGGTTCAGGAGCAGCAATGCAGAGCGAAAAGATAGGGGTGAGAAGAGAGGAGAGCGTAGGGCTATGGTAGGATTACTTCAGACGTGCAAGCGCGCGCTCCCGAGAAATCCAAGGCTCCTCTTAATCATAGCGGGTCGGTATAAGCCCCCGACATGGAAGGAGAAAGCCATCCAGCGATTCTCCCAGACCGCCGTGGATCGTATGAGGTAGCCAAGGCTCAGGTAGCAGCAATGTTGCACGAGAGAAGTCCCAAGGTGAGAAGAGAGGAGGGGGTAGGGCTGTGGTAGGATTACTTCAGACGTGCAAGCGCACACTCCCGAGAAATCCAAGGCTCCTCTTAATCATAGCGGGTCGGTATAAGCCCCCGACATGGAAGGAGAAAGCCATCCAGCGATTCTCCCAGACCGCCGTGGATCGTATGAGGTAGCTCAGGTAGCAGCAATGTTGCACGAGAGAAGTCCCAAGGTGAGAAGAGAGGAGGGGGGGGCTGCCAGGTTATGGAGTGAGGCTGTGGTGGGGTTGCCTTGCCCCACGTTGTGCTGTGGTGGGGTTGCTTTGCCCCACGTTGGGCGCCAACTGCGGCGGCTTGCTCAGTCGGTAGAGGTGGGGTCTGGCTGCGGACGAGGGGTCGGTCCAGCTCTGGACGAGGGGTCGGTCCCGCTTGGGACGAGGGGTCGGTCCCACTTGGGATGAGGGGTCGGTCCGGCAGCAGACGAGGGATCGGTCTCACAAGGGGTTGCGCGGTTTGGCTGACGGGGTTGCCCGGCAAAGCCGGTGACGAAGGGGTCGCCCGGCGAAGCCGGCGACGAAGGGGTCGCCCGGAGAAGCAGGCGACGAACTGGGGACAAGGGAGGCCAGGCCCTTGTCGGGGGCTCTCAGGACTGGAGGGCGCACGGCAGAAGAACTACCGCGGAGACAAGGTAAACACACAAGTCCACTTTACTGAGGGAGAGGCAACAGTTTTATAGGGGCTGGGGAAGGCTGATTGGTCGAAGCCACACCCTGTTCTGATTGGTTGCCGGCGAAAGGTCAGTGGGCGGTACTGGACGGGGGAGGGGTGGTGGTTAGGGATTGGCTGTCGCTGTTGCTGGGGGAAGGGGCAGGGTTTAGGGATTGGTGGCTGCTGTTGCTGGGGTGGAGGGCAGACTTGAGTTTCCCGCCCACGCCTGGCTGTTGCTGCTGTCGGGGGAAGGGAAAAGGGCGGGCTGGATTTTTCCGCCCACACCTGGCTGTTGCTGCTGTCGGGGGAAGGGAAAAGGGCAGACTGGAATCTTCCGCCCTGGGCCTGCGCAGGGAGAAAGAAGAAGAAGGGTGCCGCCCCACAAGGCATTGTGTGGCGCTATCCGGGAGGAGGGGCGGCCGCGGAAGCATGGCTGCCGAGAAGGGGAGACCCGAGGGCACTCTGCGCCCATGCCGAGCTTCCTTCAGGGGTGGCGGTGAGTCCGACCAGCCACCCTATTATGGGGGCAGCGGCTTGGCCTGCCGCGGCTGCTCCCCCGCCAGGCCAGCAAACCACACTTCAGCCTGAGGGGTGACCGCACTGGGGGGCCCTCTCCCAGCATGGCCTTTGTTCCAACTCTCCTTAGGCAAAAATGGCCGAAGAGTCTTAAAGAAGCAGTGCTCTTTTTCTCTTTTTCTCTTTCCATTTCCATTTGGAAGTGAAAATCGTTTGGAAAGATCACATCAACAATAAAAAACAATAACCCGAGAGGAGTGGAAGAACTAGACTTCCAGAGTGAGAACAACATTATACTCGATGTCCAGTTCCCAACAAAGAACTGCAAAACTCACAAATAAATAAGGAATAGTAAAGATTAGAGCAAAGATAAATGAAATAGAGAAAAGAAAATAGAGAATCAAGAAAACAATCGGTTGATATTTTAAAAAGAACAATAAAATGAACAAACCTTTAGCTTGATTGACAAAACGAGAGAAAGGACACAAACAATTAAAATCAGGAATAAAATATACCTTACCAAAATAAAAAAGATTATAAGAGGGTACTATGATAAATTATATGCCAGCAAATCAGAAATGCCTAAATGACATGGACAAATTCTTAGAAACATACAAATTGCCTAATCTGATGTGAGAAGGAATAGAAAATATCTTATCAGAGCTATAGTAAGTAAAGAGATTGAATCAGTAATTGAAACCTTCCCAACAAAGAAAAGTCCAGGCCTGGATGACTTCCCTGATGAATTCTAACAAATATTTAAAGATTTAACACTAATCCTTCTCAAACTCTTCCAAAAAATAGAAGAGGCAGGATTACTTCCTAACTCATTCTCTGAGGCCAGTGTGACCCTTACGCCAAAGCCAGACAAAGACAGCACAAAAAAAGAAAAGTATAGACCAATATCCCTTCTGAATACAGCTGCAAAAGTCCTCAACAAAATACTGACAAAGCATATCCAACAATGCATAAAAGGATTACACAACTCAAGTAGGTAGGATTTATTCCAGGAATGCAAGGATGATTCAACATAAGAAAAATAATCTATGTAATATACCACATTAATAGAATGAACAACAACAAAAACAGATGAATATGTCAATTGATGCAGAATAGGCATTTGACAAAAATCCAACATGCTTTTCATGATAAACTAGGAATAGGAGGAAATTTTCTCAACATGATAAAGGGCATTTTTGAAAATCCCACAGTAAATATCATACTCAATGGGAAAAGACTGAGAGCTTTCCCCCTAAGACCAGGAACAAGACAAGGTGGTCCTCTGCCACTGATATTTAACATTGTATTGGAAATTGTAGCCAGAGCAACCAGGCAAGAAAAAAGAAATAAAAGGCATCCAAATTGGATGAAAATGTCAAATTATCTCTATTTGCAAATGACATAATCCTATATATAGAAAATTCCAAAAATTTCACAAGAAAGCCACTAGAACTGATGAACAAATTCAGCATATTTGCAGTACACAGGACAAACACACAGAAGCCACTGGGTTTCACTATACCAGTAATGAATAATCTGTAAAAGAAATCAAGGAAAAAATTCAATTTACAATAACATCTAAAAGAATAAGATACCTAGAAATAAATTTAACCAAGGAGGCAAGAGACTTGTACACTGAGATCTACAAAATATTGATGAAAGAAATTAAGAAAGACCTGAATAAATGGAAAGAGCTTCGCGTTCATGGATTGGAAGACTTCACGCCGTTACGAGGGCAATACTGCCTGAAGGGATCTGCAAAGTCACTGTATCCCTATCAACATTCCAGTAGTCTTTTTTGCAAAAATGGCAAATCTGGGAGCTGATGTGGCTCAAGCGGTTGAGTGCCTGCCTCCCATAAGGAAGGTTTCAGGTTTAGTTCCCGGTGCCTCCTGAAAAAACAAGCAAAAAGCAAAAAAACACAAAAAGCCAACTCAGGGAAGCTGATGGATCTTAGTGGTTGAGTGCCGGCTTCCCATATGTGAGGTCCTGGGTCCATTTCCTGGTCCCTGGTACAAAAAAAAAAAAAAAAATTTGGCAAAGCTAATCCTCAAATTCATACAGAATTGCAAGGGGCCCAAATAGCCAACATAATCTTGAATAAAGAAGGACAAAGTTGGAGGCCTCTTGTTTCCTGATTTCAAAACTTATTACAAAGCTACAGTGTCAAAACAGTGTGGTGCTGGCATTAAGACAAATATATAGAACAATGGAGGAGAATTGGGAGACCAGAGTTAAATCCATACATATGGCCAGTTGCTTTTGGACCAATCAATGATCAAGATCATTCAATGAAGGAAAAATTGTCTCTTCGACAAATGGTGCTGGGACAACTGGAAACCCATATGCCAAAGAGTGAAAGTAGACCCCTACCTCTCACCAAATAAAAAGATTACTTCAGAAATGGATCAATGATCTAAATATAAGAGCTAATACTATAAAAAATCTTACAAGAAAACTCAGGAAAATATCTTCAGGACCTTGTAGTAGGCAATGGATTTGTAGATTTTACAACACAAGCACATACAACAAAGGAAAATAATAGATAAAATAGACTTCATCAAAACTGAAAACTTTCATGCAGACAAACAATTCAATGAATAAATGCATCAAAGGTATGAATAGATATTGCTCCAAAGGATATATTCAAAAGGCCAATAAGTATATGAAAACATATTTAACATCATTAGAGAAATGCAAATTGAAATGACAGTGAGATACCACTTCACACTCACTAGAACAATTATTATTTAAAAACTGAAAATAACAATTGTTGGCAAGGATGCAGAGAAATAGGAACCCTCATATATTGTTGGTGGGATTGTAAAATGTTGGTGGAAGAGAGTTTGTATGTAATTACCATATGATCCAGCAATCCCACTTCTAGGTGTATACCTCAGAGAAATAAAAAAGATGTTCATTTTAACGTTATTCATGATAGCCAAAAAGTGGAAGCAAATGTCCCTAAACAGAGGAATGGGTGAGCAAATGGGATCTAGCCATGCAATGGAGCAGTATTCAGCATAAAAAGAAGTGAAGTGCTGGACCGTACAGCAACGTGGGTGAACCTCGAAGACATCAGGTTAAGTGAAATAAGCCAGATGCAAAGGGATAAATATCGCATGACTTCTCTTAAGTGAAATGTTTAGAATATGCAGATTCACAGAGACAGCAGGTATAACAGTTATTATCAAGGCTGTGGGGAGGGGAAAATGGGGATTTATTGCTAAATGAGTTTGAGTTTTGGTTTGGGATGATGAAAATAGTCTGGAAATAGGTAGTGGTGAAAGCTATACAGTATTGTCAATGTATTAATGTCAAAGGATTGTTCACTTAAAATAGTTATAATGTTATGTGCATTTTACCACAATTAAAAATAAATACATTATTATAAAAAGAGACAAAGTGTTGTTATAATTTGACTGGCTGCATATAAAGTACAACAAACTAATAGCCTACATAGAAATATAGTTTTTCTCATGTAAAACTAGGGGAGAGAGTTTAGAGTTCATATATCTACTGTGTTATATATATGTCAATATAATCTATATAGTCTTTCATATCTGTATATAGACATGTCCACATGTCAATTGAAATTTGATTCAGTAGATACTTACTACATGCCTGTTTGGATTGCTGCTTACACATAGGCTTTCTGACATAAGCAAGCTGAGTTCTGTGATTTCCTCCATCCCTCCTCCTAGAAATGGGTTCTACAATATGTAACCTGCTCAGATATTGTCATATTTAAATGATATGACATACATAAAACTCTTAACAATGTCAAGTACACAGCACTCAATAAGGTAGTCTTTTCTTTTTGGGGAGGATTATAGCATTTTAAAAATCTATAAACAGTTTTATTGAAATATATTCACATTCCATAGAATCCATCCAAAGCAAATTCTTTTTAATGTTCAGTTCATGAGAGTAAAGGATAAATGAGCCACAGTCCTTTTACTAAATGACTGTTCTTGACATCAAGCCAAATGTAGAGTAGGGAAGAAAAGAGTGAAAAAAGAAATCAAGAAACATTTCTAATCCTTGTCTGGTTGTATGATCTTGAGCAAGTCATTTCTCTTCTGTCTTAGTTTTTTCACCTGAAAAATGGGGACAGTTACAATACATGTCAGAGCTTCATGAGTATCAAATGGCATAATGCATATAACAAAGCTTGAAAACTCTCAAACACTATTTTAAGGTTAGTAATGATATAATTGTGATTACTAACACATGTTAATTCACACTAAAATCGTGTTGAAATCTTTAAATGTATTATCTTACTTAATAGGTATAACGGTCCTGTAACGCAGGTTTATTGTTCCATTTGATCATGAGGAAAAGGGAATTTAGAGATCCAAAGTCCCACCACAGTCTGTTGGAGGGTTCAAGGATTGAAACTCAGGCATGTTTATCTCTGCAGCTGATATTAAGCAATACATTCTGTAGTGCATGTATCAATGGAGTGGTTTGGTGCCCAGGAGAAAAGTGGTGGCATCAGTCGGTGATTGACCTTAGCCAGATTGTAGAGAATTTGGGAAAAGTACAAGTTAAGGCTGGAAGGCAGCTGGAGAAATCGTTTAGAGAACTTGGAATGTAAAGGTGAAGATTCCATGCTTAAAGGAGGACAAAATGGGGAACTATGGAAGATTTTCACGCACAGGAGACTGCAGTTTGGAAAGGGTGGAATAGATGAATTAAAGAAGGAGAAAGCAACAGCAGGAGACGACCAGGGGCCACTTTGCTCCTCCGTGTGGGCTGTAACCTGGGCACGGGCCGTGGGAATGCCCTGGAGGGAGGCTGTCTGGGAAGGTTAAAGGATCCACCTGCTACTTACGAGCAGGTCACGAGGAGCTTCGGAAGGTGTCCCCTGTGACCACTCTCCCACACCAGCAGGAGGGCACCGCAGCTGCCCCACAGTCAGAATCCTGGGTTTGCAATGAATTCTTCTTGAACCTTTGCCATGGTCTGCCTGCTCTGGGACTTAGCTCTCGTTGCCTCTTGCTTGCTTCAACCCCATCTCTGATTTTGCCACCTTCAGTTTCCCTGGCCTTTGACCTGTGACCCACTGCTTTTTCTCCTAGATAGATAATTTATCTTTTTCTTCTTGGCTTGACCAAGTCAGACTTACTAACAGGTACTTTGAGCTCTCTGACTTAGCCAGAGGCATCCGTTCGTGGGCGAGAGGTGTTGGGTAAGGCAAGATCTCAGGTCAACGGAATGGCTGAATACCGAGGTCTACAATGGGGAAGACAGTGAGACGAAGGGCTCGGCGGTATGTGAAACAGCACGCCATCATCTGCATGATGTGCGACATCGGCTGGCGGTTAGCACAGCCTCTGAGGATATTCTGTGCATTCCCTTATGCAGCAAAGCAACACTACGTTAGAGATGGGAAGTGGATCTGTCCTCTAGGTTGCCTGCCTACCTGACTCTGGGAAGGCCATCTGCTTCACTGGCTTTCACTTCCGCCTTTTGTAAGGAGGAGATTGGATTGGGTGCCCTCCTCCTTGCTGGAGCATTCTAGCTACAAATCAGAAGTAAGTCATGGAATGCCTGTGGTGCAGTTGCTGCAGGGCACACGAATAAACCAACAAGTTTCTACCAACACATACCGTGGTTAGCTACCATGCACCTTGTCAGTAAACTCTCTTGGAAGAACTAGCCCTACCAACATTGGGGATCTTAATTAAAGAAGAATATATTAATAAAAATACTAATCATATGAAAATGGGTAAATACCAGTATTAAGGGATTTCTTTTCTTTTTAACTTGATCTGCCAACTAGACAGACTCTTCAAGCTTTTAGCTCAAAATATTCTCTTCCATCCCTCATCCTTCCCTTCAAAAGAAGTGCAATGCTAGGGAATTTATTAAACATAACATGTGTTTATGGTTCGGTTTGAGCAAACCCACTAGTTCTGTTGTTTTTTCCCCAGGGTTGGGTAACAAAACCCAAAAGCTTAATCAATGATTATGAATTCTGAGCTCAGCTTTCCACTTAACAAACACTGAAGCTGAGAGCTATAAACATTCTGACTTCTGCCTGAGGAGATTTGAATGTTCCAGCAAGTGTATATTACACTGGAAAACCCAGGATTAGTTTTCAAAGTCTCCCTAACATCCTGTTTCCCCAATTCCTCCTCAAGTTAGCAGAATGTCCTTGGGTTTTTGGTGACATTCTACCTGTGTCCTGAGAGCTGGCTACTCTGAGCTAACGCCCTCGTTGGGTCGAGAACTTGTCACACCTCCCAGCCCCCTTTCAGCCTCCTTCTGTTGGAACGAGGTTGGAAAAACAGTCCGTTGACTTGTAAAAATTTAAGACA
This sequence comes from Dasypus novemcinctus, assembly GCF_030445035.2. Taxonomy (NCBI): domain Eukaryota; kingdom Metazoa; phylum Chordata; class Mammalia; order Cingulata; family Dasypodidae; genus Dasypus; species Dasypus novemcinctus. The sequence continues at coordinate 2,687,983 of NC_080687.1, read as the reverse complement.
TTTGCTTCTTTCCTATATTTAAAAACACTTGATGCATATTTACTTGCAGCTTGGAGGAGGAGACACAGGCTGCGTCTTTATTGCAGCTAAGCAGCCATTTTTAAATTAAACTGCAATTTTAGTAGCCAAAACAGGCAAAGGAGAGCGCTGGAGTGCGTGAGTGGCAGTGGTGGAGCGAAGTGGAAGGAGGGTGGAGGCACACTATGTGCACACGCCTTCTCCCCTTGAATGACAGGGACTTGCGCCGACACTACTCTTGCCCTTGTGAGTGGCTGAGAGTGTGTCTTGAAGGGCAAGTGCGTCTGGTGTGGGGCCCATAGGAAGCCGCAGTGGGGAGGCGGTCCTCCCACTCTCTTCCTTCCTTCTCAACACGAGAAGCTGGCACTGCCTTTCTTGCTTGTTTTCCCTCTCCCAGTTGCATGATTCTCAGAGAGCCCCTGGGGAGACGCCCCTCGCCCTTGCTCCTGGCACCGATGGCAGGGCACAGGCGGCCAGGCCGGGGTGCTGCGCAGCTGCGCGCCGTCCAGGGAAGAGCTTCCTGCCGGGCAGCCCCGCTCCCCGGGGGGCCCAGCCTGCGTGCCGGCACAGGCGCCGGGCCTGGGCGCTTCGGCCGCACGTGTGGAAGGGTCGGTGCCCTGGGAGCTGGGCCTCGGGGACTGTGGGCTGTCACCGTAGAGGTCGTCTCTAGACACGCCCACTGCCACGTGGGCAAGCCCCGTGTGGATTTGGGGGTCCAAAGCTCTCGGCTCTCTCTGCCTCTCGGCCGTGGCCCGAGGCGGGGGGTTTGTGTCTTTTAGGGCGTCATTTGCCGGCGTTGTGCTGTGGCTGCAGGTTCCACCTCCCCAAGCTGATGCTTGGAATGCCCTGTCGGCAGGGGCTGCGGGGCCGCCTGAGCTTGGGGGGTGCTTTCCCCCTGTGTTAGGCTCAAGCAACGGGAAGGACTGGAGAGAAGGGAACACGGAAGCCAGACCAGCATCAGGAGTGCCCAGCGGCCGAGTGACAGCCACCTCGACCGACTTCCCAACGGAAGGACATCAAGCAGGAGAGTCACAGATGCTTTTCATACCAGGTGCCCATCATTCGACTTTGTTTTGATCATTAACACAAAGTACTGCTGACAGAAGATGTATTTTCTTTTAAAGAGAATAGAGTGCTTTTATATAATAATTGAAAAAAACAGGACGGGTCTTTTAGTTTGCTTATAACAATATCTAAGTAATGACATGTTAGGGGAAAGAAAGATAACTGACCCCAGAAATTGGAAGCAGAATTCCTTTCTGATAAAATAAAGCTCATTTGTGGATTTGTGGAAAAATAAGTAAGAAAACAGCGTGTGTCTCTGTCTGTTCTATTTTTAACTTAAACTCAAGAACAGATACTGCACCAATGAAAGTGCTAATTCCACGTGGAGGCCCTGTTAGCTTAGAGGGGGTCGAACGCTACAAAAACCCAGAAGGAGGCAACTTCTTAGATCAACCATGTGTGGACTTAAAATAGGATAGAAAATAGCTTTCAAGGTAAATATTCGATAATACACTTTCAAACGAAAAATACCTTTTTATACCCTTCTACAAACAAAGCCTGCTGAGCCTCCAAGTTGAAGTTTAAATTGTGTATTTATAAGGAGAAGAAAAAATCTAAATTTCTGAGTGATGTGTTTCTAAAGCCACCTTAGAGAAGCAATTATGCCTACCAAATCACAGCTGCCTGAGCTCCTACCAAGTGAAAATCTGACCTAGTTTCCTGGACATCTTCTTCTCAGGGGTTATTTCCAAGAGAAGTTTGTCCCTTTGGTTTAAAAAAAAAAACAACTATCTAAAAACAGTGTCATTTTGTGAAGGACCAGCTCTCTCACAAGGAACATCTGAGCTAGCTTTGGTCTAACCCTGTGTTCTGCCAGCAGTGGCCCGGGTGGGGAGAGAGGAAGGGCGGTGGATTGTGGAAACTGTGGAGATTGTGGGAAGAGAAGTGCACAGAGAGGCAAGAAAGAGACCCACAAATTAGAGACGGCAGTGCCCTGATAGCAGAATCGGGGCGGCCGCTGTGTGTGTCCTCCCACCTCGGCTTGGCCTGTGCTCGAGCTCGCATCATCCCCACAGGGCCTCGGCCGCCCAGCTCTTACTTTAGGAAATGCCTGATTCAAGGAAATTCTAGACGAGCTTTGATGTTCCGAGGCCTTGCTAATACTTCTCGCTCCATCACCTTTTATGTCACGTGGAGCATTTCCTCTGCACGCAGGTGTAGTTGAAAGGCCCGATCTCCAACTAAGCACCGAAGGCAGGTGCCTGCAAATATCCCTTTTTTCCGCATTGCCGCTGGCCTTCAGTTCAACTTGTTCAAACCGGCCCCTGAAGATATAGCACAGTTTGACAAAAAGTGGAAAAATTTTGTTGATACTCATTGTGTTGAAATATCTAGTTGTATGTCATCTTACAGCCCAAATATCTGCATCTTGGGCTGTTTTTATTCCTTTTCCCCCTTTTCAGGGAGTTCATTAGATAAAGCTTCGAACTCACAATAGCCTCTTAGTCTTTGTGTTGATCATTCAGTGTAGAATAGATCCTTTCAGATCTCAACATTAACTTCCAGTAAAAATAGCCATCAGCATGTATGGATCGCGAAAAAATAAAAATAGAACGTGACCCTTCTTCCATTTACTCAGTTTGGCCTTGGTTTAACTCTAGCCTAAGATATAAAGTAGGCCCTCAAGGCTAACATCTTTTTCAGTTGTGGATATTTGTGCCTCAAATCGGTGGGCCCAGAGGGTCGGGAACGCGGGTTTGCGCTGGGAACGCTCTTGGAGTGACACGTGTTCAACGTCTTCAGCACAGCCTCTCAGTTGAGCCATCCTTGTTCTCAGTGCGCCATCCTTGTTCTCAGTGCGCCATCCTTGTTCTCAGTGCGCCATCCTTGTTCTCAGTGCGCCATCCTTGTTCTCAGTGCATCATCCTTGTTCTCAGTGCGCCATCCTTGTTCTCAGTGCGCCATCCTTGTTCTCAGTGCGCCATCCTTGTTCTCAGTGCATCATCCTTGTTCTCAGTGCGCCATCCTTGTTCTCAGTGAGCCATCCTTGTTCTCAGTGCGTCATCCTTGTTCTCAGTGCGCCATCCTTGTTCTCAGTGCGCCATCCTTGTTCTCAGTGAGCTATCTTTGGTTCTCGGGGGATCCACGACGTCACGTGGTTTACTGGCTCATGGGGCCAGGAGTCAAAACGTAGGAAGATTCTGCTAGCTCGGGTGTGAACCCTTAACCCCATCCTCACCTTCCTCTCTACTGGTATTAAGACGTCATTCTGAGAGCAGTAAAGTGTTGTTTGCAAATCTTTGGAAATGAAGAGAAGTGGTGAAAGCACATTAGAGTGTTTATGACTAGCAGTGCTAACGTATGAGCATGGCAGTGGTTGAAAAGGAAAGTCTAAGGTCATGTATATTACTAGAAAGGAAAACTAAAAACTGTAACATGGGACTGTACAGCACAACGAAACCTCGTGTGAAATATGAGTTTGGGTACTGTTGCATATATGAGACTGTTTTTCTTTGAACCTGAAAATTAATGTTAATTTTATAAGATGTTAATATCAGGCAAAAATACAATCAAAGCAAACTTGGACAGTAGAGTATAGCAATATATTAATTATCTTCCTTTAAGGTTAAAAAAAAGGAAATATACTAAGTTAAAGAAACTAGACAAAAGGTACTACATATTGTTTACTCCATCTATACAAAATATAAATACAAATACATTAGAGGGATAGAAACAGAAAAGTGGCTGTGTAAGGCAGAGGAAGGATAGAGATTGAGAGGTGATTATTAAGGGGTAGAGGCCTTATTATTATTATTATTATTGAAATAATGAGAATGTTCTAATAATGAGTGGAGTGATGAATGCGCAACTATGTGATTATACAAAATACCATTGATTGTGCACATTGGATGGATTGGATGCTTTATGAATATGTATCAATAAAATTGATTTTAAAAAATGATGTTATTCTGAGAATTACATGCCTTCTCCAAGAATTACATAAAAATCCTCTCTTTCAGCCTGCCATCTGCATTTTCTGCAGCAATGTCATCATTTTCCGATAGTGATCAAGAGCATAGAAGCAGCTATTTGGTTGGGAATATTGCAGCTCTTGCACGAGTGGCTGAGTTAGTTGTTGGTAGCACGTGGCTCGGGCACACTGCCCCTGGGGACTGTGATTTATGTGGCGAGCTCTTCTGGCTCATTCAACACACATGCCAAAAATGGAACTTAACACACAACATTTAATCCACGGCCATCTCATAGAAGGTACTCACACGATTAGATAATTAGAATAGAGTGAGCAGTGCAAGAGATACAGGAGGCAGGAGAACCAGGGGTGACGGTGCCTAGAGGTGGTCACCGAAGAGCTTTTTGCTGGGTATTGTAAACTACGCGGCATTTCACTGGGAAGAGGAAGAGTGGGAGGGACTTTGGGGCATGGGTGCAGGAACTGGGTGCTCTCTGTGGGCCTGTGTCAGTGAGAGGGGGACCGGGAAGCGGGGGCAATGTGGCATGAGGCGCTGAACACCAGGCTATGGAGTGGAACTGAAACGATGGAGAAAAGTTAAGGTTTTGGGAGAAGGGAGGGACATGATTTGACTGGTGATTTATTTAACAACTCTGGTTAGTGTCAGTTAGAGGCAGATGGCACACTGAAGTTAGAGACAGACTTAATAAAGGGGCTCTATTGCTATAAAGACAGCGGCCACCAGAGGTGCTGAGGGGAGGGAGGGGGAAGAGTAGGTGTGACATGGGGCATTTTGGGGACATTGGAATTGCCCTGTATGACATTGCAGCGATGGATACAGGCCATCATACATTTTGTCCAAACCTAGAAAATCAAATGATGCAAAATGCAAACCATAATTAAAACTCTAGACCATGCTTAGTAGCAAAGCTTCAATACGTGGTCATCAATTGTAACAAATGTCCCCACTAAAGAAGGGTGTTATTAGTGGGGGGATGTGGGGGGGCAAAGCGTGGAGTATATGGCAGTCCTCTATAATTTTGATGCAAGATTTATGTGATCTAAAGGTTCTTTAAGAATGAAGGAAAAATATAAAGGGGTTCTGTAAAAAATGTTAGCAAAGCATAGGAAACAAAAGCAAGTACAGTCCTCCAGGACTTGGAACCGGCTTTGGGGCCGGGCTGCGCCGTCCATCCTGAATGAGAACTCTGGAGAGCGCGGCGTGGGGAGGGCCAGCGGCTCGGGCAAAGACGGCGGCCTCCTGCCCGCCCTGTGCCCTGGCCAGCACAGCCTGGAGGCTCGAGGACAGCACCGGGCAGAGACAAGGCGTGGGAAAAGCCTTGATTCTTGTATTTTATATTTTATTTGTGGTTTACTGTCAGAGAAGACATGGGGAGCAGATTCACTCTTTTCATCTGCATGGTTTTGCCCGTTATGATTATTTAATGTTTCTCTGTGGAGAGTAGTGACTAATTTAATTCCTTCAGCAAGTTTCCCTTGGCCACTCAGCCCTGAGCTTAGGCAGAGCTGAGGGTTTAACGCTGACACGGAGCGAGCGGGGATTTGTAATCTTGTTGAAACGAGTGGACATAGCACAAGTCTGTACGTTGTAAAGAGCTAAGTGGAACGTGGACTTACTGATATTCTACTATAAAACTAGTGTGGCTAGTAATAGAAGAAACTGTAGCATTGAGGAGAGAGTGGCCACAGTAGTTGCTGAGGGCAGGGAGAGGGAAGAAGAGATGTGATGTGGGGGCATTTGGGGACGTGGAGTTGTCTTGAATGATACTGCAGGGACAGGTGCTGGACCTTATATATCCTGCCATAACCCACTGAACGTACTGGGGGAGAGTGTGAACTACAGAATTAACTATTTTCCACATGGTGCAGCAGTGCTCCAAAATGTGTTCACCCAGTGCGAAGAGTGTGCCACAATGATGGGGGAGGTTGTTGGAGCGGGAGGAGTGGGGTGGGGGGTATACGGGAACCTCTTATATTTTTAATGTAACATTTTCTTTGTGATGTATGTATGTTAAAAAAATACAATGTACAAAAATGATGGGGTGGGGAGTGGGATATATGAGAACCTCTTATGTTTTTTATGTTTTTTTAATGTTTTTTAACGTAATGTTCTTTGTGATCCATTAACTTTAATTTAAAAAGTGTAAAAAATATATATATGGAATGCGTTTGAACGCTGACAGAAGGTGGCCGAGGAATCCCAGTACCACCTGCTCTTTCCTTCTTCTGGGCTGGTTTGGGGTGCGGGCTGCAGCAGCATTACGGCAAGGCCCCCACCTCCAACCCGGCACCCCACAGGACGGGGAGGGGGAGTCTGGGCGCCTGGCGCTAGGGCTCCCCTGGTCCCGCCTGGACCCGAGCCGCAGGCACGGGTGGGTGACATCACACCCGGCGGGCGATCCACTCAGGATGCGGCTTCCTGCCCTGGACCGTGTCCTCGGGCTGACGTGCTGGGCTGAGCGACAGGGGCGGTGGCCCTGCGGCCGTGGCCTGGGGCCTGCGGAGAGCCCGGGGCTCTCGTCCCGGCAGCCCCCGCCTCAGGTTTTTGGGCCACGGCAGGTGTGGGGGGGTAGAAATGCTGTCTCTTTCTCCCCGGGGTCCATGGACGGCCGTGCCCCCGTCCTCCCGCCACCCCACGCGGTCAGCATTTGAGCCGACATCGGCCAGCTCACCCCGCCGCCCCGCGAGCCGTCCATGTGGCCCAGGCCAGCCCGGCGGCAGGAGAGCGAGGCAGGAAGCACTGCTCCCTGCCGATAGCCGGGCGTGCCACCCAAGGGCTCCCGCAGGGGCACCCCAACCTCGGGGAGAAGTTCTCCCTCCCTGCTGGAGCCCGGAGGGGCCCGCCCCCGCCCGGGAGAGGCTCTGTCGAGGACTGTCACCCAACAGCGTCGTTTGATTCTGAGGACGGGTGCTCCTGAGCCTGGACCCCACGTTACCATGGCAACAGTACACCTAGTGGGGCCGCGCCCCTCGGCGCCAGGTGGACCGCCTGTGGCCACTGCGCTCCAACCCCAGCGCCGGGCACAGGGACGGGAGAAGGCGGTCAGGTCTCGGCCGGGCGGGGGAGGCAGGGGCAGGGCCGGGCGGCTGGTCGCCCCCTCCCGTGGCTCGGCACCTGCCAGTCCTCCTCCAGCGCTGCTGGAAGGTTTTAGGAACACGGGCCACCTGTGCCCTCATCAGAGCGGGTGCCCGCCCCGAGCGGGTGCCCGCAGGGGGCCACGGGCTTATCGAGATGGTTTGCCTACCGAGGTGCCAGGAAAAGTTGGGGGTGCGCTGTGGCAGGGCCTGGGGGCCTGCGCCTCTCCTGGGACCCCTGGCCCTGCTGCGCTCAGGACCAGGTGCGCGGGCCTGGCGGGGCGAAGCCACCCCGGGGACACGGGCCTGCGGGCACCCGTCCCTGCCGTCCCAGCACCCGCGCCGCGGGGGGCCTGCCTCGGGGCAGTGCCGCGGCCTCAGCTCCCACCCCGGGGCTGTTGTCCCGGCGCCGAGGGGCGAGGGGGCTGAGCAGGTCCCTGCAGCCGCCAGCCGCAGACACCCTGTGGGAGCCGAGCCAGGGCTGGGGGCCCTGACGACACCCGAGGGCGAGGGCTGGCCCCTGAGGGCGGCCCCTGCTCCTGACCGACAGGGATGAGCTGAGCCTGGAGTGGAGCCCACAGTTCTCACGCTGCTCTATCGGCACAGCCACCAATACACACGCGCACGCTGCTTTTATGTGACTGTGGTTCCTTTCCCATCACGATATCTGGAAAGGAGAAAGCGCAGCTGAGCTGGGAGCTGGCCCCCTCGGGTGAGCGAAGCATGGAGGGTGGCCCGGCTCCGCGGCACTTTTGGGGTAAACAGTAGGCGATGAGTTGACCGGTGCGGCGTGCTTTTAATGAGCACTGGCTGCTTCCTGTTAGCTGGAATTATCCCACCCCGGTCCAGCTTCACCCTCACACCCCCAGGCCCGGCCTGTTATTAGAAGGTGGAGGCAGGAAGGGAACGAGCCAAGACCGCAGCCCCTGAATCACCCCGTTCCAGAGGGACGAGGACACGAGCAGGACGTTTCCAGCAGGGCTGTGAGCGCGCTCGTGGGTCCTGAGGAGAAGCTGCCGACCCCCCGGAGCGCCAGCCGCAGGGCAGCGTCCAGAAGGGGCGAAGGAGGAGGGACGGGAGGGAGGTGCTGCCACGAGGGGACCTGGGGCAGAAGCAGGACGCTGAGAAACAGTCTGTGGGAGGGAGCAGGAGAGGCTAGGTAGGGGGCCCGGGGCTCTGCATTCCCCGCCGAGGAGCCGGGCCTCGGGCTCCCGCCCCTGTTAAGCCTCCCTGGCCACGTGCTCGTCCCCGCCCGCTCCCGGGATCAGGCTGACTTTGTGCCATGCTTGGGGCCCCGCGGCTCTCCGGTCTCTAGTCGGCCACTAGAAGTACCAATAGGTGAGGCGAACGTTGTCGCAGGGCTGGCTTTTCCAGTCTCATGTACGCTAAGGAAATGCTTTGCAGAGGAGGGTGTTCTGGTGGCTGGGAGGAGCAGAGCCCTCGAGGCACGCCTCCCGAGGTGCCGTCCCTGCAGGGCTCCGACCACAGCTGCACGCCTGCTGTTTCCACGGAGGAGCTTCCGTGGGGGCCTCAGCGCCCGGATGCTGGAGAGCTCCGCAAGGACGGCTCGGGCCTCGGGGTTCACAGCCCCTGGAGGAGCGGCCTGTCCAGAGCCCTGCGGCACCAGCCGGTTCCTCCAAGCCGCCAGGAGCACTTTCCCCTCCCACCATCTCGAGAGCTTTGTTCTGAGGAAATGCAGCTCCAGCGCAGCCCACGGCAGTCTTCCAGACGTTCATTATTTGATTTGGGAAATGTCCTATCACAAAGCAGTTGATAGCATGAATGTGTTTTAAACCTACACTATTTTAACGATTTGGACACGTTTTGATATCATTTGTGATATGTTTGCATGTTTTAAACAAATCTTGCTAAAATCCCTGCTCTAGAGACATCTTAATAGACACTCTTTCACATGTGGCATGTGTTCTAAAATCCAAAATCCCATCTTTTGGCCCTCCCAAAGCACAAGGACTTTTGCTTTCAGCGTGGCTTGCGCAATTTAATTCTGCAAATAAACAGAGAATGTAAATAATCTGAGTGGACCCCTTAGCTTAATAATTGCAGTTGTCCCCTTAATTTTGTTTTATAAACACAACTTTAAAATAAGTGTATTTTTGGCAGGAACGTCAAGTGTCAACCTGTTCCTTTCATGAATAATTTTGTCAGTTTTTGTCCATCAGAGTATTGAAAATTAATAGTAACCACATCAAGTTTTTTTTTTTACCTTGGGAGCATTTCCTTTTGCTTTCAATAATAGGAAGTTCTCCCTAAGTACCTTAGATGTCACCAATTTCTACTTAGAATAATTGGAGGACATTTCATTTAGACTCATTTCACCCATGTGCGTTTTTCTATTTTATTTTCAGTGTTGTTGGTTTGGCTGTTTGTGGGTGTGTGACCCGTCCAGTTAATACTGTCTGCTGAAGCTTACTGCTGATTTGCTCCTTTACCCTGTCCTTGAGGGGCAACTGGATTGGCTGCTGCTCTACAGAAGCCTCCTCGGCCACATAGATGCAGCTGTAGAAAAGAATAAAGAGGCAAACAAGATACTCAGACTCTGAGGACACAGGGAAATAGTAATCAGCCCCTAAATCGAACAGGACTACCACCTCGAGGATGTACCTTTCTTATTGTGTCACAATAATAGTTTGCGAAAAATGCTTGTACTAGAAATGTAAGGAGACGCTCTGAGTTTTGGCTGCTTTGTACAAAAGTCAGTAGATTGGGGTTTACTGAAAGATAATTGCTCTTCATCACCCCATTCTTTTCCTAGATGAGGTTATTTTAAAGGTCTAACATTGCCTCCCACGTGGCCAGGAAAAACCAAGGCGGGAAGAGCATAGCTCCTAACTCGCCACCACCCTCCGGACGGCACGCCTGTGAGGACGGAGGGCTCGCCCGGTCGGAAGGGGTGTCGTGTGGCGCGCGGGGCCTTTATGCTTTCGGGAAGAAGGAGCCCGGGACGCTAAGCTGCTGGTAAACTTGGCTCACTGTATCACAGAGCCCGACGCCAGCGTCAAGCGTTCCGTGACCGAGCTCCTTTGGCCCCGCATCCTGGCGCCCCGGTCCGCCCACCAGGAGGCCTGCCGGGTGGAGACGACGTGGCAGTGTCGGTCACTTGGACGTCGGGCACAGATGGGGCCTAGTCGTGTCTGTATGAGGCTGGGGTTTAATTCTGTGTATTTGGAATTGCCGCGAGTAGATTGCATTCTGTAATCAGCTCTCCGCTTTCCTGCGGGGGCAAACTTTTCATCTCCACCCGTTCCCGAGCCGGCTGCGCAGGGGCCCCGCCGTGTCTGAATCAACCCCAACCTCAGCTGCCCCCAGCGCCCCTCACAGCGGCCCCCCAGGGTGACCGAAGGCTCGGCGCTGCAGGTGGGCGCGGTGAGAAGGCAGGGCCTCGACTTGCCAGTGGACTCACGTGGAGGGAAGGGATGGATCAAGCATTTTCTTCACCTTTCAAAGAAATAGCAGTTCCGCGTTGCAGGGCAGCTCCCTGGCTTCTGTTTGTGGAAGGCAGCGTGCCGTCGGGTGTATTTGTAAGGCATGTGTGTTGAGGTGCGTGTGCTGTTTGCTAGGTGTGCTTGAAGGGGCAGCAGAAGAGGGAAGTGGGAGCAGAGAGGACGAGAGAGAGAGAGATGGTGGCCTCGGGGGGCAGTGGGTGGAAGAGGTGGGCTAAGGGGAGGTTTGGGAAGGTGCTCACGCGCTACGCAGCGCCCCGCTCCAGAACCTGTGGTAGAAGCTGGTGTTTCTTTATCTTCCTCAATATTGCATTTTGCAAGTTTTAAAAAAATGAACATATAGATCTGCTTATTTTTATGATTTTGTCACATCTGCTTCTCTTTCATCATACTAAATGCCTTAGCTTGTGACTCCCTGAATTAAAGATTCTCTCCTACAAATGAGAGAATAAACAGTATTTCAACAGTATCAAATAAAATGCATCCCATAGTCAAAGTCTCCAATGTTCCTTTTATAGCAGGTTATTGCTTTTTCTTTTCAAATCCAGGATTCAGTCAGGATTCGTTGGATTGATATTTACCCGATAGTACCTTTTCATCTAGAACAACCTTCCCCTCCCCAACTTTTATCTCCTTTTTTGAGGTGTGAGGCCAGTTTTCATGTAGAATGCCTGCCTTCTGCTAGAGTTAAGTTAAACATTTTGCCAAACATTCTAGTGATTCTTTGTAAATCTTCCTCTACCACATAATCGTCAGAGGTGCCACTGTCACTTTGTTAAGTTGTCGAGTGCCAGATCTTTCCCTTGTAAAAGTGTGTTCTTCCTTTTCTAATGTATGGTAATTTGCGGGCAGTACCTCCAGTTCTTGTAAAATTCTGTCTTTTACAACCTTTTGCATCCTTGATGAATCAATTACATTGGAGGATGTAAAGTTCCATGAAACATTCTTTCATTCTTTCTACATTTATTAGCTGGCATTCTCTGCAAAGAGTCTCTCTCTCTCCCCGCCCTGCCCCCCGTGTCTCTCTTGTCTATTTTCTCTTCTCCCTCTCTCTTTCTCTCTGTCTCTCTTCTCTTTCTCCTTTCTCTTTCTTTCTCTTATTTCTCTCTCTCTTTCTGTCTGTCTGTCTCTCTTCCCCTCTTCTCTGTATTTCTTCTCCTCTCTCTGTCTCTCTCTATCATCTCCTCCTTTCTCTCTCTGTCTCTCTCTTCTCCTCCTCTCTCTCTTTCTCGGTCTCATCTCCTCCATTCTCTCTCTTTCTCTCTGTCTCTCTCTATCATCTCCTCCTTTCTCTGTCTCTCTCTCTTCCCCTCCTCTCTTTCTCTCTGTTCCTGTCTGTCCCTCTCTCTCTCCTATCGCTGTGGACCCTGTATCATTATTACCTTTATTATTCTGGATGCTAAATTGCATACAACATGCCCATCTGGAGCCTCCAGATTTCAGCACTCTCCCTGATAAACGTGTGTATGTGCTTTGAATCAGCAACTGCTAGAAGACACCTGCGTTTTGTTCATGCTTTAAAAAAAATTCTCACTTTTCTTGAGAAGCAGATTATACGGCTGGAACATGGTATTATCAGAGAAAGTTGTTAATGCAAATGTTGAAAAGGAAATAATTGGCCCAAACCAAGGTGATGTTTAGTAAAGAATAAGGTGCAGGGGAGGGCGAGCGGGAGTAGTAGCACATCACTGGGAACCTCAGAAGACTCAGTGCTCTTTTCAAGAAACATTGATGGGCATTCCGCCTTAGGCTTTCCCATTTTTTTCTTGCTCTGCCTCTTGTAGCGTGTGATGGGGGCTTTATCCGGACCTAAGACCCCGTGTAGGTGGACTCCCAGTTCCTCTCCCAAGTCTTGCTCTCACTGTCACCGATCATTTTGATAACCTCTCCACGCGTCTCCTCTGCTCTGGGAATGACTCTCAGGCCACCCGTGGACTCTCGCTCCCCAGGTTTCTTTCCTGCCTGCTGTGTTCATCTCATTTGCCCGTCACCTCTTCCCTCCTAGGCCCTCTCTCAGCACACATCCGGTTCCTACTCTATCCCAAGCCTCTTCCCATGATTTGAAGCATGGGAGGGATGGCCAGGGCCAGACTGTGGGGGCTGTTCCCTACAAATGCTGACATCTCAGGGGCTCTGGGCCAGTGTTTCAGTCCAGTTCCCTCTTTTTAAGGAACATACAAATAGTCCGGAAGGTAGAAAACTTTGAAAGGAAATACAGTCTGAAAAGCTTTATGATTTATCACAAGATAATTGGGATATATTTGGGCAGCGTCCAAAGATAACCCATGTTCTAAAATACGGCAAGTTGAATATGTTTTAGGCTAACATTCCTGCTTACAGTACTTCCTAAAGATAAGGAAATGATCGAACCAGATGGAAATGGTAAATGCAGATCCTTTCATCTTAGGCTCAATGGTGTGTGTGTGAGAGAGAGAGAGAGAGAGAGAGAGAGAGCCATGATTACAGCGCTGTGGCTCAGGGGACCCAGGGGAATTCAAATGCTATTTGCAAACACCCACTTTTCTCTTCTGCTACATGGCTGGGACTGTGAGAAAAACCAAGCAACAGGAGGGGCGGGAGAATTAAGGAGCTGGGAGGGGCCGGCACTGAGCCTGGGAAGAGTCAGGCAGGAGGGAGGAGTGGGAGCGGCAGCGCGGCAGAGCCTGCGCGTCCGGGGCACGAGCCCGCCGGGGCGTCCCTGCCAGGTGTCTCCCACAGGCACAGGAGCGTTCAGGAGAACACAGCAAGCCGGACGTGGGGCACAAGCTTTACAACAAAGGCCACGAAACTCCCATCGGAGGGAGCAAACGCGGCACAACTGGCAGAGCAAGAATTTGAAAAAAGCAAAATAAATGCCCAGGGACAAGAGGGAAGGGATTAGAGATATGGAGCAGAAGAAATTAATATGGAAAAGAACAAATTGGAGATAGGGAGTGGGAAAGGTGCAATGCCTCAAATGAAACACTCATTAGAAGACTAAGTAGAGGCCAGATGCTGTCTAAGAATGAATATGTAGGCTTGTAGATAAGATTAAGAAATTGTCCAAAGAGGCATAAGAGTGGAAGAGTGAGAAAAAAAAGTTAAAATTAATAGATAATAAAATTAAATTATAATAGATTTCCAGAAGAATGAAAATGATGATAATATATTTTGGAAATAATACCCAGGTATTAAAAGAAATAATACAGATGGCCCCAGACTGAGTATTAAGGATACGTACAATCATATTATAGTAAAACTTAAGACTATTAAAGGAAATAGAAATGCAGTTTTCCAAACAAGTGCCTGCTCTTCCACTGTGAAAGTACCTTTTGGAAGAGGTCCTCTAGGAAGAAATAGAAATAAATCCAGGGCAAATGAACAAAATATGGGAAGTAGGGATAACATATAAAGTTTAGTATCGTCTAAATAGGGAATCATGAAACAAAGGGGGAAGGAGAAATATTTGAATTACTACAAAACTAGGAATTTTGATGATACCAACATGATACCAGATTGGAGAGAGCTGGAAAAAACAGAAAACGGATGTGAGTGGAAACATGCTAGGGGACTTTACTTTTTCAAGCGCAGCACGTAGAAATTGATAAGCTCAAGAAATTGGGGGAAAATAACTAAATGTGGTCCATAATAGATATACATGAAAGATTAGAAGACTACAAGTAGGATACATAACTTTCAAACAATGAAATGTTAAAAAATAGATATGAAAATATGGAAAGTAGAAAATCTGAAATAAGATAGTACAATAAATCTTCCATAGCAACAGGCTTGAATAGGTATTTCTCCAAAGAAGTTATAAAATGGCTAATAAGAGCACAGGAAGGAATGCTCTGCATCATTAGCCATGAGGAAACACAAATCAAAACCACAGTGAGATAACATTTTACATACTAGATTGGCTGCTATTAAAAAATGGAAAATTGTGAGTATTGGCAGGGATGTGGGAAAACAGGAACACTCATTCATTGCTGGTGGGAATGCAAAATGGCGCAGCCACTGTGGAAACAGTTTGGCAGTTCTTCAGAAAGCTAGGTATAGAACTACCATATGATGCTACAATCCTGCTTCCAGGTATATACCCAAAGGAGCTGAAAACAGAGACTTGAACAGATATTTGCTCACCAGTGTTACATCGGCATTATTCACAATTACCAAAAGATGGAAGCGACCCAAATGTCCATCAACAGAAGAATGGATAAACAAAATGTGGTATATATGTGCAATGGAATAATATTCAGCCATGAAAAGTAATGAAGTCCCAGCACATGCAACAACATGGAAGACCCCTGAAGATATCATGCTCCTTGAAATAATCCAGACACAAACGGACAAATATTGCATGATCTCACTTACATGAAATAGCTAGAATATGGAAACTCGTAGAGTCAGAAGCTAGGATAGAGGCTACAGAGGCCAGGCTGGGGCTAAGGAATGGGGATTTAATGCTGCAATTGCACAGAGTTTCTTTTTGGAGTGATGGAAAGCTTTGGTAATGGATGACAGTGATGGGAGCACAGCATTGTGAATATAATTCCTACCACTTAACTGTATATTTGAATGTGGTTACATGGGGAAACTCTAGGTTGCATATATGTTAACAGAATAAAAATTCCAAAAAAACAATAGGACTGTACACCATAGTGAACCCTGATGTGATTATACTTAAATGTCTACTTTTAATAATATTGTTTCATAAAAAAACATTTAAAACAAAAGGGTACCGAAAAGTTAAAATACAGATATATTCACTACCGAAATAATGCTCCAAATAAAACCAGGATGTAGGGTAGCAATTTTTATCACACAAAATGGACTTTAAGGGGAAAACGTCATAAGGGACAAAGAATGTTATAGTTTTGTAAGTGGCACAATTTAATAGGATGAAACATCAAGGTTTTGGTAGGCAGAATTCTAAATGAACCCCATCGCCCATGCCTATGGGAGATCCTCTCCCTCGAGGGTGAGTGGGGCCTAAACTTGCTTCTAACCAGATGCTACAGGTGATCCTGTTGTCTCAGGTGGCAAAGGTGGAGGGTCTGGGCAGTGACAGCGACGGGTTCTAATCAGCTGGCTTTTTGTTCTTCTGGGTGGGTCTGACCTAAGCAGGCGAGGCCTTCCTGAACTCTGAGCTCTGAACAGCAGTTTCTCTCTTCCACTGTCAGTATCTCTTTCTAATCTTTCTCTCCTTTGCTGGCCACAAAGAAGAAAGTTGCCATGAATTCTGCAGCTGCAAGGAAAGTAATTCTGCCAACACCCCAAGGGCACTTGGACACGCCTTCCAATTGAACCTCTGGATGAGAGTGTGTCTGCTTGGTGCCTGTTCAGCCCTGTGAGTCCGGAACTGAGAAACCAGCGAAACTGCCTGGGCTCCTGACTCCTGGAAACAGGGCTGTGTTAAGCCACAAAATACGGAATGACTTTTTATGCAGCAAAAATATGACTCACACAAAAGGTGAACACATACATGCAGCAAACATTAAATCTTCTAAATATGTAATGCAATAACTGACAAATTTAGGGAGAAATGGGTGAATCAAATATTGATGTGGAGAGTTTTGACATACTTTTCTTTGAAAATGATGGACACAATTTTTAAAAATTAAGCAAAGATATAGAAGATTTAACATCATGATCAATAAACTAATATAGATTCAGATTAGTGTTTTTTTCCTGAAACCTACAAGACTAGAAACATTTCAGAATTCAGATTTGTTTTTCAATATAGACAAATAACACAAATTATAGAGCATTTATTACCTAAATTCTTGGTAGGCTCTAGCATAGGAATACACAATCAAATATTAAAAGAAATGAATAATAAATAAGGACAGTAAGTAGTTTCCCATTAGTTCAGGACAAGTTTTGTCACTGAATACATTCAAGTGAGGTCAGATTACCCCTCCAAATGATTATAAAAATCTTAACTTTGGAGACTTTGTGGTTTGGATTTGCAAAGGAGAGTTGGCAGGCCTGTATTTTACATGTAACTTTACATCCAATAATAAAAGAAGCCATGTTTTTGGCACACACATGAAATATTCATAAAAGTTGGCAAGTGTTAGACTTTTGAAAAATTCTCAAATATATTTTAAAGAATAAGCACCAGACAGACCATATTTTCTGACCTCACTGAAATAACAGTTGAAGTCAATAAAAAACAGATAGCATAAAAAAAATTGACATGTGTGGAAATAAACTGTTAAATAATCCCTCAGTAGAACAGGCAATAATAGTTATTTATAGAATGCAGCTAAAGCAGAATTTCAGAGTATTTTTATTACTTTGAAAGCATTTATCAAGGATACAAATAATATTGAAAAAAATGAACTGAGAACTGAACTCTAAAACCAAGAAAAAGGATGTGTTAGTCAGCCAAAGGGGTGCTAATGCAAAATACCAGGAATTGGTTCGTTTTTATAAAGGGATTTATTTGGGGTAGGAGCTTCTAATTACCAGGCCATAAAGCATAAGTTACTTCCCTCACCAAAGTCTATTTTCATGTGTTGGAGCAAGACGGCTGCCGACGGCTGCGAGGGCTCAGGCTTCCTGGGTTCCTCCCTTCCAGGGTCTTGCTTCTCTCTGGGCTCAGGGTTTCTCTCTTCCTGGGGCTGGCTTCTCTTTCCTCTACGAGCTTACTTCTGGGGCTCCAGCTTAAGGTTTCAGCATCAAACTCCAACATCAAATCTCCAGCATTAAAACCCCCCAACTCTGTCCTTTGCCACGCCTTTTATCTGTGAGTACCCCCCACCAAGGGTGGGGACTCAATGCCTGACTGGCACAATATCCAATATAATCTAATACGCCCAGAGGAAAAGATCAGTTTATAAACATAATCCAATATTTCTTTTTGGAATTCATCAATAATATCAAACTACTACAAAGACGATAGAGTAAACCCACAGAAATAAGAAAAAAGGAAAGAACAATATAAAGGATTGACTAATACTAAATACTGGTTGTTTAAGAAGGTTCACAAAATAGGCCAACTTCTGCCGAGAATTTTCAAGAAGATAGGTGCAAATAAGGTACAGAATTATTAAGGAAGAATAACTGCAAATGTGAGGATGACTGTTAAGATAAAAAGGACGTGCTGTATGCCTGGACATCAGTAAAGGAGTTCTGGGAGCCAGGGGAATGGGGGCTGTCACCTGCTCCAGGTGGGGGGGGTACGGTGGGAGATGAGCTCCCCACTGGAACCACGAAACCCGGGGGTGGGGAGGGCCTTGGCAGAAGGGTTTTGGGGTGCTAGACCCCCTTTTCCAGCCCCTTGGCAGGGGACGGGCTTTCTCGGTGCGTCTTAGTCTTGTCCGATGCTGCTTCTGGCTGGAAGCCGCGGCACTGCTGTGCCTTGCCACTGGGGAGGCGGTAAGTGAACCCCAGTTTCGAGCTTCGAGCTTGAGACCCCTGAACTGCAGCTGCCTGGTTTTCACCTTTCAAGGCCTCCCTGTGTTTGTTTGTTCAGGTTTGTGGTCTTAGTTTTGTTTTGATTCGTCCGAGGGAGCATCTGGGAGGAGCGGGGCTGCTCATCCTGGTGGAACTGGAAGTCTTCCAAGGACTGTGGTTTACTGTTGGAAGCCAGATGGACATCCAGATGGAAAGAGGAGATTTGTGTCCAACACTGTCGCGCGATTCCTGGGAGTCCCATGGCCCCTCCAGTCATCTCCCCTGCCTTTTGCTATTTTCTTTGAAAATTAAATATTTTTTAATGCTTGGGAAGTTTTAATGGAATTTCATTTTGCCCCCTGAAGAATTCTATGCCTAATTATGTCTTGTATTGCCCTTCCCTAAAATGAGAACATAATATCATCCCAAACTGATATGCCTAAATCGAATAAAAAACCATGAACACAGCTCATTTACAATGATACGCCTAAACTGATTTTAAAAATGGAACAAAATGTTGAAGAACAAGGAGCACACTCAGCAGCCTGGGACTAACGCAGGCCCCCCTGAGCCTGTCTTTCTAAGGCAAGTGCTGGCACTGAGCACACAGCCTGTCCTGGCAGGGAAGTGGCCTTTAGCGTGGCACCTGCGAGAAGCTGCCCCGGCAGGCGGTGGACGGAGAAACTCAAGCCCAGGCTGGCCCGGGAGAGCTCCTGCACCCACCAAGCCCTGACGCTGAGGCTGGAGGCTGAATGAGAGCTCCAGCACCCAGGCGGGGGGACGCGCTGAGGCAGCCGGTGCTTCCAGGCACCGAGGAGGCCGGGTGCTGAGGCTCTCGGCATTGGGAGGAAAGCAAAGATCCCTGCAGAGCCAACAACTGGCTGGTGAGCTGGGCCACGGCTCCCAGTGGGACCAGAGGAGTGGGAACAGCCTTGGAGGAAGGGGTGGGAGCTGGAAGGGAGCACAGTGGGGGTGATTCCAGCAGCGAGAAGCCGCCCCCTGGCAGGGGCCGTGGGTGGTGAGGGACAGGTGAGAGCTGTGGAACCCCGGCTTTGGGACTTCCCAAATTGTGGGGGCAGTGGGCTGAATCCTGGCCCTGGCTGGGGGGCACTGGGGGAGAATTCCCCAGGACCTGGAAGGCCTGGGAGAGGAGCTCTGCTCCTTGTTCACGGAGCACGACTGAGTGGACGCGGTAACTGCCCTTCTCAGCAACGAGAAATCCCGCCACAGAGAAGTCAAGGAGCTGCACAGCCACGGCCGGGGCCGGCAGACGTGAGCCCAGAGGCCGGGACGTTTTCCCGTGCCTGGTAGAGCGTGTCTTAAATCTTGTGAACTTCACCAGCCATCCGTTTTGTTTGCCTATCTAATTTTAATGGATAGTTTCTGGACACTAGCTCTTTTTCATCTTTTCCTTTCTTTTTATACTCCTGGGCAGTCTTCCATTCAAACTCACTCATGGACTATACTGAGTTTTCGGGAATGCTTATGAAATCTATGCATCTCCAGGGAAATCTGTTATCTATATATGCTATATGATCATCCAGGATGTTTGGAGGAAGTCTGAGTTTTCTCAACCAGACATCAGAAAAGCAAGATCGTGACTTCAATTAGGAAAAAAAAGATTGGGCTAGTATGAATATGTGTCTCATTATAAGCCTTTTTGTAGACATTTCGTGGTGATTGCTCACAGCGGTTCATGCCACCAACTCACATAACAGCACGCAGATCAAGCAAGAAAATCTAATTATACCTACAGGCATAATGGCAAAAATAGTTCTGGCATCTGCAGTTCTTCATCCAACATCACTATTGCATTTCTCAGGGCAAATGAACAAAAGTGCAGCTGAACATTAAGAAATATTTCCTGCAAGTGTTCTGGAATAAACTGTTTACATATTTCCACCATCGTTTAAATAAAAAGAAAGTGGAGGAAAAGATAAGAACTTTACAATAATCACATGTCAAGTTTAATTTATATCTTGGTATCACCCATTTTGGCACAGATATCATAAATCAGACAGTCGTCGTTGTCCAAGTATGCTGTTCCTAACGGCGTCCTGAATGTAAATAATACAAATGTATCCTTTCCACAGATATTTTATTTTTGTGGACATTTAGTAATTAAAGAGGAAAAAGATTTTTAACATTTTAATTAGTGTCAAATACTCAAAAGCCTTCTCACCTAATTTTAGGTAAACATATCTAGAAAATTCCATAATAAAAAAAAAAAGCTATCTGAATGAATGCCTGTTCTGATTCTAAGTTAACGTTCATATTTATTTCTCCCTTAGGTGTTTGCACCTCCACGGGCCATTTTCATCCTGGAAAGGAAGGGCTCAGCTCGCTGATGTCGCTTTAATGATTGGCTGCGGTGTGCGATGCTGGAGTCCTCGGGGCCCATCTGTGCCAGTGCCTCTGACGACTTAGGGGCAAGGCCTGGAGCTTTTTCCACTCTTTGATCTGGTAATTGAGGAGCTCACAAACGCACCAGGCTGCGGCCAAGGCCCGGGCGGAAGCGCTGCCAAGTCTCGGGGCAGATCCGCTGCCCCCTCGGCCCCACGTGGGTGGGACGCAGGGGCCAGGCGAGGCAGGCCCGGGCCCGCCGGCGCGACGTGGTGTGGGCTTGCAGAACCCAGAGGGCCAGCTCATCGGCAGAGCCTTTTGCTCTTCCTACTGAAAATGACCTGCTGCCCTTCAGAAACACAGTCCACTTCGCGGCGCTGGCGTTGCTACCCAGGCGGCAGAGGAGCCCGCGGAAGCCCTGCTGCTCCCCGCAGATCAAGGCCCCGCGCCTGGCCAGGAGGCCGCCGCCCCACCGCCTTTCGAGAGTCTGCCGCCGTTTACTCGCAGGTCACAAACACGTTTGCACATTCATTTTCTTAGGTGTGTAAATTCAAAGCCCTCCCCCTCAGCTTCCCTCCTCTTTTCGGAAACTTTCCGAGCGTGGAGCCAGCCTTCTGTGCACGCTCGTTCTCAGGACGTTCCCTTCTCCTCCTCCCGGGAAGGTAGGTCCCTCGGCCAGAGCTCCCTGGAGGGTCGCTGTCTTGTCAAGCACCCGCGACTGGGAAATGATCTCGGCCTGAGTGTTACAATTATAAACGAGGCTGGACGTGGGCTTTTCCTGTCCTCAGTGACATGCACAGACGTTATTTGTATCAAGGAAACAAAGAAAAAGAGCAGGAATCAGGGAAGTAATGTTTTTAGAGCGGAATGCTTAAATTTATATTGTTTGAAATAAGAAATTTGATTTTTCCTTCTTAATATTATGTCTTAATCAATTCGTATCTGAGCTTGGCTTTTTTTAGCCTTTGGTATCTGAGTACAACATTAGTCCAGGATAACGCCTGAAATTAATTTTGCATTGTGGAATTGACTGGAAGTCACAAGCAAGTGGAATGCTTATTTGGAGTCCAACGTGTCTCACAGCATTTTAGCTCCTTCTTTGCCTTATTGTACCCACTGTGAAAAGAGCGCCTTGCTCTGAAGGGAGTGACTGGCATTGTGTTTTTACCATGACTTGGTCATATCAGCTAGGGCAATTAATCTCTGTGTTAGTTTTGAGCTGCCTTTCTCTTGAGTGTTTTCCTGCAACCTCAACAACTTCTCTTTCCAAATAGAAATCAGAAGAGGGCATCGATCAACATTAATGTCTCTCCTGAAGTAAATTGTAAAAGGCAGCCCAGATGTCATGTGGAAGCGTCTCTCACCCTTGCTTGCCGCCGACGTAGCTGCTGGCCTGTGTCACTGCGTCCCCTGCCTCCCACTGACTCACGCTGGGCTCCCCTTACCTGTTTAGGCCATTGCAGGGAACGCCCAAACTGTCTCGACTTCAGATTTTCTCTTCCAGCGCATGCTAGATACAGCTGCCAGAGTACGTTCCGGAAAACCTCACACCTAGAGGGCCTGCAGGGGCCTGCTGTCTCCGAAGGAATGAGTGTTTTCACCTTAGCCTGCAGTAAAGGCTCTAGTCCATCATTGCTCCCTCGCCCTCCCTCAGGCGTCCCCTGAATCAGCACAGTCGGGTTAGCTGTGCTAACTACAGCAGCTCGCCACGTTTTGCGTCCTTCTCTGCCTCCATCTCCTGTTAAAGCTCCACCCTTCCCCTGGAAAATCTCGCCTCCATCCCGACCTTGGTCTATTCACCAAAACAACCATTACCGTTGGTCTGCAGGTCACGTACGGTGGCAGAGCTGGCTATAATCTTTTAACTCTGCAGGCTTAGAGGGTTAATGGTAGTAATTCTGTATATTATTGTGTACTTGAGTACTTCCTTCTGGAGACGTCCTTGAAGATAGACTTAAGACTTCTTTCTTTTGCAGCTGGGGTTGGGAAATATTTATTTTTTATCTCCTAAAGTGCTCAGAGACTCAAAAAACATCTCTTTGCGTGGTCGGATGGGTAACCAAGTGGGAGGCCGTCTTGAAATGGGGAGGCTGCGTTTCCCTTTGAAGGCACAAAAAGACCAGTGCTAGTGAGAAAGGAGAGAGGACAGAGAAACGTAGGCGAGACCTGGGGGTTTTGATGAATATACACCGCCGTGGCCACCCTGGATTGACTATGGAGAACAGTGAACACTGCTTTCCAGTGTGGTTAGGGAAGAGTTGGAAACTGGAAGAGGAAAGCTCAACTTGAACGCTTTTTTCCAACAGCATTCAGGGTTCAGGTTCAGAATCTTAGCCAATGAATGGTGGAAGGAGCCTATAATACTTATTAGGAATGCATTTTTGTCATAACAGAAAAAAAGTCTTTGTAAAGATGCAAAATAATGGGGGAAATAAGGCCGGGGGCCATGAGATGATGCACGGTGACGTTTAAAACTCCCTCACAGTCAGCGAGGGGCGCTGGGGGCTGAGTGTAGCAGGGTGGGTTTACCTGGCTGTCTGCTCTCAGGCACCTGCAGAGGGGTTGGGAAGCCAGGTGAGCAGGGCAGGCAGGTGGGCAGGGAGCTGGGTTACGCTGCGGTCGTTACAAGAACAGACTGCTTAGCGGGAGGTGAGCTGCTCTTCTGTCAGTTTCTACCTAAAGGTAACACGCTCTCCTTCCATGGGCTTGCCTTCTCGATTCACGTCTGCGTGGTCAGGGAAGGAGGAGGTTTCCTCGCCACTTGTTTCAAGGAAGCAACTTGGTGAATCTAAGTTCTGTTGTGAGGTGAGTAGTTTCTAGATGATCTACTCTCAGTTGAAGTGACACTTCCTTAAAACACCATGGAAAATGGTTGCAATACAACTTGCGTTCGTGCAAATGGGTACAGTGGGGTACAATGGGGTACAATGGGGTACAATGGCTGTGTCGTTTTGAGAACCAGAATCAGTCCACGATGAGCCGTAGAATTCACATTTATTGACCAATGGGCACCAAGAACTGTGCCATGTTATTGTATACATATTAACCCATTTGATCCTCAAATAATTCTGTATTTTAATTCCCATTTTATAAACAGGGGAACTCAGAAAGGATGGAAAATAAGGAGGGGAGGACGATTTTGCTAGCATCTCCCTACGATACAACATGGGTGCGGTGTTTCCTCGTGCATGCTCTCCTTTGACTCTTCCATTTCCCGGGTGGCTTAGGCAAGGCAGGGGTCCTGCAGCCCGGGGAGCGAGGGGATGGCAGGCCGTGCCCTGGCTCACGGGACGCACCGCTGGCGGGAGCTGTGAGCCCTCTGTTAGCTGGGAGGCTGGGCTTTCAGCAGAGAGCCTGCAGGTCTCCGAGCTGCTGACTCACCTGAGTGCCTCCTGCTCACGCAATCTAAGTTGCACCCAGGGGACCAGGCAATCGAGGGGACCCTGCTGAGGAAGCACGGCCCCTCGCCCCTCTGTAAAGGTCCAGCTAGGCACGGGTTCAGAGTGAGTCCCCAGCTCCTCCTTCCCCATGACAGGATGAGAGAGAAGCCACGGACCCCCCAGGGCCATTTGCAAACGCTCAGATGAAGGCTGGGTAAATGACCTGTCAGTAAATAAACGGGGCTAGGGAAATACATAATTGGACGGAATGGAAGTCAAAGGGAAAGCTCGGGAAGTTGCTGAGGTCTGTAGACTTGACATTGGGTTTCTAGTTGCTTTTTCATACACAGAAGGGGCGAGGTAGCGGGGGACGAAGCCCGCACCTGGCTGAGCTATAAGCGGCCTTGACTTCTGTCCTCGGGACTGCGTGGTAAAATGTTTAATCCTGATTCGGCGAGGATGTGCGTGGACTGGCCCTGGGCCGGCGCCGTTTTCGTCTGCTTGCTCCCACGTGCAGCAATCATAAACCCTCAGGAGGGGCCATGGGGCAGTGACGCCAGAGATTCACCAAGGTCCAGACGGCTCAGCAAAAAGGGTCGTCAGTTCCTGAGAGAAATACAAGACTGCACGCTGTGACCAGCAAACGCTGAAGGCTGCGTGGGCAACCTGGCCGTTGCGGTAGGACTTGGTCTCTGGCCTCAGCCGCTTGCAAGGTCCAAGGTAACAGCATCTTCAGATAGATCCCTTTCTCTCCTGTACAGGTGGGAGGAGAGCTACGCCCCTCTAGTCAGAGGCAGGTGGGCCCCGGCAGGGTAGAAGGCGGGGAAAGGGAGGGAGGCTGCGGTGGAGCTCACGGGCGTCCTTTACCAGAACCTGCAGGGGGAAACTGAGAAACGAGTGGCCTGTGATGGGCTGAGAGTCCCATTCCTCCGGGAGGAAAGAATGGATTAGCGAGATGAGCAGTGGCTCCGGGGAAGCCGGGCCACACGTGTGCGCTCACTCTTGCTCCCTCTCTCACTGTAATTTTCAACTTAACCACACTCCACTCATTTTCCAGAAGTACACGTTAGTGATCCCTCGGTGTTTCATTTGGCCGATTTATTAAAGGTGGCGTTTGGGGCAGGCCGTATGGTGTGTTTAGCTGTGGCGAGCCCGTCACTCAGGGAAGGAAATGCCAGCACGGTGGGGCGACCTCCTGAGCAGCCCAGCGTGCGCCCAGGCTGCCCAAGGCTAACCTTGGCAAAGCATTTAAGACAAGGCATTTCTGGAGGGGAAAGGGGTGCTGGGGGGGGGATGCATTTGATGCTCCAGTTAGGGAACTGATGATGTATTGTAAGTTTTAAATAATGTCCTAAAAGACAGAAAGGGTTTTCATGATGTGACTGTGAACTAATCAAAAGCTTAATGGTGGGGGGCGGACTTGGCCCAGTGGTTAGGGCGTCTGCCTACCACATGGGAGGTCTGCGGTTCAAACCCCGGGCCTCCTTGACCCGTGTGGAGCTGGCCCACGTGCAGTGCTGATGCGCATAAGGAGTGCCCTGCCATGCAGGGGTGTCCCCCATGTAGGGGAGACCCATGCGCAAGGAGTGCGCCCCATAAGGAAAGCCACCCAGCGGGAAAGAAAGTGCAGCCTGCCCAGGAATGGCGCCACCCACACGGAGAGCTGACACAGCAAGATGACGCAACAAAAAGAAACACAGATTCCCGGTGCCGCTGACAACAACAGAAGCAGACAAAGAAGAAGACACAGCAAATAGACACAGAGAACAGACAACCAGGGTTGGGAGGAAGGGGAGAGAAATAAATAAATATATAAATCTTTAAAAAAAAAAGCTCAATGGTATCAAAGAAACAGAGAAAGAAAGACACATACATATTTAGAAGTACCCAGCAATAGTTGGAAAAGCAGTGAAAACCACAGCAATAATAAAAATGAAGAAAAACAAGTGGATCACTGAAGAGTCTGAGGTTGGCAAGAGTTCCAAAATATTCTCCAGAGACTTCAGCCCAGCAGGGCCCCTGATGAGCTGATATTCCACCCAATATACTTCACAGTATTTTTTAAAAATATATTTTTTATTTTTTTAAAAGATACTTAGATTACACAAAATGTTATACAAAGAAATAAGGAATTCCCATATGCCCCGCTCCCCATACCTCCCACCCTTCCCCACATTAACAAGTTCTTTCATCCATGTGGTACATTCATTGCAATTGAGGGACACATTTTGGAGCATTGCCACTTAGCATGGATTATAGTTTACATTGTAGTTTACACTCTCCCCCACTCAATTCTATAGGTTATGGCAGGATATATAATGGCCTGTATCTGTCATTGCAATGACATCCAAGACAATTCCAAGTCCCCAAAATGCCCCATGTCACACCTCTTTTTCCCTCTCCCTGCCTTCAGCATCACCAGTGTCCACTGTCTCCACATCAATGATATAATTTCTTCCATTGCTAGATTCACAATAAGTCTGTAGCAGAATACCAGTAAGTCCACTGTTGTCCATATTTTACTCCCCAGTCCTGAGGATTCTGGGATGGTGATGCCCACTCCACCTCTAATTGAGAGGGGCCTTTGATCCCATATGGCTGATGGATGGGACTCTTTTGCTTGCAGTTGTAGACTCTCTCAGTTCCTTGGTATGGTGTTTGTCCATCCTCACCTCCTTGTCAGTTGTCCTGGGTGAGTCCAATGAACCGGAGAAGAGGTATTGCCACTCTGCTGAGGCTCAGGGCCCAGCTGGCATATGGACAGTCCAAAGATTCAAGTCTCTTGGATGTGTACCTAAAAACTCCAGCAGCAACTATAGGTTCAAATAAAAGGACAGACGAGGTATGTGTAGAGGAATAACAACTGAGTTCAATTCTGTCACACTGAAAGCACAAACTCCAAAGTTGGGCCCACTGGCAAGGCACCAAACTCCAGAATTATCTGCCATGATCATAGGACCTGGGTGTCTCCAGAGCCCTCAGGAGCCCCACTATTTGGCAGTCTATGCGATCCTGCTGAGACATGCATAAGCGTTACCTCTGGGATAAACTCCCGACTCACTTTGAAGCCTCTTAACCATATAAACTCATTTGTCTTTACATTTTCCCCCTTTGGTCAAGTTCTTTTTCCAGTTGCATTACTAGTTGGTACTTGGTAGTGATCCCACAGTGCCAGGAAAGCACATTCCTGGGAGTCATGTCCCATGCTGGAGGGAAGGTAATGCATTTATATGCTGAGTTTGGCTTAGAGAGAGGCCACATTTGAACAACAAAGAGGCTCTCAGGAGGTAACTCTTAGACATCTACAGCAATAGGCTAAGTTGCAATTTCAAGAGCAGAGGCTCATAAGCATAATCGTCAATATCAAGGGCCCATCAATGGACCATCCTTCTCAGTAGTCATTGCCCTGTGCTTCGAGGATTGTTGTGTTCCCTTAGAGAATGTGGCAGTGCTCCCCAGGATGGGAACTCAATATTCTTTTGGTTATTGTGTGAATCTCCACCCATTACTTCACGGTATTTTTATGTTCTCTTATTTCAATCTTAGAAAATAAGAATATCTGCAATTCTGGGCAAGCTCATCTGAGTGTAGTCTGTCCTTGGCAATTATATCGAGCAGCCTTTCAGGACAAGAGTTCTGTTTTGTGCTGATATTAAGAGATGGTTAGGGTTTCTTTTAGCTCTTTTTGACTCTATCCTTTATGTCTCTGGACATTTAGCAAGAGCTCTTTTTCCCTTTCCTGAACAGCAAAACCACCTGAGAAAATAAGTCCCTTTGATGTTTACATGAGTCTTTCCAAATATTTTTCTGCAGACAGCATTTTTTAAAACTTGGGTTCCCTGAAAAGGAACTTTATAAAGACTCACACAAAGCTGGCTTTCATTCCTCTCACCTTCTGGAGTTGAGCAAAGCTGTGTGCATCCTCAGCAGAAATGCCCAGGCCACACAGGAGAAATCTGCCTACTGGCTCTTTAATGATTATTGCACAGGAACTTTGCTGGATGTACAGAAAATTGCTAGCTTTGCAGATTTTCTAGGAGTTGATTTTTGTTGGAATTACAGGATAAAATGGTGTCTACCATGATGTTTCAAGAAAACTGGCAGACTTTTCTCCTCAAATGCTTAGAGATTTACATTCTTAAGAATTAGGATGAAAGCCACATTTGTCTCAAACTATGTATTTTCCATCAGTTGTTATGTAAGTAATATCTTCTGATGTATTTTTCAAATAACCACTAATTAAGATTTATTTCTTTTGCCATAAATGATATTAGAGGTTACTTACTCCAATTGTATTTCTTTCAAGTTGTGTGTGTGTGTGTGTAATAACCTTTTTATTTTCCAAACTTGGTAAGTAAGGCATGCCTACTCATTATCAAATTCTATTTTATATACATTTTTCTTTGGTCGAAATTTTACTATTGACCAAGTAGCTTTTTATTAAAGCAGCAATCTTATTTGAAAATTAAAAGATAGTGGTATTTAAGGATTCCTGTGGATTATGATCTATTTCTGGAAGCACTCAGCTGGGCAAAAAACAAGACAAAGCAATTCCAAGTTCTTGACCAGCATCTTCAAAATATAAGGTCATTATTTTCCTCAGGGAACAATGAAGCCAGCTAACAGTAACAATAGTTAAAATACAAAAAACCAAAACAAAACTTCAATGGAGAACTTTAACAAACATATTTTCTTAAACCATGGAATAGACCATGAAAAACTTGATTTTATGTCTGCTTCACCTTAAAAATTAGCCAAGATAGTTGATAAAAGCTATGAGTCAAATCAGTGAGAATCTTGAGCTTAATATGATTGGAGTCTGAGAATGATTCTAAGAGCTGCTGTAAGAGAGTATGAGTGAGCTGGCCTGGGAAAGGAGGACCTCACTCTTGTAGGTTAATTTCCTTCAGGAGGAAAAGGGTTTCTCTCAACAAGACATTCTGCTTATTAGCTAGCGTGTTAGTCTTCTAGGCTGCCGAATGCAATATACCAGAGATGGTCAACTTTTAATAATGGGGATATATTAAAATCACAAGTTTACAGTTTCAAGGCTGAGAAAAATGTCCAAAAAAGGCATTACCAGGCAATACTCTCTCCCCAAAGACCAGCTACTGGTGATCCTAGACTCTGATGTCATATGGAAAAGCACATGGGCATCTGCTGGTATCTCCCTTCTCATGCAAGTTTTGTTGTTTCAGCTTCTAGTTTCTGTGGCTCTTTCTCCCTATGTCTCCATATTCATCCCATTATAAAGGACTTTGGGAAAAGAAGATTAACACCCATGCTGGGCCATGCTTTAACTGAAGTAACGTAATCAAAAGGGTTTGCTTACAATAGGTTTACCCCACAGGAATGGACCAGGTTTAAGAACATGGTTTTCTGGGGTATGTTCAGTCTCAAATTATCATAGCAAGAATGCTAAGAAGAGATATTTTGTGTACTAAATTCAAACTGACTAAATCAACTACTTCCAATGCTATATTGAGAAGCAGTAAAAGCAAGTAAAGATTTCTCTTACAATCTCTTCTTTGACCCACTGTTTGTTTAAGAGTATGTTGTTTAATTTCAATATATTTGTGAATGTTCCTTTTTTCTGCCTGCTTGTTATTAATTTCCAGCTTAATCCTATTGTTATCAGTGAGTCAAAGAAGAGAGTGCAAGAGAAATCAGTAAATATCCAAGATGAATGAAAATGAGAGCACAATGTATTAAAATATATGGGATATAGTGAAGGCAGTGCTTAGAGGGAAATTTATAGCCCTCAATGCTTGCATTAAAAAAGAAGAAAGAGCAAAAAATTGAGGCCCTAATTGCAAACCTGGAGGAACTAAAAAAAGAACAGCAAACTAATCCTGAAGCAAGCAGAAGGAAAGAAATAACAAAGATCAGAGCAGAAACAAGTGAAAATGAGAACAATAAGACAAGAGAGAGAATCAACAAATCAACAAAACTGAAAGTTGTTTCTTTGAGAAGGTCAACAAAATTGACAAACCCTTAGCTAGACTGACAAAAAAAGAGAGATGATGCAAATAAATGAAATCAGAAATGAGAGGGAGGACATTACTACTGACCCCACAGAAATAAAAGAGATCATAAGAAGATACTATGAACCACTGTATGCCAAAAAAATAGACAATGTAGAAGAGATGGACACATTCCTAGAAATACCCAAACAACCTACACTGACCCTAGAAGAAATAGAAGACTTCAACAAACCAATCACAAGAAAGAGAGTGAAACGGTCATCAAAAACCTCCTCAAAATGAAGACCCCAGGACCAGATGGTTCAAAGGTGAACTCTACCAATCATTCCAAGAAGTTCTAATGCTAATTGTGCTCAAATTCTTCCAGAAAAATTGAACAGGGAGAATACAAAGATAATGTTAAAATAGAAAATTACAAACCAAGTTCTCTAATGAAAATAGATGCAAAATTCCTCAACAAAATACTTGCAAATTGAAATCAACAATACATTAAAAGAATTATACATCACAGTGACATGAGTTTTATCCCAGGTATGCAATCTACACACAAAAAATCAATTAGTGTAATCCACCTCATTAATAATTTGAAGAATAAAAGTCACATGATCATCTTGATGTAGAAAAGGTATCTGACAAAATACAGCATATCAAGTGTTTGTTGATAAAAACATTTCAAAAGATAGGAATAGAAGGAAACTTATTCAACACAGTAAAGTGCATATATGAAAAACTCACAGCCAGCATTGTGCTCAGAGATGAAAGACTGAAAGCTTCCCTACTGAGATCAGGAACAAGACAAGGATGTCCACTGCCATCACTGTGATTCAATATTGTGTTAGAAGTTCTAGCTAGAACAGTGAGGCAAGAAAAAGATATAAAAGGCAACCAAATGGGAAAGGAAGAAATAAAACTTTCACTATTCATTGATGATATGGTCCTGTACCTAGGAAAGCCCAAAAAATCCACAACAAAGCTACTAGAATTAATAGATGAGCTCAGCAAACAGGTGGGATATAGGAATAATACACAGAAATCAGTAGTGTTTCTATACACTACTGAAGAGCAAGCTGAGGAAGAAGTCAGAAAAAAATTCCATTTACAATAGCAATTAAAATAATCAAACATTTAGGAATAAACTTAACCAAGGACTTAAAGGACCTCTATTCAGAAAACTACAAAAATTTGCTAAAAGAAATCAAAGAAGACCTAAATAAATGGAAGGACATTCTGTGTTCATTGATTGGAAGACTAAATATTGTTAATATGTCAATTCTACATAAACTGATTTACAGATGCAATGCAATCCCAATAAAAATTCCAATAGCCTTTTCTTTTTTATCAGAAATGGAAAAGCCAATTATCAAATTTATTTGGAAGGGTAAGGGGCTCCAAATGGCCAAAAATGTTATAAAAACAAAGAACAAAGTTGGAAGACTCTCACTTCTTGGCCTTAAAACATATTACTTCACTACAGTGATAAAAACAGCATGATACTGGCCAATGGAACCAAACTGAGAAAACAGAAATAGATCCTCACATCTATAGTGCTTTTTTTAAAAATTTATTCCCCTCACCCCCTGTTGTCTGCTCTCTGTGTCCACTCGCTGTGTGTTCTTCTGTGTCTGCTTGCACCGTCCACTCGCTGTGTGTTCTTCTGTGTCTGTTTGCACCCTCGGTGGTACCAGGAAACCACGTCTCTTTTTTTATTATGTCATCTTGCTGTGTCAGCTCTCTGTGTGTGCAGCACCACTCCTGGGTGGTGCCTTTCTCACGCAGGGTGGCTCTCCTTGCAGGGTGCACTCTTTACGCATGGCAGGGCACTCCTTGTGCATGGCAGCTCTGTGTGTAGGCCAGCTCACCACACAGGCCAGGAGGCCCTGGGTTTGAACCCTGGACCCTCCCATATGGTTGGTGGATGCTCTATCAGTTGAGCCACATCCACTTCCGTATAGTGCTTTTTCACAATGCTGTCAAGCCCTCTCTGCTGGGCCAGAACAGTTTATTCAACAAATGGTGCTGGGAGAACTGGATAGTTATATCCAAAAGAAAGAGGACTTCTATCTCACACTTTATACAAAAAAGTAACTCAAAATGGACCCAAGACCAAAATGTAAAAGCTAGAGCCACAAAGCTCCTGGAAGAAAATGTAGGGAAACATCTTCAAGATCTTGTGGTAGGTGATGGTTTCTTAAACCTTACACTGAAAACATACATCAACAAAAGAAAAAATAGATAAATGGGACCTCCTCAAAATTAAACACTTTTGTGCTCTGACTTTTCCCAATGAGAAAGTGAAAAGGCAACCTACTCATTGGGAAAATTTTTCAGAAACCACATATCCGATAACAGTTTGATCTCCACATTAAATAAAGAGATCATATAGCTCAACGATAAAAAGACAAACAACCAGATTAAAACATGGGCAAAGACTTGAACACAAATTTTTCCAAAGAAGAAATACAAATGACTAAAAAGCGCATGAAAAGATGTTTAACATAACTAGCTATTAGGGAAATGCAGATCAAAACTACAATGAGATATCATTTCATGCCTTAAGGAATTATTTAAAAAGGTGAAAACTACAAGTGCTGGAGAGGATGTAGAGAAATACGAACTCTCCTTCACTGTTGGTGGGATTGTAAAACAGTTCAGTGTTTCCTCAGGGAGCTAAATATAGAACTGCCGTATGATCTGGCAATTCCTCTACTGGGAATATAGTCAGAAGAACTGAAAACAAGGATGCAAACAGATATTTGCACACTGATGTTCACAGCAGCATTAATCACAATTGCTAAAAGACAGAAACAGTCCAAGTGTCCATCAATTAAGGGATGGATAAGCAGGTTGTAGTATATACATATGATGGGATACTACTCAGCTGCAAGAAGAAATGAACTTGGCATGCATATGACAACATGGATGAACCTTGAGGTCATTATGTTGAATGAAATAAATCAGACACAAAAGGACAAATAGTGTATGGTCTCACTAATATGAGCAAAATAAGATGAGTAAGCTCATGGAATTCAAGTCTAGAGTTTGGTTAATAGGAGATAGAATTTGTGTCAAGAATGGAGAACTGTGCTGAATGTATTAAAATGTTTAATAAAAGGAATTGTAAAGGTGGGGAAATGGCTAGAGTTGATGGTAACACATTATAGAGAGTATAATCTACACTGCTAATTTATAAATGTGATTATGGATGAAAGAGATAGTCTAAGGAGGTCAATGCCATTTGAAGGACAGCTAGAGGGTAATCTAGGGACTGTGTAACAGTGATTTCAGTGATAGACAATTTTGTGGTTAATAGTACAAACATGAGAATATTCTTTTACTACAAGATGTTGAGAATATGGAGATCCATGGGGAAGATACAACTAATGTATAGACTATAGTTTACAGTAATATTGTTACAGCAATAACGAAGAAGATACTATATCAATGCCAAGGGTCAAAAACAGGGAGTGTGATGGGGTATGGGATCTTTCCTTTCGGACTAATGAAAACAGTCTGAAATGGACTGAGCTGATGACAGCGCAACTCCGTGATGAAATTGAGAGCCACCGACTATGCACGTTGGGTGGACAGTACAAGGCAGGGGACTGCATCCCCCAGTGAGCTGCGCGGTGAAGGAGGACTGTGGTTAGAGGACAAATAGGAGAAAGTTCTCTTGTAAACTGTGACAAACATACAATACTAATACGCAGTGATAATAATAGGGTGGTTTGTGGGAACCACAGCAATATAAAGCATGGGCTGTAGACAGCAGTAATAATTATGGGGTCTTCTTTCACCATTTGTACAAATGTGACACTGCAAAGTAAGGTGGTGGGGGGCGATGTATGGGAAGCCTGGCTGGTCTGCACGATGGTTTTGTAAACTCACAACTTCTCAAATAAAAAAAGAAAAAAAGAAAAAAGCAAGCAAAGAGGTCGGAGGCCTTGCGACGGCCCTGCCCTTCCGGCCCTGGCCTGGGCGGCTCGCACACGGCCTCAAGGGCGGCCTCGTCCCCTCGGCGCCTGGGAGTCTCTGCACTTCCGCTCAGAAGAGCTCCTTCAGGAGGGGCGGGCGGCAAGACGCGCTCGCTGGGACCAGCCGTGTTCAGCACACACTAGTAATTTATTGAAATATCAAAATCAAAGGGCCCAGGCCACACGTGTTTGGCAATGAAACGCTGTGTGGATTTTCTTGGTCAAAATGGCCTCCTTTGCCCTTTTCCTGTGAAGCCCAGGCCCTTGAAGACGGGAGAGGGAGCAGCCCGTCCTGGGGAGCCACCCGCCTGCCCCCCGAGCCCTCGACCACAGGGCAGAAAGAATCACCATGGCGTCTACCCAAGCCCAGGGAGACGTGGATTTGTGGAAAACCACCCGAAACTGCACAACTTCAATCCAGACTTCTTGACAATTAATGTATTTTAAATGAGAAAGAGTGCCAGTCCGTGAGATGATACGTGAAAATGAGGCACCCCAGGTAGCACAGTCCTTGGCAAAGGTGGAACGGGGGGTCGGTCCTTTTGGGGAGCAGCTCAGCGTCACGCCAGTGTCCAAGCCCGGCTCCTGAGCCCTGCCGGCCACGCGCTCTGACAGGAGCCTTCGCCCTCCCCCGCCTCCAGCCAGGGGCAGCCTCCTTCATCACGTGTGCGCCCGTGTGCTGCGGGAAGAGGAGAGCTTTGTCACAAGAGAAGCGGGTCACTTACTGGAAATGTTTGGGCTGCAGGGGCTCTCGAAAACCAGGACATATGTTATTTAAGGGGCCACTATTTTATTGTCCTCAGGACAGAATGAAGCACATAGAAACACACATGCACATACGTGTGCCCAGTACATACATGCTTTCACACTTGTACATGTGCACACAGGCACACACATGACACACATGCATGCAGCACATGCACACATATCCTTGTCCTACTCACTAGAAAATATGGTATTGGAGAATGACAGAAACAGGAGGGACAACAGACCTTTGACAAGACATTTGTGCATTGTTACACCGTGATTCGGATCTAATCCTCTCATTTCCACATGACCCATCATATAATAATGGGAATTTGGGAATTAAAAATAATCCAACAGAGCTCACCTTTCACTCCATTGATCAATAGTACTATCTGAATAAAATCTTTAACTCAAAGGCCTCCTTTAGCCTCTAAAATGGAAAAAACAAAAGCCTTTGCCATTTCATCAGTGTTTCAGCCCCATAGCATTTGCCCTTACTCAGGGATCGATTCCTCATGCAATTCAAACTCCCTTCGAATTCATCATTTTGGCGACTGCTCCCAGACATTTTCACTTGGAGTCAGCTGGCAGAGTCTCTCCACGCTACTTGCCTCCCACAGGTGGAATGAAGCTTTTTCCAATTGTTTTTGGCTTATCCTTGTGGTGAAGATGTGACACCAATGTATTGGAAGTAGAGCAGAACTCCACCTTTGGGCTTCAATGGCTATTTGAAGATACATAGTTTGGAGGGTCCTAGTGGGGCAAATCTAGTCCTGGTCCAAATTGGTTCTCTGGCTCAGGCAGTTTGTCAACTAGCCTGGCACCAGCTCTGTGAGGTTTAGAGGCACCTCCCCTTCCTGCCAGGGCTTCCATGGGGTTCAGAGGCTGTCCCCACAGCATCCATGTGTCTGGAAAAGAACATGCGTGACAAGCCCAGGGTCAGTCACAGGTTGACCAACCCACCCCAAGAAGATTAACTGACCACGTTTAAAAGTTCAAAATGAAAAATGAGTTCCATGGATTAATTGTAAATTCTCATGTCTTAAATTGCCTGCATTGGCTAGGTGGACTTCCATGGGGGAATGGCACTTGCTTAGCATAATAAATTGGTAATTTGGGTCACCTTTAAGAATTAGGAAAAAGGTTGCAACATCCATTATTTTCTCTCTCTTAAATTTGTACAGTCCTTTTGAGTTTATAAGTGAGTTCACGTACAAGTGAGTTTCATTCTGCTTTCAGGTTTGGAGCACTGAAGTGACTTGATGTGACCCTTAGTAAACTGCCTGCACGCTGTGGGTGGATGAGTGTGGGCTCCACTTGAGATGGAGCAGGTGTAGGATCCCGCTAGGTAACCTGCCACCTGCCCCAGCCCCTTTAAAGCCAAAAGGCCAGGGATGGGACCGCTGTCCCTCCCGAGAAAGCATGCCCTGTCCATGAAGCTCGCTTAGTGGGCCATGGCACCCTCATCCCAGTGGCTGGCTGCTGAGGCCTTCTGGCTGCTTGGGGAAGTCGCCCTGCCTACGCTGGGTCATGGAGCCAGGGGCAAACCTTCTGGGAACCTTGGTGAGACTCCTGTCCCCAGAGATGGAGCCAGGGGCAAACCTGCTGGGAACCTTGGTGAGACTCCTGTCCCCAGAGATGGAGCCAGGGGCAAACCTGCTGGGAACTGTGATGAGACTCCTGTCCCCAGAAATGGAGTCCAGGGGCAAACCTGCTGGGAACCCTCATGAGACTCCTGAAAATGGAGCAATATCACGGCATTCTCAGCCCATAGGATGGTCTGTGCCCTAACTCTCTAGGCCAGACCCAAGACTATGAGATCCCCCTGAGGCATTTTCCCTTGAGGTGCCTGGAGGAGTAGCTCCTTTAGCGTCCGCTTGCCAGGCGTGTAGGGTGAGCTGCATGTGGCAGAGCAGATACAATTCCTTCAGAGATGGTGTCTGCCTGCAATTCCCCCACCTTCCCCGGCACAAATGGTACTTATTACCGTCTTGTGCGTTAATATGTTGTGTTCATGAAGGTTTCATAACTGCCATTTCCACATCCCTTTTCCAAGTCATACTAACACTGTGTGGCAGGTGTGACCTCGTTCACAGATAAGAAGACAGGCTGTAGACTCCTCGAGGGCAAGGAGCTTGTCCACCAGGGCATCACTGTGTCCACACAGCCAGCCATGCTGCAGGTGTGCAGGGACCATCAGTAGGCTGGCCAAGTACATGAGTGGTGGGCGAGGTCCAGGGGCAACCTGCAGAGTCCCCACAGTGGGTAAGGGCCAGACTTGACCAAAGGTGACCTGTGGGGGCTCCCACAGTTGGTAAGGGCCAATGTCCAGTTCCTGTCTGAGAAACTAGATTATCCAAAGATGGCTATTTTGCTTTATTTGTCAAATATTTTGTTCAGTGTTTATTTGTAACTCTTACCATTTTAAATCTAAGGGGAAGCTTATTAGCACATTATAAATAAATAATTAGTGCTGTAAATAGAGCCTCTTCCAAAGCTAGCTTATCTCCAGGAAATAAAGAGGTGAGATCTATACCCCAGCGACTCTACGAGGGTCGGCTCCCTGTCTGCTTCCCATCCTCTCATTGCAGGATGAGATGTAAGCTGAGAAAGTCCGGGTAATTAGACACACACGTGCCACCTTAGTTGTCTCAGTTTTTCACACAAAAATATATGCTTGGCTTGAATTATTTGCTAACCTCTATCATAGTCTTTGAGTTTTAAAAGGAGAAATAGATAATAAAGTGAAAGTCATTTTGAGTTGCATGCACGTGTGTGTACGTCTTAAGAATGAATGTGTGTGTGTTAGTCTGATGGGTGTGTGTGTGTGTGTGTGTGTGTCAAGAAAGGGCATATTGATATGGTAACACAGAAATAGCCTCCTGCCTCACCAGCATCTCTTCTTACCTGAAAACAGGCCTCTTCAGAAAAGGGTTAATTGTTGGTTTAATTTTCAATTATACTGACTTTCAAAAAGTGATTAATACAAGTATTTTTTAGATTGGTATTAAGAGATGCTTTTGGGGGGAAAAATTTCCAATTAGACTTCCAAACTTTATACTTCGTATTTACAAAATGAAATCTTTTGAAAAAGAATAATGAGTCTCTGAAAATGAGATTGACAGATACCAGTGAATGCTACAATCATTTTTGTTCTACAGAAATGCTCATGATTTTGCATGGTTTCTCAAGCATTACCTTACAATAAAGGATAGTGTGGGGTTTTTTTGTTTGTTTCTTTGTTTTGCTTTTACTACAGATATTTTCCCATTAATCCTTGGAACAATAATTAAAAGGTCTTACTTCAGTCTAAGCCACTTTGTGGGGGTACACATGTATCTGGGCTCTGTTGTGAGTGGAAGGGCTCTGAGGCCTGGAGGTGGACTCGGGGGGAATCCCCCCTTCCCTTGTACTGGGATGATCCCAGCCTCTGAGTCTCAGTGACTATCCCTGGAAGATAAAGACAATGGACTCCCAGGGCTGCTGTGAGCCTTAGACGAAATGCTGTCAAGAAGCTCCTAGCAGAGTAAACTGGCAGGTATCCAATAAGAAGCATACTCTTATTCTAAGGAAAGTTTATTTTCCTTCACTAATTATTCACAGCTTACTTTTATCAGTAACTATAGTTAGAAAGTGTATGAGTAGCTAGTCAGTATATAAAACTGAGTATTTGGTTTTTTAATGGAAAAATCTACCAGTTATGAAGAATGTCAATCACACTTAATCACCTGGATATGTATTTGGAAAAAGGTCAACCTAAATTTTGGAAATATGAAGAGTTTGTTATTGAGAGTTAAGAATTAACAAATGATTATGATAAAGGAATCATTATATAGATTTTTTTAAAAAAATTCTCCAGTGTATTATAAAAAAGCCAAAAATTAATACCTGGAATTACTAAAACTGGCTAGACTGACTTTACTCTTTGGATATAACTAGGACCTGCTACTGTGATGATTTTTCTAGACCAATCTCACCCTTGTATATGGATATTTCCATTGAAATGGTAACCACTCCACTGTCCTTTGTTTGAAATCCAAAACCCCCCACCCCCTGTATCAGGAATTTGTCCTTGAGGTGCATCAGGCCAGAATTTGCTTTTCTTGGTATAGAGTTTTTAATGAGCATCATTTTCAAAATGTTTGCTGGACCAGACATATTGACTCACTGAAAATTAGTGGCGTTTTTTATAGAAATCTATTCTCTTCTAAGAGAATAAATTTTACTTACAAAATTCTTAGGAATTTTTGGTTATGAAAAGGATGCACTTAATTTTCTAGATATTTATTTGGAAAAAATGTGAGAGTCCCAGTATTGTTATGGTTCAGAAATAACTTTCTGAATTTGATTGAAGACACCATTTGAAATGGAGATAAATTTCATTTCATGTTGTGGGAAATAAAGTTTTGATCTAGGTACTGTTTAAAGTAAATTCCATTTCTAACATTCTATTTTTCACCACAATCACTGTCTTGAAAAGCAAGGAAGGAAACACTGAATTGGCAAGCCTTCTTGGGACCAACTTTAATTGAAACTGACTTTCTCAGGAAGAAATTGGCTGAAGCCCTGTATGAATGATGTGTTAATATTCAGGCAGTTTCATAGACCACATCTTGTTAGAAACAGGACAACAACTTCTGATGTTTTTCAATGGACTCCCTGGTGGAATTTTAGTTCTATAGCGTTCTTTTCCAAGTTTTCCTCAGGTTGTCACATAGTGGGTTTTTTTGCTTGGGGAAGGGTGGCTTGGCGTATGATGTGTTACACATCTTTGATACAGACATCAAGGTCAAGAGAGGAAATGCCAGTTCAATTTTACAAAAATGTTCTTAGCGTGTCTTAACAAAGAACGGTGTACTCCTTCAAGCACCTGCTTCTCTCCAGTCCCTCCGTCCGAGGAGCCTCCTTGGGTTCTTGCAACCTTTGGCCTAATGGCCATGTTAGGAAAGTGGGCCAGTACCTAAAGCCTTATTCCATCATGTTTATGGTTTTCTGGGTTTATAAATTACAGGCTAATTGATAAAATAATCAAAGGAAGATCTATTCTCACAATTAATTATACAGACAACAGAATGTCTTAGAAACAAATAAAAATGAGGTGTGGGTCTGTAGGAGAGCTGAGACTGGAATAATACTTGGATTCCCCTACCTTTTCTGTGAAGATAAGCATGGCTGCCAGCTTTTAATTCACTCAAGGCAGAGACGTGAGCAAAAGAAGCAAGAATTTGAAGGGAATAAATAGACACATGTGACTAAAGAGGAAGGTATTCCTGTAGTTGTCAGAGTGCTGGTTTGAGATTAATTGGTAATGGGTCTTGAAATAGTAAGTTATGTTTCTTAGACAATGGCAAATCTTCTAAAAGTATGTCGTATGTGTAAAGATACTAAAAATAAACATGTGGTTATGGTATTTGGACCAACGGGAATTTAGAGATAGTAGAGCATGGATACATAGGCGGCAGAGAGGACCAGACAATGCTGCTAATACTGAAATGTGCTAAAAATAAGGGTGAAAGGAGGAACCCTGTGTGACAATAAGCTTGGTAATATTGAGGGTGTGAAGAGGAAATTTCAAGGGGAAACACCATAACACAAAGCCTGAGAAATAGCAAAGTGATGATACCACTCATCAGAAGGGGAATAAACCTAAGAACATAGTGGAAAACCATTAATTGCAATTCTGATATACTGAATTTGAAGTCATAGCCAAGTTATGGAGGATCATTTAAAAGGAGTTTAGAAATGTGGACTCTCTGTGACTCTGGATTAGAAACATGTACTTGAAACTCATCTCTGCAAGGTTGTTAGGCTGAAGATGCAGGTTGCAAAAAATCTCTGAGGTAGAAAAGTGTGTGGAGAGAAAGGTTTATAGACTAAGCCACTTTGAAGGGATAGAAGGTAAAGGAGGATTCATTCACCTATTGACCTCATACCAAAGCTCTATGTATAATTTAAAAAAATGAATACAGTTTTGCCTTTAAAGAGTTCACAGTATAATGGGGGAGAGAGAGAGACTCTACAATATAAATACATGTCAATAAAAGAAAGAAGAGTGGCTGACAAAACAGGAAAACACCCATCAGAAGTTGGGGTCATACAGCTGAAGAAAGAGTTTTGAGAAATGACTTGTTTGTGGTCTACAGACTGTAGGAGGTGGAATGGGAAAGAGTCTATCCTTTATGAATAAGCCATTGTTCATGCAGAGAAGAGTTTTGTTAGCTGTGGTGGGAGGCAAACGCTTGACTGAAGAGTAGTGAATTCCCAGGTAACCAGAGAGCCCTGAGGGGAGTGCGTCAGCCTTCGTGGGGGCGGGCCTGGCACTTAGAGGGTCCTCTCTAAATCCTAATGACTCTTGTCCCTTAAAGAGTAAGTGGGAAGGTGGAGGAGAACTGACGCTAAGAAAACAAATGTGGAAGTATTCAGGAAAGGAAGTGAGAAATCGGGCTCTGTCTCCTGCAGGGCCGTGGTGAATTGTTATTAGTTTTGGCTTCTTTATCCTTGTTATTTTGCTTTGCTTTGTTTTTCCCCAAGATTTTAAAATATCAGAAAATGGAGAAGCATTTTGAATACATATTGACAGGAAAGGACTCCCGGGCTTAACTCCCAGTGGTGGGTTGCGGGGTGGAGGGGGAGCCCCGTGAAAGGGAGGAGACACGGGGAGAACTGGGATGTGCAGGGCATTGTGGTGGAGACGGGAGAGTTCTTCTCTCCAGGGTAAGGTGGGAACCAGGGCCACCGTGAGCAACGAACCCCGGGAGCCCGGAGGAGCCAGCGGCCTTCCCAGGCCCGCCCGGACTGCGCCCAGCTCGCGGCGCTCGTGTCCGTTGTCCGTCCACCTCCTCGCGGGAATGAGCTGAACATCACATGTACATGAAAGCAGCCAGAAAAGTAAACGTGAAAATGAAAGAAGGAATCAGTCCACAAGCAATGACCCACATTTCTGAAGTCAAAAAAGCTCTGAAAACCAAGTATTTTTTCATAAACTAACTCACCTGGTGGCAAAATATGACCTACACTGATGAGGGGCTATTTATCATCGTATTTTTTATCCTGCTTGGTACGATGTTTTGCAGGAGGCATATTAATGAATTAGGTTATGGATTCTGCATGGTATTATATTTATAAATTTCCCCAAATTCCAAGTTCCAAATCAAATCTGATCCAGGGGTTTTAGATAAGGCGCTATAGACCTGCATTATTACTTTGAAGAAAACAATTAGCTCTCTCATTACCTTAACCCAGAAGCCATTCCAGCTGACAAAACCCAGCTCTGGTCTGTTACGGCCTCCTGTCCCGTGTGCGCACACCTGCCTCCGTGGCGCTGGTAGTTCTGTCATGCGGCTTCTCTCCAGGGCCAGGGCCAGGCGCCCCACTTCTTACGACACCATTGTAGAAATAAGGGAGGAAGGCATACCGTGACTGAATTCGTTATTTTAAGATAAGATTTAGAGGTTATAAATAAGGTTTATTCATATCATTCAACACTAAAGTTAATTTTAGCCTTAGGGTTTGTAGATGCACTTGAAACATGAGGAACAGAAAGCAAGCAAGCCTACAGAGCTTCAGGAGAGAAGACGCAGGAACCTGGGAGCATCCTTCGTTTTTACCGGTGTGAGAGAGAAATTACGTTGCTCACATGAGCTAGAGTTTAACTGTGAGCCTTGGGTGTCTGAGACTGTCGCTTTGGACACAGGTTGTCAGCTAATCCCTGCCCCAACCTTCTTTTAAAATCTTGAGCAAAACCCTTAAATGCCCTAAAAGATGCGTTCAGATTATGTAGGGTGACCGAACATCCCAGCATTTATGCCTCTGTTCCAGGAATAGTTCTCAAACATTTCCTGGCCTGAAAGATAAACTACACGGTCCCTCCACCTTCGTCCAAGGAGTTTTGATCTCCCTGTTATCCCCTTTTATATAGCCATTGTTTCTCTAGAACACAGGCACACCGCGTTTTAGCAGCTGTTGGAGAGAACAATGTTTTAAAGAGTATTTAAAAAGACGTCAAGGGCTAAACAAGCGTAATGCTCTCTAATGATGTTTGCTGGAAAGATGCAAGGAGAATTTCAGCTCTTCCACCCCTGTACAAAGTGTTGCATAATTAAGTAGCACACTTGTATCAATGTGCAGGCAACAGTTAGTAACCAGCTTAGATTAATTTAGTTAGATTAATGAAATCTGCCAACAAAATCAAAAGCAACCGAAGCACTGACTGTCATGGCCATCCGTACATAATTCATTGGAAAGTTTCATGCGGGGCACTTTGGGGAGAAGAACCAACCGTCTTTGGGGGGATGGAAGTGGCCTGGAACAGGTGCGGTGACCTCGGAACGCCACGCAGGTGCAGCCAGACCGCGTGTCCAGCCAGCACGCGCTCCGCCTCGCCCCGAGCAGCGTGGACGGAGGGCAGCCCGGCCGGAGCCCAGGCCAGGGCCGGGGCGCCTCTGAGAGAAACCTTGGGTGGCGTGGACTTGCCCTGCCAGGAGGAACCAAAGGTTTCATAAATAGATACAGGCATCTGTGAATGCACAGGTTTTACTTTTGCTTTGAAGTGACTCAGAGCCCATTCCTGCTTAATTAGTAGCTGATGAGAGAAAGAATGAGAGAGAGAAAGGAAGGGAGAAAAGAGGGGAGGGGAGGTACGGAAAGAAGGGGTGGAGAGGGGAGGGGAGAGAAGCAAAGTCTTATTAGTGAAGTTCTCCTTTTTAAACTAAAATAGGCTGAAAGGTGAAACGAAGGGAGGGGCACGAAACTTGGGGAAACAGAAAACTGAACTACTGAATTCCTGGGTGGGAAAACCAGAGGCTGACATCTCTGTCCACGTTTTAATCAGCAGCCGTAAGGCTGATATTAGGCTCAGGAAACTGTCTTCCCCCATATAATCCTGGTGTTTTCAGCCTAAAATGGGTAAGGTGTATATATGAGAGAGAAATAGAAATATTCTGTGGCTCCTGATCTGCCAATGGTTTCACTTATTCATCATTCCATTATTCAACAATTTATTGAGCCTCTTATGCCAGGCACTGTTCTAGGCAAAGAAGACACGTAGAGTGGACAAGGCAAAGAAGCTTCTTAGGGAACTTAGTTTCTGCAGGGGGAGTTTTCCATTTTCTCTTCAGGAGTTCTCTCAAATATCTTTAAAAAATAGTTGTAATCTATAGCCTGTATTTCTTTCTTCTTTCCATTATATATCTCGTTTTTGGTGCCAATTTTAAAAGAGTATTGGGCCACTTTGTAAGTATTTTAAAAGAAGAGAAAGGCAAATTTTAAAGTTAAGTACTAACATTCAGGACTTCTGGTTTTTTATGCTGACAGCATAATTCATCTTTTGTCCAAGGGAGAAGCCCTGCATTCCTGTGGTCCTGGTTTATGCTGAAATGCTTTTCGCAGGTTTAGCGGCATCCGGTGCTGAGGGCTAGTGTCCCTTCCTTGGGCTGCATTAATTACCATCTGGGCAATCTGGAAGCCACAGCTTCCGGCTCCTTAAAGAGGCTGCACGGTCCAAGTTCTATTTCCAATCTGGAATTCCCTTCCTGGTGCCATTAAGTCTTTCTAGATTTTTCCAAATGATAGCTGTTGGTTTACGATTAAATCTATTAATCTAAGCCTACCATTTTTCTTTGTGGTATTCACATGGAGTTAGACCATATTTATGTTTTCCATCAGAGACTTTGTATTTCTTCCTTATACTTGAAGGAGGTAGTGTTTATGCTTCTCAAATCATGGGGAGAAAATGGCTAAAGTATCTGGGGTGCTGGTCAACCAGGAAGGCGTGGAAATTAGAGACAGGATAAGTGGGGGGAGGACAGGGCCATCCTTTTCGTTTTACAGCCAAGCTGGATGTGGGTACGCGGTTTGCTCGTCTATCAGTTGGTAAAAGACGACACAGTAAGTGCGTGAGGCTTCCTGGGAAGGTTTAACCAGTTGTTATGAGGGAAATAGTTAGAAAATTGCTCAGCATGTAGCAAGCCATATTTATCAGACACTGTTTTCACTTCAAGATGGGGAAGCATGGTCTGTATTAAGAAGATAAACATTATGGGTATTTGTCTTATTATGGTTGTTGGACATTACATATCCTGCCATACCCCACTGAATGGACTGGGGGAGAGTGTAAACTACAATGTAAACTATAATCCATGTGGTGCAGCAGTGCTCCAAGATGTATTCACCAAATGCAGTGAATGT
Source organism: Dasypus novemcinctus (assembly GCF_030445035.2). Classification (NCBI taxonomy): domain Eukaryota; kingdom Metazoa; phylum Chordata; class Mammalia; order Cingulata; family Dasypodidae; genus Dasypus; species Dasypus novemcinctus. The sequence goes on along the minus strand of NC_080687.1, from coordinate 2,643,439 downwards.
GCCATGATGATGAAAGAGGCTGTGGGTGTGGGAGGAGTGGGGGTGGGGGGTGGGGGTTGTGGGAATCTCTTACATTTTTTAATGTAACATTTTTTGTGATCTAGGTATCTTTTTTAAAAAAAGGGCAATTCAACAAATAAAAAAAAAAAGGAAGACAAACAGATTAGGTTAAAACTTGGAACTGACTTGTATCTTACCTGTGTTTGCTTTGAGCAATGACAAAAGATTTAGCATGGCCCCTGACAGCAAAATAACCTAAATTACTGATATGATCTAATAAAACGATACAGAATTTTAAACAGCCACTTTGAACTAAGAGTGATATCACTAAGTTTCCTCTTCTGAGAGCTGCCTGGTAAACTCCTTTGACAAGATTCCATTTCCTGTTGTCTTTTTCTCGTTGACTACAGGATTTCTTGGTGTCTGATATGATGGAAGGGCCTTGTTTTTGTTTGCCAAGAGCTGCTGAGAGCAACATACCAGAAAGCTCTGGCTTCAATAGCGGGGTTTCATTAGAGTGAAAGTCTACAATCCTGAGTCTGTGCAAATGTCCGAATCAAGGCGTAGCGGAGAAGCTGTCCCCTGAAGGCCGGCTGCGGCCGTCCTGGCTGCGGCCGTCCTGGACTCCTGCCACGGGCAAGGCACCCGCAGCTCTGCTTCTCCTCGGGTCTCGTTGCTTCGGCTTCCCACTGCGCTCGCTGCAGCTGCCTCTCTCCCAGCTCCTTCTCTGGGTTCCGGGGTTCCTACTCTCCGTGACTTCTGTGTGTCTCTGCGTTCAGCCCTACACTTATAAGGGCCCCCACCAATCCCCTGGATGCCAGGCATTGTCTGTTCCCTGGATTTCTCATTGGGATTCAGGATCAGTCACCTTGACCTGCACCTTCGTTCCGTTTTCTGCCTATTGGCAGAGTTTCTCAGGGAAACTGACGTCCAAAATGCCCGGGCCAGTGTCAGCTTCCAATTGAAAAGATCACGAGTGTATCTTCTCATTTCTTACTTGGGCACAACTGATCCCAAGTTCATACTATGAGGAGAAAATATTAGTATTGTAATGACAGCTGCCACCCAAGCCTTCACCCCTTGGTTCCCAGGCCAGTACCCCTGGCCATGGGGAGACGGGGGTGTGCCTTTGTTGCTGGTAGGAATGGGTGCTGGATTTTGTCAAATGCTTTCTCTGCATCAACTGATGAATGCATGTGATTTTTCTTCTGTAGTCTGTTAGTATGGCAGATTACACTGATGTATTTTGGAGAATTGAAATAACCTTTCATCCCTTGAATAAACCCACCTCACCATGGTGTATACTTCTCTTTATATATGCTAAATCCAATTTGCTATTTTTTTGGTAAGAATTTGTATTAGTCAGCCAAAGGGGTGTTGATGCAAAATACCAGAAATCAGTTGGTTTTTACAGAGGGTATTTATTTGGATTTATTTGGGATAGAAGCTTATGGCTACCAGGCCATAAAGCATGAGTTACTTCCCTCACCAAAGTCTTTTGCCACGTGTTGGAGCAAGATGGCTGCCGATGTCTGCGAGGGTCCAGGCTTCCTGGGTTCCTCTCTTCCCAGGGCTTGCCTTCTCTTTCCTCACAACCAAGCTCCTCAATGTCCTTCTTCCTGGGGCTCCAACTCAAGACTCCAGCATCAAAACTCCAACAGCAAAACTCCAACTCTGTCCTTTGCCATGTCTTTTATCAACACCCTACTGCCGTGGCCCAATCAGAAGCCCTAATCATAATTTAATCACACCCAGGTACAGACCAGTTTACAAACATAATCCAATGTCCATTTTCAGAATTCATGTACCATATCAAACTGCTACATAATTTTTGTATCTTTGTTTATGAGGGCCACTGGTCTGTACTTGGCTTTATGCTAACATTGCCTGATTTGGTGTCAGATTAATTCTGGCTACACAAAATTATTGGGAAGTGTTCCCTCCTCTTCTTTTTTCTAGAAAAGACAAAGTATTAGTATTAGTTTTTCTTTAATCTTTAGTTAGGTTTTTCCGCTGAAACTATCTGGGCCTAGAGATTTCTTTTTTGAAGAGTTTTTAAATTACTAACTCAATTTCCTTAGAAGTCATGGGGCTAGTCAAATAATCTATTTCAAATTGGGTGACTTGTGGTAGTTCGTATTTTCTGAGGAATAGATCTATTTCATGTAAGTTGTCAAATTTATGCATGTAGATTTGTTTGTAGTATTTGCTTATTGTCCTTTTGATGTTTAGGCCCTCTAAATGATCCATAGTGATATTTTGTTTCATTTTTGATTTTAGTAATTTCTACCATCTCTCTTATTTTCTTTGTCAGTCTTGCTAGATGTTTGTCAATTTAATTGATCTTTAAAAAGATCCAGCTTTTTGTTCCATTGATTTTATCTATTGTGTATGCGTGTGCTTTCTTCTTTCTGAACTCATTTTTATTATTTCCATCCCTTTGCTTGCTTTGGCTTCTTTTGTTCTTCTTGTTTTTTAAGATTCTTAGATGGTTTGAGACATTTTCTCTTTGTACTTAAGAGTTTCTTAGTGTCTTGTATATTTTGATATGTTGTATCTTCATTTTTATTCAGTAGTATGCATTAAAATTTTTCTTATTTAATTGCTTTTTTTTTAAAGACACATAGATCACAGGAAATGTTACATTAAAAAATATGAAGTTCCCATATACCTCACACTCCACCCTACCCCATTCTTCCCACATCAACAACCTCTTTCATCATTGCGGCACATTCGTTGCATTTGGTGAATACATTGTGGAGCACTGCTGCACCACATAGATTATAGTTTACATTGTAGTTTACACTCTCCCCCAGTCCATTCAGTGGGTTATGGCAGGACATACAATGTCCAGCATCTGTCCCTGCAATATCATTCAGGACAACTCCAAGTCCTGAAAATGCCCTCACATCACATCCCTTCTTCCCTCTCCCTGCCCTCAGTGATGTGGCCACTTTCTCCACATCAATGCTACAATTTCTTCCATTGCTAGTCACAATAGTTCTATAACATAAGAAAGCAATATACAGATATATATTTATTTATTTTATTAAACTGTTAATAATTGGGAGAATATGAAATGAGCAAAGGATTTTCTACAAACAGAGGTCCAACTGCTGCCACATAATCATTCATGATATATACATATATAGACATAGGCTCACCAAACCAGGGGACACACCAACTTACCTGGCCCACCTCCAGCCAGAGTCCCAATTGGATGCAATATAAATCTATATACATATATCTAATTAGTGAACCTTTGTTAATTGAAGGAATACAAAATAAATGAAGGGTTTTTTATAAACAGGGGTCCAACTGCTAGATCCCAATCCCTCATGATATGCATACATTCATTCAAGAACTCACCAAACTGGGGACATTCCAACACACCTGGCCCACCTCCGGCCAGAGTCCTGAGTGGATGCAATATAAATATATACATGCATATCTAATTTAATAAGTCTATCCTGACAATTAGAGTGAGGAAGAAGAATAACAGAACCAGTCAAAAGTTTAAATCAATATTGAACAGAGTCACAAAATGAGAGAAGAATAGAACAGCCTTACATACAAACTCACCAACATCTAACTCTCAGCTGGGAAACCCCGAATCCGCAGCTGATACCAGAGTCTTGATTGGAAACTATGTCTGTGCAGAGCATCCTCTCCCAGGTGGGACTTCAACTGGCCTGACCAGGGACTGTCCCTTTTACTGAGCTCATAATCAGTGAACGTGAAACTATTGATGCCAACTTGTGAGTACTGCGTCAATTCCTGAGGAAGTGGCCAGCCTCCTCAGGAAGGAACACAGCACTTCCTGGGCAGCACATTCCACTCCCAAGAAAGTGGCTAGCATGCCCAGACAGGAACACAATACTCCTTGGAGTGCACCCTACCTCTTCTTATTAGTTACAAAACATTCCCCAATGTGCCACTGCTCTAATTCTCATCATTCCTCCTGACATATGAAAAGTGCCAACAGGCAAGGCATTCGTTGGCTGATTAACAAAGCTTCCTGCATGATTTTTCACTTTTAGGTTTGAACAGTAGTCACTAAATTTTTCCCCAATACAAATTGTCTTAAATTTTCCTCCACATGCATTTAGATCTACATCAGGCAGTGTTAAACTATTTGTCCCAACCTTCAAATGAAAATTTAGAAAACTCAAGAAGATAAAGAAAGCTTACTGTATTTACCTATATTTTTACTTTCTGTTGTTTGTTCTTCCTTCCTAATGTTTCAGGATTCCTTCTTTTAACATTTCCTTTCTAGATAGACAACTTCCATTAACCATTCTTTTAGGATAGGTCCTCTGGTGAAAATTCTTTAATTTTCATCTGAGAATATCTTGATTTCCCTTTTATTCCTGAAGGATATTTCCCCTAGATTTAGGGTCCGTACTGACAGATCTTTTATTTCAACACTTGAAAAATATTGTCCTCTTTCTTCTGACATCTATGATTTATGACCAAAAATCTGTTGTCATTCAAATTTTTCTTCCTTTATGGGTCAGGCATCACTTCTCTCATGCTGCTTTCAAGAGTTTTCTTTTTCTTTAATATTCTGAAGTTTGACTAGGATGTGTCTTGATGTGGGCATCTTGTCCTTATCCTGTTTAGTTCATGCAGATTCTTGAACATGGTTAATATATTTTGCCAAATTTTGGATTTTTTCAGTCAATATTTCTTTGAGCACTTTTCACCCCACCTTCCATTTCCTTCTGGAACTAAAATGACATGAATGCTAAAACTTTTGTTGTAGTTCCATGGGTCCCTGTGACTCTGTTTATTTTCTTTTCACCTATTTTCTGTTGGTCAGATTGGGTGATTGCTATTTTTCTTTCTTCTGATTCATCTATTCTTTCTGCTATCTTCTCCATTGTGCTGTTGAGCTTTGAAATCTATGTCAGATAATTCTAACATATCTGTCATCTTGGTATTATTGCCTTTTGGTTGTCATTGTTCATTCAAGTTGAAGATTTTCCTGGTTCCTCGTATAATGAGTGATTTCCAAATGACATCTGGACATTTGAGATGTTAAGTTATGAGAGTCTGGCTCTATTTCTGTCCCGTATTTCAGCAGCTTCTTCTAACAGCCTCACTACTGCCAGATGGGGTGGGAAGGCCAGGTTCTCCACTCAACCTCACTGTCGCCCGGGTGGTTGGTGCTCCACGCTCTCCACTAAACTTCTCTGACACCACCTTGACTGAGAGAGGGAAGGCCACCTTGCTATCATTTGCTATGTGGCCTCCTCAGATGTGGGTCAGGTGGCCTTGTGACAGCTGGGTAGAGGTGGAAGTCCTGAGTCCCCACTAGTGTGGAAGTGCTGACTCCCCAATAGGCTTCCTCAGATACCGTCCCAGGAGGGAGGGGATGTTCTGCCTCATGCCTTGCTGGATGTGGAAGTCCACATGGTCCTCCATGGTCCCCACTGACATTGTTGAGGTGGGGCAAAAGAGTAGCACAATACAATCATCTCCATGTATCTCTTAAGCAGAGGGCAACTTATTTGTTGAATTTACCACTGTTGACAAACAAGTGTCAAGCCAAAATAAGTAATCTTGCATCTGAATTATCCGGTTTGGCTTCCTATATTTTTAATTATTCAGACAACTGATAAATCATAACCCTACTTTCTATTATGTAGACACAGCTTATATATCTATGAAACAAAAGACTGTTTTGTTTCTCTATTTTTAATCTGGCATCTGGCACACATTTACAAAGCATCTGATGCATAAATAATGGAATTTATCTTATTATTTTTCATAGTGTTTTTTGTCTCTTGCTATCACTTAGACCAAATACCCATATTGAATGTTGATTTTCTCTACTGTCTCTTCCATTAATTTGATTTAGCTTGAAACAAAATAGTCAATTGAACTGATAATGTATTTCTTCATTTTAAAGCATATAATAAAACTATAATTTAAGAAAATTCCTCTATGAATCATGCATTTTCCCAATTTTTTTATACCTAAGTTTCAAAATATCCCTTACATCTTGGATAAAGAGTGGAATGACTAACAAAAGCCTTTATATCTAGATTAGGACCTATATCCTGAATCAAAGGAGAAATTTTAATGTTCACAATCTCAAGCTTTTTGTACTGGCTAACTAAACAGCATGTGAAATTGAATAAAACAAATTCCCAAAGTTAATTCATTCCATAGAGAAAACTATATTTTAAGAACAAAACTACTGTAAATGGCTATTGAGTTTTTCCTGTTAATCCCTTGGGATGTTCCAATCAGACATTGAACACACAGAGAAAGTTCTCTTTACTCTGAATCTCATTATCTGTCTCAAGGTTCAACATGCTTCCTAACTAAAGTTAGGGCTAAAGTTAGGGAATGAAATTGTCAATGTGATAGTAACACTTGGCTTTTCAATAAACAAACATCAAAATCAGCAACCAGCTGTACTGTACATTACTGGAGATAGAAGTTTTAAAAAAAGATAATGTTTTATATGTACAACACTTTATGCTTTCTCTTAGTATGTTTAGGAATGGATTAGGGTAATCAAGTTTTTACTCTTCCTTTTCAATAAAAACATTTCTAATGTTGTAGATATGTAAAAACTTCTTCTGCTTCCTTAAAAAAAAGGGAAAAAAAAAAGAGAAACAAATGATACAAATTCTAAACAAATTATAGAAAATTCAAAATAAGTGAACACTTCCCAATTTATCTTATAAAGCCATAGTTGATATTACCCTAAAACCAAAACCAAGAAACCCTGAGAAAATAAATATGTGTTGTTTTAGACCACAGAGTTTGTTGTGACTTGCTATGAAGAAATAGGAAGTGAAAACGAAGTTTTAGGAAAAAAATTCTTCTTTGGTTGAAATGCACATTTTTTTATTATGTTATCAGAGTATGTCCAAGTTGTATTGGAGATTTAATTATAAGAAGTTCAACACAGAAATTCAGTGGAAGACCTGATGGCAACATTCTCAATAACAAATATGCAAAAAGGATTCTGGGAATTGTTATTTTTTTTCCAATTTTCTCCTTTTATGCCTTTAAAGCATTCACTTATATCTTCAATAGTAGGGGAAAACACTGGATTTATTTCTCAGATTATGGAAGGTTGATGTTCTGATTTCTTTAGATAAGGCAACGGATTTTATTCTAACTGGAAAAAGTATATATATTATACCCGGATCAATTGTGTAAGCAAACAAAATAATACTGTGACTCAGTTTCCAAATTATTAATGAAACTATTACATAATTGAATTTGACAGAATAAAAAGTTCAAACAAAAAAAATTTGATAAATCAATATTCTTGCTTTATAATGGAAGAGACAAAGTGAAATTTGCAAAATCCCAAATACTCAATAAATTATTTGAAAAGACCTTTCTGTTTTGTTCATTGCTCCAAGCCTAATGTGAGTAAACCTGAGAACCAGCAACACAACTGTCAGCGATGCTGTCAGCACAATTTCCACATTCTGGGTTACTGAACTTGGTATTCAGTACTTTTTTTTACTTATTTCTTTTACTACAAAGAAATAAACCCAGTTTATATTTAAGATATAAATAAAAATAACTGGTTGAGTCCATGAGAATTTTTTTAAAAAGAAGGAAGAAAAGACTAAATGCATTATTCATTTTAAACAGATTGACTAAGGAGCACAAATCAGACGTGTTTTTGAATTCAGTCTCTGTCAGGTTGACCTTGAGCAACTTATAATTTTCTTATGTGTTAAATGCACTACAATATCTCCATCAAATTGTTATCAAGATGATCAAATGAGGCACATAGTGAATGCTCAATTAATAAGTAGCAGCTGGTGTTATTATGGCTAATTCCACATAAATCAAATAATTAGCTAAGTTTCATGATTTTTTTTCCTTCCCGTGAATTATACTGTAGTAAAACAATTGGTGGGAAACGGACTTTGGCCCAGTGGTTAGGGCGTCCGTCAAGCCCCGGGCCTCCTTGACCTGTGTGGAGCTGGCCCATGCGCAGTGCTGATGCGCGCAAGGAGTGCCGTGCCACGCAGGGGTGTCCCCCGCGTAGGGGAGCCCCACGCGCAAGGAGTGCGCCCCGTAAGGAGAGCCGCCCAGCGCGAAGGAGGGAGCAGCCTGCCGAGGAATGGCGCCGCCCACACTTCCCATGCCGCTGACGACAACAGAAGCGGACAAAGAAACAAGACGCAGCAAAAAGACACAGAAAACAGACAACCGGGGGAGGGGAGGGGAATTAAATAAAATAAAAAAATAAATCTTTAGAAAAACAAAACAAAACAATTGGTGAGTTAATTTCCTAGTAAGATTACCCTTGTTCAATTTTAAAAAAGGGAATTAATGTGATTAACATTCAATATTGATATAATCTATTGAAATTGTAGTGAAGGAAAGTGAAGAATTTCTAACACCTTAAAGAAATGCTTTTTCTCAGGAAGATTTGATTTCTGATTTTTGGGTAATTCTAAAAAAGCAGTGATCAATAAAACTCAACTTCTTTATTTTTGGGTATCTTCATATTAAAATGTCCTGCACCTCGCAGTTGTCAGACTATTGTCAAATGCTGTGAATGCATAAATCTGTATTTTGCCTCAAGATTCTGGTTTGCTCTGAACCTTTAAAGTCACTTCCTTAAGAATTGTTACCATTTTGAAAATTGATCCGAGTAAATGTTTGCTTAAAGAGAACATCAAATGCACCACAGACCCTGAAGGGGAAAGACAAGGATCAGATCTCCAGGCCCCTGGCTTTTTTCTTGCAATAAAACGGTGGGATGCCCCGGTCTGAAAAGATAGTACATAAGTGTTCTGGGTTTTGTTAACATACCATGCATCGCCTTTGCCGGTGCCGGAATGCCTCTCACATGCCTTGTTTTCCAGACACTCATCTAACCCTGACCCTGCCAGGAGAGTGGCGAGAGTGGACACACTCAGGGCTCCTCGCACTTGGTGGGACTCCTTCAGTTCCGGGCATTTGGCACCATCCACATTTGGCAGCCAAAGGTACTTGGGAAGACGTGGCCCCATTTTTTATTATGCTGACACATCATTTTAACATGAGGAGCAGCGCTTTCACAGCCTCATGCAACCAAGTCCCTAAAGTCTGGGTCTTTCTTGTGTCTTGCTCCATCCATGTGCCCACAGGTCCTGCCTGGGTGGTCGGGGTGGGGGTATGTGTACATGTGTATGCTGCTTTGATGTTGGCTTTAAGATCGTGCAGACTTCCTTTGTTTACATTTCACGCAGTAGACTCTGCTTTGCACTGTAATTGTCTCCTCCCTGATGGAACTTCCATCACCTTGAGATGTCTTAGTAATATTGTCCTGAAAAGCCCGCCGCTGCTGTCCAGTGTGTGGTTGGTTCTCAGGACATTGAAATCTAGCTGATTTTGCTTTGGCTGTACCTGTTTGCTCAGGGCCTGCCGGATGAGTGTGCCGTGCACAGATACCCCAGGGCGGCCCAGGTACCCAGGGGTGGGCTGCTGCAGACAGAGCTTGGAGAGCAGGGAGGTTCTAATGACGCCGGCGTGGAAAAAACCCAATGGCATGACACGAGTGCCTGTTAACCATCCCGTGGAGAGAAGGCAGATGGGAGGCTCTCATGGAGGGCTTCAGGCCAAGTGCAGTAAACTTCATCCTCACCCCTGGGGCATACAAACGTGCCCAGAGCCCACCAGCCCATAGAAAGTTCAGGACAGATTCTTACTATGGACATTCCTGTTTAAAAATTATGTTGAAGTTACAAGTTCTAAATGCATCTTTGGTGTCTCATTTCTTTTCTGTCTAACTCAGTTTGACTTAATTCCAATGTCTCCTAATCAGTTTACAAGAAATGGTAACTATCTGCTTCTTAACCATGCAGTAATGAGCAAAGGGGGTGAGAAGGCCAAGCTGATTTCTGACTAATTTACCAAAATGTCCACATGAAGCATCTGAGAGCTCTGGAAAGAAGCCTGGGAAACTTGAAGAAAAATCAACTGTGACCCCAGGAGATAAGATAAGTTAGATATCTGAACTTTTAGATAAAAATACCGCTCTGAGCCAAGGAGTGTTTTATTTGTACTAAAGATAAGGAGATAGAGAAGGGCCAGCTGCTAGAAGCGTACCCAGTGGTGGAGGAAGAAAACAAAAGGGTGACTTGAAAACGGTTGAGGCATCTGACCCTTTTCCATTTGTGGAAAATCTGTGTTCATCATGAAAATCCAATGACTTTTTTGGGGGATGAATGCAAATGTGAAAGTGCATGTTCCTTGCCCAATGCCTGTGATTTTTCCTTTAAAGTGCAGACCCCTCCTGCACTTCATGATCCCTTTCTTTTTTCTCTCTCTCTTTAATTTTTTTTAAATGTTACATTAAAAAAATATAAGAGGTCCCCATTTACCCCCCAACCCGTCACCCCACTCTTCCCACATCAACAACCTCTTTCATTATCATGGGACATTCATTGCATTTGGTGAATACATTTTGGAGCACTACTGTACCACATGGATAGTGGTTTACCTTGTAGTTTACACTCTCCCCCAGTCCACCCAGCGGGCCATGGCAGGACATACCATGCCCAGCATCTGTCCCTGCAGCACCACCCAGGACAACTCCAAGTCCTGAAAATACCCCCTCTTCATATCTCTTCTTCCCTCTCCCTACCCTCAGCATCTACCGTGGCCACTTTCTCTACATCAATGCTACAATTTCTTCCATTACTAATCACAATAGTTCCATAGTAGAATATCACTAAGTCCACTCTAACCCATACTCTATTCCTCCATCCTGTGGACCCCGGGATGGTTATGTCCCCTTCACCTCTATATCAAGAGGGGGCTTAGATTCCACATGGATGATGGATGCAATTCTCCTGCTTGCAGTTGTAGGCACTCTTGGCTCCCTGCTGTGGTGGTTGATCTTCTTCACCTCCCTGTTACTGGCGGGGGCAAGTCCAATACACCAGAAGGTAGGATTGCTAATCTGCTGAGGCTCAGGGCCTGGCTGTCACATGGACAGACGATCCCTTTCTTTTCCTCCTTCTGTGGCTTCCTGCTGTGCCTCCTCCACCTGTCACCCTCAGAATAACCAGGACGTCCAGAACACGGTGGAGCTCAGAGGACGGTGCAGGTGGGGGCAGCCCCACAGAAGAAGAATCTGAAGTGTGAGCTGTCCGGCTGCAGGCACATGGGATGCCTTGTGTCCTTGGCCAAGAAGGAGCTGCAGTTTGAGGGTTCAAGGACACTCTGCATACATGTTGCTCTACCCAGGGTGAGATGCCAAAGAAAGAGAAGGCACAACTTGCTCCCCAGGAAAACGGGACCTACCACGTGGACTCAAACAATTGACACTTCAGGTTAATATAGTGCAAACCAATATGCGACCGCTGGATAGATGAACCCAAAAGGGTGGCACGCAGGGTTGAGGAAGATGTGCTCAGCCGCACACCCGTGTGCTATGTCCACCCTCCAGCGCCAGTGCAGAAACAACCTCGAGAGCACGTAGAGGATGCAGCAAGACATCAGGAAGCGAGGAGTTTGAGCATTTACTACTTTTTAAATACAATTAATTTAGTTGTAGGCTTATATCATTTTTTTAATTCCAGGGCTTAACTACCAGCTCTCAAAATTCCTGTTGTGAGCCAGCTCCAATAGGTCTACTTTGCTTTCACTAATTCTACAAGAATCAATTGTGCATTAATTCTTTAGCCTTAACATAGTCAGAGCAAATGGAGTTATTCAAATTTAAACCCCATAGCTTGAATGCTGCCTGTAGGAGATAAATCCTGGGGCCCAATATATTAGGAACATGATGTTTTTCAATAAAAGGGAGGATGTCGCTGTGTAAATAAATCATAGCAACAAATTAGTCACAGTTGGGTCTGCAAAACAGGACATTGTTTAATATATTAGGTGCAACCGATGTAAGAGTAATATTGCACATAAACTATTCAAGTACTTGCCAGCTAAAAATAAAATTTAAAATAACCTCTGGCTACTGTCCTTTCATTCAGGTGTGCAATTTTTAAGAAACACCTACGGAATCACAAGCACTCTGGAAGACTCTGTTTTCTGAGGATCATATGAGTGTAGAAGGTGAAATAGGCAATTCCACAGGGACACGTTTTTTGGCTCTGGGGGCACAGAGAACTTGACTTTGATGAGTCCTGCTCCTGCCTCTTCCTCAGACATTGATATTCCTCAAGCACCACCGTCAGCCACTGCCCACTCCATTCAGACGCCAATACCTCCCGAAAACCCACGGCTGGAGCACGGACAGCACGTCAGAGAGCAGCATCAGAGGGCAGGCGGAGGAAAGAAAGGAGCGCGCCACTCGGCAGGGAGGGCACCCCACACGGAGCCCGGCGGGCCTTCCACCGTGCCAGCAGACCGGGGCATCGGTGGTGACTGCCGACCCTGGCTGCGCGCAAATCCCCAGGATGACTCGAGAGCGCTGCTTGTCTGAGGACGAAAAACGAGAGGAGAAAACACAGACACAGGCTCTTCCAAGAAGGACCACCCGAAGACGAGCCAGGAGGAATGCAACTCTGGTTTGACCGGAGGGAGTCTTTTGGATTATTTCATACAAAAAGAGTTTGGTGTGGTTTACTTTTAGAGTGCTTAAATATCTGAAATTTTCTGTTCTTATCTTACATAGAATCCCACTTGCCTGGATGATTAAAATCCTGTGTGTTCAAAACTTTGTGACCGTGCTCAGTCTTCTCAGCTGACGTCTGGAACTTTGGTCTGGAGACCTTGAGTTTTGTTCTTTGGTGGATCCTGACATTATTCCATTTCCAGGATGACATTTTCTGTGTAGGTGTTTAGAGGTACAAACTATTTCCCACGTGTCTAAGTTGAGTGTTTTCATTCTCTTCCATCAGAATAAATAGAATATCTTAATCCAAATGCTTGGGGAATGATTTTTTAAATTAATTTCAGCAAAGTTGTCTTCATTTTATCCCTGATTATTGTTTCTGGTTCAATTTTTTATTTTCCTACAGTAACACCTGTATTCTTAGTTTGTACTTTTTTCCCTCCATCCTCCATTTTTGTTGTCATGGTCAATCCTTTCTCCTGTTCCTACAAATTGTGGAGGAACTTTTTTTGTTTTCTGTTGATAATACAACTTTATGTCTTTGAAATATCGATTCTTTTATTTCTACATTAGTGTGACTTTTGAAGGCTTTACACTGGGGTCCTTGCCATCCTCAATTCATCTTGCTGATGATTAATGTTGTACAACTGCCCAACTGGCCCACTCGTTGGGAAGGTTTTTCCAACTTGCCTCTTGCTGTGGATTGAATGGTGCACCCCCCAAAAAGATACGTTCGTGCACTCACGTCGGAATGGGCTCCTATTTGGAAATTGGAGCTTTGAAAATACTTTAGTTCAGAGGAGGCCAAACTAGATGAGATGGGCCCTTACCCAGCACGATGAGGTGCCCTACGAGGGGAGGATATCTGGGCACGGTGAGTAGGAGCCCAAGAGACGACGGGGGAAGGGGGCAGAGGTGGAGCCAGCGAGGAGGCTGCCACTCTCCAGAAGGCACGGCTTCCGAGGGAGCAGGGGGCCCTGCTGGCCCCGCCACGATGAGCCGATCACTTTGTGCCCTGCAGCTTGTGGTACTTGGCTAGTCACCCCAGCAGACGAGACGCCTCTGCTTTCTCATCTACTGGCATTTCAAAACTTAGTGAAAATCCAACCACTTCAGCTGTGTGGAATGAATCATTGCACCATCTAATCGAATGGTATAAAAATTTAAATGACCCGTTCATAGTTAACAAAATACAGACAGGAAACATTTTTCTTTAACTCTTACTGAAAATTTCTGAATACTAGTAACTAATTCTCTGTACTCCCTTCCTTTTTTGCATGTGAACTATTAAACCAAGCGCTTTCCCAAATTAGAAGCACAGAATACCATTCAGCTAAGTCAACTTACAGCGTGCTCTGCAGAGTTTGGATTTTCTCACACCCAGTAAAATCTAGAACTTCAAGACGGTGGAAAGCAGTTTGCATTGTTGAAATTCATTAAAAATGCAATTTATTTTTATTTGGACTCAACCTGGACATTCTGGTTTGTCAGATTTTTTTCCTTTTTTTGTTTTTTCAAGGGAAAACTATGAAAAATTAGTTGATCTGAAACCCTGACCACTTAGCAGCTGTTAAAATTATGCATCAAAGCAATCACATAGTGACCAAATATTGTGACTCAGGGGAAAATATTTTGATCATGATCGCACATATTAAAAGTTGGGTAAATAAATGCATATTTTTCTTATTTTGTAAGTGCATTTTCCGTCTTCCTTCTTTCACATCTGAGGCATATCTATCTCTTTGGCCAGCTCACCTCTTTGGCTGCTGACCCAGAGGCCAGGGCACAGGCCTTGAGGGCACTGCCAAGCCTTCCCTCTCTTTTGATGGTCAAGAGCCTGGTTTGGGTATCAGTTTTGTCTCCCTAGTTTGTAATGTAGTAACCAAGGCAAAGAATTTACCTTCCCTCAGCTGTAACTTCCTCAGCAGGAAATGGGTTCCTTAGAGACTTATTTGGATACTTCTTTAAAGTGTGAAGAAGTCCGAGTGACAGCACAGCTGGTGTGGGCTGCACTGGACATTTGATCTCTTCCTGTTCCCGTCAGAAACTTCCCCCTCGCAGTTTTTCTTCAGGATCTTCCATACTTACCTCTCTCTTTGTGTGTAATAGTAAAGTCTGACCTCCCTTGAAGAGAAGCCTTCATGTTTCTCCAGATGTCCACCTTACTTTTTATTTCATTCAGAGGGGACGCTCCTTCCGTGAGGTCGACCCCTGGCATCTCCTCTTATTATTATCCCTTTACTGACGCAGGGTCAGGTAAGAGTTTGCTCTTACTGCTGTGATAAAGTACCACAAACTTAGTGGCTTACAGCAACACAACTTTTTTCTTTCACAATTCTGAGCACCAGAAGTCTTCTGGTTGTTGTTTTAGCTTTAGAAACAGAGGGTTGGATTAATGACATATTTTGAATTACGCCACATGTCCACATGGGTCTATCCAAGGTCTGGTTCTTATTACACACATACACGTTTTATATCTTCTTATTCCCATTCTTTAACCTATTTCTGTTCCTTCCCCCACAGTCAACCACTGGATTCTGTTAAATGTATGAACATTTCATTGTACGCATTCATATAGAATGTGTCCTTTTAATTCATATGCCTTATACTTTTAATTTATGTCAATGGTTTTTTGCTATACATAGCACTATGTTTTTTATTTTACTCTCCTAACAATCCATATGCATTG
This sequence comes from Dasypus novemcinctus, assembly GCF_030445035.2. Taxonomy (NCBI): domain Eukaryota; kingdom Metazoa; phylum Chordata; class Mammalia; order Cingulata; family Dasypodidae; genus Dasypus; species Dasypus novemcinctus. Next base: position 2,628,197 of record NC_080687.1, on the reverse strand, counting down.
CTCCAGGTACATGAAATCCATTCCTTCTGAATGCTAATACCTCTTACACTTTGTCCATGCCCCCTGCTCTGCAAGAACATTTTGTTCAAGTCCTTTACGGGTGGGCCAGCGCCACATTCCTTTGGGGTGTAGCCCAGAATCAGGGTTGCTAGGTAAGCCTGTCTGTTCATCTGTGTGAGTCACCCAGGCCGACCCCCACAGCGCCTGCACCACCCACCAGAAAGGATGGACTTGTCTGCTTTCCCATCTCCACTGACACCTGGCATTATCCAGATTTCTCGTCTTTTTTCCAGTCGAGTAGACTTAAAGTGGTAGCTCGCTGCTCTTTTAACTTACATTTCTTTAATTACTACTGATTTTGAATCACACTACTCTATGTGCCTGAAAGATTCTGGGTTTCTTCTCCAAATTACCTTTATGGAAGTTCATCTAGTTTACCTTTTTTTTTTTCTATTGATGTTCCTGTCCTCTCCACACTGCTGTGCCTGAGCTTCCTATATATTCTAGATCCAAATCTATTCTTATTTTTAGACATTGACAATCTCTTTGTCCATTTTCTTATATGTCCACTAAATTTCTCCAATTATTCTTTATTTTACAGATACCCATGTTTCTGATATATTCCTATTCAACGATTTCTCCCTTGCAGTTTATACTTTTCAGGTATCTTTCACAATGCCTGAGTCACGAAGTCTCTCATTGTCTTCCTAAATTAGCTTTCTGTTAACTTTCACAATTCAATGCCTGTGCCCCCAGTTCCTCGACATGGGCACATAAGTGTCTACTGCAGTTTTCATCCTAGAAGGAGCCTGTTTTCCCAATGCTAACAGCTCTGCAACGCAGTGGTTTCTGCCTTTATCTTGCCGTTGATGTGATTTCCTTCCACTGTTCCTTTTGTTGCTGCACCTGCTCTAACCCCCACAGCTACTACTGCCTTGCCGTGCGGACTGATGACATTCACTCCTTCACAGAAATGTTAAGGTGTGTTCACTGGAATTTTGATTACATTAAATTTATACAGCAATCTGGAGAAAATTATCATCTCAATAACATGCACTCTCTCTATTCTAACCCTTTTCTATATCCTAAATTAGATCACTTTTATTTTTAAAAAATCGTAATGGTCTTGAATATTCCTGACTAGACTACACCTAGACACTTTAAAGATTTTGGCTGCTTTTATGGAGGTGTTATTTTTTGTTATAATTTCTGATTGGCTAAACTTGTATTAAATTAGAACTATTCCTGCGGATGTCCTTTCTTGCTTGTTTGTATGTTCTTTAACGCATGGGCTCTGTCAGCCCTGAGAGCCTGGGGCAGCTGTCTGGCTTGGTGCTGGGTGACGCGGGGCTGGCGTGGGCCCTCGGTGGCGGCGTGTGTCCTGTCCCCTCCGTGCGCCTGCTCCTCTCCAGGGTGCGGCTGGCGCGGGGCTCCTGGGCTCTGTTAAACGCGTCAGCCGCAGCGAGCGGCAGGCGCCTGGTGGACACACGCTCCCTGGCCCCTGGGACTGAGCGGCCACGTTCTCACTTTTATTTCATCTTCATTGACATGGGAGAGCCAAAGGCGACCGGCCGCGGCCACGCTCCGCGTGTTCCCAGCCGCGGCGACCGTCAGGCCCCGGCCACGCTTCCTAACACACGCCCTTACACGCCTCTGCCCGCGCGCCGGGCCCTCGGCCAGGCCAGTTCCGCGAGTTTCCCTTGACAATTGTTGCTCCTGCGTTACTCAGCCGGGGAAGAGCGCCGTCCCGTCTCGAGACAGGAGCGCAGCATGACTTTTTACTTTTCCCACCCTCTTGTTTCCCATTCCCAACTGTTTACCGGGATGTAAATTTTATCTTCTAAGCAGTTCTTAAACACGTGCCTCGTGTCACCCTCCGGTCACTAGCTGAGTTCAGAACTGCCGCCCCTCCCCAGAACGTAGCCCGACACAGGGGTCTGGAACGGCCCCTGTCCAGTCCAGTCTCCACTTTGTTGTCAGAGATGGTTTTGAAGAGGGGCATCTATTTTTATATTTATTTGTCTTAACAGAAGTTGTTGGGAATCTACTCTCCGCTGAGTTTGCTCTTAAGACGACACCAGTGATCAGCACAGATGGAAGCTTTACTTTTCCCTGAATTTATGCTCTAGAGGGTGAAAGAGATCTGAAAAGATAGTTTGACTTATGTATAACTAAAACAAAAACCAATCGATCCCTGCAAGCCCCCGTTCTGCTAGCTGCGTGCTGATGCCACTCTCTGCCTCGGTCTACCCAGGCAGCCACCGGGACAGCCCGCGCCCCCTGTGATGCTTCACGCCTCTCGCTCTCTGGCCCTCTCTGTCCCGCTGGTGGGCCAGGCTCGGCTCCTCCTCCTCCCCTCTGCCTGGACAGATGTGTTTACCTTTTGTTCTCCGTGTGTGTGTGTGTGCATGCATGTAGGCAGGATAAATTAACAGAGATTTGCATCTCACAATGCGTCCAAATTCATCTGCAATTACGGGAAAGCGTTTTCTGTGGCGTGCCTGCCAGGGGAATCAGAAGGAACTTTGCAGCCAGCCACATCCTCAGAGAGGATGCGACATGACCGGGACCCGCCTGCTCTCCTTAAAACCTTTCGGGCGGCCGTCAGCATCCAGGCTGGGGGCTGAGTCCCGAGCTCCGGAACGCAGCACAGGGACCCTGCGCAGTCTGCAGACACCGCGTGCGCCTTCCCGACGCCCTGCTTGTGTTTGGTGCAGGCTGCCGCGGTGGCCGCCTCATCTTCCTGTGCCTTTCTCCTTCCGGTCACGCCTTCCTGTCAATACGCTGGTCAGTCCTACTCTTCTTTAAAGACTATTCGGTGGCAAATATTTCGTGCATGAAAAATTCCTTCTTTCCTCTGGCTCTTGGCAAAATTATTCATTCGTATGTCAACTCAGGAGTATTCTACCGCCCTCTATTTTAAGCTAGAAGTCTGGTTAGTGGTATATTTGGCACAGTCTGAACTACAACAAGGTCTGAACATTTAGTTTCGACTTCAAGAGTAGTTTTACTTGGGAATGGATGAAAAGCATGTTTTCTTTCTAAGTTAAGCATTTGTGTTTAGTTGATTTTATTGGATTACTGCTTTCATGAAGCTTTCCAAAAAAGATGTTTCCCCCCTCCCCAAGGCACAAATTGCCAAGTATCATTAACAAATGGTAAATGTTCTACAGATGAAAACAAAAGAAAAAAGATCCTTTGGAAAAAAATGTCTTAATGTCTAATAATCAGGAATTAGGATATGGCACTTCAAGAATTTTCAAACTTGAGTACTATTAATTTTAGCCTAAACGTCTTTAGGATTACAAAGGTGTTAGTTGGATATTAGTGTGGAATCTGTACTTTTGTTCAGTACAGAGGCTGAGCCATTGTTTGACAGTGAGGCTCTTTGACAAGAATAAGTTTTTATTCATATTTTCTGCAAAGTAAGCTCTACACCCTCAGATCTAGTAGCTTTGGATGCTACTTTTGTTGAAACAACTTCTTGTTCTCAAGCTGGATGGGGTAAATTAAACTGTTTTCCAGGTTTCATTGATGATTTTATTGGGGAAATCTTTACAAATAAAACCTCTCTAATTGGGAGAAAGACCATCTGAATTGGAAAACCTCACTTAAAGCTCAGTGCTTAAAAGCAGACATGTCAGATAATTAGACAAATCTAATGTTGCTTTGAAGAATTCCTTATACTCATCTTTCATTCCACAAATATCTATCAAACAAATTTATGTGCTTCTCTTTACAGCTTGGCAAGGCATACAGACACACACATTCAACTGTGTACAGACCCACACGCATACATATATACACACACATAAGTGAGTAACTGCATTCTCAGCATAACACGCACTTGAGAGCAATGTCTCATCAATATGAATGGATATGGTCTTGGTTTGCCGAAGGTCTGCTGATGCAAAGGACCAGAAGTAGATTGGCTCTTTTTTTAAGGTACTGGGCATTGAACCCGGGACCTCACACATGTGAAGCAGGCGCTCAACCACTGAGCTATAAAAGCTCCCCTGGATTGGGTTTTATAAAGGGAATTTTGTGGGGGGGAAATCTTACAGTTCTGAGGCTGTGAACATGTCCAAATCAAGGCACCATCAGAGATGCTGTCTCCCCAAAGGGCTCCAGGTGGTCCTGGGTCCTGCCACGTGGTGAGGATGGCGGCCCACCCCTGCCAAGGTCCCTGCCTTCCCCCAGGATCTACCTCCTCCCGGAGCTCAGCGGGGCGGTCAGCCTCGGGCAGCTCCGCGGCCCTGCCTCCTGGGGGCTGTTCAGTCCAGCTTCGGCTGCCAGGTGTCCCCGAGTCCGCTCTCATAGGGCCAGGGCAAAATGGCGGTGCTCCTTTCCTCTGTGTCTCTTTATACGAGGCCCAGCCAGAGGGTGGGGCCCCCGACCTGAGTCTCGCCCCAATGCAAAAGGCCCCAGGCCCACAGGAGTGGATTAGTTCAAGAACATAATCTTTTTGGGGGATTCACTAAATTTAAACCATCACAGATATAAATCCAAAATTTTAGTAGTCTCCATGAAAATGTGATGCCTGATCAGATCCTCGCCTGACTCTCTTGAGTTTTGATGGCACCCCGTGGCGCTGAAGCCCTTGCGCTGTGTAGGCATGCAGCCACAGCTCTTCCTAAAATGGCTGACAACGCAAATGGCGTCGGTCTGCGCTACCTTCCCGTGCGCGCCAAACTGAAACCTTCCTCTTCCCCCGACAACAAGAATCCAGCAGCCTATCAGCATCACACCTGGACCTCGACCTAGGAAAACTCGCCACGCTACATCAGCCCCCTCTCCCTGCCCATAGAAGCTGTAGCACTTCCTCAGTAGACCAGACCTGCGCCATGAGCCTGCAGCTCCAGAGCGGTCGCTGTGTGGGAAGCCTCTGCACGTCCTTACCTGCTCGGCTCTCCCTTGGGGCACTCCTTGGCCGAGGCAACCTTGGCACTGTGGTGCGCCTGCTCCGGTCCGGCTCCTACCAACCCTCTCCATGCGCCCTCTGTCTCCCCGCTCTAGCGGGGTCAAGCGGACGGCATAAGTGGCTGAGCAGGAAGTAGGAGGTGACGGTACATCGAGAGAACAAACCTGTGAACAGACCAGGCCCTGAGAGGAAGAGCGACAACTGGCACCCAACGTGGGCGCCACCCCCGTCCCCCCAGCAACGTCCAGGAAGACAGCGAGGCGTCTTCTACTGAAGTTGGTAAGTGACCTTCAGAATGGGGAACCTCTCCTCATCTGAATAGGCACCTCAAGCCCGCACCCTACATGCCCTTTTAGCCAGCAGATGCATTAAAAATCACTGAAAAGGATTTAAGTCAGTACTGGGACATAGTTGTCCGTTTCAACCCGTGGCTTTCCACCGCTGCAATATGGCATCCTGCCACTTGGGCTAAATTGCTCAAGCGAGTCAGATCCGCCAAAGCCCACGAAGGCAAAACCTTCCCTCTTAGTCTCATACCCGCTCTTTCAGCTATTCACGGCTGCCTCACAGGCGCCCCGCTAGATACTGGCCCTGATATCCCTCTTGCCACCTTAGGGCCTACAACACCATCTCCTCCCCCCAGCCCTCCCCCTAACATAATCCTCTGTATCCCCCTCTAATCAATTTGACTTCAGAAACCAGCTCCCCCTCCTCCACAGCTTGCGCCACTTCCCCTAGCCAGCAATCCTCTACTGAGGAGTCTCCCCCCCCACTGAGCCTGACAAAGCCCTTATCTCCCTGCGCCAGGAAATTCCACCCCCTCACAGTCCCGGTTCCCTTCTGAAACCGCCAGAGCCTAACTCTCTCACTGCCACGCCTATACACCTCCTCTTTCAGCTCCGCTTACTGCAGCTGTCCCTAACCACCACCCATTCACTCCTCCTCACTTCTTTCCGGTAAATTACCACAATGACGGTTCCCCTCCCTTTCGGGCTCCTTGGGATCATAAAGCCATTACTCACCTGCGTAAAGCATTCAGAAGGACGGTCTTAATAGCCCCTCTGCTCCAATGTTATTAGAGAGCATTTCTCATGCACACAATACACCTACTGATCGGAAAAACCTAGCCCGTGCTATTTTAACCCCCGGAGAGTATATTACCTGGAAAGCTCTCTATTATGATGAAGCCGAATGTGTAGGTACCTGCAACATTACTAACGGAACGACAGCCATCCCCCCAGATGCTTTGAAAGGTGAGGGGCAATGGACCCTTCCAAGGGTTCAGGCTAGTTGTCCCGCCCCATACTTTGAACAATATTTGACCATAGCTAAACTAATAAAAATGTTTCCAAGTACAAGCTTGCATGTTACAGGCAACATGGATTCCAGAAGAAATCTTAAAAAAAGAAACTCTAAAATGTGATATAACAGAGAACTTAAAAACAGCTATACCAAGAAAGTAAAAATTATGGGTTAGTTGTAAACTGTATGTTTCTGTTAATGTGTTGTGATTGTTCTGTGTTTGTCTGTTCATTCAATGTCAGTGTATATTTTGATACCTCCAGATAGTAATATAAATTAATAAAAATTTTTAAAAAGAACTCTATTCAAATGGCCAAAAATTAAATAAGTGCTTATATTAATACTTAAGTTTAAATGTTAATAAAATCTCTACAATGATAAAAATTTTAAGTCTTGATTAACAAAATTATTGTAAGTCCTTTTATAAAAAGTTTTTCTTGCCTAGATTGAAATGAATAGTTTATTTTTCTTCACAGGATAAAATGAAAGATATAAAACTTAAATGAATATTAAAAAAGTTAAAAGTTTGTGGGAATGCTAACTGAAATTTAATAAGTTTTTGCAAAAAGGTATGTTTTGTCCTAAAGTAGGATGGCTAATTTTCATAAACTCTTGGAACTTAAATGCATGTGGCAAGTTATAGAAAGTATTGTGGTAAAGAATTTTTATGATTAAAGTTAAGTAAGATTTGATGGGTCTATCTATAAAGTTTTAAAAGGTTCAATATCAAGTAGTATACTAATACAAAGTTAAAATTTTGTTCTTTCTCAAAGCATCTCAAATCGTTAATCTATTTTGGTAAAAGTTTTATCCTCAATAATCAGTATACAAAGAAAGTCTGTTTTATCAAAATAGCTTCTTGTGCTTTAACCTCATCATTTCCTCAGTGTTCCAAGAAATAAAAGTTTTATCTCTTTTAAAGGAACATAATGTTCAAAACTGCCTTCTCAAAATCAAATCCTGAAAAGTAACCTTTTATTCCAAACTAATTATAAAAGATTTGTTCTTTTACCTTGAAAGAAAAATTAAAATAATAATTAAATTCATTTAATATAAGTCAAATAAAAAGTATTTAAAAGTGTTATAAAATCAACAAGTTTTTTCTTTCCTTTATCCCTCTGTTAATTTAAGTTGTATGAGTAAAAGATTCCTATGACTGCTTAAGAGTGTATAAACTTACAAATATTTCAGCATAGTGTTAAAAAGAAGCCCAATGTGGTTAATTATGGTTTTCATTATTATAAAAGAGTATGTGTCACAGAAACAACCTCTTATCATAGATTAAAGTAACAACACTGTAATATGCAGCAGACCTAAACATTGCTAGTTTGTTACAAAAAGTTAATGTCCAGCTGTGTTGCTATCACTTTGTTTTAAAACTTGCTAAGACTTTCTTTAGTGTCTTCTTAGACAAATCAAACCAGCGGCATTCCTCTATGTGTAAAAAACCCAACAATAAACTTTCACAGTGCTTTTCAGGGCTATGTGCATAGCCCAACCATCTTGTACAGTATTTACTAATAGTAATAGTAATAAAAAAGCAGCATACGTTACTTCTCAAAAAGAACAAGTTTGGTAAACTCCTTATTCATCTGCTCAACGCGCAAAGCTTTCAGCCATCATTAAGGTTTTACAAATGTTTTCAAAACCCTTGAAATTTGTCTCTGACTCTGAATATATGTGTCTTACTGTCAAGCATATTGAAACAGCTCATATCCTTGCTACTGATGAGTTATCTCAACTTTTCGCTGACTTACAACATCTCATTAAGTTAAGACAGCATCTTATTTACATTACTCATATACTCTCTCATACCTCTTTGCTTGGTCCTATGACAGCAAATAATGCTCGAGCTGATTTATTAGTAGGGTGTTTACAAAGTGCTCGTGATTACCATGCTTTAACTCACATTAATTCTAAAGGCCTGCAAAATAAATATCAAAAGTTAACAAGACTACAAGTGCAAGAAATTATTCGCACTTGTCCTACTTGTGGACCACTAACAGTGGTGCCTTTTCAGGCTGGAACTAATTGCAGAGGCCTGACTCCTAATCAATTATGGCAGATGGATGTTACTCACATACCATCCTTTGGTAAACTACAATATGTTCATGTTTATATTGACACTTATTCTCATTTTATGTGGGCTACTGCACAAAGTGGTGAACGTTTTCATCATGTTCATTCACATTTATTGTCTGCTCTTGCTGTAATGAGATGCTCTCTGAAAATTAAAACTGATAATAAACCGTCTTACATTAGTAAATCCTTTAAATCTTTCTATTTAAAATATGGTATTAAACATGTTACCAGCATTCCTTATAATCCTACAGGTCAAGCCATAGTTGAACACAGCCATCATACCCTAAAAACTATTCTTTTAAAACAAAAAGGGGGAAATGATGGTATTATAACACCAAAAGATCAATTGGCAAAAACTTTATTTACTTTAAATTTTCTTACTGTTTATAATTCATTGACACCTGTGGAATGTCACATTGGAAAATGTCAAACATCTACAGTAGATGCAGGAAATGAAAATCAACCAATATTCTGGAAAGATATTTTAAGCAATGAATGGAAAAAAAGTAGGATTAAAGTATGGGGGAGAGGCTATGCTCTTGTCATTTCAGAAAATGGAGAATAAATTTGGTTACCTGCGAAGAAGATTAAACCTTGGAATGAAGAGATGGGGTCTTCTACAACTTCTGATGATGGTGATCATAAGTAATGAGGAAGCTGCCGGTAATTACACTTATTGGGCCTATATACCTAACCCCCCATTACTTAGAGTGTTAACCTGGAAAGATCCATTCTTTCATATATATCTGAATAAGACCCATATATTCCCTGGACCAATTGATGATCTATTGTCAGTTAAACCCTATGAGGAAGGACAAAGAATCGATAATCTCATATTACCATTTGATCATCAACCCTTATGCATTGGTAACCATCCTTCCTGTATGTATGTTAAAAATCGGGCCATAATTATCTTCAAAAAAATAATACTCAGTTTATTGTGACTTTATTTCCCTCTTACAATTTAATCATGACCAAAAATCCTACTTATGATTGTCCACGAAAAGAAAGTTGGGATAAAGAAGGATGGCAAGAGTGCCATACAGGAAGAGGATCTGTCATTTTTAATGATTCCTATGGAATAGTGTGGGAAAGTGCCCCTATGGGGAGTCCCATTGAATATAATGACAGATTTATTTGGCATGGTCTAAATAGTAAAGGACAACAAAAAATAATTTTTACTAAAAATAATACTGTTTGGAAACAGAAAAGGAAATGGATCCCTTCTCCATGGTGTAATATTACATCTATACACAAGCAGAAGAATCTGTGGAAAGTTTTTATAGGAATAGTTCCTACTATAGAATGGATTGGGAATAATAGTAAGAATGGTCAATATCTGCATTTAGATCAAATTCATCATTTTCAATCATGTGTAAAGATCCTTATGTGTTTATGGTTAGAAAATTAACTATAACCAAGAATGCTCTATTTTATAAAAGTGGGGCCTTGCATCCTAGTAGCCATTACCCCTCAACTAACATACTATGGAGAAGGTGAACTAGAAATTTCACTATCCCCATCTGTGTCAAAGAGTGCTGCCTTCCTCCCTATATTAGTAGGATTAAGCCTCACTGCCTCAGTTGCAGCCGCTGCAACTGCTGGAGGCGCCCTAAGCCGTAACATTATCACCTCCCAAAACTTTGAGAGTCAGTTGCAATTGTTAATAGAAACCACAACAGATTCTCTCTATTCCTTGCAATGCCAGTTAACCTCTCTCGCCCAAGTTACCCTACAAAATCGAAGAGCTTTAGATTTACTCACAGCTGAAAAAGAAGGAACATGCCTCTTCCTCAGAGAAGAGGGCTACTATCATGTTAATGAATCAGGAATCATACTACAAAATATTAATAAATTAAACAATTTACACGATGAATTAGTCAAACGACAACAAAGCCAAAATTCCTTCCTCAACTGGGTTTCCTCCCCTATCCTGGCATGGGCCGCCCCCTTGCTTAGTCCCCTATTGCTAATTATTTGTGTTATTTTAGTAGCTCCCTGCATCATAAAATGGCTCCAACAACGAATTGAAACCATCTCTGCATTCACAATTTATAGCTTACGGCTTCGCTGGTACCAACCCATCCCACACGACACCGATGAAGAAGAAACTCCTATATGATGCCACATAACTATACACTCAAAGTGAGCCACGCAGTAAGCCCTACCACTCCTCCATCCCGAGTGCTTAACTGGCAGCCAATGACGGGTAGGATCTCCAGAGGCAGACAACCTAAGACAGGCGCAGTTACCCGGGAAACATCCTCAATATTCTGACATGCTTGCTGGTAGCCAAAGATGGGTAAGATTCTCAGAGGAGAACAACCTAAGACAGGCACAGCCACAATAGTCAGCTTCAAAATAAAACAAAACAGAGTAATTGTAGGCATGCAGCCACAGCTCTTCCTAAAACAGCTGATAATGCCAAATGGCATCGGTCTGCACTACCTTCCCGTGCACACCAAATTGAAACCTTTCTCTTCCCCTGGCAACAAGAATCCAGCAGCCTATCAGCATTGCACCTGGACCTCGACCTGTGAAAACTCGCCACACTACATCAACCCCCTCTCCCTGCCCATATAAGCTGTAGCACTTCCTCAATAGACCAGACCTGCACTACAAGCCTGCAGCTCCAGAGCGGTCGCTGTGTGTGAAAGTCTCTGCGCATCCTTACCTGCTTGGCTCTCCCTCGGGGCCCTCCTTGGCCGAGGCAACCTTGGCACCACGGTGCACCCTCTCCAGTCTGGCTCCTACCGACCCTCTCCACGCGTTCTCTGTCTCCCCCACAGGAGCGGGGTCAAGCGGATGGCATAAATGGCTGAGCAGGAAGTAGGAGGCGACAGTACGTTGAGAGAACAAACCCGCGGGCCTTGCCTGGCCAGGCCCCGAGAGGAAGAGCGACAACAGCGCTGGACAGAAGAGTTGGCTCTGGCATGCTCTTTTTGCCTTACCCTTGGGCCTGCATTGCCAGGAGTATCTTTTCAAGCCTCTTTTCTGGGGAGAGGGGAGCGGTATCCGTGAGCCACCAACCTGCACCCCAAACAGCAGTGCATCTCATCCTGGCTGAGTGAGACGTGGCCCCTGGGAGGCCACTCCTGTGTCCCTGGAGATGGTCTGAGTGGGACTGCAGGGCCCAGCCGCATTGTAACTGTCCCCAAATAGGACTTTCTTTTTTCCCTTTTTAATTTCAAAAATAAAACTAGGTTTCATATATGTGTCCTTTATTCCAACGGATACAGAGTCTCTTCTTTCCAATTTTGAGGTTATGTCTTTACAAATAACTTTGAAATTTGAAACATAGTATGTAAATATTGCTGTCTAGAGGAATTTTGAAAAGGAAAGTGTGCTTGCCTATGAGAATCACAAGTTCCCAAGGAGATGGACTTAAATTAGCAATTACTGAATTTTCTGCATATCTGGAAGGAACCTTTAGGCACTTTGCTGTAATGTAATTGATATACTAAAAGGTGCAGGTATTTTATTTCAAACATACAATCGTGCTGCGCTGTCTCGTCTTCGCCCCTGCCTTTCCCCTCATCCCTTCCAGGCCACCCAGCCCCCGCCTCGCGCTCCCCCGACGCGCTGCTCCTCACCTGGAGCTGGTCTTAGCCCCCAGCCCCGCCGGGCCTGGCCTGGTTTCCCTCGTCGCTTTGGCAGCTGCGGCTCCTGGCGGGTGGGGCCAGGGATGCTCTAGAGCACAGCGAGGCGGCCACTGCAGAGAACCCCCACGGCAGAAGGGCAGAGGCTGAGACCCTCCTCCAGTGGGACACAAGCCCGTCTTGAGACTCGCAGCGGGGCCTGGGCAGAGCGAGGCATCCGTGGGGGACCCAGGGCCCCCCAGACCCCCCAGGGCGTCGGCTTGAGCTTCGCACTGAGCGGCTCACCTGGGGGCACCTGGCCTTCCGTGTTTCCACGAGCGCCCAGGGGGTGCTGACCTCCACGGTGGGCCCACCTTCCGCGCCAGGACCTTGACAATTCTGCAGGGAGCCGCCAGGCCCCCCAGGAGGGGCTGGAAGGGGAAGACTTGCAGCATGACTCGACGCTGACCTGGGATATGGAGCAATAACTCTAAGTTTAGAACTTGATATTTACTTAGATGAATATGACTTTCATTATCAGATTTATGTAGAATGTTCTTAAAAGGCAAATAGTTCTACAAAACTTTTCCTGAAGAATAACTGTCCCTTGACTTCTCCCTACTCCCAATTCCTACACTGTTCAATGATTTTCAGCAAGTCCAGCTACTTCTTCTGGGACTTGAAAACATGCTACCTGTAACACACCAATGTGGCTATTTGCTGATATACATTTGCTTTGCAATAACTAATTCTTTCATGCTATAGAAAATAACGATGGACATCTTATAGCCCATTCTTCCTACTTCTCACGTGGGTACGCTTTTTCTCACCCTCAGTTCCTGAGGAATTACACTGCAATTTCTGTTACATCAACGTCCATAGTTAATATTATGTATATGTTATTATCAGAGTTAAACTATTGACCATGATTATTTTCCTTGAACAAAATTTTGTGTTGCATAGAATTGTCTCTTTTTCCCTTGGTTTTACCTGTACAGAATAAAGCTGTAAGTTCTCTGACAGAGTTGTGACTCTCCTCACAGCACACACAAGCACATGACACGTTTCATCTATTTCTTCTTTTCAAGGAGACGTCTGGCCTGGAGGCCTCCCTTCTCCTGCTCAAATCTAACTGGGCTGTTTTCCAGCCCTCCCGCAACACTGTGGCCATCGTCGACTGGGAAGTCCCCACTCGCTCCTGTACTTCCTGTCTCCTGATCCCACGACTTCCTCTTCCTGCGCTAATTCCCTTGTAGGATGCAAACACATTGTAGCAACTTCTTAATAAGGAGGACACAGAAGTAGAATATTTTTAGGATTTGCAGGGTCCCACATTTCATAGTTTTCCCCCTGCAGTTGGTAAATAGTTTGGCAGCTTATAGTTGGGTAGAAAGGCACTGGTTTCTGGTTGGGAAAGCTCTGTGCCCTTATCTTCCATATCCTAATAGTCCTGTTGTGAAATCCACTTCTCTTGGGCTTTCATTTCCCAAGCCATCCTGGGCTTTGGTGATGCCATTGATCTGCATCTGGGATTCTCAGGAAGGAAAGGAGCTGCCTTGAACCTAGGATATGACTTTGGTGCTGTAATTATGTCAAGTTCCCCAGAAGGAGGAAAACTAGCACTTTGCACACCCACATGCTGGGTGCTTCATATGTGCAATGCCCTTTTATCTCTCCAATAATTCAAAGGTAAGATTAGGGTACGCAGAGGGAATTGGAAATTTATCTTAAAAAAGGAAATGCCAGAAATTGGGTGCAAATCCCTTCCCTGAAGGACTAGCCTAAAAGAGGCTCAGTATAACTAGGATGATAGCATCTTATGTCTAGGAAGACAGGATGAAGTCCTAACTTTTCTCTGCTGGTTGTGACTTGTCTGTGTTCGGACTAATCAACGGGAACTTTTGGATCTGCATACATCATTCTACCCAACTAAGAGATTTTGGGGAACCATTTCTTTGTCCTTGGCTCCATAGACTAGGTTCTATATGGACTTCTTGAACTAGCACAGCATCTTCTTTGGAGAAATCTTCAATTCTTGTTTGCCTTTCCTTAACTACAGTGACACTTCTGTGGGAGGCTAGGGCATGCGTCCATTGGCTCGCATGTGAGTACTTTTCCTTATCCACTAAATCACTGGGTATGGACATAATTTCCACTAGTGGTCATCAACCATGTAAGTGATGTTTCTTGGAGGAAACTTCTATGATGCAGGAAAAGAAAAATCACAAAACGTAAGATCATCAGAAAAGCAAGGCAGTAAAAGACCACATCCTCAATTCAGGCTCAATCTGATGTTTGAGGAATAATGGAAGAAAAATTCTTCATTATGGGTGGAGGAGTGCATTCATTGTGTCAAGCACGCACTAGTGAGATGAGAAACCAACAAGCTGTGGGAAGTCCTGACCATGGACTGTCATCACCACAAACCACCTGGCAAACCCTCGCGAACCGAGACGCGTTTCATTGCCGAGTGAGGCACGTCAGGGTTTATGCCCAACTTATGACTCTTTCTTCCTTGTAGATTTCAAGTGAGAGTCACTGGAAAATTGGAATGGAACCCATAAGGAATGGAACCCATAAACAAATAGTTTAAACTAAAAACATAATCACTAACAGTATCACAAAGCATTGGAAATGTTTTAATTTTATCTTACTTAATTTTCTTCCTCCCTGATGTTTTAGACACGAGAGCTCTGAAAAACTCAGCTGCCCCATGTGCTTGAATGAGAAGGTTTTCTGATTTTTACTCATTGTATTGATTATTTGATCAAGGATTTTCCTATATTCCTAATTCTCCTGAGATTGTCTTGGCACTTTTGCTATGATATTTGTATGGAAAATGAAATGTGAGTTCCATATTTCCATTGACTATCATGATAGTTTCCATGTGTTATGACTCAACAGACAGAACTCAACTATTGGCCTCTTTATCTTGATAAAGATAGTCCTGTGTCTTTGTGCGTGTGTGTGCGCCAAAAAAAAAAAAAGAAAGAAAAAAATTCTAACCTCAAATTAGGAAGAAGAAAATTTCCTATAATCTGCTCCAGCGGAAGTGACTGGAAATCTTTGTATGACTTTTGAAAACCCCTCAAAAATATGATTAGTTCATGAATATAAGGAGAAAATTGGAAAAAAAATATTTCTCAAAACCACACATAAGATGCTATTTCCATCTCGATTTTTGTACTCTAAAATTGTGACTGAATGTGAAAATATGGAGAAACTGGTTATATCATAAACAAAGAACTCCTTGAAAGTATAAAAATGAAATTGTAATCATGATCTTCCATCAAAAGTGAAGTTCTCATCTTCCTTGTTACTCCTGCCACTGGCCATTTAACAATTTGCCTTGGAACGGTTTGCTCACTTCAGTGAGAATTCAAGTGACTTCAAACCTTAGTGACAGCTCAAGTCCTCAGGCCCTGCGGGGACCAAGGGTAAGATTTAGAGCCTTCTCTAACCCTAGTGAGACTCACTCCCCAAACATTTCCACCCTGATTTCCCTTGTTGTTTTCCAGAATTTTAGTTCTAAATTTAAAGCAATGAAGAAGTTAAAATTTGTTTTTACAGTTAACAGTTAATTTACCAAATGCATATAATACATTTCTAGGCTCACATTTGTTTCTTGCATCACTCACTTTCCTTTTAAATTTCCTTTCCTTCGTACTGAAGTTATCAGTAGAGTTCTGTCTATTAAATTGTCTTGACATTGAAAGTACATTTCTTTTCCTCTCACACTTAGATGGTTTTCACTGGAAATAAAATTCTATTTTCTCTCACACTTTGAAGATATTCCTCCTTTGTCTTTTGGCATGTATTTGTTGCTGAGAAGTTTTCTTTCAGCCTGATGTCTTTTCATGTAACCTGCCTGTTCTCTTTGGCAATCTTTATGATTTGTATCCATAAGTTCTGCAGTTTCAATTCTTCAGTTTAGATGTCAGACTTTTTAATGTATGACCTTGGAATCCATTTTAATTCTGAAGACATATCTTTCTTCATTTCTAGATAATTTTCTATCATCACTTTGAAAATTGTTTCTTCATTTTTTAAAAAGATTTATTTATTTATTTATTTATTTATTTATTTATTTATTTATTTATTTCTCTCCCCTTCCCCCCCAACCCCGGTTGTTTGTTATCTGTGTCTATTTGCTGCGTCTTCTTTGTCCGCTTCTGTTTTTGTCAGCGGCACAGGAATCTGTGTTTCTTTTTGTTGCATCATCTTTCTTGTGTCAGCTCTCCGTGTGTGGGGCACCATTCCTGGGCAGGCTGCACTTTCTTTGGCTCTGGGCGGCTCTCCTTACGGGGTGCACTCCTTGCGCGTGGGGCTCCCCTATGCAGGGTACACCCCTGCATGGCAGGGCACTCCTTGCATTAGCACTGCGCATGGGCCAGCTTGACACGAGTCGAGGAGGCCCGGGGTTTGAACCGAGGACCTCCCATGTGGTAGACGGACGCCCTAACCAGTGGGCCAAGTCCACCACCTGTTTCTTCATTATTATCTCTAATTTATTTTCCAGGAAAACCTATTAGATGTATTTTGGACTCTTGGACTCTCAGTCTATTTCCTAAAGTGCTATGTTCTAATGAATCATCATTCCATCACATTTCATTGAGTTTAGAATATCATTGACAATAAATGCACTATTATTTTACATATGACTTAGAAGAAAATGCTACAATTAAATTATAGCCATTTTTTCTTTATAAAATGTTTATATCATACTTTTTCTTTTGGAGTAAAGCTGCATGTGTTGTCGTTTTGTGTTTTTTTTTAAAGATTTGTTTATTTCTCCCCCTCCCTCCATTGTCTGCTCTCTGTGTCCATTTGCTGTGTGTTCTTCTGTGTCTGCTTGCATAATCATTAGGCAGCTCTGGGAACTGATCCTGGGACCTTCCGGAGTGGGAGAGATATGATCATTCTCTTGCACCACCTCTGGTCTGTGGCATCTCTTATTGTCTCTCCTCTGTGTCTCTTTTGTTGCATCATCTTGCTGTGTCAGCTCTCTGAGTGGGTCAGCACTCCTGCATGGGGTCGCACTCCTTGCACAGGGCAGTACTCCATGTGGGCCAGCACTCCTGTGCGGGGCAGCACTCCTGCGTGGGGCAGCACTCCTGCATGGGGCAGCACTCCTGCGTGGGGCAGCACTCCTGTGCGGGCCAGCACTCCTGCATGGGGCAGCACTCCTGTGTGGGGCAGCACTCCTGCATGGGGCAGCATTCCTGCTTGGGGCAGCACTCCTGTATGGGCCAGCACTCCTGCATGGGGCAGCACTCCTGCGTGGGGCAGCACTCTTTATGGGCCAGCACTCTGCACGGGGCAGCACTCCTGTGCGGGCCAGCACTCTGCACGGGGCAGCTTGCCACACAGGCCAGCGTGCCTTCACCAGGAGGCCCTCGGTATCAAACCCTGGACCTCCTATATGGTAGACGGGAGCCTGATTGCTTGAGCCACATCCGCTTCCCGAGCTGCACGTTTTTAATGCTGTTGATTTGTATGCAGTTTTTTCTCTCACATAGGAAACTTCCATCCTTTTGAAAATCAGTATAATCCCTGGAAGCAGCCAAAAGTCACCGGGTGGGGTGGGGAGAATGGGGCTGGTAGTGTCACATCTGGGGAGTTCAGTGGAGCGCCAGCTGGGCAGCACTGCTCTGGCTGAACGCCTCTGACTACACAACCAGTGACTGGTGTTCACGAGTGACTCAAAATGGACAATTACAACAGGAATTCCAAAATGGTTATGGGTAATTGGCTTATTACCAAAAGAAGAATTTTACTCCCAAAAGAGGCATCTATGAAGGGGACAAACACGGCTTTGTCTCTCCATCACTGACGATGTTTGCTGAGGCTTCACTACTTTGCAATCATAACTCATTCTCACGCATGCAGTGGAGTCAGTCAATTCCTTTTAAATAGATGCACTGGTTCACCTAAAACGTTAATATTTGCAATATTATTTTCCAGTATGATGTTCTTATAAAAATGTATTTACTACCCGAACAGCACTTCAATACATTATCTTTTAAATTTTCATACTGCCATCAAAATGTAGATCTTTTTCTCCCCATTTTATAGATAAGGAAATGGAGACTCAGAGAAGATAAGTGATTTGCCCAAGGTAGCACAGCCTGTGAAAGGTAGAGCCAAGATCCCATGGCAGGTCTGTTTAGCTTCCAATACCATGTGCTTTTTATTTTCTGACCTAGCCATGTAGCACTGTTGAATGTTTCATAAATATGCCATGATAGAGTCTGAGATGGTTCAGCTAACGTGCTAACTTGGCCAGATAATGGTGCCCAGTTGCCTGGTCAAGCAAGCACTGGGTAATTGTAATACAAGGGCGTTTCACGAATTTTAATCCTCAGTGAGTTGATTGCATAGGTGGCTGGTTTTATCTACGATCCCCTGAGGAGATTGCTGTCAGCAATGAGTGCCCTCTCATCTAGCCAGCCCAAAGTCTTCAAAGGAGAAGCGATTCCAGCATTCAGGAAGAGAGCGTCCATCTCTCCTTAAGCAGCCGGCGTCCCCAGGGCTCTGAGGACCGTCGTGGAGTCTGACTTGCTGCCTGCCCGACTGAACTCGATCTGGGCAGTCCCACAGTCACGTGACACACTTTTATAAAATCTCAGCCTGTTTACAGATATCTCCTAAAGGTTCTGTTTTCCTAGAGAACTGACTAATACAGGGTCTTTCAATTCTAAATGCTATGCTTAAAGTTTCTTAATGGCTCGATCACTAAGTGAATAATCCTACCCTTTATTGAACCTGAAAGTGAACTGAACAAATCTGAAAGTATAGCTTATGAATAGGCATGTTCATATTTTTAACTCCAAAAACCCATTATCACTTTGAATAAGGTAAATATGGGTACTAAATCTACATTTAAAGAGATGTGTCTGGCAAGGGAGCCACATTTTAACAATAAGGGAAAAAATTCAAGCAGGCAGTTAAATAAAAGGCTAATAAAACATAGAGGAAGCAGCTCACTGATTTCTTTTAAACCCCAAAGAACACCGAAGTATGGTATGTTGTATAAAGAGTCATTTCAAGAAAAGGCTATTAACAATCCAATGGTAGAATCAGCACTAAGAATTTCAATGATACCCAACTCAAAACTACATAGGGGAAGCGGCTGTGGCTCGATCAGTTGGGCTCCCGTCTACCATGTGGGAGGCCCTGGGTTCAGGTCCCGGGCCTCCTCGTGAGGACAGGCTGGACCACACGCCGTGGAGAGCCGCCCAGCCCGCAAGTGCTGTGGTCAGCTGACTCAGCAAGGCGACGCAACAAAAAGGGAGACGAGCAGAAACACAGAAGAGCTGGCAGTGAACGGACACAGAGAGCAGACAGCAAGCAAGCTACAAGGGGGGAGGGGGGAAATAAAATAAATAAATAAATACAGGCACAGAGGAGCACACAGCGAATGGACACAGAGTGCAGACAGCATGCAAAAAGCTGCAAGGGGGGAGGGATATAAAAAAATACCTAGGGAGAGTAAAGCTATTTTATCAAATCATGCACGTGACATATGCTAGCGCAAAGAGTTTAATACGTACTTCAGACATTCTATTGTACTTTATATCTTTACAGAATATATTTAAAACAACCATTAACTTTAAAAATATAATTATGAAGTTAAGCATTTCAGAACAATATTTGCATTAACCTAAATACAGTGTGGATGGAAAACGGACTTTGGCCCAGTGGTTAGGGCGTCCGTCTACCATATGGGAGGTCCGCGGTTCAAACCCCGGGCCTCCTCGACCCGTGTGGAGCTGGCCCATGCGCAGTGCTGATGCGCGCAAGGAGTGCCGTGCCACGCAAGGGTGTCCCCCGCGTGGGGGAGCCCCACGCGCAAGGAGTGCGCCCGTGAGGAAAGCCGCCCAGCGTGAAAAGAGAGAGCAGCCTGCCCAGGAATGGCGCCACCCACACCTCCCGTGCCGCTGACGACAACAGAAGCGGACAAAGAAACAAAAGCAGACAAAGAAACAAGACGCAACAAATAGACACCAAGAACAGACAACCAGGGGAGGGGGGGGGAATTAAATAAATAAATAAAAATCTTTAAAAAAAAAAAAAAATAAATAAATAAATACAGTGTGGGTAGCACTGGCATATAAGCATTCTGTGGTGGAGTGGGTCCTGGCAACAGAAAATGATGAAATGAATGATATGATAGTATTTTCTACAAGTCATTTGTGACTAATTTCTCCTTAAATCTATTATAGTCATCCTTGCAACAGCAAATACCAAATAGCCTAAAATATAACCTTTAAAATATAAATAATGACTTTCAAACATCACAAGGCAATTTATATCCCAAACTTCTATTTCAATATTTTGCTAGAACAGTGGATTGCCACAGGCTACATTATACTTTTTCAAATAACTATTTTAGATGTGTTAAACACAGGTTTTAGTGATGTATTACTTTTGAGTATACATAAAAAGAAAAAAATATGAACAAAATTCATTGGTGACGGTGTTTGTAAGCCTTCGTCCCCCTCAGCATGCAGCCCTTCGCCCCCTGCCCGGGGCAGGCGCCCGCTCGCGCCCCCCGCACCGCTCTCCTCACTGCCATCAAGGGCTGAGATGGAGCCCTTTTCTTCCCAGAGCGCTTCGCTTTGACGCTAGCATTCTCACAGTTCCTGAAACCTGTTCTGCCCATTTTCATTCTGATGCTTTCCTCATCTTACCAGAAAGTGTCAATAGAATGTTTTCGGGCAAAACGCACATTATTCGCTCCATAATGTGGCTTTCGGTGGTGTGCTGGTGGAAATGCCGAGGAGCCGGGGCACAGCGTCGCCGTGGCACCAGGAGGGGCCGCGAAGTCCCTGAGTCTGACGCGCTTACCTTTAATTCTTCAGTGCAGATTTGTGGGATGCGCCAGGCACTCGCAGGCGACGTGGGCTGCCTATCCCAGACCCTCCAGCCAGCCCTCTGCTGACCCGCCGCCACTCGCTCCCTTTCGAAAGCTTCTTTGGGGAAGTTCACATTCTTAGGAATTGTTTTGCATATTAAAGTTGTGACAAGTTTCTGCCGTCAAATCTTCAGGCAGTCCCCGGAAAATGTTGATTATTGTTGTCGATACTCAAGATCTCGGTCTCACGGGCACCCTCAGCACCCACGGTGTAACTCAGAGGCGTGTGCAGGGGCAGGGCCCTCCCTCTGCTGCTCTCACTTGGTAAACTCGTAATTCCATCTCCCTGCGGCTGGGCCGCGTGGCCGGGGAGGTTAGGCCGGCGTCTGGGAGCTGGTGTCTGCCACCCTGATGACAGCCTGGTCGTCGCATGAATTCATCACAACAGTCAACTGCGCTTTGAAATATTTTTCCATCTATTCTCTCAGAATTTTGGGATCCTGCTTTATGGAAGAAAATTAGGAACAGTGCCTTGGAAGACATCTTCCCAAACGTGGGGCCCTAACTTTAACTTCATTCACTTTGGGGTAATGATGCCTCTCTGTGGGAATTGGCACTTTCTCCTGCTTTTGTTTGCAACCGAAATGAAATGAAGATTCATATTATGGGTATTTTCCTTACTTAGAGCCCTTAAAGGATTTTTTTTTTTTTTTTTTTTTTGCTTTGCAAGACAATGTGGAGTTGTGGCTATTCTTCCTGCAATATTTGCTTTGGTAACCTCAAATTTACTCCCAAATGTGGTTTCCATGACGTTGAAAGACAAAATAGCAATGTGTGTGGTATTTTGAAGATCTTTTAAGTGACATTGAGATGAAGCATGTGCAGTATGACCCAAGTGAGCAGAGGGAGCAAGCTCGCCCGTGGGAGTCTCGCCCTAAGGGCTGCTGGCTGCTGGTGATTGCAAAGCCGCATGGTTCTCAGATGTGTCTTGATACGTGCAGGCAATGTAGGTTATTCCGTCACATACGTGCTATAACCATGGCCCTTCCCCAGCAGCCCTGCTCATGGACTGACATCAGTTCCCATTTCTGCGCACGTCAGCCCTCAGGCCCGTCACTGCAGGGTTACAGCCCTCTCTAGCCACGTCTTTCACAGAGCAGCTAGTCAGCTGGCCCTGGAGAGCAGTTTCAGAAAGTTTCAAGTTTTTTTCAGCTGGGTCAAGTGCCAAAGATACTAAGCTTTGCACGTTACCAAACCAAAGCCCAAGCCGCCTCTGCACACACACGCGCCCTGTGCCGCGTCAGTTCCACTTCGTGATACGGCATCTTCAGGGGAACACCTTCTCCTTCCTGACCAAATCTTCCCTGGAATCCACCCTAAAATGGTTGCCAGAATTGTTCCTTCTCATTCCTGCTTATTCTAACTGATGTAATTAGGGAATTTTGGCACTTAATTATGAACTCTATCTTACGTTGCTTAGGAAACATCCACATTTGTCTTTTGTCCCACCTGGGTACATGGTTGAAGTTATAATGTTGAGAAAATCCTTTTGACGATATAATAGGGAAGAGTTACTGGTTATGGGTGTTGGATGGCCGGTGGTATTCAACACAGGGTGCCCCTGGGGCAGGCTTCTAGGGAGTGTGTGAGTGCCCATCACGTCATAGGGTGTTACATCAGTGAGTGGAGACCCACACAAACAGCAGGAAGGTGCTGGACCCCCATCCTGGGGAGGCCCGATGTTCTCAAACAGAGGGGAGAGTGTCTCTTGAGAGCATGGGTGGCTCCCAGTGGGGGAGGTCAGACCAGTGCGTCAAGCCCTCAGCATTGCTGCAGGTATCTAGGAATCTTGTCCTTCCATGGTGAAGCCTGGTTGTCATATGGGCCCTGAGGAGAGGCTGAGAGAGGAATAGAATAGAGGGGAGAGGGGGTAGTGAGGGGGCAATGGAAGTGTTCTGCATGATTGCGCAATGCTGGATACAGGCCATGTTAAATTTCACCAAAAAGTTATAAAAGTGTACAGTCTAAAATGTAAACCATAATGGAAACTACTGACCATGGTTAATAGCTATGTTTCAATATTTGTACATCAGTTGTAACAAATGTAACATCCACATGTAAAATGATCATTAATAGGGAAGTGGGAAAAGGGGGAGGATGTTGGTTATATGGGAGTCCCCTATATTCCGTATGTGACTTTACTGTTGCCTTAAACTTCTTTGAAGACATAATAATAAAAAAAAAAAGGTAAGACACTGAGGAGGAAATGGAAGAAATTGCCACTGTACTTACAGGACAACACCTATTACAGTGATGAAAGGAAAAAATCGAAAAATTTTTAATATTTTTCATTTTTTAATACCTCCATTTTTTAACTTTATTTTAGTTTTTTAAAATTATTATATATTTTATTTCTAATATTTAAGCCTATCATTATTATCTTATTTTCCTATTATTGAATTTGGTAATATATTGGGCTTCATTTTTGAAGAAGTTTTGGATCACAGAGGGGTTCAGCTATGGCAGGGGTGGAGCATTGGTGTGGGGTGTCATTGATGGGGAATGAATGGGAGAGAGTTCACTTGGGCATGCGTATAGGGCATATAGATATGTTCGGATGTTCATTGGGTATTGTCATAGTGGGTAAAGTTTCACACAACTGAGGGAGTGCTGAGTTACCATCCTGGGGAGATCTGTCGCATTCTCCAATGGAACAGCAACAATCCTCCAAGTGCACGGATAATGATCAGTGAAGAAGGACAGTCCAATGATGGGCCCTTGATATTGATGACTATGCTTATGAATCTTTTGCTATTGAAATTGCAACTTAGCCTAGTGCTGTGGGGTGCCTAAGAGTTACCTCCTCTTGAGCCTCCATGTTGCTCAAATGTGACCACTCTCTAAGCCAAACTCAGCATATAAATGCATTACTTTCCCTCCAGCGTGGGACATGACTCCTGGGGATGAGCTTCCCTGGGGCCAAGGGATTACTACCAAGCACTGGCTGGTGATGCAACTGGAAAAAGACCATGAATAAAAGGGGGAAATCATAAAAACAAATGAGTTTATATGGCTAAGAGACTTCAAAATGAGTCAATAGGTCATCAGAGGGGTCATGCTTATGCATGTCTCAGCAGGATCTCATAGACAGTCAAAGCAGATACTACCCCAGGTAGTGGTGCCCCTGAGGGCCATAGAGACACTCGAGTCCTACAGTCATGGCAGATGGCTCTGGAGTTTGGTGCCTTGCCAGTGGGCCCTACTTTGGAATTTGTGCTCCTGAGTGTGATGGAGTTGGACTCAGATGTGACTTATCTACACGCGCCTCTTTTGTCCCTTTTATTGAACCTGTGGTTGGCATTGGGATTGGTGTACACCCAGAAAACTCGAATCTCTGGACTGTCCATGTGCCAGCTGGGCCCTGAGCCTTGGCAGAGTTGCAACACCTACTTTTCAGTTGGTTGGACTTGCCTAAAGCTAACAAGGAGGTGAGGATGGACAGCCACCACACCAAGGAACCAAAAGAGTCTATAACTGCCAGCAGGAGAGTCCATCCATCAGCCATGTGGGATCAAAGCCCCTCTCAATCAAGAGGTGGAGTGGGCATCGCCATCCCAGAGTCCTCAGGACTGGGGAATAAAATATGGACTACAGTGGACTTATTGGTATTCTACTATAGAATTATTGTGGCTCCAGCAATGGAAGAAATTATATCATTAATATGGAGACAGTGGTCACTGGAGTTGCTGAAGGCAGGGAAAAGGAAAAAGAGGACATTTTCAAGACTTGGAGTTGTCCTGAATGATATTGCAGGGACAGATGCAGGACATTATATATCCAGCCTTAACCCACTAAATGGACTGGGAGAGAGTATAAACTACAACATAAACTATAATCCATGCTGTGTAGCAATGCTCCAAAATGTACTCTTCAAATGCAATGAAAGTACTACATGAATGAAAGAAGTTGTCAATATGGGAGGAGTGGGGTGTGTGGGGAGTAGGGTATATGGGAATCTCCTATGTTGCTTTTTTGTTTGTTTGTTTGTTTTAATAAAACTTTTAAAATTAAAGTTAATAGATCACATAGAATGTTACATTAAAAAAATATATAAGAGGTTCCTATATAACCCATACCCCACTCCCCTACCCCAATCATTTTTGTAAATATTTTTCTAAGATACATCACAAAAAAGGTTACATTATTTTAAAAAAAGCACCCTTTTGAAAAAATCTGTCCTCTTTCACTCAGCATAATGGTTGAGATTTATTTATATTGTTGTATATGTCAGTAATTTGCTCCTTTTTTATTGCTGAGTAGCAGTCCATTACATGGATGTACTGACTTTTGTGTATCTACTAACTTGTTAATGAGCATTGGGTTGTTTCTAGTTTATGACTAGTACATAAAATGCTATGAACATTTATGTACAAGTCTTTTTGTGGGCATGTTTTTATTCTTCTTGGGTAAATATTAAGGAGAACTCTGGTTGGGTAGCCTAGTAGGTATATATTTATCTTTTTAAGAAATTGTCAAACTGTTTTCCAAAGTCATTTTACTGTTTCATATTTCCACCAACACTATATCTTTTGCTTTTGCCACTCTTTAAAATTTAACCATTCTAACATTACATACTCATTGTAGTTTAATTTGCATTCCTATGTGGCTAATGATATTCAGCATCTTTTCATATGCTTGTTGTTTCTTCATTTAGCTCCTGTAGTGAAGTGTTCTTCTGCATTGTCTAGTTTACTATTTATCCCATCCAGGAATTTATGATTTCAGATATTTGTTTTCATTCTTTAATTTTTAAGTAATTTTCATTTCTCTCATTCTGATATTCAGATGTTCCTTTAAATCCCTAAGTAAGTTATGTTAGTTCCTTCATCTATTTCACTTTTGGATCTGATTCTATTGACTGACTATTTTCCTGGCAACAAGTCATTCTTTCCTGCTTTTCACTAGTTCTAGCAATATTTTCTTAGGTACTGCATATTGGAATGTTATGTATTTGAATGTCTCAATTTTTGTCTTCCTCTGAAGAAGTCTGGACTTTGTCTGGAAGAAATTAAGCTTTTACAGGAGAGGTCTAGAGGAGCCTTCTTCCAAGCATGATTGCCCTACGATGGGATGACGCTTGTGGGGTTTCTACTGAGTGCCCTGGAGATAATTACTCAAGGTGAAACAATCTGTAAAACTGATAAGGCTGGATTTCAAAGCCAGGTCTCTGTGACCCTAAACCTGCTGCATTCTGCTGCCTCCCCAGTGATCAGCGTTTTAATTCATTATACTCCAAGCTCTATGTTTAACACATGTCCTCGTTTAATCTCTTCGACTACTTTGCCATCGTCAGGTAGAGGTCCCGCACTGTTGGTCTACACCCCCAACTCATGACAGCCAAGTAATGTTTTGTGCAGGAAGGACTACGGTGTGGGGGCTGAGTTCACAAACCCGGCAGGTGGAGGAAGCAGGTGTGACCCCAGGTGTGCCACTCTCGCCCCACGCCCTCTGCCTGGCCTCCTCCCCACATCCAGCATGGCCCCCTGCTGCGTGCTAGCCTCTCTCTCAAGACTGCAATCCCCCTGCGGGCCGGGGCTGCGGCGTTGGTGCCTTCCTCCCCCTCTTTTCCTCATCATTTTTTCCATAGAGTTAGGATCAGGGTCAATGGATTTCAGGGGCCACTACACCACACTTTCATTTTAAAATATACACTTAGGAAACATTTGTGTGGGGTCCATAGTATATAAAGCATCAAGTTAGCACCTGAGGCTAAATATCTGAATAACAAGAAGAGCAAACAATGATAGCGTTGTTATGTGCCAGGACTTTTTAAAGTCTCCCTTAATCCTCAAGCATCTCTGAGAAGTTTATGGTTTCCATTCTATAGATCAAAAAGGCAAGGCACAGAGAGGCTTAGTAACTTACTCAGTCACCCGGGTGGTAAGTGGTGGAGTTGGAAGCTTCTTGGCTCCAAACTCCAAGTCTTAACCCTCACAGCCCAGCTCCTCTGTATAAAACGTAGATTCCGTTTTGAACAGAAACCACCGTTAAATGAGAGGAACAGCTGCAGTGCGATTCACTGGGGCCTTTGATAAAATGTGCAAGAACGAGAGGAGGGCGTAGCTAGTAATTCCTCAGCAACCCTGAAGGGGAAGGGGCAGGCCTGCCAGAGACCCTCACTCCTGCTTAACCGTGAGCACGTGGAGTGTCTCAGTCTTGGCGAGCACATTCCAGGAGAATTAAGGAGAAGGAACTGAAACGACTTCACTGCATAACAGGATTTCGCAATCAAGCTCTTCCCTATGGAAGATGCCTCTTATGCGCTCAAGTAACTTAGCTCAGAGAATGTGGGGTGAATTATGTGTAAAGAGATGTTTATTCTTTCTATGAGTTAGATTAGCCCATTCCCTGCAAGGGTGGCATTGTTCAAGTGTTTCCAACAAGCAGAATAGTACTGCTAATCACAGAGTAAATGCTTATTAAAACAAAGGAGTGCATAAATCTAATTTTTACTAATAAGAATAAAAGTTACTGTGTTTATACAGAAAGTTTAGGGGAACTCTAGATTGATCAATAAAAACTACAAGTTGAGTGTTTCCAGTCCTCAGGGGAAGCATGGCATTGCTTAATGACAGCACTTGTAGGCTGCATTTGTTTGTTATTGCTGTATTTCATTTTTTTATTTTTTATTTTTTTAAAGATTTATTTATTTATTTATTTCTCTCCCCTTCCCCCTGGTTGTCTGTTCTCTGTGTCTATTTGCTGTGTCTTCTTCTCTGTCTGCTTCTGCTGTTGTCAGCAGCACCAGAATCTGTGTTTCTTTTTGTTGTGTCATCTTGTTGTGTCAGCTCTCCGTGTGTGCGGCACCACACCTGGGCAGGCTGCACTTTCTTTCGCACTGGGCAGCTCTCCTTACGGGGCGCACTCCTTGCACATGGGGCTCCCCTATGCAGGGGGCACCCCTGCATGGCACGGCACTCCTTGCGTGCATCAGCACTGCGCATGGGCCAGCTCCACATGGGTCAAGGAGGCCCGGGGTTTGAACCGCAGACCTCCCATGTGGTAGACGGATGCCCGAACCACTGGGCCAAGTCCGCTTCCCTATTGTTGTATTTTAAGAGTTAGTGTTGGACAGGTCAATTAATCATGTCCCTTCTTTTCAGGTGCCAAACAGGTTAGGGAATTGGCATGAAGTCATGGATGCAGAGTTGATTGGAGAAGGTGGCTTGACCAGCAGTGGCAGTGGCAGTGGCAGTGTGGAACGGGCCATCCTGGTACGGGCAGCCTTGCTGGAGACCACGAGCTGACCACGGAGGGGTGGGGCACAGAGCCCAGGCCTCGGCGGGCACCGGCAGTGCCCACGGCCCCTCTTCTTTCGTGGGAGGAATGAAAGGCAGGAGGGATGGATGGAAGCCTCCTCCCCAGGGTTCTCCAGGAGGGAAGGAGCCGAGGAAGGACTGAGAGGAGCGGGAGGGACGGCCCTTGGCCACGGGCGGCCGCTGGCTCACTGCCCGCCCCCGAGCTTGACCATAGCCAGACAACGACCGTCCACAGGGGTGGTGGAACCGAGCAACTCAAGGTGTGAACTTAGGGTGAATACATACGTTTCGAAGTTTTAAAAAATTAAATCATCAAGGTAATTGCTGCCGCTGACTGTATTTCCCTCTGTGGTAGCAATCCATGTAGTGGAGAGATGGTTTCCTCAACCCTTACAGTTCAATGTTGTTATTACTCATTTTCAACTTAACAGTGCTTCTCATTGACAGTCCTGTGGCCACAGGGAGAAGTTAAGTGTTATGAATCCGAAACCTAACAAAGAAATTAAGCTGAGCTTACACGTGCTCCATGTTGGGCACATGTAAAATAATTAATTGGCCTGGCTTCGGGCATGACGGTCACATTCCACAAGTGGTGACATCAGGTATTTGGAGTTCAGATAACTGCTGACCGAAGCTATAAAAATAACATGTAAAAGAGTATCATGTTTATAATTACGGAAAAAGCAGAGCAGAGTCCTCGAATGTGGTAGAGCCATGCATCTAAGAGCCAGGCTCCTGTCCTTTAATAGACACACAGTTTAAACGATTCCAAGTGCTCTGCCCTCAGGATCCTGCCTCCGTCACCACCCCTGTAAATAACTTACCTCTGTCTTCTTTATTTTCCATCAAGACAATTAATTAGAGGTTCTCAGTTTCCAATAAGTGCCAAGATTTAGTAGTCTACATGGAACCAAGAAATCATTTCTGTGGTTAATGTAAAAGGATTATAGTATGGTCAACAGGTTTTACATTAAGTGAATGTGGTTATAACTACATGATAATTAAAATTGTAATTATAATTTTCTACCTGCACAGTATAAACCTCATCTTTACAATTAAACTTCTCTAAAGTTTCTTCCATCATCTCCAACTTCCCTGGACAGTTCCTCAGCCAGTCATCTCAACAGTATAGGTACCAGTTTTGTATATTGTTTTCATCTTTCCTAATATGCACAAAGCAGGAAAATCACAGCTACATGTCTTTGGTTTCCCCAGTTAGATGATTCTAGAGAACAAAGACTACTTCTTCTCCCAGCTGTGAATCCCTTGATACAATGTAGTCTGGATGTAGAGAGTGGTGTAATGAAGCGGCTTTGTCCTGTTAGACACAGACAAAAGTTTCTGAGCAGATCGATTTGGTTTGAGAGGTCCTGGGGTTTATCCAGGTGTGAGAAGACACAGAGAGGGCATTTTTCAATCCAGTGACATGATCAGATGTAAGGAGAGGTCCTGGGGTCTGCCCAGGTATGGAGAAGACACATAGAATTCACTCCTGAATCCAGTGACATGACATTGAAGCAGCGGGCTGGCCTCCAGGAGAGTTGGCAAAGGTGAATGGAAAGGTGAGCTCTCTGCCTTCGGGGTGAGATGAATTGAAAAACAGCACAAAGTGAGATGCAGCGTGTGGCCCGAATAAGGAGGCGGGAGACCGGTGGCCTTAGCTTTTCAAGGGGAATGCCAGTGGCGACCAGTATAAAGCACTACCTCCCGTAGCCTCAAATAAAGCACTTCCGTATATTTGGAATTGTGACTTGAATCCGTGTGCTTTAGGTTGCCCAAAGCTGCCTAGGCAGTACACCAGAGACGGGCTGGCATTTACAGCGGGACTCGTGAGGTCAAAAGCTGACAGTGCTGAGGCCAAAGCGCTCACAGGCATCACCAGGGAGCTTTCCTGGGCTGCAGCGGGGCCCCCGGGCACGGCGCGTACCACCCCCCCCCCCCCCGCCCTTCCTCTCTGGGCGGCTTGGCTTTCCGCTTCTGGCGTTGGTGGCTTCCCTGGCTCCGGGCCTCCTCTCTCAGCTCCTGGGTTCCTCTGTCTCTGCAGCTCTTTCTGAATCTGTTTCTTTTTATTTCTGTTTAGAGAGGACTACAGGGAGAGGATCAAGACCCCCCCCAGATGACACAACCTAACCAAAGGCCCCTGCCGGAGGTGATCCAATCAAAAGGTCCCACCGAGGGAAGCGGCTGTGGCTCATCAGCTGGGCTCCCGCTGACCACATGGGAGGCCCTGGGTTCGCGTCCCGGGGCCTCCTTGTGAAGGCAGGCTCGCCCACGCACCACAGAGAGCTGACGGCCCATGCGTAGGGAAGAGCTGACGCAGCAAGATGACCCAACAGAAAAGGGAGACAAGCAGACACGGAAAAAATGCACAGCAAATGGACACAGAGGACAGCAAAAAAACAAGCCGCAAGGGGGGGGATAAATAAATAAATATTAAAAAAAAAAAAGGCCCCACCTATAAGAGGTTTGTGCGCACAGGAAGGGGTCGGCCTGAAGAACAGGCTATCCTGGGCTCCACACGGCTCCACAGAGCACAAATGCACAATTGCAGTGAAACTACATTCTCGACCTCACGATCTCGTTTTAGCGAGCAGGGCTCTACGCCATCCTGAAAGGGAAGGGCTAGGAATTGCCCAGCGCCTCAGGGCACGTCCTCATCCGGCGGCATTCCAAAGTTTCCTGAGCCCTTGCCGCCTGCCGGGTACTGTTCTAAGTGTTAAACACACAAGGAAAGGGACACACTGTGTGCAAAGGCGTAAAGGTCTCACAGGCTGCTCGGGAAAGGGTCACCTTTGGCCTTTTGGAGGAACAAGGTCAGTCATTGCAAGAGGGGACGGCGATGGCCGGACAGGTTCCATCCAGCGCCTCCGTGTGCCGGCGGCAGCACCTGCTCCTCCACCAGCATCATTGCAACCTTTCAGGCATCAGGGCCTCTGCTCCTTCCAGAGCTCTTTTTAGAGAGAAGAAATCCTTGGTGGAGCCATACAGTTGCTAGGAGACTCAATGTTTGGACAACATTTTAGAAAAAATTGGTTAGTGGGCTCAGAAGAATAGCAACAAAAATAGTCTTCCAGAGAAAGGGCACGAGGCGCTGAGAGAACGACAAGGGTGCCCATTTATTCGTGACGTATTTTATGTTCTGTAAGGAACATACTGGCAAAAATCGTTAGTTAAGCCCTGGATGGTGCTTCAGAGGTAATCACCGGACATTGTAAATCCTCACAGGGCCTACATGATGGAATAGAGGAGAGTATGGGCCATGATGTGAACCAATGTATATGAGGTGCAGAGGTGCCCAAAGATGTACTTACCAAATCCAATGGATGTGTCATGATGATGGGAACGAGTGTTGTTGGGGGGGGTGAGAGGGGGGGTGGGGGGGTGGGGTTGAATGGGACCTCACATATATATTTTTAATGTAATATTATTACAAAGTCAATAAAAAATAAAAAAAATAAAAAAAAATCGTTAGTTAAGAATTTGTCAAAACAAATGGTGGTGTCATCATATAAGGTCATTAAAATGTTATTTTAGACGTATAATTATTATCAGAGGAAGAGGTTTGTTCACAATACGTTATTAAGTGAAAGACTTATGAGTGCCACATTATGATTGCATATTTTGTTAAAATATTTGTATATACTTATCATCAGAAAAGACTGAAAATATGTAGACCAAAGATGTGATAGCTCTAAGTAGCTGGATGAATTTATGGTTGATTAAAAATTTTTTTTTCTAAGTTTTAGACCATGTTTTACTTCTGTAATTTCTTTCTTTACCAATTAAAAAATTGTTTTGAAGTAAAATATGCATATACAAAAATTCACATGTCATAAGTGTACAGCTTGGTGGCTTTTCCTAAATTGAATATGACAATGTACCTGGTACCCAAATCAGGAAAGAGACCGTCATCATCACCTCAGAAACAAGTCCTCCCTGGCCCCTTCCATTCACTAACCTGCAATTATTTTCTTAAAAGTATTAATGTCAGTTTTGGGTAGGAAGCTTGTGTACCGATATGAAATTACATTAATGTACTATTGGTATATTAATGTACTAAGTTCTCTTTGTGGTTATTATCATACATGTGGAGCACACAAAGTTCCAAATGTTTAACTGAATCAGTACTTGTAAGTGTACTTTGCAAACTTATAATACTTCTGTGAATGCTGGTATTATTTTAAACTTCTGTGACCTGGTGCACAAAGACCATTCAGTGACTTTGCTGATGATTTTCTTTCTTTCTTTTAAAATTAACTGATACATATTTTGCACGACCTCCGTTGCTCACTGGCTCACCCTGAGCCAATGAGGCTCGTCATATGATGGCCTTTTCCTGTTTCAACACAGGGACCAGACACTGGGTGTTTTTGTCTAAGTAGAGGACTAGCCTGGAAGGAATACAATTTGGTTTGGATGCTTTTCCATTAAAAAAACATGTATGGAGCCAAGTCCCCATGATAGTGTGCACACATGCAAATAATCTCTGTAAAGACCTTCCGAGTTAATGCGGAGCCAGCCTTCTGGGTGGATGTCAGTTTTAACCCAGTGATTGTTTCTCTGGCTTTCTCCCAATCCCTTAAACAACAGAGTGTTTGCAAAACTGGAAGATAGCTGCACATCATTTGAAATCATGGTTCTCAAACATTGAATTAATAGAGGACAACTAAAGTGAATTATGCTAATAGTGAAAAAACATTAAATTATTAAAAATTGTAAACTAAAAGAAATAGTTATGGGAAGATTTCAAATATTGACCAAGAGTAAAGCAAGTGTGTTACAGTCTTCATTTCCCTCTTTAAACAAAAAAATGCTTCTCAACTGACCAACTACAGAGCCAGATTCTGCCAGTGAAGAGAGTTGGAGAGCTTAATAAGCAGGAAGTCGCTCTGTGTGCGCTGGCAGGGAAGGTCTTCACAATCAATTATTAGCACACAAATAAGAGTGGCGGAGGAAAGGAGTGCAATGTGCCACTTTTGATGTACAGACTGGATAGATGGGGTGGTAGGTGGATGGTAGATGAGCTCGTATCCGCACAGTGTGCTTCTCAAAGTGCGGGACCCTGGGAAGAAAGGCCAGGAAGCACACTCACTTTTTAACTGTGGAGACATCTGTACTGTTGTACTTTTTATCACGTATGTTCATTATCTCCAAAAACATTTTGAAAAAAGGAAAACAGAATACTCTGTACTGTACAAATGAGGACCTCAGCAACACAAAATACACAGTCTTTTAATTCAAATATTTAAACCTTGCTTCTTGATGAAATTGTCTTCTTTCCATTACCTCGCACTGCCACCCAGGTCCTTTGTCTACTGCTGTTTTTGGTTTCTTCCCTCCTGTTTTCCTTTAGATACATTATCAGGGTCAGACCCCTTGCTCACACTGCAGGGGCGACAGAACCGAGGACACAGAACGGCAGTGGAACACGTCAACGGCGGTACTCTGGTGCTCACGAGTTTTTGTTTGCACAATTGATACCAGAACCTACATACAAAGGTCAATAAATCAATCGCCTAATCAGTTTATAGTAATTTCCACGTACACTATATTGCAGAAAGGCATGGTATTTTCATGCCCTGTAGTTTTTGTTCTCAATTATTCAATTAACATTGTATTTTTGAAATTATTTATTTATTTTAATCATGGCAAAATATATATAACATAAAAATCATTTTAACCATTCTAAGTGGGCAATTCTTTGACATTAAGTACATTGACAATACTGTGTAACTTTTACCACATTTTCATGTTATTTAATTGTCCCAGACAAAAACGTGTGATCATTTAGCAATGACCCCCGATTCCTCGCTCTCTTACCCCTGATAACAATTACTCTGCTTTCTGCCTGTTGGCTGGTTCTAAGTACTTTATGTAAGAGAAATCTTTAAATATTTGTCCTTCTGTGTCTGGCTTATTTCACTCAACACAATGTCTTCAAGTTTCACCCAAATCGTAGCACGTACCAGAACTTCACTTCATTTATGGCTGAGTAACATTCTGTCATGTTATAGACCACACTTTAGTTATCCATTCATCTGTTGATGGGCACTTGGGGCATTTCCACGCTTTGGCCATTGTGAATAATGCTGCTCTGAATGTCCTTGGACTAATGTCTGTCCAAGTGCCTGCTTTCAGTTCTTAGGGGTATACACCTGGGAGTGGAATTGCTGGGTCAAATGATGTTCTGTTAACTTTCTGAGGATCCAGGTAACTGTTTTCTGTAAATGCATTCCTACCATAAATGCATCCTCATCAACACTTGTTATTTTCAATTTTTAAAAAGTAATAACCTTCCAGGGGCATGTGAAGTGGTGTCTCGTTGTAGTTTTAGCTTGTATTTCTTTAATGGCTAATGTTGAACATGTTTTCATATACTTTTTTAAAAAATTAGTTTAAAATAGTAGACGTTTTTATTATGTACTTTTCAAACATACAGAAAATAGGAAAAAAAGTACAATGGACAAAGATTCAACAATTTATATCCTGCCATATATGCTTCATGGACACACAGGCATCCACATTTTGCTAAACCATTTTAAACTATACTAGAGACATTTTAACATTTCTCTTCTAAATACTCTCAGCATGCAAATTTTTTAAAGAAGACATTTTCCTATAAACTACAATACACTTATCATCACTCATAAAATTACCAAGAATTACCTCATTTAAAACCCAGTCCAAATTTCCTCAGTGTCCCCCATCTTTTCTACATGGCTTTTCAAACCTGAGTCCAATCCAGGATGCCACATTGCATTTAGCCATTAGGTCTTTTAAGCCTCTTTTAATCTAGAACATCATCTACTCTACCTCCTTTTTTTCTTTTATCACATTGATTTTTTGAAGAAATGAGGTCAGTTATTTTCTATAACACTCCATATCCTGGCTATCTTGCCCTTTCTTTTGTGGTGTCATTTAACTTGTTCCTTTATTCCTTGTAATGGAATGGTATCTCTCTTACAATCAACTGAAGCAACGGTGGCTGGGTAAATGTAGCCGTCCATCTGACCAATGGCAGGACATTCATCACCAACTTTCCACTGTTTCAGTGGAGTCGTGATGCTCTTTTTTGGCTTTTATTCTTCTTAACGGGTTTTCTTTCAGGTGTGCCTTTTGGCTTTCTGAAAATTCTGAAATGCCACCATTCTTTAGAGCACGCTTAAATGAAGCCATAGCTTTGCCGTAGGCTTTTGTCAGCGCTGCACCCTCCCAAATCTCAGTCGCCGCTCTGCCCTGCGCCCCACTGGAACAGCCCTGACTCCTCCCGCTCAGGGACCCCGTCCTGCCGCCCGTCACCGTGGCGAGCCTGGTGGAGGACCCACGTGCTCTCTGACCACTTGAATATCTTCTTTGGAGTACTGTCTTCAAATCCTTGGCCACTTTTTAAGTGGGTTTGTCTTTTGTTGTTGAGTCGTAGGAGTCCTTTATATGTTATGGACATGAAACCCTTTTAAGATATAAGATTATAATGAATAGCAACCTAGTTCAACAAGTACTGCCCTAGTTTCCATAGTCCACAAACTCTCTCCTCCTGTATACAGCTATTCCTTCCTCTTTGTAGTGTTATTGGCTACATTGACTGACCTTTAACATGGATTTAAAATGTTATTTTCCACATTTACCTGGGGGGGGGTGGTGGTGGAAGCAGGCAGAAACCAAAAATTCAGTAATACAGAATTTTATGAAATATACAGGCTTTGAATTACTATCTAGTGTCCTTTTACGAAATGCCTGACAACTAACAGGCAAAAGGCCAGAGGAGAGGTAAGTAGAAAAGGTCCTGAGACTTCAGCAATTTCCAGGAACTGGCAATTTCCTCCATCATCATCTCTGTGACTCTTCTCCTCCAAACGCCTCTTCAAGCCTTCCCCCTTAAATCCACCCCAGTAAACGAACTTACTTTCTAGTCATAAAGAATATTCGGTTTTTTCACTTTGGCTATTATTCACAATCGAATTACAGGCTGTTAAGGTCTCTTTTCTTCAGAAATGAAGTGCAGGAGAGCTCCATTCTTCATCGTGGAGCAATTCAGGATGCACCTCTGCACTGCAAACTCTTAGCCGGATGATTGTTTCCACCACATGAAAGACAGACCTTCACCAAACTGGTGTTGGCTTTCTTGATGCAGTCTCTAGACCTTTCACTTTGGTTTGTTTTTCCTGTCTGTGTGTTACCAGAGCACTGGTGGGTGTGGATACAGCCTTTCCCCATCCTCAGGGTTGGCTAGTCGAGGCGCTTCCGTAGCCTGCAGGGGTGCTGCGAGGCAGGTTCAGCTTGCCTTGCTCTCCAAGGA
Source organism: Dasypus novemcinctus (assembly GCF_030445035.2). Lineage (NCBI taxonomy): Eukaryota > Metazoa > Chordata > Mammalia > Cingulata > Dasypodidae > Dasypus > Dasypus novemcinctus. The sequence goes on along the minus strand of NC_080687.1, from coordinate 2,591,842 downwards.
AGAGCTCAGCCGTGACCGGGTGATGGCTCAGAAGATGCAAGGATGAGCAAAAGCGTTGTCGCTGTTTTAAAGAACTGGAAACGGATCCTGATAAAGGAATCCAGTAGTTGTCTCTGCATGTCGAATAGAGAAATCACAATGTGAAAACACTTTTCAGAGCCTACCAGGACAGTCACGTGGAGGCCAGCAAGCCGCTCTCCACTGCGTTGTCCTGTGTTTTCCCCCTTCTTCCTTCTTGCTCTTTTAATGCCAATGAGACAAAACACTGGATTTAGTCTTGACTTTTTGGTATAATTATTCCAATTCTCCATTTTACTTAATTACATTAAATGCCAGAGATAAAGATAACTTAGCACAATTTTGATGAGGAAAAAAGTTATTTTTTCTTAAGCCAGGAAGTTTGGGTAACTTAGCTTCAAAACTTCCATGTGTCTGAGTTGTCCACATGAAGACATGGACAGATCCAATGACCATAAATGAAGTAATGCTAAAAAATAAATATTTAGCACACGAAAGGGGAAAGAAAGGACTACCACATGTCTAAAATAAATATTTCGAAAATGCATGCATTACCAGAGAATATTGTTTTAGAGAAAAATATTTTCTGAATTTAATATTTTTAACTTTTTATTTTGAAATAGTTTCAGACTTACAAAAAAGTTGCTAAAATAGTCCAAAGAGTTTCCATATACTCTTCACATACTGATAAACTTCTTTATTGTTCCCATATACTCATACTTACATACACAATTTCCTTATGTTTAACCCTTTGCATTACTGTGCTACTTTTGTTACAACTGATGAAACAAAATTATCATATTTATACCATTAATTATAGTCCATGGTTTACATCAGGTTTCATTCTTCCTGTTGTACGGTTCTATTTTTTCAGATGTTTTTTTTTAAGATTTTTATTCTGGTAACATATGTGCGACCTAAAATTTCCCATTTTAACCACTTTCAAATGTACAATTCCGTGGTGTTAATTACTGTCACAAGGTTGTGTTACCACCACTACCATCCATCACCAAAATTTTTCCACCACTGCAAACAGAAACTCCATACCTACACAGCAGTAACTCCCCATTTCCTAGCCTCACGGCCTCTGGTAACTGTATTTTAGTTTCTGACTCTATGAATTTCCATATTTTAATTATTATACATAATATTTGTTCTTTTGTTTGGCTTATTTCTCTCAACATGATGTCTTCACGGTTCTTCCATGTTGCTGCATGTATCAGAACTTCATTGATTTTTATGGGGGGATATTATTCCATTGTATGGCTATACCACATTGTGTTTATCGACTCACCTGTGGATGGACATTTTGGTTGGTGCCACCTCTCGGCAATTGTGAATACTGATGTATGTATATTAGTGTCCAATTATCTGAGTCTCTGCTTTCAGTTCTGATGTGTTATTTGGTAATTCTCTATTTAGTGCTCCTAGTTCTTCACATCTTTTTCAACACTTGTAATTTTCTGTGTTTTATTTTTAACAGTAGCTGTTCTAGTGGGTGTGAAATGGTATGTAATTGTGCTTTTGATTTGCATTTTTACAGTTTTCATTTCCTTTAATTCTTTTTTAATTTTTTTCATTTTTTAATCTTTTTTAAAAATATAAATAGATCACACAAAATGTTACATTAAAAATATAAGAGGTTCCCATATACCCTACTCCCCACACACCCCACTCCTTCTACATCAACAACTTCTTTTATTAGTGTAGTACATTCATTTGCATTTGAAGAGTACATTTTGGAGCATTGCTACACAGCATAGATTATAGTTTATGTTGTAGTTTACACTCTCTCCCAATCCATTCAGTGGGTTATAGCAGGATATAGAATGTCCTGCATCTATCCCTGCAATATCATTCAGGACAACTCCAAGTCGCAAAAATGCTCCAATATCACACCTCTTTTTCCCTCTCCCTGCCTTCAGCAACTCCCACGCCCACTGTCTCCACATCAATGATATAATTTCTTCCATTGCTGGAGTCACAATAATTCTGTAGTAGAATGCCGGTAAGTCCATTCTTTCTTTTTTTTCCTTCTGTGTTTGTTAATCATTTGTATATCTTTTTTTCTTTCTTTCTGTGCTTGTTCATCATTTGTATATCTTTTTTTTTGTCTTTATTGATTTTTTAAATATTACATTAAAAAATATGAGGTCTCCATATACCCCCCACCCCCCTCACCCCACTCCTCCCCCCATAGCAACAGCCTCCTCCATCATCATGACACATTCATTGCACTTGGTGAATACATCTCTGAGCATCGCTGCACCTCATGGTCAACGGTCCACATCATAGCCCACACTCTCCCACATTCCATCCAGTGGACCATGGGAGGACCTACAATGTCCAGTAATTGTCCCTGCAGCACCACCCAGGACAACTCCAAGTCCCAAAAATGCCTCCACATCTCATCTCTTCCTCCCATTCCCCACACCCAGCAGCCATCATGGCCACTTTCTCCACACCAATGCCACATTTTCTTTGATTACTAATCACAATATTTCATGAATAGAATATCAGTAAATCCACTCTAATCCATATTCTATTCCTCCATCCTGTGAACCTTGGATTGGTTGTGTCCATTCCACATCTATGTCAAGAGGGGGCTTAGATTCCACATGGATGCTGGATGCAATCCTCCTGCTTTCAGTTGAAGTTCATGAAGCCATTTCCTATTACAAGGTCTTGTATATGCTTCCCTATACTGCTTTCCAAAGTCTTTGTGGTCTTGGCTCTCATATTTAGGTCTTTGATCCATGTAGAGTTGATTTTTATAAAAGGTGTGAGATGGTAATCCTCTTTCATTCTTTTACATATGGATATCCTGTTCTCCAGACACCATTTGTTGAATAGGCCATTCTCTCCCAGTTGAGAAAATTTGGTGGCTTTATCAAATATTATATGGCTATATATATGAAGATCTATATCAGAACTCTCAATTCAGTTCCATCGGTCTGTGTGTCTCTCCTTGTGCCAGTACCATGCTGTTTTCACTACTGTAGCTTTGTAGTATGTTTTGAAGTCAGGTAGTGTGATTCCTCCAATTTCATTTTTCTTTTTCAATATGTCTTTGGCTATTTGGGGCCTCTTTCCTTTCCAAATAAATTTCATAGTTAGTTTTTCTAGTTCCTTAAAGAATGCTATGTTGATTTTTATTGGGCTTGCATTGAATGTGTAGATCAGTTTTGGTAGGATAGACATCTTAATAATATTTAGTCTTCCTATCCAAGAACAGGGAATATTCTTCCATTTATTTAGGTCTTCTTTGATTTCCTTAAACAGTCTTGTGTAGTTCTCTGTGTATAAGTTTTTTACATCTTTAGTTAAATTTATTCCTCAGAATTAGATTTTTTAATTTACTATTGTGAATGGTATTTGTTTCTTGATTTCCTCCTGAGCTTACTCTTTATTGGTGTACAGAAATGCTACTGATTTTTGTGCATTGATCTTATAATCTGCGAATTTACTAAACACATTTATGAGTTCTAGAAGCTTTGTTGTAGACCTCTCAGGGTTTTCTATGTATAGGATCATGTCATCTACAAATAATGAAATTTTGACTTCTTCCTTTCCAATTTGAATGCCTTTTATATCTGGTTCTTGCCTCAGTGCTCGAGCAAGTACTTCTAAGACAATGTTAAATAGAAGGGGAGAGAGTGGGCATCCTTGTCTTGTTCCTGATCTTAGAGGGAAGGATTTTAGGATTTCACCATTGTAAATGATGTTGGCTGTGGGATTTTCATATATACTCTTTATCATGTTCAAAAAATTTCCTTGTATTCCAATCTTTTGGAGTGTTTTTATCAAGAAAGGGTGCTGTATTTTGTCAAATGCTTTTTCTGCATCTATAGATATAATCATGTGATTTTTTCCCTTTGATCTGTTTATATGGTGTATTACATTGATTGATTTTCTTATGTTGAACCATCCTTGCATACCTGGAATGAATCCCACTTGGTCATGGTGTATAATTCGTTTAATGTGTTGTTGAATACGGTTAGCAACTATTTTGGTGAGGATTTTTGTGTCTAGGTTCATTAGAGAAATTGATCTGTAATTTTCCTTTCTTGTGGTGTCTTTGTTTGGCTTTGATACTAGGGTAATGTTGGTGTCATAGAATGAGTTCGGTAATGTTCCTTCTGTTTCGATTTTTTGGAAGAGTTTCAGCAGGATTGGTATTAGTTCTTTCTGGAATGTTTTATAGAATTCACCTGTGAAGCCGTCTAGCCCTGGGCTCTTCTTAGTTGGGAGGTTTTTAATGACTGATTCTATTTCTTTACTTGTGATTGGTTTGTTGAGATCATCAATGTTTTCTTTCATCAATATAGGCTGCTTATGTGTTTCTAGGAATTTGTCCATTTCCTCTGAATTGTCATTTTTGTTGGAATACAGTTTTTCAAAGTATCCTCTTATGATAGTCTTTATTTCTGTGGGGTCAGTGGTGATATCTCCTTTCTCATTTCTTATTTTGTGTATTTGCAGCTTCTCTCTTTTTTTCTTTGTTAGTCTCTCTAAGGGTTTGTCAATTTTATTGATCTTCTCAAAGAACCAGCTCTTGGTTTTGTTTATCATTTCAAGTGCTTTTTTATTTTCTATTTCATTTAGTTCTGCTCTTATCTCTGTTCTTTCTTTCTTTCTTCTTCCTGTGGGGTTACTTTGTTGTTTTTTTACTAATTCCTCCAAATGTTAGTTCTTCAATTTTTGCTCTTTCTTCTTTTTTGATGTATGAATTTATGGCTATAAATTTCCCTCTCAGTACTGCTTTTGCTGCATCCCATAAGTTTTGGTATGTTGTGTTATCATTATTATTAGTTTCAAGGTACTTTTTAGTTTCTTTTGAGATTTCCTCTTTGACCCACTGTTTTTCTAAGAGTGTGCTTTTAATTTCCATATGTTGGTGTGAAATCTGGTCCTCTGGCCCTTACAGATTTCCAGCTTCACTTCACTGTGGTCAGAGATATTATTTTGTATGATTGATCTTTATGAATTCATTAAGCCTTTCTTTGTGGCCTAGCATATGGTCTATCTTGGAAAATGATCCATGTGCACTTGAGAAAAATGTATATCCTGCTGTATTCAGGTGTAATGATCTGTATATGTCTATTAGATCCAGCTCCTCTAATGTACTGTTCAAATATTTTGTTTCTTTAGTGATTCTCTTTTGAGATGTTCTGTCCAAAGTTGATAGTGGTGTATTAAAATCTCCCACTATAATTGTAGAGGCATCTAGTCTTTCACTTAGTTTTTCCAGTGTTTGCCTCACGTATTTGGAGGCGCCCTTGTTAGGAGCATAAATATTTATGATTGCTCATTCTTCTTGAGAGATTGTCCCTTTCACTAATATGTAGTATCCTTCTTTATCTCTCACAATTATTTCACATTTAAAGTCTATTTTGTCTGATATTAATATAGCTACTCCTGACTTTTTTGGTTATTGTTTGCTTGTAAGATTGTTTTCCAACCATTCGCTTTCAGCCTCCATGAATCCCTGGGTCTAAGATGTGTTTCTTGTAGACAGCATATAGATGGGTCATATTTCCTTATCCAATGTCCCAGTCTGAGTCTTTTGATAGGTGAGTTTAATCCATTGACATTCAGTGTTATTACTTTCAAGGAATTATTTATGTTAATTCCCATATTTTGATTGGACTTGTGTTTGTCATATTTTGTTTGTTTGTTTCCTTCTCTTTTTTGTCTTTTTGGTTGCTCTTACACTCTCCTCCAACTCTGCCTCTCCTGTTTTTTCCTTTCTTCCAGCAGAACTCCCTTTAGTATTTCTTGAAGGGGAGGTTTCTTGTTGGCATACTCTTTCAATTTCTGTTTATCTGTGAATATTTTGAACTCTCCATCATTTTTGAATGCTAGTTTAGCTGGGTAGAGTATTCTTGGTTGGAAATTTTTTTTCTTTTAGTACCTTGACTATATCATACCACTGCCTTCTTGCCTCCATGGTTTCAGATGAGAAATCAGCACTTTATCTTATGGAGCCTCCCTTGTATGTGATGGTTTTCTTTTCTCTTGCTGCTTTTAGAATTTTCTCTCTGTCTTGAGCATTGGATAATTTGACAAGTATATGTCTTGGGGTGGGCCTGTTGGGGTTTATGATGTTTGGGGTGCATTGTGCTTCCTGGATATGTACATCTGTCTCTCTCAGTAGATTTGGGAAGTTTTCAGCCATTATTTCCTGCAACACCCCTTCTGTCCCCTTTCCCTTCTCTTCTCCTTCTGGGATGCCTATAATACATATATGCGTTTTGCATTATCATTCAGGCCCCTAAGTCCTAGCTGGATTTTTTCTATTTTTTATCGATCAATTCTACTACCTGTTTGATTTCAGATGTACTGTCTTCAAGTCACTAATTCTCCCCTCTGCCTCTTCTAATCTGCTGCTATTTGCTGAGAGTGTATTTTTGATTTCTTGAACTGTGGTGTTCATTCCCATCTTATCTGTTATCTTTTTTCATATGTCTGCAATTTCCTCTCCAAGTGTTTTCTTCATATTGTTAAACTCTTTCTTTACTTCAGTAAGTTGATCTCTAATATATGTTTTGAGATCTTTAATTACTTGTCTGATGTTCTGCTCCCCCTCCTGGTTTTTAGTTCATTCATTGGATTCAGCCATGTTTTCCTGATTATTGGTTTGGTTTGTAGTTTTTTGTTGCTGTCTGGTCATCATTTTATCTTAACGGGTTTAATCAGTTCCTTAGCTTCTTTGTCTAGTCTTGGGGATTAATTAGTTGCTGTTCTTGCATAAGTGTTATGTCTTCTCTTTGTCACTTTGTTCTTCTTACTCTAATTTCTTGTTGCTGGCTAAGTTCACTTTGAAGGAAAATATTAGGGCCAGGGAAAGGAAATTGTGTAAGAAAAGAAAATGTGTGAAGTAGTATTGGTAATAAATGTTAACAGAGCAACAATGTGAGATCTGGGAGAATGGATATTAGACTCATGTAAGTTGTGTAGAGTTATAGCAGTAAGTAGAGTACCTACAAAGAGATAGTCAACTGAATATGGGGAGGAATATAGTATGAATTAAGAAGCCAGTATTTTCATGAGAGAGGGAAAGAGAAAAGAAAGACAGTAATATCAAGAGTGGATAAAAGACAGAAAACAGAACAAAGGTATTAGAAATTAAAGTTAGACAGTTTGGGGACCAAATAAAGGGAGGTGGAATGTAAGAGAGACAGGAGATGATGGAAGATAGCAAGATGTGGGGGAAAGGGGATAGTGTAGGTGGCCAAAATCAGTTCACACAGAAATGAGGAATTGGAGGATAAGGAAACCTGCAGCACCTATTGCATAAATAAAATAAAATAAAATAAGAAGAAAAAGAGAGAAAAGAAAAAAAGAGAAGAAAAAAGAGAAGAAAAAAAGGAGGGTGGCAAAGAAAAGGGAGGGAAACAAGCAAGAAAAAGAAAATAAGAAAAAAAACCCTAAATAAACAAAAAAGAACCTTGGGGGATACAATGGGAGAAAAGACCAGGAGAAAATGCAATATTAGCAACCAAGGCAATAAAAAAAAAGAAAAAAGAGAAAAAAAAAACAAACCACAAACACTGAGGACTAGGACAATCAAGGACCTCAGATGGACCTCAGGGCGTGGTGGATTCAGGGATGGGAAGTCTGTGATATTGCAGACTCAAGAGGTGTGAGTCTCTGGAGTGTGGGCCACCAGGGTTTAGGGGACACAGACCTGGGAACCATGCATCTGGTTAACAGGGAGCCTGGGAGCACAGCAGCGCAACACAGCCTTCAGGGATCCCCGCAGCTGGGCACCAGCCCTAGGGGGAGGGGTCAAGCCTGCAAACTCTGATCTCTGTGTCAGAAACCCAAAATTCCACCTCTCACAAGAGTCTCTTCTGTCACTGTCTCACCAAATCGTCTTCCAGACACCTCCCGCCCTGCAAGCCCCCAAAACAGCATGCTGGTGGTGCCGCTGCACTACAAACAATTCAGGGACCGCCGCAGATGGGGGTCCAGCCCTAGGGGAGGGGCTCCAGCCAGAAGCTCTGACCTCCATGTCAGAAACCCAAAATTCCACATCTCGCAAGATTCTCCTTTTTTTTTTTTTAAATTATTTATTTATTTTTTAAAATTACATTAAAAAAATATGAGGTCCCATTCAACCCCACCGCCCCCACCCCCCACTTCCCCCACAGCAACACTCTCTCCCATCATCATGACACATCCTTTGTACCTGGTAAGTACAACTCTGAGCATCACTGCACCCCATAGTCAATGGTCCACATCATAGCCCACACTCTCCCACGTTCCATCCAGTGGGCCCTGGGGGGATCTACAATGTCCCGTAATTGTCTGTGAAGCACCACCCAGGACAACTCCATGTCCCGAAAATGCCTCCACATCTCATCTCTTCCTCCCATTCCCCAAACCCAGCAGCCACCATGGTTACCCTTCCCACACCCATTCCACATTTTCTCTGTGGACATAAGATTCTCCTTTGTCACTGTCTCACCAAATCGACTTCCAGACACCTCCCACCCTGCAAGCCCCCGAAGCAGCCCGCTCAGGGCTTGGGAAACTCCCCTGCACAGCAAAGCTTCCAGGAATTGCCGCCGCTGGGCTGCCAGCCCCAGGAGGAAGCGTCCCGCGCACAGCCCCAATCTCCATGAAAGAGACCCAAAACTCTACCTTTTACAAGAATTTTCTCTGTCACCGTCCCACTAAATCAACATCCAGACACCTCCTGCCCTGCAAACACCCGAAACAGCCCAGTCCAGCAGGATTCCAACCCTACTCATCTGCTTCTTTGCAGGAGAGATTATAAGGTGCACTCACTCAGACGCCATCTTGCCCCACCTCCCAGTAAGTCCATTCTAATCCGTATTTCATTCCTCCATCCTGAGGACCCTGGGATGGTGATGTCCACTCCACATCTAAATTGTGAGGAGGCTTAGAACCCACATCGCTGATGGGTGGAATTCTCCTGATTGCAGCTGTAGACTCTCAGTTCCCTGATGTGGTGGCTGACCACAAAGCAGGTAGAGACAACTGAGGGAGTGCTGAGTTCTCATCCTGGGGATCTCTGTTGCATTCCCCAATGGAACAGCAACAATCCCCCAAGTGCAAAGGCAAAGACCAGTGAAGAAGGATAGGCCAATGATGGGCCCTTGATACTGATGACTATGCTTATAAGCCTTTGCTCTTGAAATTGCAACTTAACCTAGTGCTGTAGGGTACAGCAGTTACCTCCTCTTGAGCCTCCATGTTGCACAAATGTGACCATTCTCTAAGCCAAACTCAGCATGTAAATGCATTACTTTCACCCCAGCATGGGACATGACTCCCAGGGATGAACCTCCCTGGCATGGAGGGATTACTACCAAGCACCAGCTGGTGAGGCAACTAGAAAAAGACCTTGAATAAAAGGGGGAAATGGTGAAGACAAATGAGTTTGTATGGCTAAGAGGCTTCAAAATGAGTCAGAAGTTATCAGAGAGGTTGCACTTAATCACATCTCAGCAGGATCTTAGAGACAGCCAAGTAGATAAACCCCAAGTAGTGGTGTTCTTGAGGGCTATGGAGACACCCACATCCTACACTCATAATAGATGGCTCTGGAGTTCAGTGCCTTGCCCTACTTTGGAATTTGTGCTCCTGAGTGTAATGGAGTTGGACTCAGGTGTGCCCTCTCTATGCATGTCTCTTCTGTCACTTTTACTCAACCTGAGGTTGGTGTATGCTCAGGACACTTGAATTTCAGGACTGTCTATGTGCCAGCTGGGCCCTGAACCTCAGCAGAGTTGTCACACCTACTCGTGGGTTTGTTGGACTTACCCAGGTCAGCTAACAGAGAGGTGAGGATGATCAACCTCCCTTAATTCTTAATTGCCTTCTAGTAATGAGAAAACTGTTTTCCGTACATTTACCAAGTATCTTGACATGCAAGCTTTCTGCTTGGAGGAGGTTTTATTTGTTGTTTATGAAGTGCTACAATGCCATCACATTGTCCATTGGGAGTTCTGTGTCTTGGCTATAACATATGAAATGACTGTATCTAGGAAAATCAGACCTCCCTGATCCCAAGTCTTCCCCAAATTCCTTACCTGTCTCGATTTGCTGTGAGCCTGGAAATAGGATGAGAATTAAGTATGTGATGTGCAATGGGTGGCCAGGCAGGAAGATGTAGCTATTACAGTCGGGGTCGGGGAGGACAGGGCCTAGATGAGGGTAAGGAAAGGCCCAGGATGAGGTGAATGTCTGAGATGAATTTATCCAAGCATTCCAGAAGCAGGAAGGAAGAGAAATAATCAACTTACTGCACCTGAAGAACTGCTGTAGAGTTGTGTCTTCTGGGAGGCACGAGAACTTTTGAGACCTTGATGATTTTTTCTAAGTTTTTCTTATCACAAGATGGCAAGATGGTGTGTCTTTTTATAAACCAACCATTCATCAAAACTTATATTCTTATGATAAATACTTTCAAAAATGACAAGTTCTGCAAGTCTGGAGCCCATAAACCCAACAGAAGATAACAGAACCAGAGGCAGAGAAAACTCTTTCTTTTCCCTCCTCCTTACCTGGAAGTCTGAGTTTGAGAAACAAATTTTGAAAGGTGTACGGCAGGCAGATGGTTCTGTTACCTATTGCTTGGTTGAAGGAAACAGAAGGAGATATGAGTTGTTAGCCTGAGTAGGGAAAGACTTTGCTAAGCAGAAGTAAGTAGAATGCAGATTTTGAAGGCCCAATCAGTTTCGAAAATGTATACATAAGGCTGGGCCAAAGGATGTTTTTGTTGTTATTTTGCCATAATATTTAATGGGTGAAACCTCTAGACTTTCTTTTTTGGTTTTAAAAGTAAGACCTCCAAAATTGCCACATCAAAATTTTCAGTGATTATTTCTCATGAATTAGTCAAACCATATGGAATAACGGGTTTTTTTAAAAGTATGGCCTATTTTGATGAAAATATGGTTATCATTATGCTTACTTTTTATTTTCCTCCAATTTTCTATCTGGTTCAAGTAGCAGATTTTAAATTTTTTTGTTTGTTAAGTTTATTGTAAATGTGCCAAAATTTGTCATCTGCAATGCTTACTATATGCTCTGTTAGGAGAAACAAAATGTTCTTTTTAGTTAGGTATGATTTCAGATACATAAACAAAACAATGAAGTAATTTTTTCCTTTTGATTTCTAGGAGTGGTTATTCATTCAGACCAACAGTTCTCAACCAGGTTGGCATAGTAGACCTGAGATTGACTTGGAAACTTGGGTACGTAGTCCTGTTTCCTCCCCCCAGAAGCCTTCCCCGCTTCACACAGATATTCTCATATACACGGTTTTGAGGACAATTGCCTGGATTAGGAGAGTATCCAAGCCTGGTCCAGAAATGTGGTCTCTGTTCATGTAGGTTAAGGAGCATGGGATAAATCACTCCATTTGGTGCATAACTCCTGTGTGCCAGGCATGATGCCGTGCCAGGAGACTACAAGGCTCAGGAACATTGTCCCTGCCTTCAAGGACCTCTCAGTTTCTTTTGATTTATGTGATGCAGCAGGATGTGTGCTATGTTGGTTAAAACATTCTCTATATGATCAGAATCCACAACATACTGATGGGTTAAGAAAAGTTCACTAGAGGAGGTGATATTGTGGCTGTGGTTGAAAGATACCTAGATCTAAAGGGGGGCTGCTGTGTGTGGTTGTTGGTGTTTAAGGATACGATTGAGTTTGGGGATTATTAAAGAGAACATTCCAAAGATAAGAGCATATGCCAGAGCATAAAGGAGGGAGTCAGAATGACCTATTGAGTAGGTCATTGTAGTTTGGGCAAATGATGCCTGATGGATGAAGTGGGAGAGGTTCAGGGGGTAGGCGCTGGAGATGAAGGGTCTTATGTGCTAAGGTAAGGAACTGGGTCTTTATCCTGAAAGAAATAGGTTGACTTTAAAGTAGGACAAGACATAATCATGTTTGTGTTGTTGAGAAATAACTGATAGAGGAGCCAGGCCACCAGAGGCTGTGAGAAGGCTAATGCCGTAAACCAGTTGAGAAATTGTGGTAGAGAAAACTAGCATAATGAGAATGGTGATGGAGAAAAGAGGATAGAAACAAGATATTTATCTCAAGTGGACGTATAGAATATTGAATATTTTATGATCTTCTTTGTTGCTGCCACCAAGATTTCTCACCTTGGATTGTCTCAATAGCCTTCTAGTTGGTTCTCCTCTCTCTTCTATAGTGGACAGTATGCCAAGTGTCCCTACATCTTCTCCATCCAAAGAAAATAGAAAACAGACCCTGCCTTTACTTTATGCTTTTATAGACTATTTTACTTGTCTTCGTCAACAGAAAATAGTCCCTGTCTTTACCTACCCCTTATTAAATAGGAAAAATTTCCCTATTTGTCCTTACTCAGTTCTGCCTTCATAAGCACATTCTTTCCTACTTAGATGGAGTACATGTAGATATGTTAGAGCAAGAAATTAAATAACTAACAAGTAGCTTACACAATTCTTTTTATTTTAATGGTTATGAATTTTAATTTTGGAACTTAAAAAAATATAATTCTACCACTAAAGATAATCACTTTTAAAATTCTGCCAAAAGTTGCTTTTCCTGTTCTTTTATATGGATACATACTTTTCAGAAATGGACCTACACTTATATTCTTGGTAGCAGCCTGTGGTGAAACATTTTATTCTTCTGAACATTCTGTCATATTTTTAAATAAAAACATTAAGTTTTTTGCCTTATTCTAAGAACAGTCATAATTCAGCCATTCTCTTAAAGTTGGGCATACAGGTTGTTTTCAATTCTCCTCTATTATAAATGAACCTACACCAAACACTTTTTACGAGCATATAGTGTGCTTCTCTGATTATTTCCTTAACCAAAGGGGTTCCATGTTTCTCATTCAAAATGACCTTTGGAAGAGCTGGCCCAATTTATGTTTTTATCGCCAGGCTATGAAGGTGTCAGGAAAAGAGAAAAACAAACAAGCAAAATCACATCTTGCAAAGAGCATAATTAAAGTTATTATAAAATATTTTGGAACTTCTGTAACTGGGTCATTTTCTCCTCTTAATACCCAATTACCAGCTTTGAACTGTTACAGGGTGTGTGAGGTAACCACAAGTCCATAGGTCTTCGAATTAATTATTAGGGGTATGAGCACATGAGTAATAATATTCTACTAAGCGGACATTATCTTAAGTAAGTCTCAGGTTGTGCCTTAATATAGATTTTGTACTTTAGAAATTTTCCCTTTGCTGGGGAGTTAAATCTCATGCGCTTGGTATTGATTGTGAAAAGTAAATTCCAACAAGTATAGGAGAGGTAATTTCTTCTTAGAATTATATGATATACTCCATTCAAATATTTTATACCTGGAAGGAAAAAAGATGTGACAGTAATTTTTTGAGGTTATCCAGGTATAACTAAAGTACACAGAGATATGAAAAGGATTAAATAAGGCCTTGATGATTTTTCATAATTAATATGTCTTCTTATACGTTTTCAGAGTGATTTTTGTTCTAAGATATTAAATTTTGCTCTAAAAGATATAAGAATCAGAAACTAGAAGAAAAGTTTTCATGGTGTGCATTTTCCCTAACTAGATGAAGAAAACTGTGAGAAGAAGCTGTGAAGGCTGCAAAGGGCATCAAGTGAGGGAACTCTCCTTGCATAGGATGGGAGTAGCTGATGGGGAGGCAGCTAAAGAAACCTCTAGTCCATTTCTTCTCTTGCTGTGGAAAACATGGGACCTTTGATTAACCTGTTGGTGCCAAGGAACTCAGTCTGACCTACCATCTATGCTACAACAATTTCACAAGATTACGCTTTCATGTGGCTCATCCAAACCCCATTATCCGCAGGAAACTCGAACTCTCTTGTTTACTCCCTAGATTATCTCACTCCTTCTCTGCTGGCCATGGTCCAGAAACCCCATGCATTATACATTATGTGCATCTTGCTGTTCCATCTGTACTACCCACAGTGATGGGTCCAAAGAGAAGCTCATGAAAGAATAATTAGTCTCCTTTCTAGGCATTGAAATATAAACTTTCCTTTCTTCTGGAATTTCACTTCTTGGGCCTATCAGTAGTCACAACTATACCATGGGGTCACTCAGAAAAAAAAATCCAGAAAGAAATTAAAGCTATTTGCATGAAATCCCTAGTTCCAATTCCAATTTGTGAGCTGTACCAATATATTTACTGGTATATAAATTAATAATTTTGCTGTTTTGTTCAGTTTATTATGAGTTGGTTTTATATTGTTTGCTAACAGATGAATCCTGACTAATAAACACATGAATATAAAATGGGAATATATGATTAAAAAGTAATAAATAAAAATCATGTTCAATTAGACAATGGGAGAGCATAGCATTTTAAATAAATCTTGTTTTTTAATATCCTATTGTCAATTCTTCTCAAAATCAAGAAAAATGGCATGCACTATTAAATTTAGTATTCTGAATTCTGTGCCTATGTATATGTAGGTGCTCTGTGCACCAGAACTGACAACTAGGTATTATTTTGCTTCAGAATAAATAAAAGTGCAGTATTTGAAGAACAAAACTACAGAGCTATGAATTTTCAGAAGCTCGTATTGTGATTTGATCTGTTAATAAAATCAGATTCATAACCGGGCCAACATCTTGCTAGGTGCAATTGTTCATTGACAAGACACTATTAAGAGTCATATAATGGCTCAGAACTACAAAATGATAAAATGTGTAGGAATTTCAAAGCAATATTTCTGTCTGAAGAAAAGAAGAAGGGCATCTGGATTTCTCAGAACTGCGTTTAACCTGATATTGATTACAGGCTTTCTCACTTTCCCAACGAAATGAGCAGAAAAACTCAGAGCAAGAAGCCAAGTCCTTGTACGTGGGACGGGGCCAGCATAGTCAGGGTTTATGATTCTTGGCTAATATGGAGAGTTTTTTAAAGAGAATTTGAATAAAACTGTAAACTCTTAAACGTTTTCCTGTATCTAATAACCACCAGCAGATGTGTACAGCTGAACAACAGCTGGTAAAACAATGTCTTGTTTATAGCCTAATTGTCTAGGGATGGCAATTAAAGACAGGAAGATTGGACCAACTCACAAGTGGAAACAATACCATTTTGATTTAGGAGGAATTGTTGAAAATAATTCAAGGAAATGTTGAAAACATAGGTATTTATCTCAGTCAACATTCATGAAATATAATCTATATGGAGCATACTTCATTAGGGGCCATGAGGGGACAAAGATGAAAAAAAAAGGTAGCGCTTTTCTAAAGCCTAAAAGTTCGGAGGAAAGATGGTGTGGTGGTCTGGAACTCTGTGCCCCAGGAAAACATGTTCTTCAACTTAACTCATTCCCGGGGGTGTGAGCCCAGTGTAAGTAGGACTTTTCGGTGAGGTTGCTTCAGAGAAGGTGTGACCCATCTCATTCAGGAGGTCTTAATTGCTGGAGTCCCTTATGAGCAGAATGAAATTCAGACACGGAGAGACCAAAAGTGGAAGTCAATGGAACCCAGGAGAGAAGGGCTTGGCCAGGAGAGGCATCCCGTGAATAGCCTTGAGGAGCCCAGCACCTCACTGGGAGCCAGCCCCAGGGTGCCGCGGGACTCAAGGAGGCCCCTTCACCTTGACGCTGTCTTGATTTGAACTTTCCTGGCCTCAAAACCATGAACCAGTAAATTCCCTTTGTTGAAATCAACCTTGTATAGTATTTTTTAACACCTTCTACCCCCCACACTGTTTTATTCTTTTCACAAATTATATCTTTATAAATTGTGTGTTCAGAGCCATAGATTTATTATTACTTTTAATACATTTGTATTTTGAAACCTGTAAGAAGTGAAATGTGAAGGTACATACCAAAAATAGAATACAGTAGTATGGGCTTTGTAATTATCCATGTGGCTGGTATGTCCAAATTCTGGTGTTCTTTGCTGGTGGTTTCTGATTTTTATCTTTTATGTAGGTTTTCATTTCCTGTTTGTAATATTTTGTTGCACATTGTACATTTAAATATTTTAATGTGTTAACTGGGATTTGGTCTCTGAGCTGACTGTCCCTTAAGTTTGTATCCAGCTGGTGATCTGACAGAAGTTTCCTGGAGTGCCAGGAGCCAAAACAAATAAACCAATGCAGAAAACTCCTGTCACGGCCTTTGCAAATTGGTTCTGTACTGTCTGGTACTCGATTTCTGAGCTTAACCCTCTTACCGTGAAACTGAGATCTGCCTGAGACAAAAGCACAGGGTCCTCTCTGGCCTTTTCTGAGCATGCTTCTTGTCCTGGGTATGTTTGTAGTCTTAGTGATGTGGATGCCCATTTATAGGACCTGGATACCCTCCTTTTGTCCTCTCCCCGTTCTGAATGCTCTATTGTATATCTTAAAGCTGGTGATCCTTTGTCCCAGGCCAGTTCAATTTGATTGTTCCTTATACTGATGACCTGTGAGCCAGTGGCTTGAGTGTGCAGGGCAAGTGCTGGGATGGCGACACAGAAATAAGCGTCCTGGTTCCATGTTTCAGGCTCCACCAGGCAGACTAGCATAGACACACATGCACCCCAATATGCCCCTGGAGATTACACTGCTCCCTCCAGAATGGAGCCAGGGACCCCCGCTGAGACCATGGGCTGGCTCACACTACGTTAGGCGGCACTGGGGGAGGGCCCTGCAAGGGTGCTGCAAGCTTTCTCTACCATTTTCAGTTGGATTGTTCTTGATTGGGTGCTTTCTCAATTACTGCAACTCTTTAACTGTTTTCCAGAGTTCTTTGGGCCTATTGCTCAAAAATTCTGTTGGGGAACAGAACCGCGGAGTGTCTTACACCATCTTGGTCAACTGGAAGTCAGGGTATATTCCTTGATTGCACCGTTTTATAGTTTTGGAAAAAGCATAATGTTATGTATTTACCATTTCAGTATCATACAGATTATTTCACTGTCCTTAAAAAATGCCCTGTACTCCACCTTTTTATCCCCTTTCTTCTTCTTTCCCTGGCAACCAGAGATCTTTTTTTACTGTCTCTATATTTTGCCTTTTCCAGAAGGCCACATACTTCGAATCATGCAATGGTAGACTTTACAGACTGGCTTCTTTCACTTAGCAATTAGCATTTAAGGTTTCTCCATGTATTTTCATAACTTGATAACTCACTTCTTTTTATCATTGAATAATATACCACATCTTATTTTTCCATTCATTTATCAAAGGACAATGAAACAATTGTGTGCAGGCTTTTGTATGGGTATCCATATACAACTCAGGAAAAATACCCAGGAGTGTGATTTTTGGGTTGTATGGTAAGTCAATGTTTAGGTTTGTAAGAAATGGTCAAATTGTCTTCCAAAGTGACTGCACCATTTTGTGTTCCCACCAGCAGTCAGTGAGAGTTCCTGTAGCCCCACATTCGCACCAGCGTTTAGTGTTGTCAGTGCTTCAGCTTTCAACCATCCCATAGTTTTGTAATGGTAACTCACTGCTTTAATTTGCAATTCCCTAATGACAAATGCTATTGAGTGTCTTTAAAGATGCTTATTTGCCATATCCAAATCTTTCTTGGTGAGCTGCCTGTCAGATCTTTTGCCCATTTTTAAATTAAGTTGCTAAATTGACTTTTAAGAGTTCTCTGTATATTTTGGATACAACTCCTTTGTAAGATATGTGTTTTTCAAATATTTTCTTGCAGTCTGTAACTTATCTTTTCATTCTCTTAACAGTGTTCTTAACGAAGCAGTTTTTAATTTTAATGAAGTCCAACATCAATTTTTTCTTTTATGAATTGTGCTTTGGATGTTGTATCTAAAGCACTCACCACACTCAAGGTCACACAAATTTTCTCCTACATTATCCTCTAGAAGTTTTACTTTTAAATTAAATCTATCATCCATTTTTGAGTTAATTTTCATGAAAAGTTTAAGGTTTGTGTCTGGATTATATATTTTTTCTTCCAAGTGGGTATGTAGATGTCCAGATGTTCCACCACCATTTTTTGAAAAGACTATCCTTTATTTTATTGAATTGCCTTTATTCTTTTGTCAAATATCCATTGACTTAGTATTGATTACTATAATAAACTTTGCCTAATAAATAGTTCCTAAATTTCTACCTGATTAAATTGGGTCTAGTTTTCAGGAATAATTCATTCAGGAAGCACTTAATAATATTTCTTCCACTGAGCTGGAGCCTTAATTTATACATTGCTTATTGATCTTGTTTCTCTTCCAGTATTATTTTTTAATTCTCATGAAAAGTTTCTTATATTTTCAGGCTAATTGTCATTGTCAACCATTTGAAGAATGTAATCATGGAACTCATTGATTTATCTTGCATGAATTTCCTTAGTTAACTTTTCTCTTTCGTATTTGTCTGTGTCTCCATAACTCTTTGTGAAATTTCACAAAACTTTCAGAAATACATTGTTAATTGCTTCATTGCTTAAAAATGAGGGTAGTCTAACAGCCTTATTCATATATGGTTTAGTTGTCTAAGTGTTGTTTTTGGAACCTTGTTTGGTTAGAGAAGCACCCTTTTCCCCTATCATATTGTAGAAATCTCATCAATGAATATTTATTACATGTTATGTAAGACCTTACAGAGACCCACAGAAGTGAATGCAATGCTCCTATTTTCAAGAAATATAAGACAAATTTTAAGAAATGTTATTTTCCAATATCAATAGATTAAAAGAAATAACTGTTCAGATGAAAGTAAAAAGGATTAACAATAATAAAATTAGCTCACATTTTCCTTTGACAAATTTATTTTTGCTGTGTGTGTGTGTGTGTGTGTACATTATGTGACAATGGTACTGGTTGTCGGATACCTCATTTTGAATTCCTTGTCTGTTATTTATGATAGATATGTGTGTACCCCATCAACATTTTCCCACATGGTTCCTCTTATGATTAGCATTTTCCAATTGGCTGCTCATATTTAAAGGTGCAGCTAATGGTTATGAAGTAGAGTTAATGTACTAAATGATATGACAGAGAATATTGTACTTATGGAGAAAATGGGGAAGTAGGTACAGGATTTACTCTCTTGTCTGAAATAACAAAAACCAAAGGACAAAATATACAAAACGATGTTTGTCAAGAGACTGGGCACAAAGCAATGAAGAATGTCAGTCCTTAAAAGACAGGAAACAAGTGAGGCGAGCATTGTGATCACCCCAATTTGTTGTCCTAAGACACTTTCCTGGCTGCAGTACATGTTAGAAATGGGCAGGCATCTGTGATGAGTATACAGAGAGAGTGATTGGGCTAGAGTTCACAGGACAGAGTAGCAGAGAAGACAGAGCAGCACAGAGGATTTCCATTATCTGCAGAAAATCCTTCTTGAATATTAAGCAGAGTACGGAGTGCCTCATTCATAACATTCATAAGTTCCCACCAGCCAAACTGAAAGACCCCATAATTAACAGAGAATTTGGAAGAGTATTTTGAAGGGTCTTTCCTAAATGGCAGAGGTTAATTAGTCTTAGACTATACATAAATTTCATCCTGCTTATCAAATCCTAAAAGCAAGACTCCAAAGGATCAAAGTCTTTCCAAGTAGCTTGACTAGATTCTTGAACAAAGTTCAAGAATATTTTAGGGATACAAAAATATCCAGCACCCAGCAGGGCAAAATTTACAATGTCTGGCATCCAATCAGATTACCAGACATGCAAAGAAGAACCAAATGTAATGTCTAATGAGGAGAAAAATCATGGAGTTGAAACTGACCCAGAAACAATATAATCATTAGCAGTGTCCAAGAAGGACACTGAAACACTTATTATAAATACATGCTGTATGTTTAAAAAATTAAGTAGAGATATGCAAGATACATATAAAAAATGCCAAATCAAACTTTTCAAAATGAAAGCTACAATGCCCAAAATGAAAAATCAATGGATGGTATTATCATAAGGTTATACATTACAGAATAAAGGGTTAGTGAACCTGAAAACAAAAATAGTAAATCTTGAAAATGAAACACAGAGGAAAAAAAAGAATAAAAAATGAAATGAGCAACAGTGAGCTATGCTACAACTTAAGAGCAGCCTAGTAGATATGTAATTGGAATCCCAGAAAGAGTGTGTGGGGAGGACAGAACATACATTAATGGCATAATGACTTAAAATTTTCCAAATTTGATTTGAACTCTAAAACCACAGATTCAAGAAATTAAACACACCCTTAGGAATAAGAAAATTAGGAAAAAACAGACCAAGTAGCATCATAATTGATTTTTTCCAAAGCAGTAATAAAGAGAAAAACAGCCAGAAGGGAGAAAAAGACATTATATAGAGAGGAGCAAAGATAATGTCAACAGCAAGATTTCTTATTGGAAATGACACAAGTAAGAAGACAGTGAAGCAGCAATTTTACAATACTACATATTTTTAAACATTTTCAACCTAGAATTGAATATCCATCAAACTATTTTGATGAAGGTATAATAATCATTTTCCCATACATAGAAAAGCTCAAATAATTCATCAACAGCACTAAAAGAAATATTAAGGGAAAGAAAATTGATGTCAGATGAAAATAAGGAGCTTCAAAAAGCAACAAGGAAAACTAGAAATGGTAACCATATGTGTAAATATGTAATATTTTTCTTATTATTTCAATGTCTTTAGAAATGGTAACCATATGTGTAGATATGTAAAATTTTTCTTATTATTTCAATATCTTTAAAAGATAATTAATATTAAACATAAGCAAAAAATTACAAGCCATACTAAGAAACAGGAAGCTATGGGAACAAAGTCAAATTTCAGAGGAGACTCAGAAGTTGGAACAACTAATCAAAGATTTTCAAACATTTCTCTTAAATCAGTTCAAGGAGATTAAAGGAAATATGTGTAAAGAGAAAAAGGATTATTAAGAAACAATATGTGAGTAAAAAAGAAGAATTTGGAAGTATAAAAAGAAACATAACAAATTATGGGGATGAAAAGCACTATAGGAGATATTAAAAATACACAAGAGGCATGCAACAGCAGATCTGGGCATGCAGAAGAAAGAATCAGCAAATTAGAAGACAAGGCAATAAAAATCATACAGACAGAAAAACAGATAGAAAAAGAACAGAAAAAATTGAGCAGTGTGTCAGGAGTTTGAGGGACAACACAAAAACAAACAAACATGCATGCCCTGGGTGTGCGAGAAGAAGAGCAGGGAAAAGGGAAGAAAGAATATTTGAAGAAATAATGGCCCAAAACTTCCCAACTCCTATTAAAGGCATAAATTTACATGTAGAAGAAGTGAAATATACACCAAACAGAATAAATCCTAGTAGACCTGAGACACATACTAATCAGAAGTTCAGATGCCAAGATAAAGAGAGAATTCTAAAAGCTGCTAGACAAAACTGACGCATCATATACAAAGGATCTGCAATAAGACAAAGTGCTGAGGAAGACTGGGTAAAAAAACTGGCCAAATGGGGACAGAATCCTGCCCGAATAAGCTGTTTTGTGACTCCACAAAGCAGGAGGTTTCTGGACATCGATCTGGAAAGAGTGCGACAAAAGGAGTGCTTGCTCACAGTCAGCTAACAGGAAGGTGAAGATGGTCAACCACCACAACAGAGAACTGATAGTGCCTACAGCCAGAAGCAGGAGAATCCCATCCATCAGCCATGTGGGATCTAAGCCCCCTTTTGATTTAGAGGTGGAGTGGGCATCACTATTCCAGGGTCCACATGGAGGAATAAAATATGGATTAGAGTGGACTTACTGGTATTCTACTATAGAACGAATGTGACTTTAGCAATGGAAGAAATTGTATCATTGATGTGGAGACAGTGGCCATGGTAGTTGCTGAGGGCAGGGAGAGGGAAGAAGAGATGTGATGTGGGGCATTTTCAGGACTTGGAGTTGTCCTAAATGATATTGCAGCATAAGATGCTGGACATTATATACCCTGCCATAATCCACTGAAAGGATTGGGGGAGAGTGTAAGCTAAAATGTAAACTCTAATCCATGCAGTGCAGCAGTGTTCTAAAATATATTCACCAAATGCAATGAAAGTGCCACAATGATGAAAGATGTTGTTGATGTGGGAGGAGTGGGGATGTGGTAGGGGGTGGGGTATATGGGAACCTCTTATATTTTTTAATGTAACATTTTTTGTGATCTGTGTGTCTTTTTTTTAAAAAGGCAATTAAAAATAAATATTAAAAAAATAAGACTAAGTGCTGATTTCTCATCAGAACCTATTGAGGCAAGAAGGCAGTGGTATGATATATCTAAGGTACTGAAAGAGAAAACTGCCAGTTAAAATTTCTTTTTCTGGCAAAACTGTCCTTCAAAAATGAGGGAGAGTTAAAAATAATCACAGATAAACAGGAACTGAGAAAGGTCATCAAAAAAAGACTTGCTCTACAAGAATTACTAAAGGGAGTTTTGCAGGTAGAAAGGAAAAGACAGGAGAGAGTGGCTGGAGCAGGGTGAAAAAATGAAGATCATCAGTAAGTGTGACTAAAAGGGCAAATGCAAAACCCAGTAGCACTGTATCCTCAATATACAACTCTACCTTTTATTCCTATAAGAATTACAATATAATTGAACAAGGAAAAGGCATATTTCCTGATAACGTACTTGGAAATAAAAGTGGTAAAGTGACAAAAAACATAAATAGGGATAACAGAAGGATTTATACATTATATATAATATATAAGGCTATGGGAGAAGAGAACATGTATATATTGTAGCTAAACTGGTATCTTCTCAAATTAGGTTATAGATATAGATTATGTAATATAAACACCTGGGTAAGCACAAAGAAAATATTTTTAAAATATACAGAAAGAGAAATAAAAAAGTGATGAGTCAGATACATCACAAAAGATCAACTATACAGAAAAGGAAGTTGCAATAAAGGAAAAGATAGACAAAATATATGATATATAAAAACCAGAGGACAAAATGGCTGAAGTAAGTACTGCCTTTACAATAATAAAACTGAATGTTAATGGATTAAACTCCCCAGCCAAAAGACACAGGTTCACAGAATGGATAAAAATGCATGATCTAACTATATCTTGTTTACAAGAGACTCACCTGAAACCAAAAACATAAATACTTGAAAGTGAAAGGATGAAGAAATAGATTCCATGCAAATAGTAATAAAAATGAGCAGGAGTGGCTGTACTAAAATTGGAGAAAATAGACTGTAAGTCAAGAGCTGTTATACAAGACAAAGAAGGAAACTATATATTAATAAAATGGAGCAATCCTCCAAGAAGAAATAACAATCAAATATTCATGCACCTATCACAGTGCTGCAAAATGTATTAGGCAAACACTGACAAAACTAGGGAAGAGACAGACACCTCAACACTAATAGTTGGGGACTTCAATACACACTCTCATCAATACATATAACACATAGAAGATCAATAAGGAAACAAGAAGTTGAATAATATGATAAATGAACTAAACTTAACAGATGTATATAGAACATTGACTCCAAAACAGCAGGATGTACATTCTTCACAAGTGCACATGGATCATTCCCCAGGATGGACCACATATTGGGTCAAAGAAAATGTCTCAACAAATTTAGAAAGATAGAAATCACACAAAACATCTTCTCTAATCATAATGGAATGAAGAAATCAAGAACAGGTGGAGAAGTGGAAAATGCATGAATGTATGGATGCTAAATAACACTCTCTTGAACAATCAGTGGGTCATAGAAACAATTACAAGCTATACCAGTAAATATGTTGAGAAAAATGAGAATGAGAACACACCATATCAAAACTTATGGGATGTAGCAAAGGCAATATTAAGGGGAATGTATAGCCTTAAATGCTTACATTAGGAAAGAAGAAAGAGCTAAGACAAAAGATCTAACTGCACATCTGGGGGAACTAGAAAAAGAACAGAAGAAAACTAACCCCAAAGCTAGCAGAAGAAAAGAAGTAGAGATTAGAACAAAAAATAATGAAATTGAGAGTAAAAATAGAAAACAAATTAACAAAATCATAAGTTGGTTCTTCAAAAACATCAATAAAATTGAGAAAATCTTAGTTAGACTGATAAAGAGAAAAAGAGAGAAGATACCAAAAATTAAAATCAGAAAGAAGAGGGGGTACATTATTATTGACTCCACAGAAACGAAAACCATCATTGAAGGCTACTATGAAAAATTGTATGCCAACAAATTAGACAACCTAGATGCAATGGAAAAATTCCTATAAATGCATGAACAACCTACTCTAACTCTACAAGAAATTCATCTCAGTAGACCAATTACAGGCAAAGAGATTGAATCAATTATCAAAAACCTTCCCAAAATAAAATCCCAGGACCAGATAGCTTCATAGGTAATTCTACCAAACATTCAAGGATTTGTACTAATCTTACTCAATCTCTTCCAAAAAATTGAACAGGAAGGAATGCTACCTAACTCATTCTATGATGCCAACATCACCATACTACCAAACCCAGATAAAGATACTACAAGAAAAGAAATGTACAGACCTATTTCTCTTATGAATAAAGATATGGTCTTTCTGGGCAACTGCAGATGGTCTTGGCCAGAACCACTTGGATTACTGCACATGGCTGCAGCTCCTGGCAGGAGAGAAAGGTAGAAGAAGATTCCTGGGCAATGTGGGCAGCTTCAGCCTCCACAGCTGACAGTACCAACAGTATCTGCAGATCCTACTTCACAAGCAGCAAGGGAGAATTGGCAAGAAACAGGTTAAAAAGAGATGAAAAAATTCAGATTGGCTAAACATGAGCCATAATAAAGTTCCAAATAAAGTTGAGGCAAGTATTAAAGAGGGACTGCAGCAGAAAGCCAGTCAAATAGGAAGTCTGAGATTAAAGAGAGAAAGTGATCCCAGAATAAATACATCTAGTAAATCAGATGCCAAGGCACTAACAAAAAAGTATAATCCATACCAAGAAACAGAAAGATATGGCTCAGTCAAAGGAACAACCTAAGCCTCCAAATGACATAAAGGATTTGAGACTACTAATCATAGATGTTAAAACATATCTTAATAAATTTAATAAGATGACTAAAGAGATTAAAGATATTAAGAAGACATTGCATGAGCACAAATACAATAAAAAATACACTGGAAACATATAACAGCAGATTTCAAGAGGCAGAAAAAATAATGAGTGAGCTTGAAGACAGGGCCTCCAAAATTGGACATACAAAATAACAGATAAAGAAAAGAATGGAAAAAATTGAACAGGGCCTTAGGGAACTAAATGATAGCAGGAGATGTGCAAACATATATGTCATGGGCATACCAGAAGGAGAAGAGAAGGGAAAAGAGGCAGAAGGAATATTTTAGGAAATAATGGTAGAAAATTTCCCAACTCTGTTGAAGGACATAGATATGTGTCCAAAAAGCACAACATATCCTCATCTGAATAGACCTACTCTGAGATACATACTAATCAGAATGTCAAATGCCAAAGATACAGGGAGAATCCTAAGAGCACAAGAGAAAAGCTATGTATCACATATAAGGGATGTTAAATATGATTAAATGCTGATTTCTCATCAGAAACCATAGAGGCAAGAAGACAGTGGTATGACATGTTTAGGATACTGAAAGAGAAAACTGTCAGCCTAGCACCTTATATCTGACAAGACTGTGGTTCAGAAATGAGGATGAGTTTAGACTATTCACAGATAAGGAGAAACAGAGAGTTTATAACCAAGAGACAGGCTTTGCAAGAAATATTAAAGGGAGTGCTACTGCCTGGAAAGAAAAGGGCATATATGAAAAAACCCATAGCTAACATTGTACTCAATGGTGAAAGACTGAAAGTTTTCCTGTGGGGATCAGGAATAAGACAAAGATGCCCACTCTCTCCACTGTTGTTCAATATAGTGCTAGAAGTCCTAGCTAGAGTGATCAGGCAAGATAAAGAAATAAAACATGTCAAATTGGAAATAAAGAAATAAAACTCTTACTATTCACAGGTGATATAATCCTATACTGAAACAGTCTATATCAGAGCTATTAGAGCAAATAAATGATTTCAGCAGATGGCATGATACAAGATTAATATACAAAAAGCAGTAGTGTTTCTATACACTAGTAATGAGCATTCTGAGGAAGAAGTCAGGAAAAATTCCATCTCAGATAGCAACTAAAAGGATCAAATATTTAGGAATAAATTTAACCTACGACATAAAGTACTTGTATTCAGAAAACTATAATGCATTGCTAAAAGAAAATTTTGAAAGACCTAAATAAATGGAAGAACATTCTGTGTTCATGGATTGGAAGAACAAATATCACTAAGATATCAATTCCTCCCAAAGTGATAAACAGATTCAATGTAATCCCAATAAATATTTTATCAGCCTTTTTAAAGAAATGGAAAACACAATTACCAAATTTATTTGGAAGGGTAAGGGACCCCAAATAGCCAGAAACATCTTTGAAAGGAAGAACTAAGTTGGGGGACTCACAGTTCTGGACTTTAAATCATTACCTATCTACAGTTGTGAAAATAGCATCATACTAGGAGAAAGATAAATATATAGACCAATGGAATCAAATTAATGGTTCAGAAAAAGACCCTCATATCTATGGTCAAGTGATTTTTGACAAGGCTGTCAAACCCACCGAGCTGGGGTAGAACAATCTATTCAATGAATGGTGCTGGGAGAACTTGACATCCATATCCAAGAGAAAGAAAGAGTACCCCTACCTCACTCCATATATAAAAATTAACTCAAAATGGATCAAAGATGAAAATATAAATGCCAGAATCATAAAACTCTTAGAATAAAATGCAGGACAATATCTTCAAGACCTAATGATAGGTGGGGGTTTCTTAAACCTTACACCAAAAGCATAAGCAGTGAAAGAAAGAATGGATAACAAAATTGAGCACTTTTTGTTTCAAAGGACTTTCTCAAGGTGAAATGGCAGCCCACTCAATTGGAGAAAATATTTGGAGATCACAAATCCAATAAGGGTTTGATTTCCATGCTTTATAAAGGCATCATAAAACACAACAATAAAAGAACATGCAATTCAATTGAAAAATAGGCAAAAGGCTTAGACACTCTCCAAAGTGGAAATACAAATGATGAAAAAGCACATGAAAAAATATTCAATATCACTAGCTATTAAGGAAATGATAGTCAAAATGACAATGAGATATTATCTCATATTTCATAGAATGACCATTAATTTAAAAAAAAAATGTAAGAGAAAACAAGTACTGGTGAAGTGTGGAGAAAAAGGAACATTCCTCTGTTGGTGGAAAAGTGGAATGGTGCTGCCTTTGTGGAAGACAGTTTGGTGGTTCCTCAGGAAGGTAAATATAGAACTGCAGTATGAGCCAATAAACCCTCTACAAGAATGTATCCAGAAAAACTGAAAAGAGTGATGTGAACACTGTACATATAGGACAACAGATCCTACAGTGATGAAAGGCAAAATGTAAAAAAAAATTTTTTTAATACTTTTTCATTAGTTTCTATTATCCACAATTTTTAAAAAATATTTTTCATTAGTTTCTATTATCCCAAATTTTTAAAAATTAATTTCATTTCTTATTCTAAGAACTATCATTATTATTTCATATTCTTATTAATTGTATTTGGCTATTTTTATTGGCTTCATTCTTCAAGAAGTTTTGGATCACAGAATAGTTACAACTGTGGCAGGGGAGGACCATTGGTGTGGGGTGTCAGTGATGGGGGATACATGGGAGGAAGCTCACCTAGGCATACATATTAAGCATATAAATGTGTTCAGATGTTCATGGGGCATTGTCATGGTGGGTGGAGATTCATATAATAACTGAAGGAATATCAAATTCCCATCTTGGGGAGCTCTGCCATGTTCTCTTAATGGATCAGCAAGAATTTCCCCAGTACAGGGACAATGACTGGTGAAGGAGGATGGTCAATTGACAGACTCTTGGTATTGATGACTGTGCTTATCAACCTTTATTCCTGAAATGGAAACTTAGCCTAATTTTGTAGAGTGCCTCAGAGTTGCTACTTGGGACCCTCCTTGTTGTTCAAATGTGGCCTCTCTCTAAGCCAAACTCAGCATATAAATAAATTACTATAGCAGTTTGATATGGTTATAAATTCCAAAAATAGATATTGGGTTATGTTTGTAATCTGGTCTGTAACTGGGTGAGATTATGATTAGGGCTTTGATTGGGCCACATCATTAGGTCATTGAGTCCTACCTACCCATCACAGAGTTGAGGGTTTTTGATGTTGGAATTTTGATGTTGGAGTTTGATGCTGAAGCCTTAAGCTGGAGCCCCAGGAAGTAAGCTCAGAGAAGAAATAGAAGCAAGACCCAGGAAGAGAGAAACACTGATGCCAGGAAAAAGCAAGCCCTGGGAAGAGAGGAACCCTGAATCCAGAGAGAAGCAAGACCCTGGAAGAGAGGAACCCAGGAAGCCTGAACCCTCGCAGACGTTGGCAGCCATCTTGCTCCAACATGTGAAAACAGACTTTGGTGAGGGAAGTAACATATGCTTAGGGTCTGGTACCTATAAGCTCCTACCCCAAATAGATACCCTTTATAAAAACCAACCAATTTTGGTATTTTGCATCAACACCCCTTTGGCTGACTAATACAATTAATTACCTTTCCCTCAGCTTGGGACTTGAGCCCCAGGAATGAGGCTCCCTGGCACCAAGGGATTACTACTAAGTACCAATTAGTAATGCAACTGGAAAAAGACCTTGAAAAAGGGGAGAAAAGGTAAAGACAAATGCATTTATATGGCTGTGAGGCTTCAAAGTGAGTTGGGAGGTCATTCCAGTGGTTATGCTTATGCACATCCCAGCAGGATCTCGTTGAATGCTAACAAAGATACTACCACGAACAGTGGGGTTCCTGAGGGCTCTGGAGACACCCAGATGCTATGGTCAAGGCAGCTAGCTCAGGTGTTTGGTGCCTTGCCAGTGGACCCTACTTTGGAATTTATGCTCCCCGCGTGACAGAGTGGACTCAGTTGGGGTTTCCCTACACATGGCTCTTCTGTTCTTCTATTTGAAACTGTAATTAGTACTAGAGTTGGTAGGTGTACGTCCAAGAGACTTAAATCTTTGGGCTCTCCATGTGCCAGCTGGGTTCTGAATCTCAATGGAGTTGCAACACCTACTCTCCAGTTCATTGGACTCACTTGGGACAAATAACAAGGAGATGAGGATGGATAATGACCATCCCAAAGAACCTAGAGAGTCTACAGCTGCAAGCAAGAGAGTCCTATCCATGGGTCCTGGATCGCAGCCCCTCTCAATTAGAGGTGGAGTGGACATCACCATCCCAGAATCCTCGGGATTGGGGAATGAACTATGGACTAAAGTAGACTTACTGTTCTACTATAGACATATTGTGATTCTAGCGATGGAGATAATTATATCATCGATCAGGGGCCACTGGAGGTTCTGAGGGAAGAGAGAGTGATAAACAGGAGTAATACAGGGGCATTTTCAGGACTTGGGAACTGTCCTGAATGACATTGCAATGGCAGATACAGGCCATTATATATCTTGTCATAATCTACAGAATTGGGTGGGAGAGAGTGTGAACTACTATATAAACTATAATCCATACTTAGTGGCAATGCTCCAATATGTGTTCACCAAGTGTACAAATGTACCACACTAATGAAGGATGTTGTTAATGTGTGAAAATGTGGGAGGGGTAGGGAGTGAGACATATGGGAATCCCCTACATTTTTTATGTAACATTTATGTGTTCTAAATATCTTTTTTAAAAAGTGATGTAAACAGATATTTGCATACTGATGCTCATAGTGCATTAGTAACAATTGCCAAAAGATGGAAACAACCCAAGTGTCCATCAACCAATGACTGAATAAACAAAACGTGGTATATTCATATGATAGAATACTATACTTTTGTAAGAAGAAATGAAATTGGGATACATGATAACATGGATGAACCTTGAGAACAGTATGCAGAATGAAATAAGCCGGACACCAAAGGATGCTAATATGAACTGAGTACAGAGAATAAACATATACAATTAAAACCTAGAGCACGGGTTACTAGAAGATAGGTTGAGGGCCGAGAAGGGGAACTGATGCTTAGTGTATGTAGAATTTTCAATTAGCTTGACTGTGTAAGTGTGGAGATGGATAGAGTCGATGGTAACACCTTACAGTGAGTATAGCTAACACGGCTGGTTTATGAATGGGATTGTGCCTGAAAGGGGCAGTCGAGGGATGTAAATATCAATTGAAAGAAAGCTAGAGAATAATTTAGAGACTGAATAACAGTAAACCCAGAGGTGGATGAGGATTGTGGTTAATAGTATAAATATAAGAATGTTCTTCCATGAACTAGAACAAATGTCCATCACTATTACAAGTTGGTAAGAAAATGGTGATGCATGGGGAAAATTCAATTAATGTAACTGATGATCTATAATTAACAGTAATAATACTGTAATATTCTTGCATCATTGTCAAAGAAGGTACTATATTAATGCTAAGGGTCAATAACTGGGGAAATGGGAATTTTTCTTTTGGATGAAGGAAAACTTTCAAAAATTTACTGAAGTCATGACTGCACAACTCTGATGCATGTGGAAGTCACTGAGTGTACGTTTTGGATGGATTGTACAAGGCATGGAACTGTATAACACAGTGAACCAGGGTTGTGGAAGATGGACAGTGGTTAAGAGTATAAATATGAGAGTGGTCTCTCATGAACTATAACAAATGTACAATAGACTATATGGTGTTAATAATGGGAAGGTATGGAAAAAATATACTAAATGTAAGCTAAGGAACATAGTTGTTATTAGTGGTAGTAGTCTGATGATGTTCTTTCATAATCTGTAGCAAATAATGTTCACAACAATGTAAGGTGTTGGTGGAGGAGTGACGTATGGGAATCCTGCACACTACTCATGATTGTTTTGTAAGTGCACAACTTCTCTTATAAAAATATAGTAAAAATTAATGAAATAAAAATATTGTTTGTAAAAGCACATGCTATATTGCCAGATGCATAGATAGGGGACACATATAACTCCACTTTCTTTTATGTTCCCAAGTTACCAGGTTGCCGATCCCTGACCAATTTGTCAACTAATAAAATGCCTGCTCTTTATTTCTCTGATGAGGTCTCTATCTTTATTTTTTTATTTCTAATTTTAAGATTTTAAACTGTTACATTTTATTTTTTTATGTATTAATCTTATTTATATTTGCATTGTTGTTTAACTCAATTCTATTTTATCGATAAGTTCCTGCTAAACTTTATTTTTAAACATATTTATATGTGCAACTCAAAAGACTCTATCCTTTACCAGAAAGATACACTGTATTTATGTGTGTTCTAGCTGATACTGATTTCTCTTTTTTTCTTATGGTAAAAAGCAGGACCTTAAAGTCCTCAGTGTTTAAAAAGCTTTCACATCATACTTCTTGCCCCAGATCCCCACATTCAAAGTCCAACTCTGGGACACCTGGCTCATCATTCAGTGTGTGATGACGAAGTTCGTGGGTCACCTTGGCCGCATGACGGTGCCCAGTTGTTGGTCAAACAAGCACTGGCCTAATTGTTATTGTGATGATATCTTGTGGATTTAAATCATCAGTGAGCTGATGGCATCTATGGCTGATGGCATCTACAACCAACTGAGGAGATGGCCTTCAGCTAAGAGAGGAGCTTCTTCCCATCACTTGAAGGCCTGAAAGGGAAACTGAGGGTTTCAGCAGTGAGAAGGGAGAATTTCCATCTCTCCTTCAGCCAGCCAGCTGCTCCTGGGAAATTCATCAAAAACTTTCATCAGAGTTCCCAGCACACTGCCTGCCCTATGGAATTCAGACTTGCCCATCCCATGGTCATGTGAGCCAATTTCTAGAATAAATCTCGTAATATTTGCATGATATATATACATATATATCTTGTGTCGGTTCTGATACCTGGAGAACCCTGGCTAATACAGAGTGTAAACCCTGACGGGGGCTAAATAAATTAACTTGTGCCAGTAACTCGAGGTTTTCTAGAGAATCACCAGCAACACGCTGCCTGTTTGGAAGAGCTGTCTGTTGATGTCTTCGTCTATTCTGCCACTCTCACCACATGCAAGCACCAACTCTGAATCATCTTCGGAAGATTACGGCACCATTTCCTCCCTCTGAGATTCAAGTCCAAGGTCATCTACATGGGTTTTTAGTTGGTACAACAGATTGTTTCCTTTCAGGGGCTCCAAGTGCTAGACATAAAACCCTCCACTGGGTGGGACTAGAAAGCATTCTGGAAAACCAAACCTAGTCAACATTTCTTTAGTATGGGGAGCTTTCAGAACTTTCTACCTCACTTCCTCATCCCAGGTGCTTCTCAAAGGACCACTACTTTCAGGTACCGGAGAAGCTTTCCGAGTCCATTAGTGGCATGGGAGAACTGAGCCTAAGGATCTCTAATCCAAGCTGCCCTCTTCAGCATGACCTCTGTTTTATAGCCTCCAGTGGCTGCCCCCCTCCTCGTGGCAGGATTTCTCTTTGGATATGGATCCTATTCCCTGAATGTCCTTATTTCAGCCAGTCCAAGGAAAGGATGATACACTTGCTGAGATCTGAGTTGATCAAGCCAATCTCTTTTTCATTCCCAGAAAGCAACTGTTTTTCTTCCTCTCCTTTGCCAAGCTGTGGACTCTTACATTACACTTCGGGTCAAGGGGTGCCTCTCCGGCTCCTTCTATGCCCAGGTAGGGTTAACTGATGCACCATTTTGTGGTGATGTCATGCTGGTTAAGCTTCCACCATAGCCCAAGGTGACTCGTGAACAATTGACAATTTGCCCCCTTACCCTCTGAGGACCAGAATTGTGTCTGATTCACCTTTGAACCTTCACAGTCTGGGGTCATGTGAAGTGCTCAGTTGATGCTTAGCAATTGCTTCATTCACTTACGTTCTTTCTATAGCAGTAGTTTTATAAATTCAAGAAACATTAAATTCATTCAATTTCCTTTAATGAGTATTTGTTACAAAAACAGAGGTATAAAGTCTTGTTCCCAAGTACAAACCACATATTAACTTAACCTTGAGTTGTCTGAATTACCCAATTTGAAGTAATTCTCTTTATACCTGAAAATGGTTTTATTGAAATGTTTGGGATAAAAATACGTATTGCAAGAAGCGTATGGCAAATATTTTAAGAGTACAAAATTAGTGGTAAAAATAAGATAATTTACTAGTCAACCCACATTGTATTAGAGATGTGCAAAGCCTGTTGATGGAAAGATTTCTTTTATACTGAGCACCCATTTTTATGACTTAGCTCCCCATGCCTGGAGAGGTATGTGCTTGCATGCACTTTATTTATCCATTAAATATAATCCAAGCCTCCATCTTCTCAATGGGTTAGAGCTCACCATTCTGAGATGTCAATGAATCTGGTGATATGCGTTCTCTTTTATGGACTCCAAAGATTGTCAGCACTTCTCATGTCAAGAGGTAAAACCTGTCAGACGCTCTATTCCTTCAGTTCCTAATCCACAGGAGGCTAACCTACAATTTTCCTCAGGTTTCTCATGCAGAAAAAGTGCAGAATTTGCATTCAGAGTAGTTCCATGATTGCAATCTTGTGCTGATGGTTCAGTTTCTGAAGTTAAAGCAGCTCTCATAGCTTTCCTTTAAGGCCAAGTTACTGATTTAGGATTATATAAACTTTGTCGTCTGGTTTCTGGATTTTCACTGAGAACGACCTTCTCTTGACCGTCTTCTGAATCCTGGTTAAGAAGACGGGAGAACATATAAATTTTAAATGTGATGAAAATTTTAGGTTTAATAATGCTATTTTATGCATATATATATGCCATGACAACATTTATTATTGAAAGAAACATAAATTATGTTTTCTTAGTATTGCCGTCGGTTATGGTGATAAAACCAAGGTTACCTTTTGATTAAAAGTACATGAAAATATTAACTTGAAATTTGACAATTTTAGTTATTTAAACATTTGTTTGATTTTGGATGTTTAGAAGAAATCCCTAATAAATCCTTCAGTTAAAATATTTGTGTAATTCATTCTTTAAGTTCAAATGTCTATACATTTGGTTAGCTTAAAATCAGATAGGCCTACAATGGATTTATAAGTCTTGAAACTCCTTTTGACTTTGAAATGTATTTTATCGTAGAAATTCCAGGGAAGCAGATTTGGCTCAACGGATAGAGCATCCACCTACCACATGGGAGGTCCAGGGTTCAAACCCAGGGCCTCCTGACCCTATGTGATGAACTTGCCTACATGAAGTGCTGATGTGCACAAGGAGTGCTGTGCCATGCAGGGGTGTCCCCACATAGGGGAGCCCCACACGCAAAGAGTGCGCCCCATAAGGAGAGCCACCCAGTGTGAAAAAAATGCAGCCTACCCAGGATGAGGCAACAAAAAGAGACACAGATTCCCGGTGTCACTGACAAGAATGCAAGGAGACACAGGAGAACAGCACAACAAATGGACACAGAGAGCAGACAACTGGGGGACGGGGCCGGAGAAGGGGAGAGAAATAAATAAAATTAAAATTAAAATTAAAAAAAAAAGAAATTCCAAACTTGTAATTTCAAGCTTAAGTTACACGAAGAAAGTCTTTGATCTTGGAATGTATAAAAATGTAAGACAACAAGTGAAGACATTAGAAAATGCACATAAGTATAGATATGAAGAAAACTGTAATACATGTATCAGATATATCTGTATATAATTTACACATTATATCAAGAATACTGTAGTTATATTAACAATTTTCTGTATCGGTTCAGTTATAACCTACTGATATCTCAAACTGCAGCCTCATCTCAAATAATATCTTTACAGAGCTCAGGTCCACATGCAACCTACTTTTGCTCTGCTTTGGTTTTTAAGCATTTCTTTTTGACTTAGCTATACTTGAAACTAACTCAGTGGTTTACTCTGCAGTTGCCCTGCTTTTGTTAATTGCTATTCTTGGATTCTGTTAGTCATGTGGAACAGGAGCTATTTATTTTCTGATCTTATCATCAAAATACTTTGCCCAAAATAGGCTAAATTTTCTCCTTGGCAGACAGCCAGGTTAATAAAATACACTTAAAACCCTCTCCTTTTCTCTGGTTTCTTCTGACACAACAAATCACAGGTCACAAAGGCGCTTGACGCTGGTACTGCACTTACCTGTAACCTTTTTATTGGCTGGTGTCTTCCGCACAGGTGTGTCTAAAATTAAAGAGCTGTAGTTAGAAATGCCTTGAAATTATGACTTAAATCAAATGGGAGACCATCATTAGGCTGAAAAGTTCTAAACAAGCATTATTCAAACATGTAGAAAGGTTTCTTTCAGAGCAGGAAATTTTACTATCATGGGAATTTTCCATTGGCAATGGACAAGCAGACATTTGTTTTCCACATATCATAATGAATGTTCATTATCTGGAAAACACATTTTTCATGATGGTGCTTGGAGCACCACATAATGTGCCATTCTTCCATAGATTAAATGATTTACATGACTTTTTCACCCTTTTTATAAAAAACCTAAAAAGCCTTAATTCTTGTTGAAGGGATATTTAACATTATATAAAGTTTAGCAGAAGTATCTTTCCAGAGAGATCTGCCTGTCTTGCCAGTCGTCCCTATTTACTGTACATCAATGTTGTATGTCCAGATGTGATCACCTCATATATAGTATTTGAATACAACAAATTAGCACTGACCTAATAACTCTAGGAACAGAATAACAAGCAATTCAGGTAATGTGTGCCACTATCTCCCCAAATATAATTCCGATCCTACAAGACCATTTTTAAGCATTAACTAATTAAAAATAGAGCCTACATATTTAAGAGAGCTAAGTGTTTCATTAAGTATGCAGCTTTTTTATTGCTATAGTTGTAAAAATATTTCTCAGTTCCCGTGTTTTTCTTCTAACTTACCAGCAAGACTACCTGACAGGTCTAAGTTCACATTTTCTCTCTGCTTGTGGGCATTGGAGATCAGAATCAAGATGTGACTTCCTTTCTCTGCTTACCTTTATTTTTCTCCAAATTCTGACTTCTTGTATTTTATATATCATCTGTGCTTAGCTATGAAATCAACACTTTGCTATTATGTGTATTTTTTCAATTCTCCGAAATCCCATAAAAAGCATAAAATTATTTCCAAGAGTAATTTTGCCTGTATGACATCAGTGAATTAAAAACAATTCTTTGAAACTTTTGATGAATTCCATTCCTGCTCAGAGAATACATTTCATTCATGTCTTGTCTTCTCTTCCCCTAGAATAGAAGCTGTATAAATGTTCACCCCCCCCCCCCCCACATTAATAAGCAAAACCCAGAACTAAAGAGAAGCTCTCTGTGGAGATAGGAAAGTCTCAATGATGGAATATCTGCAAAAAGAGTTTCCTTAATTTCAGGTTTATTTGGTAACAAAATAACTTATAAAATATTGTCAAGAAGAAGTGGATCCAAGTGAATAAGAGTGTTGTTTGTTTTCAATTCAAAGTAGCAGCTTACCATACAAGTTAAACAGGACCATAAAAGTATTCACAATATTCCTTTTCAAAACCAGCAAGTGTACTTAGATCTCCTTTCATAATTTGTGAGCATCCCATTAAAGAGGTTTTGCTAATTTTAAAATTTATTACTATTTTGCCATGACAATATTGGAAAAAGAAGTGTTCAACACGGCAGTCAAACATCATTTTTAAAAGAAAAACGTGACTGGTGTGCTGAAAATTAGGATTGCTGCCCTTGGCGCTCTGCTGTTTCAAAATGAATGTCTGTGGAATTAGGTCGTATTTAGAGAAGCAAAGTAAGGGGAGACACAGCAGTCACCTGAATGACTGGCACGACACTCCCGCTGCGTACGTGATTCCTAAAACATGCAGCGCTCCAGCCCACTTGTCTGTCCCCACGTCTTTACACGGCTAGACTTTGGACATTTAAGGTAAGCGCTTTAAATATTATGTTAATGGTCATGTCGGCGTTAACGGAAGATGACACCCGTCGTTACTAATATTCACTGAGCGGTCACTAAACACACAGCACTATTCCAAGCGCTTTTCCTCCACTGACTCCTTCAGCTTTAGGTAACATTCCCACTCTTCAGATGAAGAAGCCAAGGTAGAAAAGAGGTGACGGGCTTGAGTTGGAGTTGGAGCCCAGACTGGAATTTGAGCCTGCACCCTGATCCCCATCAGCTACAGAAATCACAAATTTCAACCAAGTTGTAGCTGCTAATTTGATTTGTCCCCAAATACTGGAGACAAGAACTAATCTCTGGGATGAAGAGACACAGAGTTAAGAGAAGAATACACTAACTAGGGAAAAATAGACTATGGTATTCCTGACAGCAAATATGTTTTTTCTCTTGGCTGAAGTAATTTTTAAATACTCAGTTCTATTGTTTATAATGGGCTTATTAATGAGAACTTCGCAAAACATACTTACCTGGAGTTTAAGCCTAAATGAATTAAATCAATATAAACAGGCAGCGCTACTAATCGATTCATTCTCTAAAAAGTACTGCCATTCTACAAAGCTTACATGGCAAGGATTTTTTAAAAAAAGAATTCAAATCAATTTTCATAATGTGTTAGCCTCTTCCCTCAAATTCCTGGATGTTTCCCCAGCTGAAAATTCAGCATGTGGGGACAGATCAGTGATTTTGGCATTAGATGCTACAGGATCCTTTATTCCATGATAATTTTGAGTTTGCCATATACTTCCTATCATCTGATGGGAAATCTGGTATTTTTCAGACACATATACTTCTATGTTGGGGAAATTCAATCATTGGTGAATAAAACATATTCATTGAATAATTGGTGAATAAAAACTTTATTTCCACTGAACAGTCTCTAAACACTACATATGAGACTGTTACCTATATTAAAATAAAAATAAAAAGATGTCAATTGTCAAAAATACACTAGGTCCCAAGAGAATATGTACCTTCTTGGTCATGCTGATTCAGTTTTTAATATTATAAACAGGCCGTGTTTTGTATAATTACCAAACTTCAGATGTGTTTCACAATTTATACATATTTCAAAGAAAATATTTATATTTTCTAATTTAAATACATGCCTCTCTAAAACAATTTGTTGGTTTAATACTTTGTTAATAAGATGAACTGGAAATGCATTTATTTGCGTTCCAATTATTCAAATTATACATTATGAACATTTATTATTTCTTGGAATAGTTATTTTTTTAGAGTTTGTGTAAGATTTTGAATTCTTTTTTTTTCTCCTTTGCTTTTAAAAGTAGATGCATTTAATGCCATAGACAGAGAACATTCCATACTTTAAAGTTTAAGATTAATTTTATATGCAAAAATGTTTTACCTCCCCAGGTATAGATTATCATTCAATCAGTTAGAAGAAAGAGCTGCCATTCCCAAGAAGGTAGTTTTGGAAAGAAAGTTGCTAATGCATGGTTTTTGCTGTATCTATATTCTTAAGGATTCATAAACATGCCTTTTCTTGTTGTTGTGGGGGCAGTGAATATCTTTTTAAGAAATATAAAAGGTATGTCAATTTGGGCTTGCTTAAAGTGCCAGCAATTTAAAAATAATTTCCCTTTCACTTATTTAAAATATCCTTATAATTACCTGTATCGAAGAAAAAAAATATTCATTGCTCCCCGAGCTTCATACCATGAACTTTTTAAAGACTGTTAAAGCAGTAATCATTTCAGCACAACTATTACTTAAACTAACATTGGGCCAATTTCTCATATGACAACACACCGTGTTGTCTTTTTAACCTAATTTTTTAAAAACAAATAAACCTCAAATGTCCAGTCTTTAAAAAGTTGAACTCCATCCCTGGAACCTGTTACAGGGTTAGTTGTCCTTTTACTAACCTCCCTGAAGCAGTCTTTTAATTTCTTCATCTTCAAACAATTGCTCCTCGCCACCGTCAATGAACCGGGTGACCTTGCTGACCTCTGAGAGGACACATGTTTACAGCAGAAACTGGTTTATATCATGGAAAGACAGACGGCTTGACGTGGCTAATAATGGCATCTGCCCAATGATGAATTCCAGACCCACACTCAGCTCTTCCTCAGATTTTAGCACCGTGTTTTATAAAACAGGTTTCTTTAAAAAGTGGTTGAACATACATATCAAAAATAAAATTGCTACGACTGCCAGTTTGTGTTTCAGTCCATATTATTTCTGACTTGTCTCTTATGTTGGTAGAAACTTATACAAAGGAATGAGATAAAGTAGAAAAATATTAAAGACCTCAAAGGTGGTTTTTGACTATAACAGAGGCAGCTGACGTGAAGCCCTGTTCCCATCGTTGCAGACATGCTCACCTTCTTGCAGCAGTTTCTTCAGAGTTTCTTCTGTTTCTCCACCACCAGCAGAAATCCGGGTGTATTTTATTTCAGGACCTAAAAGAAAGACCGTTTTAAAGAAAGGTCTAATATCACCCACTCGTTACAAGTAGACCTTTACAAGCAGAGGTGCAGCAAAGCAAAAGGCCACCAAGCCTGTAAGTGGCCGAACTGGGGTGTGAATCCAGCAAGTCTGGCTCCAGCGTCCGTGCTCCTAACTGCTGTGCATTCACAACAGCCTTCTCTGAAGAAATGGAAAAGCCGATCGTCAAGTTTATATGGAAGGGGAAAGGTCGCTGAATAGCCAAAGCCATCTCGAAAAAGAAGCCTGAAGTTGGATGACTCACTTCCTGCTTTTAAGACGTGTTACAAAGCCATGGAATGGTGCAGCTGCTGTGGAAGAAGTTTGGCAGTTCTTCAAAACGTTTAGTATAGCATTACCACATGACACAGTAATCCCTCTTCTAGGTGTATACAAAAAATTTAAAGCAGGGACTCGCACGGGTATTTGCACACTGATGTCCATAGTGGCACTGCTCACAATTTCCAAAAGACAGAAGAAGCAACCCAAGTGCCCATCACTGAGAAGTGGAGAAACAAAACTTAATATATACATACAGTGGAATATCCCTGAGCCATAAGAAGGACTGGGGTTCTAGGGCATGCCACACCGCGGGTGAAGCTTGAAGACAGCATGTCGAGTGAAATAAGCCAGAAACAAAAGGACAAATATTGTATGATCTCTTGGACATGAAATAATTAGAATAAGTAAACTCATAGTCAGCATCTAGAATAGAGGCTACCAGGGGATGGGATGGGAAAGGGAAGAGGCAGCTAAGGCTTAAGATGTTCACGGTCTCTATTTGGGATGATAGAAAAGTTTTGGTTAGGGATGGTGGTGGTGAGAGTACAAGATTGTGAATGTAATTAGTAGCACTGACTTATATATTTGCCTTATATAATTATAGATTAACATTTCCAAAGAGGAAATTTTAGGTTGTATATATGTTACTAGAATAAAAATGGACTGTACAAAACATATAGTGAACCCTAATGGAAACTATGGGCTGTGGCTAACAGAAGTGTAGCTTTGTTTCATCAGCTGTAACAAATGTACTACACTAATTCAAGCTGTTAATAAAGGTGGTGGGTATACGGGAGATCTGTATTTTGGGGGTAGTTTTTCTGTGAATCTACAACTTCTCTAATTAAAAAAAAATGTTTCCTAACTGGCACAAAAGATGGTGTAAAGCAGGGGTGGGCAAATTTGTCTGTAGAGGGATTGTGTTAGGCAGTCTGGAACATGTGGCTTCAGCGTCAACGCGTCAACTCTGCTGTCAGCATGAAAGACCCATGGCCGGCATGTAAAGGAATGGACATGACCACGCCCTGTTAAAACGTTATTTACAGAAGCGGGTGCCACAGCCATACTTCGCTGTTAGTTGATCTAAAAAACTACTTATAGGATAGCTGAATTAAAGTTATTTTAGGCTAATTCATGGGTGGGAGACTGAACCTGAGGTGTGTGTCCTACCATGGGCCACTGGGTGGACTGGGGGAGAGTGTAAACTACAATGTAGACCACTGTCCATGCGGCACAGCAGTGCTCCAAGATGTATTCACCACGTGCAGTGGATGTGCCGCGATGATGGAAGAGGGTGTTGATGTGGGAGGAGTGGGGTGAGGGGGGTGGGGAGTAAATGGGGACCTCATATTTTTTTAATGTAACATTTAAAAGAGAATAAAGAAGAAAAAAAAAGTATTAATTGCTTTAGACAAACTTGCATATATTTTGTTATATAGCTGTACAGACTTTAAAATTCACGGAAAATCAAAAGGAAGGAATGGATTTTCTTCTCGGATTCAGTAACTGATTAATAAAAAGCAAATAGAAGCTACTTGATTCTATATTATGCACACACACAACTTTAGAAAAATCCATGCTTACAGATTCATCCAGCAAGTTTCCAATTCAAAGTAAATGATAGCTTATATATGCAGAATCATATTATTTCTGCCAAATAGAAACAAAGTAACTCAGAAGACCCCATGGAAATGATTTAGTCAATTTCCCTAATGCTTTTTGGGGGGCATTTAGAATTAACCACTGCTTCGACATCTATTCACCAGGCACAGGCCCGTTACCTTTAATGATTCGTTCTTCCCGGGTCTCTTTTTCAGTTATTTCCACAGGCACCCCATCGATGATTTTGGTGTACTTTTTAATAATTGGCTCTGAAAGAAGGGGAAAAAATGCATTTGATTTATCCCTATATGGTGTCGAAACTGCCATAAAGTAGACATTTTAACGATTCAGGGAAACCTCTTATATTTTTTAATGCAGGATTTTGTGTGATCTATGTATCTTTAAAAAAATAATAAAATTAAAAATAAGTCAATCAGAACCATTTTTGGAGCGTATCTTGAATAAATTAAGATCAGTGGTGGTTTGAAAGGAAATAGCTACGTCTTGAATCATGGTGAGGGAGAGGGCCAATGGGGGAGCTACCTCTCCATTTCTTGCTTCCCGACTGTGGAATGAAAATTTCTTGAGAATCCAGGGAGTTACACATCATTAGAAAGGGAAGCCTAAAAAGTCCGAGCGGTAGCTTATTAGTTGG
This sequence comes from Dasypus novemcinctus, assembly GCF_030445035.2. Taxonomy (NCBI): domain Eukaryota; kingdom Metazoa; phylum Chordata; class Mammalia; order Cingulata; family Dasypodidae; genus Dasypus; species Dasypus novemcinctus. Next base: position 2,549,905 of record NC_080687.1, on the reverse strand, counting down.
GTCTTATCCACGGGCCTCTAGGCCTCTGTTTCAGAGTCCAGTGCTCCCTTTGTATCTATGCGATTGTTACTACTTTTGATAATCATCACTTACACATGCAGAAGTAATGGCATTTGGATCTAGTGAGTTATTTGTCATTAAAAGGCAAAACACATTTTATTTCTACCTACTAATAAGAATCCATACATAATTGAGAGAACCATCCCCATAAGTTGTGAAAAATAAAAACCAAGAGAAAACAACTGATATTCGATAATTTTAAGGGAGCACTAGTTCAAAACGACCACTGCAGCCCCAGCCCGGGGCCCGGAGAGACAGACGCACCTCCGTGAATCACTTCAGTCATCCTCTCGCCCTCTTTAACCAGGCTGAAGTCAGGTTCACCTTCAAGTCTGAACTTCGTGGGTCCTGAGATCATTTTAGGAGACAAATGACCATGTTAAAAGCAGTTCCTTAAACTTCCCAGATCAGGAAATTCATTTCAACACATAGTGTTACCCAAACATAAAAGCAGTTTCAGTTTTAACCATTTCCCACTGTCTTCAAATCTGGCAAAATCTGTGTGCGCAGATGACTCGGTCTGCTGGTGGGCTACTAAAATTACTTCCATCTGCCTTTAAGTTGGGGGACAAATACAGCCACTGACAGTGGTAAAGTATAAGCACACAAAATATTATATGTGGCCACCCTTTCGAATCACACAGTATGCTCAAATTTGAGTTTCTCCCATTATAACTTGTGTAGAACCTACCTTATAGACTGATAGCATCTACTACTCTTTCCTTATCAAGAGCCTTTAATTTTTTTAATCTGTCAGCATCTTACATTTTTGACCTAATGAGCTTTGGATTGAACATAAGAAAATCCCAACTTTACACCTGTCTTCAAGATGCTGATTTTCAGGTTTTAGGAGGAAATTAAATTTGAGTACTTACCTTCAATGTGGGAATGGTGAAAAATTTAATTAATAGTTGACCAGTCCTTCAAATGCAAGAGTTAAACAAGTTGTATATCACTTGCAAAATGATTTTGCTCCCAGAGAAAATCATTTTGAATGTTAGGAAGCTAATTACTACATTAGTTAATCAAGACTATTTCAAAGAGGTGAAGAAAAATAAGGTTCAGTACATTCAACTCATACTTAATTCCCTTCAATAGTTGAATATAAGTATAATTGCTTATTTTTGAGAGGATTTTTTTGCTTGTCCAAAAATTGTCAATGTACACCATTACCCAGAACTAATCTAAAACTATCTAAATAACAAAAGCAATAGTGCAGTTCTTTAAAATCATAAACATTCCTAACAATACTATTTGATTTATGGGGCCAAGGGATATTGACTATCAAACATAAGAGTAGGTTCTTAAGGTGAAAGAACTTCTAAAAGAAGGTATACCAAAGGAAGTTAAGGACAAGAAATGAGTTAATAAAATATCTAGATTGCTATTGCTTTAGTGAAACTGAAGTTTCGGAAACGTCCCCTGGAGTGTAAGCTCTATGAAGGCAGAGATTTTTTATCTTTTTTTTTTTCATATTTATTCCTGACACATAACAGGGTACCCAGCACAGAAGATGCTTAAAAAGTATTCGTTGAATTTCATTTTGGTAGATTTATTAATATTTTTAAGTATAAAATATGGTTAAGTGCCTTTAATAAGAGACACCTTAGGATTGTGTCTTGGAGTTTCATTTATTCAATAAAGAAATCAAGAGTCATCAATGAATCTGCAAGCAGTTAAATACTGAGAAGGAAATGGCAATAGCAATTTAGATGGTGGACAATTATAAATGGCTGCCAAGGTAAGTATTTCTTTTCTCAAATTAGACAAAAGCAAAACTTCTGAAGTTTTGAACTGAGTTTTAATGTATAAGTTACATGATCCCATTATTAATCCAAGTTGCCTTTAAGGAAAACCCAAATAGAGTTTCATGGCAGAAAGATTGATATGGGTAGAATCCCACTGGAGAAGATTGGGAAAGTAAATGAGTTGATGAAGAAGTTGAAAGAAGAGAGAGGAATCTTTGAAAATAAGAACAATGGCACATGTGAATGAGTAAAGGATCTGTTTTCAAATGATAATACAATTTTTTTAGGAATTTGGTTTTTAAAAACAGTACAAGAATTTTAAAAGCAAGTGTATGAGCAAAGCTCATTTGGCCATTTTTTATCAAAATGATCAAGAGACATTTTCTCAACAAAAAATTTCTGCAAGTTAGATTTCCTCTTAAAACACCAATTTCTCTTTATCAGTATATTAAAAACAATGAAATGACCACAGATATAATTTTTAAAAAGTAAGTACAGATTTTAAAGAATAACTCAATTTTAGGTCTTGAGAATGACTAAAAATATAGATGACTAATTATCAATGAAGGCAACATTGACCCATGTGTCTTCAATGCACACATTTTAAGTCACGGCTTGATTTAAAAAAGAATAGGTGAAAATATTAGAAAAGTTGCCATCTCATTTCACAGAAGAAAAGAACTTTCAGAGTCAAAGATAATTACAACAGTCAGCCTGAGAGTCAATCAAGGACTGAATCTATTCATTTTTTGAAAGAATATGTCTGTCCTTAGAGACTAAAGATGATAGCCAGATCCTTTGTGACAAGTCACCACACTCAGTGTTTAAACACAAAAATGAGAAAGCCTTAACATCTGATCCTTGGAGACAGTGAAAACACGTGAAAGGAGGGCACCATCAAGCACGTTGGAGATGGCTAACACGGACAGTGGGGTAGAGAGGAAAAGAGCCCACTAATTTCATGTTCCAGTCTGAAACATCAGTGAGAAGTATTTATAAATTCAGGGCTGGATTTATGGCTTCTATGGCTCGACTCCACTGCACCAGCTACTTATTTTCTCTTGTGTTTATGGAGATATGCTTTTAATCTGGATAACGTGTGGTGGTGATTTTAAGAGCTCTTAAATCAGTGTACAGCTTCTATGTTTTCAGGTTTCTTTTGTGGAAGAACTTCCTTCCTTCAACAGTACAAGAGAGATCCTTGAGGGCAGACTGGAAACAAAACTACACATTCCCCTGAGGAGACTAATTGCAGCAAAGATGCCCAGGATTTATTCGTTTATGAATATCTGGGTACTAGTGTTAATACAATGGTCAATTAAGTTCAAATTAAGTCAAGTACAAGCAAATGTACTGAAAGTATTAGGAATGCACCATCTACTCTACTGAGAAATTTGCTCTCCGCATTCTGCAATTGCGTTAGCATGCCTTTGGTTCAGAAATATTTAGCATGTTAGTTTAAAAAAGAATGTAGATACATTCATAGAAATCAGTCTATTATATGGATATTTTTCCACAACAGGAGGAACCAGGTATAACATTGACTTTTACCTTCAGTTTTGGTAATAGGCTGAAGACTGCCTTCAATCACTTTAATTTTTGGTTCCACAATTTTGGTTATAATTTTAGTTGCTGAAAGTATAGAAAGTGGAACATGAATGTTTTTTGTATAAAAATGACCAGGACAAAACTGTCCTTCTTTAAAAGTCTCTGACAGGTCTGAGGTATCAGATATGGTAATATGTTCAGGCAGTTAGAAACAGGCAATATTCATTATTTAGTATCTTTTCTCATGTCCAGCTGTTGAACTCTGAAGTCCAGTGACTTGGATTTGTTCCAGTGAAATACATTCTCACTAAGTGAGGAATTCTCTCTAGAAATTTATCGTTTTGACTGTGCCACTAAAGCTCTTTACCTTCTTTTGAACTTCTTGAAAATACTGGCTGCATAGCAACAGAAGACAAACAAACATAATTAATTTTATGCAATTCATAATATCTTAAATTGCATTGTTGGATTATTTCTTAAGTAGAAGAAAAATGAAAGAAAAGGACTCAAAAATGTTTTTTCATGCATTCGATAACAGTGATAAAGAAAGGGAAATATGAAACACAGTTTAACAGAATACTTAAAAAATAAATTTCAGCCAGCCAGATGTGAATTCTATGCAACAAATATATGATATGATCTGCATTTTAAGTTCCAGGCTAAAATGTTTTTAATTTTCAGCTTTAGCATCATCAAATTGCTTTAAATTTAAAGGTATGTATTTTAAATGTGTGTCTTCTACCCAAATAAGTGAATAATGCGCAAAACCTATTTAAAATAGTAGCCACTGTTGGGCTGACTTTTGGTTGTTTGTATTAACTGGAAACATGTCTCTTGTGCGATACAGTCTGAGCCCCTGGTTTTGGTCCTTTCTGATCTTAAGCCTTAAAACATAAATCCATTTCATGGACATTAAAACTCCTTGCACAATCATAACCGCCTGCACTGACAGGTCGGAGGTGAGATGCTGGCCCAGCCGGGGTTTCCATCCATCTCACATCAGGCTTCTGAGAGAGATAGCTGTGTCAGCTTTTTAAGTTAATGTATAATTACTGAATTAACGTAACCTTAATTGAGACTATGTTTCAGTCATATCAGATGTTTTATCTTGAGTTCTTCAATTATGAAGCTCTAAAGCCCACCCAGCCTGTGCTCAGTTCTTGATTTTTCTTCCACGGAGGGTCTTGCTGTAGAGGCAGCTGCCCAAGAAAACCAGCTCCACCGAGGTCTCTTCTGCGGGCTCCTCGTGGGCGCCTTACTGTTATCTGACTCTTCACGTCATGCTTAAGAACTTGAGGTTCAGCATGTTTAATTAGTCGGTGGGATTGTTTCGGTTTTGCTTTTCTGAGGACTTAAATCGTTTTGGGGGGCTGGTCAGGAGCCAAGGAATAAATACTGATTTTATCTGCCTCCACCTCAAGTCACACATATTCCCATACAATTTAAAAGTCATGATAATTTGGTGACAAGATTAATGCATATCCTGAAAGTTAAAGAAAGCTTAAGACAAATCAACAAAGGAACATGAAAATACAGATTGTGGGTTAATTGGTCTCCATTTGACCAATGCTTCTGAATAACGATATTCTCGTCCTGGAGGGGCAAAAAAACATCAGCCATCCGCACTTCTGAGAGCTGTTTCAAGAGCTCTAGCAGATAGCTAATACTCATTAAACTTTGCAGAATCTAATAAAGTCCAGCTTATGTTCAGTAAGTGAGGGCTCAGTTTTACTTGAGGGATATAAAGGAATTGGAGTAACACTTTTGGCTCACTGTCTGCAAAATATTGCATTGACATGTATTGAAAGTGGAGGAACTAGCTTGGATAAAGGAGAGAAATTTTATAGAAGTAGTGAAGACATATATTGGTGGTGGTAAAAGATGATGTAACATTTCTGATGAATAGAGCCCATAAGAATTCTTTAATTTGGAATAAAATATATCTTCAGTATGATTGTATACTTCCAGCCTGGAATATGGACATTTTGAATCATAACAGTTAAACTGAATTTTTTAACAGTGCTGAGCTGGCCTGGTTGGAATTGTGTTTTTTACATACTTGAAATCAATAAGAGCAGCAGACATTTTGTTTTGCTCCTTGTATTGGATCTATTATTTTACCATCCCTGGTGTAAATTTTAAGGGAAAGAAAATCTTCATAAAATAAGAGCTCGTGGTATAAAATAGAATCATTCTGTAGCTAGAATAAAGGTGCAAGTTGAACTAATGTTTTAGCCACTGATAAATTTTGGGTGTTTAATTGTAGAGCCAAAACAAAATGGAAAGAGTTTCTGCTTTTGAAAGGTACAATGAAAGAAAGAAACAAAGCAAAGAAACAAAAAGCCACACCGAAAAAGAAATCCCACAAGATACATTTATGAGACTAAAACACCTTTTACGGCTGTTTCATTAAGTAGGTAAAGGTTTAATTTTGATAATCTGGTAGTGTCAGGAATCCTGGTATCTGGAAACTTTGGGTTTATCATCTGGCAGATCTTTGGTTCTATCTCCAGCTTTAGATGGGGAGCAAGAGGTACATTGGAGCTGCAGACTTGGTCAAAGCCAAGAGGCATTTCTCCATATAGACCTTAAGACCAGGTCAAGTGGGATGAGATTTGCCATTCTTGGGGTTCTAAATACCAGATTATCAATGATCTCTGTCTGTGAATATAAATCACTGTTTTCTTTTTTACATCCTGCCACGTCCACGGGACAAATATTCCTGTTGTACTTACTGTAGACTGTCACAGGTATTTCTTTGAAGGTGCTACCACGAACAAACTGAAAATAAATGCTTAGGTTTAGTAACATGGTATGTAGCAGTTGTATTAACAGCCATAATGCCCTTTTATTAACAAGAACAGTGATGCTATCATTAATGTACTAGAAATAAAATGAAATTCCCATAGAAATCATCTTTCAATTCCCTGCTCTCCTGGTCAGATGATATAAAATTCATCAGATTTCCAATTTGAAGTTTTAATAAAAGTATAGAATAAGCAATTGTAATTAAAATATATGTTTATTACATAGTTTTCTTATATTTTCTGACAATTAGTTTCTGCAAGGACTAAGGAACAAAATGCTCCTTTGCCTTAAATTACTGTGATGAGTGAAAATTTTTTTTATCAGCAAATATTTTATCTTTCTCTCACATTTGTGAGCAAAAGTATTTGATAATTGAAAGATTATGGATATTTATGTACACCTCTTACCTTCCCACCTGGGCTATAGTCTTTTTGAGGAAAGGGCCATGTCTCATTACAATTTATATTGCCTGGCCCCAAGGACCTGTTAAGTAGGCATTTGTTGAATAACACCATGAAGAAATATTAGGCCAATGATGCACAAGCAAACATATACAATCCAAGTCCAGTGTGCACCTATTTCTTAATGCATGCATTGTTAGTCTATCATATTGAACTTTTAATACCTATTCAACATATGACAAATAAATCCCATAGCCTTCTGTACCTTAATTCGGATGTATTTGATCAGTTTATTAAGTATTTCCATCAGCCGATCATTTCCAACAGGAGTGTCTGTGAAGAGGGATATTCAATGACTAAATCAATATTGGTTTAAAAAAATAAAGACCTTGATTCTAATTGAAAGACATTTTGTTTGTTAATGGGTTCAGCGATTACCAACCTGCAGGGTAGAGTAGCTTATCTACAACATGAATGACGCCGTTTGTTGTCATGATGTCAGATTCTTTGGATTTCAATTCATTGATCAGAAGTGTATCATTTACCTGTCAAGACAGGGGTAATGTCAATGGGAAATGCAAAGAAGATTGAACATTAAGATACCTCAGTGACCAGTGAACGCTATCATAAATCCCAGGGAACTTACTCCTTTCACGTAGACCTTGCTTCCTTGGGCAGTCTTTAGAATGTTAGTGACGCCAGGCTCAAATCCCTTTCCAATGAAAACTCCAGGTGTCAGGTGATAAAGAATGATGTTTTGAAGAGCATTTCTGTCCCCTAGGGGAAAAAAATATATATATATATATATATTTAATACGATGGCATCTTTTCTTATGCTTTGGTTCTACCAAAGGAGGAAATTATTTCATTGCTTTAACTATTTTTCCACACTCCATTATTCCAATAATGTCAGTGTTTTCTCAAGTTCATATCAAGACCATGTCAAAACATGCACTCAGTCTAATCAAAATAGTACCATCTCACTGGGAGAAGACAATCTCATGACTTGTGAAATTGTGACTGTTGCCATCTTCGCCTAATTGTGTGGTCTTTAATACAGAAAACACGAGGGGACAGGCATCCCAACAGCACAATGGTAAACAGTTCATTAAAAACATTTCTGAGTGTCCCTTCCAAGCAGAATAAAAGAAACTAAAACTAGCCATAGATATGAAAGAGGAGATTTTCCGAGGCTAGCATCTGGCCAGGAAAGACTGAGGAGAACATGAGATCCTGAAATCATGGGGCAAGGTCCGGCATTACGTCTACTTACGCATCAGAATTTCCTTTTCTTCATTAGTCATCCCCTTAAAGGCATCATTGGTTGGCACAAATAAGGTCCAATCCCCAGGTTGACTCAGCAAATCTTTCAGGTCTGCAGCTTCAAGTAGGCTGAGGAAGGTGCTAAGAAGGAAAGAGTGTGTTTATTTTATTAAATTTAGATTTAAATTTGCTCACCCACCAAGCACTTCCAAAGAACCTGTATATTGCAGAAAGCATGAGAAAACTGCCTGTGACACTTGTATGTTTCAAAGGCAATTTACTTATTAAGAAAGTTTTTATCACCTGGGAATTAGTTAAGTAAACTGTGGTGTTGATACTTTTCCTAAACTCTATTTTGATCCCCTAACATTTGACAAGGTCACGGTTTGAAACAAAAGAGAAGTGTGTTGTGTGTTTCATCTACTATTCCACAAAATAATCTTTGCAAGTATATCCTGTCATTTTAAAAAATGTAATTATAAAACAAATTGCAAGAAGCATTCCAGCCTATTGGGTTTAATGTTCACTCACTTAAATCACATTAAGTTGCACCAACCAGCAAAGGAAATAGTGTTAGAAACTATTTCAGTTTTGAAAACATTTGAATGGACTACTCGGAGAAACAGAAAACTCCATGGCTTAGGGGCACTGAAAGCAACAAAAACTCCCGTTGCTCTCCTTCCTGTGTGGAGGTGAGGCTAACGTGCTTACCTAAAACGCTTGTCCTGTTTTAGCTTTTCATGCAGGGATTTCTCGGCAGGTTTGATGATCTCTTGAAATACGTGAATAGCGCCGTTCCTTCCTTGCTTGCTTCCTCTCAGCATGCACGCGTTCTCAACGCAGACAGCCTGGCAAGGAAAAGCAAGGTGGGTGCTGCCATCGGCATACCAGGAATTCCCTGGAACCCGTAACTGGGTAACTGAATTTCCAAGGCTGGCCCTTCTGGGGGGCCCCTTTGACCTTTGACACCAGAGGAAGTAGCCCCTCCCCCTTCTCAAGGTCGTGCACAGCCTGACCCCACCCTTGGAATCCATCCAGAAGTTCTACTTCTAGTCGAACCCTCCTGTGCTTCAGGCAGGTAGTTCTGCCAGTTAATTACGAGCATGCCATAGCGTCCCTCTTCTCTATTGTCCGTTCTTTCTCCTCTATTCCGTTCCAGGTTCCAATTATTCTTCCCGGCCTTTCAGGTCAATATTCACCATAAAACTTCCCGGCCTCAGAGCCACGTGGACTCCTCCTCTCCTTTTCATCCAATTAAACAAGTATTTACTCTACTTTCTTGACTGCTAGGCCCTATCCACTGTCAGTCAAAATGATAGATTTAGTTACAGCTTTTTGAACAAACGTAATGTATTTTTATGTGTATAAGTTGAAGTACAGCCAATTTTCCTATATTAAAAATGCATGTCTTGGAATTGTGAAACTATAACGAACAGCTAGAATATCCAATTCTAGATATTGCTTAACTTCCTAAGAAACCTTTTAGATGAAGTCGCGTGTGTTACGTAGACGGAAGCTCAACAGAAGCACAGTATTTTTGATAAATAATATTGCCTAGAAATCTACTCCCAGATCAAAGTTCATTAGAACCATTTTATAGATTCTGGAAATCTCTGTCTATATAAGTTTGCTTGAAAGTCACCCAAGAAGATTCAACTCTGAATAGAGCTTATTATAAAGCCATCTTACATTCAAAGATCATCCAACATATTTGATTCTCTATAAAATTCCTTATAAACAGTAAAGGGTTTTACAAATAAAAGGCTTATTTTAGAGGGGTTGTTGTGGAACCCTATTAAAGATAAGTAATGCTTTATAACGTAAAAGAATTTAAAATGAAAAATACAAATTCTCTGAATTTTTAATACATTGTACTTTTTGTGCACTTTCCTAATAGTTTTTTCTCCCAGTTGCCCATTTCCCTGAACTTCCTATCAATATTTACTATTAAAATCACATTTATAAAATCTGAGGAACCATTTGCTGTGACGACATCCTTTGGCATGGGCGTGCCATTTGCCTGTTAGGGCAACGTGGGCCTTCTATTTTGCTCTGCTTCACTTACCGTGCGATACACAAAGACTCTGAGCTGTTTGCCTCCCATGGTCTCCAGTTTTTGTCCATTGTAAAGCTCATTAAGGCCAACTTTTACTTTCAATATGTGATTCTGCAGAATTAATTTAAGAAGGCGCTGATCCATGCTCAGAGTATCATCTATAAATAAGTTCATTTAAAATAAGAGCATTATTTTTATATAGAAAACAATCAAGTTTCACCTGGCAAGAGAAAATTATGGAAACTGAGGATCCCTGGGTAGTATATGTATTACGAGTCCTACACTCAGGGCATGGATGAGCCACTAGAGGCCTGAGGCTAGCACTTAGTCACCAACTGGGACTCTGTGACCTTTGGTGCCCAACGACCAGAACTCCATCCGAGTGATGGCCTGAATGACGCAAGGGCTCAGGGTTTTATCAGGGTCTGACAAAAGCTGGGCCAAACGCTGGACAAGGTTTCTCTGACAATTAGATGCCCGTCAGGCACGTGCAAGACTACAGATGGGCCATTTGTAAATTCGTCTTTTTCCTGGAAAAAGAATCAGAGCACATACCTCTGAAACATGTGTTTCCTTAAAACAAAGAGAAAAGGCTACATTTCTAGGAATTTGAGGGTTTACTTACAAATAATGTTATATTTCAAAATTTAGTATTTGGAAAAATGTACAAAATATGAAATTTATTTTTTAATTACTGAATTTTCCTAACAATCTAAACATCTTTGTGAAATAATTTTCTGGAAAAAGTGGCAGGTTGCATGAATCTAAGTGCTGTCTGTGAAAAGAAGCTACTAGATGAAATGTTTAAAATAATAATTCACATTATAGAATGGAAAGGTATAACAGTCTCTCATTTTTATTTATGTATAGTTTGACTCTCTTCCAAATTCTTAATTGCATAATATACCTCTTTACTCCTAAATATTGTTATGTTGGTGTCAAATAAACAAATTACATTTATTTTTCTTAAGGTCTACTAATTCATTTCTATGTGTGCTGGAAATCCAGTTAGAGTCACAGAATAGCTGAATCCTTATCACAAACTTTCACTCCCCAAAGACCTGTACTCATATAATTACATATTTGCAAATGATGGTCATTTTAGTGGAGATAAAGTTTTATGCATACTGGACACATGGCCTACACAGAGGCATATTGGACACTTAGCCTATGCAGAGCCTGATCAATGCCTTGGAAAACGTCTATTATTTCTTATTGCAAACAGTCATGGTGAAGAAAATAAGTTCTGAGGGACAGGGGTGAGCGGGAGCATGGTGTCTGGTACGTACCAGAAAACGCATTGTTCGTAGGCGCCAGCAGCGTGTACTCGCCATCCGGCCTCAGAGCCGATGCCAAGCCCAGCTGAGCTACGAGGTCTGTGAAAGTGGTCTGCTGGTGTCCCGCCAGCTCGATAACTTGTTTGGCTACAAAACAAGCCATGATCACCATAGATTAGGAAATCAATTCTTGGCTGTTTTCTAATATTGTAAGCAATGTCAACGTGGTAAGACATTTTGCCCTTTCCCAGGAAAACAGTTCTAGCTTCCCTTTTGGGGAGATGAGGACCACAGGGAATTCCAGAAAGAAAATATCTTGTCTCCCTGCTCCGAAGTTTCTTTACTTCTCTGTTGCTCAACTCTCATCTCTCTCTACCTCTGTGAGTGCCGGAGTCCTTTCAGTTACCCAAAACTGACTATTTGGCTAAAACTTTCCCTCTGTTTCCAAAGAAAACCTGTGGCCACGGTGAAAAGCTTCATAAATGTTTGGCATCAGGAACCCTGAAAGCTGAAGCTCCGTGTGTGGGATGCCCCTGGTGTCACGGGCCACTGGTGAGCGCTTGGCTCGTGGCTTGTCTCGTGGCACGCTTCACACCCGTCACCCTGCACGGGCTTCCTGGGACTCCCTGGCAGGGGCCGTCACTGGTGAATGGTCGTAAGGAGGAGAACACGACGTTGCTACTCACCGGAATCGGGAATGAGGACCTGGTCGATCAGATGGATGACGCCGTTATTTGTCACAATGTCCTTTTTGTTCACCATTTTGATTCCATTTACAGTTATGCTGTCGCCATCGCACCCTATCTCAACTGTGTTTCCTTCCAGGGTTTCAAACACTGCTCCACTCATGATGGACTCGGAACACTGGAGAGTGTTCAAGATGTGGTACTTCAGGAGAGCTGGGGGCAAGAGAGAAGGAGCAAGGAGAACGACGCTTGGCCCTTCAGAGGTATGGTTCATTGTGCAACGAGGTATTCCTAAGAAATCTAATAAGTACCTAAGACCCGAGGATTTGATTGGAGGCTCTCCAATCCTAACTACTGAGGTTGTTTTTTTTTTTCCCAACAACTACACGATGGAAAGAGCTCAGCCCAGTAGGAAGTGAGAGGAAGAGATCAGCTTCTGGAAACTATTTGTGCAGTACTGGAAGGCAGTAGATCTAGTTTCAGCTCCCATGAAAAGTCATTCCTGGTGTGAAGGCAAGAAGGAGTGCCCCCCACAGAGTCCTAAGAATTTATTTGTCAGTGATACCTACTCCCAAATACTCAGGCAGTGTTTGCAGGAACTGCTTGTAGCAATGTCTGTACATAATTTGTGATGAGATTGATAGAGGCTGAGAGTCAGACAAATAAAATAATCCCCTAACGACAGCATCTAAAAGAAGTCAGAACGGAGATGGTTTCTAGAAAGACGCCGGGAGGGATCTTTGCCTAAACGACATGATTATCTACAGCTGCACCTTCAGATGTGCTCATCTGCAACTGGGATAGGCTGAGTAAGTGGAATGTGCTAGACACAGTGGAAAATCTGCTCGATGCAGAAAGGGAGATTGGAAGGAAGCCACATTTTCCTGTGAGGCTATAGGTAAGAACCCAAGAGAACCATGTGGTCTTCTCAACTCAAGTGTATCTTTTAGCATAAATTTAGAATTGAAAGCATTGCATATCATGCTTAGAATCTGAAAATCTGATGACCTAATATTCTTTTTGTACTTTTGCTAATCTTTTTTAATGTCTGCTACTTATTCATTTGAAAGCAGTACAAAGAACGCGATCTTCAGGATATTCTTATGATTTGAAATTACATTCTGCCTACTCCTAAGAATTTGTTTTTGAAGATTTTTTGGTCCATCTCCCAGTGTTTATTAAAGCTGATAATACTGGTATGCATACAATTCTTTTCTATTTCCTTTCCTTCCTGAAATTGTGAGAGACTTCTCAGGAGAAAGGCATTTCAGTACCTTCAGAAGCCACTTTATCTCCCATGATCCTTTCCAAGACACCTCGTGGTAGCTTCTCAAAAGCTTCGTTGGTAGGAGCAAAAAGTGTGAAGTGACCGTCTCTTCCAAGGGACTCCAACAGATCAGATGTGAGCGCAGCTGCCTGAAAAGCAAACGTGCTTTTTAGAGGCATAAGTATTGCAAATTCGGGAGAAAATTATAGCACACTTAGCCTGGACTGACATCAGGGAGTTGGTTTATTCAGCCTAGAAGTTTGTTCTTGTGAGATCTTTAAAACATTCTTTCTTGGCACAACCAACTGTGTCTTTTCCAACTTTCCTTTTACTGTGTTTTCAAGAATGGGAATTCCGCCAGTGTTTGTGTCACTATAGCAATAGCCAACAGTATATTCAATCCCTGAAATGGACTCACTCTAAATGCACTAAATACAGTATCATCATATAATTATTCTTTATCTATCATGTCCATATAAATATTGTTTTATATGAGGAACTTATTTTATCTTTGTAAAATGAAAAGTTTTTCCAGCTTTTTTTTGTTGCCAGATTTGTTTTGTTTAGCATTCTCTTAGATTGTGACAGGGAAAGAGGAGGGATTTCAGTGTCAAAGGCAGTCCACCGTTCCTTGGACTTACCCTGAACGACGAGAGGTCGTCTTCAGCTTCGATGAAGTCTTGAATCGAGGTGCCAATTTGTGTGAGAACACGATCAATGACGTGCACGACACCGTTGGTTGCGATCTGGTTCCCGTGGATGATTCGAGCACAGTTAACAGTGACAACCTGCAACCAGTGGGAGAAAGTCAAAGAGCAGAAACCAGAGCTGGCCATGGACCACTGAGACTGCAGGCTCCTCCCCAGCTGTTCACTGACACTAGGAAATGCGTCATGCAGGAGCTGACATTCTGGACGCAAATGCTCAAGGAGAAGGCACACCTTAACCATGTCAATAGAGGAAACTGGAAGAGAAATCAGAACCATTCAGAACCCAAGTTCAGATACACTTAACAAATCTGGAAGCTTAAGGCAAAAGCATTTTCTAATTTTATTCTTCCCTTTCTTTTAGAGAGAAAGGCAGGCTATTCCTAAGGTGGGTCAGTGCATTACATAAAGTAGTCTAATTAGTCTAAAATAAATTCTGAGAGAGAAAAACAAACAAGTGTTGCACAACATGATCAGTTCTATTCATCTTTAAATATTGCCTCATCACTGCTTCTTTTTCTCCTTGGAAATTTGACTTTTGAAAGAGCCCAGTGACCATCTTGGCAGTTTCTCACAGCCTCTTATCCAAACACACAGGAGCCCCAATCGGCAGAGCAACCAGATGCTACATATTTGCTGACTGCTCTTTTTGCTGTCCAGAAAAAATTATTGAAACCCATTAGCTACTAAACTTCTCTTTTTAGGAACATCTAAGTCTACCGTCAGTGAACCGTCAATTTAATTTTTCTTTGGTAAAAAGCAGTTGCTCAGTTGGAAATGTAAATGCCCTAGATTTTGGGAAAAGTCAGGATTTGGTGCTTATATTATTCTAACATTTTCTTTTCATTTCTATGAATATTATATGACAGATACAGAAGCATTAATGTCTACTGTTCAGAAATGTATTTTATATTAAAGAAACTCACCCCATTAGGATAGTGGTTGATGAACAGTCCTAAATTGTTGTACATTGAAGGAATGATGAGGCCGTTTTTCAGGTCCTTGGTCAACATCCGCTTGTTCACCATGTGGCTATGCAAAGCGTTCAGTAACTCGACATTCACGTTGCTCTCCAACCCTCTGCGGATCTCCTAGGGAAAAAGCAAGTGATACAAGTTTATTTTACTGTGATTAATGATTAAAATCCTTAGAATCATACTTTTCTACTTTCTTGTTACTTTCTCCTTGCATTATCCAAATGCTCAAATAAAATTAGCACAAATAACAAAATTATATTATTCCAATTGATTAAGGAATTTTGTAAGTTTAAATATTCAGTAAAGAGTATCAAATCTGATAGAGTGCTTGGGCATTAATAGGGGCACAGCAAAGTATGAAAAGACTGTGTTGATGAGACAATCTTGATGTAAGTAGAAGTTTCTAGAGGTATGAAGTCATCAGATTTTTTAAATACTTTTGAGGAGTAAATATTTTTTAAAAAGACATATTTGCATACAATATTTGATCTTTAAAATGGTCAAAAGAAGAAGAAAACACTTTGAAGTGTCAACTGAGGAAGGCCTGCTCTTCTTGAAGTAGGTTTGGAGCTCGGCCTCAAGGAGCAGGATTTAAACAGGTGGGAATGGGATGGTGATTGCTCCAAGTCCAGATGCTGACACGGGATGAAGTTTGTGGTGCAAATTTGTCTAGTTTGACTCGCACATGCCTTACACGGAGCCCTGAGAGCTGAACAGGGAGACAACAAACAGCAAGGGAGGCCTGGCGCTCTTGTGACATTTGAATGTACGGCTAGAACTTGACTTTGGGGGGTTGAGCTGGACCTAACGTACAGGAGGGGGGTATACCTGAGAACCGCTCCTAGCAGTGCAGATGAAACGCGAGCCTGGCTGACCAGCAGTCGTGTGTACGGCTTGGAGAATGGGAGGTAAAGACGACAGGCCCTTGGCAAGGCTGAGCAGGGAGCGACTGATCCTATCTGTTAGCAAAAAGCAGTTCCTTACCCAGCAAAGAAGATGGCATGTGTCTCAGATAACTTGCATTAACGGTAGAGACCGTGTAGCAAGGAGACAGAATGAAATGGATATTACGAACATTCTCCTTGGGGTTCCAAGGAGAAACAAGTTCAAGAAACACGGATTTCATAGTTACAAGCACCGAAGTCGTAGTTGAAATCACCAGGCAGGTATATGAAGAGCAGGGAAGAGTTCCTGGAAGGGACTTTCCTGAGGCAGGAGAAGACGTGTGAGCAAGAGCAGCCAAAGAGGAAGGCAGAGGAGGGCTCCGCCACGCAGCTGTCAGCCAGCAGCTGGAGGAGCAAGAAGAGCCAAGGGATCTGCCCACGGTTTCCTTATTATTTGACTCTGGCAGGAACGATCAATTCACCTTCATGCCAGGGGAAGGTAAGAATATATTTCTGTCTCAGTTTTACAGATTTGGAAATTGAGCTATCAATTTCGTATGTTATAAATCAGCCAGTGTATAAAAAGTCTGAAAATCAAATGTATTGCTTACAACAGCTCATTTAAACCTAACCCCTCAAGCTTACAAATCAATCCATCTCTAAACATCCATATATATTTTCCTATAAATAAAATGCATAATTAAATATATCTGTATAATACAGCTAAAACAGGCTTTAAAATCTGCTAGACTCCTTAACTGATCTTTCTAATATACATATATATATATCATCTAAAAATTCATATATTTCCTCACAACCAAAACAAAAAAAGGAAAGGAGTAAATAGAATAATAATAAGTAATAATAAGTGTCCTTTAGGTCCACTCTTGATTTGCCTTGATTTCAATTAGTCTTTGAACCTGCTGGGCTCCTACGTGCTTTATTTCCCCCAACAAGGTACCTTTATGTCTACTCATATATGTGCAATAGAAAGATATAAAACTTCTATTAATTTCCAAGCCAAAAATTAGTCAGAATGAAATAGCAGCAACACCAGGCATAAGGCAGTCATGAAAACAGTGGCTTACAGGGTCCAAGTTGTCCCACGCCTCGTTGCTTGGTGCGAAGTAGGTGAAGGAGCCCTTCCCTTCGATCTCCTCCCGCAGTCTCGAGACGTCGGAGTAGTGCTGCGTGGTGGTGGCTCCCACGATGCCCAGCGTGCCGTAGACGTGGTCGATGGGCAGCACTGCAAAGCAGACAGCAGGAGCTCAGGGGCGCCACCCTGGACCCCAGCGCGTTTAGCTGACAACTTAGGCAAGCAAGTTCTAGGAATCAGCAATCTTACATTAAACCTGCCTTTTGAGTACTGAACAATAAAATACAATTAAAAACTATTATTTCACACGTATTATCTATCTGTTGTGTTGAGGGAAAATGCATTGTAAACTGTCATTCTGGTTTAACATTTAGTCCACTTAGGTCTCAATCCTGACATGTCAATAATAGTTGAATTATAATTATCAGTAGTAATAAAAAACAATCAGTATCCAATTACTTCAGTTGAGAAAATTAAGATGCTTTTCATTTCTCACTGAAAATGGCAAAGATAATAAATTCTATTACGATGGCTTGAAGCTCCTAAATAGTATCCTATTTTTAGGTATAGGGATATATATATATTTTTTGCAGCTTTTAGTCCCTAAAAGGAATATGTATGTCTGCTTTCTTTTCATCATAATTTCAGAAGGAAATTGATCAAAGCATCTAACACTTTCAGAATACCTCCTCTGCATTTCAGAAGAGAGATTAATGCATTGAAGTCAATCCAAAGGGATTTCCATAGGATGGTGCACAACCTCTTTTGTCTCTGACACTATGTGATTTGAAAATTAGTATGATTTGACCAACATCACAGAATGGAAAATTATCACTTTTGTGAATATTCCAAGACTAAATGAGGCAAACAATAAGTTATAAAATCAGGATTAACAAGATCCCAAAAGGATGGGAAAACTAGATGATATTAACAAAGTGAAAATGTAACAGTTTGGTGTATATCCTATATTTAAGCAAATGGGAAAAAAGTCTAGAGAGAAGGCCTGGGACCAGTTTCATTTAATTGGAAGCCTCATGTGGCCAATGATGTGGCCTTATCACCACTGACATTAGCCCCAAGTGAGAGGCTTGTCTAAACGTTCCCTCGCTGGTGGCACCCGCAGGATGGTAAGCAGGCTGGGCTCGCTTCCAGAACAAAGTCGAGACTCTATGGTGGGGCTCTTGATGTCCAGGTGTCGTTGGAAAACCTGGAGATGACCAGCCCACCGAAGAGAAGAGGGTAGGTGTGGGGAGGCTGTGATGATTGCAGTAATATTTGAATAGTTGTCCTTTCAAAGAGGAAACGGATGAACTATTTTTTTCTCTAGTTGGCAGAATTATAGGAAACCAAATTTCCATATGAGGAACATTGCAAAAGCAGGGTTGTTCAATCAGAGAAGATGATGCTTTGATGCTTTGCCAAGCAGGCAGCTCCCTGTGTTTAGACTTTTTTAAAGAAAATTATTTTGTAGAGCCCAGATTTTTGTTCTTAAAGAGAAATTGAACTAATTTAACTGTCTGGCTAAGCTTCCATGATTATTCCATTTGTATCACCGAACATCCAGGGTGCAGGAATGTGTTTGAATTATCTTCACGACTGGTGACTAACATGTCACATAGGGGCTATATCTTGGATTTACCATGGTGCTAAATAACAGATACACACACACAGAACTGGCTTCTCTGCAAGCTTCCTCAGCTCCCGCCTCCCAGAAGACAAGATCTCCACGGAACTAAGCAATTGAGATTTTACCTGCAGGGCAGCCTTTCATTCCTTCCATTCTCATGTACCCAGGGCAGCATTCATATAACACCGTCCTGAACAGTGGACGAAAAGTAATGTTAAAATGAGGAAGCAAGGAGGATACATTTTGACATAAACTTGGAAAGACATATGGTTTTATTGCCATGATTTATTGGGAGTCTAGAAATCAGGCACCAGAGTGTTCATACTAGCTATATTATATTATGCCATAATAATATTATCTCAACTTTACATTATATTAGTTATGTTTGTTTCAATTTACTAAAGTGAAGAAAATGCTTAATTGTTAAGTTAACAAAGTTATACAGACAATAATTAATCAAGGCACGGACGAGAAAATCTGATAAAGCAAAAGTATCTCCAGAATAACTTTGCTATCTTACTACATTTTTAAGGAAATATTGTAATCTACATTTCCTGTATGATTGCTTCCCTTTCTCACTTAATTCAAATAACATAATCCTGATTTTCATTTTATCAAATTCAATATAACATTTCTGGAATTTCTCTAGTTTCTTAATGAAAAATTTCTGGTGTGGAATAAAGGCTTAAAGACAGAGATAAATGAAAAGATATAAACAGAACAAAAATGAGAAATGTCAATTTCAAATTATTCTTTAATACTAATATACTTTAAAGTTTTGACTAGTTGATACTAGAAGCATATACAAACTAATGAAAGCCTTATGCAATTCTTAATAAGGTCCCCAAACCATATTATTTACATGGGATTCCAAATAAATAAATTTGAAACTATATATTTGGATGCCAAGCAATTAAGAATTGTGTATATGTTAGCTTAGTATATATTATATGCAATTTAAAAATTGGATACAGATGTTTTAGCCCAGAGACTAATACTTAAAGTAAAATAGTGAAAATAGGAAGAAAATTTTCTATAAAATATGCTAATGTAAATGAACAACCAGCTTTAATATAAAGATTAATGCACCAAACGGTATAAAATTCTATGACAGTTGCTTGTGATTTCAGCTCCTAGTTGAACATTTTAAAGACAAAAAAAAGTAGTTTTTTCAGGAGATCATCTAAGCTGCACAAAATGCAATGTTTCCATAAAAAAAGACAATCATTGCTACACACTACTCTTTCTCTGAAAATGGGAAATTTGTCTTTTTTTTGGAAGAGTATCTAAAATCTCATGAACATGCCAGTTGAGATGTCGTTGACATTCTCTGAACACCGCATTGCAGGACCAGTAAGACCAACAAGATGATGTAGGCGGTATCCTAAACATCTTCAGCTTTGGGAGGCTTCGTGGTTTTCACTGGACCTGCCCAGTTGACTCCCCGCCTCCCCCACGTCCCCAGAGCACCTGCTTAGCCAGCAATCAAATGTTTCTGTCAAACCGACACGTAAAGGCCTAGAGATGCGTGGCCATTTGAGCGGCTGGGGGCAGATGGGAACATTCTTCCTGTCACCGTTATTGATTTCTCTGTAATTAGAAGCTAGCACCTGCATCCATGTCAGAGCAGGGATGTAAGTATGTGTGTGAAAACGAAGCTACTTGGGAAACACGGGCTAAGTGAAAGTGAACAAAGGCGCACTGTTTCTTTCTGGTAAAACGCCAGCTTGGACGCTGGTTTTTCCTTCCCTAGAAGGCAGGAGGGAGCCCGGGCGGGTGCTTTGCCCAGGGCTTGGCGCGGTGGCTGCACAGCCATCACCACACCTCCCTGAGCTCCAGCAGGATGCCGTCAAGCTTCCCCCGAAACCATTCTTACTAGTCGGGGTGCCCTTCAGATTCCCCTCAGGTATCCCAGGAACTCTAAAGAGAACTCTAAAGAGGGGAGCCGAGGGCCCGGGGTGTGGGGTGGAAGGGGGCCGGCCTGTAGCTCTGCCAAGGTCGCCAAGCAACCGGCCCCGAGCTCTAGCCTTCTGCAGGCTGGGAGGAGGGGGGCCCAGGTGAGACTCCACACAGGTGTGCAGCGGGGGGCGGCCACAGGGCAGGTGACGGCAGGGGCCTGGCGTGCAGATTCTCCAGGGGAGGAGCAGATGCTTGTGTGCTGTAGGGCTCCTCTCATTTTCAGGTGCACATTTGTTCTAATCAGCTTCATTTCGGACCCTTGGGGCTGGGAGTTATGGTTGGTCTTTTTCACCTTCGTCCTTCCTTTGACCTTCGCAGTATAGGCATTAAGTGTGTGTTTCATGGACACAGCAACCCAGCCTCCCAGAGAAGGACTTCCACCTAGAGGAGCTGGGCTAATATGATTACACCAGAAATATTTTCTAAAAGCACCCCCCTCCCCCGCCGTCGCTCCCACGCTGCTTAGGGTGAGTGGCATTTACCTCCATGCCAGCAGGCAGCCTCAGACCCCCTTAGCCTCCAGGTATCCGTCGCTGTGGGTGGGGCAAAATGAAGGGGGCAGGAGGCGCCGTCTCCCCCGTTTCCTTGCCTGGGGTGGCATCTACCCTTTCTGGTTTCCTAAGGTAGCCTCCCGGTGGCTTGGTGGCTCAGTGCAAAACCAAGAGGTCGGAAAGACATGGACCTCAACACCTTTCCACCCAGGACTGATAAAAACTCAGTCCCCTGGAATAGTGAGAGAATTTCCAAATCACTGGGGGCAATCGTGAACCCGATACTGTAGATTAGGCCGTCCTCCTGGCCCTTGAAGACACAGGGAACCGAGGCACAGGGTCGGCACAGGAGGCCGTGGACACCTCACTGCCCTACTCTGGCCGCACCAGCCATGCGCCCGTGGCTCTGCTCCCTTCTGAGGACACGTGGGCCCAGGGGAGGCATTTAGGGAGAATTTCCTGATGCTCTCGATTTGGGGGAGCATTTTCAAGAGGGAAAGTGTGGGTGTCCAAGAAAGGGCCTGTATCTCCCAGGGATGCCTTTGAAACTGGACAGCATGAAGATGGGAAGACTTACGTTTTCTTTCCGCAGATGGCACCTTGATACCAGTTCCTGCAAGTGCTGAAGTATTTCTTTTTGGTGCCCAAAATCTGTTGAAGGGCACAGACATTTGGCCTGCGGAGCAGAGAGAAAGAGAAGAGGGTTCAGCATCCCAAAGGCAATCAGTTCTTCCTTTCTGTAGGGCCGGTGGTTTAAAAAATGTGGCCGTGGGGATTTGATTTTCAGAGCTGCGATTTGAGCCTTCCACAGACAGCCCCATTGTACTGACTCCCTGCAAAAACTAAAGTCGATGGGAAAGAGAGAGAGAGAAAGTTTATATTCCTGAGAGTCAAACTCCAATGTTTTAAAGAATTAGCCTGATAAGAATTCCCAAACAGCATCCAAGTGGAATTTTTATCAGGCTTTTTATGATAGCTAATAGGCACTAATCCACAGACCTTGCTTTTTAAACCAAACACATTCTTATTTAGGGGGTGGGGGTGGCTTTGGGGCTTCCTGGGACCATGAGAGGTCACAGGGCAAAAGAAGCCAGGGTTTTCCTAGGTCCAAAGACCCTCTCCTCTGCAGCTGCCCTGGGAGGCCAGCACGGATCCCAGAAGTACCTGCGTGCTCAGGTGGGCTGGCAAGCCCGGAGCGCGCGCAGGAGCGCTGAATTTGTTGAACTGAAGTTGTCGATCAGGACCCCAAGTCCTGATCATCTTTTGAGCGTTAAGGAAATCCCTCCGAGCCTGAGGTAGACATGCCAAGGTGCACTCCAAAAATACACGTGGAGCGCAGGTGAAGCCACCAAATGTCGTTTGTTAACTTAAAAAATGCTAGGTTGTCGCTGAATTTATTCAACAAAATATGAATTTTTTTTGCAAATTCCAGAGGCAGAATTGAAAACTAGGACAAGTGTCTAAAGAATGCAGAACGTACTTTTCATAGTAATTTAAATGAGACTATATGCAAATCTGCTGCAGCACAATGTGAGATATTCACAAACCACTTACCTAATCACAACCTCTAACCCTAGATTCTTAAATTTTGAAAAACACCAAGAAGCTGACTCAAAAGGAATGTCCTTTGCATTTTGTTAATCAGAGCAAAATGATAAAATATTTCGTAAAAGGCAATCATAACTTATCCTGACAGTAATTCTTAAAGTGCCAAGTGTTTATATAAACCACAGACAGCTCCCTTTTTCCTTTTCCTCCTTATTTTTTATAAGTCAGAAAAGGCTTTTCCGTCATCCTTTGTAAGGAGAAAGGCGCTGAGGTACACCTGGGTGCACCCCGGCAGGTGCGCACAGGGGCGCCCCGTGCGCTTCTGCGCACGAGAAGGGAGACGAGAGCGCTGACTTACCCCTGCTCCCGGCCCCTGATGCGGCTGTGAGCCAAGATCTTGTCGTAGTACCCGTTGGCATCCGCAGGGTTAAAAGCAAACAGCAGGAGCAGCGAGACGCCGGGCAGGAGCTGGGCCATGGCGAGCTCCCTCGCTGCAGCCGCGGAGCGCGGGCCGGGGCGCGCGGCCTTATATCCGCGGGGCTGTGGGCGGGCCGGGCGCGCGGGGCTGAGCCCCTCGGGGGCGGCGCAGCGCCCCAGCCAGCGGCCCGGGAGCCTCCGGAGGCTCTTCTCATCAGGCCGATACTGACTTTTAATCCCATGAGTAACTGGCTCTTTGCATGTCCATATGGCAGTTGGTTGCATTCTTTTGTGATTTACAGTTGGTTTTCTTTGCTGGAAAGTAAGTTTGCAAGTAGGTTAAGGAGTATTTTGCAATCTAGTCCTCTCGGAGTCCACGTCCCTGTGCTGAAGAGACTGTCGTTATTTGACCCCATCCCTTCTCAGCACACTCGGTTCACATCAGAACGGAAATGCTTTTAGTTTACACTAGAAATCACAAGGAAGGAGTGGCTCTTGATTCAAAATAAATTTCAGTGCATTTTAAATGTGCACTGAATATGAAACTATAAATTCTGACTCGCTGACAAAACTCATATATTTTGCTTGGAATCCTCCTGAACTAGGGACACACCTCCCATTTCACTTCTCTTTCCAGATATCAAGAAATAGAGTTAACAAGTCACTCCTGGCAAGCTTCCCTAACATTTGAAATGAAGCAGAAAAGAGAAACATTTGTGCTTTATTGTTTTGTCGTTGCATCTTTCCATAATGGAAATCTCCAGGCAACACGTTTCTGTGAGCCGCCAGCGAGGGCAGCCCCTGTTGGAAAGCAGCGTCGCTGCTCCCAGAGGACAGGTGACTGAGAGCTGGGCAGTGCCAGGCTGGTTCTGATGCCATCCCAGATGTCACCCTCCGCAATCCCAGACTTAAGGGACATGTACCCTCACCACCCCACACATCACACGTCACAATGTCCAGAATGCTTTGGGTAAGCCAGCTCTGAATGCCAGGAGTAAGCAACCAGCAGAAAGGAGAGCTACAGTCAGACTTCTCGAGTCATCAAGAGCCGTCCTGGGGAAGCCTGCCGCGCCCCTGTCTCGTGGCAAGAAGCTCCCTGGGCGATGGTTGCCTCCCGGCCGCTGGTGGGGAGACACTGTGTGGATGCTCCGTGCTGTGTGCTGGGAAGGGCTTTTAGGGTAGCTGGATGGCGTCAGAACGGAGTCCACCTGGCAGGTGCTGCGGGGTTTTGCCTTGGAGCAGGAAAATAAGCCTGCAGCTTGCCGCTGGTTTATGAAGAAAGCGTACAACAAAACAAAGTCTGAAATCTGATTCCAAGATGGTCAGTTATTCAGCTTGTAAATCTTGGTATCAAGTTACAGAAAATGAACATGCTCAGAGGGGAGCGGGGGAAGATACCTTGAAGGTGAATGAATTACATGCCTTCCATCGGCCCCCGGGAGAATAAGCAGTCATCTGCCACGTCTGCTCTGCACGGACTTATTCTAGCTTTGCCCATATGTCTCTGATTTGCTGTATCTAGAAGGTTCCTATTACTTTTATGTTAGGCAAATGGTATGCGGCCAGTAACTGCTAATTGAGTATGACTGAGGAACTATTTCATGTCAGTAACCAGTTGTTAGAACATACTTGATATCGCAGCTATATAAATAAACGTCTTCAGTCCTGACCAGTTAGACATCATAACAGAGATTAATTACCCTCTAAAACATAATATGAACATGTTAGACTTGCAGAAGAAGAAACCAAACTCAAAATGCAGACAGCTCTGCAACATCACCGTGATAAATAGCCTTTCATGCCCTCACAGAGAGCCTCGCTGCTGTGAACGCACCCCTCTTCGTTTCTCGACAGCTGCAACTGCTTACGAGCTTTTCTAAACACAAAGCAGAAATCTGCTCGACTCCAGTGGGTTTGCTTGGGGGCAAAAGGATGAGGCATGGACAGTGATTAACAAGAATAAAAAGGGATCCATTTAGACACAGCCCAGCGTGAAAACAAATAATCCTGATTTATAAATAACGGGGTGAAGGCAGAGCAAGCCTGTCTTATCCATTACCTGCTTTCTTAATGGTGCCTGCAATAAATTGGAAATATAATGATTATTTTCAAGAGCCGTTCTGCCCTAGTTGTTCCTTGTGACCACAGCTTTGTGCCAGTGCAATCAATGACTTCCAATCACCCTGACATCTTCGTGCTTTAAACGGACAAAGACTTGCGTGGCGTGCGTAGAGAGGGCGGGAGGCGGAGATGAAAATTCTCATTTCAAACAATTGCCTCTCCCTTCTGATAGGCATTGCGGGTTTATTTTTGGTAAAAGACGTCTATATGCTCACACTTTTAAAAAGGGCTCTTAAATCTTTCTTGCAAAATTTCAAATAATAAATCTCTACCCACCCTTGAGCATGGTATTTGGAGCACCAAGTCTAAATCCCATGGGAGGCAACAGATGCAGGTCCTCAGCAAATATTTATTAGTCTCCGTTAGCGTCGCCATCAAGGAAGCCCTCGAAAATGGAGGCCTGGCTGTGCCTATGAACTCCACGCGGACTGAGAGCGGGAAGAACAACCCAGGGGAAGGAACAAGGGTAGGGCAAATAAAAGGGTTTCAGCACTGCAACCTAAAGAGCTGAAGCCAGCTCAGAAGCGTGACATTAGATGCTGAGTGGTGGGAGAAGGAGCAGGCAACGACTTGGGAGGGGGATAATTGAACCCCGAGCCACAGCTGGCAGTTAGGGGTGGGGTGAGGGAAAGAAACAGTTCCAGAGAATGGGAAGGAAGGACAGTTGTGGAGAAAAGATGGAAAAATCTTAGGAAGGACAAACTCTCCCCTTTGAGTGCGCTCCCTGAGGGCCCCTCCCTCTCTTAATCCCTCCCCACACAGGAGCCTTGTTCTTCTCCTCCAGGGACAAATCCTGTCCCCGGACTGACCGCAGAATTCACTGTTTCCTAGCAGTTGGGAAGAAGATTTAAATCACAGCAATTAAGTCTGACTTTCAGGGTTGCCAAGTATGACCCAGACATGCGAGTCACTGAGGAAAGAGAAATGGATTATTATGCAACCAGAGGGGACCACGTGCCCAGAAGGCAAGGGCACTTGTTTCTAGAGAGCGGGATGGTGACTTCCGGGCAGTTCTCAAATCGTCCAGCAGGTCGGTAGCCTCTGGGCACAGTGAGGTCATGGTGAAACCCAGCCTCCCGTCACCAGCCTGAGACCAGCCTGACTGCCCTTCCAACCAGGATGGGTCTTGGCCATGGGTTTAACAAACCAGAATTTCCTTGGTTTTTGAATGGCCTAGGGTACTTGTCAGTTTTTTCTAAACCTCTGCTTTTTAACACGTGGTCCCTGAGATCTTGAAAACATTTTTGGAGTATCATGCTACTTTCTTACTGCCTAATTTGTAAAACACAGGTAACTGAACTTACAAAATACAATAAAGTCTTGACATTAATTCTTGGCATTCTTGGGGACAGCACCCCAGTGTCCAAGCATCTTGGCCAGTGAGGGTCCAGCTGTCCCCACACCTGGGTGAACAGCCCTGGAAATTGGCATTCTGGCAAAAACCCAGTGAACTTTGGTACTTTTGAGGGGAGGAAAAGCATTCTTAAAATTTTTACATTTTGCTAAACTAAGCCAGCATTAGAAGAGATTCAAATTAAGAAAAAGGTAAATTTTGTGACTTTTCCCTCTTAAAATATGCATATATCTAAAGCATAAATTGAACATCACTGGCAAACTTAAAGAGTTAAAGAGCAATGTAGAGGCTTGTATTTTTGTTATAAAGCCTCCAAAGTAGGAAGGCAGAGCCAGTGGACTTCCTCCTCCCCCTCTGTAGCTGTTTCCCTCACTCTTTGGCTGAACGTATCCAAGATAAAGACATCACATTCAGGGAAAGATGGGTGACCGCCCCCAAGCCAACATGAGCTCAGGCTCTCTACCAGCACTCACTTAGGAGCCTTTCCGAGGTGACGAGGGACTACTGCAGGCCACCCCATAAACTTAGCTCTCCTTTCCCCTAAAGCCCAGCACAGCCCGCCCTCACACTCGCAGTGTAACCTGTGATCTCTGTCCCTGGGTACTTTGGAAGTTTTAAAACTGGTCTTACTAGAGTAGTCCTCCTTAGCGGATTTACTTGTATTTCTCTGGAGACATCTAGTGGAGAAAATACAGTATATGAGGTTTCCCGAAGTACAGAAGCCATCCGTTAACTTTTTATTAAAATAATAACTAATATGAAAACGTCTTAAACTTTTTACATGCACTTCAAAATGTCAAAAAACCTGATGATTAACCATAGCCTCTTATATAAAACCAAATGAAACAAGTTTGGATTGGTCACAGTAAATAATAATATCAAGTCCGGGTGAAAAGTTTAAAAAATGTGGTCCTGGGTTGGTGTGTATGTGGCTGAAAAATGCACTGCTTCACTTTTAATCGTTTATGCAGTTACTTATTCATTATTTATTTATTTTTATTTTTGGAGGTAGGTACCAGGAATTGAACCCAGGACCCCGTGCGTGGGAGGCAGGCGCTCAGCCTCTGCACTCCCTGAGGTTTTTCACTGTACACTGGCATAGAATAGTGACGTGTGAATGCGAATTGGGGCTCCTTCCTCTCTGTCACTCCTGCAGCTTGAGTTGCCTCACACAGCCTCGACTCTGTCCCTCCTCTCCGGCCCTCAGCCCTGAGGACGCTGTGCCCTCCCTCGGCCCCTCACTCGGAGCTGGGTGATTTTGTCCCAGAGACCATCAGCTCCGTCCTCACCTCCATCCACAAGAGGTTCTCCCTAATATCCCTCCCCCGCAGACTGCGAGATGAGGAGGGCGGCTGCTGTGGCTCAGGAGCTCCAGCCGCCGTCCACGGGGGTCCCTGCAGCCCCCGCCGCATGTTCGCTCTGGTTACGACAAGTTCTTTAGTTGTAATCGCCCACTTGCCACCTCGCCTTGGACTCTTCGCCTCCAAAACAGAAAGATTCAGGTCAAGCTTGGACCTGCGACTCGCTGGCACGTCCTCTCCGCTGACTTGCTGTGCCAGCATCGCCCTCGGGTTTCCTTCATCTTCCCTTTCCTTGCTTGTACATCCTCTCTCTCCAGCCCTGAAAGCTTCTCAGGCTTCGGCCCCGGTAAAGCACCAACCCAAGTCAAGCTCCTTCTCTTTTCAACCATAATTTGTCTGCTGTCCTCAAGGGCATTGAGTACATTCTGCTCTAAAATAAATGTGTGTCCACTTCTCAAGATACTGGTCTGGTGGAATTGATTTCCTGCTGCAGAGACTTAGAATTGTCACCAGTAGAGATCCTTCCAATATTGTCCCCATATATGAAGGTCCCTGCTTTCCTCATTCAAATTTGCTCGAAATGTCACTTCTTCTCTAAGATGTATGCATCTGATGGAGGCTGCCGGTCACTAAGTTTTGGGACACGGGGTTATGCACTGTGGGGGAACAAAAATGAAAAAGATGTGTTCTTCCATTTATGCTCATAACAGAGATAAAATTCTAGGCTGCCAAGGGTGTTTGTAATTATAAGGTATTTGGTATAAGAATAAACAAATGTGCAAACAGTCTTCAAATTTTTTCCCAGAACTCATGGAAAAAGTGAGATTAGAAGAGCCTCAGGGCCACAGGCCACATCTACACGATAGGGATGTGGACGACACAGCTTCCCAGTGTATAATGACGAAGAGAAAAGTAGGTGGCCGCAGCAGGGGAAAGAAAAGAACGATTCAAGTGCATAGTAATTCTATGGTGCATATTTAGAGAAGAATAAGGAAAACCGTTTTGATCTTTAAATGAGAAGAGGCTTGGATTCTTGGAGTCTGTTTTTAAGCCTCAGAGAAGCACAAAAACACACACACCAGTTGTGCATTTTTGCCTCTAAAAATTCATTTTTAGTTTAAATAAAATAAAGTCTTATGACTGCAGACACTGGCTAAAATAATAACAAGACATTCAGTATGATGACTTAAATGTACAGTATCAGTGTTTACAATTCATACACAAAATGAAAATGTGATAGGAAAATCATTGTTTTGGGGGGAGTTTGATAGTACAAGTAGAATGAGAAATGTGATTTAATAACAAGCAGTATAAAAGCACAGAGACTGCAAACTAAATAATTCTCAGCCTGAAAGAACATTCTGGAACCTCAGTTTTGAAACTGATTATATCACTTTTTCAGTTGCACGTAAACTTCCATCAGCACATATCTTTGCCTTGTTGTAGATATTTCCCCAGTTTTTTCCCCCTATTCTTATAAAGTTAATTGCCAGTGGGTAATTGAGCAAAACAAGCAATTCAGTGTTAGAAAGACAGCTGCACATATAAGAGAACAAAGGCTCACCCATTGTGGAGGAGAAAAGAATTTTATTAACAATCTTGCGAGAACAGCGCACTCAACCTGGATAATATGGCCGTGTACCAAACAGCAAGAAACACTGATGTTTATACCCTAAACCTAACACGCAGGTCCCTCCCCTGTTCCCCACTGATGGGGTACTTCAGGGGTTACAGCCTATCCCAGACTCTAACTAACTTACCCAGTTAGCTCTGAGTCCCCGCCCTGCGCTCTCTACAGTCCCGTGGGCTGGGTGGGCTGTGAGCCGCTTTCACCCCTGGTCACTTTTCAAATTTGGCACCGCTTTCACTACTGGCCCCACCCCCAGCACTCACCATTGGCCCTCCCCACTCTGGCCCCACCCCCAGCACACACCATTGGCCCTCCCCACTCTGGCCCCGCCCTCAGCACGCACCATTGGCCCGCTGCACTCTGGCCCCGCCCTCACCCCTCACCATTGGCTCCCTCTCATTTTGGCGCCACTTTTCAAATTCCTGGCGCGCCCAAGCCGCTAGAAGCCCTTCCCCTCCCTCCTCCCCGGGCTTCCCCTTAGTGTGAAAATTAAACTCAACCCTTTTCTTGCGGTCAGTTGCCCAGGTCACCTCATAGTTTAGGTGTCTCCGCTTCGACGAGCCCAGTTGAAGGGAGGGCTCGGCTAATCCCTGGGGGAGCCGGCTGTCCGCGGCTGCCTGGCAGAGCGCGCCCTAGGGGCGCCGTGGAAGCGGCCCGGCGCTGGGTGGGCGCTTGCCGCTGCCTGCGCCCCGACGCCTGCGGCCTCGGCGCCGTCGCCCCTGTGCGCGCGGAGCCGCCTGCCAGCCAGCCCTGCCACCGCGCGTCCCCACAGCCCCGCGCGGCCGGGGCGCCCGGGGCGGGAAGGGCCCGCGGCTCCCGTCTCCACGCGGTCCCCAGGGGCCGCCTCCACAGAGCTGCGCGGGGCGGGGGTGCGCGGCCTTCGAGGAGCCGGCTCCAGGGGCACCGCGGGCCTCTGCCTGCGCCTCGGGCGGCGGGGGCCCCGGCGCTGTCTGCTGAGGGGAGGAGGCTCGGGGCCGCGGGCGGGAGGGCTCCCTGCGTGCCCGCCCCCGCCACCTGGGCCGAGGGGCCACGCGTCCCCCGGAGCCTCCGCGGGGCCCTTGACTTTCCAGGCTCGCAGGCCCTTCGAGGGGCTCCCTGCCTCCCCTGGGTTATCCCTGTGGGGTTTTGCGGCTTGGGCCGAGCTCAGGGTCAGGGCCGCCCGCCACGGCGGGTGGGCTTTGAGCTCTTGCAAAGGAAAGGACTTTAACACTGAAAGGAAGTTTAGAAACTGTTTCGAGAGTGCAGATTACAGAGTTCTGCACTTTAGGACTGGATGGCCGCGCTGCAGACTTCAACGTCTGGCCTCTAGTGGTTGCACATGGGTTTTGTAATTGGAAGTTAGTAGGCATTTCTTGAGAGAGATTTTCCGGGAAGCTAAGAGGGAAGCAAGAACGGACACTCCTCCGTGCCAGGAGAGGAATGGCTGAGAAGCCTGGGAAGCACTGGCCGCATCAGGACGTAAACTCTCCACACACACCGGGGAGTTCTCTGGCCACAGTGGAGCAGCTGTGTGCTCTGCGTGCCTCCTCCTGGCTGAGGGACAAGGTTGCCCTGCGGTGGTGGCCGAGGTGACGGTGTCTCCAGCAGAGGCAGCAGCCGGTCCCGGGCGAGCCATCTGCGGCCAGATGCTGCGACAAACGCATATTATGCCTCAGCTCCTGTAACTCTTGGGGCAGCCGATGAGATAGGACTATTAGTCCTTTATGAGCAGAGGAGACCGTGTCTAGGGAGCGGCCACGTCGGGATTCAAGCTGTTTAATCCAGAGACAAGACCTTTATCACCTCACCATTAAAATTTTACTCTTTAAACATATACTAAATAAGTAGTGGGGAGCAGGGTAGTGGGGTACAAAGATAAAAATTAAAAAGGCTTCCCCTGAGCCTCAACCCCAAAACCCTCTCCTAGGAGTAGCTGCTTTCCTGATTGCAGCCAGAATAGGCCAGTTTTGCTTGGCTTTGGAAAAAAAGAAAAAAGGATCTTGAACAGTACATACTCTTTTGTGTCTGGTTTCCTTTGGTTTTGTTTGTGAGTCCCACCTATGGGCTTGCAATTCGTTGAGTTTTGACAAATGTATACATATGTGGAAGCAACATCCTAATCCGGATATAGAATCACCTCAAAAAGCCCCTTATTCCCCTTGACTGATCCCCCAGCCCAGAGGCAGCCACTCTTCCGATTTCTGTACAGTTACTTTTGCCCACCCTTGACCTTCATAAATATTGAACCACACAGTATATGTAGTTGTGTGGGGCTTCTTTTTCTCAGCAAAATATTTTTGATACATCCTTGCTGTTGCCAGTGTCAGCAGATTGTCCTTTTTATTGCTATCATTCCATTGTATGAATAAAACATGATGTGCTTACTCTCCCGTGAAAGGGCGTTTCGGTTGTTTCCAGTTTGAGCTGCTGTGAAGATTTAGGTACAAGAGTTAGTGTGGCCATAAGTTTTCTTCTTCCTTGGGTAAATTTCTAAGAGTAGAATTGCTGGACTCTAGAGTACATGTACATTTAACTTTATAAGAAACCTCCATACAGTTTTCCAAATTTGATGTATGGTTTTTACATTCTCATCAGCAATGTAATAGAATTTTAGACATACCGCATATTGTCAAAACATGGTTTTGTCCCTCTTTTTAATTTTGGCATTCTCTGGGGGCAAAAAGAGCCTTATTATAGTTTGCCATTCATAACCTTCCTTTCTGTAAAGCCTGTTCAAGACTTTTTCCTCTTTTTTTGGGTGTCTTTTCTCTATATTTTTTAGTTATGGACTTTGTTTTTATAACCTGGAAGTGGGCCCTTATCAGAGATGGTGTTTTAAATACGTCCCTTTCTTGACCAGTCATTTTATCTTTAATGAAGTCCAATTTGTCAATTAAAAAAAAAAAAAACTTTAGTCTTTTTGTTTCCAGTCTAAGAAACCTTCCAACATCAAGTCACAAAGCTATTGAGTGATCTTTTCTCCTAGAAACTTTCTTTTTCTTTTTTTTAAATTCTACTATATATTTCTTCCAAATGACCAATATATACTGGGAGTGGTCACTACATGTTTTATTTTGCTTTCTTCCTTGATCAGATTTGATTTACTAGATGTTCTACCCTTCAAATAGTGTTTCTCATTTAAACCAAAATAGGAGACAGCAAGGGTTTTATATACTCTAAAAGTAAATGTCTACTTATAAAAGCTATTCACTTTTGTGTGATCTGTGTATCCTTAAAAAAATCAACAACAACAAAAAGCTATTCCCTGGTACCTTAAGATTTAATTGGTATTTTTTTTTCTTTTTTTCTTGTCTTTTTTCTTCTCAGTGATACATAGATCACACAAAATGTTACATTAAAAAATATAAGAGGTTCCCATATACCCCCACTCCCCACCCCACCCCCACTCCTTTCACATCAACAACCTTTTACATCATTTGGCACATTCATTGCATTTGGTGAGTACATTTTGGAGCACTGCTACACTGCATGGATTATAGTTTACATTGTAGTTTACACTCTCCCCCAGTTCATTCAGTGGGTTATGGCAGGATATATAATGCTCTGCATCTGTCCCTGTAATACCATTCAGGACAACTCCAAGTCCTGAAAATGCCCGCATATCACATCTCCTTTTCCCTCTCCCTGCCTTCAGCAGCTCTCGTGCCCACTGTCTCCACATCAGTGATACAACTTCTTCCATTGCTAGAGTCACAATAATTCTATAGTAGAATACCAGTAAGTCCACTCTAATCCATGTTTTATTCCTCCATCCTGTGAACCCTGGGATGGTGATGTCCACTCCACCTCTAAATTGAGAGGGAGCTATTGCTTCTTCATTCTTAATGATGATGGAGACGGTTGTTCTAGGCATACCGTATTCCCCAGCAAGATCAGTAATGGGAATACTATGCTCGTATTTACCTATTAAATCTTTTTTTTGCTCAATGGCGGTATGAAGCCATTTTCTTTTCTGCTTAGTGCTATCACTGCTCATTTTCATGGGACTCATGATGAGGAAAAAAAACACAAAAATGCACAAAATGACCACAGAAGCTAAGATAAGACCACGTAGGATGTGCACAGGGCAAGACCTACTGCGTGACTAACGTGTGACCCTTCGTTTTGTCTGGAAAGGGGAGTGAGTCACAAGGCAACGGACACGGACAAGCTCTATTAATAGCTTGTGCACCAAGTACCAAACAAATGACGGGTAGTGGGACAAAATTTTCACGTCAAAATGTGTTAAGTACCAAATTTGACTGGTTTCAAAGCAGTTGAGTATCAAGGTATGACTGTATTGGGATGTTGGCAAAGGTGCTGCAACAGCAATCATGAATAAATGTGAATAGAGTTTGGCCCCTCACAAGAAGCCGAGGAGTCCCCTGAGGGGAAGGGCTCCTGCAGAGGCTGAAGGAAGGAATGCGCCTGGGCGGCCTTGGGCTCTTATTGTAGCTTAGAGGCAGACCTGAGGGAGGGGGTTTCTGACTACTTGGAATTCTGGAAAGGGGAGGCACGTTTTGGTCTCTCTTACTGGGTTGAAGAGTGGTGGTTGGGGTAGACCTGAGGAGCCTGTCAATTGTTGAAGGTCACACGTGGAGTCTCTTTACTGAAAAATCTCTGTAGATTATAGATTTGTTTGCTTCTCAATTCAGTTCTGTCAGTGTTTGTTTCTTGAATATTGAAGTTCTGTTATTAGGTACAAATACATTTAGGAGTTTTATATCTTCTTTATGAACTGTCGATCTTTACCTTTGGCAATTTTCCTTGTTTCCAAGTCTGCTTAGTATGTCATTAATATAGCTACACCAGCTTTCTATTGATTTGTGTTTAAATGATGTATCTTTTACAATTGTATGTATTTATGCTTAAAGTCTGTTTCTTGTAAGGCTGCATAGTAAGGTCCAGCTTTTTATCCGTTCTAACAATGTCTGCCTTTTAATTAGTGTTTAGTCAATTTACATTTAATATCATTATTGATACATTTAAGTTTAATTCTACCTTCTTTCTAGTTGTTTCCTTTTGTCCCATCTTTTCTGTATTAGTTAGAACTGAAAGGAGATAACTATAAATATTATGAGATTTTTAAAATAATGTCTCACATGACTTTTGGGAGACACAAGTCCACATTCCATAGGGCAGGGTACAAGCTGGGAACTCTGATGAAGGTTTGCAGTAAATTCCCCAGGAGAAGCTGGCTGGCTGAAGTAGAGATGGGAATTCTCTCTTTAGACTGCTGAAATCTTTGCTTCTCTCCATACAGCCTTCAACTGATTGGATGAGACGTTTCTCATTGTTGAAGGCAATCTCCTTAGTTGATTGTAGATGTAATCAGCCAGAGATGCAGATGATTTAAGTCCTTGTCACAGAAGAAAGTACATTCTGGAACTTGATTTCCATCACAAATGCAATTCGGTATCTCATTATTAAAGTAGTAGCCTCTGAACATATAGAAGAGGAATAAATAATTATGAAGATTCAACACCAGTTCACTAAGAACAACTCAGGTCTGGTTAACTTCTACTCTGGTGGAATGAACATAGTCCTTGGTTGAATGACTATGATAATAGACAAATGGCCTCACGGAACCAGTCAGGTCCGCGCTTCCTTAATCAAACCACGAACACCACCACCTGGCCCAGCTGACACATGGACCTAACCATTACGTGCTATTTATTGTCATGCTTTGCCTTTTTCACCTCCCTTTGCATTAATATTTCTTTTTATTCTTTCATATCGCCTATGTACGTTTTTATTTACTTATTTCAGTTCTTGCTCCAGGGATTATAATATGCTTACTTAAGTCAACTTGGAATTAGTCTGGGACTCTTAAAAGCCTCTGCTAAGCCTATTAGCATACACTAGAGAAAACGTATTGTGAGGAGAGGTAGTAAATTATCAATCATGTGAGAATTAGTCACTAATGAATTTCTCTTTTTGTCAGGTACTATTCTATCAAACTGTATAAAATTCCTAGTTTAAGAGCTTATTGTAGAGAGTCTCTCGTAGGCTAGTCATGGTGTAGGTAAGTATTAGACACAAGTAATCTGTTCTTGGTTACGGGTTCTTGATAGACTCCAGCCTCATTATTCTAGTTATGTTATTTTATTCTTTTAACCATTGGTCCTCCTTATTAGAAATGTTTACACTGAATTTCTAGAAACTTGTTTTGAATTTTGATATTTATTTCTTCCTCTTCCATATACTCAAAGACTACTAATTTAATGAGATACAGAATTGCATCTGTGATGGAAATCAAGTTCCAGAATGTACTTCTGAAATTGCAAATTCCATGTGCTGTGTATCATCTTTCAACATGTCTCTCATTCAATATAATTCATATTTCAGAACAATGAATTGTGTTTAAGTATTGCATACTCAATAATCTATCTTCAAATCTCATAAATTCAAAAATAAATATATGTATATTTTTGAATTTTGTTTTCAATAACATCGACCATTTAGCATCATGTTCTTGACTTCTATTTTTCCAAATTCTGTTTCATGGTAATAACTCTTCATGAATGTAAGATTTGTTTTTCCTTTCAGAGGCAGAAGAAAATTCATTTCCTTTCTTGCTTATTCTGTCATGACTAATCTAAGTCCTTTGAGATTTATTGAGAAAAATAACAAATTCAGGATGTGGCAGACGAAAATAGTTTCAATAAAGTCTTAGTAACTAAAGTCCTGAGAGTTGACTTAACATATCTATCTACCCAGTGTTAAACCTTAAAGCATGTGTGGGATTTATACTTACACAGAGAAGAAAATACTTTGACAATTATCTACTAAACTGGAACTCTAAAGCACCATCTTATGAAATGTCTAGATCAGTGTTTTTTGAGATCAGTTCAAATTTAAGGCAATTAGGTTAGATAATTCTTAACTACACAGTTTCGGGGATGAGGGTGAGGTGGATGGTGTTTCCGTTTAGCTTATGGTAAGTTCTCAGGAATGAGGAGAGACACTCTTCCTTTCACAAATGGAAATAATTTTTCCTTCATCTTGAAGGAAACCAACTTTGAGAAATAGGAGTGACACTTTACTCTCTTATCTGCTGATTATTTTTTTAAGGTACAAATGTGGGTATGATCTTTTTGTTTGAAATCAGATTCTGATAGGGAAAACTTAGGGCAAAGTTTGGAAAAACATGAGAAATTGGTAACATTTCTATCTCATAGCAAAGATTATTTTCTCTTCATTCCTTTTCTTTCATTCTCTACTATAAACTTGAAATTGAAGCATTCCTTCATGGGAATTTATAAATCACTCTTAAAATTTAAAGGGAGATTTGAATATTAGTAGAAAGACACAAAAACAGAATAAGAGAATTGAAATACAAAGATTAGAAGCAAAGAGAGAAGCTGTGCTACCTATTTTAAAAGGCTGCTACTCTGGAAGCCAGATAGCCTGGTTTGAACCCTCAGTTTCCCAGTCTTCAGCTGAAGTGAGACCATGGGAAAGTAACATCCCTATGCCTCCACTTCCTCAGCTGAATAATCAGATATCGTTTCTTTCAGAGATATTTTAAGAGTTGTTTTCAGAGTTATTTTTACAGTGGGAGTGAGGTTTTAAGTAAATGTCCCAGTGGAATAAATTCTGCGTCTTGTAGAAGTCAAGGGGGTGAACAACTCTCAGAAGTGCCGTCTCTTACTCAGGCCGAGTGAGACCCTCAGCAGACACAGAGAAAGCCGACGACTGCTGATTGTCCAAGCGGTAGCAAAGAAGGGACAGTGAAAAGCCCAGAGCAGGCCTTTACCGGGTGGAGTGGACTTGCTGTGAATAGTGCCCTGTAAATCGTAGAGCAGGGGAAGGAAGCATGAGGGTTAAGACACTTCTGGGGGAACGGGCATGTAGAGGTAGGCACCTGCTCAGCCTCTGAGGAGATCACCTCAGGGCAGGTACTGAGCGCACAGCCGTGGAGGAGGAGGGTGGGCCACTTAGGAGAAAGGCAAAGTCCTGGCTGAGGGACCTCACAGAGGGTCGTTACTGCCAGGTCATCCTTGGCACAGAAACTCTAAACTGATGAGAGTCTTCCAAATGGAACACCCCCAAATTAACCAGGAAAAAAGAGCACGTGTGTATAGGGTGGTGTGAATAACTTTCCCTATTTCTTTGTAAATAAATTTAACCTGAGTTTTTCAACTCACTAGCATTTTCTCTTGAAAAGTGCAAGACGCCTTGTTGCCGTTTGTTCTGGGGTTTCATTTCTGAGAGCGAGTTGCTCTGACTTGAAAGTACAGAGCCTGGCAGTGTGCCGTGCTGTGGGTGTCCCCTGAGTGGCACCTGCACCATGCCGTGCTTGTCACCCGTTAGAACGCCCCCCGAAAGGAGTTTCTGGTTTGCCGGTGGCTTTGAGGGCAGGGCCCTCACGACCTGCTTGTGAAGTTGCATTAAGTGGGGGCTTAGGTCCTTGCAGGTGTTCTCCATGTGCCATTGATGCAATCAGGAGAAAACCGACCCCAAGAGCAGGCGCTGGGGATCGTGTTACCATAGCATACATGCCTTCCGCCCGAGAAAAGACAGATTTTGCTTAAGTGCTCTTTTTATTTTAGTCAACATGAAGTGGAGATACGACGATAAACGTGTTTTCCTGATGCTTCAGCCCTAATATGAATTTCAAGTGGCAGGATAAAGGTAATCGC
Organism: Dasypus novemcinctus; assembly: GCF_030445035.2. Classification (NCBI taxonomy): domain Eukaryota; kingdom Metazoa; phylum Chordata; class Mammalia; order Cingulata; family Dasypodidae; genus Dasypus; species Dasypus novemcinctus. The sequence goes on along the minus strand of NC_080687.1, from coordinate 2,512,055 downwards.
TGCATCCGTCCTCCGCACTGGCCTTTACTGCCCGCTGCTCCCTGCCTGGCCTCGTCCACCGCAGGAACGGAGAGGTGCACTGTGCGGCTTTCTTTTCCCTTTTGGACTGTGGTTCCCTACCAGGCAGGATCAACTCCCCCAGGCAAAATCTGGAGCAGATGTCAGCGCTGCTGACCCGGCGCTGAGAGGGCGCGAGGGGACATCGCTGTCCCGGGGAGCAGGGCCGGTCGGGCAGGCTCCCAGGCAGCTCCAGACTCTGCTTTGACCGTGGCTGGGGCGTGGCTCGGGGCCAGCGCCCCCGGGAGGGCCTGGGCTGGCTCTGCGTGGGCCTCCTGCCACAGGGGGATGTGCAGATGTGGGCGAGAGGGATGCAGGGAGGAGTGGGGCTGGAAGGCTCAAGCGTGGAGCCGGTCCTTTCAGTGCGCCTTCTTCTCCAAGCAGAATGCAGACTGTGCGTGCCGTGGCGTGAGCCTCATAGGAAGTTGTGTAGGTAGGAACAGTGTATGACCGTGCACAAACATAGGGGGCAGACGCTAAGCAAGGAAAGTGACCAAGAGCCAGTGTGATGTTGGAAAGGTGACTGTGAAACTGTCACAGGGCACTCTTCAAGAGCAGCAGGGAAGAGAGGCGAGGTGTGGCCCAACTGTGAATGGCATTCCCTCTCTCCCTCCTCCTTTCTCTTTTCCTGCTTTTCCTCCATTTCCTTCAAGGATTTTGTAGTTTTAAGGCAGCCATGCTCCTTAGTTGAAGGAATGTTATCAGCAGAGGGAAGTGGAGGCTTCTGGCTTGCTCTGTTTCATTACTGTTTTCTTTTTCTAAGCTTCACTCGCAGGGCAGTCTATTTCTTTCCATAAATACCCAATTGATTGTAAATATATGAGTAGGGTTGAAAAAATCCATGTTTGTTTTGTGGGTGTGCGTGTGATGGATTTACACTAATAGAATTTAGCTACAGATATGAAATTTTAATTATTTTAACTCAATACTATGTTTTAAGAGTCTCCTTATATAGCTATAAGTAGATTTAGTTTGTTATTTCTAACTGCTGAGCAGCATTCAACCTTACGCTTATGGGATGTTTGATACATCCAGGCCCTTCATGATAAACATCTATATTTTCTGAAACTTTTCTACCAGAAACATGCTATGACGAACACTCATGCATACCTTCTGGGAGATGCATGCACGAGTGTCACAAAAATATAGTTTGTTAGCCTGTGTTCAGGTTCGGCTCGTGGGACGCCTATGACCACCCGAGGTTAAACAGGGCAAGGCTCACTTGCCTCGTGGAGGTGGCAGGTGGGCGGACCTGCTCGGTTCAGCTCTGACTCCTTCTCGCCCTCTGGCTCCACCATCCGTACCTTGAGGCTCTGCCTTCAAGGTCCCAAGAAGGCCGTTCGCGGCGCAGCAGGTTTACATGTAAATTAGGAAGAAATGGAAGGTTGAGGGGCAAGGCCCAACAGTCATGCCAGTCGCTTCCATCCCTTCAAAAGACCTTCCCATGTTCTCCTCTAGGGGGTTTGGAGCTCTGTACCCCCAGAAAACACGTTCTTGACCCTAATCCACTCCTGGGGGTGTGAGCCTGTTGTAGTGGGACCTTTCGATGAGGGGGCTTTGGTGAGTGAAGGCGTGGCCCTGCCCATCAGGAGGGTCTTAATCCTTTTACTGGAGTTCTTTAAAAACAGAATAAAGTTCAGAAAGATGGAGAAAAAGCCACTGAAGTCTCCACCCTTCTCTCGCAGTCAATGATATTTATGAAATCAGTAAAATAATGAAAGATCGGAATACTCTATAAAACAGTATGACCTAATTTTACTTATGAAACACCCACCCAACAATGGTAGAATCTATATTTTTTCACACTCACGTGGAATATTTACCAGGAGAGACCATATTCTGGCCTATAAAATTACCCTCAGTAATTTTAAAGGGATTGGAATCATACTGAGCATTTTGTCTAGCCACAGTAGAATTAAACCAGAAATTTATAATGGACAATATCTAGGAAATCCCCAAATATTTTGAAGTTAAAGAACAAAATTTTAGTTAACCCATGTACCAAAGAAGAAATTACAAAGTAAGTTATCAAATATTTTTATCTAAATAAAGATTAATCAATACAACCCCCCCACACACACAAACCACAATACTTAGAGAGAAATGCATAATTCAGTCGCTTAGAAGAGAAGAATAGAAAGGTTTCAAGTTAATGACCTAAACTTACACTGGCAGGAAGCTAAAAAAGAAAGAAAGAAAAGGAAAAGAATTATTTTAATAAAAAAACTGATGTCAGAAAATGAATGAAACCACAAACTAGTTATTTGAAAAAGACCACTGTGATTGATAAACCCCTGGCCAGAATGATTAAGAAAAAAGAGAGAAGACATATTATCAATACCAGGAATAAAAGAAGGGGCAGTGCTATAGATCAGGTGGCTAGCAATGACAGAAGAAGGGGACATTATGTACAGATTCACACCATTCTATTTGATAAGTTATTTGAAATGGGCAAATTAATTGAAAGACACAAATCACCAAACCAAATATAAAAGAAGAGAAACCCCAGTTAGTCATTATTTATTAAAGAACTTTAATTTAAAAAGCCTTCCACAAAGAAGACTCCAGGACAGGGTGTTTTCAGTGGTAATTCCTACTAAGCATTTCAGGAAGAAATACTAAATCCACCCACATTCAGAAAACAGAGAAAGAGAAAACATTTTCCAAGTAGTTTAGTGAAGCCACCTCTACATTGCTACGAAAACTAGATCAAGATATACAGGAAAAGAGATTATAGACTGATATCCTTCATGACCAGACCTGCAAATATCCTTAAAAATGTTAAACTAAGAACAGCAGTTAAAAAGGATAATACGCCATTTCGAAGGCAGACACAAAAGGACAAACATTGCACAGTCTCACTGGCAGGAATTAAGAAGATAAGCAAATCCAGAGTTGGGGATTAGAGCACGGTTTAGCAGGGGCTGGGGCTGAGGGCACGTGGGGCGCTCACGCTGAAATTGCACAGCGCTCTTTGGGGCGAAGGGCACGTTGGGGATTGAAGGCGGGGAGGGCCACACGACTTTGTGACGATCAGCAGCAGCACAGGAAGGTGAGGTGGTTAAGGCGGAAGTTTTTGGCTGTGTGTTATTAGCTTAAAAATTTTAAAAGCATAGACCTGTACAGCACAGAGCAAACTCTAATGTAAACTATGGCTATCGCTAACAGTGTAATTATATTATACTACTCTTTTTTTTTTTTTTTACAATTGACTATAATAGGAAAAAATGAGTATGTGTGTGTGTGGGGGGGTGTAGGGTATCTGGGAACTCCGTATGATCTTCTTGCTTTCTTTGTAACCTAATTATCCAATAAAAATGCTAAAAAGAGCATTCTAATATAAGGAATGCCACCAGGGTTCTTGATAACCATAATTTGGCGACTGGGAGGGTGGACAAGTGCAGGCAGGAAAGGACAAAGAGGCGTTCTTTGTTCTTTCAGCATGCCAGCAGCCAACTGCCTCCACTAGCTGAAATTAAAAACACCCTGCCCTGGATGGAGCGAGCATAGAATATTCTTTATGTTTTAAAGTCAGGTAAAGGGTTGTGTATGAAAAATTTCACAACAGAAATCCTAAAAGTATGCTACTTTTTTTTTCATTTTTTTATTATCTTTTTTTTTTAAAGATACATAGATCACACAAAATGTTACATTAAAAAATAAAAGATGTTCCTATATACTCCACAACCCCCACTCCTCCCACATCGACAACTTCTTTCATTCGTGTGGCACATGCATTGCATTTGATGAGTACATTTTGGAGCACTGAGGCACCACATGGATTATGTTGTAGTTCACACTCTCCTCCAGTACCTTCAGTGGGTTATGGCAGGATATATAATGCTCTGCATCTGTCCCTGCAACATCATTCAGGACAACTCTAAGTCCCGAAAATGCCCGCATATCACATCTCCTTTTCCCTCTCCCTGCCTTCAGCAGCTCTCGTAGCCACTGTCTCCACATCAGTGATAAAATTTCTTCCATTGCTAGAATCACAATAATTCTGTTGTAGAATACCAGCAAGTCCACTCTAACATCTTGAGGACCCAATGAAACCTTCACTCTGAATTAAAATTTGAGGCATTAACGTTTGCAAAACACCATGTCATAAGAATAGAATCAGCCTTGACAGTGCGTCACTGTAATTGTTTCTCTTTTACTTCAGCACACAGAGCTTATTCTGACTTTTCCGTAGCATTTGACTTTTCACCTGTTGCTATTATATGCATCAGTGACCCAATAATCAGATGATAGAAACCCTTATGAGTTGACCGTGATTATTGCTGGTGACGACATGAACAAATTGAACTCAGCATGAAGCTCAGGAAAGACAGGCAGAAGGAAAAAGTCAGAGGCGGCAACACTTGCTAAAACTGTTTTCCCTTTATTAACTGAAAATGCAATAATCCAAATATATCCTAAATGAAAAATGCACCTGAAGGGCACACCATACTCCGGTTTTCATCTTTTAATATACTCCTGGAGCTAATTTCAGGGGTGGATTTCTTTTGACTTCTGTGGTGACATTCTCTCTTGTGGTCTCTAGAATGAGCAAAGAAAAAAAGGTTTTCTTTTTGTTGTGCTTCTACAATGGGTCTCTAACACATTCTCAAATGTGAGAGGAAGCAAGCACCAGCGATGGTAATTACATGCTTAAGGAACAATAGGGCACTATTCCAAATTTCCTCATCGTTTTAATTTTAGTGTAACATTAATATGTAAATGCAAACAGTGTAACGCTAGCTAACAGAAACATGAGTAATTGTGAAAAAAAGGAACATCGAGTCCCTCAATTTACCGCAACGGTAAGAAAGCGCTCAAACACAATATTCTCAAGCTCAGCATTGGGTTCTAAACGAACCTGAACAGGTGCTGCCTTTCATTTCTCTCTTACTGTGAAAGACTGTTAGAGCCGAAAGAGTGTGCCCTTTGGGATTGAACATACCCACGTGCAAATTCCTGCTCTACTACCTTTTAGCTATGGGTCCCTTGGAAAAAATCACAAAATCTCTGTGATCATAGAGATTGGTTTTGTGTGTGTGTGTGTGTGAAATAGGGTTGGAATATATCACACGTAATTCTTGTGAAAATTATAACGAAGCGTTTATCCCAAGAATTGTTCATTTGTAGCCTTCTTTGCATCGCTGAACCCCTCCCCCTTTGCTTTCTCCTTTCTCCTTTCTCCTTTCTCCTTTTTCCTTTTTACTGCTCCTTCTCCTTCCTCCTCCTCCTCTTTTTTCCTTCTCATCCCTCCTCCTTCTTTTTTGGAGCAAGATGCATATGTTAAAATCCATTTTATTCCATGAACATGTCATCTGATACTGGGCAAAGTACTAAACTTTTCCAAATCTCTTTTTTCTTTACCTACAAAAATTGTTTATTAATAACTGTTATGAATTACATTTTAAAATATGTGTGAAAATCTCCTAGGATATAGCAAGTTTTTAAAAATAGATTTCTTTTCTTTCCTTTATTGCTTTATTAACTTTTCTATGAAAATTGTGATTTTAGAAATCCACTGAATTTATATACATTTTACTCTACTCCTTTGACTTCTTTTTTAACGTATTTTTTTTTTTTTAAAGATTTATTTATTTAATTTCCCCCCCTCCCCTGGTTGTCTGTTCTTGGTGTCTATTTGCTGCGTCTTGTTTCTTTGTCTGCTTCTGTTGTCGTCAGCGGCACGGGAAGTGTGGGCGGCGCCATTCCTGGGCAGGCTGCTCTTTCTTTTCACGCTGGGCGGCTTTCCTCACTCGTGGGGCTCCCCCACGCGGGGGACACCCTTGCGTGGCACGGCACTCCTTGCGCGCATCAGCACTGCGCATGGCCAGCTCCACACGGGCCAAGGAGGCCCGGGGCTTGAACCGCGGACCTCCCATATGGTAGACGGACGCCCTAACCACTGGGCCAAAGTCCGTTTCCCTTTTTTAACGTATTTTTTATTTTTTTAGATACTTAGATTACACAAATGTTACACAAAAAAATATAAGGAATTCCCATATGCCCCACTCCCCACACCTCCCCCCCTTCCCCACATTAACAACTTCTTTCATTAGTGTGGTACAGTCATTGCAATTGATGAGCACATGTTGGAGCACTGCCATTCAGCATGGCTTACGTTTTATATTGTAGTTTATACTCTCCCTCCACTCAATTCTATAGGTTATGGCAGGATATATAAAGGCCTGTATCTGTCATTGCAATGACGTTCAGGACAATTCCAAGTCCCGAAAATGCCCCCATATTATACCCTTTCCCCTCTCTCTGCCTTCAGCATTTCCAATGGCTGCTGTCTCCACATCAATGATACAATTTCTTCCGTTGATAGAATCACAGTAAGTCTATAATAGAATACCAGTAAGTCCACTGTAGTCCATAGTTCGTCCCCCAATTCTAAGGATTCTGGGATGGTGATGCCCACTCCACCTCTAATTGAGGGCCTTGATCCCATGGGGCTGATGGATGGGACTCTCTTGCTTGCAGCTGTAGATTCTCTCAGTTCCTTGTATGGTGGCTGTCCATCCTCACCTCCTTGCTAGTTATCCTGGGTGAGTCCAATGAGCTGGAGAGTAGGTGCTGCAACTCTGCTGAGGCTCAGGGCCCAGCTGGCACATGGAGAGCCAAAGATTCAAGTCTCTTGGATGTGTACCTAAAAACTCCAGCAGCAAGTATAGGTTCAAATAAAAGGGACAGAAGAGGTTAGAGAAGTCTCAACTGAGTCCAACTCGGTCACACTCGGGACCACAAACTCCAATATAGGGCCCACTTGCAAGGCACCAAACTCCAAAGCTATCTGCCATGACCGTAGGACCTGGGTGTCTCCAGAGCCCTAAGGAGCCCCACTATTTGGGGTAGTATCTACTCTGGCAGTCTATGAGATCCTGCTGAGACGTGCATAAGCTTTACCTCTGGGATGACCTCCTGACTCACTTCGACGTCTCTTAGCCATATCAACTCATTTGTCTTTATATTTTACCCTTTTATCCAAGGTCTTTTTCCAGTTGCGCTGCTAGTTGGTGCTTTGTAGTAATCCCTCGGTGCCAGGGAGGTATCATTTCTGGGAAGGTAATGCATTTATATGCTGAATTTGGCTTAAAGAGCGCCCACATTTGAGCAACATGGAAGCTCTCAGGAGGTAGCTCTTAGGTACCTACAGCACTAGGCTAAGTTGCAATTTCAAGAGCAAAGGCTCATAAGCATAATCGTCACTATCAAGGGCCCATCAATGGACCATCCTTCTTCACTGGTCATTGCCCTGTACTTGGGGATTGTTGCTGTTCCATTAGAAAATGTGGCAGAGCTCCCCAGGATGGGAATTCAATGTTCTTTCAGTTATTGCGTGAATCTCCACCCACTGTGACAATGCCACAGAAACATTTGAACATATTTATATACCTTACATGTATGTCCAGGTGAACGTCCTCCCCTGTATCCCCCATCACTGACACCCCACACCAGTGATCCTCCCCTGCCACGTTTTAACCCTTCTGTGGTCCAAAACTTCTTCAAAAATGAAGACAAGAATATTGCCAAATACAATTAATAGGAAAATGAAATAATAATGATAGGTTTAAACATAAGGAATAAAATACATAATAATTTAGAAACACTGAAACTAAAATAAAATAAAACAATTGGGATATTAGAAAAATAATGAAATATATTGCAAAAATTTTTTTTTGACATTTTGCCTTTTATCCTGTAATATCTGTTGTCCTGTATGTACAGTGACATTTTCTTCCATTTCTTCCCCAGTGTCTTACTTTTTTTCATTCTGTCTTCAGAGAAGTTTTAGGTCACAGTAAAGTCACATGCAGAATACAGGGGACTCCCATGTACCTAACATCCTCCCCCTTTTCCCCCTTCCCATGTCAATAACCTTTTTATATGTGGATTTGTACAGCTGATGTACAAATATTGAAACATAGCCACTAACGATGGTTAATGGTTTACATTATGGTCTACACTCTAGACCATATACTTCTATATCCATCATTGCAAGATCCATCATTGCAAGATCATGCAAAATACTTCCACTGAACTCTCAGTTTGGTTCCATTGCTTGGTATGTATATCCTTGTACCAATGCCATGGAGTTTTGACAACTGTAGGTCTGTAGTGTGTTTTAAAGTCAGGTAGTATGATTCCTCCAATTTCATTTTTCTTTTTCAATATGTCTTTGGCTATTTGCAGCCTCTTGCCATTCCAAATAAATTTCATAGTTTTTCCAGTTTGGTAAAAAGTGCTGTTGATTTTTATTGGGATTGCATTAAATCTGTAGATCAGTTTGGGTAGGATAGACATCTTAATGATGTTTAATCTTTCTATCCATGAACAGGGAATATTATTCCATTAATTTAAGTTCTTCTTTGATTTCCTTTAACTGTGTTGTGTAGTTTTCTGTGTATAAGTTATTTACATCTTTAGTTAAATTTATTTCTAGGTATTTGATTCTTTTATTTGCTATTTTTTCTAGGTATTTGATTCCTTCATTTGCTATTTTTTCTTGATTTCCTCCTCAGATTGCTCATTATTGGTGTACAGAAAAGCTACTGATTTTTGTGCATTAATCTTATAACCTGCAACTTTAATGAACTCGTTTATAGGCTCTAGAAGCTTTGTTGTGGATTTCTCAAGGCTTTCTATGTATAGGATCATGCCATCTGCAAATAGGAACTTTTTACTTCTTCCTTCCAATGTGGATGCCTTTTGTATCTTTCTCTTGCCTGAGTGCTTGAGCAAGTATTTCTAACACAATGTTAAATAGAGCAGTGATAGTAGGCATCCTTGTCTTGTTCCCAGTCTTAAAGGGAAAGATTTTAGGACTTCACAATTGAATATGATGTTAGCTGTGGGTTTTTCATGGATACCCTTTATCAAGTTGAGGAAGTTTCCCTCTATTTCTATTCTTTGCAGTTTTTTTTTTTTAAATCAAGAAAGGGTGTTACATTTTGTCAAATGCTTTTTCTGCATCTATAGAGATGATCATGTGGTTTTTTTTCTTTCAATCTGTTCATGTGGTGTATTACACTGATTAATTTTCTTATATTGAACCACCCTTGCATTCCAGGGATGAAACCCATGTGGTCAAGATGTATAATTCATTTCCTATGTTGTTGAATACAGTTAGCAAGTATTTTGTTGAGGATTTTAGCATCTAGGTTCATTAGAGAGATTGATCCTCAACAAAATACTTGCTAACTGTATTCAACAACACATCAAATGAATTATACATCTTGACCACATGGGTTTCATCCCTGGAATGCAAGGGTGGTTCAACATAAGAAAATTAATCAGTGTAATACACCACATAAACAGATTGAAAGAAAAAAATCACATGATCATCTCTATTTTTCTTTTCTTGTGGCATCTTTGTTTCACTTTGGTAGGAGGGTAATGTTGGCATCATAGAAAGAGTTAGGCAATATTCTTTCTACTTCTATTTTTTGGAAGAGTTAAGCAGGATTGATGTTAGTTCTTTCTGGAATGTTTGGTTGAATTCACCTGTGAAGCCATAAGATCCAGGAGTCTTCTTAGTTGGGAGGTTTTTGATGACTAATTCAATCTCATTACTCGTGATTGGTCTGTTGTGTTCACCAATTCCTTCTTTTGTCAATGTAGGTTGCTTGTGTGTTTCTAGGAATTTGTCCATTTTCTCTAAATTATCCTTCTTGATGGCATATAATTTTTCAACATATCCTCTTATGATACTCTTTATTTCTGTGGGGTCAGTGGTGAGATTCCCTTCCTCATTTCTTAGTTTGTGTGTTTTCATCTTTTCTCTTTTTTTCTTTGTTAGTCAAGCTAAGGGTATGTTAATTTTATTGATCTTCTTGAAGAACCAACTTTTGCTTTTATTTTTTCTATGCTTTTTAATTTTCTATTTCCTTTGGTTCAGCTCTAATCTTTGTTATTTTCTTCCTTTTACTTCCTCTGGGATTTGTTTGCTGTTCTTTTTCTAAATCCTCTATATGTGCAGTTGGGTCTTTGATTTTAGCTCTTCTTTTTTGATATATGCATTTATGGCTATGAAATTCCCTCTCAGTACAGCTTTTGCTACATCCCATAGGTTTTGATGTGTGTGTTGTCATTTTCACTCATTTCAAGGTAGTTACTGAGTTCTTTTGTAATTTCCTTCTTAACCCACTATTTGTTTAGGAGTGTGTTGTTTGACTTCCATATCTTTGTGCCTAATTTGGTTCTCTAGCCCTTACTGATTTCTAGCTTCATTCCATTGTGGTCAGAGAAATTATTTTGTATAATTTCAATCTTTCTGAATTAATTGAGAGTTGTTCTGTGGCCTAGCATGTGGTCTATCTTGGAGAATGATCCAAGATCATACATGTTCAAGAAGAAAGTATATCCACTGTATTTGGGTGTAGTGTTCTGTATATATGTCTGTTAGGTCCAGATCTTCTAATGTATTATTCAAAGTCTTTGTTTTCTTATTGATTCTCTGCTGAGATGCTCTGTCTAATGGTAATGATGGTGTATTAAAGTCCTCCAGTATAACTGTAGAGGCATTTATTTCTCCACTTAGTTTTTTCACTGTTTGCCTCATGTATTTTTAAGGGCCTTGGTTAGATGTATAAATGTTTGATTGTTCTTTCTTTTTGAAAGATTACTCCTTTTACTAATATATAGTGTCTGACTTTGTCTCTGAAAATATATTTGCATTTAAAGTCTATTTTGTCCAATATTAGTATGGCTACTCCCACCCTTTCGGTTGTTGTTTGCTTGTAAAATTGTTTTCCATCCATTCTCTTTCAGCCTCCTTGAATCCTTGGGTCTAAGATGGGTTTCTTGTTGACAGCATATAGATGGGTTATTCACTCTGTCAAACTGTTTCTCTTGACTGGTGAGTTTAATCCATTAACATTCAGTGATATTACTCTCAAGGAATTACTTAAATTAGCCATATTTTCTTTGTGTTTATGTATGTCATATGTCATTTTTATTTCTCTTTTTTCCTTCACTCTCCTTCAACTCTCTATCTCCTGTTTTTTTTACTTTCAGCCTGCAACACTCCCTTTAGTATTTCCTGAAGGGCAGGTTTCTTTTTGACATATTCTATCTTTGACATAATTTCTATCTGTGAATATTTTGATTTCTCCTTCATTTTTGAATGCCAGCTTTGCTGGAAAGAGAATTTTTGGCTGGAAGTTTTTCCTTTTAGCAGCTTAATTATGTCATACCACTGCCTTCTTGCCTCCTTGGTTTCAGATGAGAGACCAGCACTTAATCTTATTGAACTTCCCATGTATATAATGGTTCTGTTTTCTCTTGGAGCTTCCAGTATTTTCTCTCTGTCTTGAGTATTGGGCAACTTGACAAGTATATGTCTTGGAGTAGACCTGCTGGGGTTGATACTTTGAGGGCGTGCTGCACTTCCTGGGCTTGCACATCTATCCCCCTCAGTAGGGTTGGGAAGTTTTCAGCTATTATTTCCTCCGACACTCCTTCTGTCCCCTTTCCCTTCTCTTGTTCCTCTGGAGTATGTTTGAACATTTTGTGTTGTTGTTCAAATCCTTAAGTCCTTGCTGGATGTTTTCTATCTTTTTTATCTATCTGTTCTACTATCTGTTTGATTTCAGATGCACTGTCTTCCAAATTGCTAATTCTTTCCTCTGCCTGCTCAAATCTGCTTTTATTTGCTGGGGGTATATTTTGACTTCTTGGATTGTGCCTTTCATCACCATCATGTCTGTTATCTTTTTATGTATGTTTACAATTTCTTCAGTATGGTCTCCTGGTATCTTCTTAATATCCTTAGTCTCTTCCTTCCCTTCGTTAAGTAGGTTCATGGTATTTGTTTGGACAGCTCTGATTAGTTGTTCCATGTTCTGCATCTCCTCCTGGTTTTTAGTTTGCTCATTCGACTGGACCATGTCTTCCTGTTTCTTAGTATGGTTTATAATTTTTTGTTGGTGTTTAGGCATCTCTTTATCTTTATGGGTTTATTCAGTTGATTAGTTTCTCTCTCTAGTCTAGGGTTTTATTTAGTTGCTGTCTTTGTGCATATGATAAGTTTTCTTTTTGACACTTTGTTCCTTCTCTTATTCTATTTCCTTGCTGTTGTCTGTGTTCCCTTGAAAGAAAAAGATTAGGGCCAGAGAAAAGGAAAGAGGTAAGAAAAGAAAAAGGATAATAGTAATAATAATAGTAAAAGGTAGAGGAGGAACCTTATAAGACCTAGGAAAATAAATAATCAACTCATAAGAAGTGCAGAGAAATAAGAATAAAAAATAAGGTACAAAGAATGAAATGAAAAACTGAGTAGAGAAAAATATTTATAATAAATTGAAAGTCCAGAATGATAACAAGAGCAGGAAAGAGAAAAGACAATAAGAAAAAAAGTTAAGAAAATAAAAAACAGAGAATAGAGGAGATAGAAATATAAACAAGAAAAAGTGAAAACTAAACAAAGAGGAGTGGAATGTGAGAACAAAAACTGAAAGCAGAAGATACGAAGATGAAGGAAGGAAAAGAAATAGCATGGGTAGACAAAACAGGTACACAAAGAAAAGGGGAAACAAAGGAGGGGGGAACATAGCAAAAAAAAAATAAGGCAGCAGCACCTAATTTAAAATCAAATGGGGGGGGAGGGGAGAGAGTGGGGGGAAAAAAAAAAAGAACAAAAAACCAACACTCAAGCAGCAATCAAACCAAAGTCAGGAAAAGCAGCCTCTTCGGCCCCTGAGGAGCTTCTTAGGCTGCTGGTGTGCATCAGTCAGGTACCCTGCAGCCTGCCCTCTGCAGGTTTTGAATGGGGTTTTAGGAGGAAACTACGTTAAATTTTAAAAAAGGAACCTTTTTTAAGAAAAATAAGAGACCCAAGGGAAGCAAATACAAAAATACTGTCTATGTGTTCCTGTCCTAAAGTATCAGCGGCGTGTTTGATAACCCAGTGGATCTCTAAGAGCCAGGAATCGAGCCAGGGACCTCATACACTCAGAGCCGAGACTCCTCCACTGAGCTACGCTTTCTCTTTGGGTCTGTTAGCTAGAGAGCTCTCCAGCTGCTTTACCTAGGGCAGGCTTGACTTTGCAGTTGGGGAGATTCCTACTGATCAGGAGCCTGTCTGCCCATGCCCCTCTCTACTCTTAGTGCTTTCTCTCCCAGGGCAGCAGGACGTGATAGCCTGTGTGATCAGATCCCCTCTTGCCTCTCCTGCTCAGGTTGAGTTCCCTTCTGAAAATCAGACGGGCCCTGGTATCTGCACTCACTGTAGAGAAATGACTCTGCACCCTCTTCAAGACCTCCCCCTTCTCCAGGGAACCCTAAAGAGGCCCTTGGCAGGTTATTAAGTGCTTCCTACTGCCTGCCTCCCTTAGGGGAGTTGGAATTTTCAGCACAGGACCATTCAATTGCCTGACTCCACCCTCTCCCAGACCAAGGTCCTCTCTGAGGTCTGCTGGGTAACCAGGCTGCCTGCAGAGTCGCCTCTCCCCTCTTCCCAGGGCCACCTCTTGCCAGCTGATATGGTCCCTAAGGTTCAAAGGGGGTCCAGGTACCCAAACCCAAAGAAAGGAAATCCCTCTCTACCCTTCGCCAGAGCCCTCTTTCTCCTGGAGAATGCTCCTTCCCGCTCGGTGGGTGGCTGGGGGGGTCCGGGTGCTGGCAGTGGCTTTTGGCCTTGAGGGTGGGGCTTAGCCTCCAGGGTGAGACACTCACAGTTTTCCCCTGGGCTTTTTATCTCTGTCCTGCTCCCTCCAGGTGGATATCCTGGGGCCTCTTGTTCTGTGGGCTCCCAGAACAGCTCACTCAGGCAGGATCTTGCTGCTGATTTTTTGCAAAAGAGCAAGAGTGCCCACTTAAACCCACACCATCTTGCCTCCTTCTTTCCTTTCACTCCATGGTAAAAATAAAATTGGGACAGTGAGTGAATCTGAGAGTATGAAAGAACACATCAAAACCTTCCTTTGGAAATACGTCTTAGGTACATATAATGTTCCAAGCACTCCTCTAGGCCCTGGAAATTTTAACAGTGACGACGTGGCTGGGCCCCTGCCCTCATGGAGTAGTACTTTAGAAAGCAGGAGACAGGAAACTAAATAACAAGCCAGAGTGTGCATGGGAAGAATTTTATATAGTCGAGTGGTTTTTGAAAATCATTATAAAAATTCAAGTCTAGAAATCAAGGTGTCCAATCTTTTGTACAAATTGCACTGGGTCAATTATCCCCTCTTGACCAACTGGAGGTCATTAACTTGACCAATCTCATTTTTAATTTTGTGATTTTAAGAACAATTCTTAACAGACAGAAATGTTGATTTCAGATAGTACTTTCATTCAACAAGTGAATGTCCTCCTGCTCAGGACTCCGGGTTAGGATCTGAATCTTTAACGGAGCCTCCCACCCTCCCTCTCCAAAGTCAAATGTTTCCCGACACACCCAGGGGCCTCTGGTCCCCCTCCTGAATCCTCCAGGAACTCGGGAAACCCTTGATTTTAGGGAGTCTTGAGACACTTTACAGCCACCGTGTCCTTCCACGAGGCCACCATCTGCTCGCCCCTGTGCGTCTACCCCAAACCTTTCCCTGCTGAGCTCTGGAACAAGCCTTTCTTGACCTATTTCATGGTAAGGAAATGAGCTGTAACACTGACCCTTCATTTTGAAAACACTCCTCGCCAACTTCCTGTCCCCGAAACCTTGGTTCTCTCCTGAGGAAGCCCCTTCGCATGGAAGGGGCGTCACCCTCCAGAGCCCACCGCGGGGTGGGGGAAGTTGAGGGCCTCCAGGACGCGGCCCCACCGAGTCGGAGCCACCTGCTCTAAGCTCTGCTCTTCATTCTCCCGGCGCTCAGAGTCCCTGTGCGCACCGCCTCCTGGAGCAGTGTTCTGCTTGTCCTCTCTCTCTCTTCACACCGTGTGTTCATTTCCTCTAGCTTTGGTCATCCCTGGATCGGACTGCCCAAGCCAGAAACCTGAGCGTCCCTCTTGCCTTCCCTCTCGCCACCAGCTTGACTTGCTCCATAAACACACACTGGCCCAAGGGCTCTTAACCTTGGCTGGTCCACGGACTCCTCTGCCAGTCAGGTGAAAACCATGGGCCCCTTACTAGGTCCACACTCCACTGTGTACGACTTAATAAATGTATCACACCCGCATCAACAAGTCCCCACAAGAATGATGCTTTTTTGAATTTCAGTTCAAGCTCACAGACCTCTCGTTAGGAACCCCTGCGTTGGGGCGTGTGCCTGTTTTATTAGCATACGGACTCCCATCTGTGGCCAAGGCGATTGTCTCTGTGAGCCTCTTGGCGTTTTCCTTCGGGACTTATCTTCAGGGTGATGTGTGAAATGAGATTTGGCAATAACAACAATGAAATGATGAATGTTAGAATAATAAACGTGCCCAGCTATGCAGGCGTCTGGTAGACCCAGGACGTCTCACAAGCTGGCCTCACTGGGACTTATTGGCCATAATGCAGAGTCTGGCCCTTAGCCTGCAGGTTCTGAATCTAATTTTGTCAGCACTTGTAGCATGTTTCTATGTCTCACAGCCTCAAGTTAATTAAGTTCCGGAGCTTGCTTTCTACAATAATCAAGATGTCAACTGTGTATTTCTATGGCTCTGGCTATCACATTAACTGGAATGTGAGCCTTAGAATCACCAGCGTATTTGCTCCCTGAATAAAGCTATAATGAGAGGCCTTGCCAGGAGCAGAAAGTAGCTTTTCAGGCACAGCATCAGAGGCGTCAGGCCAATGTATGTACCTGCATACACCTGCACAACTGGGTCAGCGAACTCCTGTGACCTAAGTGACCCAAGTCCACGGGCTGAGATTCCTTAATGCCTCCCTGGGCAGGATGGGCAGCTAGTGGGCAATGCCACCGTCGGCCATGCTGACACTGTCCCTTTCCTCAGTGGGGTCTCTCTGGACTGGGGCTGGGAATTCATTTGAAGAGCTCTTTGGCCACATTAGTGAATTAAATCTTGCCACCCTTCCTTACACTTGTTTGGCTTGTGATTCATTTTGCTTTCTTAAGGGGATTTGCACAGCTGTCCTTTGATGCAAGTTACAGGAGTAGGAATTTCTATACCTCTTAATCCTAAATTCTTTGGAGCTCCTTAGGGTTATCCTCATGCAAGGAAAAGAACAGCATTCACACTTTACAAGTGCTGACAAAGTGCTTTTACATTTCTTTTTTTGTTTTTTATCTAACTATAACTAAGTTCCTTGGTCCAAAGTAGGATAGCTGCTCTTTCCCCACTTTTCAAATGAGCCAGTAGAGACAAGCACATTAGGATAAAGCTGGAAATTGATTTTTTTGCTTTCAAGTCCAATAGGCAAAGCAGAGGAGTCGGGCCAGCAAACTTGGGTTGGAGATGGCTTTGGCTCGTTACATTCATTAAACATGATTACAACCCAATCCCCACCCAATTTAGTGTCATGTAGAAATAGCAATAAACTTAGAATATTTGTACCCATAATTGGTTATCTGATTTCCTCTAAAATTTTTTTCCTCTTTAAATAGGGACAGAGAGAGAAGATGAAGGCTGGTGAGGAATTGTCAGAAACATCAGTCCCACATGAGTTGTGCAAATAACTTGTGCATGTTCCCATCTTCTCATATTTTTCTCTCAACCGAAGTGGAATTTTAATCTTCAGAGATCATGGCTGTAGCAGTTTGATATTGTTGATGAATTCCAAAAAGAAATATTGGATTATGTTTGTAAACTGATCTTTTCCCCTGGGCATATTAGGTTATATTGGATTCATAGGTTTATTTGATTAAGTAATTATGTAAACCTCTTATGCCAGTAGGGCACTGTGTCCTCACCTCTTGGTGGGTGGGGACTCACAGATAAAAGGCATGGCAAAGGACAGACTTAAGGGTTTTTGTTTTTGATTTTGTTTTTTATTTCTCTCCCTTCCCTCCCCCCCACCCCGCCCCCCACCCCAGTTATCTGTTCTGTGTCCAATTGCTGCCTGTTTTTCTTTTGTCCACTTCTGTTGTTGTCAGTGGCATGGGACTTTTGTGTTTCTTTTTGTTGCATCATCTTGTTGTGTCAGCTCTCCGTGTGTGCGGTGCCATTCCTGGGCAGGCTGCACTTTTTTTTGCGCTGGGCAGCTCTCCTTACAGGGCGCACTCTTCGCCCGTGGGGCATCCCTGCGTGGAACGGCACTCCTTGTGTGCATCAGCACTGCGCATGGGCCAGCTCCACGTGGGTCAAGGAGGCCCAGGGTTTGAACAGTGGACCTCCCATGTGAAAGAAGGATGCCCTAACCACTGGGCCAAGTCCGCTTCCCCAGTTAAGGGTTTTTTGATGTTGGAGTTTTGATGTTGGAGTTTGATGCTGAAGCCTTAAGCTGGAGCCCCAGGAATTAAGTTCACAGAGGAAACAGAAGCAAGCCCTGGGAAGAGAGGAACCTTGAACCCAGAGAGAAGCAAGAACCCTAGAAGAGAGGAACCTAGGAAACCTGAACCCTTGCAGATGTCAGCAGCCATCTTGCTCCAAAACGTGAAAATAACTGCAGTGAGGGAAGTAACTGATGCTTTACAGCCTGGTATCTGTGAGCTCGTACCCCAAATAAATACTCTTTATCAAAACCAACAGATTTCTGGTATTTTTCATCAGCACCCCTTTGGCTGACTGATAAAATGGCCAAGTTTGTCCTTAGAGGCCAGCCATCTTTGCACTTTCATATCACTCTCTCAATTAACTTAAACAAGCAGTCTAGTTTGGCCCTTGTCTAAGAAGAATTTGAACACCAGTCCTCCCAGGTGGCTAGGTTCATTCTTCCTCTTGTCCTTATAATAAGATTAATGGAATATCTTGATTATGAAACCGGTAAAACTTAAGGGCATCATTTCCATATTAGTAAAAAATCTATTACTAAGTAGAGTTAAATTACAAATATTAAAAATAGTAAAAAGTATTGTAATCTACTTCCCCATCCCGCCCTCCTCATTGATGAGTGAGGATATCATTAGGTATTTATAAACGAGGCCTTCTACAATGGCTACGTACGTGCAATGGCAGCAACATGTCACAGTGCATACATATTTTCAAAATACAGAAAATCCAGTCACTCTGAACATTCCTTCTTCAGAAGGACCATGGTAGGCTGGTGCTCACATCTGGTCTGGTGAAGCGGGTGTTATTTTAGGTTTAGGCGTAAGTACAAACCTGTCATCGATGCACGCAACCACACTGCAATTTAAATTGTCATTAGTTATGGATCTTGAACATAGTAATTAAATGGGACTATTAAGTAGAAATGTGTACCAAAGTGCAGGAAATCTATGCTTAAGAACGTGCTTTGCTTCATTCTTGTCTTTTATGTATACCACCTTCAAAACCTGGAGCTTTAATTGGATTCAACAAAAAGAGATTCAGTCCCCAGGGTTCACATCATAACTTAGCAAAAGTTTCTAAGATAACGGAAAAGAAATTTCACTTTATCCAGTTTTTAATCAATATAATTATAGTATTAGTGAATTCCTTTGTATATGTTTATTTGTCAATAATTTGCAACATTGAATAATCCTAAAAATATAATTAGTTTTCAAATAATTAAGAATGGCCAGAAAATTCAGTATGATTGAATTTAAAACTGACTAGAACTGTATTGACTTGTTTTACTCTAGATACTTGTTTTCTCATTTATCATCTATAGATTGGAGGTTAGGCTATTCAAAACCTGTAACTGAAACCCTAAAAAAAAAATCTTTTTTCATAATTGGAAGGATTCGTTTCTCTTTAATTTTGTAGTGTAGGTGTGATAATTTCTATATCTCCTTTTTTCCCATGACAAACTCCTACATAAAATTCTTGAACCATTCCCAGCTGTGCCGAGGAGTAAGCTCCACCTCTGAATATTCCTCATTCAGCTCTAGGAGCGGACGTGGACATCTCTGTTCTGTCCTCAGAGCTGAGCTCGACGGCCCTTGCTGTGGTTTGCTAGGCTGCTGAAAGCAGGTACCAGGTGTGGAGGGGATCAAACAGTGGACATTTACCAGCTGCAGGTTGAGGCCATGAACTCACCCGAGCCAAGGCTCGAGGGGGGACCACTCCCGAGGACCAGCTGCCGGCGCTGCCCAGCTCCTCGGCCACACGGTGGGCACACGGTGGCATCAGGGCCTCTCCTCTCTGCCCAGGTTCATTGCTTTCAGCGTCTTGCTTCTGTGGCTTTCCCTCTCCCTCTCTCTGTGTTCGTTTCATTTATAAAGGACTCCTGCAAGAGGATCAAGACCCATCCCGCATGAGGTGGGGAGCCCCTCACCCGAAGTCGCCTCATCACAAGGTGTGCAGCCGCAGGAGGGACTGGACTTATGGGCGTGTTTTCCTGGGGTCCACAGAGCTTCAAACCACCACAGCCTTTTCAGGAACTCTGGGGCACATTCTGCTTTAGCACACGAAATTGCTATTTCTAGAAGATTAAGTATTTCTTACTTCAGCAACTATTTGTTTTACTATTTCATTCTCAGCGTGTATCACAGTGTCTCTCACAAAAGTGTGCTTAACCAGTGTTTGTGAATGAAGGAATAATTGTGCTAAAGGCATTTTTACTCAGTGGCTGGATAAACATATTAAGGTGCTAATTTTCAACATGTTACCAATTAAATGAATTTATTCTAGTTATGAGATTAGGAACAATGCCTTTTCTGTATCTTATTACACTTTTCTCTCAAAGAAAACAAAAAACGCTTCCCTTATTCACTAAAATAGTCTCTAATCACATGATTTGAATGATGAAGACAGAGAAATGCCTGCAAATCATGACTATTAAGTAGGAGAACTCTTTGTTTCCAATCTCTTAGAAAGCAAAACTAAAGCCAGGTTTTCCAGCGTGAGGTTGGGAGCGCCTCTGGAATATATTCATCTTTTTTAGCCCCATTGTTTACTATAGATCCAAATCTCTAATTTGGAAAAAGAAAGGAAATTATAGGAACAAAAGCAAATTTAGGGATTTCGATCATCTTACGAATTGAGGTACTCACTTTTGGCTTTGTAGAGCTGGAAACTTTGTATTTTAGAGGAAAAGAATGCCAATTGTTTGAATTGATTAAGAAATTCAGTTAATTGCCATATTTTCAAAGTATCATGATATTATTTTTATGACTTAGTCAAAGTTCGAGTCCATGTTTTTCATAGGTATTAGCATGAAAGTTTTCTTTTCAAAAGCAAGCCTCACAATGATTTGGACTAACATGGGAATTTTATCCTACGCTCTTTATCCTTACATGATTACATTTTTGTTGTAAAAAATTAAATTGCTTTGATTAATGATTCATATATATTCTCATATATGTATGATTTCATTATTCCAGTTTGATTAAGTTTATATCAGTGAATTAAGTTATTTTTATACTCTGTATTAGTTTCCCAGCTGCTAAAACACTGTACCATGAGTTGGCTTAAACAACGGGAATTTGTTGGCTCACAGTTTGGGGCTGGGAGAAGTCCAAAAAGCATCAGCCAGGTGAGTCACCTGTCCATCACTGGTGCGTTCCGAGACCATCACTGCAGGGAAGACAGAGACTTGGTGGGGGGCTTCCAGGGGCCAGCGCAGTGAAGTCAATACTCATGAGTAAGATCAGCGCCTACAAAGTCCTCCAAAAGGGCAGAGTGTGTTCCAAAGCCCAGAGCAGGAAAGGGACAATTTGCGCCTAGCCCAGGTTGCCTCCGGCTTCCGGGTGGGCATTTCGGGCTGGGTGACCTGCCTGTGAAGTGCTCTCCTGGGCACTGATGGACACTTAGCAGCATCACAACATGCCATGGCCCCATTTATGGCAACCAAAAATGTCTCCAGTCAATGCTGAATGCCATGCGGGGGCCAGGGGTGCTCCAGGCAAGACTGATTAAAGATGAGTGAGCAGCACATGGCCTGGATCTAGGAGTCCAGGCAGCTGGCCCTGGCCGTGACCCTCAACCTGGGACCTCCTGGGAATGGAGGTGGGCTCTGCAGCCCTCCCAGCCCTCTGCCCCTGGCTGTCGATGTCCCAACCGACCTTCCCCTGCTCTGAGTCCATGCCACGCGCTAGTGGGGGCATTGGCAGTACTTGGATGCCCAGCGTCTGAAATCCCTCTCTGTGTTGGGGAAATTCACCGCGTGGTGATCTGTCTTCCACTGGCTTGCTGTGAACAACAGATCCCTGTTTCCAGCCTCCCAGGCATATGGCTGAGGCTTCACCAATCTCATGTGTGCACTTGTCCACCTGCGGACCCTGCAGCGGGGGCAGCCCTCGTGGGCAGCAGGTAGTGCCGAGGGTGCGGGCAGCATGCAGTGCTCAGAGCGCAGCGCCGTGTCCTCACAGAGCCCTCCTGCAGCCCGATCGTCGGGTTGTTCTCGGCAGCGTGGCCCTGAGTCTTAACAGCCCTCACGACGAGTGGGAGAGGTGCTGCATAGCTACTTTTTAAAAATCAGTTTTAACGCAAGTGTACAACCAATGGGTTTTAGTATAATCACAGAGTTGTGCATTCATGACTACAATCACTTTTAAAACATTTTCATTACTCTGAAAAGGAAATTTCCACACCCCTTCGCAGTCACTTTTCAACCCCTCCATCCTTCCCCAGCCCTACAAAACTACTAATCTGTTCTCTTTATGTATTTATTTACATTTATATTTTATTTAAATGGAATATATAATACGTAGCAATCTGTCTGGTTTCTTTCAATTAGCATAATGTCTTTTAAAAATTATTATTTTTAAATTAGAAGAGCAATAGGTTTACAGAAAAATCACGTAAGCATACAATGTTCCCATCTAACTCCCCCACATTGTTGACAATTTGCCTTACTGTGGTGCATTTGTTACAATTGATGAAAGAATATTAAAATAGTACTATTAACTGTAGCCCACAGTTTACATTAGGTGTATTTTTTCCCATATGAAACCCTGTTATTAACAACTTGTATTAATGATGTACTTTTGTTACAGTCTCATGAAAGAACATTCTCAGCCTATCATACACAACAGGGCTCACTGATTTATCTTTTAGCTTTCATTCTAATAACATGCATGACCCAAAACTTCCCCTTTGAACCACATTAACATGCATAATTCAGCGCTGTTAATTAAAAGTGCTACCATCACCACCATCCATTTCCAAACCCCTACAATCAACCTCAATAGAAA
Source organism: Dasypus novemcinctus (assembly GCF_030445035.2). Taxonomy (NCBI): domain Eukaryota; kingdom Metazoa; phylum Chordata; class Mammalia; order Cingulata; family Dasypodidae; genus Dasypus; species Dasypus novemcinctus. The sequence continues at coordinate 2,489,904 of NC_080687.1, read as the reverse complement.
TTCTGAAGAAATTAAGCATCAATACTCCATTCTCTACTGCCCATCTATCTCCTGGTAAACTATATTCTGGAAGCTAACTCTGTAAGTTTGCTTATTATAATTAATTCATATAAGTTAGATCATACAATGTTTGTCCTTTTGTGTCTGGCTTGTTTCACTTAGCATAACGTTTTCATGTTTCATCCATTTTGTCACATGCATCAGGACTTCATTCCTTTTCACAGCTGAGTAGTATTCTATCATATGTATATATCACATTTCATTCATCCAATCCATTTGATGGCTGCTTGGGTTGCATCCCTCTTTTGGCAGTTGTGAATAATGCTACTGTGACCATTTGTGTGCAAACTTCTGTTTGAATCCTTGTCTTCAGTTCTTCTGGGTATATACCTAGTAGCAAGACTGCCAAGCGCCTATCGGAACTCTGTATTTAGCTTCTGAGAAAATGTCTTCCACAGTGGCCATACCATTTTACATTCCTATCAGCAATGAATGAAGGTTCCTATTTCTACACATCTTCTCCAATACTTGGAATTTACTTTTTTTTTTAAATAGCAGCCATTCTAGTGAGTATGAAATGATATCACATTGTGGTTTTGAGGTACATTTCCCTACTAGCTAGTGATATTGTGCTTTTCATGAGCTTTTAGCCATTGGTATTTCCTCTTTGGAGAAATGTCTAATCAAGTCTTTTGCCCATTTTTAACAGGGTTGTTTGTCTTTTCATTGTTGAGCTGTAGGATTTCTTTATATATTCTGGATATTAAGCCCTTATCAGAGATGTGGGCTTCCAAATAATTTTTCCCATTGAATAGATTGTCTTTTCACTTTCTTGACAAAATCCTTTGATGTACAAATTTTTTAATTTTTAGGAGATCCCATTTATCTATTTTTTCTTTCATCGCTCATGCTTTCAGTGTAAAGTCTAAGAAAACATTGCCTAACACAAGATCCTGAAGATGCTTCCATACATTTTCTTCTAGGAGTTTTATATCCCTGGCCTTTATATTAAGTCCTTTGATCCATTTTGATTAAGTTTTGTATTTGGTGTGAGGTTAGGGTCCACTTTCATTCTTTTGTATATGGATATCCAATTGTCCTAGCACCATTTATTGAAGAACTAATCTGTCCTGATTGAGTGGACTTGGCAACTTGTCAAAAATCATTGGCTGTAAGCATGAAATCTATTTCTGAATTCTTAATTTTATTCCATTGGTAAATATACCTATTCTTGTGCCAATACCAATTTGCTGTTTTGACCACTGTAGCTTTGTAATATGCTTTTAGGTCAAGTAGTGTGTGTCTTCCTACTGGTTTCTTCTTGTTCAAGATGTTTTTGGCTATTTGGGGTCCCTTACTCTTCCAAATAAATTTTCCATTTCTGTAAAGTTGGCTGTTGGAATTTTGATTGGGATTGCATTCAATCTGTAAGTCATATGGGTGGAATTGACATCTTCATGATGATTAGTTTCCAACTCATGAACACAGAATGTTCTTCCTGTTATTTAGGTTTTCTTTGATTCCTTTTTGCAAAATTTTTCAGCTTTCTGTGTACAAGTAGTTTACAACCTTAAACTTATCCCTAAGGTTAAACTTATTCCTAAGATATTTTATCCTTTCAGTTGCTATTGTAAAAGGATTTTTTTCTTGATTTCCTTCTCAGCTAACTTATTATTAGTGTAGAGAAACACTACTGAATTTTGCATGTTTATCTCATATGCCACCACTTTGCTGAAATTGTTTATTAGCTCTAGTATCTTTATGGTCAATTTTTTTGGGAGTTTCTAGGTATAGGACCATGTCTTCTACAACTAGTGAGAGTTTTACTTCTTTCTTTCCAGTTTGGATGTCTTTTATTTTTTTTTCTTGTTTAATTGCTCTGGATAGAACTTCCAATACAATGTTAAATGACAGTGGTGACAATGGACATCCTTGTTTTATTACTGATCTTAGAGGGAAATATTTCAGGCTTTCACAATTATTATGTTAGCTGTGGGTTTTTCACCTATGCCTTTTATCATGTTGAGGAAGTTTACTTCTAATCCTATGTTTTGAAGTGTTTTTATCAAGAAACAATGTTGGATTTTGTCAAATGCATTTTCTGTGTCAATTGAGATGATCATGTGGCTTTATCCCCTTTGACCTGTTAATGTGGTACATGAATTGAATTTCTTACGGTGAACTACTGTTGCATATCTGGAATAAAACCCAGCTGATTATGGTGTATAATTCTTTTAATATGTTGTTGGATTCGACTCGCAATTACTTTGTGGAGGATTTTTGTGCCTATATTTATAAGAGAAAATGTTCTGTAATTTTCTTTTCTTGTAGTATCCTTATCTGGCTTTGGCTTTAGAGTGATATGGGCCTCATACAGTGAGTTAAATAGCATTTCTGCATCTTCAATTTTTTGGAAACATTTAAGGAGGAAATTAATTCTTCTTGGAAAGATTGGCAGAATTGACCCGTGAAGCTATCTTGTCCTGGACTTCTCTTTGTTGGGCTTTTTTTCATGACTTATGCAATCCCTTTGCTTGTAATTAATCTGTTGAGGTCTTCTTTCTTGTGGAGTCAGCGTAGGTTGTTCATGTGTTTTTAGAAATTTGTCTATTTCATCTAGGTTGTCTAATTTATTGGCATGCAGTGCTCATAGTATCCTATTAGGATCTTTTTATTTCTGTGAGGGGTGTCAATAGTAATTTCCCCACTCTCATTTCTGATTTGCATCTTCTCTCTTTTCCTTTTTGTCAGTTTAGCTAAGGGTTTGTCAATTTTATTGGTCATTTCAAAGAGCCAATTTTTGGTTTTGCTAATACTCTTTATTGTTTTCATTCTCAAGTTCATTGATTTTTGCTCTAATTTTTGTTATTTCTTTCCTTCTGCATGTGGTTCAGTTTGCTGTTCTTCTTCTAGTTCCTCCAGGTGCGTTATCTCTTTGATTTTAGTTCTTTCTTCTTTTTTTATGTAATCTTTTAGGGCTATAAAATTCCCTCTAACATTGCCTTTGCAGCATCCCATAAGTTTTAATATGTTGTGTTCTCATTTTCATTCATCTCAAGATATTTATTGATTTGCCTTGTAATTTCATCTTTGTCCCTCTCATTGTTTAAGAGTGTTATTTAACTTCCATGTATCTGGATTTTCCAGTTCTTTTCCTGTTATTGATTCCTAGCTTCATTCCATTATGACCAGAGAACATTTTTGTTTGTATTCAATCTTTCTAAATTTATGAGACTTGTTTTGTGACCCAATATGCAGTCTATCCTGGAGAATGATCCATGTGCATTTGAGAAGAATATATATACTGCTGATTTGGGATGTAATGTTCGGTATGTCTGTTAGGTCTAGTTCAATTATCATATTATTCAAGTTCTCTGTTTCCTTGCTGATCTTCTATGTAGATGTTCTATCTACTGATGAGAGTGGTCTATTAAAGCCTCCAACTATTATTGCAGAGGTGTTTATTTCCCCTTTCAGTTTTCCCAGTATTTGCCTCATGTATTTCAGATTATTGTGGTTAGGTGCATAAATATTTATGATTGTTCTTTCTTCTTTATGGATTGCCCCTTTATTAATATGCAGTGCCTTTCTTCGTCCCTTAAAAAGGCTTTTAACTTAAAGCCTATTTTGTTTAATATTAATAAAGCTACCCCAGCTCTTTTTTGTTTACTTTTTCCATGGAATATCTTTTTCCATCCTTTCACTTTCAATCTGTTGGGTCTTTGGATCTAAGATGAATATTTTGTAGATAGAATACAGTTAAATCATGCTCTTGTACCCATCCCGCCAACCTATCTTATGATTGGGGACTTTAATCCATTAACATTCAGTATTATTAGTGTAAAGTCAGTACTTCAGACAGTTTTTCCTTTGGTTTTTATATATCATATCTTTTTTGTCTCCCTTTTCCTTTATTACAACCACCCTTTCTATATAGTTTATCTTCTGGGTAATATATCTGACAGATCACTTTTTTATTTCTATTTCTCTATATTTTTATATACTATCTTTGTGGTTATCCTAGGGTTTATATTACACCCCTATATCTATAGCCTACTGTAGCAGTTTGATATTATTGATGAATTCCAAAAATTGGATTATGAAATACTGGATTATGTTTGTAAACTGGTCTTTTCCTCTGGGCATATTAGAGTTTATTGGACTCAGGGTTTTTACTTATACTTGATTAAGTAATGATTAAGGCTTTGATTGAGCTAAGTCAGTAGGACATTGAGTCCCTGCCCCTTGGTGGGTGAGGACTCACAGAGAAAATGCACTGCAGAGAAGGGAGGTTGAAGTATTTTTGAGCTGGAGCCTGGGAAGTAAGCACACAGAGGAGCAGAGCAGCTAAACCTGGAGAGAATTGAGCACCAGGGAGAGACACAGAGCAGATCATCTGATAGCTATAGCAATAGCTGGCCTTGTAGAAAGAGCACAGCAGCTTAGCCCAGAGAAAAACAGAGTCCCAGGAAGGGAGAAGCCCAAGAAGCCTGAACTCTTGGCAGACACCAGCAGCCATCTTGCCCCAACACATGGCAAGAGACTTTGGTGAAGGAAGTAACTTAAGCTTTATGATCTGGTAACTGCAAGCTCCTACCCCAAATAAATATCCTTTATAAAAACCAACAGATTTCTGGTATTTTGTATCAACACCCCTTTGACTGACTAATACACCTACTAATTTGAAAAGATACCAACTTGGCTTCTATAGCATCCATGCTCACTGCTCCCATATCTCTCTATTTTCCCTCTTTATATTGTTTTTTCCTACTATGTCACTTTATATTTTGCGTGTCCATTATCAGGAAATATGCCTTTTTCTTGTTCAGTTGTGTTTGATTCTTATAGGAATAAAAGAGTAGAGTCGTATATTGAGGATACAGTATTAATGGGTTTTGCGTTTACCCTTTTAGTCACCCTTTCTGACGGTCTTCATTTCTTCACCCTGCTCCAAGCCACTCTCTTCTTTTTCTTTCAACTTGCAGAACTTCCTTTAGTAATTCTTACATGGCTGGTCTCTTGTTGATGAACTCTCTCAGTTCCTGTTTATCTGTGAGTAAACTCTCCCTCATTTTTGAAGGACAGTTTTGCCAGGTAAATTTTGGTTGGCAGGTTTTCTCTTTCAGTACCTTAAATATGCCATGATACTGCCTTCTTGGCTCCACAGTTTTTGATGAGAAATCAGCACTTAGTCTCTACTGTGGATCCCTTGTATATGATGCTTCACTTTTGTCTAGCATCTTTCAGAGTTCTCTATCTTTGGCATCTGACATTCTGTTTAGCCTCAACATAGGTCTGTTATGATTTATTCTGTTTGGAGTACATTGCACTTCTTGGACATGCAGATTTATGACTCTCATAGGAGTTGAGAAGTTTTTGGCCATTATTTCCTCAAATATTTTTTCTTCTCCTTTTCCCTTCTCTTCTCATTCTTGCACACCCAGGATTTGCATGTTTGTGTGCTTTGTGCTGTTCCTCAAACTCCTGACACACTGCTTAATTTTTTCTATTCTTTTTCTATCTGGTCTTCTGTCTGTATGATTTTTACTGTCCTGTCCTTTAGTTGACTAATTCTTTCTTCTGCCTGTTCAAATCTGCTGTTGTGTACCTCTAGTGTATTTTTAATATCTACTATTTGCTTCTCATCCCCATAATTTCTGTTATTTTTTTTAATAGTTTCAAGTTCTTCTTTATGCTCACATATCATCTTCTTAATATACTTTGTATCTTTATCCATATTTTCCTTTATCTCCTTGAATTGATTTAGGAGATTTCTTTGAACATCTTTGATTAGTTGTTCTAACTTCTGAGTCTCTGCTGAAGTTTGACTTTGTTCCTGACTGAGCCATTTTTTTCTTTCCTTAGTATAGCCTGTAATTTTTGCTGAGTTCAGCATCTGATTATCCTGATGAGTTAACTCTGGAGTTTCGTTTCTCCCTCTTTTGTTGGGTTTTATTATTGATTGGCTTTGTATCTAGACTCTTTTTTGACATTTTGTCTAACTTATTCTAGACCTTTAGAATACCTGTGTTTCACTGTTCAGATTTTCTCTGCTCTTCTTCATCTGATTCTTGCCCTGGATATGTGGTACAATTTTTAAGATTGGACTTTGTGCAATTGTTCCTGTCCTCTGCTCCTTCTCTTGTTCTGTTTGTTTCTGTGCAAACTTTTCTCCCCAGCTCCTATGATTTGATTTAAAACGCTCCCTCACTCAGTGCCCCCTTTTTTCCTTACATTTTTCAGTTCTGGGACCCATCCTGTCTTACAGCAGTTTGTATTAGCGCCCCTCCCACACACAAACATTTAATTTTTCTGTGAGACTTTTCTGTCTGCAATTTCTTCCCCATTAGGTTATCCTGCCCCAAGGATGGGGTCAATGCCGAAAACTGCATCACTTCAGAAAAGTCCACTTTGCCTGTGGATGTTCCAGCTGACTGAAACTGGATTGAGGGCAGACCGTTCTTACCAGGCTTTCTGCCTCGGTCTCTCCCCACTTCCCTGCTGTGGGGCACTTCTGTGCACAGCACTCGAGTGGGTTGATTCTGCCTGGGTCTCTACAGCCGTGGGATCTGTGCGTGGACATGCGTGGGGTTCCACCTGTGGCTGCGAGCTGCTCTGCAGCTCTGTGGCGAGACCTGTGCCTCTGTGCAGCTCACAAGCTGTGGGGCCCGAGGGAGGAGAGGGGAACAGGAGCCAGCGGGTGACCTGGGACGGAATTCTTCTACCTGAGATTTTTCTGTTTTTACAGTTCAGCATGGTGGGGTCCTTTTCCAGGTGCCACCGTCCTCCAGAGTTCCTAATAAGTGGGATTTGTACTCTTACTAAATCTCTGTGAAGGCTTTTTTAGGGAATGTCTTAAGTCACTATGTTGATGATTCACCTGAATAAACTTTTAATAAATTGATTTTTCTACTTAAATTTGCCAGAGTTGGTTCATGTTTCTTGCAAGAAAGAAATCTGAGTAAGACAAAATGTGGCACCAGGTATGTGACGCTTACTTCATATGGTCTGAGTGGCTTCAAAAGAGAAAGCCAGGTCAAATTCCTGAATTCTTAACTCAAGGCAGAGACCAAAGACCAGGGGCCTTCTATGTCTGTGCTAATAGGATCTTATCTCTTTTTGCTATTGGGCTAAGCAAAAACCAGCAACAACAAACAATCAATCAATCAAACAAAAACCCTCAAAGTTTGACACTGAAGAGTGTTTTTTAAGTGGTACAGCCACACTGGAATACACTTTAGCTATTTCTTTTAAAATCAGACATTCAAGGAACTACACTCCTGGACACTTACTCCCGATAAAGGAAAACCTGCTCACACAAAAACGTGTACACAAATGGTCATAGCAGCTTTATTAGTGGCAGCCCAAAACTAGAAATAGCCCAGGTGTTGCTCAAGAGGTGAAGAGTTAAATTAGTTGTGGTGAATTCACACCAGCAGGGACTAATCAGCAATAAAAAGGAGCCAACTTGATACTGGGAACAACTTAGGTGAATCTCCAGAGAATTACGTTGAATGAAAAAGCACTAATCCCCAAATGTTACATCTGGTATGATTTCAAATATAACATTCTTGAAATGACAAAACTGTAGAAATAGAGACTACTTTAGCGATTGCCAGGGGTTGGGGTGGACACAGGCGAGGGGGGGTGTGGCTGTGAAAGGGCAGCCTGAGGACCTGGTGGTGATCAAGTTCTCCTGCCTTCACCGTGGTTACGGATATATGAGCCCCCTCAGGTGATCAAATTGTGTGGAACTAAATACACCCACACGCCCTCTCCTCCCACAAACCCACACACGCCCACACAAGCACAAGTGAAGCTGCAGAAATCCGTGTGGGTCTGGAGGCTGATATCCACACCGATGTCCTGGCCGCAATGCTGGACTGCAGTTCTGCAAGATGCCCCACTGGGAGAAGGTCAGGGCGCAGGGGTCTCCCTGCATTATTTCTTACAACTGCATATCCATTTCCGACTCTTTCTCTCAAAAAGTTAAGTTTAAGAAGAAGAAAGAAGAAATAACCATTCAGTGAATATTTTATGATGCTTTCAATTTTTCTGCATTCCCACTTCGCGATTTATTTGGTACTCCTAATTTTAGAAAGATTGTTTAGCATAATTCGGCATTTTGGAGACAGATGGGGCATTTCCACCCAGAAATCCCAAATGTCAGCACCTCCAGTCTAAAGAGGTTAAGTGCCCAACTCGGGGTCTCCCACGTAGTTTGAGAAGGGGCAGCTCTGAGAAGAAGCCAGCTCGAGGTCGCCCGCAGACCTCAGGCTCGGGGATCCCGGGTAGCCCCCCACCCCCTGTCCTTTCCCCACCCAAAGTGCCCTGCGGCCTGAGGGGAAGGGCACGGAGGGCCCCGATTCCTGAAGAGTGCAGGGAGGGCCGCAGACAGGGCACGCTCACGGGACGAGAAATGTGCAAAAGAGAGCTAAAGGGAAACGTGTAAAGGGTTCATCTGAATTAATTAAAACCCTGGATTAACAAAGATTATTAAAAGGAATGAAATTTTGGGACAATTCTGAATCAAGGCTGCAGAAACAGTGGTTGAGAATGTTTTGGGGCAAAGAGAAGTATTAAACTTACCCAGCTAGACGGAGTCCAGAGTGGTGGGGTTCAGTGTGCAGAAGGGCGTCTGCGAAGGGACGCAGGTGCCTTACCCGGGTCCGGCCGAGAGGGTCCTGCAAGGCACGCTGAGCCCAGGCACCACGACAACGCGGTTTGCAAGATTTTAGACAGAGAAGAGAAAGGGGCGCGTTTGCCTTTAAAAGAAGCCCCTGCGTGTCTATCAAGCACTCCTCCTCATTTGAGGACTTCGTGCTTTATCCACTAAGTAGCTCCTCCAGAGTGGTTTTAAAAACAGCCTATGAATATATCGTGGTAGGTCAAACAACTATAAAGGCATTTCATTAAACAGTTCCAAATGGTTCTGCTCTAGTAAATGGCTCTAGAGAAATAGTATGATCACTTTCTTGATGAAAACAATGACACCATAACCTATACGTGTGCATATATATTTGTATATTAATGTTTGTAAAGGCAAAGAGGAAGATATGGACAAAGACAAGTTAGCAGGATTCCCCCAGGGGCTGGGAGTCAGAGGAGAGACTGCAAATTTTAGTTTAGACACAACTATATTTTTTTAGTATCTAAAATACATAAATTTTACTGTTGTAATTCAAATGATGGAAATACACGAATTGAGTGAAATAAATGCAGATGTCCCTTAGCGGCCCTGTCCAATAGAAATGAAATGCAAATTATAGACACAAGCCACTTACGTACTTTTAAACTTTCTGAATAGCTACTTAAAAAAGCAAAAAGAACAGGTGAAATTAATTTCACTATTTTAAACCAATATATCCAAAATACTATCATTTCAAAGTATAATCCATATAAATATATTCGTGAGATACTTTACATTCTTTTCACAGACATCTTTGAATCTAGCATGTGCTTCACACTCGTAGCACATCTCGAGTGGGCTAGCCACATTTCAGGAGCTCCACAGTCTCCTGTGGACGGTGGCCACTGCGCTGGGCAGTGCTAGAGGGGACACTTCTGATGGGTCTGCTGGGGTGGAGCCCCACAGCCCGTGCCGGGCTCTGCCCTGTGGTCTCTGGCCTGGTTAGCTTCACCGCTACCACTTTTCACTCGAGAAGCCTTAATAACACGTAAAAAATTTTATTATCTACCTGCGAGTGTATAGCACTGTCACAAAATCTACAGTTGAAGTGAGAATGAAGAACAATATATTTTTAGAAAAGACACAAGATTTTTAAACAAAATCTGTGAGCACAAATTTATAGTAAAAAAAAAAAGATAATATGGTATCAATTCTGAATTTCAGAAGTGGAAAGCTTGAACAACTACATGAATCCTCTACTTAAGAAGAGGGCAAAGATGACAAAATCCTCCCTCATAAAAATTCTTAGCGAAGTCGCTTATGACCTAAGGTCTCCTCCAAATATCTAAGTGTAGCGATTCCGTTTACATGCCAGCTCAACCACTGAGTAGCTGGATAAAATTGAATCCCCTTGAGCCTTAGTTTCTCCAGTTACCTATGGAGAACCTAATTAATAATGTGCTAAATTTTAAAAAATAAGGCATATATAAACAAAATCCATTATCATTAGCTGTAAAATAATTAGAATGTTATTTTGAAGTTGATTTTAAGGGGACTGCTGTAGACATTACATTTCCAAATTCTATAGTTACTAGTAGGTCTTAATTTTAGAGGTTATAAGTAAAATAAATAGTAAAGTGAAACTGAAAAAAATTTCAAACTTATGGAATATATTCATAAATGTGGGCTTTTTGAAATTCGAGTCATTGCAGACATGTTTAAAGAGATACAAAGGGCCGTGAGCCTGGAAGACAGGTTTCTAAACTGCAAACCCAGTTCAGAATGCCCAACGGATGACAGGTTTCAGCACTCTGTGTCTGTCATTAAGAACGTTATGCCACTGGACGATCACACACTCAACCGAATCCCAGAATTGCCAAGGCTCTTTTGATGTTAAAAGAGCTCATTGTTGTGTCATTTTCCTTTATTCCCTCCTCATTAGCTGGAAGATTAACATCTGCATCTTTGAAAAGAGCATGATAAGACTACTACCCTTGATGTTTCCATTTCTTTCATTACACCTCAAAAGTTACCCAAGAAATTTTATATCTTCTGTTCGTGTGTTTGATTACAAAAGCATGTCAAGTTTCTATCTAGGTCAAAGCAAAAGAGTCTGCTTTTGCTGTTATTTTAACTGACAGTCAATAAAATATGTAATTTAAGAAAATTTGTTTTCCAAACATGCCCCTTTTGAAACACATACGTTTGAGGGTGCTTATCATTTTGAAAATTCATTCTTCTTTTTACAAGAGCTCACGCCCTTCTTTCCCACAGCCAGTTCCGTGCTGCGGTCACTAGAGAGGCGTGAGCACAGGATGTTGGGAACACATCCTCACCAGCGGCGAGGGCGCCCCTGCAGCCCCCCTTCACGGAAAAGGCGCTCCACACACCCCTGTGACGGGCGAAGAGCTGGGAGTCCAGCCTCAATCCATTAGCGCTGCCCCGCGTTTCCACGATGGTCCCTCACTCAACGCTGCCTGCCCCCACTGCTTCCCCCGCCGCCTAGAAAGAGTGAGAGCAGGGGCACGAGGCGGGGGGCTGGCGGCTGGCTGGTGCTGCGGGGCAGCGGCCGGGGTAGAGCTGTGACATTAGCCCTTTCCTTACCATTCCAATGCGGCTCCATCTTCCCTTACTCTGGAGCTACTGTTTACCCTCACGAGTGCTGCGGCACATCACCACCCGCTGAGAAGAATGCTCCATCTCAGGGCACCTGGTCCTCTCAGCGTCGATACTTGGCTCCCCCTCACCTGGGCACTGACCGCTGGAAACCCTCACGTCCTCACCCCTCGTCCCCTCCCGATGACTCCAGCATCACCGTGTCCCCTGGGAGGTACCAACACCCTAACCTTGCATGTGAACAGGCTACTCAGGAAGGTCTGCTCTTGTGGCTCTGATGGTGGTTGGCATTGTTGTTTAAAGGAACAGAATTTTTGAAATTACAGTATATATAAGTGATTAACATGGGCTTTACTTTCAATAAAATAACACAGAGAAGGCAAAAGGGAGTCTTGGGAAGACACCCCTAGTGTGGAGACGAGGCCGCATGGTCCCACCACGCCTGGTTCAGGCAAACGTGGCACCTCCCCGGCCCCGGGCTCCTCTGAGCCTGCTGTCCATGAGGCAGAGGTGTCGTAGAAGCAGCAAGCAGTTGGCGAGTCTGGTTGTGTTTCCTACAAACCCACCCAGCCCATCCCTAAATCCCCAGGACAAATTAGGTTTAGGAGTAAATAGGAATGAGCTCTGTGCCTCCAGCTTTCCTGAAAAGTAAAATCTGACACCTCAGGTTGAATTCTGATTCCATGTTTTCACATCTACTGTCATCTGTGACGTAACTGAGTATCAAGAGTCAAATGCAGCACATGGTTAATTTCGTACATTTCTCCTACTTTCCAAGAAGGGGCACAAAGTACCAAACTCATTCTCTCTCACAGTGGAGAATTTCAGAAACGATGACAGAGCCCCTCAGGGGCGCGAGCCTGGCTCTGTGGGTGGAGGGGCGCGCAGCGCAGCGGGAAGGGCGGTGCGTGGGACACGCTGCGGCTCGGTCACAAGGTGTGACCTTGACCTGGCCAGGGCTCTGCTCAGTGCCCGCCTGTGCAGAAGGCGGAGAACAGCAGCCAGTCCGTCCGAGGGCTGCCCGGCGCAGGGCGTGTGCGCCCCACGCGCAGCACAGGTGACCGAACGACTTCTGTCACTGCTGTGGTCACTCTCACGTCATGTTCGATGCATGCTGATCAGAACCCGGCTTTCCTAACACTATGCAGTTTTTGGTCGGGGCTAAATCACATACAATTTCTCTAGTCTACGGAGGTGATTTCTGAAATAAAATGAACTCGATCTTTTTCTATTGACTTGAAATAAATGCTAATTACTTGAGGAAGCAACTCTGTTTTTATGCTGGCTTAAATAGACGAAAGTATATAGTTTAAACTTTAAGTAGTTGCCAGTACTGTTTTTTCTTTTTCTTTTTTTCTCTTTGGAGATACCAGGAATTGAACCTGGGGCCTTGTGCAACCAGTACTGTTTTTATATCAGGTGAGAGAACTTCCATTTTAGTGGTTAAATGAGTTTATGCATTATAAGCTGAATTATTTTGAAAACAACAGAAGAAACAAATAATTAGAATGTTCATTTTACTCTATAGGGAAAATATATTTGCACTGGAAAAACTTTGTGAGTTTTGAGTGATTTTATTTTCAAAGAAATACCAATCACCAGGGGAAAGTAGGTTTTTGCACTTCTTTTGAATTGACAGCAGTATTGCACTGATTGAAAATATTGTTTAGATTGAATGAATTCATTTTCCAGTACATTATGAGGATGCAATCTTGTTGCTTTGTTAAAGGTGTTTAAAGTATTCTAATTTAATATTGTTATTCCTCTCTGGCACAGAGAAACTCGTGCTACACTTTTGAAATTCATTTTTCTAGAAAGGCTCATGTTTATACCAATAAGCAGTTGGACCTGAAATTGGTAAATTTTTTTTAAAAACTAGAGGTGCAACTTTCTTTAAAAAAAAAAGTCACTAAAAAAATCATTAAAATTTCTTTACTCACTGAAAAGCAGCACTAAAATTCTACAAAGCCTAAAATTCTACAAAGTATACCTGACATTCATCTTAAGAGGGGGGTTGATCACACTCCATTAGAAGAAGGCTTGCTTGTTTTAACAGCACATTCTAATTACTTGCACATTCTTAAGAAATAATTTGGTCATATTACTTTTTAATCAAATCTTTATGCCTGTGTGAAAAGTCCTTGGTAAGCAGCCATCTCTGTAGACCCTAAAAAATTATGAAAAGCTCTAACAGTTCAACTACATTGTTTTTGCATATAAAAATATCTATTATCAGAGTCAACTACTACATGGAATAAACTGCATTTGTTTTAATTGAAAAAGATAGCTAAAAATTTTCTGTGGGTTATTGCAAGAGTACAAGAATACAAGGTGCATGTGTCTAACAAAAAAAAATTGTAAAACAAACGGTGAAAGCAAAAGCAGGCTACAAAACAGAAGGGTTTTTGATAGCCATTTCCTTATTTAGACATGTTACTAGGGCACAGTTGATAAATGCTATATAAAGTGTAGGTTAGCACTGGCTAGTTTAATTTTAAATGTTTTCCCCCACCCAAGAGCACTATGGAAAATATGTAAATGTGTTGTCAACTCTGCGCTCTTCACGGGTCACAGTCTTGTCGTCACGTAGTCTTCCTGGGCGGCGGCTTCCGCGAGGTGTAAATCCTCCTCGTCCCTCGCGCGCTTCTCCTTGGGGATGATGGGGATGGTGTCGTCCACCACCACCCTCTCCGACTTGAAGGCGCACACGCCCCCGCCCAGCTGGGGAGCCAGCGTGTCCGGGTTCCGCTCTCGACGGTCGACCAGAAGACACTGCTCGCTGAGCCCAGGGATGCCTGGGTCTCCCCTCGAAGCTAATCCTCGGGGCTCCAGCTGGATACTTCTCGCCAGTGGTTCTTCGGCCTGCTGACGAGCAACTCTTTCAGAAACAGAGAAGATCTGGTTTGCACTTGGCTGAGCAGTGTTTTGTTTTGATCGTCTGTGAAACAGCCCGAAGTTTTTGATATCAGCCACGAAGCTCACCTTTCCCTGCTTCACCCGCGGCAGCTCCTGCGCGACCAGAGCAGAGCCATTGCTTATGTTATGTCTCTCTGCGGCGATTGCCGCTGATCGGGGATGAATCAGAGTAGTTAAGTCAAAAAGGCTGAAATTCTTTTTCTTATCCTTACAGCTGCCTTCATTGTCACTCTTTTCATCTGAGTCTGCTGAATTAGAAGACTCCTTGGTCACACCAGCGGATTGTATCGTAGAAAGCTTGGTTCCTCTTAGTAATCCCAGAACTTCAAAACGGAAACTTGAAATGTCTTGTTTTAGTTCCTAAATGTAATTTAAAATGACAAAATTAGTTTGTGACTTCAAGAAATAAACATTAGGAAACACCGTGTGCTCATGTCTTTTATGGGTTTGAGTTATTTTAACTAATTTTTAAGAGCTAAGGCTCTGTTCTACTCTACTATGGTTCTATTTGGAAACTACAGCTCCCTTGTTAACTTAGTATCTTTTTTTTTCATTTCTTTTATTAGAGAAGTTGTGAACTTACAAAACAATCATTTATAATGTGCAGAATTCCCATACATCGCCCTTCTACCAACGCCTTACACGGTTGTGGAACATTTGTTACGGACTATGGAAGAATACCATCAGGTTATTACAGCTAACCATGGTCGACAGCATACGCTGGTGTATTTTTACGTACACCCCTATTATTAACACTATGTATTAGTATGGCACATTTGTCATAGTTCATGAGAGAGCACTCTCATATCTGAGCTGTTAGCTACAGTCCATCTTCCACCACATGGTTCGCTGTGTTACACAGTCCCAGGCCTTGCACATTCTATCCACGGTGCACACTCAGGGACTCTCACTTTCATCACTGAGTTGTGCGGTCATCAGCTCAGTGAATCTTTGAATGTTTTCCTGTGTCAAAAAGAAAACAATCCCATACCCCCTATTATGGACCCTTAGCACTGATATAGTACCTTCTTTGACTTTGATATAAGAATATTACAATATTGCTGTTGACTATAAACCATCAGTTACATTAATTATGTTTTCCCCATGCATCACTGTATTCTTACCACCTTGTAGTAGTGACATACATTTGCTCTAGTTTATAGAAGAAAATTCTTGCATTTGTATTACTAACCACAATCTTCATCCACTTCCAGGTTCGCTATGTTATTTAGTCCCTAGATTATTCTTTCTTTCAATTGACATTTACATCCCTACACTACCCCTTTCAGCCACAATCCCATTTACAAAGCAGCCATGTTAGTTATACTCACTATAATGTGTTACCATCAACTCCATCCATTTCCATATTTTTATAGTCAACTAATTGAACATTATACACACATTAAGTATCAGTATCCTTTCTCAGTCCTCATCCTATCTCCTAGTGTAGGTTTTAATTCCATGTATTTACTCTTCATATTTAGTTCATATTATTGAGACCATATCACAATATGTGGCCTTTTGTGTCTGGCTTATTTCTCTCAGTATAATGTCCTCATATATATTATCATATGTGTTTCAATATCATTTCTTCCTACAGCAGCACAGAATTCCATCATATATATACATATTTATATATAATGTTTACCCATTTACCAGTTGATGGACACTTGGGTTGTTTCCATCTTTCAGAGATTGTGAATAGTGTTGCTGTGCACACTGGTGTGTAGATGTCTGTTCATATCACTGTTTTCAATTCTTCTGGATATATTCCTAGGAGAAGGCTTGCCTGAGCATACAGCCACTCTATATTGAGCTTCCTGAGGAACCACCAAACTATCTTCCACAGATGTTTCATTCTACATTGCCACCAAGAGAGAAAAAGTGCTCCTATTTCTCCACATTCTTCTGAGCACTCGTTTTGTTTTTTTTTAATTTTTTAATAAAGGCTATTCTATGAGGGCTGAGACAATATCTCATTGCAGTTTTGATTTGCGTTTCCCTAATAGCTAGTGATATTGAACATTTGTGTGTGTGTGCTTTTCTGTCACTTGTATTTCCTCTTGGGAGAAATGTCCATTTAAGTATTTTGCCCATTTTTAATTGGATTGCTTGCTCTTTTACTGTTTAGTTCTATGATCTCTTTATACATCATAAAAATCAAACCCTTATTGAATATGTGGTTTCTGAAAATTTTCTCCAATTGGATGAGCTGCCTTTTCACCTTCTTGACAAAGTTATTTGAAGCACAAAAGTGTTCAAGTTTGAGGAGGTCCCATTTATCCATTTTTCTTTCTTTGGTTGTGCTTTTAGTGCAAGGTTTAAGAAAACCCACCTACCACCAGGTCTTGAAGATATTTCCCTATATTTTCTTCTAGAAGTTTTACAATTTTCACTTTTATATTTAGGTCTTTCAACCATTTTCAGTTACTGTTTTTTGTATAAGGTATGAGATAGGGGCTCTCTTTCTTTCTTCTGGATATGTATATCCAGTTCTCCCAGCCCCCACCAACTGGATGGGCTTAAGAGACTTTTCAAAAATCACTTGACCATAGGTGTGTCTGTTTCTGAACCATCAATTTGATTCCTTTGGTCTATATGTCTATCTTTAAGCCAGTATCATGCTGTTTTTACTGCTGTAGCTAGCTAGTATGATTTAAAGTCTGGAAGTGAGAGTCCTCCAACTTTGTTCTTCCCTTTTTTTTTTAAAGATTTATTTTTTATTTATTTCTCTCCCCTTCCCCCCCCCCCCCCCAGTTGTCTGCTCTCTGTGTCCATTCGCTGTGTGTTCTTCTGTGTCCGCTTGTATTCTTGTCAGTGGCACCCGGAAATCTGTGTTTCTTTTTGTTGCATCATCTTGCTGCGTCAGCTCTCCGTGTGTGCGGCACCATTCCTGGGCAGGCTGCACTTTTTTCACACTGGGCGGCTCTCCTTACAAGGTGCACTCCTTGTGCATGGGTCTCACTTACGTGGGGGGCACCCCTGTGTGGCACAGCACTCCTTGCATGCATCAGCACTGCGCATGGGCCAGCTCATCACGGGGGTCAGGGGTTTGAACCCTGGACCTCCCATGTGGTAGGTGGACACCCTAACTGTTGGGCCAAATCTGCTTCCCTGTTCTTCCTTCTTAAGATAGGCTATTCAGGCCCTTCCTCTTCCACATAAATTTGATAGTTGGATTTTCCATTTCTTTAGAAAAGGCTGGTAGAATTTTTAATTAGGATTGCATTGAATTTTATATCAATTTGGGTAGAACTGACATCTTAAGGATTATTAGTCTTCCCATCCATGAACACAGCCTGTTTTTCCATTTATTTAGGTCTCCACTGATTTTTTTAAGCAACACATCGTAGTTTTCTGAATACAAGTGCTTTATACCCTTAGTTAAATTTTTTCCTAAATATTTGATTCTTTTTGTCATGACGGCAAATGGGATATTTTTTCCTGACTTTCTCCTCAGATTGCTAACCACTAGTGTATTGAAACCCTACTGATTTTTGTGTATTAATCTTTTATCCTGTCACTCTGCTAAACTTGTCGATTAGCTCTAGTAGCTTTGTTGTAGATTTTTCTTCATTTTCTAGGTATTGGATCATATCAACTGTGAATAGTGAAGGTTTAAATTCCTTTCCAATTTGGACCTTTTTTATTTCTTTTTTCACTCTGATTCCCCTACCTAAAAACTCTAGCACTATATTGAGCAACAGCAGTGACTCAGCTTCCTGGTCTTGTTCACAATCTCAATGGGAACGCTTTCAGCCTTTCGCCATTGAGTACAATGTGAGCTGTGGGTTTTTCCTATATGCCCTTTATCATGTTGGGAAAGTTTCCTTTGATTCCTAGATTTGGATGTGTTTTATCAAGAAAGGTTGCTGGATTTTGTCAAATGCTTTTCTGTGTCAATCGAGATGGTCATGTGAGTTTTCTTCTTTGATTTATTAATGTGTAGTACTATGCTAATTTTTTTGGTTCAACCACCCTTCCATGCCTGGGAAAAACCCACTTGATCATGATTGCATTAGTCAGCCAAAGGGGTGCTGATGCAAAGTAGCAGAAATCTGTTGGCTTTTATAAAGGGTATTTATTTGGGGTAAAAGCTTACATTTACAAGGTCTAAAGAGTCCAAATCAAGGCATCATAAAAGGTACTTTCTCACCACAGTCAGCTGCTACAAGTTGAAGCAAGATGGCAGGCGATCTCTGATTTCTCCTTCCTTCTTCCTCTTAAGGCTCCACGGGTCCAGCTTCTTCTGATCTCAGCTGTAGGCAGGCATAGGGCTACCCTCTCAGGGCTTCCTACAGCAGTCTGGCATAAGGCTTGTTTCTTTCCAGGCTTCCTCAGCTGCTCAGATGCAAACTAGCAAGCAAACGGTTCATCTCTCCCTGGAGTTCCAGGATCAAAACTGACAAAGTTCTCTCTCTCCCTGTGAGTGTCCATTTATATCAGGCCACCAAGGCGGTGGGAACTCAACCCTGAGTCATCCCTACTGACTTGGTTGATTCAAAACATTATTCTGAACAGGTAATTTAATCAAAGACATCTCAGGTGAATCTAATACAATGAAGGGGAATCACACCCAGAGGAATAGACAAGTTTACAAATATAATCTCTCTTTTGAGGATTCATAAATAATCTCAAACTGCCATACTGATGAATAGTTCTTTTAATGTGTTGTTGGATTTGATTAGCAAGTATTTTGTTGAGGATTTTTACATCTGTGTTCTTTTGAGAAATGGGTCTGTAATTTTCTTTTTTCATAATATCTTTATGTGGCTTTGGTATTAGGGTGATTTTGACTTTCTAGAATGAGTTTGGTAGTGTTCCTTTCTGTGCAATTTTTTGGAAGCGCCTGAGTGAGATTGGTATTAAATCTTTGAATGCTTGGTAGAATTCACCTGTGAAGCCATCTGGTTCTGAGCTTGTCATTTGGGGGAGTCATTTGATGACAGTTTCAATCTCTTTGCTTGTGATGGGTTTATTGAGGTCTACTATTTCTTCTAGGGTTAGTGTAGGTTGTTTATATGTTCGTAGTAATTTGTCTACATAGTCTAGTTTGTTGGTGTACAGTTGTTCATAGTATTCTCTTATGATTTCTTTTATTTCTGTGAAGTCAGAAGTAGTGTCCCCATTTTCATCTCTGATTTTATTTATATGTATCTTCTCTCTTTTTTACTTCATCAGTCTAGCTAAAGGTTTTTTAATTTTGTTGATCTTCTCAAGAACCAATTTTGATCCCGATTTCATTCATTTCTGTGTTGATCTTTGTTATTTCATTCCTTATACTTGCTTTGGGAATAGTCTCTATCTTTTGATTGGGGAGTTAATCCATTAGCATTCAATGTTATTACTGTAAAGGCAGTTCTTACTTTCTCCATTTTGACCATTAGGTTTTATCTGTCATATCTTATTTTCACCACTCTCTTTAAACTCTTAGTTACTTTCACTGGTAAAATCTTCATTTCTAGACTCTCTTGCAAGTCTCTCTCTCCTGTCTTTTCTTTTCAGGCTGTAGCACTCCCTTTAGTATTTTCTGCAAAGCCAGTCCCTTGGTTACAAACTCTCTCAGTTTCCTTTTATCTGTGAATATTCTAAACTCACCCTCAGTTTTGAAAGAAAATCTTGCCAGATATAAGAATCTTGGCTAGCAGTTTTTCTCCTGAAGAAATTTAAATAGCATTGCTTTCTTGCCTCCATAGTTTCTGATAAGAAATCAGCACTTAATCTTATTGGGCATCCCTTGTGTGTGATGCATCACTTTTCTCTTGCTGCTCTCAGGAATCTCCCTTTATCTTTTGCATTTGACATTCTGATTGATATGTGTTTCAGAATAGGTCTATTCAGATTGATTCAGATAGGTGTATGTTGTGATTCTTAGACACAGATATCTATGTCCTTCACTAGGGCTTGGACACTTTTTACCATTATTTCCTCATATATTCCTTATGTCTCTTTACCCTTCTCCTTTTGGGATCCCCATGACATGTATGTCTGCATGTCTCTTGCTGTCATTTAGTTCCCTGAGAACCAGTTTAATTTTTTTCCACTCTTTTCTTGCCTATTCTTTTGTATGTTCACTTTCAGAAGTTCTGTCTTCAAGATCACTAGTTCTTTCTTCTGCCTCTTCAATTCTGCTGTTTTATGCCTCCAGGGTATTTTAAATTTCATTTATCATGCCTTTCATTCCCAAAAGGTCTGTTATTTTTCTATTTGTGCCTCAAATTCTTCTTTTTGCTCAACCAGTGTCTTCTTGATACCCTTAATCTCTTCAGCCTTCTCATTGTATTTATTTAGGAGATTTGTTTCAGATCTATGATTAGTTGTCACAACTTCTTTATGTCATCTACAGGCTTTTCTTGTTTCTTTGAATGGACCATATCTTCTTGTTTCTTGGTATGAACTGTAATTTTTGTTGATGTCTCAGTATCTGATTTACTAGATGTATTTATTCTTAGCCCCTTTTCCCTCTTTAGTCCAGGACTTTTTATTTGATTGGCTTTGTGCTACAGGCCCTCTTTGATATTTGGTTCAACATAATTTGGAACATTATAGTGGCTTGTGTTTAGCCAATATGAATTTTCTAAGCTCTTTTTCATCTGTTTCTTGCCCTTTTCCCCTTGATGGTTGCAAAATAGGAGCTGAGGATATGGTTGGTACTATAAGCCATGGAGGCTAATGCTACTGATGAAGTGTCTTCCACCTTTCTCCCTTGCCTGGATTGGGTCAGAGCCACAGCTGTATGCAGTAAGGCAAACTGTGCAGGCCAAGACCATCTGTAGTTGCCCAGAGAGACTGAAGAAGCTCCATGCCTCTTCCTCACCTGCCTAGGATGAGGATGGAGATGCAGGTGTGGGCAGCAAACTAAGCTGTGCTGGTCAAAACTGAGAGCAGTTGCCCAGGTAGGCTACTGAAGCACTGGACCTTACAGGTGGGAGTGGAACTCCTGGTGTGCCCTGCAGTCTATTCTGTGCAGGCCAAAAGCAACTGCAGTTGCCCAGAGAGTGCAAGGCAGCACTGTCCCTCCTCCTGCTCTGCCAGGACCAGGGATGGAGCCCCAGAGGTGTCCAATAATCAAATCTAGTTTCAGCCAGGGCAGAAAGCAGCTGTGGTTGCCTGGAGAAGTGGAGAAAACATCCCTCCCATCCTATTAGGGGTGGAGATGTTTCCACAGATTTGCCCAACAACATGCTTTGTGGATGAAGAGCAGATTTTGGGTCCTGGTGAACTTTCAGTTGGTGCTTTAAGTTTTGCAATTTATCTACCTACTTACTTGACTGGTTACTTATCTTTATTCTCTTTGTTCAACCTGTTGCTTTCTCTGTTAAAGTTCTCCTATAGGATTTTTTGTTATTGTTATTGTTTTCCAGTAAAATCTTATTGACCTTATTCATTATTCCAAAATCTCTAAATGCTCATGGAGAATATTATTTTTATTTATGTGATACAAGCATATAATATTTCATATATTCTACTTATCGCCTCTAACAGAATTAAAAAAACAAACATAAGGAGAAAAACTGAGTTTTGAAGCTCCAATTAAAGTCAGCCTTTAAATTCTCTGCAACTAAAGTCATGCAGAGTGTGGAGGAGCCTTGCTCTTTGTGTGTGTGGTTGTTGTGGTTGTTGTAAGCTTTTGGTTTATTAGTGTTTCAGATTTGGAAATCAGGGT
The DNA here is from genome assembly GCF_030445035.2 of Dasypus novemcinctus. Classification (NCBI taxonomy): domain Eukaryota; kingdom Metazoa; phylum Chordata; class Mammalia; order Cingulata; family Dasypodidae; genus Dasypus; species Dasypus novemcinctus. The sequence continues at coordinate 2,468,077 of NC_080687.1, read as the reverse complement.
GAAATTTTTAAAAATACAGCTCATGTAGGAGAGTGTTGTTGGGAACAGCAAGTCAGAATGCCACAAGGCAACAGAATTTTCTCTGCCTCCAAATAGGTCCCTTGATATTTTAGATTAAGAAGTTTGAAAGTACTTTATTTTGAAAGGAAATTTAACCACTTGCTGTTTCGTGTGTTTGTTTTTGCAATTCAATGGGGATTTAATTTACATATCAGAAGACTTGCAGGCTTGCAGAGGAACAGTGGTTCCAGGGCTGAGTTGCCAGCTCTGTTTTAAATGGGTGCTCTGGGCTCCCTCCCCTGCAGCTGCTCTGGTCTCTAATGCAGATGGACGGTTACCTTGAAGTTCTCCTCCGTAAGGCCTTCTTCCGTCTTGGCGTCTCTAATCATGGCGGCCACGTAGCGCTTCACCAGGTTCCTCATGACCTCCTAAGGCATTTTAAAACAACGGAGGGGGTGTATGCAGTGAGTAAACGTGGCTTCTCAGTCAAGTCGGTTCTGAGGATGGGAATGTATTTCATTTTAACACAAATTTCAAGAAATAATGCAAGTGTAACTCACTTGATATTGATGATGTCGTCTCAAATTATCAGCAGCTCGCCTCTGAAAATAAAAGGGACAGGTTTTGGTTTTAGTGACCTGTTACTTTCTGAAAAATAATTCATTGTCATTTTAGTTGGAATAAGTTTTTTCTCATTTTCCCAAGGTGGGCCTCTTAATAGACAATGGACAGTGGTACAGGGTGCTACACATGAAAATCAAAAACAGGAATGAACACAAACTAAAGTGCAAATAGGTAATCTGCCATGGCATTTAAAGCTTAGAATAAGTTTACAGTGAGGGAGAAATGTTCTTTTAATATGAAGGGACAGAGAATTAATCATAGTTTAACGGCACAGAAAATCCCTTGAAGCTATGCTAAGAGACAGAGATGGGAAATGTCAAATTAAAATAAAAGATACCCTACATACACATAAAAATTAGATAAGATGCAAAGCTAACAGTATAAAAACACAAAGGTCTTCATTAAAATAGGCATAGCAAGGTTAGGAGTTTTACCAGGATATACAATACACGGTTAGTAACCTTTTAAGATAATGAAGTCCCAATGCTGGTTTCAACTAAACACATATCAGAAGGTAATTCCTGTTTTGATCAGATGGCTGGATTTAACAAACAAAAAAGAGATTCTGTCCAAATATAAGGTTCATCAGTATATAATTTTATTAAATTAGTAAATAACATGAGTCCCAATGATCATTTTGAATAGATCAGAATGCTCTGGGGGCAGACGGAGGTTAACACAGAGCAGAGTTTTGGAGGGCAGAGTAGAGACACAGGATGTTTAGTGGCTGAAAAAAAGTCCATACAAATTGAGTTAAATAATAGATTACACTAACATAAGTCCATACAGAGTTAAATAACAAATTATACTAAAGTTATATATTTGCAGATTTTATAAGAACTCTAAATATGCTAGAAAAAAGTTATAATCTTAATTTTATGGATGTTGAATAAACATCAGTTTTGATTCTTAAGAAAGAAAATATATTTAATCTTTATGATAAAGAAATGAATTTGCTAAATTGTGAGAAAGCTAAAAAGATAAAATGTCTTGGATTTTATTAAGGATTTTGATCTTACTCCTTTCTAAATAATTAATCAGGATAGTAAGATGGAATTTTGAAAAGGATATGCACACATCGCTATGAAATATATACTTTTAAAATCAAACAATTAAAAATAATCTCTTCTTTCCCCCTTCAGTAGAATAGCCAAATGGCATTTTCACTGCCCATGAGACTGGATTTTGTGTTTTGTGATTTCGTGGTTATCAGTGACTTTTAGGGAAGGATGAGGCAACGCTTAGCTTCCTAACAATGGCCACAAGTTACATGGAATGCCATTCACGTTTTCATGAAATACTGAGGATCAGATTTCCAACAGGATTTCCTATTCATTAAAATACCTCTTCAACCTAAATGAAAACATCCTGAACAAACGGGGCTTGGGCAGTGTACGACGGGGCCGCCAGGTGGAAGTGTCTGACATCTATCAGACAGCTCCGCTCTCGTCCAAGGCGGCAGCACCTCTGGAAGGAAACGCAACTTTTCAGATGTCCTGAAATGTAAGTGAAGTAAATGAAAAACCTCCAGCACGCTGCACATCAGCTTCTTGGGTGCTATTGCTACCAATATCACAGAGGAGACCTATTTCCCATGATTTAAATGGAAACTCTGAATTAAATATAAAAAGAAATTAAACTACTCATTTTCATATTTTGGGTTTCTATAGCATTTCTCTATTCTGTTTTAACCTTTTAAAAGCCAATAAAAAATACTCAAAAGAGAGTAGCTTGACATCATGGGTTAACTTTAAACCTCCTTAACATGAAATTAAAGTTCAGGAGGACAGAATCAGAAAATTATGAGTAATAACTGAAAACTGCATTTTATTATTAAAATGGGCACAGTCTGTCTTTCTTTTAGCAGAACTTCTCTCATAAAAATGTAAAACTTTTAATACAAATACAAAAGATCAAAGATCATACTTATAAATTCTAATCCCAGGTTTATTCTTCTGTGGAAAATTTTTTAAAAATTGAAATAGTTTGGCAGAAAGAGAGAAACATCTACTAAAACTTTCAGGGGAAGGAATACAATTTCCATAGCCTAGGTTTAGAACTAAGTTAATATATAGCTAATTGTTTTTGCCAACCCATTCTTTTCCACACCTAAATGATAACAGGACAAAATTATTTTTAGTTCTGTGAGATTATACCAGCCAACGGCCCTTTCTGGCTGTGAACATAAAAAAGAGTGAAGTCAACTGTCTCCTGAGTATCAAAAGCGAAAATAGACATAACCTGCTCACACACTGGCAGCCCCTACATTGTGACGAGTAGAGGGACCCAGGGTCATCCTCTCACCCTCCGGCTTATCGATCCAGAGTTGACCTGTCTTAGCAACTGCTGCCAACCTAGATGCTGTTTCCCCTTCCTGACAAGAACACAGACCAGGGGTCCCACCTGGGCTGGGAGCAGAGGGAGCCTGAGTGAACGAGGAATTTGTCTTCTCGGAGGCCTTCACCTTCCCTGATTTTTATTTTGTAAAGTGAAAATGATCTCACTGGGTAACTGTGAAGATTAAATGAGATAAGAGATTTTAGGTATCTATCACTAGTTAATGTTAGTTGCCATCTTCTTTCCACTTTTCCCCTTTGTTTGACAATATGATTTACTGTATTCTTAAATAATATTTTTTTTAATTTTTGATTTTAATTTTTAAAGAAGCTTTAGATTACATGAATGTTACATAAAAAACATAGGGGATTACCATATGCTCCACCCTGTCCCACACTTTACCATATCAACAACAACCTTCATTAGTGTGGCACGTTTGCTAAAATTAATGAATGCAGGGAAGTGGAATTGGCTCAACTGATAGAATGTCTGTCTACCACATGGGAGGTCCAGGGTTCAAACCCAGGGTCTCCTGAACTGTGTGGTAAGCTGGCCCATGCACAGTGCTGAGGCACACAAGGAGTGCCAGTGCCACACAGGGGTGTCCCCCGGTAGGGGAGCCCCATGCTCAAGGCGTGCGCTCTGTAACGGAGAGCCATCTGTGCAAAAAAAGCACAGCTTGCCTAGGAATGGAGCTGCACACACAGAGAGCTGATCAGCAACCTTGCAACAAAAAAAGTGCTGCTAACAAGAATGTAAGCGGACACAGAAGAACACACAGCGAATGGACACAGAGAGCAGACAACTGGCGGCGGGGGGCGGGTTAGAAATAAAATAAAAAATAAATTTTTAAAATAAAATTGATGAACATACATTGAGGCATTGCTACTAAACATGGACTATAGTTTACAGTATAGTTTACATTCTGTCCCACACAATTTTGTAGAAATATGTACCTGCACCTGTAATTGCAGTGTCATGCAGGGCAATTCCAATGTTCTGAAAATGCCCCCATATCACACCTATTCTTCCCGCTGCCTCCTCTCAGAACCTTTGGTGGCCACTGCCTTTATATCAATAATACAAATTCTTCCATTGCCAGAATAACAAGTCTATAATAAAATAATAATGTCTATTTTAGTCCATTATTCATTCCCAGTCTTGAGGATTTGGGGATGGTGATGTCCACTTTCGTTCTAATTGAGTGGGGTCCTAGGTCCCATGGAGCGAATGGATGGAACGATCTTGCTTGCAATTGCAGACACTCTCTGTTCTGTATTGTCTAGCATCATTTCCATGTTTAGTTGTCCTGGGTGAGTCCAGTGAACTGGAGAGTAGGTGTTGCAACTGCTGAGATTCAGGACTCAACTGGCACATGAACAGACCAAAGATTTAAGTCTCTGGGAAACATATTTAACAAGTATAGTGTTAACTATAGGTTGAAATAAAAAGGGCAGAAGAGCCCTGTGAAGGGAAACTATAAATGAGACTAACTCTGTTACACTGGGGAGCATAAATTCCAGAGAAAGGCCCACTGACAGGGTGCTGAATTCCTGAGCTTGTCTGTCCTTAATGTGTCTGGATATCTCCAGAGCCTTTAGGAGCCCCACTGTTTGAGGCACTGTTCATTGTGGCAGAACAAAGAGATCCTGCTGAGACATGCACAAGCATAACCTCTGGATGAACTTCTGACTCACTTTGAAATTTCTCAGCCATAGAAATTCACCTGAATTTAATATTCCCCCCTTTTGGTCAAGATCTTTTCCTGGATGGTTTGCTAGTTGGCGCCAGGGGTCTCATCCCTGGGAATCATGTCCCATGCAGGGGGGGCGGGGGGTGGTGGTGGAGGTAATACATTTATACGCTGAGTTTGGCTTAGAGAGAGGCCACGTTTGAGCAACAAGGAGGCTTTCAGGAGGTAACTCTTAGGCAGTATATAATACTAAGCTAAGTTTCAATTCATAAGAAAAGGTTCATAAGTACAGTCATCAATATCAAGAGCCTGACATAAGGGTCTGTCTTCCTTCACTAGGCACTGCCCTTGTGCTCAGGGGATTCTTGTCATTCTATTAGAGACTGTACCCAGACTCCCCAGGGTGGGAATTCAATATTCTCTTGATTATTGCATGGGTCTCCACCCATCAAGACAATGCCCCATGAACACCTGAACATATGTATATGCCTTAGAGGTGAACCCCTCCCCACACATCCCCCATCACTGACACCCCACACCAGTGATCTTCCCTTGATGCAACTGTGACCCTTCTGTGATCTAAAACCTCTCCAGAAATGACGGCAACAAAATAACCAAATAAAGTTTTTAAGAAAATGAAATAATAATAGTTTAAAAATAAAATACAAAAATTTTTTAAAATTGAAATAAAAATTTTTTAGATATTTTGTCTTTCATCACTGCAAGATCTTTTTAAAAAATATTCTTGACACATACCAAAATTAGCTTTGATGAATGAAGAGAATATACTTAGAGGTAATTGGCTCTCTTTGTGTGATTTTCACAGGATTTCAGGATAGTGGGAAGCATTTCCTTCAGCTAAATTGGGTGTTTTTAGCCTAGTCACTCAAGGTTTGGAAGCAGGAAATGTAGATTTAAGCAATAGAGTGAGAAGATGGTTCTAAAAAATGTGGTTAAGGTAACAAACTTTGTAGGCATTCATTTTTATTTGGAACCCAAATATTTATTGAAATTATCTGCATGACTTTGGATTTTTTTTTCCTAAGAGCTATCTGAATTTTCCTTTGTTGGATTCTATGTCATGGCTCTCAGCTTTGTGGAGCCAATTTTAGACATTTATTAAGTGACTACTTTGCTGCAATGTGCTGCAAGAAACCAGAGATGAATAAAACATGCTCTTTGTCCTCAAACATATCATAATCCATATGGTGGTATGACAAGAACACAATTACTCATGGATGAAGGCAAAATGCAGACGAAAACATGGTGAAAGTTAGGAGTGTTACATGAGTACAAGTACAAAAGAGGTTATGGAAAAAATCAGTAACAGCCTTCAAAGACGGAGTGTGCATGGAGGAACTGCGGACTCTTGTCAGGTAGTGATGTACAGGTGTTCCAGGGGAGGGACCTGCATAACCAGGTGTTCTGGGGATAGGAAGAGAGACACCCCATGAGGACTCTGGCAGGACAGCTGCGATGTCTTCTGCTAGTAGGAATGTGCACATTAGTTTCTGTTGAATTTTTTATGGAGACTCTTAGATGCCAGAGTGAATTCAGTGATTAGAAGGAACATGGGGGGAAGCAGATACGGCTTAAGTAATAGGGCCTCCACCTACCATATGGGAGGACCTGGGTTCGATCCCCAGAGCCTCCTGGTGAAAAAAAAAAAAGAAGAGAAAGTGTGCCCATGCAGTGAGCCAGTGCTCACATGGTGAGCCAGATGCCCACAGGGTAGCCAAGGGCACGTGTGGTGAGCTGAGTGCCCACGTGAGTGCCCGCATGGTGAGCTGAGTGCCCGCGCAAGTGCCTGTGTGGCAAGTCAGTGCCCACACAGTGAGCCAGTGCCCGCACAAGTGAGTCATGCTGCAAGATGATGATGCAACAAAAGAGAGATGAGGGGGAGAGTCAAGGTGAAGCGCAGCAGAGACCGGGTACCGAGGTGGCACAAGTGACAGAGAATCTCTCTCCATATCCTCAGTCCCCAGGATCTAATCTTGGTGAATCCTAGAGGAGAAAGATGAGAAGAGAAGACAAAAAGAAATATAGATACAGAAGCTCACACAGCGAATGGACACAGACAGCAAAAACAGCAGGGAGGGGGTGGAGGAGGAGAAGAGGAAAAAAGTTATTTTTAAAAAAAGGAACATGGGGTTTTGACTAGTCAAGTGACATGTGATGAAACTGTGCCTTCTCTAATAGTCATCTGGCAGCAAGAGTAGGTAGAAGAGCTATGCGTGGAGGGGATCAGTAAGTGAAGATACCAGCTGGGCTGTCACCACCACAAGTCACCTGGAGGGTAGAGTGGGTGTGAACTGAAACGGTGACTGGAAAGCTCACAGAGGACGAGACGCCATGCCGGGGGCTTGGCAGCTGCAGACGGGGACTGTAATTAAAAGAAATGTTAAACTTCAGTAGTGGAGATGCTGATGAAGGACACTAGGCTGGAGACACCACCGTCTGCGATCGGTTAGGACTAAAGAAAAAGAGTTGAGCATTGCATGGAGAGAAGCAAGAGCTGATGAGACCACAAACCCGCATTTATGCATTAACGAAGACAAACCACCCCAGATAATGTGGTCATGGATAAATTGTGAAGATGTCGATTGGAAATGCATTAAACACTCTTTTTAAAAAACGTGTAGCTTTCTTAGGCTCATGCTAAAATTCATCGAATTCTCTGGCTTCCCAGAATGTACCTAAGGTGATGGACAACCAGCCTGGGATATGTTCCAATCCATGACAGCTGACATGTAGGTATTAAAAAGAGACAAAAAGTGTATTGGAAGCAAAGAGCTGGTCCAGGCTCATTGTGTCACTAATAAAAAAAGCAAGCAAGGCCCACATAGTGGAAAACTGAAGTAGCACATTGTTCTCAGGCAGCGCCCATTCTGGAATTCCAGTCTAGAGTTCCCACTCACTCCTTGCTCTTTCCAGCAACCAGACACCAAGAGACACTTGGCTGTGCGTTCTGGGTCATGGCCTCCTCTACCGTGCATCACAATTCAAGGAACAGCACCATCAGTATAACAGAGCCACAACATTTAAAAAGTAAATATCCATAACCAAAAAATGCACATTATATATACTTTTTGAAACATACATAATTTTTGGCAATTAGCGACACAATTAAATGCTGTATACTATTACTACCTTCAATAATACCTAGAACCTTTATAATCAAGTTTATTGGGCCAAGATCAGCTGATCTGCAAACTTCAAAGGGATTTATCATCATAAGGAAGACATGGCACAGGGTAGTTATCACTGGAAACAACCAAAACAGGAGAACTTACCAATTAATATAATTAAGGACACTTCAAACACACCTAAATGGGATTTGCATGTTAAGCTTTGAGTTAAAAAATCATCTATTTCTAATGACCTGATGCTCTCTCTATTAAGAAACAAAAATTTAGGGAGAAGTCTAGCAGGGGACCCACTGGTTAGCACTAAGGAATCTCTTGGGAATGCATTCATGCTTACAAATACACTGAGAAACTTCTGGAGTTGCACTGTCCAGGTACAGTGGTACCTTGGTACTTGTCATTAATTGGAGGTATGATAAGTACCAAAAATGATAAGTACCCAACAAATTTTTCCCATAAGGAATGATGTAAATAAATTTAATGTGTTCCCAAACCACAGAAAATGCACATTTTTAAGGCAATATATAAAAAGATAGGGTTGTATATCATTACTTTACATGAGAAATAAACCTAAAAATTAATACTTAGATTAAATTAAATAAAATCTTGACTTTACCTGCATTGAGAAGAGTCTGTGGCCTAATGGGATGGAGGGAGGGAGTGGTGAGGAGGGAGGCCGCGTGGAGAGCTGCGTGGAAGGAGGGTCCCCTCAATTGAACATCAGGCACTTGCACTTCAGCTGTTCTTTCTCTTTTCTGCCTTTTTTCAACTTGCACTCCAGGCTCTGACACACTCTTTATCGCCTTCACTAAAAACATATCCAGTGAGGACTGCTTCTGTCTTCTTTCCAGAACTCCTCAGAAGTGTGAAATGTTTGCTCATTCAATAAATTCACTTTCTGCTGGTCAGAGCCTTGTCCGGATGGTCCTTCTGCACAAAGGTGTGAACTCCCGCCCATTTTGCACCCACTTCTTTATCAAGGATCTGGGGGCGCCCTCCCTCACCTCCTCCTCACCTGAGGAACTCTCTTAGGCACCTCTCGTCACTGCCCTTCTCTCGTCCTGCAGCTCCTCAGTGCTGACTCTTCCCAGGTTCCTCCTCTAACTCCTCACCATCACAGCACCGGCCTCCAGGCCCTGGACTGGCCCAAAGACACAGCCTCCTGTACAGCTGCCCCTCTGCACCTGCGGGCTTGGGCCAGCCTCAAGCCCTTCCCAGTCTCTCTGAGCACAGCTTTTGGCCACAGGTTCTTCCAGCCAAGTTCACTGTCCTATTAGAGACTTGGTTTCCGGCCTTATCAGTAAGGTTAAGGCAGTGCAGGATACTGAAATGCTCCTTCCAGAATTCTGTGGGAGTCAACTGGGTGTCAGCGGTGAGCTCAAGGCACCTCTGGAAAAGCGCCTTGGGGTACAACTTTTTGAAGTTGGAAGCGACCTGCTGGTCCATGGGCTGGAGGAGTAGTTAGTGCTGGGGGCTGGAACCTTACAGTGATGAAGATGAGCCCCCCCAGTGAGGCATCCTCCAAGGCAGGAGGGTGGGCAACTTGGGGAAAAACTGCCTCATGACCCAAGCTCTGCTGCTCGCGCTCCACATCACATGGAGTTTCTTTCCATGACTTCACGCTTCTTGAAAACTCGCGGGTTTCACCATGACACACTAGGAGAGGCTTGAGTTGTAAGGCCCTGATAGCATTCCACGGAGCAATAAAGCGAGCCTATCCTCATTCGTTTGTGCCTGGTAACACCTTCTCTTTTGTGATGGAGGTCCTACTGGGCTTTTTATCCAAAAAACTCCGGTCTCATCACAGTTAAAAACTTGGTGGAGAATAAAACCCTCAGCCTCTACGAAGTCTTGAAATTCACCAATGAATTCATCAGTGGTCTATTTTTTTTAAATACCTTTTTAGGCCTCTCTCTCTTTTTTAAAGATATATAGGTCACAAAAAAATGTTACATTAAAAAATATGAGGTCCCCATATACCCCCCACCCCCCTCACCCCACTCTTCCCACATCAACCATCTCTTTCATCATTGTGGCACATTCACTGTACCTGGTGAATACATTTTGGAGCACTGCTGCACCGCATGGATTATAGCTTACATTGTAGTTTACACTCTCTCCCAGTCTATTCAGTGGGTTATGGCAGGGTATATAATGTCCTGCATCTGTCCCTGCAATATCCTTCAGGACAACTCCAAGTCCCAAAAAAGTCCTCACATTTCACCTCTTCTTCCCTCTCCCTGCCCTCAGCAACTCCCGTGGCCACTGTTCCCACATCAATGCTACAATTTCTTCCACTGCTAGAGTCACACCAGTTCTAGAGTCACACCAGCTCTATAATACAATACCAGCAAGTCCACTCCAATCCATATTATATTCCTCCCTCCTGTGGACCCTGGGTTGGTGATGTCCACTCCATGTCTAAATTGAGAAGGAGCTTAGATCCCCCATGGCTATGGATGCGATTCTCCTGCTTGCAGTAGTAGGTTCTCTCGGTTCCCTGGTGTGGTGGTTGACCATCTTCACCTTCCTGTTAGCTGACCTGTGCAAGTCCAACAAACTGGAGAGTAGGAGCTGCAATTCTGCTGAGGCTCAGGGCCCAGCTGGCACATGGACAGTCCAGAGATTGAAGTCTCCTGAGTATACACCAACCCCAGCACCAACCACAGGTTCAGTAAAAGTGACAGAAGAGGCATGTGTAGAGAGGTCACTTCTGAGTCCAGCTCCATCACACTCGGGGCACAAATACTGAAGTAGAGCCCACTGGCGGGGCACTGAAGTCCAGAGCCACCTGCCATGACCAGAGGACCTGTGTGTCCCCGCAGCCCTCAGGAGCACCAGTACCTGGGGCTTTATCTACTTTGGCTGTCTCCAGGATTAGAACTCACTCCCTCGCCACGCCTCACGACACTATGGATGCTGTTCCTCTTTTTAAAATTATTAAGCCAGGCTGGCTGGCTTTAAAAACTTCAACACTCTCACTACTCGGTTCCAGTTTGCGTTTCAAAAGATGGGGATGCAACACTTTGGCATTTTCGCGTATCATGGCTTCCCACACACTGCTGCCTGCTCCCGCTTCTCCTTTGCCCTATCTATAGCAGCTTTTCAACTTCCTGGAGTGTTTGGGGACGCTGCTTTGTTGCTGCTTTAACCCCTTCCGCAAGATCAGCCTGTCCATCGCTTCTGTATCCTTTACGATGGTGGAGACGGCTGCCCTAGGCAGACCGCATTCCCCAGCAAGACCAGGAACGCGGATGCGGCACTCGTGGTTACTGAGTATTTCCCTTTTTGCTCAATGGTGTGAAGTAATTTCCTTTTCTACTCAGCGCTATCGCTGCTCATTTTCTTAGTACCCATCATGAGGGAAAAAACGCAAAATTAAAAGGACCACAGAGGCTGAGACCACAATGAGATGCGCACAGGGCAAGAGCTTCCACGTGATGAACATGGGACCCTCTGTTTCGACTGGAAAGGGGAGTGAGTCATGGGGCAACCAACAACCACAAGTTCTGGCTTGTGTGATGAGTACCAAAGAAACAACGAGTACCGGGGCATTAGCGTCAAAATGCGTCAAGTACCAAATTCGGTGAGTTTCAAAGAAGTTGAGTACAAGGTATGACAACATCTTTTTAAAAATTTATTTATTTACTTTATTTTTCTTTATTTATCCCTTCCCCCCTCCCCCCAAAAAAGGTTCTCTCTTCTGTCTGCTCATTGTTTGCTTGCCTTCTCCAGGAGGCATCGGGAACCGAACCCAGGACCTTCCAGATGAGGGGTGAGCGCCCAATGGCCTGAGCCGCGTCTGCTCTCCGTGGGCTGTGGCGCCTGCTGGCTCGTGGCCTCTGCTCGTTTAGACGGAGGCGGCGTCCGGTTCACTGCGGGGAGAGGCAGCCTCTGCAGCCTTGTGGCCTCTGCTCTGCGGTGGTATGGCATCTATCCCTTTGCAGCGGGAGGCAACGTCTAGCTCGCTGCAGGGGGAAGCGGCATCTGCTCGTCTTCTTTAGGAGGCACTGGACCCAAACCCAGGACCTCCCGTGTGGTAGGCAGGTGCCCAACTGGTTGAGCCACATCCACTTCCCTACTGTATATATATATTTTTAAAAGATTTATTTTATTTATTTCTCTCCCCTCCCCCCCCCCCACGCCCCAGTTGTCTGTTCTCTGTGTCCATTTGCTGTGTGTTCTTTGTCTGCTTCTGTTGTTGTTAGCGGCATGGGAATCTGTGTCATTTTGTTGTGTGATCTTGTTGTGTCAGCTCTCCATGTGTGTGGCGCCACTCCTGGGCAGGCTGCACTTTCTTTTGCGCTGGGCGGCTCTCCTTGAGGGGCGCACTCCTTGCGCGTGGGGCTCCCCTACATGGGGACACCCCTGCGTGGCACGGCACTTCTTGCGCACATCAGCACTGCGCACGGGCCAGCTCCACACGGGTCAAGGAGGCCCGGGATTTGAACCGCGGACCTCCCATGTGGTAGGCGGCCGCCCTAACCACTGGGCCAAGTCTGCTTCCCTGTATATTTTTTAATGATTGATTTTCTGATCTCTTTAAGACAGAAATCAAGGGAAATCAGTGAAAGACCTTCCTCCTTTCATTGTGCCTCTGGGAAGACGCTTCAGAGAAGGAAGTGCCCTTTAGGTTGGCCTTTCCCTGTGAATTAGCTGGGACTGTGAACACGTGCAGATTGTTGCAGGCAGGGGGTCTCTCAGGGCTGCTGCCTCGGGCTTAGCGTGCTCCCACCTCATCGGGATGCTTTCTCTCTTTTCTCCTGTTTTTTCCAGGTCCATCGGGAGGGGGCGCCACAGAGCTGGTTCCCTGCAGTCAACTGTCACCACTGCTCTCTCTCATCTCCACTGTGGCTGTGGTTTATCACCGATTTGAAGTCCATAAATCAGGCCTTTTATTCTTTGTTTTGCTCAGTGACCCCTCGAGGGATGGGGACGTGCTGTGTTCCTTTCCTTTAAAAACAGTAAAAAAGGGAAAGGGCTATTGCAGGATGTGATGCTCCTTTTTAAAAATTGCAGTTTGGCTCCTTTGCAGATGGTTCAGCAACATTTACATAGTGTTTTCTATAAACACCTTTCTAAGCATATAAAAATAAATGGTATAAAATGCCGAATGTTGCATTGTCAAACCAAAGAGTGTGCATCTCACTCCTGAAATACTAAGAATATCAAGCAACTAATTCCTTTTCACACCCACTTGGGAAGAAAAATTCAATAAAAGGCCCTGTCAGCAAATCATGACAGTATATTAGGGATGGGGAGAGCCTCATGGACACACACTGCTTGATCAGCAAGATTTGTTCTTTGGACTACTGAAAGTCATGAAGACTAAGGAACAATGCATTTTGACAGATTCCCACTAAAGGTGAAGTCTAAGGGGCAGGACCTATCTGCATCACTGCTCGAGGGGCGACAGACGCTGCTGATCCATCAGTCTCCAGTTCTCTCGCCATGACTCAGGTGAGCATGTTTCTATGGCAACTGGACCAGGCTTGAGTAGCACACCTGTGGCCACACAGCAGAGGGCTGACACAGGGCCCTGATGGGTATGGCACTTACGTTGTCCTCACGCTATGGTAGAGAGAAAACTGGAAAGTGGAAATATGTTTGAGAAGTTAAAGTCATTTTTAACGATATTATGATTTTTGGTCAGTATATTGACTTATAACTTAAGCTTTCCATTTAGAAACCTGGCCTGTGGCTTTAAAAATGTCTTGTATTAATGAGACCCTTTGGCAACATACTGCATTACCATCTTTTTACTTTCAGTGGCTCTGAGCTCTCTGAAAGGCTTTGTTTTGCTTTTTAAAAGGGGTGCTGATGCAAAATACCAGAAATGAGTTGGTTTTTATAAAGGGTATTTATTTGGGTAGGAGCTTACAGATACCAGGCCATAAAGCACAAGTTACTTCCCTCACCAACATCTATTTTCATGTGTTGGAGCAAGATGGCTGTCGACATCTGCAAGGGTTCAGGCTTCCTGGGTTCCTTTTTCCCAGGGTCTTGCTTCTCTCTGGGCTCAGGGTTCCTCTCTTCCTGGGGCTGGCTTCTCTGTCCTCTGTGAGCTGACTTCCTGGGGCTCCAGCTTAAGGCTTCAGCATCAAACTCCAACATCAGAACTCCAACATCAAGAACCCTCAACTCTGTCCTTTGCCATGCCTTTTATCTCAGTGCCCTAATGATGGCCCAATCAAAGCCCTAATCATAACTTAATCACACCCAGGTACAGACCAGATTACAAACATAATCCAATATCTATTTTTGGAATTCATAACCATATCAAACTGCGACAATGCCAATGCTTTCCTAATAGGAGGTTCTAATCAAGTTACAAGCTGGAAATTCTTGTTAAGATGGCGATACCTGATGATTTCACTGCATGCTTATGTTCTAGAACTAGTGCTTTATATTAAGAAGAGCATTGTTGATAAGATCAGGTAAACAAAAAATTCGCAAGAAGTAATATCGAACACTACAAGTTAGAGCGTTTTCTCATTTGATGCTTTTTGTCTCAGCGGGCTGGGCTTTTGTTGGGGTCTCATGATTGCCCAGAGACAGGCCATTTCTCAGTAATGTGTTTGCTGCCTGGGATAAAGGTTTTGCTCAATAAAACATTTCTGCTTCCTTTCTGCTTTTCCCCATAAAATATTCCAAGTAAAATATTAATTATCTGAAACTCCAGTCACCCATAAAAGGAAGTTCAAAGTGAAAAAAAAATCATTAATGAGCTTTCAGGGCTAGTTTTATTGGCATTATTCGGAAGTCGTAAATGGCAAGATAAGCCGCCAAGGACGGGCTCCTGGTGAGTGGCCGCGGCAGCCCACAGGGCAGGCTCCCTCCTCTGACCAGGTAAGGATGGAACCAGGAGGGCGTCAGGCAGCTCTGGGGGACGCAAGTAAGTGAAAAGCCTCAAAGACGACGCTAGACTCTACTCCAGTTTAGCTGATTTTCTGTTTCAGAAAGGTGGCAAAGGCTAAGCAAGGCAGGGTGAGAGCAGAAGGTGAGCCAGCCTGTTAAGCAAGGGCTTTGGGAGGCAGCTGCCGAAGGCACAGCTGGAAGCAACGAGAGGCTCTGCAAAACCAAAGATGAATGCCCCACGTGGAAGACACTGTTGCCTATTCCTTAGACTTTTCAGGGAATTGAGAGGGAAATGGAAAACACAATGGATTGGAAGGAAAAGGCCCAGGTTTTCTTCCCAGCCCTGTCACCAAGGGGCCCCAGACACTGGCTCAGGTAAACAAACTCTCTTAAAGGAAAAGACGGAACTAAATGATTGCAAAGGTCCCTTTGAAATGCAATGCTACATTCTAAGCCATGCCCTGACACAGAGACAGTCACTGGTGCTTCAGTGTCACCTTTTAATTAATGATGTGTGTTTCTTGGTGTTCAAATGACTACATAATGAGATGGTGGGAGGATTATCTAAATTGAAATTAATTCACAGGAAAATCAATGACTTTTTGACATTAATCTTCTGTTAATATGACCATTACCTCTATTTACTTTTCATTTATCTTATGGTTGTTTTAGAAACTAGAGGTTCTTTACAAATAATTTGTACTGTTTATTTCCATATAAATGAAAATGGGCACAACTCAACTAAAAATATGAAAAAGTATTCTGTCCTTTTGCCTTGGAAATACAGTCCAGTGAAGAGAAAGGAAGAGAGCACTGCCTTTGATTAGGCATCCACCGCTCCTTAGCTTGGTGGAAAGGAGGTGGGCTTGAGTGCGAAAGGATGGAGAAGAGGAACATGACTCAGGATACTTACTTAGTTTGGCATAAATTCCCAAAGCATCAAAATACTCACCAGTAAAGGTTAGGAAACATTAATGGCAAAGAAAGAAAGAACGATTTGAGGTCAAAATTAGTTCTGACTTATTTTGCTGTGCATCAGCTTGATGCAAAATATTAAATTGAGAGATAGAAACACAATCAAATTTTATTTACTTTT
This sequence comes from Dasypus novemcinctus, assembly GCF_030445035.2. NCBI lineage: Eukaryota > Metazoa > Chordata > Mammalia > Cingulata > Dasypodidae > Dasypus > Dasypus novemcinctus. Next base: position 2,452,323 of record NC_080687.1, on the reverse strand, counting down.
TTTGAGAAGGCTAATACATGAAAAAGAAAGCTCTCTAATTCATGCCATTTTCCTTCTCCTCTGGAAGGTTAGCATTGCTACCATGATAGAGAAAGCCCAGCTGAACGTTAAGGTCCTCTTACAGCTCCCTGACCATGCGTCCACAGTGGGAGATTGAGGGCGACAGCTGGAACCCAATTCTTAGGGTGTGTGAGTTTGAAGCTCTTTTGTGAATCCCAGAAAAGCACATGTTCTTGGAGTTAATCCATTCCTAAAGAAGTGGGGTCCTTGGTTGGAATGAGTTGTTGGGGGCTTCTGCCTGGATGGCCTCAGTGAGGTGTGACCCAGGGTGGGTCTTGGCCTCTTGTGGAGTCCTTTACAAGTGGGAGAAACATTCAGAGACACAAGAGAAAAATGCCACAGAGAAAGAAGACCATAACCTTTCACCCTGCATGTGGGAGAGGACTCCAGGATCTCCAGCTGCGGGAAGACAGAGAAACCTGGAGAGGCTGAGAGAGAGGCAGGGGCTGGTGTCAGCGGAGCAGCTGAACTTTGGTGAGACAGATTCTCTGACAATGCCTTGATTTGGACATTTTCATAGCCTCAGAACTGTGAGATTTTACCCTAATAAATTCCCATTATAAAAGCCAACCCATTTCTGGGATTTTTGCACTGGCAGCCTTCAGCAAACTGAAAACAGAGCGGTTCTCCACTATTTTTGTTGGAAGCCCAGCTGGGTCTCTTAAAACATCAGAGCACGGTTCAATATTTTGTAGAAGCTGAGTAAGCAGTTGAAACTTGCAACAATTTTAGTGGCATATTAAAACCCAAGATTCCCTTTGCCTAAAATTTAAATATTAAGAGACAAATTACTTTGCGGCATGGCATTTTTTGTTTGTTGCCAAGCTCTTTTTAAAGAAAAATACGCTTTTGAGGGATATCTTATTAAGAGGGAATGAAGCTTAATATCTTTTCATGGACTGATTAAATAAATTCTTAGGAATTTAAGACTAAGATGGGATGAAGGTCTTGTTACTCGCAGTCGTTATGTTCTATAAAGTCACCAGTGAACACTGAATCAGTGAATACTGAACCGCTGCCCCCAGCAGAAGTTCAAAGCTGGGTTCCTCCAAGCCTCTGGCTTACCACATCTCGACCTATCGATACTTAACCTTGTTCTATGCATGTTTTAATTTAAAGACGCCTTATGTAGTCTCTTCCTTAAATTTGCATACAATTCTCTAGAAAGTTTTTGTTTCACCAGGCTTCTAAGGGCTTCCCCATATAACCCCATCTAGAAAGAGTATCATTGCCTTCAGAACATTTTAGAGTAACATTTAAACAAAGCTTCTGAACATAAACTTAAACCAGCTTAATTATACTTTGCATTGGGTGCAGGTAATTAGAGCTCATTAAATGAGGTGTTGGCTCATTAGCATTTGTCTCACAGCCAGCAGCACTGTAACTCATCCATGATGGAAGCTTTCTCCATATGGCACGTCGCAGCCTTCCCGCGCTTAGGAACACTAGACAGCACTTCAGTGCTACGGTTGAGGACCACACGAGCAGTGCAATCACTACCAGAAGGCACAAAAGTGTGAAAATGTGACTTTAAGTATACTGCACAAAGGACACCCGTCAGAATGTGAGCGCTGAAGCAGGAAGGAAGAGCACTGCCTTGTTCAACTGCAGCTGAGAATGCGTTTTTCATGTGACTGATTTTCCCACTGCTCTGGGCATGTCACAGTGATCACAGAAGTCTCACGAATACTGACTTTGGGGCTACAAATAAGTTTTAGCAAGGGCCAAATTCACAAATATGGAAACCTCAAATAATTAGTATTGACTGCATTTTAATCTGGAAGGAAGGAAGCAGGAGTTTGGCATCTCTGAAACTATTTCCTGTTTATCTCAAGCAAAATTTATTTCTTCCATTGTTCTCTTACTGAATCTTTTATACGACTTCATTATAATATTAAGATATTATATAATGTGCATTGTAGTAATATGTCCTCCCATCTCTATCTCCCACATTAGAAATTATGTCCTCAAGGACAGAAGACAAGCCTTTGCATCTCCTCCCACACTCTAATTCCTCACCCAGTTCCTTAACTTGTGGGAATATATGCAATGAATGCTTATATTAACTAAACCATTACATTTATTCTGTAATAATTTTGCTTATAAATTGAACTTTAAAATCTGTTAATAGATAAACACTTGGACTAAAGTAATTTAACTCTTTCTGAGGTGAGTGAAAAAGTCCATAAATTAATATGAGGATTGCAGAATAAGGCTTCTTTATAATCTGACTTTGATTTCTAGGATCAGATATGTTCCTATTTTTAATACCCCAATTTCACAGTGTAATGCACTACAAGAAAGAATATAACTGCCTTTCCTAACTACCTCTCTATCTGCAATACCAGTTTGCCAACCAATTTTGCTTTAGAATCAGAATGGTTACTGAGATGACAAAAAAATCAATGCCACTTCTAGTAAGAGAAGGCATCACTGGTGTTGCAAACAATGTCTGATGGGTGATGATGTTAACTAGTGAAAAGGGTCATTTAGGGTATAACTAGCAGTCATAAATTACGTAAAATGAAATGTAAAACAAATTTAAAACTGATTAAGTATCTAATAATACCTGGTGATTCTAATCTAACAGCACTTTAGAATACTTCCAAAGTAATTTCTCTGAGAAGGTCAAAGTGAATGAATGTTAGTTTGTTAATTCCTGTATCAGTTTCTTGGCCACTGAACAAAAACAAAACCACACAATGGACTGACTAAGCACAAATTTATTGGCTCAGTGTCAGAGGCTAGAAGGCTTGCTCCTCCCAGGTCTGTTTCTTCTGACTGGCTGGCAATCTTTGGGGATCCTTGGCTTTTTTGACACATGGCAAGGCATGAGGCAGTGACTTCTCCTTTCTCCTCTGGGTTCCATTGACTGCCAGCCTCAGGCTGCTCCCTGGGTTTCCTTTTCTGTGTCCAATTTCCTTTGCTTATAAGGACTTCAGGTCTATTGGACTTGGGCCCACTCTCATTCAGTTTGGCCTCATCCTAACTAATATCTTATCCAAAGGTCCTATTTACAAATGGGTTCACACCCATAGGACCAAGGGTTGGGATTTGTACACACCTTTGGGGACAAGTTCAATCCCCAACAATTCCCGAAACATCACTCTAAGAATTTCAAAAATCAGGAAATATAGTGGGAAAGAACTGAGGACTGACTTGCCCCATGACAGTGGTTTGGCTAGAACAAAGGCCAAAGTCCATGCATTTTCTGCTGGAATTGCTTGAATTCCTATTTTGCAAGATGACAGAAATTTCCAAAGTAAATATAATCTTATAATATACCAGGACTTTGACTCTGAGAAGTCCTAATATTACTTTTAAATCAAATTGTATTGAAGTATATCATTCATACATGAACATAAACAATGAATGGATAATAAAATTTATGAACATGCATATCATCATACAAAGCTCCCATGTATTTCCCTACCACCAATCCCTTGCATTGTTGTGAAACATATGTTACAAACTATATCAAAATATTGCTACTAACTATAGCCCATATCTTACATTTGGTGTATTTTCCCCCAATCCACCCAATTTTTAACACCCTTTATGAGTATTACACATCTGATACCACTCATGAGCAAATGTGCTTATATTTGCCTGTTAGACACAGTCCATCATCCACTACTGGAGCCCTGCGTTATACAGCCCCAGGCTTTGTACAATCCATTCAAAGTGTACACTCAGTGTAGTGCTGTCATCACAGAGTTGTGCTGTCATCACCTAGGACAATTTTAGAACATTTTCATTACTCCAAAAGAAAAACTCCATACGTCCTTATACCTCTCTATTGTTGTCCCTTAATATTGAAAAAACATCTTCTTGCCATTGCTGCAAAATTTCCTTTTCCATTCCCTTAAGTATCTCTTGTAGTTCTGATCTTTTGGTAACATACTCTCTTAGTTGTTTGGCTGTGAAGACTTCAAACTCACTCTCATTTTTGAAGGATAGCTTTGCTGGATATAGAATTCTTGGTTAGCATGTTTTCTCTTTCAGTACCTTAAATAAATCATACCACTTTCTTCTCACCTCCATGATTTCTGATGAGAGGTTGGCACTTAATATTATTCAGGTGCCCTTGTATGTGATGCTTTGCTTTTCTCTTGATGTTTTCAGAATCTTCTCTTTATCTCTGATATTTGTTATTATGAATAGTAGGTGTATCGGAGTAGTTCTATTTGGATTTATTCTATTTAGGTGCATTACCCTTCTTGGATACTGATATTTATGCCTTTGATAAGGGTTGGGAAGTTTTTGATCATTATTTCCTCAAGTATTTCTTCTGCCCCTTTTCCATTCTCTTCTCCTTCTGGGACTCTGATAATGTGTGTGTTTGTGTGTTTCATGTTCTCATTCAGTTCCCTGAGAACCTGTTCCCATTTTTTCCATTCCTTTCTCTTTCTGTTCTCCTGTCTTTTCCAGTTCAGATGTTTTGTACTTGATATCACTAATTCTGTCTTCTATCAATTCAAATCTGCTATTATATGACTCTAATATTTATGTATTTTGATTCTCTCTTTATGTTTTATAATTTTTAATTTTTAAAAAATTTATTGAAGTATATCACTCATACACAAACATAAGTGTACAGTAATAGTTGTGAATTTACAAAACAAACATATATAACATCATACAGGACTCTCATAACACTCTACCACTAATACCTTTTTAACTAAAGATTAAAGAGCATTGTCAAAATATTACTATTAACCTAAGTATTTTCTCCCAACTCACACTATTATTATTATCTTTATAGTATTTATATATGAGCACACATAAACAATAAGTGTAGAGTAAAAGTTGTGAGCTTATAAAGTAAACATGCACAGGGGTCCAACTCATCAACCCTCCATCAACACCTTGCATTGTGATGAGATGTATTTTACAAATTATGGAAGAATATTGTCAAAATCTTACTACTAATCATAGTCCTTATCTTACATTTGGTGTGTTTTTCCCCTATCCCACCCTATAATTATTTTTAAATATATTTTTTATGACAGAAGTTGTAAACTTATAAAACAATCATGTATATGTGCAGAATTCCCAAACAACACCCCTCTATCAACTCACCACACTGTGGTGGAACATTTGCTAGAGATAAGATAACATCATCTGGTTGTTACCACATTCATAGTGTACATTTGACTCACATTTTCCAAACCACTCCATTATAAACACAGTACATCTTTGGCATAGATGCAAGAATATTATATTCCATAGGTCACTCCAGTTGTATTTTTCCCATGCTTCTCCACATTCCCACCATCTTGCAGAAGTGATGTACATTTGCTCTAACACACAAAGAACACTCTTGCATCTATGCCATCAACCACAATTCTCATCCACCTCTTGGTTTACTGTGCTATTCAACTCCTAGATTGTTCTCTAGCATTCTGTCAATTGACATTTACATAACTAGACTACCATTTTCAGCCACATCTCACTTATAAAATAGCTGTTAAACACTATTTGTTACCATCCACTCTATACATTTCCACTCTTTTACAGTAAAGTTAATTAAAACTTCTACATACATTAAATATCAGTAGTCCACTCAGTCCTCCTCTTATCTCCTTTAAGAATCCACCACCTACCACCAGGTCTTAAAGATATTTTCCTACAATTTCTTCTAGAAGCTTTATGGTTCTTGCTTTTATTTTTAGTTTTTGATCAATTTTGAGTTAATTTTTGGATAAGTTGTGAGATAGGCATCCTTTTTTCTTCTTTCAGTTATGGATATCCAGTTCTTTCAGCACTATTTGTTGAATGGATTGTTCTGCCTGAGCCGTGTGGGTTTGACAGGCTGGTCAAAAGTCACTTGATCATACATGTAAGGGTCTATTTCTGAACTGAACCACAAATTTGGTTCCATTGGTTTATGTATCTGTCTTTATGCCAGTACCATGCTATTTTTACCACTATAGCTAGGTAATATGATTTAAAGTCTGGAGATGAGGGTTTGCTTTTCCTTTTTGAATGTTTCTGGCTATTCAGGACCCCTTACCCTTCCAAATAAATTTGATATTTTTGCTTTCAAATTTTTTAAAAAATGGATTTTTTTTCAATTGCATTGAATCTGTACATAAATTTGAGTAGAATTGACATCTTAATGATATTGAGTCTTTCAACCCAAGAGCATGGAATATTCTTCTGGATATTTAGGACTTTTTAAATTTCTTTTAACAATGAGTTGCCGTTTGCTGAATACAAGTGCTTTACATCATTGGTTAAGTTTATTCCTGACTATTTGAGTTTTATCTGTCATATTTTATTTTTACCACTCTTTTGACACTTACAGTTATTTTTATTGATATAATCTTCATTTCTAGACTCTCTTTGAGGCCTCTCTCTCCTGTGTTTTCTTTTCAGGTTCTAGCACACTCTTTAGCATTTCCTGAAAATCTGGTCTCTTGCTTAGAAATTCTCTCAGTTTCTTTTTATCTGTGAATATTCTAATCTCACCCTCATTTTTGAAAGACAGTCTTGTTGGATATGAGATTCTTGGCTGGAAGTTTTTCTCTTGTAGTATCTTAAATATATCAAACCACTGTCTTCTTGCCTCCATGGTTTCTGGTGAGAAATTAGCACTTAATCTTATTCGGTATACATTCCTTTTCTCTTGCTGTTTCAGAATTCTCATTGTCTTTGACATTTGACATTCTGATTAGTATGTGTCTCAGAATTGGTCTATTCAGGTTTTTTTGAACGGGAGCATGCTGTGCTTCTTGGACATTAATCAGGTTTTACCATTGTTTCTTCAAATATTCCTTTTGCCCTTTTCCCTTTTCTTCTCCATCTGGGACACCCATGACACATATGTTTGCATGCCTTTTGCTGTCATTTTCCCTGAGACCTTGTTCAATTTTTTCCACTCTTTTCTTCATATGTTCTTTTGTATGTTCAGTTTCAGAGGCCATTTCTTCAGGCTCACCAATCCTTTCTTCTGCTTCCTCATATCTGCTATTATATGATTCCAATGTTCTTTTAATTTCATTGATTGCACCTTTCATTCCCATAAGATCTGTAATTATTCTATGCATGCTTTCAAATTCCTCTTTGTGCTCATCCAATGTCTTCTTAATATCCTTAATCTCTTTAGCCATCTCGTTGAATTTATTAAGGAGATTTGTTTGAACATCTGTGATTCGTTGTCTCAACTCCTTTGTCATCTGGAGGCTTATCTTGTTCCTTTAACTGGGCCATAGCTTCTTGTTTCTTGGTGTGGACTGCAATTTTTTGTTGTTGTCTTGGCATCTGGCTTACTAGAGTATTTTATTCTGGGTGCAGTTTTTCACTTTCGTTTAGGGCTTCCTGCCCTTTCTACCTTGCTGGTTGTGCAATAGGAGCCAAGGATGCAGTTGGTGCTATAAGCTGTGGAGGCTCAAGCTGCCCTCATTGCCCCAGGACTGATGAAGTTTCTCCCAACTTTCTCCTTTGCCAGGAGTAGGGACAGAGTCACAGCTGTATGGAATAATCCAAGTCATGCAGGCTAGACTGTAGTTGCCCAGAGAGACTGATGAAGCTTCACACCCCTTTCTCCCCGGCCTGGGTGGGGATGGAGCTACAGATGTGGGCAGAAATCTATGCAGTGTGGGTCCAAGATGACCGCGGCTGTCCTGGTAGATTTCTGATTATTCAGTCTGTGCCAGCCAAAGATACCTGCAGTCATCTGGATAGGCTGGTGCTGGGCCTGCCAGCCTCCTCCCTGCCAGAGGTTGGGCTGAAGCCTAAGCTAGGGCTGGGAGAAAGAAACCAGTTCCTACCATCACTATGATATTTGGTTAGCCCAGCTTCCCCTCACGCTGGAGTCAGAGTCAAATGGCGACCACTGGCCTCTTTCCAATTTGGACAGATTCACACCCTAGCTGTCCCTAGGGTTATACCTTAGCCAGCCAAGTCTACTAATCAGTAGCCAAAATCGGTGGCCAACCACCTCCTCTTCCTCTATTTTTGGGAAATGGAGCTTCCAATTCCAGCCACAGAATAGCTCCTGGGTGGCTTGCACTGCCAGAGTAGGATAATCACCAGCCTCCACAGCTTGGCTGGTAATTTCCCAAGGAGGCTTGTGCAGGTTCCCCCAGCTTCCTCCCTGCTGGAGGTGATCTGGATGGAAAGAATCCAGTCCCACCAGTGCTGTGATTTTCAGTCCACCCTCTTCCCCTGATGACAGGTGCAGAGTTAAGGTGGCAGCTCCTGGCCTCTTTCTGACATGGATGGGCTCAAACTTTAGCTGTTCTTAGGATTATACTTTAGCCTGCTGAATTTTCTCATCAGTAGCTAAAGTTGGTGCTCAACTGTCTCTTCCTCCCTTGGTTTTGGAAAGTGGAACTTTCAATTCCAGCTGTGGAACAGCACCCGAGGCGGCTTATACCTCGGTGGAGGATAGGTACCAGCCTCCGGGGCATGAAGCACTCTACTCACGAGTCTTCTCTGCAGATGGGCAGTCTCCTCCTTCCATTCATTCAAGGGTGCGGCAGGATGCTCTTCTTGTCTCCTGGAGCCCCCAAATAGGTGCTTCAGCAGCTCCAGAGAGCTCTGGTGTTTGGTAACTGCCAGTAGCAGGAGCTGACTCTAGGAGCGCCTCAGTCCGCTGCTATCTTGCTGGTTGTCCCTTCTAATGTATTTTTAATTTCATCTATTGTGTCTTTCATTCCCACAAACTCTGTTTTTATCCTTGCAGGCTTTTGAATTGTTCTTTACACTCACCCAGTGTGTTCTCTTCAGTTGTATTTTCTTTCAACTCTAGATTGAATTAGGAGAGTTGTGTTATTATCATTGATTAGTTGTCTTAAATCCTGTATCTCATCAGGATATTCCGTTTGTTCCTTTGGCTGGGTCATATTGTTCTGTTTCTTAGTATGGCTTGTACTTTCTGCTGATGTCTAGGCAAATGGATATGTTGGTGAATTTGCTCTGATCATCAGTTTCCTTCTTGCCTAGTGGTTTTTCTTCCCCCATGGCTCTTCTTTGATTTTTGGTTCAACTTATTCTGAGCCGTTAAAACTGCCCAGTGTAAGTTATCAAAATTGGGCCAGGGACTCACTAATGGAGTGCAGATTTTCTCTCAGGTGTCTGAGTTAAGAGACCTAAAAGCAGCTTTTCTCCTCATAGTTTCCTGGCCAGGCAGCAGATGGCACACATTGGTGAATCTTCCCAGGGAGGTGATGTTTCCAACCCCACTTGTCTGTGATTCTGGTCTGACCAGAGGCAAGTTCTGCTGGTCAAATTCACTGAGGAGAAACCACTCCCGCCCTCTGCCACACCCCCCTTCCCAGGAGGAAGATGTCTGTTCCCCTCTCGGTGGGCCGCAGGGAGCCTCAGGTTTATGCAGACTGCACACCGTGGGGGGCCTGGGTTCCACTCCCGCCACCCCGCGGTGACAAGTCCTGGTTGCCCTGTGGGCTCCTCACCTCTGCCCCTCTCTCCTGGGTTGTGCGGCACTGTCCTGGCCCCTGGCCCCCCACAGCAGGTCCCTCAGACAGCTTTTCCCCCTTTCTCAGTTGTTTTTATGAGACTTGAGCCCTGCCTGCCTCCTCTGATGCCACCTTCCTGAAAATCTCCCTAACATTTAAAAAAAAATAACTTCTTAGCCTTTAATACTTTTAGGGGTAGAAACAAAATGTTGAGCAATTGAACATATTCTGAATTTGTTGCCTACAGGTGGTGCAGCATAGTCAAATTATGATATTCATTAAATCACTGGATTGAGATTTTTCCGCACATGTGCTCTGTGCAGGTCCCACGTCGGGCACTAGGAATGGGGGTGACTGAGCCCCCCTGCCCTCACGGCGCTTCAGTCCAGAGAGGGAGAAGCACACAGTGAATACCGAAGCCAAGAAGTGAGCGGCGGTTACAACTCTGAAAAGTGCTAGAAAGCAGGGCACGGAGAAGGGGTTCTCTGGCTGGTCAAACCTTGATTTGCGGCACTGGGGGAAGCCCCCATGGGGAAGGGCGGCCCTGCGTTGTAGGAAAGGGGATTTTGAAAAACCCCTCATCACGTAGACAGTGCTTTAGACATGGCCGATGTGCAAAAGAGTATTCATGAAATACAATCCATAAGGCCTAAAGGGCCAAAGGCCCAAACACATTTCATAAAGACCACAAGTATATCCAAAACCACAGTGGAAAAGAGAGAGTAATACCAACCCGCGGTGTTCTTACCCCGATTGTTCCAAAGCTTTCTGGCTTCTTCCGCATCTTCTTCTTGCACAGGTGGGTCCACAGCCACTTGACGAGGTACCAGAGGGACTTGGGGCTGGGGATGACGTTGAACGGGGTGGGCAGCGTGCCGCCTTCCTCAAAGTAGCTCATCCAGAGCTTGGTGCGGGCGAACTTCCATTCGATGTCCGCGTGGTCCTGCACGGGGGACACGACAGCTGCTGACGGCTTCCTTAGGCAGCAAGGAGAGAGACGCCTCGCCAGGGCCTCTAACCGGACTCCAAGGGGACTCTCAGAACATCGATCAAATTGCTTATGAAAACACTGCCACCTGCCAGAGTCACCTGCATATTGCCGACGAAGCCTTACCCTGGCGGGGAGCCCCAGCTCTGCATCACTCCATCCCCCCCCTACAGTGAAACAGCCATCTAAAGGAACTCCCCGTTCAAGATCCTGAGCGATCGCCGCGCCTGCCTTCCCACAGGGCAGCTCACGACGCCAGTTCAGGAGGTTCTGGCAGCTGCTGGGCCTTGTCCTCACCCAAGGCCTGGGGCCCCTGCTCAGGTGAGTGCCACCTTCCCAGGTGAGTGCCACCTTCCCAGGTGCTCACGGCTGAGCCTTCCATGTCATAGTAAAATCTTACTCGATTTGTTTCCTCATGAGTGTCTCTTGCCCACCTTCAGGCAAAGGACATAAACTCAGGGGGGAGCTCCTCAGCCAGAGCGGGAGAGGCCCTCTGTGACACAACTTTGAACCTTGACACGACCTCGGCTGAATGACACCAGATAAGAGATGGCCAGTTGTTGCCCCAGCCCTGAGGCTCTCTCCTCAACGACTACCAGTCACCCCACTTGATCAGTCTCCTGGGGAAACTCGGAACATTTGTGGCAGTCAGTTACAGCGAAGCCAGCCTCCTCTTGTTAGTCAACAATCTGACTCAAGCTTAACACCTGAGAAGTAGGAAGTGAGAGAAACTGCACATCCAAGTGTTCTAGGAATCCAAAATAGTTCACTGTAATCCATTATTATCAGTAAAGAGACCACATATTTCAGACTAGAATAATTATAAGCTTCATTCTAATATTCTGTAATCAATATGTGGAAATAAATGCACATGCCATCTATTTCTATACTGTGCAATATGGGTTTTAGTCTAGATTTTGGTCGGATTGGGCTTTGAACAAGAACCACAGTGCCTAGGAAATCCATGGCCCTCGTTTCTGCCTAGCAAAGAGTTGACTGGACAGACGTACAGACGGATGGGAACCCGCAAGCTGCAGTCTCCCCCGCTTCCTCTCTTTACCCATCTCAATCCCCTCCTTCTTTCTTTCTAAACAAGATTGTAGATTTTGGCTGCTTGCGTTGTACTCGCAAAGCAGGTACACGTCTTGGCAGCGGCAGTGGAAGCCCGACTCAGCGGACATGGCCACAGCGGAACGGCCGTCGCGGAGACAAAGCCTCGGCCTACGTGTCGCTCCCGCTCTGCCTGACCTTTGAAGGGGTCACACACTGAGGACGATCCCGACACTCGCTCTGGTCTCTCCCTGGGCTCACGAAACAGACTCTCCCCTCGCTGGGGGAGACGGCCCTGCCCCCCTGCTCCGGTCCACAAGCGCTCAGCCGCAGCCCACGCACCGCCCTCCCCGCCCGCGCCTGGCTCTCGCCCACTCGGCTGCCTCACACCCCCCCAAGCCACGTCCTTTCCTCTCTGCTGTCACCACAGTTTCAGTGTGTCTTATCTCCGTGTGGAATTACTCCCTGGCTTTATTTCCCGCCCTACGGCCTCCCTGGATTCTGGAGAGAAGGGGCAGCGCTGACCACGCCAGGGGTGCCTGAAACCAAGCATGCCGTGGACACGACCACGGGACTGAGGGCTGGTAACGGAGGCGGCACGGCTGGCAGCAGGTGCCAGCTGTGGCCGGCATGCTGCTGCCTTCCAGCTGTTGAACTGGCCTGGTTTTCCAGGTGTTTCCTAATACCCTGGAGAAGAGCAGCAGCAGGACAAGCAGGAAAGCTCCAGCGCTGCTGCTCTGGAAACGCCTGGCTCTGGCTGTCCGCAGCAGGGCAGGCCTCAGGCCCTCGGGGGTCGGTTCCAGGAGGCTTAGCGTTTGGGCAAAATAAAGAGGGACTCAAAGAGGACGCTCGTCTCTGTGATGAGGTAACCTAGAAAAGCCCAGACCAAAAGGAGGCAGAAAGAACGTGCCCTCCTCTTCTGGGATAACAGTGTTCACTTCTTGCTGAAATCGGGACATGTGATGTTGCACAGGGCCCAAACTGTTGGCAGCAGTATCTCCGTGGATAGCTTGATAATCGGAGGTTTTCTAAATTCCCTTTTTTTTTTCTTGGTCTGGCAATTAAAATCCACATTTTGGAAATGTGTTGACTTGGGGAATACAGAACTTCTGCAGCAAATATATAGAGACTCTATAAAAACTTCAAGTGTGTAAGATGTTTAAATGAAGTTCTACATATTCACAAATTCAGATAAACATGTGCATTCTAGCATCTAGGTGTGTCTGGAGGAATTATTATGCATTGGAAATATTTTATTCTGTGAATAAGTAAATAAAAATCATCTATTCTCATGTTTTATGTAAGTTTCCATATGTGACAAGCATATTATAAGAAACGTTTGCCCCCTTTAAGACAGGCTAAATAAAATTCAGAGCATACCTTCTCAAAATAATGATACTAACTCTTCAGAGGTTTAGCTGATAGAGTCAAGGATACAAAAGAATTGTAGTTATTTATGTAGAAAATAAGCAACCTGGCAAGAGGGGTTTAGTGTATTTCGTAATCAGGGGGACTAGAGAGCCAAATGTGGTGTAACCTGCTAAGAAACTTCAAGCCCTCCACTCATACTGTAACTCGGATCCGTCGCATCAGTCTAGCCAGCTAGAGGCTTTACTTCCTGTAATGCCAGGGCAGCTCCCTCCGGGGGACACGGAGATAGAGCCGCCGACTCACGGCGATCAGCTGGTACGAGTTGTTCATCATGGCGATCAGCATGTTGAGCAGGACGACCAGCGAGATGACGTTGTACGTCCCGAACATGGTGGCACCAACAAACTCGGTGAACTCGTGCTCTGCCTTGACATTGGTCACGTACAGGTTGATGAGCCCAAATATTGACCAGAACAGGGACTGGAGCGTCTCAAATAACCTGGGACAAAGACAAAGGGACACTCGTAAGGCCAGCCGCCCTACTACTAGAACCGTCATATGATAGGATGCCACACCGGATGACGGCTATTACTACGCATGTTTTGGCGAACTTACAACACATAGCAACAGTAAAATATTTTAGGAAGACTATAAACTTAATAAAGAGAATTAAAGCAAATCATTTTAATCACACTCCACAAACAGTGTACTTATTATCCCAGGGTCCTAGGAGCTTTGAAAGCTGCACTGAGTCTCCGAGGTCACAGAGGCAAAATCTGGCCAGAACGGTTTCCAAAAATCAAAAGAAGAAACATATTTGTGACATGTGAAAATTACATGAAATTCAAATTTCAATGTCCATAAATAAAGTTTCATTGAAACAGCCACACTCATTCATTCCTAGACTGTCGAGAGCTGCTGGTGTACCGTGAAGGCAGAGCTGTGTAGCTGGGACAGTCACACGTGGCCTGCAAAGCCTGAAACAGTTACTATCTGGGCCTCCACAGAAAGTGCTCGCTGACCCCATCCGAGGGCACTCAGCAACAACCACTCAGCGACAGACCCTAAAGCACAGGCTTCGAAAAAAGTCAGTTCCACCTGGTTTTGCTTTTGGTTGTAGGAGGATTAAAAACAATGTCATCATTGTGGATGTCAACATTTATCATTAAAATGGCACATAGTGAATCCAGTTAGATGGCAAAGTGCCTCAGAATGCTGAGACAATCACATTAGATGTTGTTTTATATTTCAAGGAACATTTCATTCGTTCCAGCCATGCCATGAACCCTCTGTGATTTTACTGAAAGTCATGTCTCCTTAATTCACAACAAGAAATGGGAGCAGAAGCATGTGAAACAAAAGGGACACAAATGGAGACCTGTTTATTTCAAGAGACCCATTTTAATATGTTAATAAAAAGCAGAGCTATTTAATGCCTTGGGAAATGGTTAAGAAAAAGACAATATTTGAAATATTTTGTGAAAAACACTAAGTTAAATTTTTTAGAAACCACAGAGCTCTCTCCTGCCTGGCAAGGTGACCAAGGGGGCAGGATTTCGTTTTAGGGAGCCTCACGAGTTCGGACCTTGCTGATGGGTTAACAGTGACACTGTCCTGTGTGTCCTCCAGCGGAAGGGTGGCCCTCCTGCAGACCCCTGGAGACCCCCACCCTCAGGCCTGGGCCAGCCCTGGTCAAGGGGGCTGAGCAGTGGCCCAGGTGTGGCCTGGTGTGAAAAGATGAGCCTAGGCAGGCAGACTGCCCATCAGGAGGCCTGACCTTAGAGGCATCAGGAAAACGTGGCTGTGGGAAGGGGCTGGCGGGCACGGGGTTAGGAGAAAGAATCGGGGGTGGCTGGGGCTACAAGGCAGTGCAAACTACACCGCAGGGAAGGGAGGATGATGCACGGCCGCCGATTAGCGTGCTGAGAAGGACACACGTCCTTGAAGCACATCGTGCCGGGGCTCAGTGGAAGCCGCGCCTGCTCCTGGGGAGCCGGCGTTTCCTGCAGGTCTCCCCTGTTGACCAAACCCCTGCTCAGGGACCAAAGAAGTGCCATCCTGCTCATGATTCTTACAACAAAACTCCTGGAACTTGAAACAAACCGTGGATTCCTGGTTCTTAAAGCAGTGAAGTCTAACTAAAGACACCTTCATTAGCATCTAGGGATTACTTTCCCCAAAAGAGTAAACAACCGCATGTTTTTAACTGTCAAATTGAATTTTAACTATGGGCTATAAGATTTAATGGCTCATTTATTTATTTTGCCAGGGCTGCTGGTCTGACCGACTCCAACCAGGGCAGGACCAGCTGCAGGAACGGCCACTTTGCAGCAGCTGCGTGCACGCCTCGGGGGCACCCAAGGTCAGGTTCCCACCTCTTTAGGGAAGGCAAATCCAGCTCACTGGACTTACACAAAGGCCAAGAGAATTCACGTCTTGCAAACTTTCTTAGGAAAAAAGTAAGTTTGGCCCATGGCCAAGAGTTCTTTATTTTTAATAATTTAAATGACAATTTCCAAAGCAATTAATAGTGTCATTTGACTATTGTTAAATAATTGTGGTCTTTCTTTCCAAATAGCATTTATGTTTACTGTGGATAAACAAATACAATTGAGCTGGTTCTCCCCTGACACCCATGGCAGTTCAGAGGGAGTTAGAAGTTAAGTAGCATAAATAATACAAAAAAGTACATCAAGTATTACCGCATAAATTCCAGGACGGTTGCTTCTTCAAAGGTTCAAATAAAAACAGTGATGCAGAATAAATGGTTTGCTATGGTTTAATAGCACTTATCTGCTTCTGTTAAAATAAGAACTCCCAATTATTAGAGAATGTTAGTACTTTCCTTAGCAAAATATTTATTTAGGTGTTTCAGTTAGAATTTGAAAAGGAGGAAAGTCAAGAGAAGACAACAATTTGTGGTTAACTATGGTATTCATTCTTTCTTTCTTATTGTTATTTTCCTTTTCTCTTTTCAGTGGAATGAATCAGTGGTGAGATTTGTAAAACTGTTTCCCTTAATTAAAATATATTTACTTCTTAGATAAATTAAGATCCTGGTATCAAGACCTTGGTGTTCCTTATTGAATTGTTCTTTTATTATACGGATTTTTTTTTAATCACCTAGCTTAACACATCAAAGCCATTGCTTCCAGAAGTGTTCTGATAACTAGTGATTCCCACATCTGCTGGCACCGACACGGGCCAGCTCCGGCTGGGTCACCAGCTGCTCCTTAGACGCGCGCCTTGGCCACCGCCTTCCCGCTCGCAGTGAGATCCCCACAAGGCTGTCAGGCACTAGCACGTCTGGGGAAGGCGAGAGCCTGGAGCCAGCCGTGGAGACCACACTGCCTTTCTAAAGAGAGCGCTTTGTCCATTGCCCTTGGAAGATACTTCTCAACTTTTAAAAATTAGTTTGCCTCCCAGCTTAGATATTAACAACTAGAGAAAGCGGACTAGTAAAAAGGCACTGTATTCCACAACTGAGCTTTTCCTGTAACTCTTGAATAAACCTTGAGGAAACATGAATTAATATGAGACCCTTCTGAACACGATATAAGATTAAAATAAGCACAGCTGACCCCAGCTGGCCAGTTCCAGTCATTAGGAATGCAACGCCACTATGCACAAGGTGGTTTGCTTCAGGCCAAGACAGGCCTCTCACGGGACGCATGCCCTGCCACCTCACGGGACGCACGCCCTGCCACCTCACGGGACGCACGTCCTGCCACCTCATGGGATGCAGGCCCTGTCACCTCAGGGGACTCAAGTCTGCCACCTCACGGGACGCAACCGTGTCACCTCACGGGACGCACGCTCTGCCACCTCACGGGACGCATGCCCTGCCACCTCACGGGACGCAGGCCCTGCCACCTCACGGGACGCACGCCCTGCCACCTCACGGGACGCACGCCCTGCCACCTCACGGGACGCACGCCCTGCCACCTCACGGGATGCATGCCCTGCCACCTCAGGAGACTCACGCCCTGCCACCTCATGGGATGCAGGCCCTGTCACCTCAGGGGACTCAAGTCTGCCACCTCACAGGACGCAACCGTGCCACCTCACGGGACGCACGCTCTGCCACCTCACGGGACACACGCTCTGCCACCTCACGGGACGCACGCCCTGCCACCTCACGGGATGCAGCCCTGCCACCTCACGGACGCACGCCCTGCCACCTCACGGGACGCACGCCCTGCCACCTCATGGGACGCAGGCCCTGCCACCTCAGGGGACTCATGCCCTGCCACCTCATGGGACGTGCCCTGCCACCTCACAGGATGCAGGCCCTGTCACCTCAGGGGACTCAAGTCCTGCCACCTCATGGGACGCACGCCCTGCCACCTCACGGGACGCACGCCCTGCCACCTCACGGGACGCACGCCCTGCCACCTCACGGGATGCATGCCCTGCCACCTCAGGAGACTCACGCCCTGCCACCTCATGGGATGCAGGCCCTGTCACCTCAGGGAACTCAAGTCTGCCACCTCACGGGACGCAACCGTGCCACCTCACGGGACACACGCTCTGCCACCTCACGGGACACACGCTCTGCCACCTCACGGGACGCACGCCCTGCCACCTCACGGGATGCAGCCCTGCCACCTCACGGGACGCACGCCCTGCCACCTCATGGGACGCAGGCCCTGCCACCTCAGGGGACTCATGCCCTGCCACCTCATGGGACGTGCCCTGCCACCTCACAGGATGCAGGCCCTGTCACCTCAGGGGACTCAAGTCCTGCCACCTCATGGGACGCAGGCCCTGCCACCTCAGGGGACTCATGCCCTGCCATCTCATGGGACGTGCCCTGCCACCTCACAGACACAGGCCCACCACTTCACGGGCACAGGCCTGCCACCTCACAGGGGATTCTCCTGCCCAGAGACACTTGGCTCCATGGTGGGTGCAGAATGATTTCAGTGGCTAAATGTCTGGTTTCCTTAGTGACAGGAAGCATGGGAAGACGGGGTAAAAAGCGCAGAGGGGGCCTGAGGAGCCTCCGCATCCGCCCGAGGCTGTCCGTAAGGTCCGGGAGGTACGCGTGGAGACGAGTCCAATTTGGAGGTACGCGTCTGGGGACGCAGCCTTCCGTTCGCCACACGAAGATGGGTCACCTCTTAGTCACCAGGCCAGGTGCAGAAGGGCAGGTGAGTTTTCCCAGGACGTTGTGAAGAGTGTCTGGCAGAGCACGCCGGGCTCTCACTATTTAAAGAGCAGTCATGAAACCAAACTGCCAAGGAGAGGGCAGTGAGAGGCGGAGCGCGCGGGTTAGCACGGAAGGTGAAGGAGCACAGCGTTTCACAGAAAGAAGTGTCAGCGTCAAAGGAAGCAACCCCAGAGCACGACAAGAACAGATGGACGTCCACGGGTGGAACGGTGTGGAAACTCTAGACGCCACTCTCAGGGCTGGTTTCCTGGGATGATGGAAGCAGAAGCCAAACTGCAGCTGCCGGAAGACTGATGAGAGGCAAGAGAGCAGCCTCTCCACAGAGGCTTCCTTTAGGGTGGGGGGACAGAGGGACAGGCACGGTGGCGGTGGGGACTCGGGGCGGGCAGGCTCAGCGCACGTCTGCTGCCCGAGTGGGAAAGGACTGGAGAGGAGACCAGGTGAGTCCAGGTGCAGAACACGCTGCAGTGTTAATAAGGCAAGAGGAGGAGCGGAATGTCCTGTGGTTTGTGACGCGGCCGCACCGCGTTAGGAACTTGACAGCCAACGACGATGCCTTTTAATGCTCGCGTGGAAGAAGAGCTCTGAGATGGTGGGTAGTTAAAAAATAGCCTCGATTCACAAAAAGAAGCCTGAAGACGAACAAAAGCACAGACGTACAATGCAGCACGGGGCCTGGGGGCGCCGAGGCAGGCTCTTCCAATGACTGTGACGCCCATTTGGCCAAAACTGGGTCACCAAAGGACAGCTGACTTCAGCCCGTACTTCCTGCTTAATGATACTAAAGATTATTTTAGTTTAGGAATATTTTTAAGCAATATAATTTGTGGCTTCAAGATTTTAAACATAACATTTTTTGTGATCTATGTATCTTCAAAAAAATACAATAAAAAAAATGATGGAGGTAGGGGGTGGGGTATATGGGAACATCTTATGTTTTTTAATGTAACGCTCTGTGTGATCTATTAACTTTAAAAAAGATAATTAAATAAAATTTAAACACACACACACAGAAAAGATTTATATTCAGTTATCTGTTAAAAATAATTGACTAGAATATGTGATTTATTTAAGTGTTGAATAATTTGGCCCATAATAGTTGAGATTTCCAGTGATCTGTTGCTTTTCATGATAATATAGGAAACCATTTATATGGATAAACTAAAATAATACATATTACAACAATCCAGTGCAGCTATCTGCCTTTGGAATACAATTTATACGAAATAGTTTGCATCAAAATTCTCTGGCCACACTTTCCTTGGACAGATACCCCACTTAGTTGGTGGCATGTGAGCATTAACCAAGAAACCAGCAGCAGGGAAGGGGTTCCTGGGACTCTCGGGGGGAGGACTTGGAGCAGGGAACCCTGCTGACTGCAGAGGATCGAGAGCACTGAGGAGGGGGGTCTGGAGGCAGAGCTGTCCCCCGCTCGGGAGGGCCTGGAGGCCACAGCTCCAGCCGCTGTTGGAGGTCCTCTCGGGGAAGCAGAGCAGGGCGCCGGGCGAGCGGCCGTCCAGGCTGGTGGGCGCGACCTGCAGTTTGCATCAGGGAACAGGCGCCAAGAAACGGCCGTGAAATCTGAGCACCAAAGGGTCTCCCATCGGAAATCCAGGGGGCCTGTCCGGGGGGTTCTCACTCAGGGAGGGAGGGAGGGCGACCACCTAAGCTGGGCGAGGGACCAGCAAGGCCACGACAGAGGAGCAAGGAGGCAGCCTAGGGTCAGAGTGGGACGTACTCAAGGCCACGCCGGGGGGAGCAGGAGCGGCGAGGGGCTCTGCTGACCTCCTGCCCAGGTCCCGGAGGAGCGGGAGGAGGACGCGGGAAGGAGGACACAGGAAGGAGGACACGGGAAGGAGGACTGCCGCCCAGGGCGGGAGCGTGAGCAGGCGGGAAGGCGGTGCGACGGGACCGGAGCTGGGACGCTTTTTGTTTTCCGTGTGACTTACGGTCTGCACCACATCTGTTCCTGCAAGGATTTCAGTCCCCTGAGGCAGCCGTTAAAACTGAACACACGGGGGAAGCAGACTTGGCCCAGTGGTCAGGGCGTCCGTCTACCACATGGGAGGCCCGCGGTTCAAACCCTGAGCCTCCTTGACCCGTGTGGAGCTGGCCCATGCGCAGTGCTGATGCGCACAAGGAGTGCCCTGCCACACAGGGGTGTCCCCCGCGTAGGGGAGTCCCACGCGCAAGGAGTGCGCCCCGTAAGGAGAGCCGCCCAGCACGAAAGAAAGTGCAGCCTGCCCAGAAATGGTGCCGCACACACGGAGAGCTGACACAGCAAGATGACGCAACAAAAAGAAACACAGATTCCTGTGCCGCTGACAACAACAGAAGCGGACAAAGAAGACGCAGCAAATAGACACAGAGAACAGACAACTGGCGGGGGGAGGGGGAGAAATAAATAAAAAATAAATCTGTAAAAAAAAAAAAGATATTTAAAAAAAACTGAACCCACGGATCAACACAAAGACCAATTAAAACAGAGTTTACATGTTGGTACCACAGACAAGAGAGATGCCAAACCACACTGTCAAGAGTGATTTTAACCATAAGTGATTTGGTTTAAGTGAAGTTAGTGACTTCTTCCCACTTGAGAAGTTATTGAGCTCTTTGTATTGCATAAAATTCTATCATGACTCATGAACAAAGCCTGACTTTTAAAGCCACTCTAAGAGCAAAATATAAACTATAATGTAAACCATTGACCTTGGTCAGCAGCCGTCTGTCAATATTAGTGCATCAACTGCAACAAATGTGCAGCCACATGTAAAATGCTATTAAAAGGGAGAGGAAGGGGGAGCTGAGTGTATGAGAATCACCTTTATTTTCTAAGTGACTTTTCTGTAACCTAAAGCTTCTTGGAAGATAAGGCAAAAAAATGTAAGATACTGGGGGATCTTAAGAAAGAAACAATCACTGCGCACAAAAGATAACAGATCTTATAGTGATGAAACATTGCAACAAGTGTATTGTACTTTATTTTCTACTTTTTTAACATTTATTTTTTATTCTTTTTATTTTTGTGTTTTATTATTATTTTATTTATCTTTTAGCTTTGTTTTGGGGGAGGTTTTGGACTGCAGAAGGGTCACATCCGTGGAAGGGGAGAATCACTGGTGTCGGGTGTCAGTGATGGGGGATGTGTGGGGAGGGGTGCACCTGGGGCACGTCTCTGCGGCATATGCATATGTTCAAGAGTTCATGGGGTGCTGTCTCGGTGGGTGGGGACCCACACAATAACCAAAGAATATTGACTTCCCATCCTGGGGAGTCCTGCTACGTTCTCTAATAGAGCAGCAAGAACCCCGAGTACACGGGCAGTGCCTAGGAAGGAGGACAGGCCGTCACACCAGGCCCTTGCTATTGATGGTTGTACTTACGAACCTTTTCTCAAGAAATTGAAACTTAGCCTAGTACTATATACTGCCCAAGAGTTACCTCTTGAAGGCCTCCTTGTGGCTCAAATGTGACCGCTTTCTAAGGCAAATGCACGACTTTCCCCGCAAATGCACATGACTCCCAGGAACGAGCTTCCCTGGCACCGCGAGATTATTACCAAGCACCAATCAGGCTCAAGCAGGGGCTCCTGAGGCTCTAGAGACATCTGGACACCGTAAGCAGGGCAGACAAGCTCAGGAATTCAGCACCCTGTCAGCAGGCTTTACCTTGGAATACATGCTCCCCAATGTAATGGAGTTAGACACATTTACAATTTCCCTACACATGACTCATCTACTTCTTTTATTTGAACCTCTAATTAGCACTATACTCATTAAACGTATGTCGCAGAGGTTTAAATCTTTGGTCTGTTCATATGCCCCGAATCTCAGCAGAGTTGCAATACCTGCTCTCCAGTCCATTGGACTTGCCCAGGATAACGAACAAGAGGATGATGATGGACAACACCCATCCCCAAAACAGGGAATGTCTGCAACTGCAAGCAAGAGAGTTCCACCCATCTGCCCCATGGGGTCTAAGCCCCCTCTCAATCAGAAACAGAGCAGGCATCACCATCCCCAAAGCCCCAAGGCTGAGGAATGAACAAACATAAGGGAGATGCAACTATGGACTAAGGTAGACTTATCATTATTCTAGTGATGGAAGAACTTGTAACATTGAGATAAAGACAGTGGTCTCCAGAGGTTCTGAGAGGGAGAGGGAAGTATAGGTATGACATGGGGTACTTTGGAGACACTGGAATTGTCCTGCATGATGTTACAATTATGGATACAGACCGTTATACATTTTGTCAAAACCTATAAAACTGTGCAGTGCAAAGTGTAAATTATAATGTAAACTATAGCCCATGATTGGAAGAAATGTTTCAATATATGCTCATCAATTGTAACAAATGTATCACACAATGAAAGATGTTGTTAATGGGGAAAAGCATAGGAGTGGAAGGGGATAGGGTATATGGGAATCCCCCTATATTTTTGATATAACATTCGAGTAATCTAAAGCTTCTTTAAAAATAGTTAACTAAAAAATAAAGACCATATTTTCACCTTGTGGTTACTGTGTATCACCTAATTTTTAAATGCACCTGCAGAGCAGTCACTTGTTGCAGTGGGAAGGAAACAAGCACAAATGCGAAGAGGCCAGGCGAGCGTCGCATGCAGCCATGAGCCTGCACTGCCTGCACCTGCTGTGAGGACTCCTGGCAGTGGCAGGCGTGGCCTCTTGCTCGGCCAGGCGTCAGCACATGGTGTTTCCTGGGCATATTATGGCCTAGGTTAGCCCTGGGTTTCTATCTGGATTATTTTTAGATGCTTAGGTTGTTGTGGGGACCAGAAAATAAAAAAGACAGGAAGGGAAGTCAGTGTCTGGAAACCACATGAGGAAAGACTGGAAATAATTTGGGTTTTCTTACATGATTGGTTCTATTTATATTTCATTTTGCAATTTGCTTGTTAAGTAATAGTGATCCATGAGTTTTCTTTTCTGTTCCACATTTGAAAAGGGCCTATACGGCTTTCCTTTTTATGAGGTCATTTAAAAGAAGAGACCACTTTACTACAACCTAAAATAAATGTATTGGATTTTTTTCATTTATATTTAAAGCACATGAATTCTGTTTTCTGCTTTAGCCATAATTTTAATTTCCCATTTTCTTTCCAACTACTTGTCATGTATTTTTAAAATTCAGAAGGTAACACACTCTAAATTCTGCCCAGTGGCCAATACAAATGTGATCCGACTTACGTTGAAAATGCATTATTCTGCTTTTCACATCGTATGCCTTTGCAGTTTAACCCTTTTGTTTCTTCGTAATAGAAGTACAGTTGGTTTAGGCCATTTGCGAATGCTAGCAGCACAAGGCAGTAAATGAAGAGGAACTTCAAGATGTCCAGGAGCATTCTTCCCAGAGAGATCTGCAGAGGTCCCAGGTGAGAATTTGCGGTGAACAGTGAGATCAGGCGCAGGGAACTGAAGATGTTGGCGATAGCAAATAACGCCTCTGCCACGAGCGTGGGGTGCCACATGTCCCAGGATTCTCGGGGATTAAGAGCACTGTACTGGAGAAAACGGAGGAAAAAAGAGGAAAGTAAACCAAACACATGCAAACGAATGTCCCACGTTCAGCCCTGGGACCACCACTGCCAGGGCGCCCACGTCCTCTGTGATGGTGGCAGCGGGATCAACGACACAAAAATAAAAGCATATAAAGTCATTTATAGTTGATCAGCCTTGATCGAAGTGACCCGGCCTGTCCTCGCCATTTGTCCTATCGGTTAATATGTGGATGACATCTCTTCTAGAATGTTCCAGTGGAATTTTAAAAAAAGAAAAGGAAATAGGTTATGTAAAGGAAGAAAGCACATTTTTATATTGGGAATATATGGCGTTTCATGATAACAAGGAAGATGACACTATAAAAGAAAACTATCAAATTTTTAACAAAATAATCAATGGCCCAATTTAGAATATTTGACACACTTGCCTGTTCTAGAGGAATACAAGTAGGACACAAGTAAGAGGAAGTCATGGTCTCTTGTTTGAGAAGCAGGAATGATAAAGGCATAGCTGCTAGGGTTTTCTCTCTGCTATTGTCTACAGGTAAATAAAACCCAACTTGGAAATGGTCCTGGCAGCCATTAATTGCTAGTTTTTTTTATTTTAATGTGGTGAAGATGTAATGCTTATCTGAACCTTCTTAATTAAATAAAATACATGATCTGGAAAAAAAAATTTGCTACTTTTAAACTTTGATCAGCAATTATTTTAAAAGTTAAGACTTAATTAGAATGGAAGCCTTGAATTATCTTGATATTGAGCCTTATAACGAGCACAATGAAATCTGTCCCTTGAACTACTGAGGTAAATACACTCTCTGCAATACCGCGTAAGAAACCCTGGGACTAAACCATCTGAGAACTCACAATAAGTAGAATGCTGCCACCCCACGCCTCGCTGGGTCAGGGCGGCTGGAGGCGAAGCTGCCACGGCACAGGCCACGGCACAGGGATGGGGGGACTGTGGGG
This sequence comes from Dasypus novemcinctus, assembly GCF_030445035.2. Taxonomy (NCBI): domain Eukaryota; kingdom Metazoa; phylum Chordata; class Mammalia; order Cingulata; family Dasypodidae; genus Dasypus; species Dasypus novemcinctus. Next base: position 2,427,768 of record NC_080687.1, on the reverse strand, counting down.
CAGAGCCCTGCTCGGTGAATCCTCGCAGTGGGTAAGACAGAAGAGCACGGTTTTCCGTCTACAAGAGGGGACACTGGACTGTGCCCCAGGTGATTACCCATGCCTGCTTCCAAGTGCTGGACTCGTGGTCATCGCTGGGAGCGAGGCCACAGGGGATGTCCACATTCCTGCCAGGTGAGGGTTTCTGAGCAGGCGCTGTTGGCATCTGGGGAAAAGGAGGGGTGGAGGAGCTCAAACTCCAAGTGACAGATGCGAGCCTGGGACAGGGCCAGCCCCCTGGGGCCAGCTGCTTACATGCTGAGAATGGCAAGCACAGGAAGTTTCCAGGCCCCCAAGAAGGTTTGTTTACGTTAGAAAGCTAAGGTCTTTCTCTCCTTCTCCAGGGGGGAAGGGGCACAGCTGGCACCGCTGCCCGTGTGGGCCTGAGCGCCGTCTCAGAGCTCCTTCCTGGGCACAGGGTATCCTGGGCTCTCATCGCCCAGCCCTGGGGATCGGGGTGTGGCGCACCGATGCTACGGCTGACGTGGAAATAAAGAGGCTTTCTGTTTTCTGATCCAGAAATCTTGTGTTTCCTGTCAGCATAAAATAAATAAACACGGTGATACAAATTTAGTATCACTTGATTTCATTCTTTTGACTTCTGTTTTCTTAATTTTTCTCCTGTAGTTCACATGTATACTTAGTTTTTTTTTTTTTTTAAATACAGTGTTTTACAAGGTGACTTAAATCCTGACAAACCATGATAGCCTGTGAACTTTTGGAGACTAGCTGTAATTCCTTGGTCATTCCGTGTCCTTTCTGAACTTACTGGGAACTAACAGATGAACCTGACGTTTTAGCCTTTTCTGGCTCTACGATCTGAAACTGCCTTCAGGAGCTGTGTGCCTTCCCCTCTGCCCCCTCGGCCCTCTCCTTCGCAGGCCCCTCAGCCCTGAAGGCTGAGCTCTCCTGCCTCCTCGCCCCTTCCACCCGCCCTCCTGGAGGTTTCCCTGGACTCCAGCGGTCACTCAGGAGCAGCGGCCCCGCCACACAGCCCGCCCCGCTCCCGACAGTCACCCCTCACTTCCTGCTCCCTCGGCGGCTTCTCCCACTCAGTGTCCCCCAAGTCCCCTCTCTTCCTTCCTTCATGTTTTCTGATGCCAGCGAAAGGGAGCAGGCGCCAGGGTAGCATCTGGGGTTCACCCTGGAATGTCCTCTTCTGGAAGGCCCAGCGTCTACACCCAGACGGTCCTGAGGCAGCTCCTCCTCCGCCCAGACCTCACTAAGTCGCCTCCTGACTGCTCTCCGCCTGAGCCTCACCTCCTCGGTCTCCTGCCACTTCCCCCGGAACGATCGGGCCCAACAGCCTGCAGGGGCTGGGCACTGCCTGCGGGGAGGGTCACGTTCCTGCAGGGCCAGGCCTTCCCCTGCGTCCCGGGGACGCCACTCCCCGCCAGCCACACGCCCTGACCACCGTGCCCTTCCACGAGCAGGGCCCCTGCTGGAAGGAGTGTGGTTCTTCCTGGTGGCTGTGACTCGCCCGCTGTTACTGATGGAGGATTTACTGAGCAGACGTCAGCCTGCGTCAGGCTCTGTGTAGGCCCCGGGGTCACGTGGACACCTGAGGACACAGACCTGCCCGGCGTTAGGGGAAGGAGAGACGGTGAACCGGCGGCGCTGGTGCTGCCCTGAGCGAGGCTGGAAGCCTGCCTGCAGCCCTGTGCGAGCAACCCCCGTGGAGCCTCGAGCTACCCGGCTTCAGCCCGTTCAGGTTCTTTTCTAAGAGAACAGCTCCCTCTGCAGACCCATCTAAGAGTCCTGCTGTGGGGACCCTGAATTCCCTGTCAGTTTCCGGTGTGCAGAGCCGAGTCTCATGGAGTTTTAGACACTGGAGATCTGGACCGCTTTATATGACCTGGGGCCAGGAGCTGTAGCCGTACCCAAAAGCACGGCTGAGGGACAAGGTGCATCATCTGGGGGAAATGCCAGTTGCCTGGCACAGCTGGGACAGGAGGCTGGGGAGGAGGGACGGGTCATCTCAGAGAAAGGCGCCCACGAAGCGCTGAGCACAGGTTGTAAGAGGAAGATGGACGGGGTCAGACATTCCCATTGTAAGTTCCTGGAATGCAGGAACACATACACTAGTTCATTTTTATACCCTCTGTGGCCTCTCATGCATATTTATAAAGTCGAGTAATCAACTGAGATGAGTAATGATTAAATCAATATAACATGAAAATGCTTGTCAGCTGAGGTTAAATGGAAGACCTATGCTAGTTTTAATGTGTGACTTACGAAATACAACACCAACAGCTTTCCCTTCCAATGGATTGTCAGATAATAAATAGCAGAAGACAACAGGAAGATAAATGATTCTCCCCTGTTGTAGAAACACTTGATTGGACAACCAGGATCCAAAATTCTACAGCTCTCTGCCACAGAACTAAAGAACATCTTAGAAAATCCCATATAATTTAGAAGTACACTAGTTACACCATTTATGAGATAGAAACAGCATTTCTAGCTGATATGAATGGGTGAGATTAATGAACTGATTAATGAGACATATTTACTTAGAACTGCTTAAAAGAAGGGTGCTATGAAAAACATCCATCCTGACTGTTAAAACAAATATTCCTATTCATAATAATTTTCATCTTTTAAAATATTATTTAAATTATACAGTTGAAGAAGAACAGGAATTTAATCATTCCTGCCAAATGACTGAAGATAAATGAAAGGGACACACTCTAACATATGGAAAAGAGGCTGGGTAATAGTTAGGCAAAAGCTGCAACCAGTCCTAATGAAACTGAAGCAACAATTTACAATCACGCCCCAGGCGTCAACAAGCTGCGGATGAACTAACACTTCCTAAGGAGTGAGAAGAGGAAATGATTGACAAACCTTCCTCTTGAGGACTGGGAGCAAATTAAAAAGAAATCCACAGTCCATGAGCTGTCCAAGGCTAATGAGTCGAGGTATCCAAGGAAACACTACAGAATCCTGCGTGTAAGGGGGAGAAAACTGCCCTCCCTAGAATTGCATGCTCTGCCTTTGTTTGTGCGATGTAATGCTGTTGCACTGTACGTAAAAATTAAAAACTACTGAGTGCTTATGTTAGCTTCCATTCTAGGAGAGTGAAGGCATTTATTAACTTTAATCCTCACAAACATTCTACGCGCTTGACCAATCTGTTTCACAGAGAAGATACTGAGGCACAGATGAAGGTACTCGTCCTGAATCACACGGGAGGGGAGTGGTGCGGCCGTCGGTGTGGACTCCGCGCCCGACGCTCGCCTGGTCCTTGGCAGAAGGGCCTCTTGGGTGTTTCCAAGGGATGCTCCTTCCAGGCGGAGGAGCTGCAAAAGGCTGGAGCTGAGCCAGGGCAGCCCTGTGGCCAGGCAGTTCCAGAGGGCGCTCCCTTGGTTGGACAGACCAATCACAAAAGTGTTCCTGCGTTTTTTTGTTTTTGGTCTAGATCCATGGCCTAGCCAAAAAGAACCAAGGCTGGATTTCTGTTGCCATTTCTACACTCCTGGAAGGAGGTAGAACCTGCAGTTTTCATTTTGACACAAAAGTTTTAAAAAGAGGAGAAAAGGAAATAGAGAAAAAAGAAGGTAGGAACAGAGAACCTAATACTTTGGTGTGTCAAGAGTCCCCCAAAGTAGAAAATAATTCCAATTGTCATGGCAGGAAAAAAATATTTTATGTAAATGATATGGTTTGGATGAGACTGATGGTGTACAAACTCTGGGGCAGTAGTGGGTGTGCTGTGTTGCAGGGGACGAGTAGGAAAATTATATTCTGCTCCGACTATGTCAAACTATTTTAACTGAAATAATTTCAGTGCTTCCAGGGAGTGTTATTCTGATATCAATGAAATTTTATGTTACTTAAAACTGAAAAAAAAATAGATATTTGGTGGCCAAAATTTAAACAGTGTCTCAGACAGAATTTCTTGAAAAAGGAAAGGATTAGAAACTAGAGCAGCTATTGTGAATGATTTTGAGGCACTATTCAACTTAGACGCAAGAAAAGTAGGTGATTTCTTTTAAATGCTCATTGAAAGTTATTTTACGACTGTAAATTACTTATTGCCTATGTATTTTACACATATCCTTTGTATCAATAAAGTCCTAAGCTGATTAATATCACATACAGATAGGTTAAGCTCTAGGTACCTATATTAAAATATTAATAATAATCAGATTTATATCAATGGTTATCAGAACTCATATTTTACCGAAGGCATAGATGATACTTACCTTCACAAATGCAACAATTTTCAAGGAGATTGTTGCTAAATATAAGGAGTTCATCACGAAATCCATTAGATTCCACCAATCGTGGATGTAATCTTGCAGTCCACCATCCCACATTTGTTTAATTTCTCCCCATATAAATCCTGCAACGATACACAGATTCACTGTAAGTGTGACTTTCAATCAAATCACTAAAGAGAGAGAGAGACGATTTAAGAATTACAGAATCTTGAAGCTGTAAGAGACCACATAATTACCCTAGCGGGGATCTCTGTTTTTTATAGGCAAGGGTTTTGAGTCCAGCCAAGATGGAAACTTTCAGAAAGACCCTCAGCCGAGGGGAAATGGGGTGGTTAGTGCAGCCTCACCTTTGGGAGTTGGATAATTTCCTAAGAATGTGCTATTTTGAATCCAACTGTAATTCCTCTATAATCATATATTTCTCTTGTGGAAAACATGTTATTTCCAGGTAACATATAACTTGAACCTTGAGACAGTTTTCTCGTTAGTCAAAATGATTAAAAGATTCATGAAAAACTGTGCCTCCTACAAACCTAACTGACTTCAGACAGAAAAGGGGGATGCTTTGTTCATCGTCAGCATTAGCAACTTTATGATCTGATTTCAGTTCTGGAGAGAAGATGGTTGCAAAATTCATGATAATTCCTTAAAAGATTTTATAGCTAGCAAAAAGTTTAAAGCTATGGCCAGAAAAAATATAAATCCCTTTCAATGATTATAATCACATTTTTAATAAGAAGTGTCTTATTTTCCAATGAGCTGCTTATAAAATATCATGGTAAATCATTATTTTACTTCTATAATCTTATTAAAATTTTATTAAGCTATGTTTAAAGCTTAATGATGAGAGAGACATCAAAGTATCTGAGAATCGGGAAATATTAAGAGTATGCACATGCTATTATAACCATATTAATGCAAGTGAACATTGAGACAGCTTTACGGTAAAAATGATAGTCTGCAATGTAAAATGTCTAGCACAGACTTCCATGTCTGTTGAGGATATAGAAAGCTGGAAAGACTACTGCCCCTGCACTGAAAACAAGAAAATCTCGAATTAGTTACAAAATCATAATTTTTATTGAGCTCATCTGAAAGCAGAGGTCACAGAGACACCTGTGAGGAATATCCTAAATTCCAAGAAATGCAGTTCCTCCAAAGAGAGACAAGATGCACCCATGGGGTCCCTGTGGCAGGGGCAGGAGGAAGAGACACGGCATGGTACAAGAGAGGAAGAAGAATCCTGAAGAACTGCTTCAACAAATCCCTAGAGGCAGGTGTGGGCCAGCAGGAGAGGACGGAGCCCTGGGCAGCAGAGCCTGCATTATCCGCCCCAGTCACCCCATGCCTGCTCTGAGGCCTTCAGGAGCTGGGACCCGCTGTGGGGCCTAGGAAGCCCCTCTGGGCTCCTCTCCCTGGTCAAACACTTAGGCCCGAGGGGAGAGGCAGGAAACTTGCCTGGGCCCAGGGTTTACACCAACACAATCAGAGACTGCCCACCCTGGGACGTGTCCAAGAAACCCTGTTCAACAAACCTGCAAAGTTTGTCTTTTTGAGAAGGAGGCCAAGAATCTTGGAAAGTGCCCAATCGCCAGCTCCAGGCAGAGAAGGCCTACCTAGGTCCAAGTCTGGACCAGGACGATGAAGAATCTCCTGAGCCGTCATACACTAACGAGCACCAGCTGACAACCACTGGAGGAGGGGCACCGGCACGGGCAGGGACCCCCGAGGCCCAGTGCACAGGAAGACCCAAGAGGAGGATGGAGTGGGAGCACCGAGAGGAACTCTCCTACCCTGAGCAGAAGGGTGGCGGAAGTCAACCATAGCAACCGAAAGCCCACACCAGCAACCCTAGACTAAACTGCCTCAGCCCCTCATACCAGTGTTCTAGCAGAGGGCCATGTCCATTTCCAAGCACAAATGCCATTTCATGCTTTCTTTAGTCCTCTGCAAATGCTGTCCACACAGAAAGGCAGGACTAAACAGCTCATTGTCAAGAGGCAACTCAGTCCACAGCATGGAGTAGAGACCACCCCAGGTGGAGGGGGATCTAACATAACCAATTATTAGGATAGCCGTAGAGTGAAAGATGAACATGAGGAATTTCAGCAGAGACTGAAACTTTATGAGAAAAATGGAAATGCTGAAAATGAAAATGAGGGTAGCAGAGAGAAGCGTAACTGACGGGCTCCTCACCAGATGAGCCACGGAGGCAGCGAAGGTGGAGGTGAGGCAAGGGGATAGCGGAAACTGAAACGAAGAGAGCAGACAGAGCAGCAAGGTGGGGGCAACAGGAAATGAACTAACCCACACGTAAATGGGGTCCTGCACGAAGCAAGAGAAAAAATGGAAAACGGAAAAAACATTTGAAGAGTTAATGATCTGTGATTTTTCAAAATAATAAAAGACATCGAACAACAGCTACATGAAGCCCAGAGACTCCAGGCAGAATGAACACTCCTACAAAACACACACGCACCTCATGATGCTCAGTACTCAAAGACAGAGGATGGAGATGAAGGCCCTCCAGGGGAAAGAGACAGGGCAGAGGAAGAAAAAGAGCGAGATGCATTTTTGTCAGGACCTGTGCAAGCCAGAAGAGAAGGTGGTGACCCTGCAAGTGCTAAAAGAAAACAAGTGTGTCAGCCTGGAATTCTATGCAAGGCACAAGCTCTCAGAAATGATGATGAAATACTTTTTCAGACAGACAAAAGCTGGGAGAGTTGATTAGCATCAGATCCATGTCACAAGAAATGTTAAAGGGATTCTTTCTGAGACGACTGGGATACACTGGACTGAAACTTAGGGTTGTAAAAAGAAATGAAGATCTATCTCCAGAAATGCTTAAAATGAAAATATATATCAATATTCCTTTTTTACATTGAATTGCTATAGCAGATAATTGACAGTCTAAAGCAAAAATAGTAGCAATTTATTTCAGGATGATAACTCATATAAAAGTAAAATATATAAGAACATCAGCACAGAAACAGTATCATAAGTTTCTTACACTACATATAAAGCAGGGTAACATTATTTGAAATTATTTGGTGAAAATTAAAGCTTTATATTGTAAATCCTAGGGAGGCACCTTAAAATAATTTTAAATGTATAAATAAAGATCCATAAAATGAAATAAATGTGGAGTTACAAAAATAATCCAAGAAGAGACAAAAAAAAAAAAAAGGAAAAATGCCACAAAGAACAGATAGAGCAAATTGGAAGAAAAACAATAGTAAGGGAGTAGATTTTAAATTTACAAGTCACAATAATTTCATTGAAATTAAAAGACAGATCTGGTCAGGTAGGACAAAAAAAGCAAGACACAACTATATGCTATCTACAATTCATTGATAGGTGAAAATAAAGACATACCATGAAAGAGAGCTCAAGCAGCTATCTTAATAACAGAAAAAGAAGATTTCAGAAGAAGGAATGCAGAGGGATATAAAAGTAGGATAAAAAGGTAAATTTACTAAGCCAAGAAGCCAGAGCAATCTTAAATGTGCAAGCAACTAACATGACTTAATATTAGAATTGCGAGGTAAGAAACAGACAAATGTACAATCATGGTTGGAGACGTCGATATTCCTCTTTCTATCAACAGAATCATTAGAGACATGAAAATTATTAAGACTATAGAAGACCTGAATGGTATCAACCAATCTGACAACAGCAGAACATATGTTTTCCTCCCAAGTGTCTATGGAACATTCACCGAGATGGGCCATATTCTGGTCCATAAAATAAACCTCAAGGTATTTATGGGAACTGAAGTCATACAACGTGTGTCCCCTTATCAAAACAGAAATCAACAACAATCAATAGTGAAATTTATCTGGAAAATCCCTAAATATTTTGAAATTAAACAGGATACTTCTAATAACTTTTGGGTCAAAGAAGAATTCACAGGAGTATATGGAAAATATTTTTAAGTGATAGGAAATTAAAAAAGAGAATACAACATAAAAATCACTGTGGGGTGATACTAAAGCCATGCCTAGAGGGGATTTTTAGCTTTATATTCTAGAAATGAGGGGACTCTGGCCTGTCTGATCGGTAAAGTTCATTCCAACTCTAAGAATCGATAATTCTCTTGGTTTCAAATTTGTTTGTATTAATATTATACAATGAAATCCATTTAAAAATATCTGTCAAACAGTGTTTTCCTATCTTATGCTCTGTTTCAGATACATCGAGCTATCTACCAAACTGGAAAGTCATTTGTGGCCAACGGCATCACCAAAACAGGCAATTTCAAGCATTTCCAGGGTAACTGTGCAGAGGAAGAATTCTCGAGGGCTAAGCTGCTTTCGGGGGCACAGTGGGGGCTGTGGGGAAGGAGTTTTAAAGAAGCACCTACGAGAGGACAAGGCAAGCTTTATCCCAAGAGCTCCTACGAAGCAGCAGGCTCTGCTCTTAGTTCATGGGTCCAGGGGGATGGCATTTCAACTGGAAGTTTAGCCCAGATGACCTCTACGGTCTCCTGAAGACAGAAACAACCAAACCTTATAATTCTGATATATTAGAGTTCCTCTGGAGTTCAAGGAGGGTAGAAAATCTGACACCAACTCCCATTTCAGTGGGGACCTCTGAAAGGCGCGGTTGTGTGAGAAAGGCAGAGCTCCTGGTAAAACTGAGCACTCACCCCTCACTGCTTCCCCCTCGCGCCTGCCAGGCAACGCCCCTGGACATGGCCTTGGGAGCTGCTGGTCAGGATCAGCCTGGAGAACCGCTGCAGATAGCGCGAGGCCTCAGACCTGTCTGATGGCTGATTTCTATTTACTGTGAACACTCAGAATACCGTGCTCAATCGACTCTGACAACACTCACCGAATTTCTGAAGAACAAAGCCTTTAGAAAAGTCAGAGAGTGCTATTAACTGACCGAAAAACGCAGCCAGATCGTCAACAATTCACAGCAACTAAAACCGGAAGAGAATCAAGCTGGAAGGAGCGTCTGTCACAATGTTTGTCCTGTTCCCACAAGGGGGACATCTCAAAATTGCTCTCTGCTGTTTATAAACAGATGACTCTACTGCTCGGAGGAGTCACGGTGGAGTCTAACTGGGAGCCCCGACGGACGTCAAGACTGTGGGACCACAGAGGAGGGGTCAGAGAGCAAATGAGTCAGAGAGCTTCCTTCCAGAGGAAGGGGACGTGTGGGGATGACTGGAGGTTTTGCTGTTTTTTCTCCACCTTCCCATCACAGTTTGCACTCAGGGCTCTTCGAGTTCTCTGTTACATCCCCCGTGAAGCTGGCTGGCAGGACAGGGCTCCTGGCAGGAGGACAGGGGCCCGGGCTCTTGGTGCTCCACGCCCCGTTGCACAGCTCCCATTTCAGGGGAGAAACGTGTCACTGCCGCAGCTCCCTCGTCCTACCCTTACTGCTGCCAGCCCTCACACAAAACCAAACGACAACCTCAACAAAGGGCGAGCTACCCTTTCACCTACGGCCACTGGCAAAACCTGTTATTTCAGCTCCAAAAGTGGCTGGGGTGCCTGCCGTGAAACTCCCTCAGGAGAGCACGCAGCGCAGTTCCCGCTGCGACTGCAAATCCATGATGGCACAGAACACAAAGAACTCCTCCCTGCTGGAGTTTTCTTTTCTTTTGTAAAATCAGGAAGTGCAAAAACTGTCACTAGTCAAAACTCTGCTTCCATTCAAAGGGAAGTCTAAATGCAATTATTTTACGCAGTAGAGACGCACATTATGCCAGACACATAATGGGCACGAAGGTCAAGGCAGCTCCGATGGGCTCACCTTGTGGGTAAAGCCCAAACTAAGAAGACAGGGCCCACGTGTCCGCTCCTGGGGAAAGGTGGCCAAGCCCTTTCCTCTAGGGCTTACTAAACTCTGTCACCCGGATAGATTGATGAGTTTTTGTGGCTACAAGTGGGCTCTGGATGGATTGATGAGTGTGATTGCTCACCGATACCACCCACCTCCCAAATTCGAGAGAGGACGATGGCAAGAAAGTGCCTTACGGAGACCGTGGACTTCCACAACAAGGAGAGGCTGGCATCTCCATCCCTGTGGGCACCTGCTTAGGCAACGGCCTCGTGTATTTTACCCCAGGCCTCGATCAGCAGGGCAAGGAGAGAAATAGCAGACTGGAGGTGGGCAGCGGAGGGCACCTGGCCTGGCAGGTGTGCTGTGCAGGTGTGTGAGGCTCCTGTGGAGTGAGAGCACACGGCAGAACGAAGCTGGGCTCGAGCTGTCATGCCAGGGCACAGGGGCTGCCTGCTGGGGCCATGGGACCCCAGCAGAGGCCAGCTGCACGTTCCGGAGATTGAGAGCATTAGCCTGGGGTGCAGTGATGACCCATAAGCTGTGAACAGGTCCTGGTTAAAGAAGGAAGATGTTTAATTGTTCCTGCAAGCCCCCTCTCCTGCTGCAAAGAGTTCCCGTCCCTCCTCCAGTCCAGTGGTGGAGTTGAGGGTTGAGATGAAGACGATAATTCCAAGTCCTTTGAGCCCCACCTCAGAACTTTAAGGAAGAGGAAAGCCTTACATGAATAGAAGATTTGAATTTTCAACTCAACTGGATCTATTTTCTAATAACTTAAAGTTTCAAGAAATGGGTGATTTCTATGAGGGGTGTCATGAAAGAGCAGACAAGGGAATCTGGTACAGGGTGGCTGGAGAGAGTGAAGGGACATAGTCACACCACATCCTGTTCAGATTCCAAGGTGAGACTCCTGAACGCAGCTGACGCATGCTGATGACATTCACGGGAAATGTGGTTTTCAGGATTCAGGGCTGATTCTCAATCTTTGGTTAGACCTCCGGAAATTCTGAATCAGTTATCGTAGGACAGAATTATAAATCTCCCTGTACACGACAGGGATTGTACGAGTGGTCAGTAGAGCATACCACAATGCTTCAAGGGACACAGAGGGCTAGGTAAGCTTAGTTTGGAGACATGTGACAGCCCGTGAACTACTGTGGTCGAACATGAGAGAAAAAAAATTAAGAGAATGCAATTAAGAGAGTATATATTTTCAAAGTGTGCCAAGAAAGGATACCATGTTAGTTTTAGATGAAGATATAGATTGCAGAACTAGGGAATTCTGGGGTATCTGATAGTTAATGTCCTAAATAGAGTTACTTAAATGTCAAGTAAGATTCTATCAATGCAGTAGCATTCTTTTGATAAGATTTCTGTTTAACTTAAAATTTTCCATGAAAAAGGCATAAAATATTTATGCAGATGAGAAAAAAAGTCCTCCAAGTCTTTACTCAAGTCTCCTCAATTAGAAACAGGAGTTGCTCAACATGTATTTTGAATGACTCTTAACTTTATCTCTATAAAATTCACCCCTTTCCAGTTACTGTAAATTTGACTATTTTAAAAACGATCATGTACAGAAGAAATTTATTTATTGCTTAAGATTGTCCTGAATGCCCGCCCACCCCCCCACACACACATACCCACATCAGTAAATGATTAAAAAGTTTAAAATGTCCTTGGAAGAACAGGAGTTTTCCTTTAGGCCTTAGCGCCTGGTGCATGAAAGCCAAAAAGGAAACATCTCCAGGTCCTACGAAGGGCTTTATTAACCCTTCCTGGGACAGAGCGCGGCTTTCGTTGTCAGCGAGCACCTGCAGCGTGAGCACTTGGACTGCCGGGGTGACGCTGGAGGCGGCGGTGGCGGTGGAGGTAAGTGTGCCGCGCCCGCAACGCGCTCAGCGAATGGGGCCCAGCGTGCACCAGAGACCACAGCCGCTTTCGCCTGCGCTGGGCACTCTGCATCGGAGGGCCGGAGCCGAGCCTCGAAGGGCCTGTGCTCCGGGGCTGGCTGTGCCCCGCTCCTTCCAGCGCACACTTCTGGGGTGCAAGGCCCTAGACCCAGAGAAACACTGAGCTTGGGTTCAGTTCCTACCACTCCACAGCGACTCCTCCGGGCCAAGGGAGCTCACCTCAGAGCTGCTGCCTGGTCTAGGGAAGGAGAGCCGAGCGCCACTCAGCGCGGGCGGCTGCTCCACGGAGAGCACGTACGTATGTGAGCCACCGAGGACGGCGCCTGGCTTCCGGCCCTGCTGTTCCTGCGAGGACCGCGTAGTACGCCACCAGTACTGTCCTGCTGTTACTACTACAATCACGGATGCCATGAGTACCGTCACTTCTGACTCTGTGCTGTTACTACTACAATCACAAATACCACCAGTCCTGTGACTTCTGGCTCTGTGCTGTTACTACCAGGATCATGAATGCCACCAGTACTGTCACTTCTGACTCTGCTGTTACTACTATGATTGTGGATGCCATGAGTACTGTTACTTCTGACTCTGTGCTGTTACTACTACAATCACAAATACCACCAGTCCTGTGACTTCTGGCTCTGTGCTGTTACTACCAGGATCATGAATGCCACCAGTACTGTCACTTCTGACTCTGCTGTTACTACTATGATTGTGGATGCCATGAGTACTGTTACTTCTGACTCTGTGCTGTTACTGCTACAATCACAAATACCACCAGTACTATCACTTCCGGCTCTCTGCTGTTACTACTGTGGTCACGAATGCTACTAGTACTGTTACTTCTAACTCTGCTGTTACTACTAGGGTCGCAAATGCCACCAGTACTGTCACTTCTGACTCTGCTGTTACTACCATGATTGTGGATGCCATGAGCACTGTTACTTCTGACTATGTGTTGTTACCATTACAATCACAAATACCACAGTACCGTTACTTCTGGCTCAGCTCTTAATAGTAGGATCACAAATGCCACCAGTACTGTGACTTCTGGCTTGGCTGTTACCACTCCGATCACGGATCCCACCAGTACTGTTACTTCTGGCTCAGCTGTTACCACTCCGATCACGGATCCCACCAGAACTGTCGTTACGCAGCACCAGTGGACACTGTGCCCAGCACCCATCGCAGCCTTTGCTCTGACCTGCCTCTCTGGGCCTCTGCTCCTCTTCTGCCGTCTTTTCTCCTTTCCCATTGAACCGTCTGAACCACGTTGCCCTACATTTTTTCAAGGCTGGGAGGTGGCATTTTTGGTTTATCTTGATTTGCGTTGCATTGGCAATGACTAAAAACTTCATTTTCACTCCAGTAAGGAAGTCATTTACTCAGCATTATCAGGTTCCCTGTCAAAAGTTAATGTACATAGTATCTTGTTTGAGATTTTACTGTGTTAGCCATGATAAGTCCCTAAAGTAGCCTTAAAACATTTGCCGCCCTTGGTTAAACAGGAAATGAAGATTATATGTCATACTGCAATGATTTCTGGTTTCCTTGACACTTAAAAGATCCCTTTAGAATTACTAAGTGGCTGTTCTGCAGTGTTTGAGTGGTTCTGTACACCTGTAATTCCTTCCTGAGGTCGTTAGAGCACCACGCCAAGGGGAAAGGCGCTATGATTTTTTTCTTAAAGCTGCAGGGATCTTTTGTGGCTGTTGAGATGGACAACTTCCTTCCTACCTGGTGACTGGGATGGGAGAGGCAGAAGTGTGGGTGACTCAAGGGTGAGCCTGAAAGCACAAGCACCGGCAGTCAGGACTTGAAGGCCTGTTAGGAAAAGGTGAGGAAATGGCCTCAGGAAGGAGAAGCGCATGGCGCTGTTTGCCTCCTCCAGGAGTCTTTATCTATCACAGACGAGGATGGGATCGCCATTTGTTATTTCACTTCTTACAATTGGCAGGCCTTGTTGAAATTTTTTATTTGTTATCATCTACCTTTTGATATATAAAAATATAAAATTAAGTCATGGAAATGGGAGGCCAATTTTCTTAGAAAAAACTGTTACGTAAGTAGCATATGGGCCAGAGCTCTAATGTAGACACTATGAGCAATTCTGAGCTTGGGCCTCAGAACTCATTGGAACTCTCTGGAACAGAGCTCAGACCCCTTCCCAGCACGTCTTCTCCACAGTTCTCCCTCACACTCCTCCTGCCACTGGGCACAGACTCAGGTCCAGTCTAACTGTGGCCCTGACCTAGGAACACACAACGCCAGGCAACTGCACACCAGGATTTTGGGGTGCCTCATGGCACCCAAAGTTTGTTTGTTTTCATATTTTACTCCATATCTCCAGTAATCAAAGGGCATTTTTTAAAGGTAAAACTGCTTCTATAATTTACATGAATTTTCACAATGTACATGATACATGCATGTAAATTTACGTATAAAGGAATGAATCATAAGATAAAAGGGAACTTAGACATAACTCATCTCATATTCCTAGCAATACATGGTAAAAAGCAAACCCTAAGTTAAGGGGCTCAGAGTCAACAGCACGGTGGGACGTGTAAGAGCCCAGCCCTGGAGTCTGGCCCCGGTGCCTTCTGATCCACCCTTCAGTTGCCGCAGCAACATTTTCTTTCTAGACAGTTGGAAAGTGGATCACTGTCACCAAGCCCAAATGAATGACTGACCAACTACCGTTTTACTTTTCACTCCAATTTAAATGGATAATTTGAGCATTCAAGAAGCCTGTTGGTAGATCTATCTACACTCTACCTGAATTATCTGTGATTAGTTTTCTCAGCTCATTAGAACTGCGTGACATGATGACAAAAACCATAAGTTGCAGCCTTATATGAGGCTTTTAGATTTCTTTGTTTATATGCTGAAGTTTATTCTGATAATAAACATCTGCAGGAAGATCTCTTGAGGCTGTTTGTTGAGAAAAGGGTAGATATCCCTTCAACATACACATGACCGAAGGAAAATAATCCCCAAAGTTGTGCAGTGTAATGACTTAACCTTATCAATCACCACAACAGAAAGATATGAGTCACTGTAGAAAGCTTTGTATAGACATAAAACAACAGATTGCAATTTTAAAAGTCTACAAAATGTTGAACTTCAAAAGGAAAGATACTGAAAATAGCATGAAGCATTTTTTGGTCATTGCACAAAAATCACAAGACACCTGAAACTGTGATGCTGAATATAGCTCTAATAGAGCACATGGAAAGAATATGAAACAGAACTTCCTGTATAAAACCATACTTCTTAAGGAGATAAAGGAATTGTTTTTAGAGGATAAGCTTTAAGATTAGAAAACTTTCCAGAGAAGTGAAATTTTATGATAGAAATACATAAACCAAATAAAGAAAACATCTTTTTCTCAACATGGACAAAATGAAAAATGTAAAAGTAAGGTAATTCAGTCTGGGAAACTGCCCTGTAGACTGGAAGAAAATAAATTTAGTACAAACCAAAAAGTATTATTTTATGCAACAAACATCTAACAGAGTTAACATGGATTGAACAATCTAAGTCCATTCAAAAGACTTGAGAAAAATCCATGAGTCTATCACTCCATCATTGGGAAAATTAATGATCTGTAGCCATTTAGGATTAGAATAAGCCAGGCCCTTTCCCATCAATTGTCCAGTCTTGTTATTACAAATCTAGAAACTTAGTGGGCTAACTGAAAAGTCCTGTTAGGGCAGCTGCGGCCTCTTGCAAACCTGGTGGTGGGGGTGGGGGGTGCTCATAACACATGTCAGTTGTCAGCTCACCCTGTGCCTCCTGCGTGGGTCATACTTTGTAAAAGGTTAAAACAGTCTCACCCTGATGTCTGAATCCCCACCCCCCAAAAGGGACCGGCTCCCTCTGCCTTGATTGTAGCAGCCCTGCAGCCCAGGGGAGGGGGTCAGCAGGCTCAGGGACCACTCCCCCTAGGTCTCCCACTTTACATTTCACCAAAAGCCCTGAGAGGCTGTGATCATGCAGAACTGGATGGTTTCTCAGTGGGAGGACAGGGGACAGGAATTCCAGCCCAGGGCTCTCCCTGCAAAATGCAGTCCAGCAAGTTAGCACGTCCCTCTGATGCTCAAGGACCTAGTAACGCCGTGAGCTCAGGCTCAGGTATCAGGAGCACAGAGCACACCTCACCTGAACACAGTGTAGCTGTTCTGACAGATCTGGACGCACAACGTTCTCTTTCTCACGGCTGCCGTTCAAGCAAGATGATCACTGAGCTGCCTTTTCTGATTCTAGAAAATCTCTTCAGATCCTAACACTTCACAGATCAATTAACTCCCTACAGTCAGGATATCTTGAAAAAAAAGCTGTTTTTGGCGCATATTGCTGCAGGCTGGAATTCTAATTCTCACAGTTAAATCTACACATTGTTTTTTAACCATTTGGCTGTGGTTTGGAGGTGATTTCTTCTAGTCATGGAATATTCTGTTACAAGTTTTCCATGCAGGAGGCAGCCAATGACTGTTTTAATTGTATAAGTTATTCAAAGTTTGGACCTTCTCTTTTTTCTTTCTACCTTTACCATTTTCTGATATATCACCTATCTCTTTTTATTTTTTTTAAGATTTATTTTTATTTATTTATTTAATTCCCCTCCCCTCCCCCGGTTGTCTGTTTTCTGTGTCTTTTTGCTGCGTCTTGTTTCTTTGTCCGCTTCTGTTGTCATCAGCGGCACGGGAAGTGTGGGCGGTGCCACTCCTGGGCAGGCTGCACTTTCTTTTGTGCTGGGCGGCTCTCCTTATGGGTGCACTCCTTGTGTGTGGGGCTCCCCTACGCGGGGGACACCCCTGTGTAGCACGGCACTCCTTGCGCGCATCAGCACTGCGCATGGGCCAGCTCCACACGGGTCAAGGAGGCCTGGGGCTTGAACCGCGGACCTCCCATGTGGTAGACGGACGCCCTAACCACTGGGCCAAAGTCCGTTTCCCTCACCTATCTCTTTATCATCCTTCTCCTCCACTAGAATTAGGTTCCATGAGGGAACAGCTTTGGTTTCTTTTCGTATCGTTACCTCACTGCACCGGGCCTACCACACAGAGAGAGCACAATAAATTTTTATTGGTTGCATAAAAGAAAAACTGGAAACACTCTATTTTCTTATGCTATATGGTACTTACTTTTTCAAAAGAAGTGTTTATTACTTCATTTGGGAAATCAGGATTTGGGGACATTCAATGGAAGTTACCCATAGTGAAACATAAAATTCCTAGACTATTCTGTAAGAATTTTCAAAAGACATTTTTATGAAAAAACTCCATAAAGAATATGAGTGATATGAGATGGTTAATTTAAATCGAAATAGGTAGGGTGATTTTAACTTTAACAGCAATAGCAATATCATAATCATTTTACTCAAAAGGACATGTACAGATTATATATTCCATCCTTCTAATTTAAACACGATCACTCTGATGAGAGAAGCTACTCTACTGAAAAGTTGAAAAGATGGGTTTTTTATCAACATATGCAAAGCATATCAAATCTTGTCCCTATAAAATTTTCTTATTTACAGTACTTAGAGACTCAACAGTCTTTAAAATTGTAAAGCGGGTCTATTTCAGATGCAGATAGACTGGCTCTTTTTTCCTGCCTTTTCCTCATTTCACAGTCTCTGCAGAAGTTTTGGCAGTTGACCCAAACTAATCTTGTTGAGACTGTGAATCCCAAAATTTGTCACGTATTTTCTAATCACTAAACAAGACAGATGTGATCCCAGAGAGGTTTGAAAGGATGAACTGAATTAAGAAAATGCAATTTTTCAGCAAACTATAATTGGAGAGAGGAAAGACTCATTAAAATGTAAAATTCAGCCCTGGCTGGGAGTGGAAGTGGGCCAAGCAGTTGAGTGCCTGCTTCCCACACGGAGGTTCAGGTTTGGTCCCCAGGGCCTCCTAAAAGAAAAAAACAAACCAAAAACCAACAAGCAACAAACGGAAAAAACAGGAGCCAATGTGGGACAGTGGTTGAGCACCAGCTTCCCACATACGAGGTCCCAGGTTCAATCCCCAGCCCTAGTACCTAAAAATCCAAAAACAAAAAACAATCAGCCCTGCCTACTATAACCAGCAAAAGAGAAAAACAAGGTTTTCAGTGGCTACTTTTAATGTTTCCCTCCTTACCATAATTTGTTGATCAAAATAATTCGTATCTCAAGAGCGTAGAGAGATTGGGGACTGCTCCATTGTTTAATTTCCTATTATTCTGACTTAATATCTCATTTCAAAGATAACTTGCAAATGGTTGATTTTTAAAAATGGTTACAGCTACCTGCTGTCTAACGTACTCATGCGGCAGTGATTTTACCTGCCTTTTGAAAAGCACATTGATCAAGATTGGAAAGATGACGTCCACCTGGCAATGACACATGATGAAAAGATCAGAACGACAGACGGACCCAACCAGAGTCCCCCCGCGGCCCCTATGGTCCTTAAACCTGGGCTCTAGACAGTCGGGGCGCCCCTGGGGGCTGCCGGGGGGCAGGTCCGGCTGGGCCCGGGAGGGGTCCGTGGAGCCTGGGGGACGAGGACTCGGGGCCACGCAGGCCGGGCGGGCCTGGGCGTCCCCGAGCTCCCCAGCTAGCGGCTATCCTCGTCTGGGCAGCGCGGGGCAGGGCGGGCGGTATGGAATGTTCTGGAGGAGCACATTTACCCAGGACCCACGGTAAAATCATCCACTCGACGATGGTTGGTGGTGGGCCTTGCCTGTTCAGGTCCGACCTGTCGATGTGCTGCGAGGCGAGCAGCAGCAGCAGGAGGAAGGTGAGGTAGGACGCCGTGTGGCAGATGAACTTGATGAAGGGCTTGCGGATGAAGAGCCCCAGCGGGCTCTTGGGGGCCACCAGGTAGCACACGGAGAAGACGGGGAAGAGCAGGCCAACCACGAAGCACGTCACCATCTTGACCGCCCAGTGCCGCCGCCTCCAGCCCGGGAACTCGTCGTACCAGCGCGACGCGAGCAGCTGCTGGCAGTTGGGCTGCGCGACGAACTAGACAGAAGGAGAAGACAGGGTCAGCGGGGCGCCCGCGCCGGCCAGAGGGGCCAGCACCGCGCTCGCGTGTGGACCGCCCGGCCTAAGCAAGCCCGTCTCCAGCAGCCCCGACGGGCAGTGCCCGCCTCCTCAGGGTTTCTCACACCCAAGGCCCGGCCGTCCGCGCTGAAAGCCCAGTCCATACGACGCTGGCCTTCCCTGCGGGCCCAGCCCGAAACACTGCCCACGAAGCAGCACCCACCTCCGCCCCCTCCCTCCGCCTGGCCCCGGTGCCCGGGCCTCTCCTGGCCGTCTTGGGGTTTGCTTACGTAGCCAGCGCGCGTGAGTGGAACCGCATGGCACCTGTCCCCGTGTGACTAGCTCTTTCCACTCCGCAGGTTTCCAGTCTTAACCCAAGCTGCCTTCCGTACCAGAAGTTCATTCCTTTGAATGGTTGAGTAATATTCCATTTATGAGGACGTTTTGTTTGTCCATTCACCTGCTGGACACACATGACTCTGCTGATGGAGACTGGGGTTGATAGACCCTTAGCCTTGATACAGTACCTTCTCTGATACTTACATAAGACTATTACAATATTGCTGTTAACTACAGTCCGTAAGTTACATTAATTGCATTTTCCCCTTCATCACCATAGTCTTACCACCTTGTAATAGTGATGTGTTTGTTCTAGTTCATAGAACGTTCTTGTATTTGTACTACCCACAATCCTCATCCACCTCCAGGTTCACATTCCTAGATTATTTTCTAGCTTTCCTTCAACTGACATTTATGTCCCTAGACTACCTCTTTCGGCCACAATCCCATTTATAAACCACCTGTGTTAGTTATACTCACTATGTGTTACCACCAATTCTATCCATTTCCACAATTTTACAGTCCAACTAATTAAAAATTCTACATACTTCAAACATCAGTATCCCTTCTCAACACTCATCTAATCTCCTAGTAACCTATATTCTAGGTTTTAACTCCATGTGTTTATACTTTATGCTTAGTTCATATTAGTGAGACCATACAATATTTGTCCTTTTGTATCTGGCTTATTTCACTCAGTGTAATGTCCTCAAGGTTCATGCATGTTGTCATGTCTCCCAATTTCATTTCTTCTTGCAGCAGTGTAGTATGCCATCATATGTATATATCAGTTTGCTTATCCATTCATCAGTTGATAGATACTTGGGTTCTTTCATCTCTTGACAATTGTGAATAATGCTGCTGTGTACATCAGTGTGCAAAGTCTGTTCATGTCACTGTTTTCATTATTCCTAGTAGAGCGATTGCTGGATGATACAGCATTTCTATAATTAGCTACCTAAGGAGCTGCCAAACTAAGGTCCTCAAAGGCTCACCATTCTGCTTTCCCACCAACAATGAAGGAGTGTTCTAATTTCTCCACATCCTCTCCAGTGCTTGCTGTTTTTGGCTTTTTTTCATAATGGCAATGCTAGGAGGTGTGAGATGATATTAATATCTTGTTGTTTTGATTTGCATTTCCCTAACAGCTAGTGATATTGAAAATTTTTTTCATGTGCTTTCTCACCATTTGTATTTCTACTTTGGAGAAGTATCTATGTAAATCGATTGCCCATTTTTAAATTTGATTGCTTGCTCTTTTAATGTTGAGTTGTATGATCTCTTTATATAGCAAGGAAATCAAACCCTTATTGGGTATAAGGTTTCCAAATATTTTCTCCCATTCAGTGGGCTGTCCTGTCACCTTCAAGACTTAGTCCTTTGACTTTGAGGAGGTCCCATTTATTCATTTTTTCTTTCCTTGCTCTTGCTTTCGGTATAAAGTGTTAAGAAACCACCACCTACCACCAGGTTGTGAAGATGTTTCCCTACATTTTCTTCCATGAGTTTTACGGTTCTAGCTTTTATATATGGCTCTTTGATCCATTTTCAGTTAATCTTTGTATAAGGTATGAGAGAGGGGTCCTCTTTCTTTCCTTTGGAAATGGAATCCAGCTCTCCCAGCACCATTTGTTGGATAGACTATCCTTCCCGAGCTGGGTGGGCTTGAGGGCCTTGTCAAAAATCACCAGACCACGAAGCGTGGGTCTGTTTCTGAGTCATCGATTTGATTCCAGTACCATACTGCTTTTACCACTGTGGCTATGTCATACAATTTAAAGTCTGGAAGTGAGAGTCTTCCAACTTCATTCTTTCTTTTAGGATATATCTGGTTACTCAGGGTCCCTTAACCCTTCCAAATAAATTTGACAATTGGGTTTTCCAATTCTTTAAAAAAGGCTGCTGGAATGTTTATTAGGACTGCATTGAATCTGTATATCAATTTGGGTAGAATTGACACCTTAACAATATTTAGATTTCTAATCCATGAACACAGAATGTTCTTGCATTTATTTAGGTCTTCGATTTCATTTAGCAATGCATTGCAGTTTTATGAATACAAGTTCTTTTTGTTCTTGATTAAGTTTATTCATAAATATTTAATTATTTTTGTCACTAATTATAAATGGAATTTTTCCCCTGACTTCCTCCTGATTGTTCATTACTAGTGTATAGAAAAACTATTGAATTTTGTGTATGAATCTTGTATCCTGCCACTCTGCTCTAGCAGCCTTGTTGTCGATTTTTGGGACTTTCTAGCTATAGGGTCCCATCATCTAGGAACAGAGAAAGTTTTATTTCCTCCTTTCCAATTTGGACCCCTTTTATTTCTTTTGCCTGATTGCTCTAGCTTGAACCCCTAGTACTATATTGAACAACAGTGGTGATAGCTGGCATCCTTGTCTTGATGCCAATCTCAACAGGAAAGTGTTCAGTCTTACACCATTGAGTACAATGAGCATATGGGTTTTTCATATATGCTCTTTATCATGTTGAGAAAGTTTCCTTCAATTCCTATCTTTGGATGTGTTTTTATCAAGAAAAGGTATTGGATTTTCAATTGCCTCTTCTGCATCAGTTGAGATGATCATGTGATTTTTCTTCTTTGATTTATTTATGTGGTATATTATGCTGATTTTCTTGTGTTTAACCACCCTTGCATGACTGGGAGAAAACTCACATGATCAAGTTGAATAATTCTTTTAATGTGTTGTTTGATTCAATCAGTGAGTATTTTTTTGAGGATTTTTGTATCTGTATCCATTAGAGGAATGTGTCTGTAATTTTATTTTTTCTATATATCTTTATCTGGCTTAAATATTGGGGTGATATTGGCTTCATAGAATGAGTTTAGTAGGATTCCTTCCTGTTCAGTTCTTTGGAAGAGTCTAATACTGGTATTAAATTTTCTTTCAATGCTTGGTAGGATTCACCTTTGCAGCTATCTGGTCCTGGGCTTTTCATTTTAGTGAGTTTGTCTGATGACTTTTCAATCTCTTTAGTTGTGATTGGCTGTGGATATCTTCTATTTCTTCTAGGGTCAGTGTAGTGTATTCATATGTTCCTAGGAATTTTTCCATTTCATCTATGTTTTATAGTTTGTTGGCATAAAGTTGTTCATAGAATCCTCTTGTGATCCCTTTTATTTCTGTGGGGTCAATAGTAATAGCTACTTTTTCATTTCATATTACATACATTCATATCTTCTTTGTCAATCTAGTTAAAATTTGCCAATTTTCTTAATCTTCTTAAAGAATCAACTTTAATTTTGTTAATTTTCCCTATTGTTTCTTATCTCAATTTCATTTATTTCTGCTCTGATCTTTGTGATTTCATTCCTTTGGGAATAGTTTGCTGTTCTCTTTCTAGTTCGTCCAGCTGTGTTGTTAGGTCACTGATTTTTCTTCTTTTTAATGTAAGCATTGAGAGCTATAAATTTCCCTCTCAGCACTGCCTTCCTGCATACCATAGGTTCTGATATGTTGTGTTCTTGTTTTCAGTTGTTTCAAGATATTTATTGATTTCTCTTGCAATTTTTTCTTTGACCCACTGATTATATGAGAGTGTGTTGTTTAATCTCCATGTATTTGTGAATTTTCCATTTTTCTGCCTGCTATTAATTTGAACTTTATTCCCTTATGATCTGAAAAAGTGTTTTGTATAATTTTGATCCTTTTTAACTTATTGAGCTCTGTTTTGTGACCCAACATATGGTCTATCCTGGAGAAAGATCCATGAGTACTACTGTTTGGGGGTACAATGCTCTGAGATCGTCTGGTAGGTATAATTCATTTATCCTATTATTCAAACTCCGTTTCTTTATTGATCCTCTGCCCAGATGTTCTATCCTATAATGGGAGTGGTGTATTGAAGTCTCCAAATATGGTAGAGACATCTATTTCTCTGTTCAATTTTGCCAGTGTTTGCCTCATGTAATTTGCAGCATCCCTGTTAGGTGCATATACATTTTTATTATTTTTTCCTAATGACTTGTCCCTTTTATTATGTATAATGTACTTCCTTGTCTCTATAATAACAGCTTTGCTTTTAAAGTCTATTTCATTTGATATAAGCATAGCTACTCTAGTTTTCGGTTATTGCATGTGTATAATATATTTTTCAGGGCTTTTACTTTCAATCTAATTTTATACTTGGGTCTAAGGTGAATCTCTTGTAGACAGCATATAGATGGCTCATATTTTTTTATCCATTCTGCCAATCTGTGTCTTTTGATTAGGGAGTTTAATCCATTAACATTCATTAATGTTATTACTGTAAAGGTAGTTCTTACTTCATTTATTTTGACCTTTGGATTTTATCTGTCATATTTATTTTCACCACTCTTTTTATACTTTTAGTTACTTTACTGATATAATCTAATTTCTAGATTTTCTTCCAAATCTCTCTCGTCTCTTCTTTTCAGGCTATAGCACTGCCTTTGGTATTTCCTACAAAGTCAGTCTTTTGGTTACAAACTTTCTTAGTTTCTGTGTACTGTGAATATTCTAAACTTACCCTCATTTTCAAAAGATATAAGATTTTTTGCTGGCAGTTTTTCTCTTTCAGTACATTAAATATATCATAGTATTGTCTTCTTTCCTCCATGGTTTCTGATGAGAAATCAGTGCTTAATCTTCTGGGGAATTCTTTGTATGTGATGAATCCCTTTTCTTTTGCTGCTCTCAGGATTCTCTCTTTATATTTGGCATTTGACATTCTGATAAGTGGTTCGGAGTAAGTCTATGTGGGAGTATGATGTGCTTCTTGGACATGGCCATCTTTGTCCTTCAATAGGGTTGGGAAATTTTCTACCAGTTTTTCTTCAAATATTCCTTCTCCCCGCTTCTCCTTTTCTTCTCCTTCTGGTACACCCATGACATGTATGCTTGCACATCTCTTGCTGTCATCTAGTTCCCTGACACCCTATTCAATTTTTTCCATTCTTTTCTTTATCCGTTTTTTTTTTTTGTATGTTCAATTTCAGAGGCCCTGTCTTCAAGTCCACTAATTCTTTCCTTTGCCTCTTCAAATCTGTCATATGCCTTCAGTGTTTTATACATTTCATTTATTGTGTCTTTCATTTCCATAAGATCTGATATTTTTCTATGGATGCTTTCAAATTCTTCTTTGTGCTCATTCAGTCTTAATATCCTTAATGTCTTTAGCCATCTCATTGAATTTATTTAGATTTGTTTGAACATCTGCGGTTAGTTTTCTCAACCCCTTTATGTAATCTGGAGGCTTGGTTTATTTCTTTGAATGGACCATATCTTCATGTTTCTCGGTCTGGATTGTAATTTTTTGTTGGTGTCTCAGCATCTGATTTACTAGATTTATTCTGGGCTTGGTTTCTCTCTTTAGTCTAGGGCTTTCTATTTGATTGGTTTTGTGCTACAGCCCTTCTTTGATACTTGGTTCAACTTAATTTGGAACTTTATAGTGCTTTGTGTTTAGCCAATATGGAATTTTTCAACTTATTTTCTTCTTTTCTTGAACTGGTTGCAGAGTAGAAGCGAAGGTCACAGTTTGTACTGTAAGCCATGGAGGCCAAAGCTGCCTGCACTGACCCAGGAAGCAGTGAAACTTCTCCCACCTCTCTCTCCTGCTAGGGGTAGGGACAGAGTGGTAGCCATGTGCAGTCTGTAGTTTCCCAAAGAAACCAATGAAATTCCATGTCCCTTCCTCCCCTGCCTGAGGCTGGGATAGAGCTGCAGGCATATGCAACAAACTAAGCCTGTGGGTCAAAACTGACCGCAGGGTAGCAGATGTAGATCAAGTGGTTGAGTGCCTGCTTCCCATGTACAAAGTCCTGGGTTTGATCCCTAGCATCTCCTTAAAACAAACAAACAAAACAAAACAAAAAAATGAACGAACCAACTCTTACTGGTGTGTGGATATAGCTCAGTGGCTGAGCAGCTGCTTCCCATGTATGAGGTCCTGAGTTCAATCTCTGGTGCCTCCTAAAATAAAACCACAAAAAACAAAAAACTGACCACAGTTGTCTAGACTGATGAAGCACTGACCCCCTCCCTGCCATGGATGGGGATGTAGCCTCAGGTCTGCACAATAATCTTACCCATGAGAGCCAAAAGTGACAACAGTTTCCTGGAGAGGCTGAGGGTGCACTGTCTTTCTTGCTCTGTCAGAATCAGGGTTGAAGCCACAGGAGTGCCCAACAATTTAGTCTGTGTGGGCCAAAAGCAACTGCAGTTGCCCAGACCAGCTGAGGAAACACTACCCCACTCCTGTCCTACTGGAGGGGCAGGGTGTAGCCATAGTTTTGCTCAACAATCTAGTCCGTGCAGGCCAAAAGTGATTGCAGTTACCCAGAGAGGCTGGCAACTTTATTCCCTGCTGGAAGTGGGGCTGGAGCCCAGGCTAGGAGAGCAATCTGACCTGGATGGAAAGGAGCCAGTCCCTAACATCACAGTAATTTTCAGTCAGGCATACTTCCCCTGGCCAGGGGCAGAGAAATAAAGGAGGCCATTGGCTTCCTTCCAACTTGAACAGGTTCAAACTTTGGCTGTTCCTATGATTGGACTTCAGTTAGCCAAATTTACTAATCAGTAGCTGAAGTTGGTGCCTGACCGTCTCTTCCTCCTCCATTGTTGAGAAATGGAGCTTCCAACTTCAGCCACGGAACAGCTCCTGAGATGGCTCATGCTGTCAGCAGGGGATGGGCATCAGCCTCCATGGCATGGAACACTCTACTCAGGATCTTCTCTGCACGTGGGCAGTCTCCTCCTTCCATTCTTTCAAGGATGTTTCAAGATGCTCTTCTGGTCTGGTTCCCCCAAACAGTTGCTTTAGATAGCTCTGGGAGATTACTTTCTGCCCTGTAGCATGTGCTGACTCTTGGAACTCCTTACTCTGTCACCATCCTGCCCTTCCCCCAGCTTGTGCCTTTTGACACCTGCCATTGGTCCAGTCTATCAAAACCTGTTCCAGATAATTTATCCCATTTTCTCCAGTGACCTGGGAGATCCTGTCTTGCTATCTACTGTATGCACAGGAACTACCAACTTTTATACCGGTCCAGGCCTGGGGAAGTGGGTTCTTTTCAGGTCCACTCTATTCTAGCCCATTCTCTTCCTACAGTTGTGGGCCATTTCCAGCACAACTCCTGCCATCAGAAAACTCTAGAGCAGAAGTGGACACCAGTCTCCATAATTGAGTACTAATCCCATTTTCAAAGAAAGCTGTTTTAGTTTCCTTGGCTGCTCAACCAAATACCATACAGTGGTTGGGCTTAAACAAGGGGAATTTATTTGCTCATGGTTTTGAGGCTAGGAGAACATTCAAGTCAAGACATCATCAAAGTGATACTTTCTCCCTGAAGACCATGGCCTTCTGAGGCTGGCTGCCAGCGATCCTTGGCTTCTCTGCCACATGGCAAGGCATGTGGCAGCACCTGCTGAGCTTTCCCTTCTCTTCCATGTTCCTCTGATTTCAGCTTCTTGCTTCCATGGCTTTCTCTCTCTGTGTCTGAAATTCATTCTCTTTTAAAGGACTCCAGTAACAGGATTAAGAACCATCCTGATTGAGTTGGGCCACATCTTAACCAAAGTCGCCTCATCAAAAGGTCAATTTAAAATGGGTGCACACCCATAGAAAGGGATTAACCAAGTCTGCACAAGCAGAGCTCTTCTAAGAACCTTACTGTGCTTTGTCTCTGATGGTAGCACAAGGTGCTCTTCAGGTTCTGAGGCATTGGAAGCGTCTAGCAATGTGTCGGCATACCAGACCCTCTTTCTTCCAATCACCCCTGTCCTCTGTGACTTTCTTTGAGCCCTTCTACATGGTCTGGTAAGGAGGCACTGCCTTTTCCTTTCTCCAGAGGGAAGATGCTGCAACTGCCTGGAGGCCAGAT
Source organism: Dasypus novemcinctus (assembly GCF_030445035.2). NCBI lineage: Eukaryota > Metazoa > Chordata > Mammalia > Cingulata > Dasypodidae > Dasypus > Dasypus novemcinctus. The sequence goes on along the minus strand of NC_080687.1, from coordinate 2,400,555 downwards.
AACGGACCTCGTTGCCTGTTTCAGTCCTCTCTTTACACAGTTTGAGTCATGAGAGGCAGGGGTGAGTGTTTTGATATTAGCAGGTGACAGGTTTTGCCATTCTTTAGAAAGCTCTGAAGAAAGGTGTGGCCCAGATGCCTGAATCTGGTGCCATTTCTTTTCAAATCAGGTCATTCCATGGGCATCCCAGTGCAATGCTGGCCGAACACAAAGAGAATTGAAGTGCTGGGTTGCTGGTATTACAGTGATTTACTCAGAGTCGATCTGAGTTCTTTGCTCAAGGAGGGCCACAAATTCATGCCACTTTCTGGGCTTTATTGTTTATTCCACAGCAATCCAAAAATAACCTTGCATCCTTGGAATTTTTATTTCCTCTTCCCAGGAATGCTTTTCAAAACAACTCATTTTGTGAAACTGATAAAGTTTAAGGATGGTTTGTGGGCATAAGAGCTTAAAGAAATTATTTTTCTTGTAGCTGAAAACCCTTTCTTCTACTTCAGCCCTGAACCCATCATAGCAGCCCAGGGCTTTGAACTGTCCCGGCCCCTCCTTACTTCCTCGATAAGCTTCCAGTCGTGTTCCTAATTAAAACAAATCTTCCGGCCACAAAACTAACCAGAGGCTCCTACTTCATTAGTCAAAGCATTGTTTTCAGCTGTTCCTACCTAATATAATTAAGTCAATTGTGTTCAGTGTCTTCCTAAGGTCAGGCGTGGACTAGACTAGACATGGGGGAGGAGAAAGATCTGCAAGAACCAGGTAAATGTGCCTTTCAGGAACACAGAATGCTCTGGAGACTGATCATATAACTAGGTAACTTTAATATGGGCATGATATTACTTCTTATAAAATCAATATAAAGAATAGGAGAGATTATGCTCTCATAAAAAAATCAGGGACAATTTAAGAAGTGGAATTTGATAGTAAAACCCAGAATAATGGGTAGAATTTTGATAGGCGCAGTTTGGTAGGGGGATAGGCTTTAATTTAGATTGAAAATATCATGCTTAAAAATGTGGGGATGGTGATAAGTTTGTCCAGTGAGCTGCCCTTGGACTAGAAGCCTAAGACCAGTACTGCTCCGGAAAACAAAATGGCGCCCACCCTGCTGCCAGGAGGGGCCCCTTTCTGAGAAAGGATTTTACATAAGACAAAAGAAAAATGACCTGCCAGGTCAACTGTTTGACCTAGTTTGGATCCAGTAGAGACAGCTTATCAGAACGGACAAGTATACCGTACTAGCCAGTGTATATCTGCTCCACACATTCTAAGGCAGGAAACTTACAATCAGGTGATGGGATCACTCCCCCCTGGTTTCTGCTTCTGTCCTACATCAGCTTACCCTTTCCACTCCCTTGGTGGAGTTCCGGACCAACTGCTTTGGGTTTGGCCCTGCCCAATGTGAAAACTGTTGCCCAAATAAACTTTTAACAAAAAATTTTAAATGTCTCAGCTTCCCTTTGACTTGATATACTCCAGTTAGAAGATGAAGGACACTGTGGCTTTCTTATGGTTATTGAAACACTGGTTATTGCCTCTAAGGTGTTGCTACTCTAAGCGCCTACAGCTTGTTGGGGACACAGATGCTCAGGCCCCACCTCAGACCGGCTGAGAGGTCTGTATTTAGCAGTGCATTTCTTACCCATGTCAAAGTTGGATAAGCACTGCTTTAAGGGGTTCAGTATCTAACCAAGTTATCTTTAGTTCCATTGTATCTGATAAACACTCAAAGGGTAGCTGTTTTAAACCAATGTAAATACACATCTTAAAGCTTATAAAGTGAGCTAAGCTAGGGGGTTTGGAGGGATGGCAGCGAGAGTGGTGGTTCCCAAAGTTGAGCGAGAGACAGGGACACCCTGAGGCTTGTTGAAGCACCAGTTGCTGGGCCCGCCCCATCTGTTTCTGATTCAGTAGGTGCCATGTGGGGCCAAGACTTTGTGTTTCTACCAAGGTGACACCAACGCTGCTCACACACAAAACTGCTACTTCAAATGCTCCAAATGTATTTCAAGTCAATAAATAATAAAAACTCTAATTTACAACATTGTCTTATTAGATAAGATTACTAGGTAAATTCAATGTTCTAGACAGAACTACAAAAACAATGGTGGGTGGTGGCTATGGGTCCCTGCCTCCCACCCACGCTCCATTTCCCTCCCCTTCTCACTGGATCCTGCCTCTTCTCTATTTTCTTATTTTCCACAAGGACTGGTGATACATGGCAATGAGTGAGAAGGAACAAAGGAGAATAAAGAGTCAAGAGCATCAGGAAATGTGCTGATCCGACACACAGGTTGCCCACCACCCTAAGAGGCACTTTCAAGATTATTGGAGATGACCTCCCAAATCACTTGATGCTCTCCATCTTCTCCTAAAGGCTTTCAGGGGACTTGCATGTTTTCGCATCCAACACTAAACCATTTAGGTAACAAGGCAGTAAGTATCTAGTACTGTTACCTGGTGGAGGTACAGTTTCAAGTGATAGAAGGAGAAAAGAGAAAACTTTGGTGCCTGGAAAAGTGAGAGGCATGCCATGCCCCGAGAGAAGAATCCAAGGATGCAGGAGAAATAAAGGATACTGATTATGCAAGAGAAGACAGCTGAGATCGCAGTGGCCTGTGGGAGGACCCGCCAATATAAGGAAAACCTTGACTACTTATAGTTTTTTTCTGGTTTGGTCATATTATCATCGTTAAATTATCAACATTTTTTTCTATTGGAGAATTCCCATAGAAATGTCACAGACACATAAAACTCACTAAATTCACAGTTGACTTAATTAAACTCTATCCATCTGTGCACATTATCATGATTAGTGACACAACATCTATCCAGATGAATCACAAATGTCTCTGCATCCACCCATGGCCTAAATTAAGACCTAGAGAAGCCCTGGAATCAAAAAAGACTGTTATTTAACTTGACATCCTTCTAACCACATGTAATTCAACTAGCAAAACACAACAAGAAAACAAACACACCAATAAAAACTGCACCCAAGATTTGAAGTGCCACCACCAAAAAGATATACAAATGGTAAATAAGCACATGAAAAGATACTCAACATCATTAGTCATTAGGGAAATGCAAATGTATACCATGGTATATTGCTATACAACCATCAGAAGGTCTAAAATTGAAAAAGACTAACCATACCATTTGTTGGTGAGGATTTGGAACTCTCATTTTTACTGATCAGAATGTAAATAGTTCAATTGCTTTGGAAAATGGTTTGCTGATCCTTAAAAATTAAGCATACCCCTACCATATGATCCAGCCATTCCAATTCAAGAGAAAAGAAAGCACATGTTCATGCAAAGACTTCCATGTACATTTTACAGTAGTTTTATTTGCAATCGCCAAACCTGGAATGACCCAAATGTCCATCAAGAGGTAAGTGAATAAACAAAACATACTATGTCCTTACAATGAAATGCTACTCAGCAATAAAAAGGAATAAATTATTGATACACCCCAAAAATGGTTCAATCTCAAATTATCCTGAATGAAAGAAGTTGAAGGAAAAAAAGAGTTCAATTTGTATAATTCCATTTACATAAACTCTACGAAATGCAAACGCCTCTAAGTGAAGAGATCAGCAGTTGCCTGAGACGTGGAGGATGTAGAGGGGCAGCTGAAAGGGCTTATTACCAAGGGCCAAGAGGGAGCCTGTGGGGACGACGGGAGCTCCATCTTCACTGGAGAGCTGCGTGGGTGCAGACGCATGTCAAGACTCATCCGGGTATTCACTTTAAACAAGTAAACATAAAGCGGTTAAAAAGTAACTGTGTCACTATTTTGTTGGTGCCACAGACACATTCAGGTTGAGCTACCTGGAATCTGTTTCCAAGTCCTCCTAAGCCTACCTCATACCTTTCTCTTGTTCCACCCCTTATTTCACCCTAATACCACCGCTTAATTCAGCATCTCCTGAGATGTCATCATAGTGTACATCAGGTATCATTTCAGGCTAAACCAAGAAAATGAGTCTCTTTTCTGCCCAAGACTCTTGACCTCTGAGTTCTCCTTCCAGCTGAGGCCCCATCCTGCGGAGAGGCAAAGTTAACTGTGTTTCTCTCTCAGCTGAAGCTGTACCTTTATCTCCAGGAAGAAGCCTCAGGGCTATGCATGGCTTGCCAAGCCCCAGGCGCCGCTTCTGCATCCCTTCGACAGCCTGTCCAGCCACGCTTCAGGCGCACAAACTGTCCAGGACGCCAGCTGTCCGGGGCTCTCCCACCACCGCGGGCTGGCACCTGCCGATGCGGTTGCCTGGCGTTGTGCATCTGCCGTTGTGTCACGGTGGGCTCCCAGAGGCCCCCAAACCTGCTTCTCATTCCCCTGGAGGCTCAGAGCCAGTTTTTCTTTTTCTCAGTCTTGCTTTTCTACGGTTGCGTTTATCTCCCTTAACTCCTGCATTTTAATGAAGGATTGCAGTGAGCTCCTGGAGAAAGGTGCCCCATTTTTCATCCCTCGATCCCTGGGTGATGCTAACATGTCAATAAACGATTACACAACTGAATTAACAGCTAAGCATAACTCGAGGCTTGCCAGTTCATCTAGCCAGGCATTAACTGCACATGTAATTCTTCATGAGTCACTCGCTTCAGCAAAAAGAAGGATGTTGTATACTCTTATGTTTATTTCCAGAAGTTACAAATGAGCTGCTTCTCCCTCTTTAAGGAATGTGAAATAGTCCAGGCAGCTTCCAGGGAACTCTGCTTTATTGCTTGAAGGGAGGGTAAGAACGCTGTCACAGCCCAGGTTAAATCCCAGGGCTCGGAAGCTATTAAAAATCACTTTCCTTGGAAAATACATCTTACAAGGTACAGAGAGGTAAAGTGGTTCAAGGAGTGGCCAAGGAAATCCAACCCTGAGAAAAAGCACTTTCCTCAAAAATTGAGGAAAGAGGGGCAAGGCCTGTATGTGGAAAACATGCTACTTCAGTAATCCTCTTGATAGAGTTTTAAAAGATAATAATGATATTCTTTCCTTTATCTTGCTCTTTTATGCAGGCAAATACATGCCCAATGAAAATATAATTTGAGAAAAAGACAAACCCGTATCAAGGAACTTGATTCCTTGAATGAAATCAAGTGAAGATGTTCAAACATTAGGAAACACAGCACTTACGCGAGCTAACCCTGACATTAAATGTGTCTGCAGGAGCCACATGTCGTGTTTACCGCCTCCACCCACAGGACGGACGGCCGTCCCTCTCGCAGAGACTGAATGGGTCCCGTGTGCTCACGCTAGCACAGCACGTGCAGAGGTGTGGGTGGAATAAAGCAACTTGCACGTTTTGACTTGGAATCTCACGACTCCATATCAGTCTGTTTTGAAAGTGCATGTGTCCCTAACTCCATTTCACTAAGTTATCAACTTCTGTAATGCAATCTGTTTTTAAATTAGGGATTGTCCTAAAAGGCTCCCAATAGTTAGTGACCTTTAAAAATCACAGGATGTGAACCAAATGCTTAGGACTCATTTGTCTACTGTGTTAGTCAGCAAAGGGGTGCTGATGCAAAATACCAGAAATCTGCTGGCTTTTATAAAGATATTTATTTGGGTAGAATCTTATAGTTATCAGGCCATAAGGCGTGAGCTCCTTCCCTCACCAAAGTCTACTTTCACGAGTTGGAGCAAGAGGGCTGCTGACGGCTACAAGGGTTCAGGCTTCCTGCCTCCTCTCTTCCCGGGTTCCTTTCCTTCTGGGCTCAGCTCCTCTGTTTGCTCCACAAGGCCAGCTCTAAGACTATCAGGCAAACAGCTCTGTCTCTCTCCCCGGGTTTCATTCTCTCTGGGCTCAGCTGCTCTGCTCCTCTGTGTGCTTACTTCCCGGGCTCCAGCATTAAAACTCCCACATCAGAACTCCAACTACCCCTTTTCTCTGCTGTGCAGTTTCATCTCTGAGTTCCAAAGGGCAGGACGCAACGTCCTACTGACGTGGCCCAATCAAAGAACTAATCATAACTTAATCATGCCCAGGGACAGATCAGGTTACAAACATAATTCAGTGTCTAGTTTTGGAATTCATTAACTATACTAAACTGCTACATCCATGTATAACCTAATTACAGAGTCCAAGGGAAATTTAGGAATAAGCCTAGTGTGTACAGCATCCAGTTCCTGCTAGGTGCACTATGTCAGGATCCACCCCCACCCCATGCCCTCAGCCAACATGCGATTCAGCTCCATCCTGCGGACCGAGCTCCAATGACTTTATCCTCTGCTCCCGTGGGGCCAAAACTGCACATCTTCCCCAGGAGCCCAGGCAAGACTCTCCTTCCAGAGCCATGGTATGACGTAGGCAGGGGTGAGGACGAGGTGAAGAGCATCTGCTGAGTGGATTCCCCTTCCTCGCTCACAGGCACTCACGAAACGCTGTAAGTGTGTGAATGCTGCAGTCGGGACCCGAGCTGAGGGGCCGTGTCCTCACCTCGGCGTGCTGACTCCTGGCCTCCAACGTCTGGCGCAGGAGGAAGGCCGGGCTGCTGCCGTGCCTTGGCCCTCAATGCAGGCACATTCTCTGGTCTAAAATCAGTTTAGATTTCTGGGCTCAAGCACACAAGACACTACCACCCTTGTTGGTCAACAGGTACAAACTTCACAAAACTAAAGGGAGCGGTGATAACCCAGAATGCCTCTTTTTTGTGCATAACCTTTCAGTGGAAAGTAAAGAAAAGCTACGAGGAGGTTTATAAATGCTCAAAAACTTCTTGCTCCATACTCCCGTGGTGGTGGAAAGTCTATTTGATAAAAAGCAGAACCTATCTGCTTCGTATCATCCAGACGTATTATTGCTAACTTGGAGGAACCAGTTAGGCCCCTCCAAACATCTATAACGCAGTTCTTGGGGCATCGTACACATGAGAAAGGTAGTCACAATATTTCCTTATATTTCTATCAGGGTACTTTCCTGTACCCAAAACACTGTTCAAAGTTAAAGGCAGTTTGGCCTTTTTTGTTTGTACTAAATTCGGTAAGATTATGATACATATTCTGGACACTTCTGTAAGCACCTCAATTCCTGACACATATCAGGGATTCAAAAAGAATTAAAATATTGTTATGGTGAATATTTTTCCTACCTACTCCCAAAATTTAAGAAAGGTGAATATGGCTGTATAAAATACATAATATTTAAATTTAAAGTCCTAATTTCTGATACATCATGTATTCAATTAGTTGAATGTGAAAAAAGCACAACACCTAAAGAGTGGCAAAGTAATTTCCTTTTCCTTTCCTCATATAAGTAAACAGAATCCATGTAATCTCGGCCTTCCAGGAAGGGTTTCTCACTTAGCAAAGGGCTAGCAGAGTCTTTATGACCTATTTTTATTGAGATTGACACATTCTAACTCTTTTATTTTTATCACAATAATCTCTTGTCATGCCCCTACAAGTTATGAGTCTTCCCAGAGAAGGAAATGTCATCCTCCAAAGTAGGACCTTAGTCCAAGACAAAATTTTCCACCCCAGGGTGGTGGAGAGGCAGAAAAATATTCCAGGAGAAATAAAAGGAGTCACATTTGAGGTCGTTTCTCCCAGTGTCACCGCAGGATTGACCTGAGAAAAGGTCACCAAATGCTTAAAGACAGGGTATTTGTTGAACTGAAGCTATGGAACATTCTCTATGAGGTGACGATGCCTTCTGCTAATAAATTTTGTCAACATCCAGATTTTGCCCAAATTCAAGACCTTGTTAGGATCTTCCCATCACATAGGAGGGCTGTCAAATTTAAGAATATGGACAGCCCAGCCCTTGTGATGATGATAAAGGACTATTTCATATCAATGATGTTATTAACTCATTAGAATTGTATAATTACTAATCAAGCAAGAAAGCAAAACTTTGAATTTGGAACAATTGGAGAATGAGAAATTATATCCTCTTTGCCCATTTTCCCTCCTCCACACCCACACTCTCAGCTCTAGTATTCCCATTCCAAACACTACGTCTGCCCTGGTCCTTCACTCCCTCCACCATTTCATCTTCTTCTCTGGCTGGTTTTCAGCTTGAGAAAGTCTTTCCCAAACAACCTTCGGCATGGTGGGCTCGCTACACGTCTGTCACGGGGTTGACTGTATAATATGACAGTTAATGCTTTAGTCACCTCTGCATCTCCCCCCCTCACCAATCAGATATTATTATCTCTGTGTCTATAATGCCTTGCAGAGTTTCTGGTACAAAGAAGATTCTTGGGAAATATTTTTAGAATGAAGGAATAAATACAAGAGTGGAGAGGCCGGAAAGACAAACCTCACCTACTGCTTTGCCTCGGATATTTCATGACCTTGAACTTGGTATTTAGCATGGAAGAGGAGGCCAGGCCTAAACCTACAGCTGAAGTCTAAAGAAAGAAAATTAAGCAAGACTCTCTTTCCAAAAGAAGTCAAAGATAAAGTGGCACGTTATTGGCTGTATCACCGTGCCCTAAGCATTAGGAAGAAAATTTTCCCCTCAGTAAAATCAACCTGAGCATGATGTGTGGAAAGGGAACCATGTACTTCCATCCCACTGCAAACTACTAACTGATTGCTGGATTATCAGACCTGCACTCTTCTGGTTTGTGTCAACACAGAGAGAGAAACATGGATGAAACTTGGAAATCTTAACAAAATAACTGTTGACTGTGTTTTAATAGGCAGTGCCTGAAGACTAAAGCCTAATAAAATGTGTGCACACTTTTTTTTGGTTTGGTTACTAGTCATTTATTTACATTTTTATCAGATTTAGAGAGGATAAATTACTACCCACATCCCCAAGAAAAAGTACTTGAAAAACCTTGCTCATTCTTATTTTTCCTTCATGGGAGAACAAACTTTACAGCTTTGGTATGGAAATTACTGGGTTTCACCAAGAGAACAACACAGCCTGGAAATAAAAAGCGCCCGATGATCGCGACCTGCTGGGCCCGTGCCACATGCGCGTGCCCTGGCTGGACGCACGCTTCCCGCCCGTCCGTCACGTTGCGACCCCTGCTCCTCGGGCTCCGGCGCCTGCTGACCGCTGCCCTGCTGCTGGGCCTGCACCGTGCCTGGCCACCAAGGCCCAGGACCTGTCCGTGAAGGGACTGGCCACGGGTTTTACTAGTGATGGACTTTCACCTGGGAAAGGAAACAAAGGACATGATGACAAAGCGGTTAACGAGAGAGAGACCAGGGCCAGGACCAGGGCATCGAGGCGGATTCTTGAGAAGCAAATTTCCAAGGCCTCTCATAGGCAGCATCGCATGCAACGAGCCATTCGCTCTCACACCAGCCAAGAGTGGGTGCACATGCTAAAATGAGGTTTTGGTTAAAAAATCCTCTTCATTGAAGAACTGTAAAACAAAGCCTGCTGTGGTGAACGTGTGAATTCTCAAGTCTAGGTTCAGAAAGGCCACGGTAAATCTGATTAAATAAATAGCAGAGCCATCTTATCTGAAAAGATGTGTGTTTTCATACCGGATGCCTGAACTACTGTCATTTTGTAAACTTGCTCTTGGTGCCTGTGTAAACTCACAAATAAAGACATCTTACATGGATCACTTAGCATAGTAAAAGGATGATCTTATTAACGAGTTTCAATCGGACCTCTCTGCAGTATTTTCCCAGGGCTTTTCGTGAAAGCAATGGTACCCTGAAAACTGCTGAGTACAATTCCAGCATTGCTGTTGCAAGCAGATCATTACTTCATCCAATCTGAAGAACTGATTAATCAGTATGGAATGGAAAACCCGCGCCCCAGTTGAAAGGTTCCATACGCTTCAGGGTGTTCTCATGGGATCAAGCCCCAGCAGATATGGATCAACCAAATATCAATAAATTCAAAATCAACTTTATTTCCCCTAATATTCAAATACAGGTCTCACTGTAAGATGTAACATATTCAAGAATTTGAAAACGGATTTACACTGAAAAGCCTTCTTTGTTTCTTCACTTAGGTTGCATCTTATATACCTGGCCTATCTTGCCTAGTAAACCACAAGCATTTGATTTCCTCAGTTTAGTTTAGCTCTGTCCAAAGAAATAAGTAAGATGTGGGCCTTATGTGTAATTTTAAATTTTCTCATAGACATATGTAAAGACACTTTGAACAGGTGAAATTAATTTTAGTAATCAATTTTATTTAAACCACGTCTAAAATATCGTTTGAAAATATAAGCAGTTTTAAAATTTATTGGTGAGGTATTCTTCATTCAATTTTTTGTGTGTATGAAGCCTGGGAAATCCTGTGTACGCACACGCACAGCTGCCCTCAGCCTGGCCCAGACACACTTCAGGCGCTGACCTGCCGCGTGGCGAGGGGCCAGCCTATTGGACAACACAGCTCTAGGGTGACAAATATCACTGGAAATCCCACAGGGAATCTCTGAGGGCGTCCTTACGCACTGTGCGGAGAAAGGCGACTTTGTTGTTTCGGTGGCTGTTAGTAAAATCGCGCTCCAGTAGGTGTCCCCTGCTGCTCAGCGGCGGTCCTGACCCACGCCCGCCTTCTCCCGCCGCCTTGCTCCCCTCGCAGCAAACTTCATGAAGTCATGGGGACCTGGAGACGATGGGGAGCGGGCGGCCCTGCCCCTGACCTGCTCTCAGGATGAGCTCTCAGGCTGCGGACCAAGAAGCTCAGAGCTGCCGTCCTCTGCTGGCCATCAGGTCCCCAGAGCCGCTCAGGGCTGCCGTCCTCTGCTGGCTGGCAGGTCCCCCAGAGCCGCTCGGGGCTGCTGTCCCCTGCTGGCCATCAGGTCCCCCAGAGCCGCTTGGGGCTGCTGTCCCCTGCTGGCCATCAGGTCCCCAGAGCCGCTCGGGGCTGCCGTCCCCTGCTGGCCGGCAGGTCCCCAGAGCCGCTCAGAGCTGCCTTCCTCTGCTGGCCAGCAGGTCCCCCAGAGCCGCTCGGGGCTGCCGTCCCCTGCTGGCCATCAGGTCCCCAGAGCCGCTGGGGGCTGCCGTCCCCTGCTGGCCGGCAGGTCCCCCAGAGCCGCTCAGGGCTGCTGTCCCCTGCTGGCCGGCAGGTCCCCAGAGCCGCTCGGGGCTGCTGTCCCCTGCTGGCCGGCAGGTCCCCAGAGCCACTCGGGGCTGCCGTCCCCTGCTGGCCATCAGGTCCCCCAGAGCCACTCGGGGCTGCTGTCCCCTGCTGGCCGGCAGGTCCCCCAGAGCCACTCAGGGCTGCTGTCCCCCCATTGCTATCAGGTCCCCTGGAGCCGCTCGGGCCTGCCATCCCCTCATTGCCATCAGGTCCTGCAGAGCCGCTCGGGGCTGCCTTCCTGCTGGCCAGCAGTTCTCTGGCTAAAATGCAGGTAACGCTGAGCGAGGGGCTACCAGCACTGCCAACTCCATGCAGTATTTGTGAACAGGAAGTCAGCTTACTTTCCTCCCAGCTAAATTATCTTTAAGAGTGCCAGCTAGGGGAAGGGGAGACTGTTCTTTTCTTTCTTGCTGTTTTATTTTCCACCTTGTTGAGACTGCTCCTTGTTGATTTAGGAGCATTTTCCAGGGGCTGGCCTCAGACTGTGCGGAGCTGGTGGCAGAGACGGAGGGCCTGGGGGGGTGGTTGGGGGGTAAGGGGCCAGGCAGGCCCAAGGTCGGGATCTCCAAGTCGCCAAGGCCCGGTCTTCTACGTACCTGCTTTGATTCCTCAAGGGAAGCAGCAGCTCGTTTGGTTTATTTCTACCATGCTAGATGCACCTTACGGGAATGTGGACTGAAGAGAAGACACCCATGCACCCTCCGTATTAGCTCTACCAAGGCCAGTCTGACATGGGACGTTGGAGGTGGTACCACCGGGCTAATCTCGGCATTTTCCAACCAGGATACTGAGCCCGTGGAGGTGAGGAGACTATTCCAGAGCCATGAAACCAGTTAGGGGCCAGGCCACCGCACCAGGTGCTGCTGTGGGGGGGTCGGGGGCTCAGTAGTGAAGCCAGCCCCAAACTGGAGGCAAAGCTGGGTCAGAGTTGCAAAGTCAACCCCAACTCAGTAATCACAGACTTGGGGATCGCTTACCTCAACTTGTACCCTGGTCTTTGCATTATTTTATGAACACACCAAAAGAAATAAGATAAATAATCAAGCTGTAAAAACTGGATGCAATGAAACTAAAAATGTGGTTTTAAGTGCTGACTTTGTAGGCAGCAGGGCTAGCCTTTTCTCCCCCTAATCCTAAGAGATCATTGGAGGCTCACCCTTTCTTGTGATCTGGGCAGCCAAAAATTTCCAAAGAGAAATTTGCATTTCCACTGCCTGCCCTCCAAGACTTGAGAGTGAAAGCCAAGTTCTGACGCTGCAGTCTTGGGGGAGAAGGGCAGTTTTACACGGGGCCAGGTGTGGTGGCCTGGACACGAGCAGATACAAAGAGAAGGCAGGAGAAAGGAAAAACTCCTTGGTGCTGTCTTGCATTGTTCAGGTTCGCTTTCCTCTAACTTTCCAGATGGGGCAGAAGATTCTAGAGGGTCAAGTAGAGGAATCACATATCAAGCTAAAGATTCATGGAGCGATTTTCCCTGCCAGAAGAGAGGGGTCCAGCAAGGGGGGCCGTGTGCTGACCTGGGGGGCCACAGTTACAGGCCTCTGCACTCCTCACGCCCCGCCCAGCTGAGTCCCCGTCTAGGGCAGCATGTTTCCCTCGCACCACTGTTAAAGCAATCGCTGGGGAAGGGGCTTTCTCCCGGAGCTTGCGCTTCTCACTGTTGACCCTCGACAGGCTACCCACTGCCCTCGTTTCCTGTCTGTAACTCCAGACACTTCCCGACTCTAACACAGCAGCTAAAGTGATCTTTCCAGGACACGAATTTGCATCGTTGGATGTGAAATCATGCAAGTCCCCAGAAAGCCTTTAGGAGAAGATGGAGAGCATCAAGTTTACACACGGCTTTCTGCAGGTGTTTATCAAGAGCCTTGAGACTTAATGGGACTTTGCTAGAATCAAATACATTGTTTGTGTATGTGTTTTACAGACTAAGAGGCATATGAAAACTTTTTTTTCTTTTCAAGCTGCACTCAAAGGTAGGCAAGGAATACTGTTAAAAAGACATCATTTTTTTCCAGGAGAGAGGCCCCCCTCATGTGGCCGTGGCTTCCTGTGTGGTTTCTGATGTGGGGTCACGGTCTGGTTTCATCTTACTCTTCAGATCTAAGGAGATTCTGAGTGATAAAAAATATGGGAATTACATCCATGTTGGAAGAAGATGAGTTCACTGAAGAGTGAGCACCAGCTGCTATTAGAGGAGTTAAAAAAAACAAACTGGAGGCATTTCAATAGTGAATGAATCTGATTAAAGAGCGACTTTCCCGCACATCTGTCTTACTACTACAGATTCCTGGGAAAGTCTCTTATCACTATCCTTTAATTGCTTCTAAATTAATTTATAAATCGATTAACTTTAAAACTAAAAACATTTAAATTTACACTTCTATTTCACACCAAAGTTCCACAAGTGAGGGCTTCTTCGCCACATATTTGCCAATAAGAGACAGCTCGAAAAGAAGACTGGCTTTGAATTTCTGGCCTAGTTCTAAAGGAAAGCTTCTAAACATTGTTAATATTTTCTGAAATAGAGATGAACTACAGCATATTCGGGAAATGGTCAGTTTTGTGTGTATGAAGTGGCTAGGGTGGAGCGATCCTGGCGACTATAAGAAATTACTGCTGAAATGCGGACGTTAATTCTTAAATGTTTTTGACATAAGATTCCAGATAAACAGATCTTAAAATAACATAATTTCTCTACTTACAGGCTATTTTTAATCCTTACAAGTCTCAACAAGCATGGTATTTTTAAACCAGGAAGATGGAAAAAAAACATTTTTATTTTTAAATTGTCCTTGGGAGTTTATTTTCCTCATAGCTGCTTCTCTTGGGTACATCTAAGTTTTGTAAGTGTTTTCTAGGTTGATAAAGAAGACTACAGTGAGAGAAGTCTAGTAAGGGGCAGGGTAAAATATCATAGCCTAAATACATATTTTTATACTCACACACTTGCATTTGTCTAACCTTTTGATCTGCAGACTTACGGTGATGGTGAAATAACCCAAGTGGTGGATAACAGAAACGTGGGAACTGAGACTTCCCAGGGGGCAACAGCTCATTTCCAGTAAATCCTTCCTTTTCACACTATTTTAGAGAGAGCTGTAAGAGAGAGAAAGCTGGTCGAAAACAATGACCAAAACTGATAATAAAATATATTTGTCATTTAGGAAATTAAGTTAAGAATTTAAGATATTTTATACTGGAGTCTTTCATTAAAAAGCAAACAGCTAACAGATGAAGATATCAGAATATAGTTTCAGCATAAGGTAGTATTTCTGTTTTGCACACTTAAATTATTTAAATCAATATTTTAAATGCTATCAGTTCATGAATATCCTATTAAAAGGTGGTGAAATAATTCAGATTTAAAAGCTTGCCTATAGCATTGATCACTAACACCAAGAGTTGCCAAAGCTTAGAGAGAAGGTCTCCCACATATGGTTAGTACTCTTGGGAAAAGGGGTTAACATCTGGGCCTTGTTGGCAGGACCTGAGGGTGGAGTTTCTTGAGCTATTATCCTCTCATAACATCATTTCGGTCAGAGAAGAACAGGGGAAGGCTAAAGGGTGCACTTGTTTGGGCTAATTTAACAATCACGTAATAAGAGTCTACCAGGGTCCAGGCTCTTAGATTTGGCAGTGGACGAAAGAGGGAAAAACTACCTGGGTGTGGTTTATGTTCTAACTGGGAGAAATCGGCAATGAAGCAAAGCAAACATAGACTCACAGCGCGTGAGCATGTGGGATGGCGAAGGAAGCAGTGAGAACTGTGTGGGCCTAGGTCACACGGGACAGCGGCTGTCCCCAGGGGCGACGGGGAGCCCTGGAAAGTTTCAGGCAGAAAGGAGCGAGCGACAGATGAGGCCAGAGGCAGGGGCAGTCTCCAGAGAAACCGTAAAAACGCATCCAGCGGATGCTGATCACTGGACACCAGGCAAGAGGAGAGGCGCTTCCCGGGCCAGGGCGCCACGCGGGAGGCCACGTCCACGGAGGCAGGCGGACTGCGCGCAGCAGCGATGCGACTCCAGGAGGAACGACGTCCCGCTGACGTTGTAGGTGCTGGAGTGAAAACGCCCATTTTCTAACAACGGGACTAGAACCCCTTCCAAGCAGGAGCCTGAGGCTAAGTCAGAATTCAGAGGAAGTGTCTGGCCCTTCCAAGGGCTCGTGGCCATGGCCGGGCCGAGACATTTCCTAATAGAAGAGCCCACCCGAAAATAACAGCTATGACGTCGGATAAAACACAATCGAAAACCACCTGACGATCCTGCAAGATGTGCAAGAAACGGCAGATTCTGGAAGGGAGTCAAAACCGGGAAGAAAGGCCGGCAGGGTGGGCTGCCGCAGCGGCTTCCTGGCAGAGCCGCGGGGCGGGCGCTGGCGTTCCCGGAGCCTCCGGCGACGTCTGTTACGGCAGCAACGGGAATCTCGGAAAGCTGCACACACAAGTCCTGAGACAAGCAGAACACGGCAAGCACTGCTGTCCCCGAGCAGGGCGAGGGTGCCCGGTCCCGCCGCGCCCGAGCCCGAGTCCGCGCCGAGGCTCTTATTTGCGTTTTGCTTTCTCCCAGAATCATTTTTCCTCCCTTAGATTTAGTGTTCTGAGTTACTTAATGAGAACTGATTTACAGTCTCATTTTATTTTAGTATCATTTTGTATAAAAATCTTAGTGAAGAGTATAAAGTTTATAAATTAAAAAATAGGAATTATTTTAGCATTTTACAAATAAATATTCCCTCCTTAATAACTTACATCATGACAGACACACTCAAATGTTGATAAACTCCTTTTAACTTGCAGTGATACCCAAGTTTTTCTCCCCACTTTTCAACTGAACTTGTGCCCATTATTGCTACTGTGCGTTTTGTTTGGGTACATTCTGAACATACTTTTCAGTTCATTAGGGATATATATTTTATAATGTGCAGAGAAGCAGCTCGGGAAATTTATGCAGTTCAACCATCGGTGGAGCCTAATCTGTAAACACACGGATTTGCCAATGACTTACCGAGAAAGCACATGGGCAGTGTGAAAAACGCACTGCTGCTTGGCAGAATGTTTACCCTGAGTGCTTGGAAGATTTGCAGGAACGAACAGTGGGAGACATCCTCGAAAAAAACCGCGTCTTCCTCACCTCACAGGCTAAATGCAACATTTCTGAGAGCCAAACTGTGAGAAGTTCTAGTCTATTAAAGAAAGACCTTCTTCATTTATAGCCTGCACCTCTCCAGTTTTCGCAAGGGCTCATATATTTAAAAAGGTGGTTCATGGCAAAAAGGACTGAAAAATATAACGCTCTAGTTTCTCCAAGTTTCCTCCCCCTATCCCAATAATGAATTAAAAAAATTAGTTAGCAAATGTTCTAAACTCAGGTTATTGTTGTTATTTTATTTTAAAATACTGTTTCTTACTTGTGTAATCAGTAATTTCTTGAAATGTAAAAGACTGTTAATCAAAAGGGCCCTGGGAGTGGTGGTAGAAGTGACATGCAAAACACATATTTCAGTTTGTTAAAACGTAACTGGAGCATTAAAGAAAAAATTGAAAACATGATCATTAAATTTATTTGGAAGGGTAAAGAGTCCTGAATAGCCAGAAACATCATAAAAAGGAAAAATCTCCAGACTTTAAATCATAATACCTACCTATAGTGGTAAAAACAACATGGTACTGGCCTAAAAACAGATACAATAGACCAACAGAACCAAATTTATGGTTCAGAAACAGACCTTCACAGGTATGGTCAAGTGATTTTTGACTAGCCTGTCAAACACATAACTCGGACAGAACAATCCAGTCAACAAATGGTGCTGAAAGAATTGGACATGAATAGCTGAAAGAAGGAAAGAGGACCCCTATCTCATACCTTATCCAAAAACTAACTCAAAATAGATAAAAAAACTAAAAATAAAAGCAAGAACCATAAAACTTCTAGAAGAAATTATTGGAAAATATCTTCAAGACCTGGTGGTAGGTGGTGGATTTTTAAAGGAGATAAGAGAAGGACTGATTGGATTACTGATGTTTAATGTATGTAGAAGTTTTATTAGCTTTACTGTAAAATTGTGGAAATGCATAGGGTGGATGGTAACACAAAGTAACAGCTAGTTTTTAAATAGGGATGTGACTGAAAATGGTAGTCTAGTTATGTAAATACCAATTGACAGAACGCTTGAGAATAATCTAGGAACTGGATAGCACAGAAAACCAAGAGGTGGGTGAGAATTGTGTTTGATGGTAGATGCAAGAGTGTCCTTTGTTAGCTAGAACAAATGTATATCACAACTGCAGGATGTTGGGAATGCGAAGAAGAATGGGAAAAATACAGCTGGAGTGACCTATGGACTGTGGTTAGTAATAATAGTGTAATATTCTTGCATCTATGCAAAAGATGTACTGTGTTGACACTGAGGCAGTATGGAAAATGTGTGACAAATGTACACTATGGACTTGGTAACAATCAGATGATACTATTTTATCTGTAGCAAATGACACACCACATTGTGGTGTGTTGATAGAGGAGTGTTTGGGAATTCTGCCCATGTGCATGATTGTTTTATAAGTTCACAACTTCTGTCATAAAAAAATATATTTAAAAATAATAATAGGGTGGGTTGGGGTAAAAATACCCCAAGTGTAAGATAAGAACTATGATTAGTAGTAAGATTTTGACAGTGTTCTTTCATAGTTTGTAACAAAGATCTTATGACAATGCAAGGTGTTGGTGGAGGGTTGATGTATGGGACCACTGTATGATGTTATGCATGTTTGCTTTGTAAGTTCACAACTTTTACTATACACTTAATTGTTTATGTATGTTCATACATAAATGATATAAAGATGATAATAATCGGATTGGTTAGGGGAAAACTACTTTGTTTAGTAGTAATATTTTGACAATGCTCTTTAATCATTAGTTAAAAGTTTAAAAACAATGCAAGTTATTGGTGGTAGGGTGAGATGTTATATGTTTGTTTGATGTTATATTTGTTTTATAAGTTCATAACTATTATACATTTATCATGTATGTTTATGTATGAGTGATATATTTCAATAAATTTTTAAAAAACTGAACTGGAGCTTTCAAAGAGGGGGCCTTGAGGTTTTGAGTATGCTCTTTTTATTAAAATAGGACAAAGGAGTAGATCCTGCCCATTGCTGGCGGCCTCCTGGGTATTTTATAGCCTTCTGGAATGACTAGCCAATCAGAAGGAGATTTGGTTGAACACTGCAAGCCCTGTAATTTTCCCTTTAAAAATGGAACTAAATGATTGTTCAGCTTAAAACTTTGCACTGATTTTTTTTTTATCTTTTACTTTTTACACTCCAGCTTAAATCACTTAGGAGATTTTTCTAATTTACTATATTTGAATAAGTTTAATTTCCTTATTTCATATTTCAGTCTCGTACTTTAAGAGCAATGCAATTTATAGGATATTTCAATTCATGACTCTTCGGGTGGAAAGTCCTATTTAAAAATGATTATCATCATATTAGCACTTATTGGGCTAGTGTGGTAGAAGATTATGGCTTATCTCTTTGACATAACAATTTCAGAAGGGACCTATGGAGACACGTAAAAACTAATAATAAAACATGCTATTGGATGAAGGCAAATTAAAACAATGAAATAATTTGTTCTCTTCTTAGATGGTTAAAAAACCACACTACTCTCCAGGGCTGACAAGCACGAGCAGAAACAGCTCTCCTCACCAGGGGTGTAAACCGTTTTTTAATAAGAAAAAATGGAATCTGTCAAACTACATAAAACATACATACTTTGACACAGCCATTCATTTTCTAGATATCTATCATAGAATCTTAGTGGCTCATAAGTGCAAAGATATTCTTACAAGAAAGCTCATTAAGGCATTGATTATAATAGAGAAAACCTGGGGAAAATTAAACATTCATCAATCAAGGACTAAATAAATAATGGTGCGTTCATTATTTATGAATTCCAGATATAACTAAAAATAATGAAGGAAATCTGTAATGACTGATAAGTAAAAATAAAATCTCCAAGATACATTACTCAAAGAAAAACATCACAAAGCAAGACACACAGCATAATCCCACATAAATATTCATAAACACTAAAAGCCTCACAATTTAAAACTGAGTGTGTGTGCAGATGAGTGTGGGGGCCTGTGTTTGGAGGTGTGCTCTGTGCACGCGTGGGTGTGCGTGGGGGGTGCACGTGGGGGTGCACGAGGGTGTGCGTGCGTGGGTGTGCATGCATGCATGGGTGTGTGCACATGGGGGTGCATGTGTGTGGAGGTGTGCACGGGGGTGTGCACGGGGGGTGCACATGGAGGTGTGCGCGTGGGGGTGCACGTGTGGGTGTGCGCGTGTGGGTGTGCACGTGTGGGTGTACACGTGGGTGTGCACCCGTGGGGGTGCACGTGGGGGTGTGCACATGGGTGCACGTGGGGTGCCCTTGGGGGTGCTGAGATGAGCACCTGGAGGCCTCCCTGAACGCTAAGCCGTAACTGCTCCTAGGAAGAAGCTGGCCCAGCAAAGGGCTGCAGACCTGTGACCACCACCCATCCACATTACGTGGCTCTTGCGCCTTGAGCGTATACTTGTATTTATTGTATGAGTCTAAAATATTAAAATATTGATATTATTCCATTATGAAGATTTTCTACTGTAGTGCAGAGTAGTGGGAAAGAACGGCTAGCAATCATTTCCTACCTTGTCTTGAAAAGAAGTGAGTTTGAAAAATGAAACGAGTGGGGGCAGGACACTGTCAGGTTACAAAAGGAATATGACTTCAAGTCCCAACAGTGGAGGGGATGGAAGGAGAAGGAGAGATACAGCAAAATGTTCAAAATAAAGGAAAATTGGTATTTCAAGTTTTGTTCCCTTTTTCCTTTTTTCTTCTGAACAGCAAATAGGTATGGCTTTAATAAGCCAGAATAAATTAGTAAAAGGCAGGAAGAAAGTATTCCAAACAGAGGAGCCGTACATGGAGCCTTGTATAGATAGCATTGTGAGGCCCTAGGGAAAGAGGAAATTGTGTGGCCATGTGCTAAAAGGGTCAGAGACTTAGAAAAGACAATGGGTGTGAAGTGATACGGTCCGTGGAGTTAGGGACAGAGCGTGACCTTCACCCCATCTGGCGGTGGGAACCCACTGTCAGCAGGACCTTGAGAAGAGGTGGTCCACTGGGGCAGTGGGCTCGCCGTGCTGCTGGAGGTCGCACAGAAGGAAAGCCCGGGGGCAGTGGGAGCCGCAAGTCCCGCAGAACTCGGAAGGGCAGGAGGGGACGGAAGCCACGTGGCATGAAGCCGAGGCATCGCAGGACACGGCCACCGACCCACGCGGGAAGCAAGCCTTCAGCGGCTAAATCCTCCAGACAACAAACCCAGTTCGTGGTATTTGCCATGCGAAACTACGCAGACCTGCCATTCTGTTTAAAATTGAGCATTGGTTTTACTGGATCAAATGATATGTCTATGGCAATTCATTCTACTGTCATAGATCAGTTGTTATCTAAAGCACTGAAACGGAAAAAGATTCTGAAATAATATAAGCTTGAAGTATGTTTTAGTTCAGACCAGGTATGGATTGCTACAGCTTAAAACTACTTAAAATTCCAGTCCCTGAAATATATTACATTTATTAAATATAAAACTACACTTCTATATCCCAAGAAGAATAGTCGCGTGCCTTTGCTTTGGGGCTCCCAGCTCTGGGTGAGTTTACGCATGTAGATCACGACAGCACATCAAAACAGCAGCAGTGCAAACTCAATCAGACTCGCTCGGGGCAGGAAACCTTTCTCCATTCAACACTGTACAAACAACATCGTTATTGTGAATTTAATTCCTTCGGGCAGCATTAGAGGATACTAACCTTATAATTAGGAAATTAATCATAGTCCTTCTTTTGTGAAATTACATTTCCTAACGTTACTTATTTTCGTGGGCCCCCAACACTTTATATTTTAACAAGTTCAAAAGTCCACGTTAAGGGAGTGGCTGTGGCTCACACTGTTGAGCTTTTCCCTCCCACGTGGGAGGTGCCAGGTTCAGCTCCCGGTGCCTCCTGAAGAAACAAAAACAAACAACAAGCGAAACAAAACAAAAAACCAACTCGGGGAGCCCAGGTGGCTCTGTAGTTGAGCGCCAGCTTCCCACATACGAGGTCCCAGGTTCAATTCCCAGCCCCTGGTACCTCAAAGAAACCAAACGAACATGTTAATACTAAAACTACAAATGACAAAGAAACATAAGTTCCTAAGCCATGCACTTCTGGAACATTAGAAAACAGCCTGAGCTGATGACGGCTCCCAGCTGCGCCGGCGAGGAGTGCGGCGACCGGAGCGCGGGCTAGAGCAGGCTGTCCTGGCTCCCTCTTGTTAGCCCTATGGCCCGGGGCAAGTGACTTACATTTTTGAGACTCAGCTTCCACATTTGTTATGTAGAATGATAGTAAAATGGAACTTATGGCTGGGGTGAGGATTAAAAGCATTAAACTGGTGAAGGGCTTAGAAAGTACATACGAAGGGCACACACGAAGCGCCGAGCGGGCGTGTTGGTTGGCTTTGAGTCCACACTCCTCTTAAGGATGGCCCTGGGGACAAATGGTCCAGTTGTGGTCTCATCATTGCCAGGACAGAGGATAATCCAGACTTCCAAATTCCACCCAAAGCTTTACTTTTTCAAATAAAATTAAGTGAAGAATGTCTGGAATAGAGAAGATACTTAAAATTTCTTCTTAAATGAATGCTTGGAAGACTGGACTGGTGAATGACCAAATAAATGAATGAATGACATGGGGGGGAGATTTTATGGGAAGAAGAGGCTACCTTTAAAGGGCTGATCTAGGGCGGCGGACTTGGCCCAGTGGTTAGGGAGTCCGTCTACCACATGGGAGGTCCAGGGTTCAAACCCCGGGCCTCCTTGACCCGTGTGCAGCTGGCCCGTGCGCAGTGCTGATGCGTACAAGGAGTGCCGTGCCACGCAGGGGTGTCCCCCGCGTAAGGGAGCCCCACGCACAAGGAGTGCGCCCCATAAGGAGAGACGCCCAGTGCAAAATGAAGTGCAGCCTGCCCAGGAATGGCGCCGCACACACACAGAGCTGACACAACGAGATGACGCAACAAAAAGAAACACAGATTCCTGTGCCGCTGACAACAACAGAAGCGGACAAAGACGACGCAGCAAACAGACACGGAGAACAGACAACCAGGGTGGGGGAGGAAGAGGAGAGAAATAAATAAATCTTTAAAAAATAAATAAATAAAGGGCTGCTCTAACAAGTCTTTGAGGGAAGAGAGAGGATGTTGAGCTTAGGGGCTGTAAAGCCATGTTTTCTACCTTTGCAATGGAACAAAGCCCCTGTTCTCCTTGATTCTACCCTTTCCTTTTATTTTGAGTCCTCTTCTGTTACATATAACTCTATGTGATATGTATGTAGCTACATGTATATATGTTTGTGTATATATATATGGCATAAAAGCCCATATGCATATCCAAATATGTATATATGTATATAATTACACAAGTTAAAGTCTGATATGTCATATATTTGTCCTCAAATAATTATGTTAATTCGTATCTGTTGAGTCAAATTTGAAATACCCAATGGATTTTATGTACCTGCTCACTTTTAACCCTGTAAGAGAAATGCATCAATGCATTAGAAAGGCTGATGACTTTTTGTCAATCATTCAAAGTGTAAAATCCATTCCCATCAGTTTTCATAAATATCAAGAAAAACTAACCTGTCTCAGACTATATTAAAGCTGATACACAAAATTTTAGAAATCTATTAGAACTTTTCAAGGAAAGTGGAATAAAATAAAAGCTATATCAAGATCAGTATTTCTGCTTCTCTTCTTTTTTACCACTTCCCAAAATAAGCAAAAAGGTAAAACTGACTAAAATAAATTTGAATAATCTCCATTCCAGGCATTTTAGCATTTGAAAAAAATTTTTTCAGTGGTTCTCGTGCAATTATCAACAGCAGCAGCGCCGCACGCTCTGTCTGCTGAGGGGTCTCTGGGTGAAAGAACAAACGGCTCTGACGGGTGAGGCGGGCTGCGCGGCAGCAGAGGAAGCAGCACGGCCCCTCTTCCTGCTGTGCACGAAGCCTGCCCTGAGCCCGGGGCGCCGGCCTGGCCTCGCCCTCATCTGCTCCACTCACCAACCTCCAAAGGACAAGGATTCGAGGTCCAAGTGGACCCCAGGGGAGGAGCTGGCAGGTCTGACCAGGAGAAGGTGTACTTTGTCGAGTTATTTAGAGAGCACTCTTCTCTTTTAAAAGGGGTGCTTAAAAAGTAGAGTTCAATGTTCACTGAAAGATTCAAGAGTAAAGAATTGTCCTTGATTCTTTGATTCATTGACAAGACTTTCATTTTAAAGATTAATTCCTGAGTTTGCTAGTTGGATTTCAGGATCTGCCTTGCTTAGCACAAGTCAAATTTTCAAGGTTTGCTTTTTTTTTTTTACCTGTATTTCTCTTCGTTTATTTCTTTCCTTCCCCCGCCCCCCCCCCCCCATTATCTGCTCTCTGTGTCTATTTGCTGTGTGTTCTTCCGTGTCCGCTTGCAATCTTGGTGGCACTGGGAATCTGTGTCTCTTTTTAATGCATCATCTCATTGCATCAGCTCTCTGTGTGTGGCGCTGGGTGGGCTGTCCCTTTTTTCATGCAGGGTGGCTCTCCTTGTGCATGAGACTCCCCTATGCAGGGGACACTCCTGCATGGCATGGCACTCCTTGTGTGTGGCAGCACTGCACATGGGCCAGCTCACCGCACAGGCCAGGAGGACCTGGGTTTGAACCCTGGACCTCCCGTATGGTAGGCGGATGCTCTATCAGTTGAGCCACATCCACTTCCTCAAATTTTCAAGGTTTGATGATATTTTTTTCAAGAACTTCCTTATTTACTCAAATCTTTTCCCTTATATTTAATTATGTTTCTTTTCAATTTCATTATCTTTAAAATAAAAGATAATGCCATTAATTTCATAAGCATCAGCCAGAATTAAGACAAAGCTGTGAGCAAAGCTTACACTAGTGTATACACACACACACACACTATGACGTTCATGGAATGACTACTGCGTTCCACCTGCTTACTGGCCACTGTTGACAATGCCTTCCAAATAACACTGAAATAACAGGTTCTGGAGCTGTCCGGGGTGGTCTGTGCTGTCACCACACAAATGAAGAAGCTGGCCACACAGCCTGGTAGAAATAGCATGTTAAAAATAAAATAACCAATACCCTCAGATTAAAATTCATATAGCTTTGCTATTCTTCTCCTAATTGAAAATGTCCCACCACTTGAAGGAAAAATAAGTTAACATTCTTTATTACCACAAAGAACATGATATTATAGGCTGAATATTGCTTCCAACAACGCCCCACCACCCTTCTCCAAATGACTCTGACGAGTTACTTGCTTACAGATACCGTTCTGAACATTTTCCACTGTGCATTGCAAAAACAGTTCTAAACACAGAAATTTCAACATATCTTTCAAGAAAATTTGATGAAGCATTTCATGAAATATTAGAGCAAAAAAAGCATCATCAATGTTATTTTACTACCTAATTTGGTTTAGAGCAAATTATTAAATTGATTTAACACAATGAGATAAATTTGCTGCAAATTTGCTCATTAGCCACATTTTCTCCCATTTGTTCCCATGTTGAATAATTTCCAATAAATGTATATGCTTGGTTAAATTAACTAAAATTTCTATAGACTTCATAAGATATCTATAGAAACAGCTCTATATTGTTTAGACTACTTTAATTTTTAAACCAACTTCCATGGTATCATGTCTATTTGCACACACTCACACACACAATACATTTCAAATAGTCACAAGTAATTTGTTAGACAACGTTGATCCACTAAGGACCAAGTGTGATGGTTAGGCTATTGTGTCAGCTCGGCCAGGTAAATTGTGCCCAGTTGTTTGGTCAAGCAAGCACTGGGCTCACTGTAATACAAGGGCATTTATGAACTTTAGTCACCATTTACTTCACTGCAGTGGTAAATTATAGATAGCTGGTTATAATTACATCGTTCAGGGAGATTGCCATCAGCAATTACTGAGGCTTAACCCAATCAGTTGAGTGCCTTAAAAGGGGAAGTGATTGCAGCATTGAGTGAGAATTTCCCAGCTCGTCTTGGAGAGTCAATGTCAAGAACCTTCACTGGACTTCCCTGCAGCTCCTGGCTGCACCTGCCTGCAGAGCCTGGATTTGTGCGTCCCCACGGCTGCGTGAGAGACTCCTACAGAATCGCATACTACTGACAGATATCCCTTTTTGATTCTGTTTCCCTAGAGAACCCTGACTAATACACCAAGCAAGTAGGGAAAAAGGTTAAAATAAATGCCACAGTATTCAGGAATTAAAGCTTGGGCTTATATTCAGAAGAGCCCTCGGGTCCTCACGAAGAGAGCACTCATCTATGCCCACGATGCTGCCCGGGATCATTATTGGGCTCCCTACTCCAAAACTGATTATGATAAGTAAATTTAAGATGGCAGCCACACTGGTGCTGGAAAGAACAGACGGTGGAAACCTGACAGGGCTGTGAAAAGCGTCGACTTCTACCATCATTTCATATAGACTAAAATAGCTACTAACAGGTATTGGAAATTTCTGAATTTACAACTAGACCACAAAACATATTAACTGATGTTAATTCAATGCTCTGAGTTGTTAAGACAAGATTGTGTTCTCTATACTGTTTAAAAAGGTGGTAATATATAACATGTTGGATTTTCATCAAAAGAATTTCATTACAAGAAAGAAAACGCTGGCGTTTAAAACTCAGCTATGTGGAATGTTATTATCATTACTCTTAGATCTCTTTGTTCTCTAATATTCTGGGGTAACAGATTTTCCTGCATATTCACTTGTCCCTGCTGAAGCGCTTTGCTGAGGCTCTAAGGCTCGGGGCTCGGTCTCCACAGAGGACCTAGGCTTCCCTGCACATTCACTCGTTGCCCCCTGCCCTGCCTGCTAAGGCTCGGAGGCACTCGACACACCATCTCCACATGGGATCCCGTTCCCGGCTCTGTCTCCAAGGCCAAGGCTGCCTGCATGTCCTGGGATATTGACTGATTTTCCAGAACAGAAAAAGTTGCAAAAATAAAGACTCGGCCTCTAGAGCCAACAGCCCAACTGAGTGGTATCAGAAACCTTGAAGAAATGATGAAATGTAAGTAAAACTGGAAGGGAAAGAGATGATAAAGTACATATGAAGGGCAAAAAATAAAGAGGTTCATCTCTGTTACTCTTTAAAAGCTATTCCACCTCCCGGCACCTAACCCAGTCAATGCTGTGTCAACACTGCTTACAACTACATTTGCTTGAACAGATAAAAGTCAAACAGTATAAGGGATAAAAATGGGAGATCAATATTATTTGAAGAATTAAAAGCAAACTTATATGAAGCAATGATAATTTGACATGCTTGCTTAAATATTATTTAACTAGTACCTCCTTTCCCCCACCCACAAGAGGACGATCTACTTTGTTGTGTTTTTTCCCCTCTTCCTACAGCATTTACCAGTGTTATACACAAATAGAAGGCAGTCAACAAAAATAGTACAAAAAGATTTTCTCCTCACCAGTGGCCAAGTCATTCGGCAACACAGAATCCCAGAGAAGTACTTCCATAGAAGCATTATAAAAATGGATTGGTTTCCCCTAACGAAAAACAACATCAGTCCTGTATTTGCTACACTCACACCACAGGCCAAAGCCATAGGAGATGCTGAATATGGCAAAACAAAAATCACATTTCTTGGCTTCAAGGAGGTCACATCTCACGAAGGACAGAGCAGGAGGGGGGGGTCCACACAGCCCGGCAGGGAACCCGGGAAGCCTCTGGACACTGAGTTGTAACGCCTTAAAGGAGCAGTGGGCTCTAGCTGCAGGTAATGGCAATTTTTAATGCTCGTGAGGTACCAGAAAATGCCCAGAAGATGCAGACAGGGGAAGCGGACTTGGCCCAGTGGTTAGGGAGTCCACCTACCACATGGGAGGTCCACGGTTCAAACCCCGGGCCTCCTTGACCCGTGTGGAGCTGGCCCATGCGCAGTGCTGATGCGCACAAGGAGTGTCCTGCCACGCAGGGGTGTCCCCCGCGTAGGAGAGCCCCACACACAAGGAGCATGCCCTGTAAGAAGGGCCACCCAGCGCGAAAGAAAGTGCAGCCTGCCCAGAAATGGCGCCGCACACACAGAGGGAGAGCTGACACAGCAAGATGACACAACAAAAAGAAACACAGATTCCCGTACCGCTGATAAGGATAGAAGTGGACAAAGAATACACAGCAAATGGACTCAGAGAACAGACAACTGGGGGGGGGGGGAGAGGGGAGAGAAAGAAATAAAAATAAATCTTTAAAAAAAAAAGATGCAGATAGTACCGCACAGGAGAGAAAACATGAGGCACTGGGGATTGTTGCGCATTAAACGGAGCCAGGAGCGGGGAGAAGGCAAGGCAGGGTCCAGGGAAGCCACATCTGGTTAAGGGCCTTGGACTTCGTTCTGGGGATTCTGTCACAGAAAGGATGTGCCTCTACAGATTGGGGCTTAGAGGTGCAGGGACAGGTGTTCTATTTTAACATACTTAATATCTTTTAATATTTAATAGTGCATTGGAATTGCACTTACAATCATGCCAGACAAGATGACACTGAGGTATAGACCACGACTAATTTAAAATGTTTAATGTTTATGCATTAGCTACTCCGCAGTGGACCTTGAACTTGGTGGGCAAGGCTGGAACTGCGCAGCCAGGGAAGCTGGGTGGGACGCACGAGCTCAAGACCCCTGCAAAAGAGCAGGAAGCGGAAGGCTGGAGCGGAGGAAACGGCCTGGGGACACTGAGGAAATGGAAGTGCGGGAAGGCTGAAGGTCTTGGTCTCTGCCAACTTCCCAACCTCCCGCGCTCCAGAACTCATGGCCCGAAACCCTGCCACAGCTCTCATACCCGCTAGGTCAGGGCTCCTTCTGCCCCGCAGGGCAGCCACCAACCGAGGCCGCGCGGCAGCGCAGGGGTGACGGGGCCGGGCGCGGGGTGAGGGCGGCGGCCGCGACGCCCTGGGCAAGCCCGTGCCCTTGGGTCGAGGCCCGGGGACGAGCTTGGCGGGGCTGCCTCCAGCCCAGCGCCCACGGGGTGGCCTGGGGGCCTGACCCGTCTGGCGGGGGGCTCCCGCCCGGCGCCCACGTGGAGCCCCGGGCTGCGGGCGGCCCCGTCTGGTCTGGGGGTCCAGAAGTCGCAGGCCCCAGTCGGAGCAGCCAAGGCAGGCTCGGCCTCCAGGGCAGGGCCTTGGACTCGGCCTCTCGCCAGCAGCCTTCCCTCCCGGCACCAGGCAGGGGTGACGGGAACTCAGTCCGGAGGCCTCGCCTGTCCATCCGGAGCAGCTGGAGATGCCCCAAGCAGGAGAGAAGGCCGAGCAGACCTCCAGGGAGAGGCGGTGGCTTCCTCACCACCGCAGGAGTGCAGGAAGTAAGAAAGTGACGACTCCCACCCCTAAATCAGCTGAACCGCGAAAGCACTTTCCAAAGCCCAGGTTCTCAGCCTTGCCGATGCAGCGCTTCACGGCTTGTTCTCCTTCTTGAACCTCAACTGTCACCCAGGCCCCCACCTTCAATCCTTCCTTCAGCACACTGTGCTTTGCTTTTTTAAAAAATGATTTGTTTTTTATTTATTTCTCTCCCCTCCCCCCCCCCCATTGTCTGCTCTCTGTGTCCACTCGCTGTGTGCTTTTCTGTGACCGCTTCTATCCTTATCGGCGGCACATGGAACCTGTGTTTCTTGTTGTTGCGTCATCTTGTTGTGTCAGCTCTCCGTGTGTGCGGTGCCATTCCTGGGCAGGCTGCACTTTCTTTCGCGCTGGGCGCCTCTCCTTACAGGGCGCACTCCTTGCGTGTGGGGCTCCCCTACGCGGGGAATACCCCTGCATGGCAGGGCACTCCTTGCGCGCATCAGCACTGAGCATGGGCCAGCTCCACACGGGTCAAGGAGGCCCGGGGTTTGAACTGCGGACCTCCCATGTGGTAGGTGGACACTCTATCCATCAGCACTGCTGAAGGCTTCGGGCTGGCAGAGAGGTTAAGTCAGACCAGACTTTGACACCAAGACGTGGTGGGAAAAGACAGACAGGAATAAAAGAAATACTATCATTTTATGTTGATAAGGGCCATGAAGATACTAAAATTGTGACTTTGTAAGAGGTAAGTCTGCAGCGCAGGCTGGGAAGAGAATGGTAACGAGGTGGGTGCTCGGAAGTCAGGGGTGAGCAGGTGCTGCTGGGGGGGGGGAGCAGGGCTGGGCGAGCCGGGGCGGGGGGAGGATGGCGGGTCCCTCTGCCCCACGTCAAGTGCTTCCTGAGGGTATCATCCCCTGACCCCCCGGTGCCCCTCCACACCTGCCAGCCTCTTTTTCTCCCTCAGCTGGAAGCTTGGGGGGCAGGCTCGCCTGTTAGTGCTGCAGGGCCAGGAGGGCGCGCAGGGAGGGCGCTGAGCAGGGGGACGAGTGTGCCGTCAAGGCAGGAGGAGGAGGAGGGCGCCTCGGGGCAGGTGGTCCCGCAACCGCAGAGCCGGGGCGCAGAGCCGGGGCGCAGAGCCGGGGTGCAGAGCCGGGGCGGGGGGTGTTCACTGCACCATCAGCACTTCCTGCACCGTCGAACATGGTCAAACACACACACGCACCTCGGACTTGAATTTACTATTGTTAGAGTCTCGCAATAATCAACAAGCTGCAGCTCAGTTTCCCCTGATATGCACTGGGGAAAGCCTGACCCCCTCCCCCATAAGCCTACGTGTGTAAGGTCACAGCACGTCCCCATGGGTTAAAGAAAGAAACCACCCAGAAACGGGAGTAAAGGGAGATGGAGACCTTCCCTACCTGGGTAAAGCAACCCTTTACTCCCTACTGATCAAAGAAACACCCGCTCCTGCAGCATTCCAAGAAGCCACCTCCCTCACCCACTACCCTCTGGCCACACAACGGAAAACCTTCACTGCTGGGGCTTCCTGTTGGCCCCTGCCCCTCACTTGGACCCTCAACCCCCTCCCACCGACTAGCATTTCCCCGCCTGGGAAAGTTCTGTATAAATGCAAATCCCCCCAGCTTGGGGTGGGCTGACGTCTGTTCTTCAGACCCCCTCTGTTGGGAGAGCTTCCCAGTAAATTCTCTCTCTTCCTGTGGTCATATCAGTCTCTGTGTCTCAGTAAGCACCATTTTTCTCCAGCAATCATCTGGGAAACTTCTGGAAACTTGCTGCCCCCCCATGTTGGTGCTCCCAGCCCCTGGCACACGCTCGGCATCTGTGTGTTTGTGGAACTGCACTTGGAGAGGTGGCCCCAGGGGCCCTCGGTCAGCGCCCGCCCACCCCGCACTGCTCCGTCCTGACCACTCATCACAGACACCGAGACTTGAGGCTTCGCTCCAGGGCCGAGAGCGGGAATCCAAACAGGGAGAAAAGCGGCTCCAAGGCTGCATGTCCCAAAGCCACCCGGGAAAATCACGGGGCTTAAAAAATACCAGGAAGAAAATTAATTGCATCCATGATTTAAAGCTGACGAGGTGGCAGAGCTGTGGAATTGAAAAGAAAAGCCGGGCCACGAGCAGACATGTAGGGGGCTGGGGAGCCTAAGCTGAATCCGAGGAAAGAGACCTGGGGCGGGAGGGGGGTCAGAGGCCTCTGGTCCCGGAGGGCCTGGCCCTGTGTCCTCCCTAAAGCTGGAGGACAGGGGAGCAGAGCGTGGCACAGAGTCAAGCCAGCCTGCGCTTCTGTCCCCGCTGTGTCCCCTGGCAGCAATCGGCAGGCACAGGGACCGGTGCAGCCTCAGAACGCGAAGCTGCAACTCCTAACTCGGGCGACAGGAACCCTAAGGAGCTTCATCCTGGGCATCTGCATCCAAGAATCCAGACCCAGTAATAACCTGTTTTACTCTCCCAGCTGCTGTAACAAACGCCGTGCGGTGCATCGGCTCAGCCCGAGGAAGGCACTGGTGGCGCTTGGGGGGCTGGCTGGCGGTCTCCTTAGGGGTGCCCTCACCGGCCGCACACCTGGCCGCGCACCTGGCCGCACACCTGGCCGCGCACCTGGCCGCGCACCTGGCCGCGCACCTGGCCACGCACTGGCCACGCCTCCTTCCCTCCCCAGCTCCCTGGACTCCGGCGGTTCCCTCTTCTCTCCCCATGCACCCACAGAAGCTCCAGCTGTGGATTAAGCATCCTGCTGCAGCTGGGCCCACTCGAGCTGCTCCCTCACCAGAAGGGCTGCTGGCGAGGGGCTGGCACCACTGATTAAGACCGAGCTCCTGTTTTTCTGGGCTACACACCTGCAAGCTGCCACAGCCTCTGTGAGAGAAACTGACAGCGCCTACGGGCCCAAGGAAACGAGGGGAAGGAAGGCTAAAAGGCGCCTGTCATGCACAATTCATGAGGAAACTCAGAAAGAACTTAGAGCTCAAAATTTCCTTGATGCTTTTATTTACATTTTCAAAGCCAACCCATGGATCTTTGTATTTTTACAGGGAACACATGGGCTGGAATAGGCTAACCCTGTACTTGCAAAGACAGGCAATTCTTACATTTCGTGATGCATGACAGAGAAAATATTGTTCACTAAATAATCAACCAAGACAAAATGATGTTCAAGTTTAAATGTGAACATCCGTGCAAAAGAAACAAAAGCAGCAGCCCTTCACTGCGGAGAGAAGGCTCTCGGCTGAGCAAAGCAGATGCCTGACTCCCTGCTAGCTCTTGACTGTCAGTCATAACAAACTCAGAGGCAGGAATTTTACACAGAAAAGCAATTCATCTGAGGACAAAAGATAAGTGAAACATGGGGGGATTTTTCAGAGTTATCATTAAACTAGCGTTTTTAGTTTATGTATGTGACAAGTGAAAGGGGCACTGGAAAGAATTGTTTTTACTGAGCATATCAGCCAAAGGGGTGCTGATGCAAAACACCAGAAACTGGTTGGTTTTTATAAAGGGTATTTATTTGGGGTAGGAGCTTATACATACCAGGCCATAAAGCAGACGTTACTTCCCTCACCAAAGTCTATTTTCACATGTTGGAGCGAGATGGCTGCCGACGTCTGCGAGGGCTCAGGCTTCCTGGGTTGCTCTCTTCCCAGGGCTTGCTTCTTTCTGGGCTCAGGTTCCTCAGTTTCTGGGGCTTGCTTCTCCTTCCTCTGTGTGCTTATTTCCAGGGGTCCAGCTTAAGGCTTCAGCATCAAACTCCAAGTCAAAATTCCAACATCAAAAACCCTCAACCCTGTCCTTTGCCATGCCTTTTATCTGTGGGCTCAACGCCCTACTGGCACAAGAGGTTTAATAATTACTTAATCAAGTAAACCTCTGAATCCAATATAATCTCAAATGCCCAGAGGAAGAGATCAGTTTACAAACATAATCCAATATTTCTTTTTGGAATTCACAACTATATCAAACTGTTACACTGAGTATACACGCTATTTTGCTCAGTGAATAGAAGAGTATATAGGTCTTTGAAATAAATTTGTTTAACTCCATTTTGTATTTATCAAATTTTTATTTGTATTTATTTACATGTATTTCTTTAAAGCAGTATCAAATAAAAGCTATGTTGTATATTTAATTTGAAGTTATGATTTCCTGTTATATTTTCTAAGATATAAATTTATCACTTTATAATCACAACAATTTAAAAGGACACATTTATACAATATTTCAGATGTAAGACTTCATTTTCAACTGTGTAAAAAAATAATCACTTTTTTTTAAGAGGTAAAAATTAGGCGAGGGTAGTTACATGTCAGTTAATTAGCTCTCAAGAACTCGTGGGAGCTGAATTCCAAGCTCTCAATTCCTGGTGTTAAATTAAAAGTCCAGCGGCCTGTCACAGTCCCCTGAGCCGGGCTGACGGGTCCTGAGCAGGCAGTGGTGTCATCCACGACGCAGGGGCAGGCGTGGAAAGCTGGGTCCCCAGGAGGGACTGCGGCCCACGTCACCCTGCCCCGCGGCGGCAGGCGAGCACCTGCGTGCAGGACACATTAAAATCACGAGCGGACGATACAACAGAAGTTGCTTTTAAAAATCTGAAATGGGAAGACAGAGTATGGACAGCCTCAGGGGTTGCTGAGATAAAATTCACACGTCACATTTTTTTGGCGAGAAGGTATACATTAATATAAGTGATTCTGAGGACTGATGACAGCAGTAGACTGTTGGGAGGAAAACTGCAGGGATGGAATGCCCTTTCTGTGGCGCAGTGTATCGGGGGAGGGTCTAAGCATCGTCCCGCACGTCCTCATACTGCGTGACCACGAGGAGGTAAACAAGAAAACGTTACGGCATCGCTGATGCATGACACCAGAAGGCCACCCTGCCACGAGCAAATGGGGCCAAAGTACTCTGAGCTGTGGGTCTGCGTATCCGCTTCATCTTCTCAGCCAACCTACAGGGAGACGGGGCTTCCCATTTGAGAGGTGAGGAAACCGGAACTCATAGGATAATTTGTCCAACACCACAAAGCTGGTAAGGAGCCAAGCAGAGACTTATGTCCAATTCAGAGGATTCGTGCCCTTTAACACAATATTTTATTTCAACCACAGGATGAGTTACTCGATACTCACAGAAAGACATTCTTGCCAGAATGCTCAGGAATCATCCTAGAAGGCACGGCCACACGACGCACACTGGAGGGAAGGCTTGTTTCTGCAGTGAGCTGGGGTATTCGTCACAGGACAGACAGGGAAAACATCAGGGCTCGAGCCTTTCCTGCCACCTGCCCGTGAGGTCAATCGGCCACCCTCTGCTGGACCTGCGTTCCACCCCACGTCTACTCCTTTTTTTAAAAAAATTTATTTATTTTTAATGTTACATTAAAAAAATATGAGGTCCCCATATATCCCCCACCCCCTCACCCCACTCCTCCCATAACCACAACCTCCTCCATCATCATGGGACATTCATTGCACTTGGTGAATACATCTCTGAGCACTGCTGCACCACATGGTCAATGGTCCACCTTAGAGTTTACACTCTCCCCCAGTCCACCCAGTGGGCCATTAAGTAGGGTTTTATTTTCCTGCCAGACTTTTGGGTCTTGTTTCGAAGATAAGGGAAACAAGGACTTGGACGTTCTGAGAGTCTGTGGTGCCAGCAGTACCATCCGGCTCCAGGAAGCAGCAGGGCGGGCTGTGGGGCGTCTGCAACTGGCATGGGTTCTGCATCCGTAAAACCACAGCAGGGGCCAGGGGACAAGTTCCTTATCTAAGACAGGAAGTGGGCGTCCTCCATCGTGCCCCATCTTTACTGTGCACACAGGGCAGGGGGCAGCACGAGGGCGTGGGGGCTTGTTCTCTTTTCCTAGACTCCACTACACTGTTCATTTTGGTAAGAACATCAGGATTGGGCTGCTGGCTTCTAGCCAGGGTTAAGGGAGGTCCCTTGCTCTCCTCTCAGAATTACCGTTGGACGCAAAATAAATAATAATAAATAAAAGGGGGGTGTGGGGGGGAGGAGGCTCTGTACTCTTGGAGAAGCCAAGTAGTGCAGCACAGCACAGAAACAAGTTAATGTTGAGATCCATGCCTACTCACGAAGAAGTGGAGCAATGAAATAAAAAGGAGGTGCTGCTCTGCGCCCGCTGGGAGCCCAGGTGGACCAGGGCCCACCAGCTGGCCCGCGGGGGGCGTGGCGGAGCAGGAGGTGGAGCGGAGTTCTTGTGCGGGAGCCACGTCTGCCTCCAGCCCAAGACTCCGCGGCATGACACTACAGATAATTCAACAACTCTGCCACGTAGACTCCTCCCTGGAAAACCTAATTACAGGAGCTCAACCTTCATAGCTCTGATGGAGGGTTAAGTACATTAAACATATTAACAACTTAACCCAGCTCTAACACACAATAATGCGCTCCTAGGTCGTGGTCCCTCTCCCTGCATTTGATCAACACAACCACTGCATCATCAGTCCAAGACAAAGCAATTCTTACTTCTGTGCCTGCTGATGAGAGAAAAACACATGTGAACGTCAAGTATCTATGATACACAAAGGAATGTAGGTCTTTCTTTGGGGATGATACAAGAGAAGAACCAGTCTTCTGCACTCTAACCCTGGCAACATGAACCTCTGGACTCTGCATCCACAGAAAGGCCATTAGGACATTAAACTGAACACTGCAACTTAACTTAATCTGGCAAAGAAACCTTCAGGGAACTTTACAGAACCAAGAGATCCTGCAGCTTCATTCAGCTGCATTCATTCCTGAGCACCTCCTCTACATCCCTTGGTTGATTAAAGGCATCTCCTTTATTAATAATTTCTAATAATGCATTTTATTAACATAATACTTTACAGTTTACGAAGAGCTTCAACACACAACCACTCATTTGATACTTACTATGAATCTGTGTGGAAAATATCTACACGCATGCATATTATATATTATGTGTACAGGCTGTATATATTATAAATATTAAGTCCACTAGGCAGATGAGAAAACTCAAAAGATTGAGGCAACTCTAAAGTTACAAGCCTTAAACTCCTCAGTCCTGAAATCCTAAAATCCAGCCTTTATCCCCTTATACCACAGTAAATATCTTCATCCTGACACATATGCCAAAAACCACTTCTTACCGCTTTTCAATACGCATCATAATCATTGATTTGGTAAGCAGTAACGTCACCCACGCCATCTGCCGACAGGCAAACAGAACCTGCGCTAAAACCGAAACACGCCGTGAGCGCCGGCTGGCGGGGCTGGCGAGAGCGCCACGGCTCCCGCGGGGCAGGGGGCGGGCTCACCTCTTTTTGACGGTACTTAATGGCCAGCTTGAGCCGTGCGAGGTCGTTCCCGCTCTGCTCCTCGAGCAGGCTGTTGTCGTCGCGGTAGTTGAGGATGATCTCCAGCTCCCGGGAGCTCCTCGTCTGGTCCAGAAGGTCCTTGGCGAACTGCTTGCACTGCCGCGACAGCTCCTCGTACTCGGACTTGAACTCGTTCTCCACCTTGCTCAGCTCCTGCAGCTCCCAGCTGAGCTGGAAGGCCGTGAGGAAGGGGTCCTCGCTGGACAGCGCGATGAGCGAGGGGCTGGCCAGGGCCTTGTAGATGTTGAGCCTGGAGCGCGAGTGCCGCAGGCTGTCCACATCCGAGCTGGACACGCACTCCACGCAGTTGCAGCGCACCTCGTGGGGCCGGGGCACCGACACGCCCTTCTGCACCAGCAGCTTGATGATCTCGTAGTTGTTGGTGTGCGCAGCCAGGATGATGGGCGTGATGTCGGGCGTGAACTCGGAAAACTGCTTGTCCAGGAGAATGGGGGGCACCTGGGGAGAGGAAGGGCAGAGGTGAGGGGGCGGCCAGCTCGGCCCACGGGGGCCCGAGGCCCACACATCTGGCAAGGTTCTGCGGGAGCTTTGGGCCTTCTCTGTCCTTTTCCCCCAAAACGAGAACACATTAGAGGAAAAATAATGGTTCCGACATAATGACACATTCTTCTCAAACCTGAATTATCAACTGTTAAAACAGATGTCCCTGGAACTCCCTACCGTGTATTTTCTGACTATCTTTGCTTTTCCTTCCCAGTTATTGCCACCCTAAATAATCGAGAAAGACACTGAAAAATAGTTGAAGACTCGTTTTAATCCCAAACTCTTCCCCTGCAATAGAAATCTTTCAATTCCTTCCTCGGTTGGTATTTGCTTCGTTCCTTTTCCTGTGCTTAATCTTCTACTCTCCTAACATCAAGCCCTCTGACTGAAAGCGAGCTCACCTCGTGTTTCCTTTTCCATCTATCCCCTTCCGGTGTGTTCGGTAGATGACAAGAGGTGCTCCCTTGCTAACCTCACTGTTCCCTGAGAAATAAACGAGCCCTTCGCGTTGAGTCGGGTCACCAGTGCATCTGTGCCGTTTGCTTTGGGTCACACTCTGGGGAATGCATGGCAGAAACGACAGCCACGATTTACTGAGCCCCTGCTGGGTACGTTCACCCCATTATGACGTTTTACGGATACGGTTCCTCAGCTGAGACTCGAGGCCACTTTCTCCCTGCGCCTGGACGTGCTGCCCGGGACCACACCGCTTCACAGGTCTGGTTTAATATTTCTAACTGACCATCTATGCAAAATACACACCACCTAAGAATGAGCTGAATAGATAGGGCAGAAGACGGAGAGACACCACGTTAAAATTCGCTGCTGGTAACGCCCGAAGGAACCCCAGAAGCATAAAAAGGAAAACAACCACAGAGAAAAACAGGACTCAAGAGACTTACAGCCGCAGTGCTTTTATGTAAAGATATAATATTCATATAGGAATAATGAAATGTATGTTTTGAATTCATCTAACCATTTAGAATATCCAATTGTGTTTTATAAAAAATCACTATGTAAAGTTTAAAGTGAGGATACTATTTTTAAAAGTTATTTTTAAATGTATAAAACAGTGATAGTGAAGATAACACATACTCTATTACTTCTTAGATCAGTCTTTCATGTTAAAAATAACATCAATTGAAAATTTTTTTATCTATTACAAAGAGAAAACCCCCATTATCAAACTGAAAAAGAGTTAATCTTCAGCTATTTATATTGCAAGCATTTCCTGTAATAGACATTTAAAGAAAACAAAACATACAAGGAAATAAATTCCATTAATAGATGTATATTTAAATGACAAAAAAACAATTTAAAGGGGATTTTCAGGATTCAGTACAATTTTAGTGTACTTAAAAAGTATACTTTTTAAAAGCTGTCAACAATTTTAGATTGACTAACCATAAAATACAACTTTGCAGAATATTTTGGGAAATTTTATTTAAAAATAAATATGATGGTATTTGAAATACACATTTTTTCAGAAAAATACCAGGTCAGTATTAGAGAAAAATATGGCTAAGCAACTGTTAAAATATGTGGAAATATGCCCAAAAAAGTTATTCTGCTAATGAGTTTCAAGTCTCAATAAATCATTATTCATTTTATCTTTTAGAAAGAACAATTTGTTTGAAAACAGTTTTGAACAGAACTACTTTATAGGTTCCCAATATAATAAACACAATTTATTGGTCAAAAATTAACTATTCTTTAAAATTATGTAATCAAAATTATGTTACAGCTCTCTCCTACTCTACACACTGTCCTAAATTCAACCGTGAACCTTTACGCTCCCTTTACTCACTCACTGCCTGGCACAGAACTGGTCAGAGGTGACGAGATGCTGGGAACCCCCTGACCTCAGATCCCGGCCTGGCAGGGCTGCTGCGGCCGGCCAGCGCGCCCAGCGGGCAGACACCGCAGGGCAGCCACGAGGGCCTCTCCCTCCACGGCAACGACCACACAGAGGCTCTCCAAAAGACTGATTGCCCATTATGAGTGATTGCCACACTCCACGCCGGAACTGGTCATTTCATGGTTGTTTGTTAACTGGGATTTGCTAATTCTGTCATCATGTCTACATTTATTAACTTGTATTCTTCTGTACACATGTATGTCTTCTGCCTTTTATTACCAGGAACCCTGAATTCTTCTTCCTTTATTTTATTCAGATTGTGATTACTATTATGATTAATCATTGTTAACGTCTCATTGATGTTTCACATATAAATATTAATATACACTGATTGACATCTAAAATGTGAGCATACCTGAGTCGTAGCTCCCCGACAAATGAGAAGAGCATCTCGACCTGGTTGGGTGGCAGCACCTCAAGGAATGAAAAGAGCACCTGACCCTGGCTGACATCTAAAAGGTGAGTGTACCTGGGTGGCAGCTCCCTGACAAATGAGAAGAGTGCCTCAGCCACAGAAGGAGCCCTCCTCGGTCTCCAGCATCTTGACTCTTCTCAGGTTTAGCCAAAGC
The DNA here is from genome assembly GCF_030445035.2 of Dasypus novemcinctus. Taxonomy (NCBI): domain Eukaryota; kingdom Metazoa; phylum Chordata; class Mammalia; order Cingulata; family Dasypodidae; genus Dasypus; species Dasypus novemcinctus. The sequence continues at coordinate 2,361,703 of NC_080687.1, read as the reverse complement.
ACTGCTACCTCCATCAAAAACTTTCATACACTGTTCCATCTGTATGTCAATGTAATCACGGGATATATACTTCTTTATGAGTACCTTTTTTGGTTCAACATTATCTCTTCAAAATAATTTACATTATTAGGAGAACTAGCTACTGCAATAATATAACGAAACACTAGATTTTACTAGTAAAAACCAGTAAGCACACAGAGGAAAGAGAAGCCAGCCCCAGGAAGAGAGGAACCCTGAGCCCAGGAAGAAGCAAGCCCTGGGAAGAGAGGAACCCTGAGCCCAGAGAGAAGCAAGACCCCAGAAGGGCGGAACGCAGGAAGCCTGAGCCCTGGCAGCCGTCGGCGGCCATCTTGCTCCAGCACGTGGAAACAGACTTTGGTGAGGGAAGTAACTTATGCATAATGGCCTGGTATCTGTAAGCTCCTCCCCAAATAAATACTCTGTATAAAAACCAACCAATTTCTGTGGCACATCCTTGCTTGGACTATCAGGAGCTACTGAATCCTTGCTTAGGACCACGGCCATGGGCACTGGCCTGGAAGGCGCCTCTGAGCTTGGGTGCTGTCGAGCCGGAGCGCTGGAGTGTAATCACCGCATAAAGGGCGCTCCTCCCGGCACTCAATGGCACACATCAGCCTGGAATCGGCCCTGCCAGACACTGCCCTCCCCGCCCCACTGCACCCAACGACTCTGATGCACGGGGCCCCGATGGTCAGATCTGACCACACTGGAAAACCTGGCTTGTCCTCCACCTCAGCAGGCGTCCTGGGGCGCCTCCCCGGCCGGCGAAGTCTCCATTTGCCATTTCCCGTCAGCTCAAGCCTTTTTCCTCCAACTTACCCAGTTCTACAAGACCTTCAGAGCCAGCTCAAGCCTTACAGTTCTTCGCAAAAATTATGTTATTAAGCTGCCCCTTTCTCTTTGAAAGATGGCAGGGTGAAGGGAATGTATAATTTTGTTTTTGCATGAGGAGAGAGAAATATCTGGGTCCAACAGGAATTGTGTGAGAATACTGAGGAATGGCAATGTTTCTCTTCTTTTGAAAGCCTCTCACGCAAAATACTCATAAATTTGCCCAAGCCTCTCCGTAATGCATTTAATACATGAATAAAAAAATACTTTCACTTTCTGTAAGGTCTGTATTTATTTTATAATTGTATTCGTTTTATTGTAATTCTATTTAAAGTCTACTTTGAATTGAAAGTACCAGCAGAGAGAGGTAGTATTGATTGGAATAGGTGCATGGGGCATGGAGTAAGTATAACTTTTACAACTTGAATGGCAGGTTTTAGAAATATGGCACACACTTGAAATGAATGGACATGGGCCTGGCAAAAGCTCTGTGAGGCTGTTAAAGGGAGCATGCCTGGGGTCTGGTCATTATCGGCGGCAGCGGGCAGGTGTGAAGCACCTCCCAGAGGCCACGCCCCCGCCAGGTGCTTCCCACGCTTCATCTTATCTAATCCTCAAATCATTTTGGAATTAGATACGCTTATTCACCTCTTTTTACAAATGAGGAGAACAGGCCTTGCAGAAGTGAAATAACTTGCCTTGGTCACACAGAAACCCACGCAGCCTGAAGCCAGAGTCTACTTCTTAAGCAGGACCCCAAGCGTTCTCCAGGAAAGGCGGCCACAGCATCCGGAGATGACCGTGTGGGGTCGTGCCCCAGCCCTCTGAGCCCTGTGAAATGCCAGAGCCCGTGAACTCCCCTGCCTCCCCACTCCCCCACTGTCAAGCGTGGACTTTGATGTAAGGTGTCTCTCACTGTGGAATAAGAACTAGAGAAATACATATCAAAGGCTTCTCACAGCTAATTCTCAGGAGGTCATGGTGAAGATTAAATGTGAAAGCAGGCTGTCATCCATGAAGCACTAAATAACAAGAATAACACGCAGCCCTGCTGTTAGGAGACAATCCTGGGAGCGTTCAGAGAAAGAGCAGGAAACTGCCCTGTTCAGTTTTGCCAGACTCATTTCTTTCTCCGCTCGTGAACACAGTTTCAATTATAACACTTGATTCGTTAGGAAGTTAGAACAGTAATTTCCTGGTGGGCCAGTTTTGTAGGTGTACATGTCAAAGTTTAGAATGTGGGCTTTTCATTGTGCTTCTGTGCTGTGCACTGTTATAGATACATCATAAATAAGAACGATTAAATACCATTGCATCTTGGATAAGAAATGGAGAAAAGAACTCAAACAAGTAGCAACTTTAAGTCAGTGTCAGCTTAGACAAAGTTTAATTACTGAAGTAATTTGAAGATAATTATCACTAACTCCCAGATGATTTGTTTCACATACTTCACTTATAATTTTAGAATTCTCTTTGTACATATCTGTTACATTTAAGGAGAATCGCTACCAAATGACATCTAAGTGAAATATTTCATTTGTTCAAAGTATGACCAATGGGTCAGGTTTAAAGCCACTTTTGAGAGAACTGCTCATTAATTAGGGAAGTGATTCTATTTTTCATTTCACTTGACACTATGTACCACGAACTCCTTTTTGAAATTCACCAGTCCTTTCATTTCCATGACTTCCATGACTCTACTTTCTCTGCCTGGGATTATGAGATACAAATGTTGACTATTGTTCAATCATTTGTAGCTTTGGAAATATTAATTAAATTCCTAAGCTTCAATTTCTTCATCCATGAAACAGTGTTGACTTTAGTCTTTAATCTCATAGGGTACATTTAAAGATTAAAAGGATTAATGAATGTTTGCATACATAGGACTTCATAAAACTAAGCTATTATACTAGAAGCTACGTAGTTCATCGCTGTCGTCATCATTTTCTCACTGCTCTTTTTCAGTCTCCCTCACGGGGACCCCTTTCTCTACTTATCCCTTAAACGCCGCTCTCTCCCAGGACCCGGCTTCTATCCAGGGCTCTTCTCATTCTTACACGTATCTTCCCTGGACGACATCAGCCATTCTTCCATGTTACTTATAGTCTCTATGAGCTATTTTTAATCCATCCCGCCGCTCAATAACATTTTTGAGTGCTCATCTCATGCCACTCACTCTTCAAAGCTCTCGAAGCACAACAGTGAAGAGAAGAGCCAAAATCCATTCCTTCACTTAACTGACATTCTAGAGAGCAATAAGAGGGAAAGAGCCACTATGTGATGAACAAGTGGATGAATAAATTAAAGAATTAAATGTCAAAAGGCAAAGACCATAGAGCAAAATAAAGTGCAATAAGAAGAAACAAAGAGTGCCAGAGGATGCCAATACACAGCTTGACAGGGATGTCTTACAACGGCAGCCCTTGAGTAGAAAGCTGACGAAAGTGAGCGAGCAAGCTCTGCTTCTGTCCCAAAGACAGGGCAGCAAGTGCAGAGGGCCTGGCGCATGAGCACGCTCAGGGATTTGCAAATCCACGCACAGCCTGCAAGCGGGAAAGCGGACGATGAGGAGCGTCACGCAGCAGGAGCGGTGGCCGGCCGCTGCAAAGCAGGCAAAGGCCAGGCTTTCCCTCCTGGAGATGAAAAGCTGCTGGAGCCCTGGAGCAGAGGGGTGGCTGCCTCCAGGGTGCCGGTTGCTGAAACTAGCTCACAGGGTGGAGGGGCAGTGCTCGCAGCAGGACAAACTAACGGGAGGAATTGCGGTAATCAAGGCAAGCGCTCTGGATGGCCTTGTCCGGCTGCGGGGAGGCTGAGAAGTGGCCTGGCGCGGCAGACATGAAGGTGAAGCCAGAAGAATCTGTCATGGGATGGGATGTCGGCGGAGATGAGAAAGAGGCCACAGGTGACTGACCGTCCCAGCCTGGGCAGAGGAGCTGTGACCCACTGAGGATACCTGAGAGAAGAGGCTTTGTGACACAAGGAAGAGCAGGCCTTGGTTTGTGCACAGAGCTGGAGAGAGCGTCACAAGCCAGCGCCGCGCATTTGAGAGGCATCAGCATGCAAAGAGCATTTAAATCCAAGAGCCTGGATGCCACTAAGCAAACGAGTGTAGGTAAAAGAAGTTAGCAATTTGACATTTCAATATTTTTAGAGGTTGAGAAGACGAGGAAAGGCCAATAAAGGAAACTGAGAGAGATCAGAAATAAATGGAGGGCACTCACGAAAGAGTGGTAAATAACACGTATTTTGAGTCTCAGAGGAGGAGTCAACTATCCATATTTCAATCTCACATATAAAATATCTTTTGGATATCTCAAACCAGATATACCAAAACTCATTTAAAACCAATCTAAGACAGACCTATCCTTTCCCTTTTCCTGTCTCGTCTACTATTACAACTGCTTCAGACGTGTCTCCTCAGACGCCAAAAGTAAATATTATCTCTGCTCTCTTCACACACTTCAAAATTACCCCATTACTTCAGCAAAAATTTGAAGCTCCTTAGTGCTTTTTATCATCTACAGTCCACTTAAGTCCACTGAAATCACACTAGGCATTTAGACAGAAAAAATTTTATTTTGAATAAGGACTTGTGTGAAGCTTTGGAGAAAGCACACGCAGGGCACTGTGTCAGAGCCGTGCACCCGCGGATGATGCGGCTGGCATCACCAGGGCTGGGGGCCCAGTGCAGAGCCTGAGGTGTGTCAGAACCTGGGGACTTGTAGGATGGGCCCCCCCACGAGCTGGGGCTCGGCCACCCAGGAAAGGTGCATAGGGGGGCATGACGGGGCCGATTCTGGCAGTGTGGGAAGAGGCTGGAGACAGAATCCAACAGCTCTGTCCAAGTGAAGGGTCCCTGCTGGCAACACAGGCAGAAAGTACAAGTCAACCGTCCCCATTCTCTTCCTTCCAACACCCCCTACAACCTACCAGTACAGAATCTAACATGGGGAAGCAGATTTGGCTCAATGGATAGGGCGTCCGCCTACCATGTAGGAGGTCCAAGGTTCAAACCCCCGGCCTCCTGACCTGTGTGGAGCTGGCCCATGCGCAGTGCTGATGTGCGCAAGGAGTGCCGTGCCACACCGGGGTGTCCCCCACGTTAGGGGAGCCCCACACAAGGAGTGCGCCCCTCAAGGAGAGCCACCCCATGCAAAAGAAGCGCAACCCACCCAGGAATGGCACCACACACGGAGAGCTGACGCAGCAAGATATTGCAACAAAAAGAGACACAGATTCCCAGTGTTGCTGACAAGAATACAAGCAGACACAGAAGAACACACAGCGAATGGACAAAAGGGTGAGGAAGGGGAAGCAGACAAAAGGGTGGGGAAGGGGAAGGGGAGAGAAATAAATAATCAAAAAAAAAAAAAAAAGACTCTAACACGGAGTCACCTGCTAACGGGGAAGTCCAGTTGGCAGGCTCTAAGTCGGAACAGCAGGGAAGAGGTGAACCACCATTCAGCAACAGGTGAACCACCATTCGGCAACAGGTGAACCACCATTCAGCAACAGGTGAACCACCATTCGGCAACAGGTGAACCACCATTCAGCAACAGGTGAACCACCATTCAGCAACAGGTGAACCACCATTCAGCAACAGGTGAACCACCATTCAGCAACAGGTGAACCACCATTCAGCAACAGGTGAACCACCATTCGGCAACAGGTGAACAACGCACTTTTGCAACTGCCCAGCTTCCACACAAACCTCATCCTCCATTCTTGCCTTGGTCCCTCTCATCACACAACCCTGAACCAGCGATTCCAGCTTCCAGGTCTCCACACCTTCATCCGCCCTGCTGCCCTGGCTAGGACGCCGCTCCACAGTTCTGCGATAACACCTGCTGTAACGTTCAGTTCACACACCCTCTTCACAAAGGACATCGGGATACTTCTCCTCAAGGTAGACCAGGTGTCCCTCTTTCTGTTTCTGACTACCTTTCCCATCATGTACTGCTGTATGTTTAAATTTTCTGTTTATGTATTTGTGAACATCACAGATTATAGTCTCTGTTGTTGACAGGTGTAGGCTACATTACTCATTAAAGAATCTGAAACCATACACGATCACAATGGACAAGCAGCCCTTAATAAGTAGATCCTGATAACTAAAACCAGAAGATTTTCTCCTATCTTTTCTTCTAGATGTTTTTAAGTCTTATACATTTTATTTGACAGGTTTTAAAATTTTATTTTGTATATAAAAGTACTTAATCTTCCTGGACTTACTGTTGTATGGGGTGTGAGGTAAGGATCAAGAGCAATTTAGTTTTTGAATGAATAACCAACTGTCAGGACTCCATTTACTGACTATTCTTTTTCTGGTTCCAATCAGGGGTAGCACTGCCTCTACTAGAGGAAGGAATGGGGAATGTGTAGAAAAAATGTGGGGGCTGGTGGTGTCCAGAGCCTGGGGCAGGGATACCAAGATACTGGACAGTCCCACACAAGGCAATGCAATGCAGCGCAGGGATCCTTTCCCACTTGAGCCTGTAACGCCAACGCCTTCCTACTTAAGGAGTCCATGTATTACAGATCTGTTTCTGGGCTGCTATGTTCCACTGACCTATGCACCATTTACTGAACCAATTCCGCACCATTTTGAACACTATGGTTTTGTAATATACCTTGATATCCGGTAGACAATTACCCTCACCTCATTATTCTCCTTCAAGTCTGGGTTAATAATTGACTTTGCCTTTCTAAAGACATCTTAGAATCAGTTGCCAAGTTTCATTTAACACAATTCCAAAAACTCAATAGTGTTTTTAATCTACAGATCAATTTGGAATAACTGATTTCTTTGCAAAAGCTTTCAATAAAATTTTATAAGTTTCCCCTTAAAATTCCTGCATATGTTAGACATATCCTAGGCAGTTTATAACTTTGTTATTGTTGAAAATGCTCTCTTTTCATAAGTTCATATTATATACATTGTTTTCATAATTATACATTCATATGTAATTTTTAACTCTGGCTTGTTGAAACTAGTGTTTCTAATGTACAGAACAACTTTGATCAGTGTTTAAAATGCATTTGAGTTCTCTACGTTGGTATTACACATTATGACCCTCATGTGCTTTCTTATTAGTTATAATACACTGTAGATTATTTTTTGTTTTCACACAGTTTATTTGCAAATACTTTTTATCTCTTTCTGTCTCATATTTATTATTCTTAATTTTGTCTTGTTGTTCAAACTAGAGCCTCCAGTAGAGCAATCATAGAAAAAACGACAATGAGAATCTGTATTTTGTTACTGATATTAACATGAATGTTTGTGTCATTTCAGTATTACAATACTAGAAGCCATAGTTCGGGTGGATTCTCTTAAGGGAAGGCTTCTGTCTTTGCCACCCCCACTCCACATCTTCAATGGATATAAATTTTATCAAGTGCTATTTTTGCATCTAGTGAGATATCCCTATGATTCTTTCTCCTTTACCTATTAAGGGTAGTAACTACACTAATATATTTTTGTTACATTTTGCTTATGATTTTTGCATTTATATTCTTGAGTGGGATGAGTCTCTAATTTTTCCTTTCTCATACTGTCCTCCCTCTTCTGGTTTTGATGTGAAGGTTATACTTGTCTCATAAAATTAGAAATGTTTGTGAATAAATGTTTGGTAGGATTCACCTATTTTTTAAATGAACAGTTACATCTTAAGTATATTTATGTTTTTGGTTTTTTGTATTTATTTAAAATATTTTCCAAGTTTTAATTTTCATGTGCATTTGTATTACAAAGTTTCCTGATATCTATTCATCTCAATGGTCAGATCTATCATTATTTCTTCCTCCAACATTGTTCATGTGACCAGGCAGTACCAGCTGATGACATAACTAGAAAATGACCTTGAATAAAAAGTTCAACTCGGACCAGCAGAATATCTCTGTCTACATATAATAACAGGAGTTAAAAATGCTTTTTGACCAAATCAAGGGAGAAATGGAAAGGACAAATGAGTTTATATGGCTATGAGTCTCTAAAAAAGAGCCGGGAGGTTATCAGAGGGGTTGCCCTTATGCACACCTGAGCAGAGTCTCAGAGACAGATAAAGTAGATACAACCCCAAGTATTGGTTCTTCTGAGGGCTACAGAGACCCACAGGTTTTATGGTCATGGCAGATGGAGTTCAGTGCCTTGTCAGTTGGCCCTTCTCTGGAGTTGGTGTTTCTGTGTGATGGAGCTGGACTCAGATGTGATCTCTTTTCACAAGCCTTTCCTGTTACTTTACCAGAATTGTAGTTGGTGCTGGGGTTTAAGATATACCCAGGGGATCTGAATCTCTGGACTGACCATATGATAGCTAGGCCCTGAGCCTCAACATACTTCAGTTCCTACACTCTGGTTTATTGGACTTACCCCACTCAGCTAACATGGAGGTGAAGAAGGTCAACCACCACACCATGGAGCCAAGAGTGCCTACAACTGAAAACAGGATTACATCCAGCATCCATGTGGAATCTAAGCCCCCTCTTGACATAGATGTGGAATGGACACAACCAATCCAAGGTCCACAGGATGGAGGAATAGACTATGGATTAGAGTGGACTTACTGATATTCTATTCATGAACTAGTGTGTTTAGTAATCAAAGAAAATGTGGCATTGGTGTGGAAAAAGTGGCCATGGTGGCTGCTGGGTGTGGGCAATGGGAGGAAGAGATGAGATGTGTAGGCGTTTTTGGGACTTGGAGTTGTCCTGGGTGGTGCTGCACGGACAATTACCGGACATTGTAGGTCCTCCCATGGCCCACTGAATGGAACATGGGAGAGTGTGGGCTGTGATGTGGACCATTGACCATGAGGTGCAGCAGTGCTCAGAGATGTATTCACCAAATGCAATGAATGTGTCGTGATGATGGAGGAGAATGTTGCTATGGGGGGAGTAGTGGGGTGAGGGGGGTGGGGGGTACATGGGAACCTCATATTTTTTTAATGTAATATTTTTAAAAAATGAATTAAAAAAAAAAGTTAATATGGTAGAAAGAGCACATCAGCCCTCCAGGCTCAATGCCAGCCCTAATGCCGCCCCCTAACACTTGTCCTGGACAGTGAAAGAGCTACTCTGCTTTTAAGCTCAAAAGTCCTGTCCACCTTCCAACTCCAAGTCTCTGCAAGAAATTCGATATTCACATAATAATTTAAATTAATGGAAATAGCTTCTCTTACATCCAGACACTGTAGTCAGGGAAGAAATGTTCAAGAATTCGGCCCCTTGCCTTGGGTCCTAATCTGGCATTTATGCCCTCCAGCGTGACCGAGTTAGACTCTGCAGTGGTTTCCCTATGCATGACTCTTCTGTCCTTCTCTTTGAACCTATAATTAGTGCAGAGTTGGTAGGTGTACATCTTTGGGCTGTCCATGTGCCAGCTGGGCCCTGAATCTCAAGACAGTTTCAATACCTACTCTCCAGCTCAATGGACTCACCAAGGACAACTAACAGGGAGGAGATGATGGGCAAACAACACACCAAGGAACCTAGAGTGCTGACAGCTGCAAGCAAGAGAGTCCCATCCATCAGACGTATGGATCAAGGCCCTCAGTCAGAGGTGGAATAAATCACCAACCCAGAGTCCTAGGGATTGGGAAACAAACTATGGACTGCAATAAACTTACTACTATGCTAAACAAACAAAAAACCAAAAACAACACATTATGGTAATTTTGTAAAATACCAAGCATGCTGCTTAAAACTATTTGAAATAAAATATGTCCATGATTTAAATCATCACACTACTGAAGAGCCCACAGTGGCTGATTTTCATACATCAGATGCATTCATTGAAAATCATTGTTCTCCTGTCAGAAGTACAAAATAGGAAGGAACCAATTTTAATTTTGTATATCTCCATTTCATAAATTAGGAGATCTAAAAATCTCCTTATTTTATATGCCTGTTTCCCATAAAAATTGATACTTTGATCAGATCATTCAACATTTCCCATTTCTTTTCTTGTTTACTTTCAAATTCTGAATGTATACTAACAGCTTTTACTTACCATTTCAATTTAGTGCAAAATATCATCTACCCTGATCTGTTGCAGAAAAAATGTGTACTGTATTTGCAAAATATGAAATACATGATCTAGACTAGTGTATTTCCTCATTATACATATTACATATATTTGCATGTATCTGTGTTGGTATTTGATAAATACTGTTAATTTGCATGAAAAAAGTAGCATCTCTTTAATTCAGGAGGAAATAAGTTGCTATTTGGTATGTATTTATGCCTGAGCGGATAAATGAAAATCAACAAAAGAGGGATAAAGTATTACTTTTCACCTGTTGAAGTAATAATGTTCACACTCTTGCAATAAAACAATTATACTTCACTCCTTGCTTCTGGCACTGCATCCTCATACTTTCATTTTTTTCTCCAGAAAGTATCATGGCAATAGGAATCAAAGAAAATAAATTGATTCATAACTATTCATTTTATCAAGATTTATTGAGCATCAAATACATGCCTGGTTTCCAAGGGTTTCTAGGCTTAAAGGTATATTTGAAGACCCCACACAAACAAAACTGACACTTATGTCCTTATGGACAAGAATTTGTTTACTGCACTATTATTTTTCATTTTAAAATATACATTCAACAGTAGGAAATCATTCAGCAGATTCTAAATAACCTGTTTGTTTAATAATAGAGCCGTCCCTCAATAAACTCCAGTGTATCAGCATTAGTGAGTGCAGCAGCGGTCGCCGTGCTCTTCACTATGGTGACACGGAGACTGAGAAAACAGATTCCACAGTCGTGGAAAAGACCAAGCAGGCGTGTGACAGGGCACCCCAAAACGGCTGCAGCTGCATAAACATGTCTATGTAGAAGTCACCATGCAAAATGCAAGCCTTTTGAGTAGCCAGTAGAATTATTAGTAACTACTTTCAATTTAAAGTAGTTATTATGTAGCCTTTTTCCATTTACCTTGCTTTGCCTTTTTATGCCATGTTTTACTAGAAATACAGTATCTCTGCCTCCTCACATATCGTATATTGCCTGTGAGCTTAGAAGTACTAATTCCATTTTCATACACTTCAACTTACATAATGCTAAATATGTAGGTTTCCATTTATTTTTAAAAAATTATTCCAAATACAGCTTTTTCAAAATTTGGGTGTATGCCTCCTTTATATTTTTAAGCAATAGCACAATTCTGAATGTAACTATCAAGATACTGTTTGTAGATAAAGTACTTTTTAAAAAGCTTATTATGCAATTGTCTGCTCCCATGAAACTGCTGAGTACATCTATTTTGCTTTAAGTAATATTCAGTCTAGTATTTCATCATCCATTCTTGTTACTGCTGTTATTTTTATGAATACTTAGGTTAATATCTTGAAAGCCTATCTGAAGCTTTTGTTGGTACTGCTTGCCTAATTATAAGTATTTCCAATGATAACAATCACCAATTTTAAAATCACTTTAAAACTTAAATCTTTTTCCCTACACAAAGAAGGATTCAAACGGAAAGAAAATCAATTGCATTTATCATGCCTGTATGAGCTCAGGGGCAGGGCCAATGCTGACACAGGGCATACAAAGCCAGATAACGCCCTTGCCTGCAAATTGTTCAAACAAGAGCTTTTCAATATGTATTGGTGGGGGGTTATTTGTGGATATATTTGATTTTTAGAAATATTCTTTAGACTGTAAATAATTCTACAGTTGATGCTTTTCTTTTAAAAAGGTATATTTTCTAGTTTGGGTATGGGCTTTTAAAATATTTTTCTTATTATTAAAGAGATAAAGTGTACTGAAGCAGAAAAATATTAAGCTTTGAAGTGAGACAAATTTCAGATTTGGGTGCATGTCCTAGTGGCCTCCTTAACACCTTTTTGTGCTGGGTTGGAAAAGCAGCCCTTTGAAGTTCTGCTTTTCTAATTGTATGGTTGCTGCAAGGATTAAATTAAGAAATGCCAGCAAGTCAGGTATCAGGATCAAAGTCGAGTCTCAGTAAGAGCTCAACTGTTTTATTAATAATATTATAATACTTATTTTAAGCTCATTTAAATTTTAAACATCATTGTGGACGGTTGTAAATTATTTTAAAGAAATGAACTGGAATTTACTTAATCACCACCTACATTCCATAAACTAACATTTACTACCTAGAACGTACCTAATATTATATATATCCAGTGAAATAAAATAGAAAAGACTAAAGTTTAGCTTGGAATATAATTTATGCCTAAGGAATACACTGATATTCTAAGTGGGTAAAAAAATTGAGCATTCAAAGACCACCACAGTTCTACAGACTGAAAAATGATTTTGTTTTAAAAGACAGAAATGTGACACCATCAGCTAGTGAGAGTGTTTATATTCATATATTAGAAATCATAGGAAGGAATAAACAAAAGCAGGGGTTCTTAACCAGGGGTCCACAGACCTCTTAGGCTTCAGGGGGTCTGAACTGAAAAAAATCAACTTACTATCTTTATTTTCTCTGATCTCTAACTGAAATCTAGCATTTCCTTCACTTAAGAATGTATACAATAAGAACAAAGCCTAGAGTAGCACTGTGCCTGGGAGTTTCCTCCTGACAGCCTTCATGTTACTCAAATGTGGCCACTCTCACAGCCAAACTCAGCATGTAGATGCAGTGCATTCCCCCCAGCATGGGACATGACACCCGGGGATGAGCCTCCCTGGCACCGAGGGATCACTACCACATACCAGCTGAAGATGCAACTAGAAAATGACCTTGAATTAAAGGTTCAATACGGATCAGCAGAATATCCCTGTCTACATATAATAACATGACTTCAAAATGCTGTTTGACCTAATGTAAGGGGGAAATGGAAAGGAGAAATGAGATTGTAAGGCTGTGAGTCTCTAAAAAAGAGTCTGGAGGTTGTCGGAAGGAATGCCCTTATGCACAACTGAGCAGAGTCTAAGAGACAGATAAAGTGGATACAACCCCAGGTGTTGGTTCTTTTGAGGGATAAAGAGACCCACGGGTTCTATGGTCATGGCAGATGGGGTTCACAGCCATGGCAGATGGCCCTTCTTTGGAGCTGGTGTTTCTGCGTGATGGAATTGGACTCAGAGGGGATCTCTTTTCACAAGACTTGCATGCTACTTTATTGGAATTGTAGTTGGTGCTGGGGTTTAAGATACATTTAGGGGATTTGAATCTCTGGACTGATAATATGACACCCAGGCCCAGAGCCTCAAAAGACTTCAGCTCCTACACTTTGATTTATTGGACTTATCCCACTCAGCTAACATGGAGTTGAAGAAGGTCAACCACCACACCATGGAGCCTAGAGTGTCTACAACTGAAAGCAGGAGGAGTGCATCCAGTATCCATGTGGAATCCAAGCCCCCACTTGACACAGATGTGCAATGGACACAACCAATTCAATGTCCACAGAGAAAATGTGGAATGGGTGTGGGAAGGGTAGCCATGCTGGCTGCTGGGTTTGGGGAATGGGAGGAAGAGATGAGATGTGGAGGCATTTTCGGGACGTGGAGTTGTCCTAGGTGGTGCTTCACGGACAATTACGGGTCATTGTAGATCCCCCCAGGGCCCACTGGACGGAACGTGGGAGAGTGTGGGCTATGAAGTGGACCATTGACTATGGGGTGCAGTGATGCTCAGAGATGTACTTACCAGGTGCAATGGATGTGTCACAATGATGGGAGAGAGTGTTGCTGTGGGGGGAGTGGGGGGTGGGGGCGGTGGGGTTGAATGGGACCTCGTATTTTTTTAATGTAATTTTTAAAAATAAATAAATAATTAAAAAAAAAAAAAAAGAATGTATACAATAAATTACAACAGTATTCAGTGGTTGTCACCTGACTGGCAAAGGGTCCGTGGAACAAAAAGGGTTAAGGACCCCTGACCTAAAGGGACAAAAAGTTCATTAAGTAGAATCAAAGGAAATGAGGATAACAATATTCTCTAACAATGTCGAATAACGTGTCAATTGGTAAGCATGCCAGCCAACTGGGACCACAAAAACTTAGTCTTTCAGGATTAAATACATGACCATAAAAGTTGCATGCTACTAAAAATGCATTGTTTTTCAAAACGTCTCTTCTGAGATTGCACAAAAATAACCTGAATAATACTTGGAAGAAGTCTAGGAATTCCAGCGTGGACCTGAACAGAAGAGATGCGTGGGAACCGCGCTTCCAGAGGAGGACAAGGTGACGGGGCACTGGGTCCTCACCATGCAAAGCCAGCGCCCTGCTTTCCCACCTGGTGCTGAGAAGGGCGTGTGCTCCGCTGCACTAGTGCCTTCGGCAGCACGCTCGTGCGTATGAGCGGAAGACGTGCGCGAGTCACAGCCCAGGCAGCCAACAGGTAAGAGGCTTAACCTCTATTTTAATGTATCAAAAAAGACATCAGGGTGGGTGGAGAACGGTTTACTAGGAGAAAAGAGCTTCGGCACAACTCCTCAATTCTCAGACACCACATAAAATGCAACGAGGGCGCCAAGTCCCAGGGAAAATCAAAACAGATGCCCACTGGGGCCCAGGTTACGAATCAAAAAACCGCTTCCCTTGCGCTTTGCTCTTTGGATCAGATTTGTAATGAAGGGATTATGTTAGCATTACAAAATATCATAAAACAATCATTTTTGTCATTTTGCTGTTCATCTAGGTAAAAAAAAAAAAAAGCACCAACCATGATAGCTGGAAATTTTGCTTTTTCTGTAATCTCTAATTAGGTAACCTAAAAAAGATCCATTTGAACCAATTAGTAAATCAGGTAAAAATGGGCAAATTTCAAGGAAACACGGTTTTAGCAAAACTGCTACTAATACTGCCAGTGCAGAAATTGTCATCTACGGAAAAATAAAGGAAAATAACAAAATACGTGACTATAATTTTTAAGTTCATGCCAGATGTTTAAAACTAATACATGCATTTTTAAAAGCTCCACATTTTCACCAGGTGGCAGTCTTTTCTTTAAATGTGGTCAAAACAACCTGCCTGCCTGACCTCCTCTATTAAGAGAGGGAGAGTCAGGTGAGCAGACACTCGCAGCCATTCCCACGATCTCACCTGCGGAAGGCTGGCCTGCTCCGCTTACACCTGCCTAAACGCGGTGCTGCAGCCTGGCCCGTCCCCTCGCCCAGAGGCCCTGCTCAGTCCAGCCGCCCCGCCAGAGGTGGATACCTCGGAGCCTCTCCTGGGACCCGCTCTCGGGGATCCCACGAGCTGCACCTGCACAGGTGAACGCTGATCTCAACACCTGGTAAGCACGACACAAACGGGGCCTTCAGGACCGACGGAGCAGAGGCGAGGCTGACACGGACGGGACAGCAGGGGCCTCCGCCGACTCGGGAGCCCACAGGCCCTGCCGCAGGGCACTGCGCGTTCTCACCACGGTGACCCGGACAGGCGGCCACGGTCACCACTTCAATTTAAAGAATTATCCGTGGGCCACACAAGTAGTAAAGGGTGAAAGGAGGATCTGAACACTTATTTGCCTAGATTCCAAACCTGATCCTTTCCACCATGAAACAGCTCCTCTTTCATTAAAACAAGCCTCCACACGTGTATGAAAGTCATGGTTTTTCCTTGTTCCACAAATAACGTAAGGTTGGAATTAAAGTGATAAATGTTTGTTACAGACACTTCTATTTTATTCCTAAACTTCTCTCAGCGTCACCTCCTCACACCTGGGTAAGGTGATGGTTCGAGGGGTCAGGGATGAGGAGACGGGAAAGGCGTGAGTGTTTGTGGGGTCACATCAAAAGGCCCCTTAGTTCTCTCTGAGAAAGAGTAGATACTCTTTGCTTTTTGGTTGGAAGAATGAGGCCGCCTGGACTCCAGCGTCAGGGGCTGGTAGAGCATGATTTAAAACAGGAAAACTCACTCAGCAGCGGCACCTCTAGAATGCATGATTTTTCACTCCCTGCAAGTCAGTCACTAAATTGAGGCTGGAAAGCATGAAATGACAGAGACTTGCAGAGCAGCTTCCAAGGCTGTTCATTTAAGGCCAGGCCAGAAGAACCCGGAGCTTCTCCGAGGATAGAGGATTTAATGGACTCGTGCTCTTGGATAAAGGATGCAAGGGAAGGACGAACTGGCAGCAGCTGACATTTAATGAGCCAAATAAAAAAGGGGGATGTTTAAATATTTATTTGGTAGATAGAGCCAAGTTATATGTGTGCACAGCAAAACCAGTTCATATGGATTTCCTACGGATTCCACTGAGGGTGGAGATTTTATCATATTATTTGGCACACAGGGAAAAACATCTGACATGCCAATACATTATTGTGCCCCTGAGGCACTGAAAAAGTGTTGCACGCCTTTCTCCATCTTCAAGGCAACAGGCCGACACTGGTCTCTTTCCTCTTGTCCTGAGGTTTCTGTCTTGCATAATTTAATATGGATATTTCTCAGACATCAGCTACTACTTCCTCACTCCCACAAAGAGACAGATGCAAATACAATTGTAAAATCATTACTAGAGAAAACAGGAGTGAGGACGCACGTCATGTGTCATCACTTCCCTCATCTCGAAGCTGCCCTCGATTGCTACAGCAGACGTCCCGAGGTCAGGGGCTTCCTTGTAATCATAATTTAACAATCTTGTGGCCAAGGACATTTTAGAAATAATATGAAGACGGGAAGAAGTGAGGAAACACGATTCCTTCACTGAAATCTGCCCACTCGACTCGTCCTCCCACTCCCCTCCTGTCCCCTCTTGACTTGCCCCCTTCCTGCCTGCTGCGCTGATGTGAGGCGGGCGCCGTGACCTACAGCGGGAGGGTCCACTGTGAGACTGGCAGCCTTCAGCCTCCTCCCCGCCAAGAAACCACGATTCTAAGAAAAGCAGCTTCGTTTCCCATCATTTTAGCATGAAGGCAGGCTTGTGTGCCCACGGGCACGTTCACACGCACGTGCGTCTGGGCATCTAGTGAGGCAAGAAAAAGGAGTAAGTTCTGGTTGGCGGGACATTTTCATATGTCAAGTCCATATTTTCACATATGGAATAGAAAAATCACAGATCATATTTTAGGAGTCTCTAGCCCCTCTTATTAAATTTAGCCATCATTTATCAAACATGCCCCGTGAGTCGGGGGCTCCGGGCTACGTGCAGAAGGCGGCACAGGAACCAGGTCAGGAAGAGGCAAGAGCCGCTTGACTTGTAGGTGGCGGGACGGGAAAGAAGTTTCCATGTGCCCCGCGGGACACCTGGCGGCGAGCGCGAGGGGGGGACCCGACAAGCCACCGCGAGCCTCGCCTGGGCCAACAGCTCACTCTTTTCCTCAGTTTCCTCCTGGGTAACCGCACAGCCATCAGGAGCGGCCAGGTGACGGCGCAGTGTCCCGCCCCCCCCTCTTTGGAAGCGGCTGCGCTGTCACCGCGCCTGGCTCCTGGCTCCTCCCACACCAGCTTCCAGCCCGTCCACAGTCCACGGGGCCACTGAGACCACCGGCAGCTGGAGCTCTCCTTGGAAAAAGGCAACACCGGAAGAACTTCTCGCAAAGGACTGAGCAGGTTCAAGGTGGCGGCAGGTGGAGCGGGTCGTAAGAGAGGGCGGGCGCACCGCGGCCACCTCGTTCACCACAGCCACTGAGGTAACATGTAAAGTGTGTCTGCAACGAACCCCAATCTATTCACTTTTTCAAATTACGTCTTCTTTGTGAGAAAAATCATCCCATTCACTGCTAATTGAGGAATCTAAGATACCTTGGGGAGTGGGAAGTACCCAGACTAAAAAGTCCGAAGTGCGTAACTATTTTTAATTAATACTCTGCTTACGCTATCGTTGCCTGAGAGACGCACCCTGAGCCTGGCGGGGCGGGCGCTGCTCGACAGCCGAGCCGGGACTCCAGGCGCTCAGACGCGTTCCTGCCCCAGGACTCGGGAACCAGGCAGGGGTGTCCCCTGGGGCTCGCGGGGACGGCCGGGCGCTGCCGGGTTAGACCCGCCGCACTCACCACCCTCATCTCGTTCAAGGAAAGGAGGGGGTGCCCCGCTTGGTAAGTCTGCAACCAGGGGCTTCTCTCATCCTCCCCAAAGCTCGGCTTCCGGGTGGGAGAACATTCTCCAGAAGACTCTCCCCTGTGAGTCGGCTCTCAGAGGCTCAAAGCTCACACTGCGGGATTATGGCCAAGTGTTTCCAGAAGTGAGTAAAACAATGGGGACTAGGAACAATGACATATCTAGAAGTTAATTGATGCAGAAAATGAGTGCAAAAGAAAGAAATTGGGATAATGAAAATTAGAGCACTCTTTCTTACTAAATGCTTGAAAAACTGGTTCTTGAAAAGAACATTTTAAATTCTACACTACCTAAATCTTCATTTGCTTGTGTTTCAGATATTAAAGCAGTAAAACCCTACTCATTTTGCCTCTAATCACAGACTAAAGGACGATTGTAGGCTGCTAGAAAAAGGCACTTTGAAAACAGTTACAAGAATTCCAGTCCTAATATGCATTTTTATAATACCAAATTACAGCAGCATCCTATATCTTTAATTAATTACAAATATTATAGGGCTCATTAATAGTCCTTGATGATTAGTATTTCAGATTATCATAATTAATGAGGAAACTCAACCAATATATTGCTCACTGAACATGTAGTGTCAAAGCCAGGTTGTAGTAGCCCAGGAACCTGCCCCTTCTCCCTGGCTCTGCACCCCTGGGCAGCGCTAGGCCAAGATGAGATGGGCTTGCTCAGCAGGGCAGAGGTCGCGGGAGAGGACGGTGGCCCCGGGGAGGGTGGTGGCAAAGATGGCGGCCACGTGGGAGGACGATGGCCATGGGGAGGACAGCGGCCACGGGGGAGAACAGTGGCCAAGGATGGTGGTTGTGGGGGAGGACGGTGGGCAAAGACAGTGGCCACAGGGGAAGATGGTGGGCAAAGAGAGTGGCCACAGGGGAGGATGGCAGGCAAAGATGGCGGCCACAGGGAGGATGGCAGCCACGGGGGAGGACAGTGGCCACGGGGGAGGATGGTGGCCAAGGATGGTGGTTGTGGGGGAGGATGGTCGGCAAAGATGGCGGCCACAGGGGAGGATGGTGGGCAAAGATGGCGGCCACAGGGAGGATGGCAGCCACGGGGGAGGACAGTGGCCACGGGGGAGGAGGGTGGCCAAGGATGGTGAGTGTGGGGAGGATGGTGGGCAAAGATGGCGGCCACGGGCAAGGACAATGGCCATGGGGAAGACAGCAGCCACGAGGATGGTGGCCTAAGATGGTGGCCGCGGGGGCAGCGGCGCGGGAGGACCGCCACGCTCAGCAGGCACGCGCGTAGAGCAGCTGTGCAGTGATCGACTCCCTAAGAAGGGCACGGTCAGGTTTCTGCAGGATGACGGTTCAGATTCACTTCTTGCAGAGCACGTTACTAGGAAACATTAAAAACGTGGCCGAAACAGCCAACAAGGACCATCTGGTTACAGTCTACAACCACCGCTTTGAAAGCAAGCCTTTCCAAGGAACTGGAATTCTAAGTGTCAGAGCAGGTGGAAAACGTGAAGCTTAACAAAGACAAACCCAAAGAAACCAAGTCCTAAGAGACTCGGGGTGAGGTCCACCCAACACACGAAATCTGCTCCTAAAAGGGAGCCGCTGTTCCCCGCTGTTCCCTGCTGGTCCCCGGGAGCACGCCCGGGTGGATGGGCAGCTTTTGACTGTAACACTCAAACGAGTTCAAAGAAGAGAAAGCCACGCCCTTAGGCTTAAAGGCTGGAGGAGGGACAGCTCGGGGACGGAAGGGAGCAGGTGGACTGGGTGAAGGAGGACAGGCCCCACTGGAGGTGGAACCAGAGGTTTGTGGAAAGAAATGACAGCCTGATGCCCAAATTCCACCACACACAAAATCCAGTTTTGAGGTGGAATTAATGGATATTGATGAAATATCAATCCTTCAAAACTAAAGATATCAGCAATGTTAAAACTTGGTCTTGGAAAAAACATGTAACTGATTTAGAGCTGACTGCTATTGTGTGTAAGAGTCAATTGGAAAATTCAAGGAGTTATGTTAAACTTGTTTACTTGATCCCCAAACTGAGAAATGTAATTCCTTACAAACCCTTAAAAAGTCTAAAATATTTTACTACAACCATGTAAAATACTGGTTAAGGAAAACTGATTTTCCTTTTACCTCATATTATAAATTAAGTTCAATACAAATCTATCCAGTGTCTTGGGGGAAAAGGTAGTATCCTTGCTTTTGGATTTAATCACAAAATTTATAATAGATTTGAGTTTCTAATAAAAGTGACCCAAAAAAAGTTTATCCCCAAACTACAAATTTGAAATAATTAGCTTTGCGCTTATTTTAACATAAACTCACAATTCATGTTAGCACTAACATTTTACAATACATTCACTTGGGAGAAACCATATCCTCTTCAATGCACATATGCATTTTTAATTAAATATAATAAATGCAAAATGCTTGGAAGTAAGAATATACTTTTTAAATGACACTAAGGTGGGGGCTATACTTACTTTTAATTCTAGACACTTTAAGGTGTTGACTCTTCAATTTTCACCCAACAATCTTGTGGGTAGGAACTATAATCTCCTTCTTATAGATGAGAAAATAAAAGCTCAGAAAGTTAAAACGATTTCCTGAGACTGGGAGGCAGGATTCACATCCAGATCCTTCTCTCTAAGCTCTCTTTGCTCTATCCCCTGTCTCCACACTAGGGTCCCACCACTGGGATGCTACATGTCTCAGTTTCTCCACCTAAAAACAAGGTAAGAGCCTTGTTTGTATTTTCCTGTAGAATGGAAATGCCTAAATGCTTGGAATTTTTTCATGGCTTAAGGTTGTTTTTTTTTTTTTGGGGGGGGACTATTGGGGATTGAATTGTGTCCCCCATAGCAGGCAGGCTCAGGTCCCAGCCCCTGGCCCTGTGGTGTGAGCCTGTTTGTAAAAGGCACCTCTGAAGATGTTATTTGTTAAGCTGGGCCCAAAGCGAGTGAGGGCTCACCGGGTCCAACAGGGCTGATGTCCTCACAAGCTAAGGAAACCAGACACAGGAAAGAAGCCAAAGGAGGTGCCGGGAGCCGGAAGTCAACAGAAACCAGAAGAGAAAGGAGGAGACAGCACTGCGCACGGCCATGTGACGACAGAAAGCCAAGGGCAGGGATCGCCAGCAGCCACCGGGAGCGCCTGGGCTCCGGGGAGAAAGACGCCTTCGGCTAGCCTCGAAACCGAGCCCGTGACTGCCGCTGCTGGAGCCAACCCATCGCCTGGTGCCTGCTTTACCAGCCAGGAAACTAAAGGCAGGCGCTCGTTCTGGTGGGCTCTGAGGTTCAATGTTTTTACTTTCATAATAAATATGGTGCTCCAATGATAAATGCTTATACTCTCATTCTAAGCAGGCTACTCTAAAGAACAATGATTTTACTCTCATAGTGTTATAAATACGGTGCTCTTAAAATCAGTGTTTTCACTCTCGTAACAAGCGTGGCGCTCTGACCACCGCTCTGTGTGCTGCGTCACCCACCCGCTGTGCCGAGCCCTGTCTCCACAGTGACCTCGTGTCCTGGTTAACAAGCAGGTCTCTGCCCCTGGAGCAGAGCCCCCTGGAGCCCCCCACCCGCCCCTTCCCCTGTTAGCTCGTCTGCTTTAAACCAGCCAGGCCTGGACTCCGGGAAACCTACTGGCCTCCACCCCGGGCAGCGAAGCTCCAGCCCGGGGCCCTCTCGCTCTGCGCGTGCCCCCCACCCAGGTCGGGCCCCCGGCCGATCGCGCTTCCCGTCACCCCCGGTGGCCCCTCTCTCCCTGGCACCTGTGAGGACACCTATCGATTCTCTCACGTTGTAGCCTCAGTTTCCATTTGTCACACTGACACCCCTCAGGACCCAGGACATGTTTCAGAGGGATTATTTATCTATAACTTGCTAGTCTTGAAGAAGTACAAATGATCACTGAGAGAAGGACCAAGCACTTGTACTTTCCGAGACGGAGTGAGCAGGTGGCTCAGCCACTTTCCCACTCAGGGTGCGGCACGGGCCGTCTTTCAGGACAGAGCTGCTCGGACCTCTCACGACTGTCATCCGCCGCTGGCTGATGTTTCCTGAGCTGAGCTTTAAGAGCTTTTCAATCCCCTGCTGAGGAGTGATTAACTCAATTTAATTTCTAGACTTTCAAAGGGCTTCTTAATAAAGTACCTACTATGGACGTGGCTCGACATCGCACAGATCACACGTGGGGACGGTCTATGGCTCTCTCATGCTCCCTTTCTCTGGATTTTCTTGTGTCCTAAGGTTAGGGTCACACACATATCGAGGGTCACGTATCGCCAGTCCCAGGGTCTGATCTAAGGCGAGAAGTCACCGACCATCGGGGGAAAAGCTCCACCCGCTGAGAGCCGTGTGAGCCGAGGGGCGCGCGGCGCAGTGGCAGCTCTACGCGGCAGCAGATCCGCCACACGGCGTTCACGACAGACACTCCAGAAGGCGAGTTAAGGTTCTGAAGCCAGTGAGGAAAACTGAACGGACGCACAGGTAAACGTGGACTTATCTGGGGGGTCTCTGAATCCTGAAGCTGAAAGTAAACAGAACCGATCTGAAAACAAATTGATTTAAGAACACAGCTCCACGCCCAGTGGCAAGGGGTGCATTTATCAACTGGGAAGTGCTGGGTGTTTTCAGTCAGCTTGGTATCTCTGGGGTTGGATTTATATTTGCATCAACATGCTGACGCCCATCTCCTATTTCAGACACTCTGATTTCTGATCACGTAATAGCGATGTTTCAAAAGCCATGAATCCTATCAGCAAATCTGCTAAAACTCTGAAAAGGATCTCCACATGCACGGAGGTGGAAAGAGGAAAGTGAATTAAATTCTCTCTTGCTCTCTGCTCTGGCTTCTATTTCCAGTATCTGTGTTCTTCAAGTGAAGAGAGAAGCAGTGCGCCCGGAGGGTAAATCGCCCGCATTCGCCCTCTGGTTTCAGCACGTGTTGTTTCTTAGTCTGTTTGTCGGTCAACAGGAAGATTGGGACCAGGCACCGGGGCAGGGTGGCCGCCAGGCTGCAGCTGTGACTCATCACCTGGACACACTCTACCGTAAAAAGAGCCTCTAGCACACTTGTATTGAACTAGAACATGACCAGCCTTTGAGAAGCAGATGAGACCAAGACTAATTAACTACTCTGATGAAGAGCTGAGAACACCAAGGCGCAGCGCCCCCGAGACCCGTCCACGGCACGCCGTCTCCCGGGGGCAGGGGAGGGGGCTGCGTCTGTCTCGAGCCTGGGCTCTGTTCACAGGCCGCGGTCAGGACCCCCGAGCGGCAGCTTACAGACGGCACCGCGGGGTCCCAGGCGGGCGAATCCTGAATGTGCAGCTCTCGAGGCTTTTAACAGTCTGTCGACCTCACATCCACCAGAGGAGAGTTGACTAAAGGTTCCAGTTGCTCCCGCCGCGGTGGAGGCGGGAGTGAGAGCAGCCCACGCGCCCGGCACTGCGGCCTTAGCGCACCTGCAGCGCCACAACCACAGAACGAGGCTGCGAGGGTGCGAGCCTGCCAGAGCAGGTGAGGGGTAAACCAGGCGCCAGGAAGTGCGAGGGAAACCCCCACCTGGGGACTGTGAGCTGGTGTCACCTCCAGGCTGGCTGCTGCGAGTCTCAGAGCTCCCTGAGGCAGGCCAAGGCACCCCACCAAGAACCCCCTTTCTTTGCAAAACGAGGGCTGGAAAAGAGGTCTCCAAGACCCCTCCCCACTCTAAAATTCTGTTTTCTTTTGAACTTTCATATATAAGCTTCTTTCAACTGAAATGCTCTAGGATCTTAACTGCTGAAGTAATAAGTAATGTTTAAGGAAGTCTGTACCCCAAGGGGAGAAAGGAAAACACACCAAAGATGTTACTGAGATGAGGAACCCTTCCAGGTACTCAACACTGCTCAATTATTAGTGCGTAAGGGAACGGACTGAAACACCCTGAAAACCAGGGCAGCAGGGCCACAGCCCTTGGGAGGCACCCAGTGCCTTCTGAGGGATTGGCTCTCAAGCTGGGGTCCCCCCCAGACCTGCTATCTCAGAAAATCTGGGGCAGGGATCCAGCCACACGCGCCTGCCCAAGCACCCCTGGTGACGCCGGTGCCGCCAGCGGCTGAGAAGTGCGGCCGGCGCGAAGAGCAGAAAAGCAGATTCTGTTTCTGACACACATTTACTGAAGCAGCTGAAATGAAGTTGATGAAAGGGAAAGGTCTGCTGGAAACAGTTAAACATCAAGCAGCCCATCGCTTGACCGAGAAGGGGCTCAGAAGTCAATCCCAGCTTTCTGTCCAGAGAAACAAGGCACTAAGAAAGTTAAAGGAAAGTTAGAGGATTCATCCGAGGACACGCGTGTAAGGTTCAGCAGGAGACGAGGGGCACAGGAAAGCATGGGCCACACGCCGTCTTCCTGCTGAGGAAAGAGAACCAGAGTCCAGCACTGCCTACCCTATGGAGGAAATAAGCCAAGTGTTAGTCTCCTTGTTTTTAATACTGGAATAACCCACTGGAACTCACTACCCTGGCTTATGAAGGTCTACATTAAATATGGAAGGAAAATTCTTAATCATCTATGACCATCGGTTTCTCTAGTAAAGCCAAAACCTTTTCATTAGATGCTGACTTGAGAAATTCATTTAGTATACTAAAAATCATCACCAACATTTAAAGATATATAAGGGCAAGAGAAGAAAGTCAATGTCAGAGAGGCGGGAGGACAGCGGGTTCTATCTACGCCGCTGTCCTCACCATCACCTGGACACCAACCCTAGACCCCTTGCAAGTCCAAACGGTCCAGCTCCCTCGTAGGTGTCAACACATCGACGGTGGAAGTCAGCTGGAAACTGGGAGAGAAGCGCGAGGACACTGCTGTGTGACAGGAGAGCCGGGAACCCCAACCAGAACCACTGCCCGGGAGAGCTGAGTCTTCTCACCTCACATCCCTGAGACCAAGAATTCCCATTGCTTAATCCAGACCATGGCGTGGTATGTTCTCTAGCAGTCAGGAAGCTCAGACAATGATTCCATAGGAGATCCTCTTTTCTGAATCATTTCAGAACAAGTGTTTACTGGGTCCACTTGGGATTTTCATGTTTTCAGGTTTTAACACTTGGCTCAAGTGACTTCAACAACAAAATTAATGATTGAATATGCTTCAGAGCTTTGGGTGATGCCAGTGAGACTGGAAATTAGGTATATACAAGATGGCTTTCAAAGGTCACCAGAATGATCTAAGGAACTAGGAAAAACAAAATTCCATCAAGAACCTATTCATTGCCTACAAAATATTAATTCATGGAAATTGTCATTTCAAAAGGTGTTGACCATGCTTAGGAGGTGTACGACCTAAGAAAATGTCACACAAACAGCCAAGCTTTAATGGGGTTCGACTGCAGCCCTAAACCCTGAGGACAGCTTTTGGGGGCTACACTGTGTGATACACTTGATAGGACAGGATAAGATGTAAAACATTTATGGTGCTATAACTTCACTTCCATTGTACAAGATACCAGGCTCTCTGAGGTAGATTGGAATTGCTCTTTCAAAATGATAAAGTTGAAACAAAAGGACACACTTTAAAAAAAAAAATTCTCTGTGCCTTCACCGAAGAGTAATTCCAGAACTTACAAAGAGAAAAGGACGTCTTGGCCAGCAGACTGGTACGGGAGAAGCCTTCCAGAAGCACGTGGCCTGGGGTACTTCAGCCTCCTGGCAGGCTACAAACCTTTCCTTCCTTTTGTTCAGAATCAGGGTCCAGATCGAGTGCCTCTGAGGCGCCAGGACCCACTTGTGAGACTAGAGTATGGCTCAGAAGTTGAGCACCTTCCAACAAACGCTCTCATAATAGCAGATATCTTCCCCAGGCACTGACCTTCTCTGGTCAACACACAACATTGACTTGATAAAACAGATGTGAAACCTGTGCCCAGTGTTCTCTAAAGAAACAGAACTAAAATGTCTCTTTAGTAAAAAACATGAAAAAACACATGCAAAGGCAATGGTGCTGCACAGACTTGGGATCTGGAATGCTCTCGGCCCGCCTCAGCCACCTGGCTCCTCGCTGTTCCCATCAGATGGGACGGTCAGCAGCACAAGGTCACTGTGATGGAGTGCAGCGCTGCAGGGGTGTACTGTGGGAGGGATTTCAAAGCCACCAAGGGACCAAGCTCGCAGCACCGACCTTTAACCAGCCTCGGAAGACCCGGCCGCCCCGCCTGGTGTCCCAGTGCCTGCGCGGCGAAGCAGGCATGTAACAGCACACAAGCCTTTAGCTAGTTCCCTGTCCCTCTAACTGAGCCAAGGTTAGTGCAGGTAGGAAAGGTGAAACCAGCAGATTCTGACATCAGTAAAATTCCATTACTGTGGCAGGAAGATGACCCACAAACACCTGGAGATGGAGCCAACAGAAGAGCAACACGCCAGCAAAGCAGCCCCCCCGGGAAGGGGAGCGCCGTGGCACAGGGGACTCCTTCGTCAAGTCTGGCTTCAGCACGGGAGAGGGCTGGATGCAGGCCAGAGACAACTTCTGAGAAGATGGGGGAGGGCGTTCAGGTGGCTCTCAGCCATGAAGCCTCCTTCCTAGCAAAGACAAGGGCTCTGATAACAGCACTCGGTAAAGTAGAGAGATAACAGAAGCTAGAGCAGAACTTGCTTTAAAAGAATGTCTCGCTTCCTAACAGCCTATTGTTTGCAGAGAAAGCTACTGGTATATTACCAAATAGGGCTGAAATTGCTAGAGCTTAGTAACATGCATTTTATAAAATTTCTCCAAAGTAAAAGACAGATTTGAGCTGCTGCAGTACCTGCATTTTTCTTTGTAATTAGTCAATTAGAGCCTTGATGCAACTAAGTGGAAATTTCAGGGAAGAAGAGGAAAAAGAATCAAGTAGACAATTCAGTTACAGGGCACTAACAAAGGAAAGGATGTAGACAGACAAAAACAAGCTCCTTAGTTTCTCTCTGATTTCTCCCCTTCCTTAGTGGAAAAAGGCAGGGAGATATTAGAAAAAGACACTGTATTTCTAAGTGCGTGACATTTTTGCGGCATTGATGACATTAAGATATATTGTAAACTATACTATAAACTATAATCATCACTTAGTGGCAATGCTCCAAGATATGTTCATGAATTGTGGCAAATGAACTACACTAATGAAGGATGTTGCCGAAGTGGGAAAACGTGGGAGGGTGGGGAGCGGGGCATATGGGAATCCCCTATACTTTTTGTGTAACATTTATGTAATCTAAGTTTCATTTAAAAATTTTGAGTATATTTTATAAAAAGGATACAGCCACACACTTTTGCCTTTAGTAAATTTGACACAGTTGTGTCTGCAGTCCTACCAGCAATCTTTCTGTTTCTTACTGTAGGCCTCCATTTAAAAGAAGCCCATCGAGTTGGCCAAAAAACAACATTCACATTAGATGCGCAGCTCACTTCCGTGGAAACATGTAGAAGCCACGAGCAGGCAAGTGCCTTAAACAGGAAACACGGACAATTCCGTCCAGTGCTGCAGAAAGCTGGGAAATCAAAGATGAGCAAAACACACACACATACACACGCAGCCCCAAACAACACAACTGGTCGCGTGTTACGTGAAAATGACGCCAAGCGGCGGGAGGCCGACCCAGGTGACTTGTCCAGCGGTGGACTTTGCAGGTAGGAATGAGACTGTCAGGGTGGGAAGGGCAGGGGGGCGACGGCCGCCGGGGGGAAGGCCGGCCGCGGCAGCCGTCCCCTGCTTTCCGGGTGCTGACTTCAGCGACTGCAGCTCTTAGCAGGTGGGGCCCGCGGCCGGCCACGGAAGCCGCGCGTGGGGGAGCCGCGCCCGCGCCGTACCTGCTTCTCGCCGCTGGGCTTCTTGTGGTTGAGCAGCAGCTCCACGGCGCCCACCACCTCCTTCCTGATGGCGTGCAGGAGCGCGTCGCCCACGTACACGTTGAAGCTCAGGAGCAGCTCGATGAGCTCCAAGTTCTCGTTCTCGATCGCGATGAGCAGGGCGGTTCTTCCAAGGGGATCGATGCAGTTGATGTTGATTTTAAAGTAGATCTCGGCTTCCTGCAGGGCCTTCTTGACGCTGGCGTAGTCGCCCTTCTCCACCGCGCTCAGGTAGGCCTTCTCGGCCGGCGACAGCTCCGCCTCGGCCCGCACGATCCTCAGCGGGATGCGGTCTCGGGGCGGCGCGGTGACGCTTCTCTTGTAGTAGAACTGAGCCATGCTTCAGGCCATGCTACGACCCTCCTCTGCAAACGCAAGACAGACAAAACACAAGGATGAGTGCCTGACACCCTTTATTTTGTAGACGTCGTGCTGCTTTTCAAACTCACACGGATGCCGCCGACAGCACCGCTGAGGGTAACTGATGAGACTAAGGGCTGTCTCTCCAGCGAAGGAGAGGACCAAGCACCGTCCAGGTGCCTGGAAACGGGAACTACAAAGTCCTCACCGAGGAGGAACGAAAGGAGGTTCGGGCTTGGTGCGTTACTTAAAAAGCTACTTTAAAGGTGACACTTGTCAGAGGATGTACTTGTAGATTTTTGGAACGTATTTACAAAATTTATCATGAACACGTAGGTTGCTTGAGCAGAGCACCTAGATAAGCAGAGCCTGCCTGAAGCCTCACACCTGGCTGTTGATTCAGGCTTGCTAGCCCAGGGATGCGTGCCATTCACCGAGACACCACCGAGTCACAGGATACTGCTCCCTCGGCAAAATGCTTTGCATTTGCCACATATTCTATTCCTAGTGTTAGTAGGTAAGACCAAAGTTATCGCAAATTAATACTATTGATGCTGACAAAATATTATTCTGAGCCTGGTAAGCCTGGTTTTATTTTTCCCCTTTGTAAGTGAATTCAGTGAGGGGGGAAAATGTACACGGATATTAATCACAAGATGAAGTCTAATCAATTCAATTTCCAAGGGAAAGATCCAAAAAAATGCCTAAATATAGAGATAATTTAATATTAAAATGAGGTTTTCTGAATTGTTTCCTTTATATGATGAAATAATGAAACACAGGGCAGGAATGTATCCATTATAAAATGTATTATTATTTGGAAGTTACAGCACAGCTATAGTTAAAGATAAGGAAATTATTTCACATAAATAAAATCCACACTAATAAAAATTAGTAAGAACAAAATCACAGGAAGCTGTATTGAATTAATATTATCCTAGAGATAACAAATTTACAGAAAAAATATATTAGACTTCAAATATAATTTCTTTATTGCTGTTATGACCAGAAGTATTTTATTTCCCTATGTTATTTAGCTTCAACTCATGTTTATCCTACATATGTTCCTTATATTAAATTTAAATGAATGGGTCATTCTAGGTAACTAAACATTCATATTCATCTTAGTTGATCTTTTCAGACCTAATTGTTTTATAAGTAAATTAACCTGATTTCAATAAAGTTTTAACTGTAGCTTAAGCAGGAACTTCATTGAAACGTGATTTTACTTAATATAAATCGTGCATTGTTTGCATACTACCTTAACAGTGATTTCAAGTAGTTAGATTGCACCCTTTGACTTCCAGATTATTCATTAAGGTTCCTCAAACACGGAGGTTCAGGAACAAACACGAGTAACAGCTACTTCATAATTTGTCCCTTCCTGACAGATTCAGCATTTTGTTAAGCTGCCTTCATATATACTAAGCAAAAAGTGGGAATCCCATGATCCAGAACATTTTGTGCACAGTACCACATTTTATAAAATACCATGTTTTGATTGCATAATGACCAATGACACCTGACAGGAATTTCTACGTTCACAATTGCAGTCTGAGGATTGAGTTCTTTAAATGGCATCATGAAATTCTGGAAGAAAATGAAGAGTAATACTGGGGTGAAAATCTAGTCTTTTAGATGTGCAAATTACGTGCTCTAAGCCTGATTATAATTTCAGTATTTGGGGAGTGCTCAAACTCATTCTAGAATAACTGGAATAGCATTCATAGCATTCAGATTACAATAAAAATGTGAAGCTGCTGCAGCATAATTAACTCAAGATCATGAAGATGGAATGCCTCATTTTAGTGACCCGATCCTGAGTTCTTGACGTCTGTGTCCATGATAATGGAGTACGTGCCCTCGAGAGTGGCTGCCACCTGCTTCCAGAACCCTCCTCCAGAGCCTCCGGAGAGCAGGTGGCATCAACGCCAGCGGCCTCCACACTGGCCCTGGACCAGCACTGTACGACGAGTCGTTCATCGTTGAAACGGCCAGTGGTCATGTCCTAGCTTAGCTGGACACTTTCCCCTATCCACAACTCAGGAAGACCACAAGTTTATCGTTTCTAGAGCTGAAGGCAAGGTTTTCCTACCACATTGTCTCTGGTCCTCCAGGGTCTGACGGCAGCTTACCATGGACGCATACAGCCGGAAGCCACAGGATGCACACACATCGCATCAGCACTTACCACGAATTCTGACTCTTTCACTCAAGATTAAAACCCAGACTAGATAAGGGAAGAACTAGCTCTTACTTTGTTCCATTTATTTTATTGGTAAAGGTGGACATAAAGGATGAAATCGAAGCAGCATGTGACATCTCATTTTCAAAGTGCAGGAAACTGATCCCAGTGAAAGCACCAAGGACCAAGCAGAAGGTTCTGGAGGGCTCGGGAGAGGGGACAGATAACGACAAATTAGACAGATTAAAATTGACTTCATTTAATCCAGATAACTGCCATGAATGTAAACCAGGTACGGAGGATTTTAAAAAGGGTGATACTGAAAGAAAGACATATTCTTCTCAACATTGTAATTAAGGAGCAGAACTGGGCATGAGACATTACTTTCAATAACCTGCTTTTCCACCTATAAAGTGAAGGAAACAACAACCAATGAATGAGTGAGAAGATAAGAATCAAAGGGTGAGTACTAGGGAAAATCTTTTATTAACTTTGATCTTTTTCTTTCAATCTGTTAGGATGGAGAAAGCCTAAGAACCCACCTTTGGAGAGTGGGGTGGTTTAGAACTGGATGTTCTCCAGAAAATCATGTCTTAAAGCTAATCCACTCCTGTGGCATGAGCCCACTGAAGGTAGGGCCTTTTGATGAGGCTACTTCAGGTAAGGCATGGCCCAGGATGGCTCTTAATCCACTTCCTGGAGTCCTTTATAAGAGAATGAAATCCAGAAAATGAGAGAGAAAGCCACAGAAGCAAGAAGCTGAAATCAGTGAAACCCCTAAGAAAAGGGAGAACCCAGCAGGTGCTGCCACGTGGCAGAGGAGCCCAGGATTGCCACGGCCAGCCTTTGGGGAGAATGCATGGCCCTGATGAGGCCTTGATTTGGACATTTTTCTCAGCCTTGAAACTGTAAGCTAATAAATTCCCATTGTTAAAGACAATGCATTTCATGCTATCTGCTTTGAGCAGCCTAAGAAACTAAAAACAGATTTGCCAACAGAATTGAAATAGATGTAAAATTTGAACATATTATATTAATTAATTTTAAATATTTACAGTGAAATACTAGGCACACACAGGGAGAATAATGCTGATGTCTAAAAACCATAAAATTTTAAGGAAGATTATATACTTTTTCAGGTCATAGACTTGTCCTTCTTCATTACTTGAAATGCAGTAGAAGAACAAAAAACAAGTTTAACATTTTAAAGCTGTGCTATACAAATGGAACAGCAAGTGGAAGGCACTGATAAGGCTGACGGAGTTCCAGAGCTGACACACTTATCAGCAACTACAGAACTGCTAGAGGATTAGAAGTCTGAAGCAGTGCAGGGGGCTGGTATAGCACATATATATCCTGATCTAAAATGTGGAAGTAAAAATCTGTTCCTGGACCTGCACTTTCAGACTGAACACCACGGAAGCAGAAAAGATTTTCTCCCCATGAGATTATAGAAATTAAAATATCCCTTCATTTCAATAGCCTCTTTATAACAAATAAACCAGGAGTATAACGAATGTTTCACCAGGTCCCATTTCAAAGACTCAGAAGAGAGATGGGGAGTGATGGGAAAAACTCGAACCCTGTGATGTCTTTTTAATTAACCTAAAACTTATTTTCCCTAAATGTGTTGGGAATTTTAAAAAATGGAGTGATGGGAGCTACAACTTGAAATTGGTCCTAAGAGAAATAAAAAATCAGTCACTAAACATGAAAACAATCATCTTCACAACATAAAGACATATAGGAAAACAAAATGTTCTGAATATTTATACGGATCTGAAGGCCTATTCCCTAAAAGATAGTTTACTTGTGCAGCAGAAAACAGTGAACTTGAACTTCAAAAAGCACAATGGAAAAGAAATATTTAGAAATCTCCAGTCTTGTCCATTCTTGACTATATACCTTCCTGAAAGCTGAAATGAATCCTTCCCAGACATCTTAGCAATTCTTTTTCCTCCTTCCCTCTCTCTCTTTCTGTCTCTCTCCCCCTTTCCCTCTTTAGTAGTCTTTTTATTCCACTATTAAAGATGTGTTTTTACAGATATTTACAGTGAGAAATAAATACTCCTATTTGTTGATAGAACACTATTACAAATATTTAAATTTTGCTTGTACTTTCTCAGAAATCTGGTATGAAATGACATTTTCACAGATTTCTCATTCACATACAATCCAATTCAGATTTTTTCTTGCTATTGTTATCCTGTATTATCTCAATAATCCATAGTAGAACACATCCCATACATAAATGTATAATGCTCTGATTCTGGCAATAAACACTCTGAATTTAAAACTCTTTTCTAATGTTCTTAGGCAGGAAACTCACACTTTATTAACAATTTTTACATTTAAAAAAATGCCACGTATTGACTTTACATTTTATGATTTAGCCCGACCAAAAATGTAGCTGCCAACATTTTTTCTTCTGAGTTTTTCATGTGGTAAAATCACAATGGACAACTAAATTCCTTTAAAAGGTTTTGGGGGCATTTTTGTAAAATCCAACAAGATGAATTTTTATTACTCAACAAGGGAAAGATACTTTGCTAACAAAAATATTATGTCATCCAAGGATTTTAAAGAAGAAAGTCAAGTTTATACTTCTTTGTGAATTGAAGCCCCTTAGGCTATAAAAAGCACCATACTTAAAACACTAAAATTACTATAGTTTTGGTTTTTGCTTTTGTTTGTCTTTCACACTCATTCTGAGGATAAAGGCATGAGTGTGGCAGAATTTTTTATTTAATTTGACTCTTTTCTCATGGGATACAAAAAACATGTTTAAGAACATATTTGTCCCTGGCAGAGCCTGGGCTTCCTGCAGGAGCCCTGCAGGTGCCTCAGTTTCCTTCTCCCGCCAGCGTCCGAGGGAGGGGGCTCTCCTCCCCTGCACCCCTCCCCGCTGCCTGGGCTTTTTTTCATCCATTCCCACTTTTCTAAAACTGTACCTTGATTTTCACTTTTTGGACCTTAAATCTCTTTCTGCAAACTGACCCTTTGCCCTCAAACTACAAATGCATTTATTTTTTTAAATTTTTTATTTTTGGGATGTGCACCTGTCCTTTATTTGGAACAGATATAAAAGCAAGGGGGGAAGGGACAAAGGAGTTCCCCAGACCTCAGATACTGATCAGTTGTTTTCTGGAACAGTCCTAGGGGTCAGAAGATGACGAGAAATTAGGAAGAGCAAATCGACTCTTCTCTGTTTCTAAGACTCCCCAGTGCTTGTCGGGGCTGAGACGGCCCTTCACCCAGCCTCTTCCTCATACTGACTCACTGTCCCCTTACCCCTTAGATTACCTAGGGTTTGTGTTTCCCTCTTTATTTTTTTTCAAATGTCACATTAAAAAAATATGAGGTCCCCATACACCCCCACCCCTCACCCCGCTCCTCCCACATCCTCTTCCGTCATCGTGGCACGCTCCCTGCACCTGGCGAATACATCCTGGAGCGCTGCTGCGCCACGTGCACAATGGTTTACGTGGTAGTTTAACTACACACGCATTCGCATCTCCGTGTGGTTTTTTTAAATTCTGGTTTTCTCTGCCCATTCTCTCTGGGGTCTCTGCCGTTCTTGGTTAGGTAAAGGCGAAGCCCACCTCCGGCCCCCATTCCCTCCCCTGCCCCCAGGACGGGCAGGCTCGCCTTCAGTCAGCCCCGTGTGCCCACGGCCACATTCCTCAGGACCTTGCCGGCGTGGCAGAGCTGGCATTTCCGCAGGCCCCGCTGAGCGGCGGGCAGGCCCGACCCGCGGCCCCGGGGCTCCCCTGCACCCGCTCTCCCCGCCGCCCCCCGCCCCGAGCCCCCCGATGCCTCTGCTCCCCTCCCAATCGCTCGGCGCCGGCTCCTTCCTCTCGGCCATCTCCTTGCCCGTTGCCCGTTGCCCGTTGCCCGTTGCCCGTTGCCCGTCGCGAGCCGCCCCTCGCACCTGCACCTGCGCCTGCACGCCCCGGCAGCCGCCTCCAGAGGCCAGCCCTGCCCCACGCGTGGACCCAGGAGCCTCAAGGCTCGCCCCCCGTGGCCCTGGCGAGTGCGACGACTCAGCAGCCCGCGCGGGGCCTGACATCCTCCGCGCTGACCCTGACCGTGGGCCGCGGCTGGCTCCGCTTCCAAGCCCCCGCTGCTCCTGCATCCTCCCCGCGTGCCCTCCAGTGCCACCAGCCCCACCTCGCGGGAGTGCAGGCCCGCTGGACCCCGCGCTCACCCCCTGCCCCCACGGCTGACGACCACCCGCAGCTGACCCCGGAGCCCCAGTTCCCAGCGCCTTCCATCCCAAGCCCCCGGCCAGCCCGGAACACCAGAAGAGCAGCAGCCGCCCGCGGCCAGGTGCTGGGGCCCCACGCCAGGCCCGGTGGCCTCCCAGACGCCCCTACGCTCGGGCAGCATCACCTTGATGGGATCCGTGTCCCTCTTCCTCTGGGTAGGGCGACAGCGCCCGCTTTCTGCATCTCCATCAACCCAGAACGCAGCTCTTACATTAGGCTCCTTCTCACTCGGCTTGTACAGGAGATTGCGAGTTATGAAATTTTCCGCCCAGCTAAGCAAAGAGTAAGTGCCCGAAACGTGTGGGTGAATCAGTGGCTATACTTTAGTCATTCTACTGCCCTTTTTGGATAGAAGGACAAAATAAAAAGAGAGACATTTTCATCCACTTGCCTAGACCTCTTCTTGGTCCTTTGAATGCAATACTGAATAACTGAACATGCATATTGATTTTTTAGTTTTACTTTTCTCTGCACATCTTTACTCCAAGTTATTATCACTTGCATGAGAAATTACAGCTGTGATATGTAAATCAACATATGCACAGCTCACGACTCTGGAATGTGCTTCTCAGGCTACTACCTGAAATCATGAGAAAGATGAGCACACAGAAAAATACAAGACATCCTAGGAAAATACTTTAGTACCCTAGGAGAGAAGGGGAGTCAACAACCACACAAGAGGAAGCTAAAATGCACATACAACTCCCTGGAAAATTCTGGAAGAAAACAGAGGGAAATGCTCAGGAACGAGAAAGTATTAAGACAACGTGTTGGGGTATGAGGAGAACAACAGATGGGTTAATCTGAAACCTGGAAACTCAGGTCGTAAAACTCTTCCAGTTTGGAAAATATTATAGTTAAGAGAAATGGAGACTACAGATATAATGGCCAACCCCTGCACATTAGCAATTGCAGAAAATGAAAATAAAATAATGGAGTACAGGAACTGTTTTAGTCATAAAGCTCAAGAATTTTCTAATTGTGACAGAAGGACTGACAGTGGCACGCAGCAGACGTACAACCAACTCCCTCAACGACAGAGCGACCGCGCGCAGCGTTAGGAACAGCTGTGGCAACACGACCCGGTCGTGCTAGGGAACCTTTACCCAGGAGAGACATGGCTGTAAACCAATAAATAACTCCGCTGTTCGTTCACATCAGGAAATCCCTGCATACCAGTTTATTTGCGATACGGGGCCGCTCACCTGGGCAAACAGTCCTTATCGAATAATAGTTTACTTATGAAGACTCTCTTCAGAATACTCACCAGTTAAACCTCCCAAATCTTCAACATTATATCACAAACATTGTCCAGGCCCAACCGTTTCCCCGCCTTGAATGACCCACCTTACACCAGCAGAGCCCAGACCAGAAGCCCCTGCAGGTGTCCTGCCCCCACTGTGCCCCCGACACTGGAAACCCGCCGAGGCACGGCCCTCCGCAGCTGCCGAGTGCCCACAAGCCGACTTCGCTTCATCGGAGACCGCACGGCGATCCTCGGAGCAATCATGACAAAGGAAGGATAAAGAATCAGATGACAGGAGACCTCCTGAGGGCAAATCAGGAGGCAAGAATATAGGGGGGTGTTTTAAAAGTAAGGGAGCGCGAAGCGGCTGTGGCTCCACCAGCTGGGCTCCCGCCTACCACACGGGAGGCCCTGGGTTCGCGTCCCGGGGCCCCCTTGTGAAGGCAGGCTCGCCCGCACACCGCAGGGAGCCGCCCGCACCCCGCAGGGAGCCGCCAGCCCTCACGCCACGGAGAGCCAACTCAGCAAGGTGACCCAACAAAAAGGAGACAAGCAGATACAGAAAGAAAAACAAAACAACTCGCAGCGAATGGACACATGGACACAGAGAAGAGACAGCAAAAAGAAAAGGAACAAGCCGCACGGGGGGGAGGGGGGGAATAAATAAATATCCTTTTTAAAAATCCTTTTCTCTCTGCCAATCTAGAAAAAAATTTATGTACCACACTAATGAAAAATGTTACATGCAAAAAAAAGTAAGGGAGCGAACAAAATTGAAGGTAGAATTTCACATCTTACTGAAATTACTAAATGCAAGAAGGAATAAAGATAGTGTCACGCACACTGGCCACAGAGGGTTTTTCACACCAAACCCATATCTCAACACGGAAAGGCGCTAAAGCACATGGGAAGTATCGATAAGGAACATCAAGAGATTTTCATCTGTTTTGTTCCCTGGTAAACAATGAAACAAACAGTGTTTAGCAGAGCGCCTGGCGCACAACAAGTGTTTAGCAAAACGCTGTTGAGTACGGCCAGCATTGATGGGACACGCCCAGGCCACGATCCACGTGCTGGACACTGGCGAGGCCACGGCCACCGAGGCCCCTCGGCGCTCATGATCCGCCGCCCACTGCAAAAGCAACTGGAGTGACTGCACGGGAAGCACATGGCGAGGGGACCGAGAGGGGAGCTGGGGACGAGCGGCAGGGGACGAGCGGCAGGGGACGAGCGGCAGGGGACGAGCGGCGGGGGACGAGCGGGAAGAGCGGCAGGGACCCGGCCTGCCTGCCGTAGGGTCAGCTGGGGGAACCCTGGAAGGCCTCAGGCTGCAGCGAGGGGCAGCGGGGAGCCTGTGCAGACACGGCCTGCTGGCTGCGGGTGAGCAGGAGGGACAGGGCAGGGTCGGAGGGAGGGCAGGGCTGGAGGCGGGCATGAGGGCGGGGGCAGAGCCTTGGGGGGTTCTGAGCAGCTCAGAGCATGGAGGGCTTCTGGGAAGTGGCGTCCGC
Organism: Dasypus novemcinctus; assembly: GCF_030445035.2. Lineage (NCBI taxonomy): Eukaryota > Metazoa > Chordata > Mammalia > Cingulata > Dasypodidae > Dasypus > Dasypus novemcinctus. Next base: position 2,324,456 of record NC_080687.1, on the reverse strand, counting down.
TGTTGTTCAAGAGCACTCAGGCTGCTGGAGGATCTGGAGCTTCAGGAGCAGAAACCAAGGGGTTATCGGGCAGTGGTGGCCTAGGTGCTAGTGTGTACGTGTGTGTGTGTGTAGCTGGGTATATACATGTGTATATGTGTGTATTTGCATGTATGTGTGTGTCTTTGTGAATATGTGTGTGTATGTGTAGACGGGTGTATTTGCATGTATATGTGATTATCTCAATGTGAACACGTGTGTATATAGTGCATGTGTGTGGATGGGTGTGTGCATGCATGTGTATGTACATGTGTGCATGCATATGGGTGTGTGTGTTGTGCATGTGTGTGCGTGTAGTTGTGTCCATGTAACTGTATGTGTGCGTGTGTCCACGTGTGTGAGAACGAGGGAGGCTAAAGTCCCCGACCACAGGCTGCAGTGCAGCAGAGCGTGTGTCACCAAGGAAGCGCTAACAGGGTGAGGAATGGAAAGAAAATAAATGACGTTGCGGCAACAAGTTAGAAGTTTTGGAAATAATCATTTTGGACCATCAAGGGAGTAGATTCTAAATGGATTTAAAACTTAAATGTTGAACCAGTAAAACTGGTGAAATGCAAGTAAATATCAGACTTCCTTTGGGTAAGAATTTTCTAATCAGAAAATAAGGGAGTGATGACTGTGAGAACTACTCATGATATGCATATGTGGCATAAAAATTCTTAGAATAATCATAATACAAAAAAAAAAGGCAAAAGGACTAGGTAAATAATTCAAAACAAATATGAAAGAGAAGTGGTTACTAAATAGAAAACTAAAGCTTCAAAAGAAGAAAATGAAGAGCCACCTTACTGAAAAGGACATACAAATGCATACTGTCATTTGCAAATGCATTCGGCTTTACTGACCAAGCACAGCTAAGCTGTGGCATGTGCCAATGGGAGAGAAGACTGTGCATGCCAAAGGTGATCCGATTACACATGAAAGAATAACTGCCAGAGAGGATGCAGTGAGAATACCTCCCTTACACTCTTCTGAGACAAGTTTAAACTGACACACTGGAAGGATGCATTAGTCTTAAGGGAGCTTCAAGCCCCGCCAATACCTCTTATACGAGTGACTCTAGAGTTCTACCATATGAGGCACGAACGTAAACCCAGCTGCATTATCTATGGGTGAAAGAATGGAGACGCTCAAAAGTCAAAAGCCAAAGCCAGCTAGTTCTAATTAAGCACTGAATATTTATTTAGTTAACAAGTGTGCAGCTGATAAAATAGGTGTATTAAACTCCAATTACATGGAAATAACCATATCATGAAAAGCGGTGATCATGGACAGCAAGAACGCATCTGCAGCAATGCAGCACATTCACTAAGGAGATAACTACGTGGGTAAGTAATGAAGGTGACCTCTGGGTAACTGGTGACTTTTGTTCTTTTAAGTTTTTGATAACGTGAACATATTTTAATAAAAATAAACATTCTTTAGTAAGAAAATATTTATTTCATAAAAAAGGAATACTCAGCTCTCCTTAATCATGTGCAGAATTCTAATGTTCAGAAGTGCCTTCTTCCCCCATGACTCCAAAAACCAGAATCAAGACCAATAGGTAGAAATTATAAAGAAAAGGCTTTCCTCTCAAGCAGTGTGTGGACGTGGGGTGGCGGGGTCTGCCACAGGTGGGGGCCCCGTCCAGTAGGCACGCTCCCCGTGCTGCGCTCAGGAGCAGAGGGCACGGAGGAGCAGGCGGTGAGGTGGCTCCCTTACTGCGAGCTTGTTTCATGTTTCTATCAAGCGCCAAACTTTCTTCTCACTAAGCTGCCTCTGAGCACGCCAATCTGCTTCAATACAGGGGGTCCTGCTTCTGCCAGGCGCCGGGGCCTCCTCAGACGCCAGGGAGGCTTCCAAGGAAACCACTTCCAAATGGCAGGAGCTGTTCAAGCCAACGCAACTACCAACATTAGCTTCAAATGTGTTTTTTAATACGTGCCACAGAGAGAGGGTAGGTTTTTAAGATCCGTTACTTAAATTTTCCATAATAATCCTCCACCCAAACATTCACTATATTATAAAATTACTTTGGCTGTTTTTATTTCTAAAGAGTACTCATTTCACCATTTTGGAGAAAAACAGTGCTCACTGGGACACGGAGACTGATATGACCACAGACTGAGAAAGAATTTATTGAGAAGCTCTCCCACCAGAGGGGGTCTGAAGAACAGACTTCAGCCCACCCCTAGAAGGGGGGAATTTGCATTTATACAGAACTTTTCCAGGCAGGGAAATGATGGTGGGAGGGGTCAAGGGTCCGAGTGAGGGGCAGGGGCCAGTAGAAGCCCCAGAGGTGAAGGTTTTCCCTCGCATGGCCGGAGGGTAGTGGGTGAGGGAGTTACGTTTTCTTGGAGTGCTGCAGGAGCGGGGGTTTCTTTGCTCTGTAGGGAGTAAAGGGTTTCCTTTATCTCCCTCTGATATGCAGGTAGGGAAGGTCTCCTTCTCCCTTTACTCCTTTTCTATGTGGTTTCTTTGTTTAACCTGTGGGGACATGCCGTGCCCTTGGACATGTAGGCTTATGGGGGAGGGGGTTAGCCTTCCCCAGTGCATATCAGAGGAAACTGAGCTGCAGCTTGTTGATTATAGCAAACCTCTAACAACCATTAAAACTTATATGTGTGTGTGTATATATATATATATCTTTGTTTAGAAAATGAACCATATACAAACTTAGAGAAATACTAGAATTAAAAAGATCTTATTAAGTGTATAATTTCAAGAATTCCTCCTTGCATTTTTGTTGTACCTGTAAATAATACAGTCTGTGTCTTCCCCCTTAAAAGGGGTTGCTGTTATACAACATATCTTATAGCCCTTGAAGCATACAGAGGAAATATAAAAGCAGAAAAAAGTGTTCTCTGTGCTCTTTGGTATAATCTGGCAAAGGATTACGGTAATTGTTTCCACACCATCATGAACGTACTTGGCATTTGAGGGACATACCGAGGTTCCGCTGGAGCCATCGGGGTGTAATCGCTAAAAATCGCTTACAGTTACAGGTTGAATCCATGGAAGTTTTCAATCCATTTGCTCTTCCGCATTTCTTAAAACCCATCCTGATATAGAAAGGAAGAGACAGGCTGTTCCTGTCTCAGTTAATGATGACAGTGGGCATTTTAATTGATTGCCATGAAAAGAAAAAATGAGACTTGCACAGACAACACAGCGAGGTGACAATCCAGGTTCCGAGCTGGGAATCCTGGAATGAATTTATTTCTCCTGATCCACTGCAGGGTCAGGCAGGGCGGCACTGGTTCTGGAAATCGTTGGGGACGGAAGGCCGCCTCCTCCTCTGAGGACACCCCTTGAAGGAAAGTTCAGGAAGCCGGCGAGTGGGTGGGGGGTTTGTTGGAGCACCCCCAAGGCAAACTATTTCACTGGAGCTTGTGGGCATCCTTCACTCCCTGACGTGTTGATTCAGACATTCAAAAAAAGATTGACAGAGGCTTCTTCTCAGGACCATTTTGTGGGCTGAGATCATAAAGACGAAGCACAATCCTGGCAGGTGCCTTTTATGGGATGTAAATTATGCCTGGATAAAGCTTTTAAAACAGCCACACAACATGCCATTTCTCACTCCAGGAGACACTGCAGACAACTAAGCACCGTGTGGCAAGTTCTCAGCACAGACCTGTGCCCTGGGTCCCCAGGCTCAGGCCCTCGGGTCCCTCACCACCTGTCATGATGTCCTCAGGCCCCACCAGCCCGCCTGGCCCTCCCCTCGACACCCCACGATCCCGCTCCCGCGCCCAGCTTCTCTGCACTCCCGCTGCGGCCTGGACTCGCCCCCACTGCCCGGCCCCAGGGGCTCTTCCTCTTTGGGGGCTACTTCCAGGCTCGTGAGAACCCACCCGCTTGGGGCGAAGCAAGCCCCACGGTAAGCCACGGGTGCCTCACCTCACTCCCACCCCGACTCAGCCACAGCCCTCAGCCACCGCGCCGGCCAGGAACGGACGCCAGCTTTCCTCCTTGCTCACAGCGAGGGAGTCGCGCAAATTATTCAGAGTCCACCACAATGTTAAACGGAATCCAGGAGGCTAAAGCTCGGGGGCTGTGCTAGCGGGACAACGCCCCCTGCCTTCGCTCTTCCCAGAATGCCAATCCAGATGGTTATTTACAGTTAAACAGAAAAGGAGAAGGCATTCAAGTGATAAAAAAGCAATCCCCCTGCTTTTTTCTTCAACCTTTAATCCTTTTCTCAATCTTTCCACATCCTTTGAATTTACCTGTGGGTTTAATTCTACACTGAGCTCAAACATCAATTATCCAAATAAAAACAAATTAGTTTTTTCACCAGAATACGTAGAATACACTTTATAAGGGCTTATTATGCACAAGGAATTCAGCATCTCATAAACATAACAAATACCGTAATTATCATGGCAACTGAAAAGATGCAAGTCTATGGCAATGCAGTTTTCACAAGTTACTTGGTTACTGACCTAACTGGTGATGGATTTGCTGTCTACAGAATTTTGTTATTGTGCAGTCACTGGCTCTCTGACATTATGATTAACATAAGATGATATAAAGGCTACACGTAGGAATAGAGTATGGATTAGAGTGGACTTACTGATATTCTATTCATGAACTATTGTGATTAGTAATGGAAGAAAATGTGGCATTGATGTGGAGAAAAGTGGCCATGGTGGCTGCTGGGTGTGGGGAACGGGAGGAAGAGATGAGATGTGGAGGCGTTTTCGGGACTTGGAGTTGTCCTGGGTGGTGCTGAAGGGACAGTTACCGGACATTGTATGTCCTCCCATGGCCCACTGGGTGGACTGGGGGAGAGTGTGGGCTATGGTGTGGACCATTGACCATGAGGTGCAGCGATGCTCAGAGATGTATTCACCAAGTGCAATGAATGTCTCATGATGATGGAGGAGATTGTTGTTATGGGGGAGGAGTGGGGTGAGGGGGGGTGAGGGGTATATGGGGACCTCATATTTTTTTAAAGTAATATTAAAAAAATAAAGACAAAAAGAAAAGGCTACATGTATTCAGCAGTTTGTATTAGCAGGCATGTTAGTGTTTTTTTAATTCAATTAACTCTATAACTTGGGGTGTTTGTCAGGTATAGCAGGATAATTCACAGAGCTGGTTTCTGATCACCTTCATATAAGTTTTAGCTAAATGAAATTAGTTTCCTATAGATCAAAGTTCTCCTGTTATTCTAAAAGTTGACATAAACCAATTTAAAGTATTGTTTTAAGAAAGGGGAACGAGCTGTGGACAGTAGAGTGGAACCCTCTATTCTGCCTCTGGCTCCTGTGCAAATTACTAAGATGTCAGCTAATTCTTTGCTTCTTGGGGACTCAGTTGGCTAACAGAAAATTAAGGAACCAAACTACAAAGATGTACTGTAGCTCTCATTCATATGACTCATAATCATCTATGGTAAAGCAGTTTATTAGGCTTGTAAATGGTTGCTGATTGGTTAACATTACCATAAAAGTATTTGTTTCTCTGGGGCAGCTGAAAGATAATGTTTAGTTGGGACAATTTCTGTTGTCCATTCCAAATCAGAATTACAAGTAGCCATGATACTAAAAACCTCATGGATCTCTCTATGCTTTGGAAGAACACAAAAGTAAAAAAGAAATTTCATCCACCAATCAACTATTTTGTTTACATTGTATCAAACATTGGATTATCTATAAATATTTGATTTTCTTACTTTAAACCTGAGTTTTGACACCATCTAATTACATCTTTCTACTGCTGAAATCATCACTGTTAGTGTTTGGAAGTAAAAAGAAAAGTCATTATTGTGTAAATTCCACAAAATCTTCTGTATAAAATTATACTTCAGATGAGGTAAATTGTAATAAAACATACTTGGCATACAATAATTTTAGATCTCTTCTTAGAATGTGCTATGTAATGAGTGGCCATAACGAAAGGACACCCCCACATACTGCAGTAAGCCTTGCTCAATGCCTAGTCAGGGCTCTACCCTTGGGAGCCAGCAATACACACAGCGCTGCGCTAGCCTGTTGCTACAGTTCCTCAAGAGTGCGCTCACTTTTCTAGCTGAAACTTCTTCCTTGTTTCCTATATTTTCTGCTGCCTCTTCTCTTGTCGAATTCTGGGAACCCTCTTGACTGAGGACATTTTGCCTTTCAAAAGAACGCAGGATTCCTATTCGGTGAGAGCTGTGACACTTGGTCCGCTGTAGCCTAGGCAGTTATTTAACCAACTGAGCACGTTCTCTTACATGGACAATAGCAGTGATAAGGACTAAATCAGAACTTTGTGTGAAAGGATTGAGATAAAATGTATGGCGTGCAGGTGCACTAGCTCTGAGAAGGCACACGACAGACGCTGATTCAGTTTCAGCCCTCACCTTTGGTTTCCTACAATTCTGGAAGTTTAAGAGTAGAAGAAACTAATTTACTGAAAGCATATTCTAATCCAGTAACTAAAACTCAAAATCCACCAAGTAGGTCCTCAGGTGGTTTTATACTCCTCAAAAGAATGGGCATTGACAATGAAAGGTATGTTGATTATGGAACCAAAAAGAGTGGGTTTTGGAATCTCCTCTGCCCCTGAGTCTCGGGCTAGTCACCTCCTGGGTGGGAGCCTCTCCACGGCGCAGGGGGCAGAATTACAGGCAGGATCCCCTCTGTGAAAAGGTGATACAATGTATACAGAGTGGCTGGTGTGAGACCGGGATACAATGTACATAAAGTGACTGCTATGAGGATGCAATACAATGTATATAAAGTGAGTGGTCTGAGAATGTGATAAGCATATATAAAATAGCTGCTCTGAGAATGTGATACAATGTACATAAAGTGAGAATGTGATTCAATGTATATAAAGTGACTACGAGAATGTGACACAATATCTATAAAGTGGCTGCTATGAGAACATGATACAATGTATATAAAGTGGCTGGTACACACAGTCAATCCATAGTGACTACTATTATTTTCCCTGCATTCCTAACTGGCAAAAATTTTAGCTGCAAACAAATGAAAATAACTTGACATTTTATTTGTCTAACTTCATTTTATATTCCTTTTAATTCCAATTGTAAATTGAGACACACATGCATGTATGTTGTATAGCTATATATATATGCGTATAGTTTAAAAAAGTAATACTTTCCTAATTTTTAAAAAACGTTAAATTAATTTCCAGACTACTGGAAGATATTGACCAGCTAGGTTCACAGTTTATGAGAGGCCCAATTTCCAGTATCAGCTTCAGTTGTACAAGACTGGGGAAATAACCTGGAAATGTAAATGACTCACTGACACTAAAGGTATTCTCCAAGGTGCAATATATATGTATATATTGATAGATAATTGCAATTAAGATAAAATACATACATATACATAGAAATGCATTTTGTTACTCAACTAATATATGAATATAACAGGACATGTAAATGAAATAGTGACTATAATACAAAGCAATATAAAAGAAAATTAGGATACCATAACACTGAGAGCTTGCAAATGTAAATTAATATGAATTCCATTACAGGATACATTTCATTAAAAAATCTCATAGGGGAATGGATGTGGATCAAGCAGTTAAGTGCCTGCTTCTCACCTGAGAGGTCCCAGGTTCAGTTCCCAGTGCCTCCTAAGGAAAAGGGCAAAAAACAAACAAGCAAACAAATGAAAACATCAGCTCAGGGTTGCTGATGCGGCTCAGTGATTGAGTGTGGGCTTCCTGCAAATGAGGTCCCAGGGTCAACACCCCCAGACCTGGTACCTTAAAAAAAAAAAAAAGTCCTACAAGAACATTTCCTTTCTATTTAATGGTTTCATTTTTTCTTGGCTTAAAATCAGTAATATCTTTTTTTAAAAGTCAAAATTTTTATCTTCAATATTTTATATTTATGACTAGAATAATAAGTACTAACAAATAATATAAATATATAATATTGTTTTACAATGCTTCAAGAGATCAAGTATGTCATCATCTTTTCTTTGACAGGAAATATTTGGAAGAAAGTTCCTCTAGGCATGAGGTTGGTCCATGTGTTACAAATGCCATAAAAAAGGCGATATGCCCACTTGTGAACATGGTTTATTGTTACTGTGGAGTGCATCTAAAATGTTCTAAAATTATTTTTCTTAACCACGAAAGACAGTCCTGCAATAACGAAATCTTGGCCAGCGGGCACCCCTCTTGTCTGACGGGGTCTCCACAAGCTGCCGTGGACGGCCGTGGCCCATTCCCCTCCACGTGGCCAAGAAGAATGAAAAGGCGGCTGCACACAGCCCTCTTCTTCTCCCTTCACTGCACCCCAGCTCTGCCGGGAACCCCAAACCTACAGCGCTGAGGGACCCTTTAAGCTGGGGTTCAGATGGCAGTCAGTTACGTATCTGCAATGAAACCTTGTTATGAGATCTTTGGAGCTGTGACATTTTTAAAAAGGCATGAATCTTTTATTTCAAAATTCCATCATTAAATATAATAACAAGTGAGATACTTGAAACAGAATAATCATTCCTTTACTCTCATTTTTTCATCCACGAGACCTTTATCTTGCCCCTGGTGTCTGTGGCTGTACGTAGACGGGCCCTTGCCTTCAGGGGCTCCTAGCTTTAGACGGTGAGAAAACCACACGATGTATCAAGGACAATATCGAGTGCCAGAAAAGAAAGTTATTTAGAAAGATTTATAGATACTTGGAAGGCTTCTGAGCAAGGGAAATTTGATCTGGTTGTTGAAGGATGAAAGATTTATCAGGTAGGGAAAAACACAGAAGGCGTTTTTAGAAGAGGGAAACACAAAAGCAGGAGTGTGTCAAGGCGTCGGTGCCCGCCAGCGGACCTCGTTCTGCAGCTCCACAAGGGCTTTTGCTACCAGACACACTCGCTAGCTCATTTTCAAAGCTGTGCTGAGTGCCTGTTCTATGCCACGAAGTGGGTTGAAGACATTTCCATTGGTTTTTGTTGTTTTACTTCTTATTTTTAAATAAATTTAGATTTACAAGAGAGTTGCAAGGACAGTGCAGAATTCCCCTAGAACACTCATCCGGATTCCCCTGATTTAACATCTGACGTGCACACGGTTCACTAATTACAACTAAGAAACTAGCCAGGGAGGTGCTATTGACTGAACCGCAGGTTTATCCGCACTTTGCCATCTGCTTCCTGTCGCCCTCTCACCCTCTTCCAGGACTCAGGGTGGGGGGCCACAGGGCGTCAGCGGCCAGCCCTCCTCACACCGCACTGACCTCCTCAGCCTCTCCCTGCTCGCACGACGGGCCCCTGGGGGTGCCTGGCCGGCAGCCGAGACCCCCTCCCCGAGGCCTTCGTGATGCTACCTCGTGACCAGGCAGAGGTCCTGGGTTGGGGAAAGGATGCCACGGTGGGGGCGGGGGGGGGGGGGCTCAGTCACTCCCCCAACCTCAGCCACTCGCTGCAGCTGCAGGGATTTTAAACCTGCTCTCGGGGTGGGGGTGGGGGGGCGGGACGGAGCTCATCCACACCCCCAACCTCAGCGACTCGCTGCAGGGATTTTAAACCCACTCCCCAGGCGTGGGGGGGGGGCTGCCCGCCCGCGCTCTCCCTCCCCTCTCCATACTTAATTCATCACAAGCGAGTCCAGCCCCTGATCAGGTTGAGGGGAATTACGTTTCAAATGATGGAAGGAGAAATCCCAAATAAACCAGAATCATGTTAAAACTATTACAATAATCAACAAAAATTCGGGGTTACTTTGAGGCTATGCAGACTTCCCCTTTTTCCTTAGTTTTACTCATTAATTTCATCACTTCCCAGTGGATCTTGCTTGTAGAATTTCCATGGTGTTTTTAATGATTTTCCGTTTCTCTCATTCCTTCTACATCTCTTACTTGGAATTCCACTGTAAGGGAAATTTGACCTCTCCCCATTTATTTATTTTTTCAAGCCTTTCTTTATATCATTACGGATTTAGAGATGATTATTTTATTTTTGGATTAAAATCTTACTATTATTTCTTTTGTTGCTCAAATGGTTTCACCTTTGGCCCCTGGGAGCTTGTTCTGGATACTTCCTGTGTCCATACTACACGACCTCAGTTTTTTTATATTTTGGGTTTTCAGCACTTCCTTAATTTTTGTACTACAGATGCTCCAGACTCATCTTACATTTTCCTACCCCATGGAACCAGACATTTGTCAGAGGCCAGTTCCTTCTCTTTAGACACCAGCACCTGGTGTGCTCATTGCTATTGGGGTGTCACGGATTCCAAGCCTTCTCAGTGGACAGAGCAGGGAAACAGATGCAAGTGCGCTGACCCATGTACAGGCACATTTACACCTGCATGTAGGGCTCTTCATAGGTGACGCGCGTGCGCGCACACACACACACACACACACACACACACTCCATCCCAGGCCTCAGGATCCAGGCCAGGATGACAAAGCCGCTCCAGCATCTCCCTTGCTTATTTGAAGCTACTTTTTCTGACAATAAGAAACCTGGCTTTCATTTTCAACAATACATTAACTTATTTGTTCAGCTTGAGTATTCATGTAAAGTAGTTTCTAAATCGCTAGATTGTACCCTTGTTAGGAACAACCAACCAGAGCACAGTTTGCTCATCGTTCCTTATGTCTCTCCCACGCTATCCAGACACAGACTTGTTTTCCAGCACTACAGCAGCCCTCTCCCTGCCTTCTCCCTCTTCTAGTGTTTAAAGTTCATAGTCCAGGTGGAACTGACCACTAACAAATCACGGCAGAGAAAAAGACAAAGTTTGTGCTAACTCCCTGAAAGAGAAGTGCAGCGATCCTGCTTGGGTTTCCCCAGCCCAGCTCATAGCACGCCAACGTCGCTGGCTCCCGGGGTAGCAAAACCAGTTACTACTCCTTCCATAAAACACATTACATTGGCATTTGATAATATATTCATTCAGCAGAGAACATTATTGGGTCTTTGATCTACATCAGACAATGAACTCGTGAAGGTCAAGACGGAAAGAGAATGGCCTGTCCTCGAAGGGTCAATCTGCACGGGGGTCAGAGCTGCTCTAGAGACACACGAGGGCCGTGACCGTGACGCCTCATCCAGCGGGGGGGAGCGGGTCAGGGAGTCAACAAGCGCTCACGCTGGAGAGGCAGGAGGAGCAGGTCGCCGCTTCTGCGCGGAGGGCTTGCTTCCAGGGTGGGCCCGATGTGGACATTGCCCTCTTCCTGCCAAAGACAGAAACAAACGTGCACCCAGCTCAGAGGCAGGGAGAGCTCACGTCCGTACGTGAAGCAGAGACAGTGAAGAGGACGTGGGCGTGGGACAATTCCAAGCCAGGGTTCCGGGGATGGCTCTTGGGTGAACTGCCACTGTGCCCCCTGCTGTAAGAAGACCCTGGGAATTCTTCGCTTGTAACTTCTCACGTCAGCCCGGTTACCCCCGCCTCCCCTGTGTCCACCTGGTCACGACCACCTGAAGCCCAGGCTCGCTCAGGCATCGCTGGCTCCTGGAGCAAGTTGCGGACCCTGCCAGCTGCTGGGGAGGTTTCCCATTTCCATTCCGTGCCCCTGGAGCCTCCCTCCGGGGTATCCCCTGGTGCATTTAAAACCTCCGGGGTATCCCCTAGTTTTCTCTCCCCTCCCCGCCCCCCACACCACACTCTGCTTTCCTGCAGGAAATGCTCTCCTGATCCCTGAATCCCCCTAACCTGCCCCAAGTGATGCTGTTTTGTCCAGGAAATGAGGAAATGCTCACAAGAGCAGATGGCTGTCAGGCGTTACTCGGGTTAGAAGCAATGTGTGTTAAAAACAACAACAACAAAACTCCACGCTAAGAAGAGACCATTCCAATGGAGAAGCAATGGAAGCAGTGAAGCGACGAAGCCCAAGATGAGAAACAGGTGGTCAAAGCAGAAGGCACACCACCAGAAATACTGCATCTTGGCACATCTTCCAGGGTGCCCGCAGGTTCCTCGGACACAGCCTTGCTGTCTTGGGTGCTGTACACTGCAGGTGCTGTACGCAGCGGCCAGAGAACTGCCCAGAGAAGGAACCAGTACAGCTGGCCTCTAGGGGATGAGATTTTGCCAAGTCGAGGAAGGTGGGAAGATATTCTGAATACATGAAAAATGTGCTGCCAGTTTTTTGAAGTAAACAACTCATTAAATTTTTCATTTATTCTTTCAATAAGTATGTCTTTAGTGGCTGGTGAGCATCAGATGCAGCAGCGAAGGAATAAGTCAGCGCTAAGAAGGTAACTAAGAAATTATCAGGAAGTGCAGATAAGCAAGGGTGCTGAAATGGCACCAGGGCGCCAGCTGGTGCCCCAATAGCCTGGGCTGGCAGGGGAGGGGGGGAGGAGGGGGCCTGGGTTGGTGGAGAGCCTGGGGCTGGTGGGGGGGCCTGGGTTGGTGGGGGCGGGGCTGGGGGGGGCGGGGTCGGCGGGGGGTCGGCGGGGGGCCGGCGGGCCTGGCCACCGTGGCCTGGCTCGGGCAGTGGCCGGGCTGGGCAGGAGCACCCGAGGCGCGGGCGCGGGCCCTGGACAGGCCATGCCCTCGTCGGTCAGCCAGATGTCAGCGGCTTCCCCCCAGGACTGCGGTGTGGGAGGTGGAAACCATGAGCCAAACACAGTCTTCTGTAAAGTTAGGTCAGCCAGCGAGCTGCGCGGGCCCAGAGCCTAGGACCCGCGGCAGGTGCGTGGAAGTGGGTAGTGTCCCCGAGGGGGGAGCTGGCTGGGCTTCTCCCGGGAAGGAGCACACACTGGACGCTCACGGGCCCTGGCTGGGTGCTCTGCGGCCACGTCTCCCACTGACTCCCAGAGGAAGAAGCACCGGGACGGCCACCCAGCTCAGAGGTGGCCCCCCAGGTGTGAGCAAGCAGACCCCACTCTTGTTTGGCTTTTCAATCAGAAATGAAAAAAAAAAGAAAAGAGAGACCTATTTTTATTAAAAGGACAAAAAAAAAAAAAAAGAAATTAATTCCTAAAAGGACATTACTTTGATAGAGAAAAAGCTGTAACTATAAAGAATTGTTTTTTATAGGTTACAAAACATTTCCACATTTCTCCAAATTTTGCTTTGTGAATCTAAAATGACAAAGTATTTTAAATACTTGAAAATAAGATTATATTTGATAATTTGAAAAAGCTACAAGTTGAATAGCGAATGTTATACATAATTCTAATACACACATAATGTTTTATTTTTTCCGTGATTTTACATTTATGAGTCTTTCTAACAATCCGAGGAGGAAGTGGATCCATTTCAGAGGTCAGGAAGTGGATGTGGGAGTCATGTTTCTGTTTTAGTTTGCTAAAAGCTGCTGGGAGCAAGACACCAAAAATGGGCTGGCTTTTAAAAAGGGAATTTATTAGGGTAACGCTGACAGCTCTGAGAGCGTGGAAGTGTCGATCAAGGCACCTGCTGTCTCACCAAGCGGCAGCTGCGGGTCATCAGGCTCGTGGCGGGCACAGCAGGTCTGCGTCCGGTGTCTGGGCTCTGCCCTTCCCTGCAGGCTCGCTTTCTCCTGAGCTCGCTGGGCAATCAGGCACTTGGCTCTCCTCGCCCCTCCCCCGGGCCTCCTCGTTCAGCCTCTCTGGCGCCTCTTTGCCTCCAGCTCCTCTGATTCCAGCCTCCAGCCTCCAGGGCCTCTCAGGGTTTTTCTTCGTGTCTGCAGCTCTTTCCCTGTGTCTGTGGCTTTTAGTCCTCCATTTATAACAGATTCCAACAAGATTAAGACCCACCCTGGCCACGCAGTCTAATTATGGCCCAAAGCAGAAGCGATTAATCAAGAGTTCCCACCTACAACAAGTTAGTGTCACAGGAATGGATTAACTCTAAGGAAATGAGCTTCTCTAGGATCCGTAAAAGCTTCAAACTTTCACAGTGCCCCAATGATATCACACGTAAAAACATAAAGGATAATTAAAATATTTCCAAAAGGACTTGTCTTAATAACAGAAAACTGTACTAGCTAACTCTAAGTGAGAAATTAATTACAGGTGATTCTTACTGCCCAAAATTGCCATGATGGTCACACCATTCAAATTTTATGTGGCCCAGATTTTTATAAATGTATCATAAATTGTAGAATTTCAGAACCAGAAGGTAACATATGGATCTCCTCATTCAAGCTGGCGATGCAAATGTGCTGCAGGCCAGCTCTTCCCACTTTAAAGCAAAGCCCAGGCAAGTCTGCTGCTTCGCTACACATACACCTTGTCCCCTTTACTCAACCCCTCCCCTGGGGACTGGGGGATGAGGAAGTCACACCCACTCCTTCAATGCAAGCCGGGGTTTTCCTTTCCGCTTTCCACAAGGACAGCTGTGTGGAGAGCCCCCCAGCAGGCAGCAGTCCCCGGGCCAGGCTGGGCAGCCCCTTGCTCGCCCCAGCACCTGCCCTTGAGGCTCTTGCTTCTTTGTAGGACATGATCCCCACTATTTTAGAAGGAACACATTTTCACCTGGGAGTCTAGCAGAAGTCTGGAATCACTAAAGTAACATCCTGAAACCAGTGGCTTCAAATTTGCAGTCGAGGACCTTCAACTTCGTGCCTTGCAATCGATAGCAGGAGAGCGAATCAGAGGAGCAGACCCAGGACCAGCTCAGGAGGGGAAACTTGCCAGGGGTCCTCGTGCGGAATTCGTGATGCTAAACACGGCTCCACGCGGGGCTCCAGCCCCTTGTTTCCTCCGGAGCCTGGGACCTGCCGGTGTACTGCTCTGCAGTCCACAGAGGACTGGCTTTTAGTCTCTCTTCCCAGGGAACTTCTCGTGAAAACTGCAGCACTGCTGACCAGGAGGTGTCTCATGAGTGCCCAGCCTCGGGGGCTCCCCGACAAACCACGCTACCTGGGCCAACTGCCTGTCCCTCGGCCCCATGTCATGAAGGCCTCAACTGGAAGCAAGCACATCGTTCTTCCTCCCCCTCAGTTCCTCTTCTTGCTCGTTTAGTTCCTTGATTTATGCACTTATACCCAACTGTATTTAGGTTCTATATCTAGCATACGTAAATACATGCATTCTTCTATGTGTAAAGATGTCTGTTTACATTTGCTAAAACAATCTTTGCAAGCCTTGGAATTCTTCCTAAAAGCTACCTCTGGCTATAAGTAGTTCTAACACAACCGGAAGAACTGAGGATTTTTGTGCAAGCATTTCACTGGGGACATTTAGATTGGAAAGTGATAAAAAATGATCAATGCTCTAAAAGATGGGTGTTTTTAAATGTCACATTTTTCAGCCTGTCAGAAAAATCATCAGCATCAATTTTATCTTTTTTATGAAAAACAAATGAGCACCATGATACAATTTAAAAGATCACCAGCCCCTGGAGGGCAAAACAGTGTGTCCTCTACCTCTAGCACACACACGTCACCATGGAGACCCTGCTCTGGACCCTATAAAGTATATGGGGACTAAGCACACTCTGTGCATCCCAATAGATGCTCAAGGCAGGGCCACTCCAAGAGAAACGAAGAGGTTTTTAAATCTCTCTGTCCTTCCAGGGTGAGTCATGGCCACTTACTGCTCTCGTTTGTGTCAATTCTCTTTCTGAACTAAAGACAAACCTGTTTTATGAAGGGAAAAACACCCAGCCTAAGATGATTAATGAAAGGCTTTTAAAAAAACCCATAAAGTCATATTCTGAGATCTTCAATTAAATGACATAAAGTTAGGTTTGCAAATTATCTGCAAATATGAGTTTTACTTATTTTATTAGTCAGCCAAAGGGGTACTGATGCAAAATACCAAAAATAGGTTGGTTTTTATAAAGGGTATTTATATGGGGCAGGAGCTTACAGACACCAGGCCATAAAGCCTAAGTTACTTCCCTCACCAAAGTCTACTTGGAGCAAATGGCGGCCGACGTCTGCAGGGCTCAGGCCTCCTGGGCTCCTGTGCTCCTGGGGCTGCTTCTCTCTGGGTTCGGGGCTCCTTCCTCCCTGGGGCTGCTTCTCTCTTCTCTGGGTGCTGACTTCCCGGGGCTCCCCTGGTGGGCGGGGACTCCACACACTAATCACAATTCCATCACGCCCAGATCAGATTACAAGCAAACGTCAATTATTTCTTTTTGGAATTCATCAATTACAGCAAACTGCTACACTTATTTTCAAAAGAAGATGTTTGCAGCCTTTTGGTCACAGATTTTGGTCTGACAGGTGGCAAAATGCAAGTCCCTTTCACACCTATTGCCTTTCTCTGCTCCTGATTATTTGGCATGTTCAAATCAAAACCTCTTCCTTCAGAATTCAAAGGAAGAAATGAACTTGACAATGAAGAAAACTAGATCCTCTTCACAAGAAGCTCTGCTACTCCTCAAAGGCTCACTGATCCGAAAGGACGACCCTTTAAAAGAACTCTCCTTCCTGTATGTCTTTGTAAAAGGGGCCTTTTGCGATTGACAACTGCATTATTTAATTTGCTATTGGCTTAACAGCATTCTGATTACAAAATAATAGTCTTTATATTTTAGCTGTGTCTTTTGTAACAACATACAACAAGATTTTGAAAAACTCAATTATAACTTGAAATTTCAGTATTTTAACCAGGAATTTCATCCAATTACAATTTTTTTGACCATTGACATTTAAAAAAATTTATTCCTACCATCTAATTTAATCCTTTCTATTAATGCTTTTTTCCCTTTTCTGTCCTCTTTCTGAGTAATTGAGATTTTATTACTCAATCTTCCCCACTACCGGTTTGTATGTTTTACGTTGCATTTATATATTTTTTTAACCACACTCCTTAGATTTCAGCATTCATACTAATGACCAAAACTGAATTTAATCAGTTTCTCTACTTTCTTCCCAAATGACCCCAGGACCTTAGTAAGCTTTCACTGTGATCGGTCCCCTCTCAGCTTTCTTATTGCTGTTATCCAGAAACTTAATTCTACCTTTTTTCTTTATTAGCAAAATTGTGGGTTTATAGAAAAATCACGTATAAAATACAGGATTCGTTAAAAGGTATCTGATGAAATGGAAAAGAAGATGAAAATGCTGGCAGGCCTGTCTCAGAGAAGCACACAGAGGGACTCAGCCTCCAAGGACACATCCAGGGGGAACGTTCCCCCATCAGTGTAAGAGTCCCCAAAGCTCACCATGCAGAGTTTTAGGACTGTGCAATGTTTCATTGTGAAGAAGAGGGTTGACAAGCTCACAATACACATAACTTGTTTCTATTATCAGGTAAGAGTCTTATCCAACTTTAGTTCAAAAAGGGTAAGAAGGAGGCTTTGGTAAAGGACTGAGTAGTTTTGCTCCGACCTCCTTGTAACTCTGGGGTGAACTGAGAGTCAACTGCACAGTGCAGGGGTGAGGGCTCCACTGACAGAGGGTGGGTTTTCATTCCTTGGAGAGTCAGAGTAAGTCTCCCTTACCCAGGAAAATATGAGAATAATCAAATGTGTGACAAACAGTTCAAGAGAAAGCCTTCCCTGCATTGTTACATTTCTCTTTATTTCCTAGTTAGTAGATGTTTAACTTTTTTTGCAATGAATCATTTAGAGGAACTTTAATTATGTTATTTTCTAGAAAATAAGTTACTTCGATGAAATAATTATCAAAAGCCTTACTTTAGTAATAAAGTTCCTACAAATTTTTTTTTAACAGAATTGAATTACAGACCTATGTACTATTCTAAAAAAACAGTTCCAAATGCCACATACTGAAAGGCCAGATACAAAATCCAAGGAAAATGAACATGTCTCAAGGTGGCACGGTCATAATTTGCTCAAAACGGGGGTTTTATGCTGAGCCAGTCCATGGTTTGCACAGAACCCCACTGAAAGACCAAGGTAACAACAGGTATGGACTAGCTCTTGAGAAAAGCAATTGACAACATGCAGGCAGAAGCTCCTGCTCCAAATGGACAAGCCAGAGCTCAGGATGGCGAGGCCGTAGGGAACCTGGAGTGAAAATGAGAGGCCACAGCACGGTCAGTCTAGCCTGAGCAAACTGGGCTGGACGACTCACCGAGGGCATCAGCCTCAGGGCTTGTGGCCCCAAAACAGCTAAAATGGGGCAATTATGAGCAGGGTCTCCTGGTCTTAAAACTATGGACATTAATTCACCAACAACTTTTGGAGCTTATATGTATTTGTGAATTTCCCTATCAAAGAAATTTCCATAATGCAAGCAAATCTCTCAGCATGCCTTGACCACAGCCTTCCAAAGGAAATGTAACACAAAAGACCGAATCCAATAGATTACTTGAGGGTAACAGTGTTTCTCCATTGTTTAACAAAAAGATTTTTTAATGTAAATCATTTAAGCATGTTAGATGAAAATCAAGAATCTTGCCTTATTATACCTCACTCTATTTTGGTGAAATGAAAGTCTTTAAAAATATTTTGTAATTTTGGATTCGATGATATTTGACAATGATTTTCCCTTTATTTAACAAAAATAATATTAAAACAGTATATTTTATTAAACCTTTTCTATAATTTTCTTATATTTTGGAATTGATACATTTTCAATATTGCCACCAGATATGAAGAGGAAATAAAAGTTCCCTCTCCCACTGATACTATATTAATTCCTGTATTATCAGAAACAGAGGTAAAAGCAGATTTCTTTTTGGAAACAATGTTAGTGAGAACACAGTGGAGCAACATCTCTTAAAAAATGAAATAAAAACAAAACCACCAATCTAGGATTTTTCACCCAGCTAAAATATCTTTAAATGGGATGAAATTCAAAATCAATGTCAGGAAGAAATTTGAGAAATTCACAAATATGTAGAATTTAAATAACACACTCTTAAATAATGAAGAGATCAGAGAAGAAATGACAAGGGAAATTAGAAAATACTTTGAGATAGATGAAACTCAAACAAAACAGGATGCAACTAAAGCAATGGTTAGTTGGGAAAACATATATGAGTAAATGCCTGTGTTGAAATAGAAGAAAGCTCTCATATCAAAAATTGTTTACCATTATAAATGAGAAAAATAAAAGCAAACAAAATCCAAATTGAGCAGAAAGAAATGAATTAATAAAAAATACAGTGGACAGGAATGAAATAATTAATAGAAAAATAGATGAAATTGACAAAACCAAAAGTTAGTTATTTGAAAAGATTAGCAAGATTGACATTGCTCTGGCCACACTGAACAAGAAAAAAGGAGGATTCAAATTACGAAAATAAGGAATGAAAAGGTGGGCAATCCTACTGACCTTATGGAAATAGATCTATATCTGTATCTATCTACAAAACAATTGCATGCCAACATATTAGGTAACTTAGTTGAAATGGAGACATTTCTAAAAAGACTCAAACTGTCAAAGTTGGCTCAAGAAGAATCAGAAAGTCTGAAAGGATTTATAACAAGTAAAGAGAATGAATTAGTAGTAAAAACAAACAACAACAAAACAAAAATAAACCTAAAAATGTTTTCATCAAGAAGAGCTGAGGCCCAGGTGGCTTCATTGATGAATTCTATGAAACATTTAAAGAAGAATTTCAATCCTCAACAAATTTTTATTTCAAAAATGAAAGACTATAGAACATTACCCAACTAATTGTATTAGTAGTAGTATCCTGATACCAAAACCAGACAAAGATATCACAAGAAAGAGAAACTCTAGGTTTACAGAAATATCATGCATAAAATATATAAAATACAGAGTTCCCATATACTAACTACTAACACCATTAGTGAGGTATATTTCTTATCATTCATGAATGTTTTATAATTATACTATTAACTATAATCCATCATTTACAATAGAGTTCACTGTGTTGTAGAGACCTATGCTTATGTTTATGCATTTAATTAGTATTCTAATAACATATAATTGACCTAAAATTTACCCCTCTTAACTACATTCACATACATAATTTCTCTACCCATTCTTCTGATGTATGATTTCAATTGTCCTGTCTTCTAGTTTGGTGATTCTTTCTTCTGCCTGTTCAAATCTGCTGTTGAATGCCTCTAATGTATTTTTTTTTAAGAGTTATTTATTTGTTTATTTCTCTCCCCTTCCCCCTCCTCCTCACCCCAGTTGTCTGTTCTCTGTGTCTACTTGCTACGTCGTTTTCTTTGTCTACGTCTATTCTTGTCAGCGACACAGGAATCTGTGTTTCTTTTTGTTGTGTCATCTCACTGTGTCAGCGCTCTGTGTGTGCGGCGCCATTCCTGGGCAGGCTGCACTTTCTTTTGCGCTGGGCGGCTCTCCTTACAGGGCGCACTACTTGTGCCTGGGGCTCCCCTATGCGGGGGACACCCCTGCGTGGCAGGGCACTCCTTGCGCGCATCAGCACTGTGCATGGGCCAGCTCCACACAGGTCAAGGAGGCCCGGGGTTTGAACAGCGGACCTCCCATGTGGTAGACGGACACCCTAACCACTGGGCCAAGTCTAGTGTATTTTTAATCTCTATTATTGTGGCTTTTATCCTCATAATTTGTTATGCTTCTTTTTAAATTTTTGAATTTTTCTTTATGCTCACATATTGTCTTTTTTTTAGTGAAACATCAATGATTCTTTTTTATTTTTTCATTTTTATTTTTAAAGAAGCTATAGATTGCATAAATGTTACATAAAAAAATATAAGAGATTCCCATATGCCTCACCCCCCCAACACACACTCTCCCTCATTAACAAAACCCTTCATTAATGTGGTACATTTGTTACAATTGATGAGCACATATTGAAGCACTGCTGCTAAATATGGATAGTTTACACTCTATCCCACACAATTTCGTAGGTTATGACAAAGTATATAATGACCTGTATCTGTTATTGCAATGTTATGCAGGACAAATTTAATGTCTCAAAAATGCCCCAGTATTACACCTATTCTTCCCTCTCCCTCCCTCAGAACCTCTGGTGGCCACTGCCTTTATATCAATAACGCAAATTCAACCACTGCTAGAATAATAGTAAGTCTATAACAGAACAATAATGTCTACTTTAGTCCATTGTTCATTCCCCAGTCCTGAGGATTTGAGGATGGTGATGCCCACTCTGTTTCTGATTGAGAGGGGGCTTAGGTCTCATGGGGCAGATGGATGGAAATATCTTGCTTATAGCTGCAGACACTCTCTGTTCCTTTGGATGGGTGTTATCCATCATCAACTCCTTGCTAGTTGTCTGGGGTGAGTCCAGTGAACTGGAAAGTAGGTTTTGGAACTCTGCCAAGATTCAGGGCTCAACTGGCACATGACCAAAGATTTAAGTCTCTGCAAGATATATAGAAGAAGTATAGTGCTAATCAAAGGTTCAAATAAAGGGGAGAGAATAGCCATGTGTAGGGAAACTATAAATGAGTCTAACTCTGTTACACTGAGAAGCATAAATCGATAGGGGAGAGTGAAAAAGGGGAGGTGTGGGTTATATGGGAATCCCACATATTTTCTATGTGACTTTTTAGTACCCTAACACTTCTTTGAAGATAAAATATTGTGTTCTTAATATCCTTTTGCTCTATATCCATATTTTCTTTCAACTCTTTGATTGATTTAGGATATCTGTTTGAACTTCATTGATGAGTTGTTTCAATTGCTGTGTATCTTCTGATGTTTTAATTCATTCCCTTGACTGAGCCATATCTTCCTGTGTCTTATTAAGGCTTGTAGGTTTTTTGCTGATGTCTGCACATATGATTATTTTGATGTGTTAACTCAGAAGGTCAGGTCCTCCCTCTTGCCTAGGGTTTTATTATTAATTGGCTTTGTGTTAAGGCTCTTCTATGACATTTGATCCAGCTTATTCTGGACCTTTAAAGTAACCTGTTTGTTCAGATTTTCTCTGCTCTTCTGCACGTGATTCCTGCCATTGATATGCAGTAGAAATTTTAAGATTGCCCTTTTTCCATTCAATTTTTTCAGCGCCAGGCTAAAAACTTTCTTTCCTCTGTTCCTTTCCAGGAATCTTGGTCTGTTCTGTTTGTTTTGTGCAAGACTTTTCCCCCCAGCTCCTAAGATTTGTTTAAATTCTCTCCCTCACTCTATGCCCCCTTTCCTTACACTTTTCAGTTGAGGGACCTCTACTGTCTTACAGCAGTTCAGTCCACACACACACACACACCCCATGAGAAACTGTGAGGCTTTTCTGCCTCCAGTTTCTTCCCTGCTAGGGTAACCCACCATGGGAACCCAGATGGGGTCAATCCAGAAAGGTCTGTTTTGCATTTAGGTGGTCCAGTGAACAGACTCTGGATTGCGTGTGTGCAGCTCTTCCCAGAAGTCCCGCCGTGGGCTCTTCCTTCCCTGGGGTACTCTTAGATTGGCATCCTCTGTCCGGGCCATGCTGCCTCCAGGCAACTCCCAAGCAGTGCAGCAACCAGTGAGTGGGAGGGTCCAGACTGGCAAATCCGGGGTGGCAATCTCCTATCTGATCATAGAGATTGTTTTTCTTTTCCTCAAGTCAGCATTTGAGGAGTGCTTCTCCAGTCTCTATCGTACTCCAGAGTTTCACGCAAGTGGAACTTGTCCTTTTATTCATTGATACTGAGAGACTTTTCCAAAGGATGCCTTAAGTCATCATGTTCATGACTTCATTCAGAAATGTAAGACTTTTACACTCAAAATGATAAATCATTATTTAAAGAAACTAAGGAAAATCTAAATAAATGGAACGGGATGTCGTGTTTATGGATTAGAAGACTTAATACTTGAAATAAATATACAGACTAAGTGCAATCTTATAAAAATCCCAGCTTCCTATTTTTCACAGAAGATGCTAAGTTGATCCTAAAGTTCATATGGAAAGGCAAAACAATATCAGAACATAAAATAAAATGTTGAAGGATTCACACTTTCCAATTTTCTAAACTCAGTACAAAGCTACTGTAACTAAGATTGTGTGGTAATGTTACAATGTATATACCAATGGAATAGAATTTAGAATCCAAAACTAAGCCCATAAATCTTTGGTCAATTAATTTTTTATAAAGGTGCCAAGACAATTCAATGGTCAAAGAAGAGTCTTCAAAAAATGGTTTTGGGATGATGGATATCCCCATTCAAAAGAATGGAAGTTGGACCATTTCCTCACACCATATACAAAAATTAACTCAAAATGAATCAAAGATCTAAATATAAGAGCCATAAATATACAATACCTATAAAAAAACATAGGGGCAAATCTTGAGAACCTTGATTCTTAGATATGACAGCAAAATCACAGCATCCAAAGAAAATCACAAGCACCTAAAGATAAAACAAATTGGACATAATCAAAATGAAAACTTTCTTGATTCAAGATCGTGACCAAGAAGACACAAAGACAATTCACAGAATGGGAGCACATATTTGCAAATCATAATATTTGCATAATATTACTAAAAATCTGTCAAGGGTAATACCCAGAATAACAAGGAACAATTACAGCTCAACCATAAAAAGAAAAATAACTCAATTTAAAAAGGGCCAAATTATATGAATAAACATTTCTCTAAAGATGTACAAATGGCCAGTAAGGACATGAAAAGATGCCCAGCATCATTAGTCATCAGGAAATGAAAATCAAAACTATATTAACCCAAGTGCAACAGCAAAGATCAATAAGGAAGGATGGACAAATAATGAGCCCTTGATACTGATGGCTTTGATTATGAGCCTGTGTGCCTGAAATATGAACTAGGCCTAGAGCTGCAGGGTGCCTAAGACTTACCTCCTGGGAGCCTCCATGTTGCTCAAATGTGGCCACTCTCTAAGCCAAACTCAGCATGTAAATGCATTACCTTCCCCCCAGCATGGGACATGACTCCTGGGATGAGCCTCCCTAGTGCCAAGGGATTACTACCAATCATTAAATGGAGAAGCAACTAGAAAGAGACCTCGAATAAAAGGATCAACTCAGACCAGCAGAATATCTCAGCTTACATGTTGGATCAAGTGTTAAAAACTGCTCTTTGACCTTGAATAAAAGGGGAAATGGCAAAGACAAATGAGTTGATATGGCTAAGAGTCTTCCAAAAAGAGTAGGGAGGTCATCAGAAGGGTGGCACTTCCACACAGCTCAGCAGGACCCTAGAAAAAGCCAAAGTAGATACAACCCTAGGTACTGGTTCTCCTGAAGGCTACAGAGATCCACAGGGTATATGGTCATGGCAGATGGATTTGGAGCTCTGTGCCATGTCAGAGGGCCCTACTTTGGAATTTGTGCTCCTGAGTGTGAGGGAGCTGGACTCAGATGTGACTTTTCTACACATGTCTCTTCTGTCACTTTTACTGAAGCTGTGGTTGGTTGATGCTGGGAATGGTCCATACTCAGGAGACTTGAATCTCTGGACTGCCCATGTGCCAGCTGGGCCCTGAGCCTCAGCAGAGTGGCGACTCCTACTCTCAGGTCCATTGGTGTTCCCCAGGTCAGCTAACAGGGAGGTGAAGATGGTCAATCACCACACCAGGGAATCAAGAGTGCCTTCAACTGTAAGCAGAGGAATTGCATCCATTATCCATGTGGAATCTAAGACCTCTCTTGATCTAGAGGTAGAGAGAACATCACCATCCCAGGAGCCACAGAATGGACGAATAAATATGAACTAGAGTGGACTTACTGATATTCTACTATAAAACTATTGTGATGAGTAATAGAAGAAATTTTAGCATCAAGGTGGAGAAAGTGGCTACAGTAGTTGTTGAGGGCAGGGAGATGGTTAAAGAGACATAATGTGGGGGCATTTTGGGGATTTTGCATTGTCCTTAATGATATTGTAGGGTCAGATGCTGGACTTTATATATCCTGCCATAATCCACTGAATGCAGTGGGGGAGAGTGCAAACCACAGGGTAAACTATTATCTGTGTAGTGCAGCAGTGCCCCAAAATGTGTTCACCTAGTGCAATGAGTGTGCCACAATGATGAAGGAGGTTGTTGGTGTGGGAGGAGTGGGGTAGGAGGGTGGAGGGTATATGGGAACCTCTTATATTTTTTAATGTAACATTTTTTTGTAATGTATATATCTTCAAAAAAATACAATTTACAAAAATGATGGGGTGTGGGTGGGGAGTGGGTTAAATGGGAACCTCTTATGTTTTTTGTTTTTTTATGTTTTTTAATGTAACATCTCTTGTGATCTATTAACTTTAATTTTTAAAAAACTATATTAAGATACCACTTCACACCCACTAGGGTAGCCAACAGAAAAGAGGCAAATAGTAACAAGTGTTAATGAGGATGTGGAATAATTGGAACCCACATACACTACTAGTGGTGGTGCAGCACTGTGGAAAAGTTTGGTGATTCCTCAGAAAAGTGAAATGTGGAGTTAGTCTGCAATTTCACCCCTAAGTATATACCCAAAAGGAATGAAAATATATGTCCACAGAAAAAACCATACACAAATGTTCAGAGAGGATTATTGAGAAAATTGCAAGTAGCCTAAATGTCCATCAATGAATGGGTCGAGAAACGTGGTCAATCCATTCAATGGAATATTATTCAGCCACAGAAAGGAAGGAGTGATACACTCTCCGGCATGGATCAACCTGGAAACACGGTGCTGACTTAAAGCCAGAAACCAAAGGCCACACGTTGCAGGCTTTAATTATATGAAATGTCCAGAATAGGAAAATCCTTAGAGAGCAAAGGTAGATTCATGTTTGCCAAGGGACAGTGAAGAAGGAGCAAGGAGAGCGACTGCTGAAGTGCACAGGGTTTCTTTTCCCAGAGGAGATAATGTTGATGGTTGCAGATTTTTTTGATTAAAAACAACTGAATGGGTGAAATTTATGGTAGGTGGGTGACATTTTCATTTTAAAAAGGCAAAATAAACACATTTGCAGGCATAGAAAAGCTGTAAGTTTTCATCACTAGCTGGCCTGCTGTGCAGGAAATCTTGAAGTATGTCCTTAGGGCAAATGTAACAGGACAGATGAAAATACGCATTTACAGAAACAAATGTAAAGCACCAGGAATGCTAAGTATAAGGGTAAATAAATAAAGTTATTTCCTTATTATTTACATTTTCTAAAATATACTTGTAGCAGTTTGATACTGTAGTTGAGGGGTGTAGCAATTTGATACCATTATGAATTCCAAAAATAGATATTGGATTATGTTTGTAATCTGGTCTGTACCTGGGCATGATAAAGTTATGATGAGGGCTTTTGGTTGGGCCATGTCGTTAGGCCACAGCAAAAGACAGAGTAGGAGGGTTTTGATGTTAGAGTTTGATGCTGAAGACTTGAGCTGGAGCCCCAGGAAGTAAGCTCACAGAGGAAAGAGAAGCAAGTCCAAGGACGAGAGGACCTGAGCCAGGAGAAGAACACAGACGAATAGCTCCTTAGACAGGGCAGAAACCCCAGGTAGAGAGACAGAGCTGTTCACCTGATAGTCTACAGCTGACCTTTGGAGAGAGGCAAAGCCTAGAAAGCCTCACAGTCTACAGCTGACCTTGTGGAGAAAACAGGAGCTGAGCCCAGAGGAACCCAGGAAGCCTGAACCTTTACAGATGCCGGCAACCATCTTGTTCCAACATGTGAAAATAGATGTTGGTGAAGGAAGTAACTTATGCTTTATGGCCTGGTATCTGTAAGCTCCTACCCCAAATAAATACCCTTTATAAAAACCATCCAGTTTCTGGCATTTTGCATCAGCACCCCTTTGGCTGACTAATATAAGGGGTAATAAAAAAATCAATAAATATCAAGTTTATCTCCAACAATCCAGGGACACATAGATCTATGCACATAAACTACCTTTGCTGATGGTGAAACATAAGCCCATGTCAATAGATCCTAACTGCATAGACATTAGAGAATTATTAGCAAGTGTTTCACCTAAAACATAAAAATGATTCATCTATGTTCTACATAAGCAATGATTTTCAAGGATTTTGAGTACAATATTTACAAAACATTTTAATAGTCTTGTTATTTAACCATCCTTCCAATTTCTTACTATTTCCTATCCTGAAGTATGTGTTGTTTTTGAGTACATTAAATGATATTTACTTTCAAGGAATTTTATTGATTTATGTTTTTACTTAAGGAAGATTGCTGGTTACACTAAAATTACACTTTGCTGACTGGGCTTGTATTTAAATATGAATTACATTGCTCTGGTGGTTTGGAGCTGTATATAAGCCAGAAAGTGTTCTTAAATCTGATCCTTTCCTATGGGTTTGAACCCACTGTAAGTAGGACCTTTAGATGAGGCTGCTTCAGGTAAGGTGTGGCCCAGCTCACTCAGGACGCGTCTTAATCCTCTTGCTGGAGTCCTTTATAAACAGAATGAATAGAAAGAAAGTCACAGAAGCAAGAAGCTGAAAAGAGAAGGAAGGGAAGGGAGAGATGGGCAGATGCCACCAAGTGCCTTGCCCCATGGCAGAGGAGCCTGGGATCGCCAGCAGCCAGCCTTCAGGGAGAAGCATCGCCTTGACTGGGACACTTTTCTCAGCCTCAGAACTGTCAGCTAGTAAGTTTCCATTTTAAGCCAAACCATTTCACGATATCTGCTTATAGCAGCCTAGGAAATGAAAGCAGTCACTGAGAGTGGGTCAAAAGTGACCAAGTCATTTCAAACAAAATTTTCTAGACACTCTAAAATACAAACACTTGTCCCATTAAAATAGATCATTTTCCTTATCAGTTCCAATTAAATTCTAATGTAAGGATGTGTTCTTGTCATTTTTCTTGTGTTAAGTTTTCTGCCTCTGAACCTTTTTTATTTTTTATTTTTATACTTTTTAAATTAAAGTTAATAGATCACAAAGAACGTTACATTAAAAAAAACATAAAAAAACATGAGGTTCCCATATACCCCACTCCCCACCCCCACCCCATCATTTTTGTAAATTGTATTTTTTAAGATATATACATCACAAAAAAAATGTTACATTAAAAAATAGAAGAGGTTCCTGTATACCCCCCACTCCCCCACCCCACTCCTCCCACACCAACAACCTTCCCCATCATTGTGGCACACTCATCACACTCAGTGAACACATTCTGGAGCACTGCTGCACCACATGGATAATAGTTTACCCTGTAGTTCACACTCTCCCCCAGTACATTCAGTAGGTTAAGGCAGGATATATAAAGTCCAGCATCTGACCCTGCAGTATCATTTAGGACAACTCAAAGTCCCAAAATGCCCCCACATCACATCTCTTCTAGCCTCTCCCTGCCCTCAGCAACTACTGAGGCCACTTTCTCCACCTCAGTGCTACAATTTCTTCTATTACTCGTCACAATAGTTTTATAGTAGAATATCAGTAAGTCCACTCTAATCCATATTCTATTCCTCCATTCTGTGGACCCTGGGATGGTGATATTCTCTCCATCTCTGGATCAAGAGAGGGCTTAGATCCCACATGGATGATGGATGCAATTCCTCTGCTTTCAGTTGTAGGCATTCTTGGCTCCCTGGTGTGGGGGTTGACCTTCTTCACCTCCCTGTTAGCTGACCAGTGTAAGTCCAACGAACCAGAGAGTAGGAGTCGCCACTCTGCTGAGGCTCAGGGCCCTCTCTTTTGGCATCATTTTCATTATAATGTCTTTAGATAAGTAGGAAGTGGCTTGGGGGCCACTTGTTTCCCCACCATAACTGGGTCAATTTGGAATAAAGCCTAAGCTTTGGATTTTTTTCCTGGTATAGCCTGGTAATTAACTGATGCTAGAAGAAAGGCAAAGCAAAGCAAAGAAACCCATGGGAATGTATGCCACTATGAAACCTGTTCTACAATGACAGTGTCTTCCAGAGTTGTTAGTCAATCCTCCTACTTGTTTTAGCAGTCATCTGTTCAGTTCTCCCCAGTGGTGCTTATAAACTTTGTGTTTTCACTTCAGGCCTACTCAAAATTACCACTCCCTCCTTCTCAGGAGATGTTTTCATTTCCTGTGCTGTTCAAACAAATACCATTAAATGGGTTGGGTTAAACAAAGGGCATTCATTTGCTTACAGTTTTGAGACTAAAAGGAAGTCCAGATCAAGACACCAAGACAACGCTTTATCGCCGCAGCCTGTGGCACTCTGGGACTGGCAGCCAGCGGTTCTCGGTCTTCAGCGCCTCTGTCACATGGCAATGCAAATGGCAGCCTCTCCATTCTCTTCCAGGTTTCATTGATTTCAGCCTTTTACTTCCTGTGGCTTTCTCTCTGTCTGAATTTCATTCAGCTTATAGAAGACTCTAGTTTAAGACCCATTACCATCCCCAAATCCTCCAGATTGAGAAATGAACAAACATAAGGGGGACACAACCATGGACTAAAGTAGACTTACTATTATTCTAGTAATGGAAGAACTTGTAATACTGATATAAAGGCAGTGGTCCCCAGAGGTTCTGAGGGGAGGGAGAGGGAAGAGTAGATGGTGCATGGGCATTTTTGGACATTGGAATTGTCCTGCATGACACTGCAATGATGGATACAGGCCAGTATACATTTTGTCGAAGCCTATAAAACTGTGCAGTACAAAGTGTAAACCATAATGCAAACTGTAGATCATGATTAGTAGCAACGCTTCAGTAAGTGTTCATTAACTGTAACAAATAATCACACTAATGAAAGATGTGAACAAGGAAAAGTATGGGAGGGGAAAGGTTGGTGGATATAGGAATTCCCTATATTTTTGATGTAACATTTGTGTAATCTAAAGCTTCTTCAAAAATAATAATAATAATGAAAGAAAGAAAAAAGAAGACCCATCTTGGCTGAGCTGGGCCACACCACAGGAATGCATTAAGTTTAAGAGCACGGTTTTCTGGGCACATACAGCTTCGACCACCTACTTCACTTACACAGCGTGGGCTAGGACTGGCAGGTGCCCTCCCTCCAAGCCAGCTTCTCCACAGTATCAGAGAACTGTGAGGTGGTTCCTCTCCAAAGGCATCAGGCTCCACCTGGGGCTTGTCCAAATTCCCACGGTCAGAGCTGCCCTTTTCTTATTGCTGTGTCTGTAATGACTGGAGCTACCCTGGGACTTCCAGACTCTCAGCGGCCGCTGTTAACCTCGAGGCGCTGGCAGGGCAGGGGCCACGTCCCCGGGCTCCAAAGTCCTCCCTTTCAGCTGAGCCTGCGTGGAGTGTGAGCGAGCACTGTGGAGTGTGAGCGAGCACTGTGGAGTGTGAGCACTGTGGAGTGTGAGCGAGCACTGTGGAGTGTGAGCGAGCACTGTGGAGTGCGAGCACTGTGGTGTGTGAGCGAGCACTGTGGAGTGTGAGCACTGTGGAGTGTGAGCGAGCATCGTGGTGTGTGAGCGAGCACTGTGGAGTGTGAGCACTGTGGAGTGTGAGCGAGCACTGTGGAGTGTGAGCGAGCACTGTGGAGTGTGAGTGAGCACTGTGGAGTGTGAGCACTGTGGAGTGTGAGCGAGCACTGTGGCATGTGAGCGAGCACTGTGGAGTGTGAGCACTGTGGAGTGTGAGCACTGTGGAGTGTGAGCACTGTGGAGCGTGAGCGAGCATCGTGGTGTGTGAGCGAGCACCATGGAGTGCGAGCACTGTGGAGTGTGAGCGAGCACCATGACGTGAGCAAGCATCGTGGTGTGTGAGCGAGCACCGTGTGATGTGCATGAGCACCATGGAGTGTGAGCACCATGGAGTGTGAGCAAGCACTGTGGTGTGTGAGCACAGTGGAGTGTGAGCACTGTGGCATGTGAGCACTGTGGCGTGTGAGCGAGCACTGTGGAGTGTGAGCGAGCATCGTGGTGTGTGAGCGAGCACTGTGGAGTGTGAGCGAGCACTGTGGAGTGTGAGCACTGTGGAGTGTGAGTGAGCACTGTGGCGTGTGAGCGAGCACTGTGGCGTGTGAGCGAGCACTGTGGAGTGTGAGCAAGCACTGTGGAGTGTGAGCACTGTGGAGTGTAAGCGAGCACTGTGGAGTGTGAGCGAGCACTGTGGAGTGTGAGCACTGTGGAGTGTGAGCACTGTGGAGTGTGAGCGAGCACTGTGGCATGTGAGCGAGCACTGTGGAGTGTGAGCACTGTGGAGTGTGAGCGAGCATCGTGGTGTGTGAGCAAGCACTGTGGAGTGTGAGCACTGTGGAGTGTGAGCGAGCACTGTGGAGTGTGAGTGAGCACTGTGGAGTGTGAGCACTGTGGAGTGTGAGCACTGTGGAGCATGAGCGAGCACCGTGACATGAGCAAGCATCGTGGTGTGTGAGTGAGCACCGTGTGATGTGCGTGAGCACCATGGAGTGTGAGCACCATGGAGTGTGAGCAAGCACTGTGGTGTGTGAGCACAGTGGAGTGTGAGCACTGTGGCATGTGAGCACTGTGGCGTGTGAGCGAGCACTGTGGAGTGTGAGCGAGCACTGTGGCATGTGAGCGAGCATCGAGGTGTGTGAGCAAGCACCATGTGATGTGCGTGAGCACTGTGTAGTGTGAGCACCATGGAGTGTGAGAAAGCACTGTGGTGTGTGAGCACAGTGGAGTGTGAGCACTGTGGGGTGTGAGCACTGTGGCGTGTGAGCGAGCACTGTGGCGTATGAGCGAGCACCTGGCACCCTCTCCCCTGCAGCGCTGAGGGTTACACTGTGTCCCACCACTGCCCAGAGCCTGGCTTTGGCAGAAGTCACTCGACCCAGAAACTCCTGAGAGATAAAAACTCAATTTTCAAAATCAAGGTTTGAGGTTTAGTGATGGATTATCAACCAGGACCCACCGCACCGTCCAGGATTATGAGATTCCAGACGTCGTGACATATTCTTTTATAGGCCTTACCAACGGCACTGTTGGGAAGGTGTTATTATTCTCATTTTACAGATGAGAACCCTAAGGACTAGAACTAGTAAGGAATGTACACTAGGTTAGCCAGCAGGTAACCGGGAGGGTCAAGAGCCACACGTGGGTGCGTGTGACGCCAAGTCTAAGGCTTTAACCACTGAAAGGCTTTGGGCATTTTGACACAGTTCAAATGGCAGACAAGGAACGTGTGTCACCATCATCATACTCTCATTTTTCTCAAATGCTGTTAACCATAATATTCCATCAACAAGAATATTTCATCCTCCCAGGGTAATTTACTGTAAAAACAATCCCATTTGAGAATGAAATATGATGATTTTATTAGTCAGATCACCCATAATTTCTCTTCAGACATGAAGTTTACTTTTGGCAGACTTTTTGCAAGCAGAAAATGTTACGCATTTTCTTGTGTTTTGATGTTTATGTTTTCCTCTGCAACCCTGTCGACAGGTTATGTCAGTGAAAATTCCAGGACAATAAATCAAATCAAAGAAAATAGAGGCTGATTCCAGAAGAAACCACATAAATTCTTTAATTCTGCTTCTTCATTGTTCCTGTTGTTAGGTATCTGGTACTATAGGAAAGCATCTTTCTAACTGTTTCTGACAATGGACCTTAAAATCACAATGCTGTAAATGAGGAGGTGCATTAAAAATAAGAAATCATGAGTGCTGGTATTATTCAAAGGAAAGTTCATAAGTGCGCATTTAAAATAATAGTTACAAGTATGAATTCAAATTGGTCTATTAAAATTAATAATTGCAAGGATACACTCTGTAGGAAAACTACTTTAATATGAATCTCTAGACAATTCCACTGACGCCCCGCTGGCAAGGATAAGGGCTCCCAGCACTGAGCACCTCCTCCTCTCTACCTCTAATGTCGATACTTAGTTTAGCATTGCTTGAATTACACGACACCCACATTTCCATAGGTCAAAAGTGGTCGAATAAGTGGCTGAAAGGGAAAGTCAAGGTCATGACTGTCACTAGAAGGAAAGTAAAAACTGTAACACGGGACTATGTAAGATAGTGAAACACGAATATGGGTGATGTGGCATCTATGAGACTGTTTTTACAAAATATAAATACAAATATACTAGAGAGAAGAAACCAAAACAGCAAGTACAGCAAGAGAAGCATAGAGAGATTAAGAGGTGATGAGTTTTGTCTGTTGTTTATTATTATTATTAGAATGATGAAAGTGCTCTAAGAATGCTTGAAGTGATGAATACACAAATATGTGATTATCTCGAATATCACTGTACACTTTGGATGGATTTATGCTTTATTAATATGCATCAATAAAATTGATATGTTTAAAAAACTGGTCGAATATAGGCAGTTTACTATAGTCCAACCTCTTGTGTATTTTGGAATGTTGATAAAATAATAATCACAAATTTCTATTTCATGTTCACTTCCCATTTTACTCTCCCTCTGTTTACACTTCAGTCGGCTATAAATCTACTTTTACATTTTCAAGTTTCTAACATTTCTGGTATGTTCAGTCACCACAATTTGGCCTTCCCTATTTTATGTAAAGTATGATTCTAAAACTGGAAACCAGTAAAAATCACCTGCGTTCTAATAACCACAAAAATACTGTTCTCTGCAGAGTCACATACTCAACTGAGCATCCGCTTCCTGCTCCACAGATCCTGTGACATTCTTAATGGAATCATTTTTGCTTTTCAAGCACCTAATTCCTCTTGATTCTGAAATTCAAGACAGACTCACCTAATACTAAATATCTCAAAATAAAAAATTTTACTTCCATGGTTCAAGGGGGTGCATGTAAATACTTTTGAAATGAAACAGAATAAAATAGGATTTCAAATTGGACATGATTTTCTATAATGACAGATTTACATAGGATCATAATAAGCACATGTGAACCTAATCAAAAACTGTAAGAAAACATTTTTATTTTATGATGATCTTTATGTCACCAGAAATATGATCAGCGCTGGTGAGCAGGAGGGGGAAGGATGACTGAGAAACCAGTTCTTTGATAGAACACTATAGCTGGAAGTGAGTGATGACGGCAATAAACGTCTTGTTTTGTTGTAAAATTTGGGAAAATGACTTCTCTTATTTTTCACTTTTAAAAATAAAATGGTACAAAGGGAAAAAATCAGTTTGTTGGATTTCATCAAGATTAAAAATGTTTGCTGTGCAAAAGATCCTACTAAGAAAATGGAATGGTAAGCTGTAGGTTTAGGAATCTATTTGTAAACCATATATCTTACCAACAACTAGCATGTAGAATATACAAGGAATTCTCAAATCTCAACACTATATAACAATGAGGAAACTGTGCCAAAGATACAAAGAATATAGAGACAGTAAAAAGCAAATGAAAAAATGTTCAACCTCATTAGCCACAAGGGAAATGCAAATGAAAAGTACAATGAGAGACCACCATACTCCTAGCAGAATGGCTAGAATAAGGAAAACACCTGACTCTGGCGCGGATGAGAAGAAACTGGATTGTGCGTACATTACTGGTAAGAATGTAAAATGGTACAGTCACTCTGGATAGCACTTCAGTACCTTCTTTCTTTTTTTTTTAAATAGCAGTTTTTTTTTTTTAAGATTTATTTATTTATTTCTCTCCCCTCCCCCCCCCCCCCCCAGTTGTCTGTTCTCTGTGTCTATTTGCTGCGTGTTCTTTTTGTCCACTTCTGTGGTTGTCAGCGGCACGGGAATCTGTGTCTCTTTTTGTTGTGTCATCTTGTTATGTCAGCTCTCCATGTGTGCGGTGCCACTCCTGGGCAGGCTGCACTTCCTTTCACTCTGGATGGCTCTCCTTACGGGGCGCACTCCTTGCGTGTGGGGCTCCCCTGCACGGGGGACACCCCTACATGGCACGGCACTCCTTGCGCGCATCAGCACTGCGCATGGGCCAGCTCCACATGGGTCAAGGAGGCCCGGGGTTTGAACCGCAGATCTCCCATGTGGTAGACGGATGCCCTAACCTCTGGGCCAAGTCCGCCGCCCCAGTATCTTCTTTAAAAACTTGACATGCAACTACCAAATGGCCCAGTAATTTTATTGCTGGACATTTAACCCAGATAAATGAAGCTTATGTTCATGCCAAACCCTGTACACAAAGGTTTATAGCAGCAGCTTTTTGGTACAGCAAAAAATCTGCAAAACACCTGTATGTCCTTCCACAGGCAATGATTAAACAAGCTGTGGCACATCCAACTCCACAGAAGACTCCTAAGCGCTAAAAAGGAACAAACTGTTGAGCAGGCAATCATTTGGATGACTCACAAGGGTGTTATGCTGGGTTGAAAAAGCCAATATCCAGAGGCCACGTATTGTATGTATGGTTTCATTTTACATAAAGTTCTCTAAATGACAATATTATGGAAATTGAAAACAAGTTAGTGGTGGCAGGAATGACAGATAGTGTCTAGCCACCCAACCCACCCCCCAAAAATGCAAGTGAAAATATAAATCAAGAGGCAGACCTTGGAATAATCATGTTTTAAATACACCTGGAAGAGAAAGGGGGGAAGCCTTGATGTTCCTTCTGAGACGAGATATTGGTACACAAGGATAGAAATGAAAATGAAGGAGCGGGGACACTGAATTCTCCCAGATATTGTACAGCCCTTAAAAAGTTTCCCAAGCTTTTAACTTTGAAACTAGCTTGGAAACATGATGCCATACCTGCTAAGGCTGACCAAGAAACCAGAGGCTGCCCAGTCATTTACATGGGTACACCAAGAAAATGCCTCAGATCTCACACCTAAATGATAGCAGAATCGTTTAGAGACTGGCTTTTGGAATTTACCAGATTTGGATTAGCAGTGCCACTATTAGTTATGTGAACTGAGAAAGCTTTTTACACTAAGCCTTAGTTTCCTCATCTGTAAAATGGGGATTAGAATAGTGCCCATGAGGCAAATAATTAAAGATAATGTAACTTTTTTTTTTTAAAGATGTATTTATTTATTTCTCTCCCCTTCCCCCCTGCCTCGGATGTCTGTTCTCTGTGTCTATTTGCTGCATCTTGTTTCTTTGTCTGCTTCTGTTGTTGTCAGCGGCAAGGAAATCTGTGTCTCTCTTTGTTGTGCCATCTTGTTCTGTCAACTCTCCGTATGGGTGGCACCATTCCTGGGCAGGCTGCATCTTCCTTCACACTGGGCGGCTTTCCCTACCGGGCACACTCACCGCGCGTGGGGCTCCTCTACGCGGGGGACACCCCTGCGTGGCAGGGCACTCCTTGCGCGCATCAGCACTGTGCATGGGCCAGCTCCACACGGGTCAAGGAGGCCTGGGGTTTGAACCGCGGACTTCCCATGTGGTAGACAGATGCCCTAACCACTGGGCCAAGTCCATTTCCCAATGTAACTTTTTAAATGTTATCATTTATTACTTTGCCACTATTTTCACACAAAATGTTAGAAAACCTAATTATAGCCACTTTCCATGCACCTCAAACTTGGCATTCTCTTAGCTGGTTGAAGGGTGGCAATCATTAAAAGCCAGTTAACTACATAACATGATAATTATGCATTTGGGGGAATGCAATGTGACTTTAAGCTCCAACTCAGTACCACAAGGCAAGAGAACGGAAGAGAGAATTACAGAAAATATGCCATTTTGGGTGTGTGGCTCTTTAGAGTGGACTTAAGAAAATTTACCTTGGTGGGGTGAAGGTCTCAGCTACCGAATTGCTCTAGGAGGGTTTCAGTCATGATGGCATGCAATAACGTAGTTACAGAACTATGTGTTGAATGGATAAGTTTGTTAAAAATATGCACAGTGTATATTTTTGACCACCAAAAATTTAATATAAAAAGTCGTTAACATACAAACAGTTTCACAGGAGTATCCAAGGAGCATCGTGGTGGAGAGGGCAGGAAGTGTGCGGGGAGGTAGCAATACATGAAGGGCGATGTTCTCAGGCTCCTCTTCCTTTTGGCCATCACCAACCTCACTGCCTGTAGCACATGGTCTTGGTAGAGGCAAGTCAAGGCAGACAGAGTTTGGGGGGCTGGGCCTTAACTCCACCAGGAAGCCCAGGAGTAGAGCAGTGGGGGCCTCCCAACATCTGGAGAGAGACAGGCGCACTCAGGAGACAACAGGAAGGTGGCTGTCACTGGAGGCACTACCCAAGAAAGGCTTTCAGCAGACCAGGTAGTTCCGTGAGAGGAGGCCCTTGGTCATTAGTGACCAGGAGAGAAAGGTGGCACATTTAGTGTGGATAAGAAAGAAAGAACTCATGTGTGGCAGAATTAAGAACTAAAGAATCTGCTTTTTAAAAGGCCTGTGGAGTAGAAGAGACATGGTCCTTCTGGATCAGAGCTGAGAGACTTCCCAACATATGTTCTTTCTTCACAGACTGGTTGGACTGTCTGGGGTGTGAACTCCATCTGGCCCTCCATGACTTGTGGGTGCCTGTTATCTCCTCCCAGAAATGCCAGGAAGTGGCCCCATGTCCTACAATGGCCCACAGGTGGGCTGGATGCCCCCGCAGTCAGATGGAACCTCTGAATTTCCCGGGCAGGAGGCTGGGTGTGCTGCCAGCAAGGCCATGGAATTGGCAGTAAGCAGCTCAGGGCGAGATGAAGTCCTGGACAGTGATGTCTTCCAGACATCAATGTTGATGCCCCACCTGATGGGGAACGGTTGGCCTCAGATTGGTGGCCACGGTGCCCCACCAGGAAGCAAGCCCGGCCTCCAGGGGCTGGTGCACTGACTGCACCATGCTGGGATGCAGGGTTGAGGACCACGATGACAACGAAGGCACCAGATTTGGGGACGAAGGACAGGGGAGGAGCCCAGGGGACAGAGGTGTGTCTCTCTTCTGGGAGAGGAGCAACAAGCACTAAGTCTAGAATTCAGTGTTACTCCTGTCTTCCATTCTACTCACAAGCTCTTTCACCCAGGCTTCCTGCCACTATTTTAAACTGAAAGGGGCTGTAGAAAGAACTTGGATTCTGTGGTCCCAACATGCTCCTCACTGACAATTTAACTTAATTAATAATGTGCTTGCTATTTTTAAAAAAGGAACTGTTAGTTTGAACTCAATTACAAATGTTTTGCCCCAGATTAATATGGCTTTATTTAGAATTTATCATTTTCTACAAAATGCCCTTAAAATGGTTGTTTAGTCCCTGATGGCAAAAAGTTGGTAATTTAGCAAGAATAATGTTTCTGTGCCAGTTATTTTTTAAAATTACAGAATAAAGATTCCAAAACTCATTTCCAGTTGCTACATTCATTTTTCTATGGGTATATTATGTATCTAAATTGTGCCATATGAGTATAAAAAACCTCTTCAGTTAGAGCATTCTGGCCAAATATGTCAGCATAAAATATAAACAGAGAGACTAGTGCTTCTGACTGAGAATCGCAATTAGTAGACTAACCCTCCCGAAAACAATTAGCAAAGCTGGGTAAGTGTAAATAAACAGGAATTTAACAACCCTCTCTCTAAAGAAGAGTAGCAGAGTGAGCCAGGACTTGAGAAGGTAATATTCCAGATAGAGAGAACTACAGGGAGGTCAACGGAAGTTCTACAAACCACATAACCTGAAAGCAAATGCCAGGGCAACCAGAATGCACGTCCTGGTGAGAAGGAAGGCTCAGAGAAGTGGGCGCCATGGGCAGCAGCTCTTCTCTCAGTGTACTTGCTAAAACCCTAAGATTTGCAGGGAAAGAAGTAAGAAACTTAACAGAAAGCTACTGAAAACTGGATCAGAGAATTCAGCAACCTCACTAAAATGAAGATACAAAATCAGTTATTCAGGAACCGGCAAGAAGTCGTTTATCAAGAAGCCAAAGCTCCCCGGCTGCTAGTGTCCTACATTATAGGGACAGGGACAAATCAGGGGTACACAGAGTTTTTCAAGGCTGAAAAGTAGCCTCCAGCCAGCTCAGTAACAGGAATGAGATGATTTGCTTCCATCCTATCTGCCTGCCAGAGTAAAGGGCATATACTCTCTTGGGGAGGATAACATCACCCAAAGCTTTTCTACAATCACTGTTACACAATGTTAAAATTTTAATTAAAAAGTATGAGGCATTCAAAGAAAAAGTAAGCAAAAAGATACTGGCACATAACTCTGCTATTGGAGTTATCAGCCAGACAGTTTAAACTAAATGTAATTAACATAGTCAAGAAATTAGATGGATAAAATAGAGAATTTTATGAAGGAACATAAATCTATATACAATAATCAAACTGAAATTCTGGAAGTACAAAATGAAATAACTGAAATTAAGAACTCCACAAATGAGCTGAATGGCAAATGAGACATGACAAAACAGAGGATTCAAGAACTAGAAGACAGGGCAATATAAAATAATCCATCATAAACTGGGAGATAGAACAATATAAAAATACCCATACTATACCTGAGAGAGCAAAAATGGATGAAAAATAAAGAAAAAGCATATTAGCAATATGGCACAGATCAAAAAGATTTAAACACATGTGGTCAAGGT
This sequence comes from Dasypus novemcinctus, assembly GCF_030445035.2. Taxonomy (NCBI): domain Eukaryota; kingdom Metazoa; phylum Chordata; class Mammalia; order Cingulata; family Dasypodidae; genus Dasypus; species Dasypus novemcinctus. Next base: position 2,285,396 of record NC_080687.1, on the reverse strand, counting down.
TTTAAAGGGGAGAGAAAGAAAAGTACAAAACTATATTTGAAGAGATAATGAACCAAGAATTTTCCAGAACAGATGAAATATACTAAGCCATATAAGAAAGGTCCCAAATTCCAAGCAGTCTAAAAACAAAGCAAACCACCTAGACACATTATTGTAAAACTCTTGAAGATAAAAAAGAAAAAAAGAGAAAATACAAAAGCCACAAACTATTAAAACACATTGCCTTCAAATGGGCAACAATTAGATGTACAGCTGACTTCTCTACAGAAATTATGGAAGTCAAAGGCAATTGAATGGTTATTTAAAGTTCTGAAAGAAAATAATTTACAATCTAAAATTCTCTAAACAATAAAAATGCCTTTAAAGTGAGGTAAAGTTAAAAAACATTTTCATTTGAAGAGAAACTGAGAAGACTTACTGCTGACATACTCACATTGAAAGATACACTACAGGGAGGTCACGAGCCCTGACAGAGGCATGGTGATGCTAGAAGGAAGAGACGGCATCAGAAAAGAGCATGGAATGGGATTTGTAATTACAAAAAAATAAAATAAATGCATGTGTCTGCATGTAAAAATTTTGCTTTCTTATAAAGACAAATATACTATCCCTCTGATTTATTTCCATCTACTCTAGAGAAAGAAAATACAATATTACATCAAACATTCATATAAATATTTTGTATTGGTTGGTATTATATTTATATCTCAAATAATTAGCAAACACTCAAAATTCTGCTAAAAAGCTTTAGGAAAATAAACTGCAAGTACTTATTGCATGAGTTGAAACAGAAATGTTAAAATTGTTTGTAAAATAAACTACTAATTATAGTTACCATCACTAAAATCATCTAAAAAGTTTTGCTGTTTCAGACAAGATATCTGAAAATATTCATACAGTGAATATTCCTGGTATTTTTTCTTTGGGTTAAAGCAAGCACTCATTTTAGGGTTCAGTTCCAAAATGGCCCAAACCCCCAGCACTACTCTGCAATGACTTTCCCCTCATAATCAAGCAAAGAGTACAGTCTATGAGTTTTGGGTTTTTTTTTTGAAGAACAACAGACTAACTGCATTGCACCCTTTCCTGTACAAGAGAGAAAGAAGTAATCTGAAGTCTCCCCCCTTAAAATCTTTTGCTTAAACTCTTCTTGATATGATTTTTCAAAAATAGGTTAGGAGAAACTTTCCCTTGCCTAAAGGAAATAAAATAGTAATAGGATTTCAAAAGAAGTTGTAATTCAATAGGACTGCAAGTAAATGTCACCATATGCACACACTCTTCACTCTCTTGTCACCATTTTGTAAACTTTTAGACTACCCTCGTTATACTTGCCACCTGCATATGGAAATAGTCTGGTCTGGTTGAAGCAGCAGGGACAGTGGATTTACCTATGGAAACTCAGTCATAAACCTCCAGGGCATGACAGAACAGCCTTCAGCAGAGGACCAATTAGACAACTGAAGACTCCCATCTACAAAGAAGACTGTGGGAGTACAAGTAGTAGATATCTTTGAATGTTGTGTTGGTAAAGTATCAAATGGTATATGGCACCCTTAGTGCAGCCACTGCCTTTGATGTACTCATACATCCATTTCAATATGATTAACATAGCCAAAACAAATTCTGGCAGACCCTGAAACATTCCTAAGATCAAGCAAAATCCAACCCATTTTAGGAGTAGAGAAGCTCATTAATCTTATTAAATATTTGATATGTAATCCTTTTTTATTCTTAGGATGGGATTTTATGTTGACTCTTGCTACCAGCAACATGATACATGAATATAGCTCTATTCTAACAACTGTCTTTGAATAAACAGAACTGAAACAGGTTATATGTTTCAAAAATATATAGGTTATTCAACAATGGATTGTTTCAAACACTCAATTGGTTTTCTTTTACTCAATTGGGCTGTCTCTCTTGGCCCTATTTTTACTTTGTAGATATTTCCATAGTTTTAAAATTCAGAGGCTAAAATATTATAATGTAAAACAGATTCTGCCTTGTATGCTGCCAGTAATGATCACCATTAACTCTTAATCTAAAAGGGGTAAAATTCCAATATTTAATTGTACCTGATATTTTAATTGCAGCAATATAAAAACTAATAAGAAATTTAAATATATTAGCAAGTTCTATTTAAATTCTGATATTAATGGTCCATTACTAAACGCTACAGAATGTGAAGCAGTTTTTATTCCTCAAGTTAAATGTGTTGATATTTTATATAGAAATAATTATTCATCATAACTACTAGTATAATAAAATTTTTCATTAACACTTCTTTTATTCATGAACGAGCAAAATTTTTTTGCTGGTTCACTTTGTTCCAAGAAAACGTGCTGGAATGCTAAATGAGAATATGCACTGGAGCTCTCCAAGTAGCTTGCACATTACAATCAAAATGTTAAGCTGTGAGGTTAAAATGAACCAGATAAGCAAATAAGTCTTTTCTGTCTGCCAACATTTTCTTTTTATACGGCGCATACAAAGGGCCATATCTTTAAACTTTCCTCATCCTTAATTTTAGAGGTCCTCAGAGGCTTAGAGGTACACAGACTGGTTATTTTGTGTGATGGTTCTCAGGGGAAAAAAGGTTCTAGCAAAAAGTGGGAATTCCTAGGACCCAAAAATATTTTAAATAAAGATTAAGGTAGATAGTGCAGTCCCTTTCTGTGTTCCAAAGATTTAGGCCCATTAGAAAGAATGCCCATTTCTAGGTCTGTCATCATTACTTTTCAGCTGCAGACAGAGGAACCTACCAGAAAACACTAACACCGGACACTGCGAATTCCTCGGTGACTCTAAAATGCATCCACCCTTCCAAGAATCTCTTGGGTCAACACCTTGTACGTCCCAAGCAAGGCGGTAGGGTGGTGAGGGCTCATGCCACTAGTTCCTTTCCTCCAATGCAGGCTTCTTCTCCTATGTCCATTCGTCCACTCAAGATGCATTTATTAAAAAACAGGTGTTCAGTATTGCAGCTGTTGGAAGACTGTCACTCAGACACACCTCTATTACATTCATCCACACACACTGGACACTTATCCTACTAATTCTGTGGACGTGGAAATCACAAAGCCATGTACCCTGAACTGTGCCTCTGGTATGCCCAGGGCACTAGCTTATGTATTATCTCTACTATCACTGGGAGGTAAAATACACTAAAAATGCAGTAGAGCAACTGAATGCTTTTCATAAACTTTGATTAGTAACAATTTTGCTGTCAATGAAGTAAAGTCGAAAAAAACCAAAAACTCAGGCCACCTACAATGGGCGGACATGACTTACTGCCAGGTCTTGGACATAAACTCTCCACCTAATTTTCCAAAGATAGCCACTTCAAAGGAGTTACAGGCATCCTTTGGTTCAGCCACACTCCTGAGAAAACCCTGCCTGTCCTCTTTGACAACTCTCGTGGGGCAATGGGACCAAAACCCTCCCCTAAGAACCCCAGGAGGCCGCCACGCAGACTAAAACACAGTAATTGCACCTATCAATCCCATGCAGTTGAGCATTAGAGTAACCAGTTGACTGGAAGTTCTGTCCACTGAGTTGCGGTGGGTACACTACTTTAGTAACACAAGAAATAGTATGGCGCTCAATATCTCCCTTTAGTGCAGTGTTAGGATTGTGACTTGCTTCATTATGTAAATGAATATGCTGAAATCAATACCGATGTTATCAGAAAACTATGAAATAAAATAGTTTCGTTACAGAAGCAAAGTAAAAACACTGCAATCATTCTAGAATCACCATTGGTTTTGGAACGCCCATCAGTACTCCCCGTTATAGTGAAAACAAGGGACTCGGCTGATTGGCATTGATTGTTGGGTATGACCTACATTTTCTTAGGGGTTGTATCAGATTTACATCTTCAAAAAATTTGAAAACCACACCCAATCTTTGGAAGTTGTTAAACAGTATTTGTTTTACCATATCACAAGCTAATTCAGTGGCATCAAAGTTTTTCTCCCAGGATTTTTCTACACTCTGACTTTTGGTTAAGAAATATGGCTCTCCTGTACTTCCTGGCATTTGATTAAGAACACTGACTGCTGTGTTTTGGGGGGGCTCTCTTACACGCCAGCGTCCGTGTGCACACACACGCAGCAGGGATTTTCTACATGGCCACACCTGCCTTGCCCCCTGCACCTCACTTGGGAGGAGCCCATGGTAACATGCTCTTGGAGTTCTCCACGTTGGCCGTCTAGAACAAGGAACTCTGCGGCTTTTCGAACACTGAGAGCAGGGCTCCTTCTCCCACAATTGTTGACTTAGTTAATCCTGAGTGAGGGCATTTTTGGGGTTTTGTAAAACGTTCCCCAGATGATGCTAAAGTGCTCCCAGGGTGAGGACCACTTCAGCGGATTCAAGAACTTTAATAGGAAGAAACTCTGCTGCCCTCTAGTTCAAGTTACAGCCAAATCCTCCTTCCCCTTTCACATTTATGGCCATCCAGTTCAGTTATAAACTCACATGATTGCTGTACATCCTCTGGGTCTCTTAATGGCACTTATGCCAAGTTCAGGGGCAGGTCTCTGCCATGTGAGTCCAGCAGGGCTTGGCTTGGATCTCCACTAGGGACACCCGCAGACCTCAAGAGAAAATTTCAGGGTGGCAGCACTATCGAGCCAGGATTTTAAATGCTTAAATGCTTGAGGAACATTTAACAGGAAAGTAAAAGCTTTTCTAGACAGAGGGAACTCATCCAGGAAAGGCCATGAAGATGACGAGTCTACCCAGTTGCCAGTCATTTACTCATTCAGTTCTTCATTCACTAATATTCAATAGATATCTTTTTTTTTTCCAAGATTTTATTTATTTCTTTATTTCTCTCCCCTTCCCCGCCTCCCCCCCAATCCTGGTTGTCTGTTCTCTGTCTCTTTGCTGCATCTTCTTTGTCCGTTTCTGTTGTTGTCAGCGGCATGGGAATCTATGTTTCTTTTTGTTGCGTCATCTTGTTGTGTCAGCTCTCCGTGTGTGCGGCGCCATTCCTGGGCAGGCTGCACTTTCTTTCACACTGGGCGGCTCTCCTTACGGGGCGCACTCCTTGCGCCTGGGGCTCCCCTATGAGGGGGACACCCCTGCTTGGCACAGCACAGCACTCCTTGCGCACATCAGCACTGCGCATGAGCCAGTTCCACACGGGTTAAGGAGGCCCGGGGTTTGAACCGCAGACCTTCCATGTGGTAGACAGATGCCCTAAACACTGGGCCTAGTCCGCCACCCCAACAGGTATCTTCTTGAATGGATACCATCTTTACTGCTAATCTTTGTGACGGTATTATGTAATTCAAACAAATTTTCTTTCAACTTCAACAAGTTTGGGGGCAAAATCATGTCAGTTTCAAACGTAGGTATATATTTTTTAAAATACATGAAAAATTTGTTAAAATCTGCCACCAGCTGATAAGATGTCTTCCCAGCTGATTAAAAGGAGAGTGCCTCTCCTTAAATGCCAGGGGCTATAAAGATAATCAGACTTTCAGGTATAATTAAGACAAAAACTCTGGTCTAGATAGTTTGTATGACATTGATAAGATGCAATATACACCTAGCATATCTTAACATGGCCACATTTTTATAAACAGAGCTATTTTATTAACAGCCCACTGATGCCCTGCAGTTCTGAATGAGAAGCGCTTATTTAGAAATTATAACAATTAAAGAAATACATAAATAAGTTGAAGTTTACCCATGAAAAGAACATTTTTCCTTTCCACATTTATTACATCTGTATACAAGAGTAAAGACAGGAGCTAATTCTGAGAAGAACCAGCCTGAATCTTCCCTTTGCTTCAATACTGAACTCTATCTAGTTCAGCGTCTCTGCAAATGATACCGTCATGATGTGAATCTTGTTTATGTTGCAACTGTACAATATTTGAGAAAATAAAGAAATAAGTAGTTGTAAGAATCCGTTGAATTTATGCATCTTGTCAAGATGACTAATTTTATTTTAGAAACCACATGAATTAAGTAAAAAGGGCATGGGCTTTGGAATCAAGTAAACGTGAACTCAAATCCTGGCTCCACAGAAAGCAGATGTGTGATTTCTGAAAAGGTAATCCTTTTCAGGTTTTTAAAAATGTGATAATAATTCTTAAATCTTAGGGTAGAATGAAAAATAAAAATGACAAAACACTTTATTTAAATTCCTAACTTAGTGTCTGTCATATACTAGGTACCCATAAATACTGCACACTCCCTTTTTTTCCTTCTTTGTTTCTTTCATAATAGTTTTTCTGTCTTAAGTGAATTTCAACTCTCTGGCATTTGTTGGAGGAAATTACTTACACTGACTTTTTTCTATGCATTTCAAAAATATAATAGCAGGCAGAATATAAAGAATGCAGATTTAATTCATTTTATTGCACTTGCCATTTCTCAAAAAGAATGCAGTGTACTAGATAAAATATACAAGGCATATTTTAAAATTAATTTTTAAATTAACATTTCTAATTTTATGTGTAAAACTGCACTCATTTGTCATCTGTTGCCTCTTAAGAAACCGTTACTCTGTAGCACTGCTATATGACAAATGAAAGACTTTTTTAAAGGGGACAAACATGCACTAATATTGATGTACAGCTCAGTTACAAGAGCAGATCAAGTACTGAAACAGGTGCCTTTCATTTCATACTTAAACTTTCAGAGAGGCTATTTGGATTTTTCTTTATTTAAAAAGATCATTTTATTTATCAAAGAGTTCACGGAAGGACGTAGTTTTAAATTATTATGTTTGAAATGTGTGTCCCAGAGGTATGGGTTTCTCTCCTACGGTACGTTTTCTTCACCATAGAGTTACCTGTTTAGTACAGTTTTCTCAGAGGCAGGGCGGATCAGGGCTGATGGTAGAGACACAGCCATGAGAATATAACCCTGACCCAAATAGTCTCAATTCCCTTAAAACACTGAGGTCTCAATGTACCTGGGAGAGTCAGAAATAGAAAACAGAGAGAGAGAAAAAAGATAGTTCTAGAACAATTCTTCATCAGAACTAGATAGAAACAAATGCCCAATTAAAGTTGGGTTAAACTGAGCATGTTTTGGGGTTCACTGGGGAGAATGGTACATAAATTCACTGAAAAGACAAGGTTCTTATTCTGAGCTGTCTCTTCTCCTCATTTTTAATTAAGAACCAAAATGCCCAAGGTAAGTTTTTTTAAGTATTAAAGAGATAAATGATATTAGCTTGGGTGCAGTCCAAATAATACAATTTAGAAAAGCAAGATGCACATTAGAATCTAATCTCATGAAGTGTTTGACAATGATTTTGGAAAAGGGCAATTTAATAGCAGACTATGTTTTCCCTTCACCCAACCTTATCTCAAAAAATAAAACAATCATATGTTCATAAGAAAATATTCAATTCAAAGTTTTGCTGTCACAGCCATTAACATTTCTCATATATCTATCTTCATTTACAAAATCCCTTATCTCTGAACACTGATATTCACAATATTAACTGTTGAACAACTGTATATATATATAGTTTTTGTTTGTTTCAATGCATGCATTGATTAGAAAAGGAAGCTTATTTCAGTTTTCAGCTGCTAAATGTCATGAAGATAATCTACACTGCTACAATCAGCCTATCAATTAAAACATGCAGAAACAAAAATATGCCAATATTTCCAACAATATGTTTCTGAAAGAACTGCTTTAGTTCAGTGGGATCAAAATCAACACATCTTAAAGGGGTTTATTATACTCCAATACACACTTAATCATGTTTTTAATAGGGTAGTTTAAGAGCACTGGTCTAGGCAATCAGATTTTTTAAAATTTTGATACCATCAGAGAGAAATTAAAATAATGATTGCATATTGCTTCTACCTTTTATCTAGAGTTCACGGTCAGTGATTTTTCTAAGCCTAATGCTTCCAAATAGCAAAGTTTTCATACTATCCATATCTTTGAAATGTTGACAGACATAACATCCAAATATTGGTGTGTGGCCCTATTGTATTTCCAAATTCCTCATGGGTTGAAATGGTGTAATAACTTATAAAACACATATGCTGGGTTTTGGAGTTGTTTTTTTTTTTTTTTCCCAATTTATTTGGCTTCAGTTTATTGAATAAGGACATTGGACAAGATCATTTTTCAGTCCTTTGTCTGCAGCTCTCTACATAGAGTTTAAAATGTATGTAGTGAAGAAGACATTCAAACCAGGTATCTTAAAATAAGATATAAAGAATAAAAAATGCTCTGGGGTTTTCTATTTATGCAAACTATGATTTGCCTAAAGGTATCTGATATGGAACTTTATTTGGTGCCCTACTCTTTCAATAACACAAAATGGTCCTAAAATTCAAATAGAACTTAATTTTCTCATTCTCAATGCATTTTGATCCTGATCTTCAGTCCATAAGTGCAAGAGAAAAATAAACAATATAAAAGTAAAAAAAAATTTTAAAGCTTAAAAGTCATAGAAATCAATTCCATGCCTTGTACCTTAGAAAGTGAACTTTAAGCAAGTAAACTGAAAATTATCTTATTTTTCAAGGCCAGAGATTTTTCAGCCACTTTGACGCCTGAGGAGCTGTCTCTTGTCTGTGGTTAGGTTAGGTCCTCCAGGCGCCTGGGTTCTGGCAGCTCTTACTGAAGAGCCCTTTTCTCAACCAGCAGTTAGACCTTCCTCTTAGTTAGCGGACTGTCTGTCCACCTATACTTTCACTCACTCGGTGAATACTGAGCACCTGTTAGCATTTCTCTTCGTGCCTGACTTGCTGGGCACACATCTGGCTGCCCATCTGGCGGCCATCGCTGTGGGGCTGGAGCGAGCCAGGAGCTGAGCTCTGATCCGAGCCGCGTGCAGGCAGCCGAGCCCAGCCGCTGGGGCCCGGGCTTGCCCTCCTCCTACCCGCACTGACCCGCACACTTCATCATCCAAGTCCTGTGCGTAACACCCTTAGAGAAAGCCTCTTTAACGTCTATGAGTGGGCTGATTTCCATGAATGAGTCTGTAATTTCATGAATAATAGTTTTTAAAATGTCTTTTTTTAATGTCTTAAATGAAATTTTGATTCTAATTTCTTAAGTACTTAATATCTCTATGCCGTATTGCTTTCTCCTTAAATATTAAAGTGGGGATACTGGGGGGGGGTTCCCTTGTCTACCATCCAGGTGAATAAAACTAGGTATTACAAATATAAGTGCAATACAAATTTAAATAGCAAGCCATACCACAGCGACGAAGGTTTCAATGTTTTCACATATCCACGCACACAGAGTTTTACTAAAAAAGAAAAAACCTCAAAGTAGCTAGCTTTTTTCCCCCTAAAGAATGCATAATATGGTTCGCGCTGGGATTTCTGTCATAGGAATGCCAGAAATTTTATATAAGCCCCAGAAGATTTTTTTTCTCAGCTCTACAAGTCAGTTCTAAATTTCTTTTTATGAAAACAAATAAACCTGCTGTTGGGTTGTTGCTCCGCCGCCTCCCACTCCAGGCTGGGTGCTCGCTCCTCGCGCAACCTGCTGCATTTCAGAGCTGTGGAATTTAACTGCAAGGGCCTCCCTGGAAGCCGTGGGGACGCGGACGGCGGGGCGAATGCGCCACGGGGACCGCACACCCGGCGAGAGCTCCCCTTTCCAGTCCCTGCAGACCCCTCCCTTCCCAGTAGTCTCGGGTCTCCGCCGTCCCCGGAAAGGCAGCTGCGCTCACAGCTGGAGCAGCTGGGTCCAGGGCCTCCCGGCGAACGCCCTGAAGCAGACAGGCTCGCTGGTTCCGGGGCACCTCGGCTGCGGGGCGAGCGCGGAACCCCCAGCCCGGGCCAGGAGCGCGGCCCCAGCGCCCTGTGGAATGACGCAGAGTGGAACTGCCGGGCAGGACGCGCGCCTCCCCCGCCGCGCCCGCGGTCCAGGCTCCCGAGCCCGGGGCGACCCCGAGCGCCCTTTTCCCCACAGGCATAAAAGGCTAAAAACGGCCTCGGTGCCCGGCACCGCGCGCCCGCCTGGCCATATAAGTCACGCCGGGGCGCCCCGCTCGCCCGCTGCCCGCCTTCAAGTGGGGTGCGGCCCCGGGCGGACCAGCACCCCCAAGCTCCCGCGCGGCCCGGGGCAACCACAGACCCCGGCCCGGAGGCGAAGCCCCGCCCGGCGCCGCCGCCTCCCGCGAGGGCCCGAGGAACTTGCCCGAGGTCCCGGCGAGGAGGCGCCGCGCAGCCCCGCCACGCGGAGCGCGCGGGGACACCCCGTACCTGGAAAGTTGCGATCCTCCGGGCGACGAGCGCTCCGACCCGGGCCCGCGCGGCGCGGCGGCTCCGCGGGCATCTCCGTCGGCGCCGCCGACTCGGGGCGCTTTCCCGGCACACGCTCCCGGCCCGAGCCCACGCAGCTGGCACGCAACTGGGCGGAGGGAGGATGCTCGGCGCGGAGCCGGCGGCGGGGGAGGGGCTGCCGGGCGGGGGCGGGGAGGCCCCGCGGCCCCCGCCCCGCCCCCTCCCGGCAAACTTGTTGTTCCCACGCCGGCCCGCGCCCCCGGCGCCCGCAGCCCGCCCTCTCGGCGGGGTGGGGCGGGCCGGGGTCCGCGCGCGCTGCGCTCGGAGGGGACCGCCCGGAGGGTGCGCGCCCCACGCCCCGCTCCGCGTGCGGGCAGCCGGGACCCGCGCGCGGGGCAGGAGCTCGGCTGCCCCCGCAAGCCGCCGCCGCCCGGGAGGCTGCCCCGAGGCGGGCCCGCCGAGAGCCGCGGCCGCGGGGAGGCAGCGCGGGGTCTGGGCCCGAGCCAGACGCCCCTCCGTGCGGGCGGGTCCGCGGGGCCTCCGCGCGCTCCCGGGCGGGCTCCCGGCAGCCAAGTTCCCACGCGGCCGCCCCCGCGCGCTCTGCCGGCTGCCCGCGCCCCGCGCCCGGCCTCGAGGGCTCAGGCTCGTTCCGCGGCAGCGGGGGACCCGGTGGCCGCGAGGCACCCCCGGTGGGGGTCGTGGGGCTCGTGGGGGGCCAGGCGGCGCGAGCCCGGCCTCTCGGCAGGCCCCAGGGCGCGGGGGGGGCTCGGGGGCCGCAGGGGGTGTGAGTGTGCGCGCGCTGTGTGAGCGTTTTCGCGCCTTGCGTGTGCACGCGGTGTGAGCGCGTGGGGATGTGTGCTCCCCGTGTGCGTGTGCGCGCGCCGCGCCGAGCGCCGGCCTCAGGCCCCCGGCCCCCGCTGGCCAGTCCCAGGGGTCGGGGAGCGCGGGGCGCGCGGAGAGGAGGCGGCGCGGCCCCCGCGCACCCGCGTGGCGGCGCCTCGAGCCCCGCTCGCCGCGACCCGCTTCCCAGGGCGCCCGGGCGGCCGCGCGGTCGCTCGGCCAGGGGCCGGTTCGCGGCCCGCTCGGTCCTGACCCGCCTTCTGGATCCTTCGCGGGCGGCCCCGCAGGCGCCGCCGCCTTCCCCGGGCGCTGGCGGCCCCCTTCCCGCTCCCGCTCCGCCACGCGCCGTCCCGCCGTCGGGGCATTCGCGGGCGCGCGGGGCGCGGCTCCCCGTGGCCTGTTCCCCAGGGACAGCGGTGGCCGGCGCGCGGCTCCCGCGCGCGTGGTGGCAGAGGGCCGTTCGTGGCGCCCTGGTCTATTTTCCCCGCGAGGTTCACTCGGGTAGAGTTTCGGGAGGTGTTTACACGAGAGCAGAGGCGGCGGCTGGCGTCCCTCACCAGGTGGGCGCCTCCAGGAGCGCCCTGCGGCGCCTCCTTCCTCCCCTGCCGACCGCTCTGCTCGGTTCACGCCCGCGGCCCGCGCCCTTCTGCCCGGGAGCTGCCTCCAGGCTCAGCGGAGCACCTGGGGCCGCGCCGTCAAGCCCCCCTGCCTGTCCAGAAAACAGCCCAGGAGCCGAAGCTCCCGTTCCTCTTCACGGCAGTAGTCGGCAAGTTTCAACCTACCTTTACTTCTCTTAAGTTATGCAAGAACCCATATCTACAGACATCATAATGGATTTTACCACAAGTCCAAGTCCTCCGCCGAGGGGCGGGCGACAAGACAGAAGGACATCTATTTTCTGCCCGGCTGCTCTAGTTTTTCATGACTTCATGAAGTACCCGGTTTTCCCATTAATGATCAGTATTTAAAATATTTTAATCTCTAAGAAATGAAGGTAAAATTTGACATGTTTTTTTCTCAGCTTTATAAATGCAGGTCACCATCTTGTGTTTGAGTGCCTGCCTTTAAAAACGAACCTCTGGCAGAGAGAATTCCATGTCCCGTGACGCATGTCTTTATCATGCGTTAAATGCGCGCAGTGTGGGTCCAGTGCGCCTGGCTGGAGGGTCTGAGCTTCATTTTGCATCTGCACCAAATTAAACAGCCCCTCTTGCCCCTCTCCTCCATAGCAATCATCTGTCATGATGTTGGTGAGAGAGATTTTATCCATTTCCCTAATTTGTTATTTTTCCCATATGAAAGGCACCTATGAGTCTACAATACATACAAAATGGAAAGGGACAACCAGGAGGCACCAAGCCCCAAGTGGGCGGAGTTCCCACGGGGAGAAGAATGCTGGATTCACCAACGCTTCCTGGCATAGTTGGTGGCTGGTCTCATGGCACCTCCAGAATGATCAGAAATTACTAGATATCTATTTAGACAAACCAGGAAATGCATGAACTACACTCATTAGTGATAGAAAGGGGGAGTTTTTGTTTTGTTTGATTTTACAGTTTCAAAATGCAAACTTGGCATCTTTCCACAAACCTGCACTCCACTTAAAATGCAATTCATTGAAGTCAAAGAAAATTACACTAAAATGTCACGTGCTGATCCAGAAGCACTTACTCATGGCAGTAAGACAGTTCTCAGTAATGACTTTATAGCTAAGCTAACAAAGCTAAACTCTATCATGGAGCAATCACCGTTGGTTTAGGAGTTGAGCTCTCAACTCACTTCCACACACGGCTCTTTAGGAGCTGGGGTATGGCGTGCGCTCTGGAGAGCACCCCCAGAGCTGCTGCCGCCCCCGGCTTTGCGAAGGGCCACAGAGACTGGACCCGTGCCATGTCCTCCTGCGGCCGCGGCGGGCCGTGTCATGGGGAGGGGAGGCATCTGGCTAGGACGCCACCACTGGAGGAGCCTTTTGGGGTCTCAGGCAAAGGTGGAACACAGGGGAGCCTCGTCTGGGCAGCCCCTCTGCCCTGTTTCCGTCTGGGCCCCCAGGACTCTCCGCTCTGCAAGTTGGGAGGGCTCTCAGACTCTGGGCAGGAGGCCCTGCCCCCCGGCAGCCCCTGGACTGGATGCCCGGTCTCCAGTGTCCTGCATCTCCTGTTTTGCCATCAAGCGCCTTGATCCACTCTCCATGGGCCCGGCTATGAGCAGAGCTTTTTACGTGTTTTTATTATTATTATTATTATTTACAATTGACTGAGTCACCAAGTTTTCCTCAAAAACTTAAAATTTAATGCATCACTAGATATTTCTATGGAATATTTTAGTATTTTTCAAATCTTGTAAATTTATGTTGTTTTACTCTTTTCCCCTTTGTAAGACTCTGTTGAAAGCCTTTGGACATAATTTTGGTCTGTGTGTCTAATTATATCCTCAGAAGAGCTCCTGAGAAGCAGAACCCTGGGCCAGAGGGCAGACTGTTGAGAGTTGGCGGTGTATATTATACTCCTAAAAGGCTCTGGCACTTGAAGGGGGCTCATCTTATCTGTCTCTCGTTGACACGGGCCATAATCTTTTTTTCTTTTTTCTCCTTCTTTAGTATTGCTTACTTCCTTAGGAAAAAAAAAAGCATCTCAACGAGTGGTATTATTTTAAAATGTGACTTTTATACTGATGGTTTTTAGTGCTTTTGCTATTTGTTTATTTCTTGAGTTTATATACTTTTTCAATACTTACGGGGTTTTAGTGCTTTTCTCCACTGTGATTTGTAGTAGCTATTAATATATTAGGAAGATTAATTCCCTACCATATGTCTGGCAGGTATTTCTCAGTTTTTATTTACTGTTGAATTTGGGAGTGATGCTGCTTGTTTTAAAGCAACCTTAACTCTTCTCTACAGTGTGAGCCATCGCACTTCCCAGGAGGGAGTTCTTTCAGTACCTTTTTGTTCCTATAGCCTTTCCCCCCGTGTGCACATATTTCTCAAGCATTTTTCATTTCATTTTTATGAAACTGTTTAGTTATTACTTTTATGGCCCTGAATCATGCTTCTCTGATTGGAATCCCAGTCTCTGCTCTCATTCGACAAGTATTTCAAGTGTGTGCTAAGCGCGGGCACCAGGCTCTGTACCTAGTGTCTGTGAGCAAAGCACACAAGATCCTGCCCTTGAACAACTCATACTTTGGGGAATGCAAATGAGAAACCATAAACATATTAAATAACTAAGTCATATGCTATGTTAGAGAGTCATTAAAAAAAGAACAGGGTAAGAGGAGCTCAAAGGGTTGGAGGAGGAAGATGGTAATGGTGGGATGCAATTCTAAACAAGCTGTCAAGCCGGGCTTCATTCAGATGAAGACGTTTGAGCAAAGACTGGAAGGAGATGGGAGCTAGCATGAGGGCCCCCGGGTAGGGAGGTGGTCTGTGGATTCTGATAGTAAGTGGCGTTGGGTGGCGTGGCCAGTGGATTCAGGTAGGCTTGGGATCCAGTCACGTGGTCTGTGGATTCAGGTAGGCGTGGGCTCAGGTCACGAGGTCTATGGATTCAAGTAGGCAGGGGGCTTGGGTCACAAGGTCCATGGGATTCAGATGGACAGTGGGTTTGGGACACGAGGTCCACGTGAATTCAGATGGACAGTGGGCTGGGGTCACCTGGTCTGCGGATTCAGGTAGGCAGGGGTTCGAGTCACATGGAGCCTTACAGACCGCCTGGAGGATTTGGTTACTCTGAGCAGGGCTGGGATCAGAGGGGCACCGTGATCTGACCTGGGTTTTAATGGATTATTCTGACTGCTGTATTGAGAACAGATGAGGAAACAAGGCTGGCAGCTCGGAAACGAGTTAGACGTCTGCGCAGACAAGCCAGGAGATGTAAGCAGCGGAGACGGATTCGAATACGACTGAAGATCCAGCGGGCTCCTCCCTGGCCTCTCCAGCGTGGTGGCGGTGGCCGTCCTGGGCGTCCCTGGCTTGTGGACACGTCGGTCCAGTCTTGGCCTCCGTCACGAGCATCCTCCTGAGTCCCTCTGCCCAAGTTCCCTCGATGCAGTGACACCCCGCCCTAGCCCAGGAGGGGCTCACCGTCACTGATCACTTCTGCAAAGAGCCTAGTTTCAAAGAAGGTCCATCACAGGTTGTGGGGGGACATGAATTTGTGGGGACACTGTTAAACTCAGGACAGATGGCGATGAGAGGTTCACTTGAACAGTGAGATGACTCTCGGCAAATGGCAAAGGACCTTCTGAGATGAAGCCGGGGGCGGGGCATGCTGAGGAGGAAGCGCAGGGACGCAGTGGGCCACCTACGCCTGCGAGGGCCGTTAGTACACAGAGGAGCTGGTAGCCCTGGGCACTGCGGCTTGAAACCTGCCCCTTACCTCATAGGCTTGTTATGAGGCCCAAATGCATTTCTATATGTAGAGCACAACAGTGATGGGCAATGTGGGGCGTGCAGGTTTTACCTCTTCTTCTTACCACTTTAATTCTACCTTATCTAGGAGCCATTTGGGCAGCCATTATTAGGTGAAGATCTAACTCTTACTCTTTTATGAAATAGGGAGCTGGCACCATTTATCCTTATAACTGGCAAACAGTGAATTAATGCCTTCTTCCCACACTATTTGTCACCCCTTATTTTACATCACATTCTTTTGACAGTGCTTCTTGGGTACCATCTCTTCTATTCCATTGATCGCTCCAGTTTTATGATCTGGCCCAATATTGCCATTTATTTCATTCTCTGTCCCTTTAGGCTTGATCTATTACTGATTGCCAGGGCTGGAAGAGCAGCTGCTGGGCAGCTCCTAACTCAGTGACCAAGGTCTAAAAGGTGCTAGTTAGTGAGAATGAAGTCAATGCGTGTAGAGTACATGTCCCAGGGGTGAGCATGTAGGCATGACCAAGGCGCATTAAACTCTCCTTCCTGGAGCCCCGTGGCTGAGGCTCTGCTGCCTCCGTGATGGCGTAACCAGCCGCCTTCCACCTCCAGTCTGCGGCCACCACCGCATGAGGACGTGAGTGCCTCCTCTCCCGTGGCTACAGCACAGCACTCACCGTCACTACCTGCTCTCTTCTGCAAATTCCTATCGTGCTCTGGACCCGGCAGCCTCCTACTGGATCTAGAATGGAAACAAGTATCATTGAAGAACCAGAGAGAGGTTTTGGCTGCTTCAGAAATCGGAAGTAGTTGTATAGCAATGTTTATAGCGGCTTTAATCACAGTAGCCAAAATGTGGAAGCAATCCAAGCGCCGTCCATTGAATGGCTCAGCATTCACAAAGCGATTCCAGGGCCGTCCACAAATGAATGGCTCACCGTTCTCAGTGGAGCAGCACTGAGCCAAGAAGGAATGGTGCTCTGGGACAGGCAGCGAGGTGGAAGAGCCTCGAGGCACGTGCAGTGAACTGAGCAAGACTCCTAATAGCACCTATTGCATGATGTTACTTAGAAGAAACACCTACAGGTAGCAATTTGCAAAGACAGAAGTAAATTAGAAGTCACCAGGGGCTGAATGAGGGCAGAAGGGATTGCGTGCTGGTGGATATGGAGTATTTGTAAATAAAATGAATAATAATAGAAAAAAGATCTTGTAGGAGACCACTCTCCTAATGGATACTAAATAGCTTCTAATGTACCTAATGGATTGTAATTGTGAAAAAGAAAGAAGATTGTGGGCGAAGGAAGAATGAACTTCCTACTGCTTTTAGCAGGTCAACTTTTGCGCAATTCCCACAGCACAGGGGCGCATGGCAGGGCTTTTGTCTGGCAGTCTGAGTCTTTGAAGCTGGAGGGAATCTTTCCACATTCTGGTGACAGAGCAGCAATTAGTCCTACATAAGATGTCAACATTGTTATGAAATCTCATTTTTCTGGACATTAATTTTGTTGACAGTTAAGAGAAGTTATAAAAGGGCACAAGTCAGATGCCATTTTAAACTGGAACATTTTACCTAATCTTTAAAATTCCAATGACTCCTGGGGAAAAGGAGGCCTAATGTCATTGCTTAGAGACCAAGTTTCCCTTTCCAATGGTATATTTTGACTCTCTGAATCAGTTCTTCTTTATAAGGATTCTAAAAAAATAAATAAATGTTAAATGCACCAACTGTTAACTACCTTATGGTGTCAAATAAAATACCACATCAGGAAATAACACATGGCAGAAAAGCAATTACTGCTCATTGATCAGTTTATTGCTTAAAATGCATTGACTGATCAAATGACTTCCAAAACTAGGTCAAATGGTCAATATTGGCCATCAGTTAAAGATGCCAATTCCACAGCCAGCTTGGGCTCCCTTTCTGCCATTTACTGATTGCCTAACTTTGGCAATACCCTTTGACCTTTCGGCTTTGGTCTCCTCATTTCTAGAATGGGGATCCTGGTAGCTACTATTTCAAAGCGTTGGTATAGAAATCCATGTAAATAAATGTAACTTAGTGTGCTAATTACTTACAGTGTCTGCCATTATAAGCACTATATGTTGCTTTATTTTTACAATTTTACATGAAAATATGTTTGCATTCTGCTTTTTCACAGAAGGTGAAAATGTTTCCAAAAATGCTGATAGATTGTGGTATAGTCAAGAAGGTTAAGCCTTATTTTGATTGAATTCTTGCAGTGCATCAGTGCGGAACAAAGTACAGTGCAGGCCTGCAATTTATCGGTAAACTTAAGCAGAGAAAAGAGCAAATTTAAAGAACTAAGACCTGTGAGAACAATTCAACCCTGGACTGACTTCACTGATTTCCTCCATCTGGCTTTCCGAGGATGCAGGAAATGCCTACTCCCACCAGGTAGGGGACTACACCGGGCTGGGGAAAGGGGGTTTTAGAGTGAGCTTTGTACTCTTTAACTCTTAACAAAACACTTGCAAGTTTCAATATGCAGATGTGCATCTGTTCTCAGAGGTAAGAAACTCAGATATATTTTTTTCTTAAAGAAGATGTCTGTTTACAGAAATCATGCAGAAAATAGTTTCCAAATACCCTTACCCCTTTAAGAATGTGCATTAGCGTGGTACCTTTGTTGAAACTGATGAAAGAATATTATTATAATTGGACTAGTAACAGTACTCCATAGCTTACATTAGCTTCATTGTTTGTGATGGATAGTCCTATGTTTCCTTTTGATTTCTAGCCACAAATGTACAACCAAATATTTCCCTTTTAACCACATTCAAATATATAATTCAGTGCTGTTAATTATGTTCACAATATTATGCTATCATCACCACCAGCCATTACCAATTAAGTTACAACTGCCCATTCCCTACCCCACACCAGCCCCTGATAACATGTATTCTAGTTTCTGACTCTGAATTTATTTTAATTGATCCTTATCAGTGAGATCATACATTATTTGTCTTTTTGTATCTGGCTTATTTTATTCAATATGATGTCTTCCAGGTTCATTCATGTTGTAGTATATATCAGAACTTCATTCCTTTACACAGCTGAATAATATTTCATTATATGGATATATAACTTTTTATTTATCCATTCATTGGTTGATAGACACTTGGGTTGTTTCCATCTGTTGGCAGTTGTGAATAATGCCTCTATGAGCATTGGTATGCAAATATCTTTTCAAGTTCCTGTTTTCAATTTTTTGGGGTCTAATTCTAGTAGTGGGACCACAATGTCAAATGGTAACTCTATACTGAACTTCCTGAATTTCTGAGCTGGTTTCTGTTTTCCACACATTGCAACATTTTACGTTTTCACCAACAATGTATGTGTGGGTTCCTACTTCTCCACATCCTCCCTAATACATGTTAATGTCTATTGTTTGAATAGTAGCCATTCTAGTGGGTGTGAAATGGTATCTCACCATGGCTTTGATTTGCATTTCCCTACTGATGGATGATGTTGAGTGTTTTTTTCCTGTGCTTTTTAGCCATTTACAGATCTTCTTTGGAGAAATGTCTATTCTGGTCTTGTGCCCATCAGTAAGTTGGTTCTCTTTTTGCCTTTGAGTTGTGGGATTTCTTTAAATATCCTGGATATTAAAACATTATTGGACATGTGGTTTCCAAATATTTTCTCCTGTTGTCTAGGTTTTCTTTTTACCTTCATGATGAAGTAATTTGATGCACAAAAAATCTGATAAAATCCACTTATCTAATTTTTTTTCTATTGCTTGTGCTTTTGATGTAAAGCCTAAGAATCTGTTCCCTAACTTAAGATCCTGAAGACATTTCTTCCAGGAGTTTTGTAGTTCTGTCTCTTCTATTTAGGTATTTGATTCATTTTAAGTTGATTTTGTGTATGGTGTGAAGTAATGATATGGCTTCTTTATTTTGCATATGCATATCCAATATTCTCAGTACTATTTATTGAAGAGACTATTCTTCCCCAAATGAGTGGATTTGGCACTCTTGTCAAAAGTCAGTTGGTCATGTATGTGAGGATTGGTTTCTGAACTCTCAGTTCAATTCCATTGATCTAAGTCTGTCCTTGGGCCAATACTGTGCTGTTTTGATTGATGTGGCTTTGTAATACACTTTAAAATTGGAAAGTGTGAGTCATCCGCTTTGCTATTCTTTTTCAAGGTGGCTTTTTAAGAGCTCCTTATCCTTCCATGTAAAATTGATGATTGGCTTTTCAATTTCTGCAAAGAAAGATGCTGGGGTTTTGATTGGGGTTGCATTGAAAATGCGCATTGCTTTCCACAGATTTAATATCTTAATATTCTGTCTTCCAATCCATGAACATGGAATGTCCTTCCATTATTTGGGTATTCTTTGATTTCTTTTCGCAATGCTTTGTAGTTTTCTGTGTACAAGTCCTTTATATTCTTGACTAGAATTATTCCTGGGTATTTCATTCTTTTTGTTGCTATTGTAAGTGGAATTTTTTTTCTTGATTTGCTCTTCAAATTGTTCATTAACATTGTATAGAAACACTACTGCTTTTGTGTGTTGATCTTGTACACTAAGTTTATTAGCTCTAGTTGCTTTTTGTGGATTTTTCTGAATTTTTGGTATATAGGTTTATTCATCTGAAAATAGGGAAAGTTTTCCCTCTTCTCTTCCAATTGGGATGCCTTTTACTTCTTTTTCTTGCCTAATGGTTCTGGCTAGAATTTCCACTACAAAATTGAATAACTCATGACAATGGCCGTCCTTGCTTATTCCTGATCTTAAAGGGAACATTCTCAGTTTTTTACCACTGAGTATAATGCTAATGGTAGATTTTTCATATATGTCCTTTACCATTTTGAGAAGGGGTTCTGGGATAGTGGGAAGATGACGAAGGAAGCTCCAGGACTCAGTCTTCCCATGAGAATATCTATTAAACAGGCAGGAACTTTATGAATCAAATACTTTGAAACTCCAGAGTCCAGTAGAACTTTTCACAGCATCAAAGGAAGAAAAGCCTGGTAATTTACTGTACATACAAGGAAATTGCTCTTTCCACACTCTCCCAATCTTGCAGCAGGCAGCAGTGGCATCTGGCCCTTTGCATATCTTGCTAATGTTGGAGAGGGACACAAAAATCTCTTCCAAGATCCAGTGTGAAAGGACACAGATCAATAGATGAACCCAAGACCTCGTACCTGGGAAGCAGGTGCTTAACCACTGAGCTACATCCTCTCCCCACTTCTTTTGTTTACTGACTTCAGCTCTGAAGTGGCCCATTGTTTCAACTCATCCCAGCCAAAAGTGCGGCGGCTTGCTCGGTCGGTAGAGGTGGGGTCTGGCTGCGGACGAGGGGTCGGTCCAGCTCTGGACAAGGGGTCGGTCCTGCTTGGGATGAGGGGTCGGTCCCACTTGGGACGAGGGGTCGGTCCGGCAGCAGACGAGGGATCGGTCTCACAAGGGGTTGCGCGGTTCGGCTGACGGGGTCGCCCGGCGAAGCCGGCGACGAACTGGGGACAAGGGAGGCCAGGCCCTTGTCGGGGGCTCTCAGGACTGGAGGGCGCATGGCAGAAAAACTACCGCGGAGACAAGGTAAACACGCAAGTCCACTTTATTGAGGGAGAGGCAACAGTTTTATAGGGGCTGGGGAAGGCTGATTGGTCGAAGCCACGCCCTGTTCTGATTGGTTGCCAGAGAAAGGTCAGTGGGTGGTACCGGACGGGGGAGGGGTGGTGGTTAGGGATTGGCTGTCGCTGTTGCCGGGGGAAGGGGCAGGGTCCAGGGATTGGTGGCTGCTGTTGCTGGGGTGGAGGGCAGACTGGAGTTTCCCGCCCACGCCTGGCTGTTGCTGCTGTCGGGGGAGGGGAAAAGGGCAGACTGGAATTTTCCGCCCTGCGCCTGCGCAGGGAGAAGGAAGAAGAAGGGTGCCGCCCCACAAGGCATCGTGTGGCGCCATCCGGGAGGAGGGGTGGCCACGGAAGCATGGCTGCCGAGAAGGGGAGACCCGAGGGCACTCTGCGCCCATGCCAAGCTTCCTTCAGGGGTGGCAGTGGGCCCGACCAACCACCCTATTACAGGGGCAGCGGTTTGGAATAGGCCTACCGCGGCCGCCGCCCCCCCCAGGTCAGCAAACCACACTTCAGCCGGAGGGGCGACCGCAAAAAGTAGCAGAGAACACTTCAGGCAGTATCCTTCCTCAGGGCTGCAGGGGGCCACTGAAGGGCTGCTTTCGCTGAGCAGGTCCCTGCTGAGTCGAGGAAGGCCGGCTTTGGGGAGCTGTGGAAGAAACTTTTGGTGCCCTTGCCCGTCACTCCCTCAGCCCCTCCCCAGGGAATTTGGAGCCAGCAGCCCTGCCTTGATGGGTCCCTGGCCTTCGTCCTTCTGGGAAACACCGACCTGGGAGACTTCAACTTGGCTTGCAGCTTGGAGAATTTGCCCTGAGGCAAAGCAGCTTGCCACAGTTAAAGCAGCAAGAGAAACAATTGTGGGAGATAGCCTGGAGCAAAGGCTTACCTGCTTTAAGTCCTGCAGTGAAACACCTGGGAGAGTGAGAAGTCCTGCCTTCTGGGAAGCAGTGGGGTCAAACAACTGTGCTCAGGGGAACTTCTAAGCCAGAAGCAAGCACCAGCCCAGGATGCGAGGCAGGCCCAGAGAAGACTTTGTGTTTGCTTTGGGCAAACCCTCCTTATGGGAGAACTGACACTCAAGAAAATCTGTTTTATTTTCCTTCATATATATCTTTTTATTTTTTAAAATAATTGGTTTTTTTTTTTAAAGCTACATAAATCACAAAAAAATGTTACATTAAAAAATATAAGAGGTTCTGACATACCCCACTTCTTAGCCCCCCCCCCCCCCCCCCACTCCTCCCACATCAACAACCTCTTTCATCATTGTGGTCCATTCATTACATTTGGTGGATACATTTTGGAGCACTGCTACACAGCATGGATAATGGTTTACATTGTAGTTTACTCTCTCCCCCAGTACATTCAGTGAGTTATGGCAGGATATATAATGTCAAGCATCTGTCCCTGCAATATCATTTAGGACAACTCCAAGTTCTGAAAATGCCCCCGTATCTCATCTCTGCTTCCCTCTCCCTGCCCTCAGCAATTACTGTGGCCACTTTCTCTGGATCAATGCTACAGTTTCTTTCATTACTAGTCACAATAGTTCTATAGTAGAATACCAGTAAATTCACTCTAATCCATATTTTATTCCTCCCTCCTGTGGACCCTGGGTTGGTGATGTTCACTCCATGTCTAAATTGAGAGGGGGCTTAGATCCCCCATGGCTGATGGATGAGATTCTCCTGCTTGCAGTTGTAGGCTCTCTCGGTTCCCTGGTGTGGTGGTTGACCATCTTCACCTTCCTGTTAGCTGACCTGTGCAAGTCCAACAAACTGGAGAGTAGGAGCTACAACTCTGCGGAGGCTCAGGGCCCAGCTGGCATGGCCAGTCCAGAGATTGAAGTCTCCTGGGTATACACCAACCCCAGCACCAACCACAGGTTCAGTAAAAGTGACAGAAGAGGTATGTGTAGAGAGGTCACTTCTGAGTCCAGCTCCATCACAGTCAGGGCACAAATTCCCAGGTAGGTCCCACTGACAGAGCACTGAACTCCATTGCCAACCGCCATGATCGTAGAACCTGTGTGTCTCTGTAGCCCTCAGGAGCACCAGTACCTGGGATTGTATCTACTTTGCCTGTCTCTGGGATCCTACTGAGCTGTGCATAAGCATGACCCCTCTAATGACCTCCTGACTTTTTTGAAGACTCTTAGCCATATAAGCTCATTTGTCTTTACCATTTCCCCCTTTTATTCAAGGTCTGTTTCTAGTCACATCACCAGTTAGTGATTGGTAGTAATCTCTCGGCGTCAGGGAGGCTCATCCTTCGGAATCATGTCCCACGCTGGGGGGAAGGTAATACGTTTACATGCTAAGTTTGGCTTAGAGAGTGGCCACATTTGAGCAACATGGAGACTTTCAAGAGTTAACTTTTAGGCACCTTGCAGCTCTAAACTTAGTTCAAATTTCAGGCACACATAAGTATGGTCATCAGTTTCAAGGGCTCATCATTGGACCATCCTTCTTTATAGGTCTTTGCTGTTGCACTTGGAGGATTGTTGCTGTTCCATTGGGAAATGTGACAGAACTCCCCAGGATGGAAACTCAGCACACCCTCAATTGTCATTTGTAACTGTAACTACTATGAAAATACCCAACATATATCTGAACATCTTTATGTACCCTGTATACATGCCCTGGAGAACTCCCTCCCAACCATGTGCCCCCCACCAATAACACCCCACACCAGCATTCCTCCCCTGCCATAGTTGAACCTCTCTGTGGTCCAAAACTTCTCCAAAAATGAAGTCTAATATATTGCCAAATTCAGTTAATAGGAAAATGAAATAGTAGTGATAGGTTTAAAGATTAGAAATAGAATACATACTAATTTAGAAAAACTTAAAGTAAAAGTAAATTGGGGTAATCACCAGCTGGTTACAAACAGTTCTACATTGACTTTGATATACCACTTTCAATAATAGATAGAAGCTCAATAAGGAAATAAAAGACTTGAACAATACATTAAACCAACTAGACCCAACAGACAGTTATCCCTTTAGTGAGATTCTCCTATTGGTCACTTGTGGTTTTCCTGATATCATTTAGCTCATTCTCCATATTTTCCTTCATCTCCTTGAGCATCATCTTTTTAAAGTCTTTTTGGTATGTCCACAGTCTAGTCTCCTTCATGGATTTTTCTGGGTTTTTATCCTCTTCCTTTGGATGGGCCTTAAGTTCTTATTTCTTTGTCTTGTAGTCATCTGTTGCATACTGTACATTTTAATATTCTGAAATGTGAACTCTGGGATTTATTTCCTGAGATGTCTGCTACTTGAGTTTGTAACACCCATCACCTGGCCAAGACCATGCATGAACCTGACCACCACAGTCCACCCTTCATCATCTTGGCAGCCATTCACTTCTCCTTAAACCATAATCTCTAATAAAATCATTAACATTCATATTCTCACCTAACAATACTCAAGTTTCCTGTGTACAACTGGACATGCACTGACTTTCCCCAGAATAGGGTGCAAGTCCTTGGGTAAAATTCACTCTTAAACTTGATATCCTATAACTTAAATAGTGTGTTGTGGAGATAATACAACTCATGTCATGTGATAAGGGGATAACGTAGGGAAGAAAACAAACACTTTATGTGTACATACAAACATATTCCTAACGCTTTATGTGTACATACAAACATATTCCTAACAAAAGAAGGAAGAAATATTCACGACCACCACAGTCAGTGCTTCTGTATCTAGTCACATAGTCATAGTTTGTGTTCATCACCACCTTCTTCCACTACACATTCCTGTTCCCTTTACCCTCAGCAAGCACCTCAGCTGACTGTGGTTCCTTGCCTGATGGGGTGACCCAAACCTTCATTCCTGAGCCATTGGTAGTCCTGCCTGGCTTGGATTGTTGCAGTTTTCCATTGACTTTTATCACAGGGTATGGTAGCAATGAGAGACATCGATAGATATCCTCTGTATTCTAGATATGCTCTTCATTATCTCCATTATGTAGTAGCAGCTCAATTTGCCCTTGATATTAAATAATCCCAACAGTACAGTAATTCCCTTCTTTGCCTGTTGATTCAGAGGCATGAGTGGCCATATGGCAGTCTTAACTTCCAGTTCAGTGGAATCGCTGTTGTGTTCCCTGGTGGAAGCACCCCTTCTTTTGGAACAAATACCTGTAGACAAATAGAGCTTAAGGTTGCAGGGAAAGGAAGCAAACATTTTCCTAGTGGATCACTAGGGATAATAGTGAATGGGGTCACTCCTGTTTCCACCCCTTGATTCCTGGACCCATGAATCCTGGCTATGGGGAAAACAGCACCATAGCGTGGATGCTGATTAGAGAATACACAGCCTCCTGGAGAATGCTGCCCCAGCCTACAAGGTATTGCCACCTAGTTGGTGCTGTAATTGAGTTCAAAAGGCCATTCTACCAATCTATCAATCTAGCTACTTCAAGATGATGGGGAACATGGTAAGACCATTGGATTCCACGAGCATGTGTCCATTTCCACGTATTATTTGCTGTGAAGTGGGTTACTTGACCAGAAGCAGTACTGTGTGGAATACCATGGCAGTGGATAAGGCATTCGATAAGTACACAGATGGTAATTTTCACAGAAGTATTGCATGCAGGAAAGGCAAACCCTTATCCAGAGTATGTGTCTATTCCGATTAGAAGAAATCATTGCCCCTCCCATGATGGAATGGTCCAATGTAATCAACCTGCCACCAGTTAGCAGCCTGATCTCCTTGGGGTCTAAGTATGGACCCCTGCTGCTAGATGATTGGTCACTCAGAAGTGGCTGTAGTTGGTGAGGGGAAGTCCATGCTGAGTCCATGCGCAACCTCAATCCCTGCCTCCATGGCCACTTTGTTCATGAGCCTATTGGGCAATGGCAGGAGTGGCTAGTGAAAGAGGCTGAGCATTAGCCACAAGTGGGTCATCTTATCTGCTAGATTATTAAAATCTTCCTCTGCTGACATCATTCTCTGGTGCGCATTCATGTAGAACACAAATATCATGTTTATTGCCCACGCAGAAAAATCTATCTACTTACTTCTATCCCAGACCTCTTTTCAACAATTTTCCAATCATGTTCCTTCCAAGTCCCTGACCATCCAGCCAAACCATTGGCAACAGCCCATGAGTCAGTGTACAAATGCACCTCTGGCCATTTCTTCTTCCAAGCAAAATGAACAACCAGGTGCACTGGTCTAAATTCTTTCCCTGTAATTTTTACTTCTAGGTACCTTATGAGCTACCAGCCATATCATAATTCTCTGCGGGTCAGGCTTTTCTTTATTCTTTCCTTTTATTTAGCAGATTTCAAGAGAATGAATTAGTTTCCTATTATCCTCTGAAGGTGACCATTTTCTCTTTTTATTTATTTTTTTACTGTTTTTGTCTTTATTTTTTTAAATGTTACACTCAAAAAATATGAGATGCCCACATACCGCCCACCCCTGTCACCCCACTCCTCCTAGAACAACAACCTCCTCCATCATTATGGGACTTTCATTGCACTTGGTGAATACATCTCTTAGCACTGCTGCAACACATGGTCAATGGTCCACATTATAGTTTACACTCTCCCCCAGTCCACCCAGTGGGCCATGGGAGGACATACAATGTCCAGTAACTGTCCCTGCAGTACCACCCAGGACAACTCCAAGTCCTGGAAATGCCCCCACACCACATCTCTTCCTCCCACTCCCTACCCTCAGCAGCTACCATGGCCACTTTCTCCATGTCAATGCTATATTTTCTTCTATTACAAATCACAATAGTTCATGCATAAAATATCACTAAGTTCACTCTAATCCATACTTTAGTCCTCCATCCTGTGGACCCTGGAATGGTTATGTCCACTCCACATATATATTGAGAAGGGGCTTAGATTTCACATGGATGATGGATGTAATTCTGCTGCTTTCAGTTGTAGGCAATCTTGGCTCCCTGGTGTGGTGGTTGATCTT
Source organism: Dasypus novemcinctus (assembly GCF_030445035.2). Classification (NCBI taxonomy): domain Eukaryota; kingdom Metazoa; phylum Chordata; class Mammalia; order Cingulata; family Dasypodidae; genus Dasypus; species Dasypus novemcinctus. Next base: position 2,258,384 of record NC_080687.1, on the reverse strand, counting down.
CTTCACCTCCATGTTAGCTGGCTGGGGTAAGTCTAATAAACTAGAGGGTAAGAGTTGCAAGTCTGTTGAGGCTCAGGGCCTGGCTATCACAGGGACAGCCCAGAGATTCCGGTCCCCTGAGTATACACTAAACCCCAGCACCAACCACAGGTCCGGTAAAAGTAACAGGAGAGGCTTGTTAACAAAGATCACATCTGAGTCCAACTCCATCACACTCAGGAACACAAACTACAAAGTAGGGCCAAGTGACATGGCACTGAAGTCCATCTGCCATGACCATAGAACCTGTGGGTCTCTGTAGCCCTCAGAAGAACCAATACCTGGGGTTGTATCTACTTTAGCTGTCTCTTCTGAGGTGTGCTTAAGGGCAACCCCTCTAATGACCTCCTGGCTTTTTTTGGAGACTCATAGCCATATAAACTCATTTGTCCTTTCCATTTCCCCCTTTTATTCAAGGTCAAAGAAGAATTTTTAACTCCTGATATTACATTTAAGCTGAGATATTTTGCTGGTCTGCGTTGACCCTTTTATTCAAGGTCGTTTTCTAGTTACATCATAAGCTGGTACTTGACAGTAATCCCTTGGTGCTAGGGAGGCTCATCCCCGGGAGTCATGTTCCATGCTGGGGGGAAGGCAACACATTTACACGCTGAGTTTGGCTTAGAGAGAGGCCACACTTGAGCAACATGGAGGTTCTCAGGAGGTAACTCTTAGGCACCCTGCAATTCTAGACCTAGTTCTTATTTCAGGTGCAAAAGCTCACAAGCATAGTCATTAGTATCTAGGGCTCATTGTTGGACCATCCTTCTTTTTTGGTCGTTGCCGTTGCACTTGGGGAATTGTTACTGTTCCATCAGGGAATGTGATAGAGCCCCCCTGGCTAGGAACTCAGCACTCCCTCAGTTGTTGTTTTTCACTGTAACCACTATGAAAATATCCAAACATTTTTATGTACCCTGAATATATGCCCTGGAGAACTCCCTGCCAACATGTGCCCCCTATCAAGAACATCCCACACCAGTATTCCTCCCCTGCCATTGTTGAACCTCTCTGTCACCCAAAACTTCTTCAAAAATGAAGCCTAATATATTGCCAGGTTCCATTAATAGTAAAATGGAATATATTGATGAGTTTAAAAGTTAGATTTAGAATCCATACAAATTTAGAAAAATTAAAGTAAAAATAAATTGGGGTATCAAAAAATTTAAAAATGAAAAAGCTTTGTTTTTGATGTTTTGCCTTCCATCACTGCAATAAGTGTTGCCCTGTATGCTCATTGTCAGGGCAACTTCTTCTACCTCTTTCTCAGTCTATGTCCTTTCTTTTTTTTTTTCTTTTTCTTTTTCTTTTTCTAATTATTAAGCTTGTCTTCACAAAAGTTTTAGACCACAGCAATTCATATATACAAGATATGGTACTCCCACATATCCAACATAAGACACCTTGTCTCTTCCCCAGCAATAATCTTTTTACGTGTTCATACTATATTTATTGCAACTGATGCACAGATATTGAGACAATAGCTTTCAAACAAGGTTACACTTGGATTTACATTATGGTTTATATTTTAGACTATACAATTTTCTAAATTTTTAGTTGTCTTATGTTTTACATTATGATTTACATTTTAGCCTGTAGGCCCCTATACGTTTTTGGTGTAATTTAATATGTCCTATGTCCATCCTTGCATAATCTTAAGGAGCACGTACATTGCCCCACAGTTACATTGATTCCATCTATTCAATACCTCTTTCCCCCTCCCCTCAGGGCCCACAGTGACAATCAATCTTCATTGCTTGAAGGGCCATGTTCAGAGATACTTGCAACAGTGTTGAGGGCTTGATGTGCTCGACTGCCCTAACACATTAGGAGTCGCCATTTGATTATCGTTTTGACTCTGATCTCCATTATAGTACCCATGCCCACCTTGTCTTTGTCAACTAAGTGCTGCCAATTGTCTTCTGTCAACCAGGGTCCCATGTGTTTAAGGATCCAAGTTCTGACCTGTGGAGAGGAGCAACCGTAGAGCTCCTCGGGCTGATGGAGTTGCTCTCACAAAGTTGTTCCCTCAGTCCTGGTGAGCAGTGTGTTCTCTCGACATTCCTGGGTGGATAAGAAGGTCTTACGTGATAGATCCACTCTAGCATTCCAGTCTTTGCCTTTGCAGCCCCTCATCTACAGCATGCCAGGGCAGTTCTGGCATTTAGACCCCAGGTAATGTCAGCCATCTTTTGGTCCTTGTTTCAGTCAGCCCCCTGAACAAGCCATTAGTGCCCTTTCCAACCCTCAAGCTAAAACACTGAATCCAGTGTCTCTGCTTCGTGGGCTCAGATCAGTAAATTCAACCTGATCCAACTCTATGTTCCTTCCACCACTATTCCACACCCTTAATATCCTTTCCCACACATATTCCCCTGATTTCTATGTAAATTGGAAAAATCTTGCAGTTATTTTGAAGTATAGAATACTTCCTCATGGGCCACACTTTGCATCTTACCTTTAGAGTCCTATTGTGCCTTCAGTCTAGTTAGAGGTCTGAATAAAAAGAAGCATGGCGGGGTTGGGTCTTGAAAAGAATTAGAAGTGTCTTGGAGGCCAATTACCTCGAGGAATTCCATTTCAGTGTCCTCTGGTGAAATGGGATTCATCTTCTCAGACAGAGGAGTGAAGGCTGTTTCCTCAGGGTGGGTGGTTACAGATTTAACAGGAACAGCAGGGTTAATCTCTTCAGCTGGAGGTTGGATGGCAGATTCCTCAGGGCAGACCATTACAGGTTTATCTGGCAAAGACTCAGCAGGGTTTCAATGCCCCCACCATCATCACTATTAGTCCATATACCCTTGCTCCAATTTTTTTTTTAATTTTTATTTATTTTTATATTTTTATTTTTATTATTCATTTTTTAAAAATACTACATTCAAAAAATATGAGGTCCCATTCAACCCCACCGCCCCCACCCCCCACTCCCCCCACAGCAACACTCTCTCCCATCATCATGACACATCCATTGACAGGGTGAGAAAGCACATGGGAAGAGGCTCAGCGTGATTAGCTATCAGGGGAGAGCAAATCAAAAACACAGTGAGATACTAGGTCAGACCCATTAGAACAGCTGCCACTATAAAAACGGAAAAGAATAACTGCTGAAGAGGATGTGGGGAAGCGGACTTGGCCCAATGGACAGGGCATCCGCCTACCACATGGGAGGTCCGTGGTTCAAACCCCGGGCCTCCTGACCCAAGCGGAGCTGGCCCATGTGCAGTGCTGATTTGCGCAAGGAGTGCCGTGCCACGCAGGGGTGTCCCCTGCATAGGGGAGCCCCACGCACAAGGAGTGTGCCCCGTAAGGAGAGCCGCCGAGCACGAGAGAAAGTGCAGCCTGCCCAAGAATGGCGCTGCACACACGGAGAGCTGACACAGCAAGATGACGCAACAGAAAGAAACACAGATTCCAGGTGCCGCTGATAAGGATAGAAGCAGTCACAGAAGAACACACAGCGAATGGACACAGAGAGCAGACAACTGGGGGGAGGGAAGAGGAGAGAAATAAATAAAAAATAAAAATAAACAAAATGTTTTATAAGTATTTATTAAAAAAAAAATAAAGAGGATGTGGAAAACAGAAGTCATGTCCTTCCCATAATTCTGTATGAAGACGTTAAGGTTAATTTATTTATTTACCTGTTTTAAATTTTAAGACAACGGTTGACTTTCTAGAGACATTCCAAATCTGTTAGATAATTGCAAAACCATTTTGTGAAGATTACACATTCTTATTTCTGTAAAGCCAGTTCGAGTGGGAAGGCTTGGTTTCTGCCGTGGCGCTGAGCCTGTGGCTCGTGACCAAGCGCGCACGGTTACTGAGTGGCGGGTTGGAGTAACACGCCCTGCACGTCGGTGATGTGTGTGAAACGCTCTGACAAACTACCCAGAAACATCGATTTTCCACCCTGCTGTATTACAGTAAAGTAATTTTTCTTCCTATGAAAACCCATGAATTTTTAAGTGTGCCACATTTTATTTCAAGGTCATTCATTCATCACGTGCGGAACTAGCTTCAAAGTCTTGTATGATAAAATGTCTACATCTGTTAAAAGCGTGTTTTTAAAATGAAGGACCCTGAATAGAGTGTCTGCCTAATTCTTATTCATGAAAGAAAAAGGAAGCCAAAGATTGCATTCAAGGACCCACTTTGGAGAACCGTCTGGAAACATCTCTTCAGTGAATTATGCGAGGGAAGAGAGAGGGCGATTAAATCTCACCACTGTTGCTATGGAGGGCAAGGCTACCAGGCGGTAAGGCGGCCCTGGAGCGCGCGGCTTCTCGCGTGGGAGGCCCGTGGACAGGCCGCAGGCGGCAGTCCCGACGGTCAGGCGAAGCTTCCAGCCCAGGGCCTACGGCCAGCACCGCGGCCCCAGCGGCCCCGTCGGCCCCACGCACACGGCGAGGGCGCGGGCGCACCAGCGCAGCGCGGCGCCCCCGGGCGAGGACCCACGTGGGGCGTGCACCCTGCACCAGCACCCAAGCCCCTTCTCCCGCCGCCTTCCAGCACCTCTCCCCAGCATGGCCTCAAAGCTCAGAGATAAAATTAAAATAGAGAAACACTGGAAAACGCACTTGCTATTTAGGATCTGTTAAAATGTTATATAAAATGCTCCCAATAGTCTTTTTTCCCACTAGGATTGCAATGTTTGAGAAGTTCTGTGGAAAAGTGTCTTTATAGGATGATATAAGTCAAGCAAATAGTTTCTAATGGAAAGTTACTGAGCCAGATGATGGTCTACACATGAAAACCTTATTTTCACACTAAATGTTAAAATGTTCTTACAGTGGAAATTGCTAAAGAAAACTGCTGTAAATTGCAAGTTATGCCAGGAAAAGGGAGTGCATCGTCCTATCTTTTAAAACAAACACAGCCTAAAATACCAAAACAGGCAACAACAAAAGAGCTTGGTCAAGAGCAAATGGATTCAGTTTTAAGAATTCAAGTTACTCACATTGAGTAATTGAAGAATTTTAGTTTAAATTGTGTTGGCTTTGTTTTTGAAGGGACGCTTGGGGCACACATTTTTAATAAATCTGACTTTCCTGCAAGATCAGCCTTAATTGTCTCAGTTTTCTAACTTGAGAAGTTCGGTTAATGTTATTATTAAGAGATATTATAATTTGGGTTTGAGGCCCAATTCTCCATTTACAAGGTGCGGGATCTTGAATATTTACATAATCCTTCAGTACCTAAGTTTCCTCATCTATGAAACGGTGATAATTGTATCTATTTCATGAGTTTTTTGAGGATTAACTTATTTAATATATGTAATTTGTCTGGCTCATAGCAAGAACTATATATTATTACAGACTTGTAATTAGTGATTATAAGTATACACATATACATATATGTGTGTATGTATGTGTGTGCATATTCATAAATATCAAAATAGAAAAAGTCAAATTACTTTTTCTTTTCCTCATAGTTAGCCAATACTGGGTAGTGGAACGGTGTAACCTAAGAATTGACTTCACAGACCCACAGAGGGTGCTGTGGAGAAAATTTCATAGTTCTACATTTTTATGGGCAGATACCACATTTCTGTACTGTCACACATAAGCAATACCAATTACTGGACTGAAAAACTGTCCACTTTAAAAAAACCCTACCATATTGAACTCTCCCTCCAGGCTTTGTGGGAGGAGCTGAGAAGAAATAGCTCACCAAGATCTTGCACTAAGGCTTGTCAGCTCAAGTGCCAACGTTCTTACACGGAGAAAGGCAGCGGACAACTTTTGCATGGAAGAGCACACGGAAACAAAAGCAGCAACAAACCAGCTCAGAGGGTTGGCTATTGGTGTATCACAAAAAATCAATAAAAGAGAAGTGAGGAAGTGGCTGAAATAGGGAATTATTCCATAACCTTGTGGAAGTGCCTGGTCCCTCTCAGCAACAAGTCACTTGAAATAAGAACAAGAACAGTGGAAGGATCACAGTGTGCTCATTGGGAGGCTTGCTAGGAACTCGCTCGCTTTCTGCTTCCTCTAACATCATCAAATGACATTTAGAAATGTTTTGAGAGAGACACTGACTTTATGGAATAATGCATGCATCTAGCAAACTACGCAATGATAATAATTTGCCTATTTTCAAAGTTTACTTTTTCTTATTACATACTCTTCTGCCTTCCTTTCCTGCAGATAGGCTCTGCCGGCTTTTTGCATCAGCATGGTGATTCATAAGTGCATCATTCTAAAGGCGGCATGCTTAGTAATTTCTATTCTGTTTACTTGAAGGAGACACTAGCCCTGATCTGCCCGTACAGTGCTCAGACTTTTACTTTTTCCTCAAGTCATTCTTCTTCTTTGAATTAATCCTGTTCAAAATGAGAGGCATCAAAGCAGTGAAATAGAACAAACCAGCATTCTTTCTAGGTCCTTCAATGTATGCTTTTGCTCCCTCTATGAAGATAGATAATTTTTTAAAATTCCTTCACAAATCTAAATATACATTCCAACAAACGTCTATCATGTCATTTGTAATGGCATGGGCCACTTCTTAGTTGTTTCCTAGCCAGCATAAAGAATACAAGATCTTAAAGCTCTTCAGATGTCACGGGGGAAGCATATGGAAGATGAATCCTCAGTGGGCAGAGGAAAAATCACACAGATGGAGAACAAAGGACAGAGGGGACAACAGGGCTGATGGCGCGGAGGGGAGGGGAGTAAGCAAAATGGCGAAGATGATTGCTAATGCCGCTTCCTTGTCGGGAGAGACTCACTTCATGGCCCCCCCGCCCCTCGCTTAGGACAACTGACTGCAAGTCCCATTGCTACAGTGGGAATTTTTACCTATGGCAAACGATTTTGCATTCTGGAATCAGGTTGCAGAATTTAAAAGAAGTTCCCACCTAGCACTGTATCAGCAAAGTGCTTCTTTCTTGGAATAGGAAGATAGTCCATTTCTTTTACTGTATTTTCTAGATAATTGCTCTAAATGCAGTTGTTCAACTAAAAGACAAGAGCATTGTCTGCTGGGATGAGGAACCATATCTAATAGTCACTTACTTTAACATCAATTCTGTCTTTGTCTTCAGCAAATAAGTTAAAATTGAGGGCTGAGATCCACAACTGTCCTGTTTTGCCTTTTCACCTTTTATTGTAGTGAAAGCCTCTCTTTCCTCTCTGTGGCTCTAGAAAAATGCACCCCAAATCCAGCACTGCATAGAGAAAGCCGTGTAACCCCAGGCTTTAGTGATCTGGCCCCTAACACAGGTGGGCAGGTGACCCCCTAGAATTTCCACGTAATGAAAAGTGGAGCTTTCCTTGTTCTGGGATAAGATCATTGTTTTAGTTTGCTACAGGCTGCCAGGCAATATACCAGGGAAGGGCTGGCTTTATAACGGGAATCGTGCCACGTGGCGTGGCGAATGGAGGCTGGTCTCCGCCTTGTCCAGGCTCCCTTCTCCCAAGCTCAGCTCTGGGCCAGCAGGCCCACGGCTCGTCTCCAGCTTCGGGCTGCTCTGCTGACTCCAGCCCCCGCCTCTGGCAGCGTCTCGGGGCCTCTCTTTCTGCGGCTGCAGGGGCCCTGGAGTCCTCGCTGGCATGGCAGGTAGCAGGGCGGCTCTTCCTCTCCCCTTGCTTGCCCCACCCTGGTCAAAGGCCCTGCACTGAAGTGATCCAGTCACAGGGCCCTCAGCGACTCTCATCAAAAGGCCCCTTGGCCTTGGTTTACAGGCTCAGGAGTGGGTTCACTTTAAGAACAGGGTTTCCCGGGTCCACAAAAGACTCAAACCAGGACAATCATTTTAGCTTAGGGGCCCAGCGGCCACATCTCCTGCTCTGTGGAGAAAGTGAAGCGACCTCAGTAGAAGAAGTGTCTCAATAACTTCAGACAAGGCTGAGGGCAGCATACAGTAGAGACATGGAGAGAGGAGGAGGCACTCAAAGATCAAGAGAGGGGAAGGTGGAGGCGAAGAGACCACCAGGCAGCAGCTGAGCTTCTGGCCCCGGCGAACCCAAGGGCAGATCCGCCTGGCTGCCCTCGCTGGGTCGTCCAGGGCGGTTCCCCGTTTACCAGGCGGTTTATTGGAGTTTTTCCTGTTAAACCAGCTCGATTTGAGCTCCTGTCACTTACAAAGAGCAGAGCCCCAGCCACGCAAAAGGCAAAGGTGCAGCGATAGCAAGCGTGGGAGACGTCCAAGCCTGTTGTACCGGCCCACCACTGTCCGCTGTCAGATGCTGGACAAGGATTCATTCTGTCTCCAAGTCTAGTCTCGGGGACGTTAAACTTTGTCCCAGAGCATTGCTGGAAGAATCAAGCATCATTCGCAGGAGGGAGACCATATCTAATTGTTTTGAATGGACCTGGAAAAGTCTACGCAGATCGATGGCCTGAGGGAGAGATGGAGAGGCAGCCTGGAGGAAACAGCGCTGCGTCCTGGCCGCTGAGGCTCTCCTGGCCACCTCCGTGAGGACGCACCACAGTCTGATGCCACCAGTCTTCTGAGTCGTCCTTTGTAACAGGAAGTCATCCTGCCAGGCTGACTGACTCCCTCTAGTTTTCTTTTCTGGGGACAGAACGCTGCTTCCTCTTGAAAAACTCCAGTACTCTTTAATCCCTCTTCCTGGTGAGCTTTTAAACCAACAAATCTACAGTCGTGCCTTCAGAAACTTCTGTCCTTCCGCAGGCTCTGCCGTTCTCCATCCTCTTTAAGAAAACAAGTGCCTCAGGCCCCCTTTGTATGGACTTTTCTTGAGATAAGTTGGCATTGGCATTCATTTTCTTTCATTTTCTGATTCACACCATTTGGTGACATTTAATGTAGAATACAAAAAATTCTCTTTTATTTCAATACAGCTTTTTTGAGAGGGAGGGTGAATTGCTGTTGTTAGAGGGTTTTACTTTGAGCCTGGTTGGCTCAGTGCCCACAATGAGTAAGGTGGAAGAGCGAGGGTCGCGTGCTCCTGTGTGTTGTCAACCCAGTCCCTGCCCGGCGGCCCTGGGCAGTGCCAGCTCTCGGGCTTGGCCACGGGGTCGCCCCCCGGGCGCTCCTCGCTGTGCTCGGCAGCCGCAGGCGGCTGGGTGCTGAGCGGCAGTCTCCTCCCAGTGCCCTCTGCCTCTGCTCGCCTCGCCGCCTGCTCCTCCTCTCCAGGCCTTTCGGAGGAGGCGACTGCTTTGCTTTTCCAGGCTGATGTGCGGGGAGGGCCAGGGAAGTGGAGTGACGGGGCGAGGGCTGGCGGGCGTGCGCTCCTGAGACCGCCCGTTGCCCCCGGCGGCTGCTCTTGCTCTCCCCAGCATTTCTCTGCCGACACCCTCTATTCGCCACGGACCCAGGGACACTATTAATATTTAGAAGATGACTGAATAACGAAGCCTGCTATGACAACCCTGAGATTACACTTCTAAAACTAATCCTTTCGGTTGATTTCACAGCACATGATGCTCCCAGGTGCCACCTGTTTGAGAAACCCTCGTGTAAAGAGAACTTGATGAAAACTCAGAGCTACAGGACCTAGACAGATAGAATTTTGATGAATTAAATGTCTACTTTGAGTAACAGCAAATAAATTTTATGCTCTCTGAACTGAGTTACTTGTTCAGTAGAATACTGCTAAAGCAAAGATTGTACAGGGCTAAAAAGTGTAATGCAAAAATTACAATAAAATGTTGACAAAAGAGGCTATAGCTCATATCCAGTAGCCGAAACTGGAAGTCCATCAGCGGCACGACCCGGGTGGGGGCTTGCTTGTCGTATGGCTCTAAACGCCATCCCTAAGTTGTTAGTTTTCTATCGTGTACTTCTGCTGTCACCATCATGACTAATGCTAGTGACCACTGAAATTGTCTTAGTTTTTCATTTCTTGTCTATATAGGATATTATATACTTTTTTCTTCCACCCGCCAGCTAGAACATAGAAAGACTTAAATATAGGTTTGGTAGAGAGAACAAAAAGTATAGTCTTACTAAATTACAATGAGAAAAATAAGAAATTGAGAAAGGCTGAGAGTCTCCGAGTCACACCTCTGCGGGCACCACTGGCTGGGCCTCAACCTCCAGCCGTGTCCTCGAGCGCGGGAATTGGCAATGAGTAGCACAGCTCTCGTTGGTGAGGAAGATGGAAGCGTTAAAACACACGTCCCGGGAAGCGGACTTGGCCCAGTGGTTAGGGCGTCCGTCTGCCACATGGGAGGTCCACGATTCAAACCCCGGGCCTTCTGACCCGTGTGGAGCTGGCCCATGTGCAGTGCTGATGCGCGCAAGGAGTGCTGTGCCACGCAGGGGTGTCCCCGCAGAGGGGAGCCCCACGCACAAAGAGTGCGCCCCGTAACGAGAGCCTCCCAGCGTGAAAGAAAGTGCAGCCTGCCCAGGAATGGCACCGCCCACACGGAGAGCTGACACAACAAGATGATGCAACAAAAGGAAACAGATTCCTGGTGCCGCTGATAAGGATAGAAGCGGTCACAGAAGAACACACAGCAAATGGACACAGAGAGCAGACAACTGGGCGGAGGGGGGGGGGGAGGCACGAAGGGGAGAAAAATAAAATAAATAAGTAAAATAAATCTGAAAAAAAAAAAAAACACGTCCTGCCCCTCCGACTCCTAGGCAGTCAGAGCTACACAAACTCCCTTTCCAGTTACGAACACCCAGGAAAGGTCCCTGCACAGCTCAGCAGAGCTGGGGCGGGCTTCCAGAAGCACTTTCTCAGCCAGCAACGCTGCCTTTCCCGTGGAAGGCCGGGAGACCATGGGGGCGGCGCAGGGGGGTTTACTGGCTGCTCTTTTCCAGATGGAAATCCAGGGATGCACAGTCTCTCCTTCCAGATGGTTCTGGCGACCGAGCTTGGGAAGCAGCCACGCCCCCCCCAGGGATGAGCACTGCCCTTCTGGAGGAGAGTGGACCCTGTCCTGCTGCAGCTTAGACTCACTTGGGAGCTTAACGAAAGAGGAAAGGAAGCCAACCGAGCACCACCGACCAGCCGCGGAGCCGGAACCTCAAGTGGTGCCAGCGTCACCCGAGGTGGCGGACTTTGTTCTGGAAGATAACCGGGGGAGCATTTTCTCTTGAAGGGAAAGAACCATGAGAGCAGTTCTTCCCTGCACAGGCGTCTTAGGGTGACCACGGGATCTATCGTCCAAGCCAGGTGACATCAGGGAGCGACAGGAGCGCTGCTAAGAAGCAGGGGCCACAGGCGTCCCACAGTCCGCCCTGGGCCAAACCCCCCGTTTCGCCCTCCACGTGGCCCCAGATGACGTGGGTTCAAAGCCTAAGGGCGAGAACTGCTCGGCTCAACCCGCCTGGGCTTCCCACGGCACGTGGCGCAAAGCTTGCAAGACTGATACTTTCGAGCTTGCTTGTCACTCTGCTTTTCAAAATATTTGCGAACTTTCTCATCACTAAAATTCTATGATATGGGCAAAAAGAATAGCCATTATTTTCTAAAAAGTGAAACTAAGAACTAAAATAATCTTTCCATTGCGAGGAAGCTTTCTGGACAGCTTTTAGCCACATGGCCTGCCTGACTTTGCTCTATAGCTAGAATATTTCACTTATCCTAGGAATTTTTAGAATTGGTCCTGCTCCTACTTTACAAATCTGGGTTTCAAGTGAGAGAAATAGACTTTTGAATAATTCTTTATATATTTTAATAACAACATAACTATATTTACATTCAAGAAAGAAAAGGATGGCTTTGTATGAATAACTATCCTAGGCAAAGCAAACAGGAAATAAGGAGACTGGGTTGTGGAGGAGAGTGGACTAGCTCTTTTCACACAAAGCAATGGGCCACACCTGACCTCCATGTCCCTGGATGGAAATTCAAAAGCACCTTGCAGTCTGTCTCAAGATCATCTAACCACCAGAAGAAAGCCTCAAACTTATAATATGTAGTACACTCTTTATCTTGAATAAACACATCAGAATACTTAAATAGCAAGGATTTATTTTGCACTAATGTAGAATTAAAAGAGGCCCTGGGGCATGCAGCAACTTGAGCCTTTTTTAATCTTCCAGCTATCGTTTATACGGCTAAAGGAACATAGAAGTAAATGAGCTTCTCCTATGTGCCTTGCAAAATAATAGAGCATAAAATATAGAGCTCTAGGAAAAGCTCTGAAAGACATGTTTAATTCAAGTCTCTTTCTAGTCATAAAAGATGATTAATTCTTGATTGAAATGATAATTCTATATGGAGCAATATTAAATGAATTGCATTTTGTTCTGCAAATTCCACAAGAATTTCTACCCAGGTTTCTTAAACAGTAAAATTGCAATGACCTTATCTAGGAACTATTTAACACAATTACATTACACTTAGATTAGTCAAGTCATGACCCAATGGGAACATATTAGAGAAGGATATTGTACCCCACAAAAATGCTTATTTAAAAAGAGACATAGAACGTAGTCACGTACGTTCTTTCTAAATTAAAAACAGGAACTGATAAATAATTAAACAAAATATAGTTATGATCCTCCACCGACCTCTGTTTTAATTCTGTTTTCCTTTTCTCTTCCTTCCTGGGGCCCTTACAGTTTCTGAAGCCTTAGCCCCTCACTCTCTTTGCCCTCAGAAGAACACGGTGCCTCGGCTGCCACCACCAAGCAGACGCCCCCAGACACGTGCTGCCGCTCCTCTCCTGGCCGCAGTCCCTCCTTTTTTATAACTTCACGTCCCATGTTCATACTCTCACCAGGTTGTCCCCTAAATCATGGAAACCGTGAATGACGCCTCCGCGAGCTGCTCGAGGTGAGCGGGCGGCCTGTGACGGCCTGCCGGGCGCCCCCCCGGGCCCTCTCCTCGCCCCGCGCCCTCTCCTCGCCCCGCGCCCTCTCCTCTCCCCGCACCCTCGGTCGGCCAGCCGGCCTCCCCCTCACCGTCCTCGCAGACTCAGCCTGGCAGCCCGTCGTCAGGGCGCCTGGACCGCGTTCCTGCCACCAGGGCCACGCTGGGGCGGGGCGGGCCGCGCTATCCGTCAGCAGGGGAGTGTGCAGATGAAAGAGTTGCTGGAAATGCATTCATTTTTCTAGTAACTGATTAAAAACATGGATGGTTGCCCTTCCACGCCTCATTAAGGAAGACTTGAGTAAAATAATTACCTGCATTATCTGTCTCCCTTGCCAGGTCGCACAGCCCATTAACATCATCCTTCGTTATCCTTGCTCACCATCACATCGATTTAATGATCTATCGTGGTGACGGGGCCATCACAGGCTCCGAATCAGTAACACCGAGAGGATACTGAGAATTTTCTACAGATAAATTCCAAGTCCTCAGAGGAAGGAAGGGCGATTTCTGGCAGGGATGATACAGACAGGAGAGAAGCAAGTGACACAGAAAGAAAATAATGCACAAGCGCACGGTGCATGCACGTGCCGCTGAGAATAGATGAATACTCACTTCTCCCCACAGGGGTACCCTGAGGCCAGCGGCGCTCGAGGCACAGTGAGCAGGTGCCTCTCTGAGGTCCCACAGCTAGCAAGAATCCGAGCTGGATCTGAGTCCAGGACGCCTGCTCCAGGAATTTGTCATCACACAATGCTGCCTACAAAAAGAATGGTCAAAAAAGTTGAAGGCAGGTCATTTTCTAATAGGGTGGGCTGATGAAAGCCAGCTGGCCAGAGCTAACGGTGGTGCAGGGCTGTGCCCATTTTGCAGGTGCATGCAGCTGTGCTCATGTAAAGTTTATACCTGCAAGGTGTATATATGTGCCTGAGGTAACCGCGGGCTGATTCTGCATAGTGTGGATTTAAGAGTTCTCCACTGATCCACTGCATTAACTTTATAAAGGGTTAGAGCCTGCCGGCAGTGTGGTGAATGCGCTGATGCTTCTCAAGCAGCCTCCTCGGGATCCCAGCTCTGTGGGTGCTGGTGAGATGACACCTGGAAACAAGGTTCATCGCCGCGTGAGGGTGGAAAGTTCCAGGCTGAGCAGTTGAACCGGCTGCATCCTGGTGGCCCTTCACACAGTCATTGGCACGCACGTGTGCCGCTCACTCCAAAGGGCACCTCTTCCTCTGCACAAGTCATGGGGTTGTAGACCCAGCAAAACTCAGAGCGGCACTGCCTCCGAGCTCAGAGGAGGTCTGCTGCGCTTGTTGCTTCTTTTTCCCCGCTACTTGGCTGTTTTGCACATCCTAGGTAGGCTGACTTAGGCCATCGACTTGCCGCGACACTGTAGGTACTTAAGATGGCACATGGGGAATCTGCCACGTGTGCCGTGTACCTGCCACTCAACCCAGTGTACTGGGCTCTGTTTTGCCTCCTTCAAAAGGTGGAGCTTGAAGCCCAGGCACGCCTTCGTTCCCGTCTAGTCGCCGGCTCCCAGTCTGCTCCTTGAGCCTTCACAGTGGATCCTCCGGGCTTGTGCAGTGCAATTGTTTCTTTTTAAATTAACATATATTTAAACTAAGAAACAAACTTACTTTTCAAATAACATTGACCACAATGCATTCCCGGGTTTCTATTGTCCCACTTTTCTCTTCAGGATTGTTCCAGGAAATTAATCCAGTCAGTTTTGGCCACTCCCACAGGCAGCTTACTTTGGGGTGGCAAAGGCAGTCTGTAAAACACCCTGACACCACAGCACGCTGCAGCAGGGGCTGGGGGAGATGCAGTACACTGTAACAGAGGGGCGAGGCAGAGGCAGTACGCTGCAGCAGGGGCTAGGGGAGAGGCAGTAGGCTGTAACAGGGGGGCTAGGGGAGAGGCAGGCCGTCAGTTGAGAGAACACAGTCGTGGCGGCTTGCCACTGCCGGGAGCACTGGCATGGCCTGCACAGGTGAGGTCTACTGAGAAATGAGCCAGGTGTTGCAGCTCTCTAAGTACTCATGCGGGTAGACCCTGTGAGAGCACTGTGGGAGCTCCCGTGTCCGAAGCCTCTTACACACGTTTTCTTGGGAAGCCCTCACACAGTCCTCCTCCGACTCCAGCCCATGGAACACCGTGGCCTGGAGATGGGAGCGCAGCCCCAGGCCCATCTGTCCGCCTTTTCTTGGCACAGGAGTGAGGTGGGGGGTGCCGGGGAGAGCAGCGTGTCTCCTGATGGCCCTACTGTGGCAGGGACGCAGTAGCAGGAGTGACATCTCTGGGCTCGCTGTGGCATCTTCACCTGGGGGTCCCTGCCCCGCACAAGCACCGGGGCAGCAGCAGTGCCATCCGCTCACTGGCACAGGACCTTCTCAGTGGGGCAGGGGCTGCCCTCAAGGCCAGGGCCGAGCCGAGCCGATGTGCTGCGGGCCACACTTTCAGGCAACGAGCGGTGCGGAGCCCGGTAAACCGCGGGGCGCGCTGGAGACGAGGACATCCTTTCTTAACGTGGAACAGTTCTCGGAAAGGTTTAAATCCTGCGCCAGGATGACATGAAACAGCCATTTAAGGCAGCAATTTCCCCCTTCTCTCAGGTATCCTTAGGACAAACGTGGAAACAGAATATCAGGAACCCTCAACTTTCAGCAAATCTTGGAGACAGGAATCGTCTGTAACGTCCTGACCAAGGGAAACAGGTACGACCCGCAGAAGCCGCTCTGAGGAAGGGGGACGGGGCTGGCCCAGGGGCGACAGAACTGAAAAGACACCTTAGGAGAGTTACAGAGAAGTAAAAATGAAGATTTTAAAATAAAAATAAAGTAAGTTATATTAATGAAGACTCCTAAAAAATGGAAACATAATCCAGTAACATATTAACCCTCTGATGTTCAATTGAGGTTGATGCCAGGAACTTATGGGTGATTCAATATTGGGAATCTAATCATCTAATTCATTACATTAATAGATCTGTAGAATAAAAACATCTGAAAAACTTCAACACCCATATTTTATGAAACCCAGGTATCTAATAACACTTAAGCATGATAAAAATACATCTAATTCTGCCCCAAACACAGTATTATGCTTTTCGGAGAATCACTTGAAGCATTCATACTTACAGAAGCAAGAAGGTGAGAATGCCTACTATTTAACATTATATAGGTGGTAATAGCCAACACAGCCTGGCAGGAGCAAAAATAAAAGGTATAGAAAGCAAATACAAGAAGGCAAAAATATTACAGTTTGCAAAGGATATGATTGGTGTACAAGGAAGACTCAAGAAAAACTTAAAACTATAAAAAGAGAAAAATAAGGTACAAAATTAACATATAGAAATTAACAGCATTCAACATAAAATAACCTCTGTTTAGAACATATAATGGAAGGATAAGACCTTATTTGAAATATTAACAAAAAAGATAAAATATCTAGGAATAAATCTGAAAAGAAACGAGCAAACCTTAGGAAGCAAATTGTGAGCCACCCCTTAAAAAGGAAAGATTGAGAGGCTGTATGCTTGCAACTGAATTCTGGTGCTGTAAGCCCGATGCAACTTCATTTCTGACCCTGAGGAATTTAAAGGAGCACTGAAATCACCTGGAGATCAACTCTTAAGGTACTGCTTTAGGAAAGTGACTTAAAAACAACCAGCACAACCTGACTTGATGAAAAGCCTCTCAAGGAGCTCGCCAGGAGCCTGTGAAGGGGCCTCTGCAACTTTCCTGTCATAAATGGGAATATATTCTTGAGCGAACGGCTGTCTTCAGAAATGACAACTTCACGACCAGACATCAAGGAAATGGACTGAAAGCGAAGCATTGTGCTTTTGACTGGAGCTTGCCCAGAACCAGTGAAATGGCTCCCTCCAGAGAAACAGCCGGTTGACGAGCTCTGCAGGCTGCGTTCTGCTGACACTGGGAAGGAAGGAGGCCTGGGGCCCCTGTCTTAATCACAGTCGGGAAACGTCTGCGGAGGACGGGCAGTGACGGCAGGTGCTTGGGGGAGCAGCTCTGGGCACTTAAATCCCAAGAGCCTTCTTGCTTTAATCAATTTTGAAGAGGCAAACCGTGTTGTTCTCCATGTGAGCAAATTTTTCATCAGCTTAGGTGGTAAGTGACTGCCACAGATAAGGATGGTTCATTATTAGGTCTAAGAAGCACATTTATTCCTTTAAAAATGCACCTTTTAAATGAAATTGACATCAAATGTTAAAACCAAAGTTAGCACAGAATTAACTTAGACACAGAATTGTTGCATATTTTTTCTTCAATTGACTGAAGTTCTTTATCAATTTTGTATAGCATTAAAATGAAATCAATGCAGCTTGGATATATTCTGATTGCTGAAAGTAGAAGACTATGAAGTTCTAAGAGTTACATAAGGCAAAATTTTGAAAAGTCAGAATACATACACCTTTTGAAATTACCACATTCAAATGATCCCTGTTCTTTTTTGTTTGAAATGTGATAACATCTGGCCAGCAGAACAACATACACTGCAATGGCAAAAAGCACAATACAGCCCTTGGGAACACTGGCCCTAAAATCAGACTGGCTGCGCTACGACCCCTGCTCTGTCACCTGTCAGGAGTGTGGCCATAAACCTCACTTGGACCCATTTCCTAATTCGAAAAGTAGAGATTGTAAGTGGAGCTATTTCATAGGGCGCTTGTGAGTATTAAACGAGTCCTTTTATTTTTAAAAGATAATTTTGTCTCAAATCACGGTTAGCTATCAAATCCAAAATAGCATAGAGAAGAAATGAGAGAGATGCAATTTATATGGAAGATTAGAAATGCAGTCGAGCACAAGGGCTCTGAATCACGATGTGCTTGGGTTTGAATCCAACTTCATCTGTTTGTTAGATGAGTGCTTTGGGGGAAATTTACTTGACCTTCCTGTGACTTAAGTTTCCTCGTCTGAAAAGTGCTTCTGTAGTAGCTGCTTCACTGTGTCCATGGGAGAACTGAAGGATTAATAAACGTATGATGCTTGGAGCAATCCTAACACAAGGTATGTGTCTAAGAACTATGACTAATTATTCTTAGTCTATCTCATCTCTTAAACTCGTACAATAACCATTTTTTCCTCTCCTTAACATCATTGTAGATTACTCTTTAGTGGTGATTAAGGTGAGTGAAGTATAGAGGATGTGGCTGTAATATAGAGCTCTGGCCTCCAAATGCGGTGCATGTGGCAAAGAGGTGAGCCATTGGGATACAGGCAGAAACCATTAGAATTCCTAAAACAAGAAAAGAAGCTTCAATAGCACTTATATATATCCTGAATGTAGCGCATGCCAAAGGGGGGGGGCGGTGAGAATCAAGAAGGTTTTAGGGCTTGGCATCGGCTTTCGGGATAAGCACGGTCGTGGAATAGACTATGAGGCCAGGACACTGAGTTTCCAGAGCAGATCTGCCATGTACTGATCTATAATTCTAGGCCAGTGGAACCAGCAGCAGGATCCCCTGGGGACTTGTTAGAACTGCACATCCTGGAACACAACCCCAGACCTATAAGTCAGAAATTCGGAGAGTGGGATCCAGCACGCCATTTTAACACCTGGTCAGGGGTTCCTGCTGCCCACTGACGCTTGGGAACCGTTGTCCTGGGAACCATTTGCGTCACTTGGTTTGTTTCCTTCAACGGTAATATCAAGTATTGAAATATTTACCTACCACTCTCCTTCCTCCTTCCTTCCTCCCATCCATTCTTTGTTCTTTCCTTTTAACCCCTTCTTTATTCTCTATCTTCATGTCCAAAAATGGATTGATTTGTTCACTCAAACGCATCACTTTGCAGACAGTATCATCATCAGTCCAAGAGCCACTGTATTTTATTTTATTACGGTTAGTTTCATCCTATTGTTTTCATCATCGACCTCCATCTGCAAACCCAGCCCCTCCTTTCCTCAGAGGCATTCACTCCCCTGCATTTAAGAGTATTCTTCCAACTCCTTCTAGAGCTTTATTAACCTGCCTTACTGAACGTCATTTCTGCCTTCTATCTACCCCTCTACCCATAAGCAAAGCCACTGTCAAGCTGTCGATTAATTTCCAAGCCCTAATATTTTTGTCAATTTACTTAGCAATTATTTGTATTAACAAGTGAAAGTAAAAAACATTATAATTTGAATTAATAGGAAGAACAAATTAAAACTATAAATTTATCTCTGATAGAGATCTTCAGGCTGAGACTACAAATTATAAATTGAAAATAAAATTCATTTGGATAATGTAGACAGTAAAATGAGGAAATTATTGTCTCAAAATGATTTTACTCTGATATTTAGTTACTTATTGATAAAATGTCTTGATCAGAAGATTGTCAATCTGAGGAATAGTTTCAATAATTCACATTTAGTACTTTTGCTCACACTGAAGCATCTAATGGAATGTGATTTGTGTGAATTGATTTCTACCTAACAATCACTGATCTTTTCGTTAAGTATTGTTTCTGTATGAAATATTACTTGCACAATTATTTGAAAGAAAATGAAGGTAACAAGAAATAAGGTTTCAACATTACAAGGAATTATATTTAAAAATATACCAATTCCATAATATATGACTTCAGAATTTCTTACTCCAGGTATGAACTATTTTCTCAGAAAGAATTTGTCATGCTCTACGGTTTTACAAATAAGAAGGATATAATATAAGAAGATAAGGATGAAAATAATTTGATTGATTGATTTCAGACAAATTAGGTCCAAGCAATACATACAGTCAGTTTTCAGTGTACACGGCATTATGGAACTGTAAAAATAGCCATGTATGCTGACGCCATGCAAAGTAGTCTTAATAATCAAGGGGAAATTTTGTGTATTTTCTATGACCTTTACAGTTTTTGTCAAAACATTAAAATCTCTCTTATTTTGGTTATAAATGTATATTGAAATGAAAAAATAGTATAGTTAAGATTTAATACCCTATATTCCAAGACTTTAGAAACATTGAGAATTAAAGTGTTTCATTTATTAAAAATTTTGGAGAGGATTGCTTCTGAGAAGATGGATAAATGTACCATTCTTTATTCCTCCCACTAAATACAACTGAAAAACTTGGACATGATATATAAAACAAATATAAGGTGACTCTGAGAAATTATAGACAGGAAGGCAGACTTGCTTAGGACATCAGGATCAAAATGGGTTTTCTTTTTTTCCTTGTGTACCCCATACTCAGTTATGTTATAGAGTCAGCAATCCAGAAAGTCCAAGAGGCACAGATGAAAAAAAAAAAACAAAAACTAACAAAGCCTCCTCACTCTAGCCAATGAACCAGGAAAGGGAAAACCTAGCAACTTATAAATTTTTGGATAGTAACTGCTCTGCTACAATTAACACAGAAAAACCTGCAACCTTCCCTGCCCCCCCCCCAAGTCAGTTAAGGCAGAATGGGAAACTTGGTTTTCACACTCTTGACTCCATAAGGAGGTATCACATTTCCCCTTCCTCACCAGGGTAGTGTCAGAGAAGTCAGATTGGGAGCTGGAATTTCCATCCTTGCCAGGCCATAACGAGTGCCCTGCGCACACTGTGCAGGGTCAAGGGACACCACTCAGGGAGCCTGGACCTGCATCCCCTCCTGTTGGTAACAAGGCACTCCTCATCTCCCCTCTGGGACAATGTCAAAAGAGGTCCAGTGAAAGGTAAGAACTTTCATCAATATCAATGTTGTGTGGCCCACCCCACTCTGGGCTATCAGTGGAGTGACTTGGGGAGCAATAACAAGGCACCGCAGCCCCCACAGCCAGGCAGAATTGGGGGAGGCCTGGCAGGAACTGGAATACCCTCCCACAGCAGTCAGGAAGCCCCTCATGCTTGGGCTTAATGTGTCCTGGGTAGGGAACTTGCACCTCTGCCCCCACCTGACACTAACAAAGGAGGCACCACACTCTCCACTGTTGGAGCAGTATCAAAGCCAGGAAAAACAGATGGCTCAAATAAGACTCTGAGTCTTATCATTCAATGTCTATGCTTAAACTGAAAATCATTTGTTGTATTAAGATCCAGGAAATTTTCAGTTTGAATTTTAAAAAAACAGACATCAAAAACTGAGAAAACAGAGATGTTAGAATATCTGATGAAGATTATAGATCAGTCATCATAAAAATGCATCAGGGAGCAACAATGAACACACTCTAAACAAATGAAAAAGTAGGAAGTTTCAGAACAGAAATATAAAGAAGGACCAGACGGAAATGTTAGGGCTGAAAAATACAAAAACCAAAATTTAAAAGAAAATCAATGGATGAGCTCATTAGCAGAATGGAAAAGGCAGAGGAAAGAATTAGTGAACTTGCATATGGAAAAGTATTCACCCAGTCTGACCAACAGAGAAAACATAGAACAAAAATGAACAGAGCCAAGGGTCTGTGTACTACAAAAAAATACCTAACATTCATGTCACCTGAGTCACAACAGGAGAAAAGAAAGACCCAATTGAAGTTGAAGAAATCATGGCTGAAAAGTTTCCAAATTTGGCAAAAGAAATAAATCTATAGATTAAAGGTGAACAAACAGAGAATAAACCCAAAGAAATCCACACCAAGACCCATCATAGTCAATCTTTTGAAATCTAAAGAACGAAGAAAAAGTCTTGAAAACAGAGGGAAAGAAATGATGACAAACTTCTAGCTGGAAATATTTGAATGACAGCAGGTGTCTCATCAGAAACTATGGATGCCAGGGAAACGGACTTGGCCCAGTGGTTAGGGCGTCTGTCTACCACATGGGAGGTCCGCGGTTCAAACCCCGGGCCTCCTTGACCCATGTGGAGCTGGCCCATGCACAGTGCTGATGCACGCAAGGAGTGCCCTGCCACGCAGGGGTGTCCCCTGCGTAGGGGAGCCCCACACGAAAGGAGTGTGCCCCGTAAGGAGAGCCGCCCAGCGCTAAAAGAAACTGCCGCCTGCCCAGGAATGGCGCCGCCCACACTTCCCGTGCCGCTGACGACAACAGAAGTGGACAAAGAAACAAGATGCAGCAAATAGACACAGAGAACAGACAACCAGGAGAGGGGGGGAATTAAATAAATAAATAAATCTTTAAAAAAAATAAGAAACTATGGATGCCAGAAAGAAGTACCACAACACTGTCTCACATTCTGAAACTAGAGAACTATCAACAGAGAATTTTACATCTAATGAAAATACCCCCAGGAAAGAAGAGGATATGAAGACATTCTAAGATGAAGAAAAACTCATCAAATTTATGCCAGCAGAACCACCCTAAAATAATGGCTAGAGGAAGTTCTGTAAGGAAAGGGAATTGATGAAAGAAACAGGAACACCAGAAAGGAATAAGTTGTGTTTGATGGTTCAAGCAAAAAAATATAGTACTATTTGACATGGTTCTAATTGTACATAGAAAGTTTATTTAAGACAATTATATTTTAAATAGGGAAATAAAGAGATGTTAAAGAAGGTAAGGTTTCAACACTTCACTTGAACTGCTATAAGGTCAATAGAAATTAATATGATAAGACAGAGCAACCATTAAAAAAGCTAACAAAAATACATACTAAAAAACACTATAAATAAATAAAAATGTATTTATTTAGATAAATACAGTTCAAAAAGTAAAACTCCATACAAATAGCCCTCATGAATATAGGTACAAAAATGCCTAACAAAATATAAGCAAATAGAATTAAGCTATATACAAAAACAATTATTTGCTTTGGACTGTATGGAGGGATGTGTGATATATATATCAATGGAACAAAATAGAGAAGACGGAAATAGACCCACACAAATATTCCCAAATATTCCCAAATGATTTTGACAACATTGCAAGGGCAATTCATTGGTGAAAAGATAGCTTTTCAACATATGATACTGCAGCAATTGGACACTGTGTACATTAAACTATATATCCCAGAAAAAACATGTTCATAATCTTAATACATTTCTGTGTGTGAACACATTGTAAATAGGACCATTTGAAGATGTTGTTGTAAGTTAAGGTGTGGTCAAATGAATCAGATTGAGCTTTTATCTGGATTACTAGGGTTCTTTATAAATAGAGTGAGGTTCAGAGAGAGAGAAAGCCACATGATAAATTGGAAGCTGGAAGTTAGTGGAATCTGGAAAAGAAATTAGAGCACATCACCACATGGGAGAAAAGCCAAGGGCCCAAGGACTGCCACCAACCAGCCCCAGAACATCACAGTCTTTGGGGGAAAGCAGCTTGCTGATGCCTCAGGTGTGTACTTCTCCTAGCCTTAAAACCATGAGAAAAACCACTGTATAGCATTTGTTTCAGAATACTGGAGACAGATATGTATAGGCAAATAAAAATGAACTTTAAGTCTCATTCTAATTTAAAAATGAACTCAAAATGGACCATGGATTTAAAAGAAAAATGTGAAACTATAAAACATTTTGAGAAAAGTAGGTGAGAAAATCTTCAGTATCTGGGCTAGGAAGAATTCTCAGACTTGAAACCCAAAGCAAAATCAGTAAAAGGAAAGATTACTGAATTGGACTTCATATTGTGCTTTGCAAGTCTCTGATAAGAGGATGAAATGACAAGCTACAGATTGGGAGAAAATATTTGCAAAGCACATAGCCAAAACATAGATAATGAAATATAGAAAATATTTGAAAACCACATAGGTAAGGATTATCTATAGAATAATATAAAGCACACTCAAAACTCAGTAGTACAAAAACAAATAATCCACATTTGAGCAATGAGGAGGCTTTCAGGCAATATATAGTGTTAGGCTAAGTTTCAATTTCTCAAGAAAAGGTTCCTAAATACAGTCATCAATCTCAAGGGACTGGCCTAATTGTTTGTCCTCCTCCACTGGGCACTGCCCATGTACATAGGGGATCCTTGCCATTCTATTAGAGAATATAGCAGGACTTCTCAGGATGGAATTTCAATATTCTTTTGATTATTGTGTCTCCACCCACTGAGACAACACCCCATAACCACTTGAACATATTCTTATACCACAGAGGCATGCCCCAGATTAAACCCCTCCCCACACATCCTCCATTACCAACACCCCACACCAGTGATCCTCCCCTGCCACAGTTGTGACCCTTCTGCAATCCAAAACCTCCCCAAAAACAAAGCCAAAAGAATAAATGCATAAAAATAATAAAATAATAATAACAACAAATAAAATACAAAACCAAACTCAGCATATAAACACACTGCCTTCTCTCCAACATGGGATATGACTCCCAGGGATGAGCTTCCCTGGTGCTGAGGGATTCTTTCCAAGCATGAGCTCATGATGTATTTGGAAAAAGACCTTGACCAAAAGGGGGGAATATCAAATACAAATGAGTTTTTATGGCTAAGAAATTTTGGTGTGAATTGGGAGGTCATTCCAGAGGTTATGCTTATGCATGTCTCAAGAGGGTCTCAGTAATTGCCACAGTAAACAGTGCCTCAAGCAGGGGCACTCCTGAGGCCCCTGCTAGAGCCATCCAGACACTGTAAGCAGGGCAGATAATCTCAGGAATTCAGCATCCTGACAGTGGGCCTTACCTTGGAATATATGTTCCCCAGTATAACAGAGTCAGACTCATTTATAATTTCCTACACATAGCTCTTCTGTCCCTTTTATTTGAACCTATAATTAGTACGATAGCAATTAAATATATGTCCCAGGGAATTATATCTTCAGTCTGTTCACATGCTCTGAATCAGCAGAGTTGCAGCCAGCACCTATTCTCCAGTTCTTTGGACTTGCCCAGAACAACTAACAAAAGGATGATGATGGACAACACCCATCCCCATAAAAAAAAAAACAGACAGTATCTGCAACTGCAAGCAAGGCTGTTCTATCCATCTGCCTCATGAGAGCTAAACCGCCTCTCAATCAAAAACAGAGTAGGTGTCACCATCCCAAAGACTTCAAGAGTGAGGAATGAACAAACGTAAGGGGGGAATGCAAATATGGACTAAAGTAGACTTATTATTAATCCAGCAATGGAAGAACTTGTAACATTGCTATAAAGACAGTGGCCACCAGAAGTTCTGTAGGGAGGGGGAGGGAAGAATAGATGTAATATGGGGCATTTTTGGAACATTGGCATGACAGATACAGGCCATTATACGTTTTGTCAAAATCTATAAAATCGTGCAGTGCAAAGTGTAAACTATAACGTAAACTGTAGATGATGGTTAGTACCAATCCTTCAATATGTGTTCATCAAGTGCAAAAAAAATGTACCACATTAATGAAAGATGTTGTTAATGTGGGAAAGAATGGAGGGGGAGGAGGTGGGGTATATAGGAATCTCCCTATATTTTCAATGTAACATTTATGTAATCTAAAGCTTCTTTGAAAAAAAAAAACCAATTAGGAAGTAGACAAAAAACATTGAAGAGGGGTAAAAATGGTAAATAATCATATGAAAAGATTTTCAAAATCATTAGCCACCAAGGAAATGCAAATTAGAACCACAGTGTAATATCACTACACACTTAGAATGGCTAAGATTTGTTTTTTAAAAGTTAAAAAAAAAAAAATGACAACACCAAATGCTGGCAAGAATGAGGAGAATGTGTGTCACTCATACATGGATGGTGAGGATAAAAATGGGGCAGGCAGCAAATTTGAGAGTTTCTTAAAAACCTAAACATGCAACTGCCATGTGACCCAGCAGTTGTACACCTGGTACAAGTAACGAAGTTGTACTTTGATCACCCCAAGGATATGAAAACATGTTCTTATTTCAAACCTGTACACAAATATTCATAATAGTCTTATTTATAGTAGCTAAAAGGTGTAAATAACCGAGCCCACATGTCCTTTAACTGCCGAATGGTTAAAGACACTACGGTGCACCCATTTCATGAAATGCTCAGCCATAAAAAGGAATGAGCTACTGATAGATGCAACAACTTGATGCACTCTCCAGAGAAAAACACCAATGCCCAAAGTTTAAATGCTGTATGTTTCCCTTTATGTAACTGTATTATTAGTCAAAGGAGTGCTGATACCAGAAATCCACTGGCTTTTATAAAGGGTATTTATTTGGGGTAGAAGCTTACGGTTACCAGGCCATAAAATAAGTTACTTTCCTCACCAAAGTCTGTTGTCATGTGCTGGAGCAAGACGGCAGCTGGTCTGTGAGGATTCAGCTCCTTCTTCCTCTTAACGCCCCATGGTCCCAGCTTCTTCCAACATTGGCTATAGGCTGGGACAAGGCTTGGCTCTCTCCCAGGGCTCGTTTCTCTCTGGGCTCAGCTGCTCTAGTCTCTCCATAAGGTCAGCTACAAGCCGATCAAGTTCTCTCTCTTTCCAGGGCCTCTGCCGTGTCTATGGAGCCACCTCTACTCCTCTTTGTTCTTCTCCTGTGTGTTTACTTCCTGGGGCTCCAGTATCTAAAATTCCTCCTGTCTCCTCTGCTGCGCTGTTTTTCTGTGAGTCCCTGCTCCCTTCCATGGCCCAATCAAAGCCTTCATTGTTGTACCAAGTAAAAGTGAAACCTCGGAAGTTAATACAAGCTGATACAGCCAGAGGAACAGGCCAGTTTACAAACATAATCCCTCATATCTATTTTTGGAAGTAATAAATAATATCACACTGCTACAGTAACATTCTTAAAATGAAAAATTTACAGAAAAGTTGATCACATTAGTGGCTTCCAGAGCTTAGGGGCAGGGGCGAGATGGTGGGAGAGAAATAGCTTTCCTGGGAAAGGCGACCATGATCCATCCCTCTAGTGATGGAAATGTCCTGTGTCCATTCAAACGCCCTGGTTGTGATAGTATATCATAAGTCTGCAAGAAATTATCACTGGGCAAACTGTGTAAAGCAGATAAGGGATTTCTCTGTATTATTTCTTACAACTACCTTGGAATTTACAATTATTTCAAAATAGTAAATTTAATAAAAATAATTGTTAGAAATCATGTCAGGAGTTGTCTGAACAGTGTTTGTCTTCTTCTCTTTCTATAAATTATGGTATAACTAGAACATCTTTTCTAGACCTTGGCAAACTGTCATAACCCTTCCTGGGTTGGGATCAGCTTATAACAGTTGATCCTTTGTGCTTTCCACATCATGAAATATCTCTGAGGTTTCTGTTAATACAGTTTTTTTTTTTTGTAGCACCACTTTCTCTAGGAAGCATTTATATTTTTCATCATAACTTTCTTCATTTATGCTAACACCTTCCTCTAGCAGCATATCTAGATTCTTTCAAACCATGGCAGTGTCAGCACCTCTATAGTCATTTGTTTTAAATTTCACACCCATTGTTATCACTTTTCATTTATTTGCTACACTTTCATATTTGTTGGCCAATTCACTCTTTAGATTATTTTTATAAAATGTCGTGTGGGATTATTATTGGAAGAGAGGGAGACAACACAGCTGTATTAGTCAGCCAAAGGGGTGCTGAGGCGGCGGGCTTGGCCCAGTGGTTAGGGCGTCCATCTACCACATGGGAGGTCCAGGGTTCAAACCCCGGGCCTCCTTGACCCATGTGGCACTGGCCCATGTGCAGTGCTGACGCACGCAAGGAGTGCCGTGCCACGCAGGGGTGTCCCCCACGTAGGGGAGCCCCACGCGCAAGGAGTGCACCCGTGAGGAAAGCCGCCCAGTGCGAAAGAAAGTGCAGCCTGCCTAGGAATGGTGCCGCACACATGGAGAGCTGACACAACAAGATGATGCAGCAAAAAGAAACACAGATTCCAGTGCCGCTGACAAAAACAGAAGCAGACAAAGAAAATGCAGCAAATAGACAGAAAACAGACAACTGGGGTGGGGGGCGAAGGGGAGAGAAATAAATAAATAAATAAAATCTTAAAAAAACAAAAACAAAAAAACACAAAGGAGTGCTGATACAAAATATTGGAAATTGGTTGATTTTTACAAAGGGTATTTATTTGAGGTAGGAGCTTACAGATATCAGGTCATAAAGCATAAGTTACTTCCCTCACCAAAGTCTATTTCCACGTGTTGGAGCAAGATGGCTGCCGACGTCTGCCAGGGCTCAGGCTTCCTGGGTTCCTAAGTTTCTGGGGCTTGCTTTTCTCTGGGTTCAAGGTTCCTTTCTTCCTGGGGCTGGCTTCTCTCTCCTCTGTGAGCTGACTTCCTGGCGCTCCAGCTTAAGACTTCAGCATTAAACTTCAACATCAAAACTCCAACATTAAAAACCCTCAACTCTGTCCTTTGCCATGCCTTTTATCTGTGAGTCCCCACCCACCAAGGGGCGGGGACTCAATGCCCTAATGATGTGGCCCAATCAAATTATTAATCATAATTTAATCACACCCAGGTACCGGCCAGTTTACGAACATAATCCAAGATCTATTTTTGGAAGTCATAACTGTATCAAACTGCTACAACAGCTATACACTTTGCTCTCTCTGTGCAAACAAATAGGTATGCAGTGATCAACCACAGAGAAGCTTTGAAAGAAACGAGATTTTCACTGATTCATGATGTGCATCTTTTATTAAATAGTGACTTGTGGGCTGCAGAGCTAGAATGATGTTTGCACTTTATGCAATTACCCACAGTTAAAGTACAACGGTAAGTAAAATCTGAAGTTGTTGAGTTCCTGGTATAACTTAACCAAACACAACAGTGGAAATCAAGGGCTGACTATACAGAGTGTGTGTGCACGTGTGTGTAGATAGTGGCATCATCTAATAAAGATGTATCAGAAGAGGAATATTATTGACGCAGTCCTTAAAGTGGAGAATAATATGATTATTGAAACCAGTTGTCCAATCAAGAGTAAATATAAATGTTATTACTGTTTTAGAGGCAGAATGTCCGCATATAAATAGGCTTATCCAAAGTAATTCATGCATGAAAAAGGAAACCGGACAACAGGCAGCTGAAGTGTAAAGTCCAAAGCTGCACACACAAGGAATTTTCAGTTGCAGAGTCAGTGTTTCAGAATTGTAATTTTCTAGTTGGGTAGAGGATAGGTCCTCTCTTTAACAAAACAGACAGTCCATTTGACTCAGTAGTCATTTGTGACATTGTCTGTAAACATCTATGGGGCACGTGTGCAAAATCAGTGTCAAGGCGGAGAGTCTATAAAGGTGTGAGTCCATCACCAAGTGTGGGCATCTCCAGTCTTGTTGCAAGCACATACTCTTAGCTCCCTGTGGTGGGTGTTAGGATGCGTATCTGTTCAGTGTGCCACGGGGAGCACACTTGAAATAGATGACGCTTTAGCTGACCCCACAGCATGAGCTGACCCCAAAGAAAGGTCTGGGGATTTTCTGGCAGAAGGAAAAGCAGGGGCAGACAAAGCTGCTTTATACAATACAGGTTGGATTCTTCCGATTTTACCGAAGGGCAGCTTGTAAGGCAGACGGTGGAGATTAAGACAGAGAGGTGACATGTTGGACACTGTGTCGGTATTTGGAAGATGAACGATAGAGCCATGTCCTCTGAGTTTAGTGAGATTCTGATAATCTCACCCTTGAAAGGCAGCAGAGGAAGTCTCTTCTCCAAATATCTTCTCCAAAGCATCTTCCTGAGCAACCTATATAGTCACAGAAATTAAGGTCTGAATTAAGACATTAAATAACCTTTTCAAATACCTGTACGCATTCTATGGAAATAGCAGTATCATGATTCATTATCTATCATTACTATTGGAATACTCATTTTATCTTCTTCATTATTGTGTGAGTGTATAAAATCCTACGGGTGCATCATATAAAGCGGCTTTGCTGCTGGAGAATGGAGGGTCTCGGGGACAGCTTGGGGGTACCTGAGCTGAAGGCAATGTTGATGTGGAAGGAGTTGGGGAAACAACACACCAAAACGAAAATGCATGTCTTTACCTGGATTAGCTTAAATGAGGGAAAATAGTCTTACTTATGTTCTTACTTTGCCTGGACAAATAAATATTATTAGCATTGCTTTTGTTTATTAAAGCCTTGAGAATAAAACCTTTTTAAGAGTTGCAGTAATGACTAGTTTGTTCCCTTTTTCTCAACCATTCCTCTCCAAGCCTTAAGACCTGGCCTTTGCAGCTGAGCCGGGGAAGCCACACGCGCTCCACTCTGCTCCTTCTCAGACTCCTAAGAACATATTAGGAATGGAGCTGAGACCAAGTCTCCAACTAGCAACTCCTTGTGGGCATCTATGGTGCACGGCCGTGGGTGGCGCTCTCCTTGGTGCAGGAAACGCTCTCCGCTCCCCCTGCAGGGGCCGCACCCCCACAGCCCTCGGATCCAGGGATCCAGTGGAGCCGAGTCCTGAGCCCCAGCTGCCACCTTTTAGGGCACGGCCCTGGCCCTACACCTGGAGTTCGCCCCATGCACTTGAGCGAAAAGAAGTCACAGCTGACATCACTGGATCAAGCAAAAGGCCAGTCCCTTAAGGAAAGAAACTAAACAGCGAAGCCGAGAAGTATCAGGGTTGGATTAAACACTGACAGAGTCATAAAAAGGAATTTGTTCAATTCTGGGAAGTGACAGTGATGAAGAAAGCCAACCTAAACAGAAGGGATCCTCAGTGCACACGCCACAGAAACGCAGCGCCGTGGGGAGAGGGGAGGAATTACGCAGGGGTTTGCACAGCTTACAGCCCAGCAATGGAGGGAGTCCATGACCTGGAATCCCCCACCCTCCTGCGCGGCGCTCGACGGCGCCGTCATCCTGCAGGCCCCGCCCGGGCACCTCCCTCCTGGTCCGGGGGCCCGGGGGGACGGGCTGGGAAGGCCCTGACCGCACGGAGTCTGCCTTCTCGTGGACGGGCAGAGGGGCCGGGAGGCGCGGCTGCCCACCGGCCGTCATTTCATAATGGGTGCTGTGAGAAGGTCCCGGGGAGCATGAAGGGGCAGCGTCGGAGAGGGCCCTCGAGGACTCAGTGGACCTGGACGGGTGCGGGCACACGCCTCTCATGAGCTGCAAAGACGAGGACACAGGGCTCGAGCCAGGACAAGAGTGGAACATCCGATGGGAAGAGAGAGGGGCGGTGAGGCCGGAGCACAGTGCTCAAGAGCGAGCCAAGGGAAGGGATGTCAAACACAGCCAGGGGCGTCCCTCCACAGCCGGGGGGAGTCCTGTCCACAGCCAGAGGACATCCATGTCCATAGCCAGGTGGTCGTCCCTCCACAGCCAGGGGCCGTCCATCTCTATAGCCTGGGAATCTACCTCTGGCTGGTCCTGAGTTTTTTGGTTTTTTTATTTTGTTTTTTCAATTCCTAATGACCAAGTGGAGTGACTGCCATCTTGTTATTAGAGATAGGGAGGAAAATGTTATATAGATAGCCTAAACCTTATTAAAGTAGCTTAAAAATTTGGTAATGTCAAATATAAGCTCACAGCAGCACTCCAAATTATATCACTTAACAAGAATGAAGGGAAAAAAAAGGAAATTCCCAATCAGAGAGCTCAAGCATATTGTGTTAGGTATGTAAATAAATAAATAATAGATACACAACCCACATGGCAACACAAAGGGAATTCTGATGAGCTTGACTTTCAAAAGCATGTGTACAAAACAGAGGGTTAATTTTATAGCCTCCACAGAGCACGTTATTTTTCTTTGCTCTTAATAAGTATTCAAGATTTATCATACTAAAAGGAAGTGCATGTTGAAATGTCAGAAAGGCCAGGAAGAAGGCGAAAGCCAAGGATTTGATTCACTTGGTTCATGAATCACAGATTCTTACAGATTAGGTTTGATATTTCAGGCATAGTATTTGGAGTCTAGGCTTATGGGGATTTGGTAAATCAATAGTAAAAGTTGTTTTTGATTATATTTGGAGAGCAGCAAAACAAAACAAGCAAACATGCAAACAAACTGCTTTGTGATAGACCCACGACTTAACCAGCTAGCATAACCTGCAGGGAAAAAGGAAAGAAGAGGGAAATGCACAGCTCCTGTTTTCTTTTCAACATTGTCTTACAGGAAATAATTTTCAACCTGAAAATGTGAGAACAAACCCAATTTATTTGGGAATCAAGAGATTTTAGGATAAAATGCCTTTTGACAAATAATCCCTCATGCAAACATCCCCAGCTTCCCTCTAAAATACTTGTGAAGATGGAAAGATATACTTACCCCAACATCAAAAACAGTCAATTCAATAAAAGAGTCATGGAAGAAATTCCACTGGGGGGTGGACAATGGCAAGCGACTGAAAAACTGGCAGAAACAGAGCCAACTTCGCAGCTGAAGAGCCCCGGAGCCCCTCGGCCCTTCCCCACCACCTGCGCACCTGCTTCAGGCACGCAGGCTCTGCCTCCTGCACCAGCGTTTCTTCACTTCTTGCACATTTCCAATCCTTGGTGTTATTTTGTGGTCGATGTGGCAGCTGAGGGTTGGTCCCCAGCGGTGTCGTGTTCAGATGCTGTGATGTCCCCCAAATGGCAGAAGCAACTTTGCAGTGCGGATGAAGTTAAGGGTCTGGAGACGGAGGGAACGCTGATTGTCCGATGGTAACCACGACATCTGTTTACAAGAGAGGACGAGCAGCCCAAGTTCAGAAGCAGACTCTGCAGTGACCCGCTTTGGAGTCGCGACAAGGGACGAAGGCGGCCGGGGGCTGCTGAGAAAGCAGAGGGGAGGCCCTCTCGCTCAGAGCCGGGGGAGCCAGTCCTGCCCCCCCCAGGACTGCAGCCCAGCGAGGCCAATCCGGGCCCCTGACCACGAGAACGCCAAAAGAATGAATCTGTGTTGACTTGAGCCGTTAAGTTTGCGGTGATTTTTTACAGTAGCAATGGGAAACTAACACAGTATAATAGAATGTTGTAAATACGTATACAAGACCTTCAAAACGAGCAGGGATTGCCTCTGCCCAGTGGGATAACATCCTCATGCTCTTCTGTATTTTTAAAACATTTTACAGTGAACTAGTATTGCCTTAAGAACTAAGATAAGTTAGTTGTTGTTTTAAAGATTTATTTTTTAATTTATCTGCTGCTTGTGCTCACTGTCTGCTCTTTGTGTCCATTTGCTGGGTGTTCTTCTGTGTCTGCTTGTCTTCTCTTTAGGAGTCACCAGAAACTGATCCTGGGACCTTCGGACGTGGGGGAGAGGCACTCAGTCACTTGGGCCACCTCAGCTCCCTGGTTTGTTGTGTCCCTCACTGTCTCTCCTCTGTCTCTGTTTTGTTACATCATCTTGCTGTGTCAGCTCTCCACGCAGGCCAGCTTGCCCTCACCAGGTGGTCCCGGGAACCAAACCCGGGACCCTCCACATGGTAGACAGGAACCCAATTGCTTGAGCCACATCCACTTCCCTAAATGCAGTCAGTCTTATTCAGCAGTAGGCAAGTAAAGATTGAATTCGTGAGTTATTTTTATTTTTACCTAAAGTTTAGAGACAAAGAGTCTCAAGATCAACCTTTTTCTCATGCTACCCTCCCATGGGGAAAGATGTTACTTCTGTTGTTCACTTGTTTGCTTGTACTTTACAGTTCCTTTTATAAATTCACAATTCTGGCTATTTCCTGAAATACATTGCTACCATTAGTTCATGCAAGTTTCTTGTTATAATCTCACCCCCACCCCACCCACTCAGACCCTGGCTTGAAAGGCAAGTGTACGTGCCCGTTTCCACGCTAGGAGCCCCAGCTTTGGGCTTGGCAGTGCCTTTCCTGGGGGACCCCCTGGGACTGCAGGACATTCCTCTTTCGACCCCTGACCCTGTTACTGACGTTTCTGGTGTAAATGTATGTTCTGTCTTGCAGGCGCCTCCCAGATTCTCCTAAGTTTTATCCCTATGTCTAGTTCATTGAAACCCTGTGAGTGTTCACATATTCTTATGATTTTGTGAAAAATCAGTACCCGCGGCAGCATTTCCAGGTGCTTGTGGGCAGATGCCCTGCCTCCTGGAAGCTGTCTTGCTGTTTGTTATCAGTTTTGGTAAAAAATGACTCTTCCACAGCTCTCTACAATAAACACCTATAATCTGACAGTTTCCACGGAGGCTCCTCCTTACATCAGCAACTGTGAAAACATGTCCAAATTTTACTGCTGTTTTAGGGGGAGAAATCATGTATTTTCATCTCTACTTATTTATTCATACATAAAAAAGTACTGGATGTACCTGTGCCTAAATAATATTTTCTTTTGTGTTTTTATTTTTCATTCTTAAAGAAATAGTCTTGGCCTATACTGTCATATTCTGTCACTGAAATAAGAATTGAATAAAAACCTTCAAATAATTAATATAATAGGACGTGGTAAGATGTTTAAATTTTATTAGGAACAAGTTTTTTTCTGTGAGCTGCATGGAGCCTGCTCTGGATATTAACTCTTACCCATTCCAAGACAGGGCCTTAGTGTTTTATGTTGCTAGTTAAATCAAGTGATCTTTTGAACTAATACAGGAAAGTGTCTACAAGTGGAAAAGAAATTTAAATACAATAGCGATAACATCTGATTTCAAAACTTGAGAAGTAAATCTGCATCTAAATAAACATACATAACTCTTTACAACATATATTAGGTGCCTTTCTTCAATTCCGGGTGTTTACATTCTTTTTCTTTTTGGAATGGAATAGTTTCCGTCACAAAGTTTAAATGAAAATATTTTCTTTGGAATTGCTCCTCATATTTAAAATTGCAACGTGACCCAATATTCTATGCCCTGCTCCCTTATCTGCTCCATTTTCCCATATAATTTATCATCCTCTGACATAAAATATAATTTACTTATTTATTACAGCAAAATGTAAGAACATTATTCATATAAAATGTCAAACATTAAGTTAGAACGCGAACTCCCTACGAGAAGGGCCTGTTTTTGTTACTGATACATCCCAAGGGCCCGACACACACAGGAACTCAGCAAGGTAAGTAGCAGGTGAAGGAGAGCCCACGCGGGGCAGGAGAGCCCACGCCGGGCAGGAGAGCCCACGCGGGGCAGGAGAGCCAGCCTGGATGAGACCGGGGCAACACGGGCCGAGAGGCCTCTTTCCTCCAGCCGCTGACGTCCGCTGGGTGGAGAGGGAGGGCCCCAACGGTCATCAGCCACGGCGTAAACTCGGGATTTTCTGAGTGAGGGACTAAAGTGGGGTGCGCACCAACGCCTCGCCCTGTGTGTGTGGGGGGCTGTGCTAAACCTCGGGGAAAGCGCGTGGAAGGATGGTCTTTAAGCTGATCCTTGAGCCAAGCAAAGAGGACACTATGCAGAGCAGGCGGCAGAGGCACAACAAGCCCAGAGGTGACAACGAGAGAGGAAGGAAGAGGACGCGGTGGCTGCGTGGGGGGTGAGGTGGCAGGAAACACGGGAGCGAGCAGACACCGGAGACTGGTCTTCTGGTCAGGAGGGCGCCAGAAAACATCTCAGACGGAGAGATCAGCCTGGAGGCAGAGCAGGCAGAGCAAGCCACGTGCGGACTGCGAGAGGGTGTGGTCAAGGGATGGCCTGGCTGCGGAAGGAATGCCCAAATCTTGACGGCATCGTACATCATACAAGGTTTGGACTTCAACCGCTGCATGTGTGAATTTGAAAGCTGAAATGAAATGGATCAATTCGGGAAAAGCACACACTACTGCAAATCACCCGATGTGAAACAGGATATTTGAATTGTTCTGTAACTATTAAGGAAATTGAGTTCACACTGCAAATCTCCCCCAAAAAGAAATCTTCAGACCATAGGTTTCACTGGATAATTCTGCCAAACCTTCAAAGAAGTGTTATGACCAATTCTTCAAATCTCTTCCATTAATAGAAGAGGAAGGAACATTTCATCATTCATTTTATGAAGACAGCCTTGTCCTGATACCAAAACCAGGCAAAGACAGGAGAAAAGAGAAAGCACAGATCCATATCCATCATGAAGATGCAAAAATCTTTAACAAATATTAGCAAACTGAATTAAGCAATAGATAAAGCGAATTATATACATCGACCAAGTGGGGTTTGTTCCAGGGATTCAAAGCTAGTTAAATATTTGAATATCTATCGATGTAACCACTTCATTAACTGACTAAAGAACAAAAACCACATGGCCATTTCAATTAGTGGAGAAAAGGCATTTGACAAAATTCAACACCAATTTGATAAGAAAAAAAACTCCCACAAAATTTGGAATTGAAGGTATATTTTTCAACTTTATAAAGCGTATCTACAAAAAATCTCCAGGTAACATTGTAATTAATGGTGAAAGACTGGATGTTTTTCCTCCTAAGATTTGGAAATAATGCAAGAATATCTGCTCTCACCACTGTTCTTCAATATAGTGCTAGAAGTTTTAGCCAATGCCAAAAAGGGAGGAAAAATAAATAAAAGATGTGGATTGGAAAGAAATAAAACTTTCTTTTTGCAGATAACATGATGGTCTACATAGCAAATCCCAAGGAATCTACAAAAAATTCCTAGAATTAAAAATTAATAGTCCAGTAGGTAGCAAGATATAAGATAAACATACAAAAATCAACTATATTTCTTTTAGCAACAATGGCTATTGAAATACCAAAATTAAAAATACAATACCATTTGCAATCACTCACCCCCTAAAAATAGAAATAGGTGTAAATCTAACAAAATTCTGCAGAATTTCTATCCCAAAAGATGTGAAATGCAAATGAATTAAATCAAAGATCTAAATCTATGGAGAGACACACTGTGTTCATGAATTGGAAGACAACATAGTGAAGATGCAATTTTTCCCAAAACTGATACACAGGTTTAAAAACTCAAATCTAAATCCCAGGAAGCTTGATTTGTTCTTATAAAAAGATTCTTCTAAATTTTATATAGAAAGGCAAAGTAATTGAATAAAACCATTCTGAAAAAGAATAAAGTGGAAGGAATCACTCTATTCAATTTTAAGACTTATTATACAGCAACAGCAATCTGATTCATGGTGTTAGTGGAGGGACAGAGATCACTGAAAGAGAACAGAGGACCTGGAAACAGACCCACTAAACATACCTGTTTTGTTTTGGTTTTTTAACTAAGTGGCAAAAGCAATTTAATGGAGGAAAGATTGTCTTTTCAGCAAATGTTGCTGGAGCAATTGGACATCCATAGACAAGCAAACAAAAGCACAAAAAACTTCTACCTAAACATCACACCTCATCCAAAAATTAACTCATTTTAAAATTTTAAAATATAAAATGATAGTATATTTAGGGGGAAAAAAACATTGTGGAAATTCTTTGGTATCTAGAGCTAGGCAATGAGTTTTTTAGATAACACTAAAGGCACAAGCCATAAAAGGAAAGCATGATAAATTGGACTGTGTCAACATTATAAAACATTTGCTCTGCAAAAAAAAAAACAAAAAAAACAAAACTCGATTAATAGGAGGAAATACCATGCTACCATCTGGGAGAAACTATTTACAAACCACATAATCTACAAGGGTCTAGGCAGACTATATAAAGCACTCTCAAAATCCAATTATGAAAAAATAACCTATTCAATTACAAATGGTCAAAAGACATGAAGATACAGTTGATCTAAGGCTGGATGGATTGCAAATAAGCCCATGAAAAGATGTTCAAAATCATTAGCCACTGGTGGTAATGCAAATTAAAACCACAATGAGATAGCAGTACACAACTATCAGTATGCCTTTAAAAAATAACACATAATAACAAGAAACATCAAATGCCTGCAAGAATGCAGAGAAGTTGGATCACTTATACATTGCTGGTGGGATGTAAAATGGCACAGACATTCTGATAAGCTCTTTGGCAGTTTCTTGACAATGTGAACATGCAACCACCATCCAACCAGCAATTGCGCTTCTGGGCATTTATCCTGGAGAAATGAACACTTACGTCCATACAAAAAAACCTGCGCAAAAATCTTTCTAACAGCTTTTTCGTAATAGTGAAAACCCGGCTGTCCTCAAGCGATGAGTGGTTAGAGAAGGCACGTGCCCTGGCCCAGTACACTCCTCAGCCTGCAGCGCTCTGAATGGATCTCCAGGGAACAGTGCTGGGTGAGAACAGCCAACCCGAAACAGTTACACGCAGTAGGACTGCATTTATATAACATTCTTAGGATGAGAGGCTTACGGAACTGGAGAGAGCAGCTGAGCTGTCACCAGGTGGTAAGGGGAAGGTGAGTCTGGGAGGCAGGTGGGCGTGGTGTAAAAGTGCGACATTCGGGGTGCTCCTGCTGAGGGAAATGTCCTGTCCTGACTCACCCGCGGCACTCGCCTGGTTTCGACGCCGCACCATCTGGCTTCACAATTGGGGAACTGGGCAAGGGGTACAAGAAGCTGTCGCTGTCGTTTCCCACAAGTGTGTGCGAATCTACAGCGGTCTCCACCTGGGCCACCCTTCCCTAAACTGCAAACAGCGAGCTCCTTCTGAGCGCGTCCCTAGAGCGGTGAGGGTGAGCTTCACTGATGCCAGGTTAGGGAAGACGGCCTCTGGCCTCCTGCTCCCTCTGTCCCTGTCTTTCTAGCGACCTGTGAGAAAAGAGATCAGACCAAACGGAGCGCCCCCGGCTCTGACACGTAAGGCAGGGTCGGGAGGAAGAGGAGGACGAGCCGCTCTTGCGCAGTCTCAGCCCAGCCTCGCAAACGCCACGGTCTACGAAGCCAGGCGCGGGCTCGTGAGGCCGCCTGGACTCCCGGAGCGGAGATGGGCTGTGTGTGTGTGTGTGCGCGTGTGTGTGTGTGTGCGCGTGTGTGTGTGTGTGTGGGGTGCATTTCTTCATGAATCACCCGGGCTGCTGGTGTCAGGAGGAACTGCAGCCCCGCCTTCCGTAACCATGCCAACCGCTCCAGTCCCAGAAAGCCTATTAAGTGACGCAGGCTCTATAGACTTTGGATTTTCAGGGGGAATGCAAGGTAAATATGTTAATTCAAGCTTACTGGGAATGTGGGGAATATGTGTTAATTCAAGCTTATCTAGTACTCAAACAAAGCACCGTTTGACTCCCAACTCCTACAGTCCTCTGTAGAAAAGGAACTCAAAAACCCTGTTCCGGGCTCTGGGTTTTGAACAAGAGTTCCTGAGCTCGGCCTGTCATAAATAAATTTTCCTTCCCAAAATTATTACCGAGTCCTGGCCTTCCCTACGCGATCACCGGACCTCTCTGCTTCCACAACAAAACAATTAAAATACCAGGGATCAGTAAACTGCCTAATGAAGGGCATTTAGGAAGTCCCACGTATCCACCGATCACAGTTCTTTACAAACAATTTCTGTAATCTTCTTTTTCTTTTGTTGTGCTGAAAATAAGATAAGCAGACTTAAAAAGTGGGCGCAGAGCTAGTTTATCGGGCTAAAGTTGCATTAGCGCAGGAGCAGCGCCGAAGAGGCTTCTGCTCAGGGGCTGCGTGGAGGGCGCAGCTTATGGCTTCTTGAGACAAAGGGAAGGGAAGGTGGGGGAGGATAAAAGGGGCATGATTTACCCTTGGTACCTGTGTTCCGTGTACGATGGGGCTCTGGGGCCCTAATTCCACACTGTAGCAGCCCTTGCTTGGAAGTCTTAGGGCGGGACACAGTTTGGGTTGCTACCTGGATCTGTGCTCGGAATTGCAAGGCTAAGACCCAGAACAAATGTTGCTGCCTCGTGGCTGGGTCTGAAATTGCTCGACCGATACCATGTATCCCGAGCGCTCAGCTCTAGCATCTCCATCCTGACGCCTTCAATGCGCTCCTGGATGTCCAACAAAAGCCAGCGAGCAAGTCCTCGCGGCGGGAAGGGTGCGGCGCTCCGCTCTCCTCTCACCACCTGCCCGCCCTCACCTCTCACCGCACGCCCCGTTCAGCACTTCCCAGGGGGTACCTCAGAGGTATCCACAGGTGACTCTGAAAGGCAGCCACGGTCTATTTTATAAACTTACTGTACAAAACGGGAATGACAGAAGAACAATTTTGTAGATTTTTATCTAACGCCCCTGGGTGCTTGTGACAATCTGTTTTGCTTTGTTCATTTTTTTCAGAAATTCTTCATGCCTCTTTTTCCTTTTGGTCTCTGGTTTGAGAAAGGAGGGCCTGAGAAGGAGAAGAAACCTGTGAAGGCGCAGATCAGACGTGGCGCGGGAGCCAGGCAGGCGGTGGAGCAAGAGGAGGAGCCGGGGCTGTAAACACCGGGCGCTGGCCTTGGTAACCGTTGCCTGATCAGAAACAAAGCCTCCGCAGGCCTTTGGCCAAGGCTTTTGTTCTTTCTGGCAGAGCCTTTTGAAATATAACATTAGCAGACAGAGAACATGCCAGCCTCACCTTGCAGATTGCCTGGAGAGCCAGCAGTATCAGAACGCACCGAATCTCTCCTGATCCAGGAGAGGAAGCCGGCTCGGCCATGCAGCCACCAGCGCCGGACCGTTTCATCCCTTGTAAACAGCCCCGAAGCTGAGAAGAAAAATCAACCAGGCAGTGCCTGAAAAACATCCTGAGATTGCTGCTTTCCCCCTTTTGCAGAAAAGTGTTCTTTGCAGTAACTGGTAAATTAAATGAATTATTGGACTGCTTGGACATTAGCATCAACTTCAGAGATTCTTTGCTTATCTTATTTTTTCAGTGAAGAAAACTGAATTGGAAAATGCAGGTGAAAAAACACATTTTTGCCCTAGGACCGAATGAACTCCATTGTCCACCTACAAACAAGCTGGATAATCTTCAAATCTGCATTTTATTCTCCATAGACAGAACTTAAATGAATGGAAATAGTTTAAACCAGGAGAGTAACACTCCCCTGATCCGGAAGCATTTTATTAAAAATATTGCCTACTCTGAAACTGGCAACTTTAAATACCAAAGAGTAAAAAGCAAAATTTTAATTTTATACATGGGGAGCTCTTCAGGTTTATAGGTTTAAAATGAAAATGTTAAAGCATGGTTATTGAGAACAGTAAGAAATCAGGAGAGGAAAACAAGAGGATAACTGGCGTAGCCCCCGGAGCAGAAGAGGGGACCCCTAAACTGCGCCCCCACCTCTCCTTGCCTCTGAGTCTTCACTCTCATTATCCATTAAATGCACATCCTGCCCATCAGCCTCCAAGCTTTTGAGGCAGGGATTTAGACAACTTACTCAAGGCCGAGTCCACAGACATCAGCCACTGCCTGACACACGCTAGCGCTAGCGGCAGTGAAGGAGACATTCTAAGGTTTCCACTGCAGGAAACAATGTTGCCATGTTTCCATTGCACTCTGGAGGCCGCACCATCAAGGAAAGCCTTGCTGGCCTCACAGTGGGTGGAGTGGGAGCGTCATGACTTTGTGGCCAGGGGACCAGCCTGGCTGCGGTCACCAGAGTTGCTGGTGGCTAGGGGCCAGCCTGGCTGTGGTCACCAGGTGTTCCTGAACATTCTGCTGCTTCTCTAGTCGGGCTCAGGAGAAGCTGGTACTTTCCACCTCATTTGAAGATGGGCTTTGGCCAAGGAAATGTGAACACAAGTGCCACGTTTGTTTCCATGCACATTTCCTCGTCTCCTGCCACGGCCATTCTGGAGGCGTCCCTGTGGCTGGAAGATGGCTCTCTGTGCCCTGAACATAATGATCCCTTTTCAAAGCTGTCTGCTGTTAAGTTTATCTGTAAAACGTTAAAACCACAGTTGAAAGCACACTCATTTTGTCTACTTTTTCCCAAAATTAAAAAATGAATGGGAAACAGGTTAGAACAGTAAAGAAAAGCCAATGAGAGATTTGCAGAATGTGTAGAGTAGCCCTACCTACAAAACCTGTGGATAGTGACCAGTGTTTATTTGGCAATTCACAGGACTGGCTAGACTCTCAAAAAGAAGCAGTCGCTTGCACAATTAGATCCATTTTACCCAGTTTCCCAACCTGTCTTACATTTTCTTTTCATTGTTGTCACATGCCCTCAACAGCAATGTGTGAAAAAATAATTTTTCAGTAAAGATTCTATAGCTAATAAACATCAGAAATACTTTGTAAGTTAAACATTTTGAGAATAAAAATGCCTGTCATATAATAGGATAGATTCTTGCAAAGAAAGATGAGTTACAAGGTTTACTATTTCCCCACTCTATGCTGGATGTTCAGCAACTGAGTTTCCATGAGTAGAAATGCAATTACAAATAAAAAACCTATTGAAGATATCTCTGGCACTAAAACAGTAACTGAAGGCCTTGTTTTTCAACACGAATAATACCTGATTTAATTGCGTGTCTCAGGACTGTGGAAAATGCATTTTGTCTTTCTGTGCAGCGGATTTGGAGGGAGTGTGCCTGGCCCCTTCTTTTATGCTCCTCTTTTTCCTAAACTAAATTCCCAGGAGCCCTAGCAGCAGCACTGACCGACAAGAGCATGACAACGGCGCTCGTGCACCTCACAAAGGACGGCAGGAATTCCTCCTGTGGGTTTGTGGCTACAGTTGCCTTAACTCATTAGGCCATAACAATGTGACGCAGCAACTCTCGCTATTACTGTTTTTTGTAAGAAGAGCGTGGTCACAGAGTGCCCTGAATGTTTCACCGGCAGCACCCAGACTGGCCCCCCGTTACCCACCCCCCACGCACTGCACCAACTCCAGCGCCTCTCCCCCCACCCCAACGGAAAAGCAGCGAGGGGCTAGGATTTGCACCCAGTAGACTTGCATTCTTATTCATGTCCTGCCGGATACCAGCTGTCCCTCTTCTCAAGTGGGAAAAAACATAGGATAGGGCCCCTGTGATCACTAAATTGATAATATATGGTAAGCACTGAGCTCAGGACCCGGTACAGAGTGAATTGGATCTATTTTTATCGATTCTTGCTTGGCAGTCACGAGAATGTTTAGAAGAAGCTGAAACTGTGCTGATTGCCCTGAGTATAAACTGCTGCTGTGTAATTTCAACAAGACTTTGAATTCATCTCCTGTGAATCGTTAAGCCACGTGCCAAAGCAGTATTTCAAATCTCCTTCCTCCTGATGTCCACCCCAGCCCCTCGCTTCGCTGTAATGGTCCGAAGTCCTTCAGCACGAGCTCCGGCGTCTCTCAGCTTCTCTGCACTTGGAGGCCTTCACTCAGCTTTACAAGAAGGCAGGATGATGAAAGTGTAAGAACGCGGCATCTGGAGCCAGACTCCCCTGTTCTCACCCCAGTTCTGCCACTCTCAGAGCCCCACTTTTCTTGTTTCTAAAATGAGGATACGAGTTCCTACCCAAAAAGTTTCTTTTGGGGCCTGGAAGAGTTAGTCTAGGTTAAGTGTTTGAACAGTGCCCTGCGCATAGTAAGTATTATAGAAATTCTGCAGCTATTCTTAGACATTAGATACTATTAGATATCAACCTGCATGCTAGCGTATGAGCCCTCAGGATCTAAAGACGAGAGGCTCTCGTCCACATACCTACCACTTCTGCTACCAAAGAGCTGAGAGGTGGCTACGCCAATCACAGCTGAAGACCGACCCGCCCATAGCCAAGTGTCTGCCAGCAACCCACGTCCCCTGGTTGGGTACTGGCTCCACTGGCACTCGACCTCGTTCTCTCACGACCACTCAGGGACTTTCCTCCTGAAATCCTACCCTTTCTCTCCTGCAGCAGCAATCGCTCCTCTTTGGATTGCCCTGGCTGTCACACCAACTTGCTGAAAATCACAGCCCCTCCAGCTCCTACTCACTTTTTTTCTGCTTCATTTTATAGCACAACTTGTTCGCGGAGTTCTTGATAGTCACTGTTTCCACTTCCTTATCGCCCACTCTTTCTTGAACAGATTAAAATTAGGTTATTTCCCACTACTCCAACCAAAACACTTGCCAAGGTCATTCACTTTTGAACTTTGCATGTGGCCAAATCCCACTTCATTTCCGGTCATTATCTTATGCAACAGAGGTGAAACGCCGCAGATAGAATCCAGAGAAGCCCCTCTCAGAGCTTAGATATGTTTTGTGCAGTTTGTTACAGTTTATGTTTTGAGAGTCATATGTCGTTTCTTTAGCAAACTGTGGTTTCTATTTAATTTCTCAAAAGGATGCTTTGCTCTGTCACATGTAAGGAAACTGGAAAAGTTATCTTTCTACTCAGGTATTTTAGGCCCTTCTCCTTAAGAATGTTTTGATTCTCACCGTCTTTAACTCACTGACAGTCATGCCAATCTGCATATTTGCCCCTCTAAGGATGGATATTTTAACTACACTTTCAGGCATCCATCCTATTGACCTGACCTCTACCTCTCCCCATGTCTAAACAGCACAAGCTCTCGCGTGGAAACGTTGCCATGTCTGACGTGGCTGCGGATTCCAGGGGACGCAGCCTTCCTCTCCCCTTAACCGCTCAGACCATTCCCAAACCCTGGAAGGAGCAACAAGACCTCTGAGAGTGGAAGAAATGTTAAGGTCTAAGACTGGTATAATTTACTCCATAAAGAAAACGTTGGTCAACTAATGGTTCTACCATTTTTTATTATCTTATTTCTATCCCATAGCACTGTAGAGGTG
Organism: Dasypus novemcinctus; assembly: GCF_030445035.2. Lineage (NCBI taxonomy): Eukaryota > Metazoa > Chordata > Mammalia > Cingulata > Dasypodidae > Dasypus > Dasypus novemcinctus. Next base: position 2,214,328 of record NC_080687.1, on the reverse strand, counting down.
GAGGCTATAAATGATGGAAGGTACTGTTAGATCCTGTACCTAACAGCACCTGTATCTGAGGAGGGATACAGGCACTGTTATAAAGGGTTAGTGGCCAGCAGAAGGCGAAGGAGGACTACAAAAGGCACGTTTGCCTTTCTCTAGTGCATTGCATATTCTGGACTCCTTCATAGGCTTACATTTAAAATAATTTAATGTGTTCTTGATTGATACGTGGTTATCATTATTATTATAACTATTTTAATTATACCATATGATAGTATAGTGAAGCTCTCAGAATCTGGCTGAAAGTGTTTTCTTTTACCCCAAATAAGTAGTTTCCAAAAGGTCTCACTGTGTTGTGAGACAATAGAATAATTGATAAACAATAATAATAATATGACTATTATGTTGAAATCCAGTAACGAATTTTAGAAAGATTTGAATAAAAATGGATATAATTTTAAAACAGATATCGAGGAGTTAAAGATACATGCATTAGTTGTCTGGAAAATTCACTTAGGATTAAGGTCATATTTGCTCTTGGTGCCAGCGAGATGGTTCTTTGCAGGTGTATTGTAGAATAAAAGCAAGATGGCGCACGGAGCTCCCAGGCGTAACGGGCTCTAGCTGTAGGCTGTTGGCATTTTTCCAGTGGTTTAAACATCATTATGCAGTCCCTACAAATATATAGCTATTATTTTAATGCTATTCTAATTGTGAAATTTGTCAGAATAAGCTATGTAGGCTGAGAATATTGTCAACAAAAGTGCTTTCGGAGGATTTTTGTAGCCGCTGGCTTTTAAGAGTTTTTCAACGGTTCTGTAGTTTAAGAAACGTGGCTGAGGTGGCAGCTCTGTGCTGGGGGAGTCACGTTCCATGGAGAGCATCAAATCATGTGACTCCTGCAGCAGCGCCTGGCGCAGTTCACAGGGAAGGAGCAGCCACCCTCCGGCTTTCGCTTCTGTCCAGCTGTGCTTCCAACCCTCCTGCGGGCGTGGTGTGCCCCCGGGCCTGCCGGGCACGTGGGATCCCAAGTCAAACAAGGGGCCCCGCTTTTCTTTCCAGCTTTTACGAGCCTGCTTCTGAGAGCACTGCACTAGTAGCTTTGCTACTTTCTTCCTAGTTAATCGTTACTATTAATACAAATGTTACTAATAGGACATTGGGTTCTGCTTGTCTGTGGGACTCAGCTCTACTCCTGCTGGTAAGACAAGCTTGTGATTCTCTGTGTTTATTTACCAACGAGCCTTGTCTGTGTGAAGACAGCATGTTTTTATCATCTGCCATGATGGAATTCCCCAAGAATCCCATTTACCGATATCCCTTCAGGAATATAAGCCTAAACCCAAAGAAAACAGACTGATTCAAATTTATAAATATTCTTGTGAACTTCAGTCTTGATAGGAATAAAAGTGAATTGGCAATCCATTATTTAGAACCAAATTAGGCACTCTGTCATATCGAACAATGACAAATAATTTAACTTTAAGTTGAATATTAAATGGTTTATTTAAGAAACTCTGGTGACAGGAAAAAAATATTATCTGTGAAAATGAATCTGCAATTCTCTTTGTATACAATCATTAAACAGGCTATTTTGGAGACAACTTTTTTTCCCCAAGCAAAAGGAGCAGTCATTCTCTGGACAATCAGACAACCCGGTAGTATGCCCAGCTCAGCATTTATGATGACAAAACAGATGAACCACCTTAGGTCTGGTTGCCTAGTAAAGAGTGCCACGTATTAACATAAAATCTTACTGGGGAGCCTGACTAGTATTAGATTTTATCTAAATATTTCAGAACACATCACAACTGTTAAATAGATTTTCTTTGAATCCATATAAGCTATGGATTAAGAAAGTTCTATATACAGTCAAAAGTAAATCCTGGGAAGTGTGCCAAACTTAAGGAAATCAAGGGGTCAGAAATGGAAACCAGTCTGTTATATTTCTTCCCATGAGCTACCCGAACAAATTCAGAATGTCCAGTCCCTTTTTAGGATGAGACCAGCTATTGGGTAATTAAATGGCAATGTCCGCTACACTAGTGTTTTGAAATTTCATCTACAATGTCATGTATGGACTATTTTTTATTATTCTTCCTAAACGTTGAATGACTCCTTTCACTCTAAAGAGTCATAGTTTTTACATGCTTTGGGAATTTTTTTCTAACGTGCATCTCCCCATACTTTCTTTGTCCTCTTTTTCAGCAACTGCTGATAGATACGTGTTGCTCTCCTGGACTGATTCCCTATGCTTTTTTATTTTCCTCAAAATTGTATGTGTCTGTTTTTGAAGTACAATCTGAGAAAGTTCACCTGGCCTTGACTAATTTCAGTTCTCTGAAGTACTGTGCTGGCTCCTTCTTCAACGTAGGCTGCTCTTGTTTACGCAAAAGATCTTCTCAGATCTCTCATAGAATACTAACTGAGATTTTTTCAAAATTTTGTTGTCTTCCCTAAATTACCTTTGTTCCCTTCAGGGTCATGTGTCTTGGCTGACTAGAGGAGTTTCCTGCCCTCTTTGGTAGCACTAAAATACTGGTTGTGTGGACAGGCCGTAAGCTGCTGCCCACGGCCACTGCCATGAGGGAGCGGGTGCCCCGCAAGCTCCAAGCAGGAGGGTGGACAAGGGCCCCCGCAGCGTCCCGCACGCCACCGACGCCTCGAGGAGCCTGTCCTGCGCAACTTGCCTCGCTCAGAGAGCGTTCTCCATTTCCAAAAGACCACTGTGCTTCTGTATCGGATTTTCTTCACTTCCGACGCAAAGCAAAACTGACGTATCTGCGTATGTTGTAGGTTCAGAGAGTGATTTGAAGGATGTGACAGATGGTTCAATCTCACACACCCGCTTCTGCCTTGCTCCCATCCTCACTCTTCAAACCAGCTGAATCCGGGGAGCTACTGGGAAAAATGCCCCCTCCTCGAGACTTCTCTGCATGATACAGATGTGATATTTTCAACTACCGAAATTCATGAATCACACCACAGTAGCTTTCCATCTTCCCGAAATGCATTACATTCTACAGTGCACTCAGGGCTGGTGCCCACTCGCTCTCTAACGTGAAAGTACAGTGCTTTGCACTTCTTAGCTGCCATTTCAGTGAGTTTTGGGAAGACATGAACACTTGTGTTTATCTGCAGTATTGGAAAGGAACACCGGTCAAGTTTTATTTCATTGCTTGCATGCCCTGTCAAAAGGGGCCAGGAAAACAGGAAATTGGATGCATAGCCGTGCACAGTCCACGGCTCCAGTCTTTGCTCACATAGTAAACCTGCATGAGCTCCAGCCTTACAAAGCAGCCCTGGCTGTGTTCTAGAACATGCCTGTACTGTGGACACTGAAACCATGTCATGACACGGGGACTGAAACACACCATGAGCCCAGGGCGAATCAGCTATATTAATTGGTTGGTGGATGCTGTGATGGTTAGGCTAGGGTGTCAACTCACCAGGTAACGGTGCCCAGTTGTTTGGTCAAGCAAGCACTGGGCTAATTGTAATGCGAGGACATTTATGGACTTCAGTCATCAGTGGTTTACTGCACAGATGGTTGATTACATCTTCATCAACCAGGGAGATTGCAGTCAGCAATGAATGATGCTTTATCCAATCAGTTGAATGCCTTAAAAGGGGAAGTGATTCCAGCATTCAGAGAGAATTTCCCAGCTGGTCTTTGGACAGCTACCGTCTCCCAAAAACTCATCAAGGACCTTCACTGGACTTTCATCGGAGCCCCTGGTTTGCAGCAAGTCTGAGGAACCTGGACTTGTGCGTCCTCACGGTCACATGGGAGACTCTCATAAAATCTCATCCTTATACAGATATCTCCTTTCGATTCTGTTTCCCTAGAGAACCCTGAGTAATAAAGCTGCTCATCAACGGATTGGTGGATAAGCATCTATGGACTGATTGATAGATGCTCGTCAGTGGCTTGATGGATAATCATCACTATCAGAGTCTTCCAGGGAAGGGCAGGTGTTCATAGCTGCTCAGGAGCAAACCAAGTTGCGCATGATTATTGAAGTTTGTCATGAATAACTTTCATAGTTTGTCCATAACTGTCAATGCTGCTTTTTATTAGGTTTACCTTTTGAATTCTAGCTGTTGGTCTACATGCTCCATATGTCTTCACTAAACAGTGCCTTTTCCTGCTTGACTAAGTACAGATTATTTGTCCTCCAATTAGGAAAAAATTACTATACTTCTTCTCAAGTGCCCATTATATAGAATTTCCAGTGTTTCCCTAAAAAATTAAGGTCTTTCACAGTAAAGTTTACGTAGTTTAAACAAAGACACTGATGTCAAACGACCTTTGATTTTTGTCCATTCTGCCGCTTAGGGAAAGTGTGAATCTGGGCAGCAGTAAACCTCCCCAGTCCCAGCTCCTGCTACTCTAAGGTGCAGGCACAGATGACGAATGGGAGCATCCAAGCGGCTGGAGAACCAAATGAGGTCACGAATGCAAAGCACTGAGCAGCTGCTGCTACACATTTAGAGCTGAAAAAAAGTTAGAAATTTTACAGCAACTATGAAAGCAGCTCAAAAAGAGGAACTTGTCGCTACATCTTTGAAACCAAAGAAAGTGAAAGGGCAGAGCTCCAAACCAAGGACATCAGCGGGGTAGGCACTCCTAGATCGAGGCTTCATGTTGAACCCAGTCGAGGGAGCGGGCTGCAGACGGAGGCGGCCGTCGGTGAGCGGAGCAGGTGCGTGGCGGTGTGCCCTCACCGGAAGCAAGAGGCCGAGGGCCATGCGCGCGGGACATCCGTGGCTTACGGCAGACGGCTCAAAGCTGTTGGTCTCCACACCTTGCCAGACCTGTCCCTCCAGCCTCCAAAAGCTTCTAATATTTTTAAGTTTTACCCACAAATATTAACTTCCAAAGATAATCTGGGTTTCCTTTTGAGTATTTCGAGTCACTTTTTTACGATTGGAGTATGGGTAGTTACTCATATCCTTCAGCAGGCTGCGTGCCTGCAGGTGTGTAAGATGGATATTTTGCTTAGATGCAGTCAGTTAATTTCAGGAATCGAGGGGTTCTGTCCTGTAGCTTTGCTATCGGTATGACAAGAAGTCCTGTCTATCTAGAGCTTCCCCAGATTCGTTGTCTATGTCCCAAATGCCAAGACTCCAACACAAGAAAAAAGATCCCAGTGGAGGTAGAAGCTGGGGTGCAGGCTCGTTCACCCACCTTTCCTGTTAAATATTCTTCTGTGTGTTATATGACTCCGCAAAGGAGGGGACCTAAGCGGGAATTATCCCAGGATCCACATGTGGAGGAGGAGTTTATTTTCTCTATGTAAACATGTGTAAGGCGCACTCATTCAAACTGGGCTGGAGACACGGGGCACCTACTTCTAGACGGTGACAGGTGTGGGGTCAGGTGACTTCTCTAAGGCGCTGGGGTCCCTACCTCAGGAGGGCCTGGGGCGTGCGGGCCCCCGAGGCCGCAGGGCTGGCCCAGGCCTCTGCCCGCTGGAGCTCAGTCCTTCCTCAGGCCCTGCTTCTCTGTGTGCTCGCCTCCTGCGCTCCAGGGTCAAAGCGCCACTGTCTCCTCTGCTTGTTGTTTCCTCTGTGGGTCCCCACGCACCACGTGGGCAGGGACTCGGTGTCCCACTGACGTGGCCCAGTCAAAGCCCTAATCACTATTTCATCAGGTAAGAGGGAAACCTCTGAATCCAACCCAATCTAAGGGTACCCGTCTACAAACATAACCAGCATTTCTTTTTGGAATTCATCAATAATATCAAACTGCCACACACATGAGCAGTGGCTGTGCCTGAATGAACGTCCTGTAGGTAGACAGAGCCGTGAGGAGCCACGGAGCACGTGGGCTCCACCTGGACTCACAGGTGTCATTAGCGCACGCTGGGCTTGGCTCCGGAGGTGGGCAATGGCTTCTGCACAGTTCTCCAGCTCAGGCAGGATGTAAAAAACAAACAGATATGACTTGTTTCCTTAAGAAGGTGATCATATAAAAAGAATGCAGAAGTGCCCAAATTAACATAGAAACATTAATTCTGCATTAACTACTAATAATGAAATATGGGCCTAAGGAAATCCTGGGAGAAAGGTGTCAATGGGGGGCAAATACGAGCAAAGAAGCCAGCGTGTGGAACATGGACGGTGCCTCGGCTGAGCTGGAGCGCGGGGGCTGTGCCGGGAGGACGCGGAAGGTGTCAGCACAGGGCGCGGTGGAGGGGGGTGCGTCGGTAGGCATCACCTTGAGGTCAGACGGCCTGGGTTCTAGTTTCTGATCAACCAGCGGAATAATGACTTAAACTCTCTGGGAAGCATTTACGTATAAGTAAAATGAGGAGCAGGTATTACCTCTCTCATAGAGTTGGTATGAAGATTAAAAATGAGTTAACATCTGCAATCGTTTAGAGCAGCATCTGATGCTGCCGTTATTATTTTCGAATCTCCCGAGGCAGGTGGGCTTTCCTTCACAGGCAGTGCGGAGCCCCCGGAGGTTTTGGGGAGTGTCGCGGCGAGGCGGTCGCTGTCGGCCAGGGTAGGATGGATGGCCAGGGAGAGGAAGGAGGGAGCGGAGGGGCGCCTGGCCCCGCGAGGTTAGCGGGTGAGGCGGCGGAGGTGCCAGCGCAGCCGGGCCCCGCACAGCCTCTTCCCTCGGGCTTCTGCACTTGCAACAGCTCTCGCAGGGCAGGAGGGGCTGAGCAAGACAAAAGCCAGCGCGTGTCCTTCCGGGGTGCCCGCCTCCAGCGGCCAGGCGGGCGGCTCACCACCCACTGCTCCCTCCCTTCAGCGTTTTTCAGGTGCATTTCCCGGTCTCACTCTCCTCTCCTGGGCTCTCTGCTCCAAAGCCACTTCTTCAGAAGCTTTCCTGCCACCTGTCCACACGGCCACCAGCGCTCCCTCTCGCCCTCGCGCTGCTCTCTTCCTGCGCAGGATGTACCCGAGCCTGAATGCACCCCGTTTGTTCCTCAGCGAGCGTGTCTCCCTCACGGCAGGGAGCCCGTCGCTTGCGGGGCCGTCCCCACCCATGGCTCTGGGTGCTACGGTGCTGCGCCAGGGGCGCTCGGGAAGCACGCCCTGCAGACACAGGAGCCGACGCGGGGAAGGCAAGGCAGGCACAGCTGCAGGGGACCCGAGGGAGGCGGGGTTCAGGGCTCAGGGTTCCAGGAACGCCGGTCAGAGACGGGGCGGGGAGGGCCGTGGGTGGCCCCCGAGGCAGGCGGCCCCCGAGGCAGCCAGCAGGGTGGTGGGCAAGCCCAGGCAGGTGGGGGAGGCCCTGCGGGTCGTCCAGCTGAGGGCAGAGGAGCAGGCGTGGGAAGGGGACATCACGACTGGAAACGGAGATTTACAGACCAGCGCCGTGGGAACCGCGTGTAACGCGCTGACAGGCACTTCCTCCCCTGGAAGGGCTGCCGCTCTGTCCCCTGCCTGGCGGAGCGTCCACACTGGGTCTCTGTGTCAGGAGAGCAGTCCTCACCTGAGAGGTGGCTGGGTGGGCGCTGGGCCCTCTCCCTGCGTCACGGTACAGTGCTCGTTGAGCATTAACCGCACAGCACGGCGAGCGGGGTGCAGCCCTGCCAGGCTGACGCCGTCCCCACGCACGCGTCTCCAAGCCCGAGGGCAGGGGACCAGTTATCACCGGACCCAGTAAGAGCGTTAGTGACAGTAATGAGCATTTTACACTGAATGAGCACAAGCAATAAATAAAATTAATGAACAAGGGCCTGAAGAGGGCGGCGGACTTGGCCCAGTGGTTAGGGCATCCGTCTACCACATGGGAGGTCCGCGGTTCAAACCCCGGGCCTCCTTGACCTGTGTGGAGCTGGCCCGTGCGCAGTGCTGATGCGCGCAAGGAGTGCCCTGCCACGCAGGGGTGTCCCCAGCGTAGGGGAGCCCCACGCACAAGGAGTGCACCCATAAGGAGAGCCGCCCAGCGCGAAAGAAGGTGCAGCCTGCCCGGGAATGGCGCCGCACACACAGAGAGCTGACAGAACAAGATGACACAACAAAAAGAGACACAGATTCCCGTGCCACTGACAACAACAGAAGTGGACAAAGAAGATGACGCAGCAAATAGACACGGAGAACAGACAACCGGGGCCGGGGTGAGGGGGAAGGGGAGAGAAATTTTTAAAAAAAAAGGGCCTAAAGAGAAGCTGATGTTGGAGGCGTGGGGAAAGCCCTATGAAACTGAGCAAAGAAATGTCACTGATGAAAAGAGAACAGCAGAGATTACAACAGAGGGATGAAGCAAGAAGGTGACTTGGCACTTCTCGTGGATCGAGATTTCAAGAACAAGCGGCCCCTCATGTAAAACGGTGCAAAGAGCTCGAGAAAACGGCCCCTGGCGCCCAGCGGCTCAGGGACTGCTCAGAAGGGTTTTGGTGGAATAGAGGGAGTGGCTGGCAGTAACAAGCAGAGGCCAAGCCCAGTGTTTCCAACCGTTCAACGACAGGCGGGAAGGGGACACAACAGTCACTGAAGAGCTGCAGTGACCTTACAGCTGCTACTTCTGCTTCTGTTTTTAAGATAGGAGAGAATTCTTGGAGATACTATGTATACTGAAAGAAAAAGCCAGTGTAAAGGAAGAGGCCGAGAATGCAAGGGAAGGAGACATTTGATGCAGCAATATCCCAAGGATTCAGGAGAGGAGAAAAATACGAATAAGTGGGGGCAGATTTGATCGGCGTTGGGAGAGGAAGCCTACCTCTTTGAAATGGGAAGACAAGAGAAAGTGAAAATACAGGGATTTTGGGTGTGTGCTTAAATTTTGTAGTATTGCATAACATGAAAAATTTTAAAATCAATGTTATTAGAAAGATACAATAGCAATAATTTTATCTGTGCCAAAAAAGGTTGTCAGATATGAACAGAAGAGTATAAATAATAGTCTTCCTATGATGTCATTGAAAACCAGCAGAAGTTCTAATGACATTTACAAAAATCTTTTAGAAGCCCAGGGTATGCCTTTTGAGCTTCTGATTATCTTAGTATTTTTAATATTATAATTACAGCATGTCAGTGCTCTATTTGAAATGTAATTATCAAAGCTCAGAGGAAACTGATTCTTATGCATCCATAATTTCATACAACATAATTTTAGAGTTTGAGCTATTTTTATGTTATCATTTTAGTCACAGGAACATAGCTGAAACTCTAGGGACTTGTATTTTTCATTTTCAATAGGCTTTTAAAGATAATCTTTGCTTTTAAAGTGGCCTTGTCACTGAGTACACCTCTATCTAAAATAAATCAAATTGCCTCTGGTGGAATAAAATGGTACATGCTGTTTCCATAAGCACACCTTAACAACAAAACTGTATCCTCCAGAACACATGCTTTATCAAACTGTTTCAGATCATTAATTTTACCTATAAGAATTAAGGGTGTTTTAATTGTATCGATGAAGGGATGCTTTAAGGACTTCCTTCCCCTGCCTTCTTAAGAGCCTCTGAGCGGCACTCCCCGCCCACCTCCACAACAGGTGGCCCCTGGGGGCGGCTTTTGCCTTGTTCTCCATCTACCTGGGAGGCTCAGGAAGAGCTGCTTCCACCTGAATGGACAAGTGAGGAGAGGTATACGCCTGTGGCAGTGATGTTGCCATTTATTAAAACAGCTGATCCCAGAATCACGGGGAGAGACTTCCAAATATTAAGATTTTCGAGCCTCTCCTCCAGAGATGCCAATTTGGTGGGACTGCAGTGAGATTCGGATTTTATTTTATTTTTCAATTTTTTGGGTGTTTCACGTGATCAGTTGGACTAGGACAGCACTTAGCCAAAATTGATATCTGGTTTCTTTTTCATGAGGAATTGCATAGCCTGTGCCCACCCCCTTCGACATGTTATCAGCACGCTAAGCATGAGGCAACATGCGTGCCGAATCACATCATTGACCGCCCCTGCTCTTGAACTCATGCGGTTAAAAGGGGGAAAGTTTTCATTCCTTGAGCCTGGCCATGCTCTTGGGAAAGACTGAACGATGAGCAAAGAATACGAGTGATCAAGCTGATTCGTAAAGGAGTGCATGTGTGCATGTGCCTGTGTTCAGGAACAAAGTGTGGATGAAGAAAGGAGCTAATCTTCTCAGGAGCCTGAGACAGACCAGGAGATGACTCCAAACAGGCACTGGGCATGCTACGAGGGAGCTCGCTTCCCTGGACCATGGATCACCAAGTGCCAAATGCCAGAGGCAGTGGCCGGCCTGAGCACGATTCCATGGCCAGAGCCTTTTGCCTTTCCTGGGAACTCGAGCCTGTGCACAGGGTCAGATACTTTGGCCGGTTCATCTAATCCACTAAGAGCCTGCTGCGCTCGTCCTACGGCACCCCCTGAGCCAGTGCGAGCGAAGCCCCAGAACCAGAGGACAGCAGCTGCCTGGAGAGGCTTCTCCCAGGGGTCATGGGGACAGGTGGAGCAGAACCCACACCAGGTGGTGACTGGACGATGGCAGGGAGACGCAGCGGAGGGAGGGGACCTCCCCCCTGCCCCTTGGTGGGGACACCCACCTGCCCCGGGAGAGCCGATCCAGAGCAAGGCAGGAAGCGGGCGGGTCACGAGAGCCTGACTCAGGCTGTCGGCTGGTGAATGGGCGGGGTGGGCCAGCGCACCGAGGTGGCAGCGGCCACCATGAGGAAGGTCACTGGGACTTAGGGGCTCCCCCAGCATCGGCAGAACAAGATCCATCTGGATGCGTAAGTTGAGGGACACACACGGAAGAGCAACTTCATTGTTACGGCTCCTCGCAGCAGCACTGAGAGTGAGGTATCTTCCGCTCAAAATTAAAAAGAAGGAAAGCTTTCTTTCGGTTCATACAAAAGAATAAGCTACTGAAGTCAGCAAAGGAGTTGAACTGTATTTTCTCTTCATAACATCATGTTAGCTTGAGGTCAGATCTGCCAGCCAGGGGTGAAGTAGGATAGTAAGTTCCGTAAGCATCTGGTTTTCAAAGAATGTCTATTCCAGAGCCAAGATCAGCATTGCTGTCAAAGGGGAACATGGGGCTAACTTCCACCTCCTCTCTGGGCCCCCGTGGGCCCTTATCAGAATGAAGTGATATTGAATAAATCGAATCTTTTGGACCATCCACAAGACCAGATTCTTGAGGGTAGAGTCACCGGAGCACAGGAGCCCTGCCCTGGAGGGAGGGAGCCCTGCCCGGCTCCATTTACGTCACTGATTTCACACTGCCAAGAGTTTAACGACCACCCCACAAAATTCCTGGACGTTCAGCTCTTGGCCTCCGCACGCAGCTGCACTGTCCTCACCCACAGATGCCCTGGCCTGGCAGGTGGTAAATATTTCCAGAGTTTCAGATGAGGGAGTTTTAAGACGAGGTTCATGAGAACATTGGTTTTTCCATTGTTTTCCCGCAGGGCAAGCTACTTTTGATGGAAACAATTTTACTTTCCCAGGCCAATACCATTCCTTTTTACAGCCTGTGAGAAAAGAGAAAATAGAGGTTTAGGGATATTGTGTCCCAGGTATTCCATCACAAGATTCAGGGAAATTCCAAACACGGTCAGTTTCTTCGGCTGCTTTGGTGGCCAATGTGAGCTTGCCAGGAGTCCAGAGATCGTCCTAGACACAGAAACAAGTGATCTCAAGGGAGTCCTTAACTAACAGTTTTCTAACATAGTGAAATCCAAGAGAGAAGTGGCTTTTTCTTACTAAGAGGACATAAGAAGAAACATTCTGAGTGAATCAAATATGCTTGGACTTGTTTAATTTCATATTTGCTACCAACTGCCTCTTACAAATAACCAAAAATCAGGAGCTCAGGTTCAAAGGAACCTTAGAGTTCTTGTCCAACTAATTTCCCAGCCCTGGTTTCTGTCCACTCCAGGGTGAAGAGAAAACAAAAGCACAGCAGGTGTTATAGGAATCTAATTAAATAGAGCCTCTCAGTCCCTGCCTTCTGAAGAGGATCCACAGGTCTCAGTGGGGTTCTGCAGGAGCGGAGATGAGAACGTAAGAAGTCAAAGAAAAAGGGAACCAATCTCCGCGAAGAAGGTCACTGATAACTATTAGGGCAACACACAGGTCCGGAAGTGGGGAGCATGGTGACAGGGCCAGGTGCTGTTTTAGGAAACTCAGAGAAACAAGATGGGGGTGGGGCAGTGCCCCAAAGAGGAGCCCTTCAGACGGTCTTTAGTGAGTTTTACGGGACGTAGTACTCCTCTCTGCCGCTTATTTTAAGACACCCTGGGTTGGACAGTGTCCCCCAAAACCCACGTCCCCTGGACACCAGGAGGGAGGAGACGTGGACGTCGGTGCGGCCAGAAGCGTGAGAGGCGAGGACGCATCTTCCCTGGAGCCTCCAAAGAGGGCACGGTGCCAGAGCCTCCGGGGAAAAGGGAATTCTGACAGGGAAGTCTCCCCGCTGTGGGCACTTTGTTAGGGCAACTCCAGGAAAAGAATGCACCCCCTTAATTATTTTTCAAGGCTGGGAGTGAGGTGGATGTCCACATTAGGTGCATCACCTACCACCTTATCTGGGACACGCCTAAATGCTGCCCCGTTTTATTCTGTTTGCACAAAGAAGAAGGACTGAGAAGTATTAGTCCATGGAAAGAGAAGAGGGAACCTCCAGAAAGGTGAGATGTAAAGTATTTGATGTCAGCTATTTCTATGATTTTATGTCATTAAAAAACATTGTTACAATGTTTAACATTGTAACATAACATAAACATTGTTACAAAGTTTTCCATCATCTCATTCTAAATACAAAGGAAGGCTTTCCATGAGGCTTCAGAAGCACAGTACTTTGGCAGTCCTACTTACAGGCATACGTTTGATATATAGTTACAAAGTAAAATACACAAGCTTCCCTTTCTTACCTGAACAGCAGTGATACTTTCCAGTTCAGTAAAAAAATAAAATAAAGTTGCTCATCTTTTGTTATTCTGCCTTGATATATTTCATTTAACCTTTTCCTGCTTGTTAGTTTTAGAGTATATTAGGGTATTTATTGACTTGGAATTCTGGCAGTCATTTCAAAAGGGGAACCCAGCCAAGTTTCCTCACATATTAAAATTTATAGCCTTGAATATGTTATGTCTACAAATCATATAGTCACTGGCCTCTTGGATCCAGCTCTTCTTTGTGATTTGTACGGTCTTGTGCAACGATTTTTCAGGAAAATGATGAAAAAATATTTTAAGTGTTTCTAAAACATGATGTTTCAGTTCACAGACATTTAAAAATGTAAACAGCTTTTCAGGGCCAGAGAACTCGTCTTAGATCAAACAGGTCGTCTTATTTCAAGTCCCCCGTATAAATGAACACGTCGCGCGTGCGTCCCTGCCGCAGCCCACGCTGCTTCCAGGGCCTCTCCCGGAAGGCCACGTCCTCAGCCGTGCGCAGGGACAAGATCAGCTCCAGGTCTCCTCCTGTCTTCTCCCCGCCTTGCCCTTACGCTCCGCACTCGGGGGCATTTTACCTAAACGTCCACCCTGAAAACCACAAAGCGCAGGCAGCGGCCAGGAGCCCGCCTTCCTCTGCCTTGCGGGGACCTGCGGGGCACGGGGGCAGCTGGGTTGTTCTGGGGGCAATTCCAGGGGAGGCATCAGGTCATTTCCTTCCATTGTCCCTCAAAGAGAACCGCGCACTCGTCGCCAGTTCCTCCCGTAACTGTCAGGTTGTTGTGGCAGGACCGAGCGAGGAGTGCGCTGGTGGGTTGGATAGCTAAAGTGTTAGTGTGTCAGGAGGGAACGACGAGCCATTTGGAAACCTAATAATAAAACTGAAAATGCAAAACTTTGAGCAGGAAAACAAATCAACTCTGGGGGCTATTTTCAGAATTTCCTCTTAGAACAGTTGGGAAAAATTATTCCCTTGGGAAATCTGGACTCTTATGTCGCAAGAAAAAAATAAAAGCTTTAGGTGTGGACATTATGCGAGTTTATCATCAGAGCGGGTTTAGTGTTAGCCCTCCAGAGGAATATTTTTCAAAATGGTCTTTTTTTTCTAATTAAACAATGAAGAGTTCTGTCTTGGATAAGGGTGGCCTCTTGCCGTGGCACCCATTTCTGTTTCGGGTGGGTCGTGGCCACTGCTGTTGTAGAGCTGGAATCACCTTGAATTTACAGGACCTCTGAGGCGGCTTGCGGCCGTTTTCTTCTCCTTCCAGCTTTTACTAAAACAGTATCGCCGGAGCCTCTGCCCTGCTGGGCCTTTCAGCGCCGCTCTCTGCGCTGTCCTTCTTCTTCCTGCTTCTAAACAGCAGGCTGCTGCTGCGGAAACGGGAGCCCCGAGCCACGCCCGCGGCACGGAGGACACGTCCCCTAGGACGCGAGGTCCCCTCCCCTGGGGGCTGCTCCAGAACCCCCCTCCTGGCCGGGCACCGGGACGCCCTCTGAAAGGGGCCCGGGGTTTGCTGGCCCCGCTGTGGCCAGGGCGGTTTCGAGTTCTTGGTAACGTACATTGCTGCTTTAGTGTCAACGCGAGGAGCGCGGGTGCCAGCCTCGGCAGAACCTCCCCACGCGCTGCCCCTAACGCGGCGGCGTGCGGACGGGAGCTCAGCGGCCCCTGGACGCCGGTCTCCTCTGGGCTTCAGCTCTGTTCTCTGCACGCACCAGATGATTTCTCACTCCGCAGTTGAGCTCTTGGGAGGAGCCGCGGGTGGCAGACGTGTGACATTCCCGGGCAGTGCTGCCGCCGAGGGGCCTGGCCATGGACGCGGGTCAGCGCGCCGCCGCGCAGCAGCCTCTGCGTCTCCCTCCTCTGGACTCAATCGGGCTGCGCAGTAAGGCTGGGCGGTGAGAGCGCTGTGCAAGGCCCGGGAATATCCCGTCTGTGATGTTTTGGGGTGTCCTTTGGACTAAGCAGATACCTTGTCTGAGCTTGACAAAGGAGCCGCCGCTCGTGCAACTCCCCGGGAAGGCGCACCTGCCATCAGAACCCCTGCCAGGCAGGCTGCCCAGCCGGGGCAGCGCTCACCGCGTGCGGGGCCTTCAGCTGTGGTCGTTTTCTACTGCAATGGGAGGCACCGAAGCAAACTGAACCCAAAATTGCAGCGGCTCCAGCACTCAGATGCCTGTGTTTTGCTCGTAATGGCGCTGGGAAGCCGGCACATAGGCTGGCAGAGCAGCCCTCCTGCAGCAAGCCGTCGAGGCCCAGCTGGACGTCGGCGCTTTCCCCTCGCACACAGCTTCCACGGCCACCCTGGAGCATCTCCACGTCCTCCCGTGAGCAGTGAGGAGAGCACGGAGGGGCACCCGTGGACACTGTGCGGGGCATATGGGCTAACTGCAGGACCCCGCGGGGTGCTGAAGCTGGCTGGGCGATCACACCACACAAAGGACTGGTGACTCAGCTCCTGGCCCAGCCGTCCCTCCTCCACGGTCACCCATCTGCACGCCTTCTCCTCGCACACAGGACACACTTGACGCTCCCCCAGCGTCTGCTGCTGCATTGGGCTCAAAGCCTGGGACCTCTCCGCGGCGTGAGCAGCCCATGATTTAAGGAGAAGTCAGTGTGCCTCAGCATATCCAGGGACTCGGGGGAGGAGGAGCAGGACAGCAAACAATTCCCGCTAGGAAAGGGGAGAGCACGGTGGCCAGACGGAGCCCGTCGTCAGTCAGAAATGGACCATCACCACCGCCTTTACCTCTGGAGAGACGTGAGGGGTTGCTGAGGCACAGGAGAGGCCAGCCTGGGGGGGCGAGTGCTCGGCCGTCTCACCCACAGCAGACAGCGAGGAGACCTGGAGAGCTGGAGCCAGGGAAACACAGAGGCCGGGGGCGAGGGCGGGGAGACCGTGGCTGCGGGCAGGAGCAGGACTCAGGATGGGCGTTATTGCGTGCGAGGTCACTGCGGGGAGGGAGGTACATTTTTAAAGGACCATGTTCTCCAGGGCAGCAGGAGATCAAGAGACCAGCAGGCAGGCTGTGGTGACAGTCCTAAGTACTGGCCACTGGTGGCTTGGATTCGGTGGTCGCAGTGACAATAAGACATGGCTGGACTTAGGGTGTATTTGAGGGTAAGGCTGACTCTATACCTTGCTTTATATTTCTTTATTTTTCTTTTAAATGTTACATTCTAAAAATATGAGGTCTCCATATACCCCCCACCCCACTACCCCACTCCTCCCACATCAACCACCTCTCCCATTATCATGGCACATCCACTGCACCTGATGAATACATTTTGGAGCACTGCTGCACCACATGGATTATAGTTTACATTGTAGTTTACACTCCCCCAGTCCATTCAGTGGGTTATGGCAGGATATATAATGTCCTGCATCTGTCCCTGCAGCACCACCCAGGACAACTCCAAATCCTGAAAATGTACCCACATCATATCTCTTCTTCCCTCTCCCTACCATCAGCAGCTACCATGGCCACTTTCTCCACATCAATATTATAATTTCTTCCCTTACTAATCACAATAGTTCCCCAGCAGAGCACCAGTAAGTCCACTCTAATCTATAGTCTATTCCTCCATCCTGTGAACCCTGGGATGGTTAAGTCCAGTCCCCCTCTACATCAAGAGGGGACTTAGATGCCACATGGATGATGGATGCAATTCTCCTGCTTGTAGTTATAGACACTCTTGGCTCCCTGGTGTGGTGGTTGATCTTCTTCACCTCCCTGTTAGCTGGCCAGGGTAAGTCCAATAAACCAGAGGGCAGGAGTTGCAAGTCTGCTGAGGCTCAGGGCCTGGCTATCACATGGACAGTCCAGAGATTCAGGTCTCCTGAGTATACACCAACCCAAACACCAACCACAGATCTGGTAAAAGTAACAGAAGAGGCATGTGTAGAAAGGTCATATCTGAGTCCAACTCCATCACACTCAGGAACACAAATTCCAAAGTAGGGCCAACTGACAGGGCCCTGAACTCCAGAGCCATCTGCCATGACCATAAAACTGTGGGTCTCCGTAGCACTCAGGAGAACCAGTACCTGAGTTTCTATCTACTTTGGCTGTCTCTGGTACCCTGCTGTGGCATGTGTAAGGATTACCCCTCTGATGACCACCTGAATCTTTTTTGGAGACTCATAGCCATATAAACTCATTTGTCCTTTCCATGTCCCCCTTTTATTGAAGGTCAAAAGCAATTTTTAACACCTGATATTGCATGTAGACTGAGATATTCTGCTGGTCTGAGTTGACCCTTTTATTCAAGGTCTTTTTCTAGTTACATCGTAAGCTGGTGCTCAGTAATAATCCCTTGGTGCCAGGGAGGTTCATCCCTGGGAGTCATGTCCCACGCTGGGGGGAAGGTAATGCATTTACATGCTGATTTTGGCTTATAGTAGCCACATTTGAACAACATGGAGGCTCTCAGGAGGTAACTCTTAGGCACCCTACAGCTCCAGGCCTAGTTCATATTTCAGGCACACAGGCTCATAATCAAAGCCATCAATATCAAGGGCTCATTGTTGGACCACCCATCTTTATTGGTCTTTGCCATTGCACTTGGGGGACTGTTGCTGTTCCATTGGGGAATGCTACCCTAGCTAGGAACTCAGCACTCTCTCAGTTATCATTTTTAACTGAAACCACTATGAACATATTCAAACATTTTTATGTTTGCCCAACCATTTTGCCTACTATATATAACACCCCACACCAGTGTTCCTCCCTGCCATAGTTGAACCTCTCTGTAGTCCAAAACTTCTTTAAAAAGGAAGTCTAATATGGGAAGTGGACTTGGCCCAGTGGATAGAGTGTCTGTCTACCACTTGGGAGGTCCACAGTTCAAACTCCCAGCCTCCTTGATCTATGTGGAGCTGGCCCATGCGCAGTGCTGATGCGCACAAGGAGTGCCATGCCATGCAGGGGTGTCCCCCTCGTAGGGGAGCCTCACGCGCAAGGAGTGCGCCTCGTAAGGAGAGCCACCCAGCATGAAAGAAAGTTCAGCCTGCCCAGGAATGGCACTGCACACACTGAGAGCTGATGCAGCAAGATGACGCAACAAAAAGAGACACAGATTCCCATGCCACTGACAACAACAGAAGTGGACAAAAGAAGAGCACGCATCAAATGGACACAGAGAACAGACAACTGGGGCGGGGGGTGGGGGAGAGGAGAGAAATATAAATAAATAAATAAATAAATCTTTAAAAAAAAAAAGGAAAGCCTAATATATTGCCAGGTTCCATTAATAGTAAAATGGAATATAGTGATGGGTTTAAAGGTTAGATATAGAAAACATAGTAATTTAGAAAAATTAAATAAAGGAAAAATAAAGTGGGGTATCAAAAAATGAAAAAATGAAAAAGCTTTGTTTTTGACCTTCTACCTTTCATCACTGTTATATATACCTTTCTTAACCCATTCTCTGAAGGATTTGGGTACAAATAAATCACATTTAAACAATACCCTCAAATGTCAAAGGTGTCTTGTCTACACCCATTCACAAAATACTCCTTCAGTTTGTAATTTCTGGGCAACCCCAGGAGTGCCCCATGCAGGCTCACAGATCACCCATCTGACCAAGTGTTCTCATGCCCGCCCAGGTGTTCTCACACCCAACCAGGTGTTCTCATCTCTGCCAGGTGTTCTCACACCCAACCAGGTGTTCTCAGGCCCGACCAGGTGTTCTCATGCCCGACCAGGTGATCTCACACCCACCCAGGTGTTCTCATGCCTGCCAGGTGTTCTCACACCCACCCAGGTGTTCTCAGGCCCGACCAGGTGTTCTCATGCCCAACCAGGTGATCTCACACCCACCCAGGTGTTCTCATGCCTGCCAGGTGTTCTCACGCCTGCCCAGGGGTTCTCACGCCCCTGGGCAGCAGCATCTCCAGGCGGGAATCTTCTGGCTCCTGCGGCATCCTCTGGGGCAAGATCCTGAATTTCGCAGAGGACACGCCATCAGGGGTTTCTGCTCCACTGTGGGGACACGTGATTTTTAATTTGGCTGTCCTTTGTGAAAGCTCCGGGATCTTCCAGGCCATCCGAGCTCCGTTGGCGCCTGGCCAGTGGCCTCGCCGGCTCCCCCCGGCCTCCTCCGCCCGCGGGAGCTGGGCAGGCTCAGGGGCCTCCTGGCAGCTCCGGCCTCGCCCTGCCTGGCCCACATGCTCCTGGAGAACCCGTGTCTGGGATCAGCAGTCTCTCGAGCAAACGACTTCTTGTGAGGGAGTCTCTGGGTGCATTTCACCAGACGGGCTCCAACCAGCCTACGTCCTGGCTCACTCTGGAGAAGGACGACTGTCCCAGGTTAAATGAGTGGTCAGAACAGCTCGCAGGTTACGTAGGTTTCATCTAACTAACGCAAGCCTGTGACCGCTGGAAGCACCCGCCCGAGGTGCTGGGCTGGAGGCCGTGGGAGGAGGTGCTCAGGCCACCGAGGCGGCGCTCCCGCTGCTGAGGGACCCGGGACCCAGCAGCAGCGCCGGCTGCACACTTAGGACACGGGCCATCCTGAGAACGGGAGACGTGCAAGCAGTTGTCCAGAGAAGGGCTCCGGCAGACTCCAGAGTATGTGCGAGGCGAGGGGCAGTGACAGATCCGTGGGAAAAGTGGGGGCCGCAGGCTGGAGGGCTGGGCCTGTCCTGCCCACGACGCAGGCCTCAGAGCCGCAGCCCTTCCCAGCTCCTGCCTTTGGAGGCTGGACTGGGGGGGGGGGGACCCCCAGAAGGAGACGGGCCCCCAGGAGGAGATGTGGTGGGTGCTGCACGCTCAGGCCCACCCCCAGGAAGGGTCCCAGTGCTGGGGGTGCCGGCAGCCCAGAGGCTTCACCTACAGAGGAGCCCCTTGCCCAAGGTCGCAGACCCTGGAGGCAGAGGTACAGGCCAGCCGCTCGGCCCCTCGTGGGGCGACTCCAGTGGGGGTGTCAGCAACAGACACCCACGGGGCCGCCATGGCTGCTGGGGGGCCTCTGGCTCAGCACCCTGGGAACAGCCGGCAGCTCCCTTTCCTCCCCTTCCCTTCTCCCCTCCCCTCCCTTCTCCCCTTCCCTTCCATCTCTTCTCTTCCATGGATGTAATTCCTAGAGCACTCACTCATATGTGCCCTAATCTTCATTTCGGAGCTCACTTCCAGAAACCCAGCGTGACATGTAGTTAATCAAAAGGCCTTGGAAAAGCCAGACCTAATCCAATTTAATGCCAACTGGCTCAAAGGAAAGGGGAGCACAGCTGACCTCGTGTAATTTTAAACTTGGAATAGTCTGTCCTGGGCTCTTTTTCTGTGTCTTAATTCACAGCCCTTTTCAGTGTTAAAACAGTAAACAAAACCATGCAAATAAAGCAGCTCCAAGAAAACTCGCTCTCTTTCCTCCCAAAATACATTTCTTCAATGCAGGTGTTAGCAAAAGTAAATATAGGTTCGTTTTTATTTCTTTGCAAACATTTTAGGTATAAGTCTCCCTAGAGAAAGTACAATGGTTTACTAAAATTCATTACAGAGCTGTGTATTTTATTATACAACGTTATCTATTTTATTTCAAGATCCCTTCTGACAGGCACTGCAAACCCAGCTGATTGGCAGCCCCGGCTCAGCATCGCCCTGCCCCGGCAGCTCGAGTGTCGGGAGGCCCCTGCAGCCGCCAGCCTTGCACCTGCCACACAGCACATACGTCCACTCTCACTTCGGTCTCCAAGTGGGACCTGAGATCACCTTCCGAGAGGAAGTGACTCTTTTCTTCTCAGGAATAGAACAGTTTGGCAGTAAATGCTTGCTTCTTTCTAAGAGCTCAATTTGCCTAGAGGACCCAAATAGAACTTGCTATCCCACTGTACAATGTCCTTATTTTGCACAAAAATGTGTTCTGCTGTCCCTCAGTTTGGGATTTAAAAAAAAAAAGGTTTTATTTTGCAAATGCACAGGTGAACTGATTCTGGAGGCCTGACAAAGCCTGGTTTAGGCTGAGTGTGGAAGACAGAGAGTTTGAAAAAACATTTACCCATTACCTTGAAGTGTTGAGATTTCAACAAAGGGTTACTTGAGAAAATACCTGTTTGTCTTTGGTCTTGGTACTTTTGGGAATTAGTATCTGGAGCTCTCCAAGGGTCCTTCCCCTGCCACACCTTTTTAGAGTCACATGACTCTATCAAGGTCTCAGAAGGCAGCAGGAGGGGAGGGAGGGGGGCCTGCCCGTCCCCCCCCGTCAATCAAATGCCTGCGCAGAGCACAGGGGGAGGTTCGAGGCTGAGGAAGGGCTTCCGGCCATGCGGAGAAACAGGAGCTGGGGAGCAGAGCCTGTGCTGAGACCGTGGACCTCCTGACCTTAGAAACACGGCCGGGCCGGCGGCCAGGGGCCAGGGGCCGCGGGCGTCAGGAAAGCCGGGCCTCGCCTCTGGGCCCGGAGCCGGCTGCGTGGGCACCTCGAGACGCCGTGGCTGCGTGGGTTTGCTTAGGGTCCCCCAACAAGCCGGAGATGCAGGAGAGAACCAAGACTGGCTTGGAGCAAGGGGAGCGGATGAGTGGACACTCAGGAGCAGGAGGGCGCCTTCTCGGGAGCGGCAGCGCCGCCCTCCCCTGCGTTACAGCCTAGGGGTTCTCACCTGAGATGTGCAGTGTGCAGCATGGCAACGGCTTGTCTGGTCTGGCTTTATTTATTTTTTTCTTTTTGAGGTACCGGGGCCGGGCATCGAGCCCGAGACCTCGTATGTAGGAAGGTGGCGCTCAACCATTGAGCCACATGGGCTCCCCTGAGCTGCCCTTCCAGTTGCTTGCTTGCTGTTTTCTGTTTATCTGCTTTGTTTTTAGGGGTCACTAGGGACCTAACCCGAGACGTCCCGTATGGGAAGCAGGCACTCAGCTCCTTGAGCCACATCCGCTCTACTTAATTTATTCTTGTTTTTTTTTGAAAATACTTTTTTAAAAGCTTTATTTTATTTTTCATTTATTCTCCACCCACACCCACCCACACTCGGCACGTGCGTTCACTGCCTGCTCTCTGGCCCCATGTGCTGGCGTTCTTCCGTGTCTGCTTCTCTTCTCATCTTCTCTTTAGGAGGCACTGGGAACCGGTCCTGGGGCCTCCGATGTTAGAGAGGCCCTCTATTGCTTAGCCACCTCAGCTCCCTGGTTCGTTGTGTCTCTCATTGTCTTTCCTGTGTCTCTTTCATTGCGTCAGCTTGCTGAGTCAGCTCCCAGCACGAGCAGCTCTCCACAGCAGGGCAGGCCTTCACCAGGAGGCCCCAGGAACCAGATGTGGACCCCCACATAGCAGACAGGAGCCCAGCTGCTCGAGCCACATCTGCTTCCCTTAACTGATTCTTTAAGCTAGCTTCAGCTTTATTCTGCATTTCCTTATTGGCAGGAGAACATTCTGCGTTTTGACTAAAAATGCATGAACTTGGCTTAAGGGGGACCTGTATTATTAGCACAAATTTCTAGTGTAGGAAACTTATGTAGAGAAAGTAAGTTATCATAATAAGCATAAACATATTCATTTATCTAAAAGAAAAACTCCAAAAAATTAAACACATTCCACTGATTTTAATCTACCCAAAACTGAAATTACTAGTCCACTCTTAGTTCGCAGATCAATGTAAGACGGTGCTCAGCTCATGTCTGTTCCCATCGCCTTTCTTTCATTCACTGGTACCCCTTTTTCTTTCGTTAGTGTTTAAGGAGTAATCACAGAAATTGTTAAAACCACAATTTAAACGTTTAAAAGAGAATTGGTGGTTTTTCTTGGCAATAAAACTTCAAGTCTCCCTGTATTTAACAGTAAAAATAACTCGGTAAGCTTGTCTATGTGTTAATTTGGGAATAGTGTTACTTGAAAGCCAATAATCAGTGATTGCAGGAACAGAAGCACAAGGCTGAAAGTGGAAAGACCTTCCCGTAATTGCTCATCTGTAAATTGGTTCTCTCTGTCCAACAGTTTATGGTTCTTCCCTAATCTGAAATGGTTAATTTCTCCTGAGGCCCCTGAATGAAATGAGTTGTTAATTCAGTTAACTGGTAATTATAAACTACTCAGCTTTACTCCTCATCCGCTTTTACTGAATCATTGCTGTGTGTAGGTCATCGCTACATTTCTCATTCCTGTCCATAAGTGCTTTTCTTTCTAATGAAAGGAGCCAGTAGAACGGAGTGGCTGAGAAAGGCGTCTTGACCTTCAGGCTTCTCTTCATCGGCTGGTCCAATCTTTCCGTGTTGTGAAAAGTAGATGCGTGTATTTCTGTGATTGCATGAGATCAGCCACAGCTTGGCATCATGTCCATCACCTGGGAAATCACGATAGCTGTCACTTTTTGGGGCTCTTATCACATGCCATGTGCTATACCAAGCACCTTTCACGTGTTCTCTCAGCCTCTCAAATACAAACGAGGAAGGTGTTCTTACATTGCCCGTCTTCAAAGCCCGGTGCCTGGGTTCTGGTTGATTGAGTAGTTCCTTCCAGGGCACAGAACACTGATGCAAGAATATTGCAGTATTGCTGTTAACTATAGTCTGTAGGTCACATTAATCATATTTTTCCTGTGCTTCTCCACTTTCTTACCACCTTGCAATGGTGAATACATCTGTTCTAGTTCACAGAAGGACATTCTTGCATTTGGACTTTAACCACAATTCTCATCCTTCTGTGGGTTCACTATGTTATTCAGTCCCTAGACTATTCTTTAGCCTCTTTCTGTTGACATTTACATTCCTAGACTACCCATCCACAATCCCATTTATAAACCAGCTGTGTTAGTTCCTACTCATTATACTGTGTTACCATCAACTCTTATCCATTTCCGCACTTTTATAGTCAGGTTACTTATACCTTTTACATACATTAAGCATCAGTACCCCCTTTCAGCACTCCTCTTAGCTCCAAATAACCTATATTCTAGATTTTAACTTCATGCATTTATTCTTCATATTTAGTTCATATTAGCGAGACCAAATAATACTTGTCCTTTTGTGTCTGGCTTATTTCATTCAGCATAATGTCTTCAAGTTTCATCCATGTTATCATACATGTCCCAATTTCATTTCTTCTTACTGGAGTATTGTGTTCTACCATATGTGTATACCACATTTTGTTTATCCATTCATCAGTTGATGGACACTTGGGTTGTTTCCATCTTTTGGCAAATGTGAATAATGCTGCTATGAACATTGGTGGGCAAATATCTGTCCACACCACAGTTTTCAGTTCTTCTGGATATATTCCTAGTAGAGGAATTGCTGGATCATGTGGCAGTTCTGTATTTACCTTCCTGAGGACCTGCCAAACTGTCTTCACAGAGCCTGCACCAATTTACATTCTCACCAGCAGCAAAGGAGTTTTCCTATTTCTCCACATCCTCTCCAGCACTGATTTTTTTTTTAATAATGTCCATTTGTGCAGTGTGAAATGATATCTCATTGTTGTTTTGATTTGCATTTCCCTAATAGCTAGTGATATTGAACATTTTTTCAGGTGCTTTTTGGCCATTGGTATTTTCTCTTTGTGGAAATGTCCATTTAAGTCTTTTGCCCATTTTAAAATTGGATTTCTTGTTCTTTTATTGTTGAGTTGTATAATCTCTTCATATAGAATGGAAATCAAACCCTTATTGGATGTGTGCTTCCAGATACTTTCTCCATTGAGAGGTTTGCCTTTTCACCTTCTTGATGAAGTCCTTTGAATCACAAAGGTATTTAAGGTTGAGGAGGTCCCATTTATCCACATTTTCTTTTGTTGTTTGTGCTTTAGGTGTGAGGCTTAAGAATCCACCACCTACCACAAGATCTTGAGGATGTTTTCCTGTATTTTCTTCTAGCAGTTTTATGGCTCAAGCTTTTATATTTATGTCTTTGATCCATTTGCGTTGATTTTTTGTATACGGTGTGAGATAGGGGTCCTCTTTCTTTCCTTTGGATGTGGATATCCAGTTCTCCCAACTCCACTTGTTGAATAGACTCTTCCTCCCCAGGTGAATGAGTTTAACACCCTTGTCAAAAATCCCTTGACCATAAATGTGAGGGTCTGTTTCTGAACCATTAATTAGGTTCCATTGGTCTATACGTCTATCTCAATGCCAGTAACATGCTGTTTTTATCACTGTAGCTAGGTAATATGATTTAAAGTTCATAAGCAAGAGTCTCCAACTTCACTTATCCTTTTAAAGATGTTTTTGGCTATTTCTGCATCAATCAATAGGACTACATGAAGGACCTTACCCTTAAATTGTGTTTTACGTTTGTTTTTAAAATGCTGGTAGAATTTTAATTGGGATTGCATTGAATTTGTATATCAGTTTGGGTACAATTGAAATCTTAATGATATTTAGTCTTCCAATCCATGATCATTCATGGAATGTCCTTCCATTTATTTAGGTCTTTTAAAAATTTCTTCTAGCAACTCATTGTAGTTTTCTGAATACAAGTGCTTTACATCCTTGGTTAACTTCATTCCAAAATATTGATTCTTTTAGTCACTATGGTAAATGGAATTTTTTTCCTGACTTCCTCCTGAGATTGTGCATTACTAGTGTATACAAGCACTACTGATTTTTGTGCCACACTGCCAAAATTATTTATTAGCTCTAGCAAGTTTGTTGTAGATTTTTGGGAACTATCTAGGTATAAGATCATATCATCTGCAAATAGGAACAGTTTTACTTCTTCCTTTCCGATTTAGGTGCCTTTTTTCCTTCCCTGATTATTCTAGCTTGAACCTCTAGCACTATATTGAACAATAGTGGTAACAATGGGCATCCTTGGCCTGTTCCTGATCTCAGTGGAAACACTTTTAGACTTTCACCATTGAGCCAACATTAGCTGTGGGTCTTTAATATGTGGCCTTTATCATGTTGAGAAACTTTCCTTTGATTTCTATCTTTTGTAGTATTTTTATCAAAAAAGGATGCTATATTCTGTCAAATGCTTTTTCTGCATCAATCCATAGGATTATGTGATTTTTCTTCTTTGCTTTATTAGTGTGGTGTATTATGCTGACTGATTTTCTTGTGTTGGACCACCCTTGCATGCCTGGGATAAAACCCACTTGATCATGATGATTAATTTTTTAAATGTGTTTTTGAGTTTGATTAGCAAGTACTTTGTTGAGGGCTTTTGCATCTGTATTCATTAGGGACATGGGTCTGTAATTTTCTTTTATCTGACTTTAGTATTAGGGTGATACTAACTTCAGCAAATGGGCTTGGGAGTAGTCCTTTTTGTTCAATTTTTTAGAAGAGTTTGAGTAAGACTGGTATTAAATCTTCTTTGACTGCTTGATAGAACTCACCTGTGAAACCATCTGGTCTGCCCTTTTCATTTTGGGAAATTGCTTGATGACTGCTTCAATCTCTTGTGATTGGTTTGTTGAGGTTTTTGATTTCTTCTAGGGTCAATATAGGTTGTTTGTATGTTCCCAGGAATTTTTCCATTTTGTCCACATTGTCTAGTTTGTTGGCATATAGCTGTTCATAATATCCTCTTATGATCTCTTTTATTTCTATGATATCAGTAGTAATGTCCCTCTTTTCATTTTTTATTTATTTGAATCTTTTTTTGTCAGTCTAGCTAAGGGTTTGTCAATTTTGTTAAACTCCTCTTTATTTTTGTTGTTGCTCTTGCTGTTCTCAATTTCATTTATTTCTGCTCTGATCTTTATTTCATTCCTTCTACTTGCTGTGGGAATAGTTTGTTCTTTTCTTAGTTCCTCCAGCTGTGTAGTTACATCATTGATTTGAGCTCTTTTTTCTATTTTAATGTTACATTAATGTTAGTTAATGTTACATTGAGAGCTATAAATTGCCCTCTCAGTCCTGCCTTCACTACATCCCATGGGTTCTGATATGTGGTTTTCTTGTTTTCATCTCGAGATATTTATTAATGTCTCTTGCAGTTTCTTCTTTGAATTGCACTGATTATTTAAGAATGAGTTGTTTAATCTCCATGAATTTGTGAATTTTCCCTTTTTCTGCCTGGTGTCGATTTCCAAGTTTATTTCCTTATGATCAAAGAAAGTGCTTTGTATAATTGTGATCTTGTTGAATTTATTGAGATCTGCTTTGTGACTCAACATATGGTCTATACTGGA
Source organism: Dasypus novemcinctus (assembly GCF_030445035.2). Classification (NCBI taxonomy): domain Eukaryota; kingdom Metazoa; phylum Chordata; class Mammalia; order Cingulata; family Dasypodidae; genus Dasypus; species Dasypus novemcinctus. The sequence goes on along the minus strand of NC_080687.1, from coordinate 2,187,437 downwards.
GAAAGATCCATGAGCACTTGAGAAGAATGTATCCCTGCTGTTTTGGGGTACAATGTTCTGTATGTATCTATTAGGTTTAGTCCATTTATCGTTTTATTCAAGCATTCTTTTTTTTATTAATCCTCTGCCCAGATATTCTATCCAAATCTGAGAGTGGTGTATTGAAGTCTCCCACTGTTATTGTAGAGACGCCTGTTTCTCCCTTCAGTTTTGCAAGTGTTTGCCTCATGTAATTTGGGGTATCCTGGTTAGGTGCATACACATTGATGAACGTTATTTCTTCCTTGTGAATTGCCCCTTTTATTAATATATAATGTCCTTCCTTGTCTCTAATGAAAGTTTTGCTTTTAAAGTCTATTTCATCTGATATAAGTGTGGCTAGACAAGCTTTTTTTTTTTATTACTGCAGGTGTGGAATATCTTTTTCCAGCCTTTTACTTTAGTGCCTACCGTTTTTAAAGCTGCATTTTTGTGATTTGGCACTTACCAGCTACTACAGCCCTTTAGCTGATTTCTGGAGTGGTGAGGATGATAGCTCTGCCTGTTTTCACAGTTGGTCAGAGATTCTGCGGTGGAACAGCGCCCTGCACACCTCACACCGCCGTGCAGCACCTACGCTGCCCTCCTGAGTTCACTCGTCTTTTATTCTGTTCCATCTAATCTGCCATTAATCCCCTTTTAAGAAAATCTTGGATATTGTAGTTTTCATTTCTAGAAGTTCTATTTGTAACTTTTTAACTTCTTCCATGTGTCTACTTAACAAGTTCAATCTTTCCCATAGTTTTTCCAGCATGTGGAACACATTTACTGTGTGTTTTCATGACTTCATCTACTAAGTCTTTCACGTGTGTCATTTTAAAAGTCGCTGCTTTTCCTTTCAGAGCGGGCTTAGTTTCACACTTATTGAATGTTTCTCCCTGGATGCCAGTCCTGGAGAATTTTACCTTGTTGCAAGGATAGTTTTTTATCATTGAACTTTGTTCTGGGATATGGTTAAGCTACTAAGAAACAGTGGGAGCCCTTTTTGGTCTTGTTTGTAGTCTTTTTTTTAAAAAATGCAGCATCAGAATTGAATTTAGTCCAGGTTTAACTTGCATCACTACTCTTCTTAGTGATCTAACCCAGGGACCCTTGGGCTATGACTGTTGGGAGCAGGTGCTGTTCCCAACCCTGTGCGGGGCTCAGCCTCTTCTCCTTTCAAGAAGCTCCTCCTCCATCTCTGGGCACTTTCCTCACAAGCAAGTGCTGACCAGTCCTCAGCAGAATACTGGAGGGGTTTCCTCCCCTTTGGTAAGCTCCCTTGCAAATTCATTCCACCCTGCCTTCCCTGGACCCCCCACTCACTTCCTCCATTCAGGGAGAATGCTGCCCCCCTCCAGGCTGCTCACTCCCTGAGCGGTGACCTGGGATGTCCCCAGGCAGTGAGATGGCCCCTGTAGACTGCTCCTCTGCTGCTGCCCCTCGCTCATGGACCAGTGTCCTTCCTGGCAGGCTATGGTCCTTCAGCACCAGGACTTCACAGGCTTTGCCTGTTCCTTTAGAGAGAAGATCTAGTTCCTGTTAGTTTGTCTTGACTAGAAGTTGAAGTTTGCCGTCATGTCTTCAGTCTCCTTTGATACAGAATAGTTCCTTACTCTTCCTGGGTTGTTTATGAGCTTGACTTTTTGTCAGACGTGATTTCTCCATTTACTCTCATTACGGACTCTCTTTCTCATCTTTAAAGAGGTTTTCAAAAATTTCCTGGAGGTTGCATTCTTCTGGGGAAGTTATTTTATTTTTCTCCTTAGAATACTTTATTTTGTTGACCTAGGATTCTTTGGGCTTCAGTAACTTTCCCTATCTCGGTAACCACTAACTTGCCTCATCTTTTTCTAGTATCATATTTAAGTCAATTACCTAATTTTAATAACTTTAATACTTTTATATTACTTGATTAATTAAAATGCAGAATATACTTAAACCTAATTTCCCTTTTGACCTTTAATATATGTCTAATTTGACCTTCAAAACCTAAGTCTTCACTGATAAACAATTTCATGGACCCTCACTACTTACAGTTTATTCACTCCCATTTCCATAGATAAAATTACATGCCAATGTTCTCTGTTCAGCCACAGCAGGGCACGGTGGACTTTTTTCTGTAAATAGTCACATAATAAATATTTAAGCTCTAAATATTTTAGATCGTGTATTAGCCAAAGTGTTGCTGATGGAAAGCACCAGAAATCTGTGGGCTATGATTTATAAAGGGTATTTATTTGGGGTAAAAGCTTGAAGTTACAAGCCCCTGAAGAGTCCAACTCAAGGTTACCTCCTTACCAAACTCTGGTATGGTGTGGAAGCAAGATGGCGGGTGACGTCTGCGAGGGGTCAGCCTTCTTCTTGTAGGCTGGCATAGGGCTCATCTCTCCTCCTGGGGAGGAGCTGCTCTTTCTGGGCTCAGCTGCTCAGGGCTCTGGTCTCCTCAGCTGCAAACCATCCAGCAAGCGGCTGGTCTCCCTTCCTGGGCTCTGCTGTGTCTGAGGCACTCTCTCCTCTCTCTTCCTCTGTGCATCTTCTCCGTGTTTCTACTTCCCCGTTCTTGACTGAGTGGTCCACCAAGAAGGCGGAGACTCAACCCCGTGCACCCTAATGACGTGGTGAAATCAAAGCCCTCATCTTGATTTAATAAAGTGAAAGTGAAACCTCTGAGTTTAACACAAAGGGGTATCACACTCAGAGGAACAGGCCAGTTTACAAGCATAATTGATATCTCCTTTTGGAATTCATAAATAGTTTCAAACTGCCACAGACCAGCACGCATTCTCTGCTGCAGTTGTTCAGCACGCCCACACTGGAGTGGAAACAGCCACAGGTAACACGTAAACAACCAGTATGGCCGGGTTCCAGCAAACTCTACGTGCAGATCAGGCAGTGGGCCAGACCTGGCTTCTGGCAGTATTTGTTACTCCCTGACCTAAAGCTCCTGAATTTTTTCTGTCTTCAGACCTTTGTTTCTATGCCAACTTAATTCCCCAAATAAAGGCTTCATAAGTTCCAGCGCTTAAGTTCTATTTTGAACCTTCGGAATCAGCATAATTTCATTCAAGTTTCCTTCTGCCATCTGACCAAGTAAAGGCTGTTTCCTGATTTAGTAAGAAGATGCTAGCATTCTGTGACAGAGGCCCAGAAGCAGTGCCTCCAAGAACACCGAAGTTCATTTCTCTTTCTCACACACGCCTGAGCTGAGTGTTTCCCGAGGATGGACACCAAGTGTTTTTCAGGGACTCAGGCTAATGCTGGATTCATCATCTTTAACTCCTGCCTCCCAGAGGTGCTTGACGGCTCGATTCCAGCCAGGGGAGAGGCTGGGGAGGTCTAAGGGGTGGGCGCAGGCATGCTTTCCCTGGGCCGACCATGCTCGTCCTTCCCACTGAACTCCTCTGGAGAGAGCTAACTCAAGTGGCCATCAGGAGTTGCAGGGGATGCTGGGGAAGGAGTGGACCCTACGTCCAGCTAAAGTTTTACTACCATAAAAAAGCTGAGGCTGGTGTTAGTTGTTGACAGCAAATCCCGCCGTCTCCAATGTAGTAACAGTGACTATTTCTCTTTGTTTGCTCATATAAACTTGCAAGCTGGACCTCCAGGGTTGAGAGACAGGGTTAGCACTTGAAGTAGAGAAGGGAATCAAGAAGCTTACAAAGGTTGAGATGATGGGTCAGGCTAGCCTTGGCTCGGGATGAAGTCAAATCCCTGTAATACAAGGGCAAAAAAAAAAAAAAGTCTGTTGGTTGTAGTTCCTGTTGACAAACACAAGGAAAGGATTACTCCCACTTCACCTGGCAGCGAATGGACAGCTGATATTCAGAAATTGTTCTAAAGTAGACTTTAAGGTGTAATAACGAAAACCTAGAGCGTTCAGAACTGAATGCATGAATCTACACTGCACATTTGCTCCTATTAATACGGTCGTTATTATGCCGATGAACCAACTGTCGGGGCTGCCACCAGGCATCAGGGCTGTCAGCTGGCCCAGGCTGGGGGCAGAGCAGCAGGGAGCGCCCGCAAGCTGGGGCCAGACGCCTCTGTGCGTCCCCCATCCAGCGACGACGGCTTTCAGAGGATAGTGACCGCTGCTTGGCTTATTCCCGTCACACCTCCCGAGAAATTCACAGCGCGCTCTACCAACTTTGGTGAAACCTCTTTCCACTAAATCAAGTTCCAGCCTAACCAAGCAAATGGAGTGCAAATCCCCACACCTGGGGAGATGCTGGGCACAGTTTTAATTAGACATTTGAAGTTTTTCTTCTTTCCCTTTGTTCTATTTCTCTTCTCAACATAGAAGTGCAGTAAGCTTATTTATTAAGATTTTAAGAGACGGTGATCACAGCTGTCATTCTGTCACTTACAGGACCAGTGTGTTAGAAAGATGCTTAGTTTATCTGTAACCCTTTTTCTTTTGTCTTTTTTTGTAAAATGAAGGGGTTGGAATGGATGATATCTAAGATCCCATCTAGCTCTTTGATTTGCTAACAGGGCGCCCCTTTTCTTTTGAATGATATTTTTACAAAGCTCCCATCCAAATAATAGAAACCCAGATCTTTTTTCAAAATTTATCCCATTAAGAAAGTTTTTCCCCTCATAAACACAATGTAATTCTACTTTCAAGGGCAAGAAGGCATGTTCAAATACAACTTTGATCTGCCTTCATATTAGATATGCATAATTGAATAATTGAAAAAGAAGGCAGAACTATGGTACATTATTGAGCTTCAATTAAATTTCAAAGTTGGAATGTGTACACTGGGAAACAGACAACGACAGTTTAATGCATTTAAAATTACAAACATCATTAGTGTTGTATATTAACAAAGTACAAATGTACTATCTCATGACATTAGCTTTTAAAACCACTTTAGATGCATTTATATTCAAAATCCAAATATATCCATTATTTAAAACAAATTTTATTCAGATTTGCAGCTTATATCATGAGTCAATATTCATATATCCTCATTTCATTTTATGTTGTAAAAACAGGACATAATGTATATAAATCCTCAATATACACATTATGCCAATGTAGTGCGAACAGAACAAACTAACTTATATGTTGATGGTTTTTTAACTAATTTTGCTAAATGAAGCATTAGAATGATAATTTAGATTTTCTTGACTTATATTTATTTTAAAAAAATAAAAAAAATAAACAGAAGAGCTAGAAATAGAGATTCTATTTTATAAGGTTGCAGTGCTTTCTCCAATATTTTTCTGTCATTTCTCCTGTTTTTTGTTTGTTTGCTTGTTTTTTGAGTTGCTCAAACAAAGAGATGGTTCTCAAGCTGAGCTCCTGGTATCCCAAATTCTGGATTTTAAATGACCAGAAGCTATGTTAACCCCCGCCCCTTTGCTTCACTTCACTTCTGTGGTCCACATGAGAATCGCTAGGAGGAGAGCCTGGACCCCAAGTGCCTCCGTGAGAAATAACTTCATGGGGCGGTGCTGTGGACATCTCCCTTGGCGGTTAGCCTTACAGACAGCACTCATCTATTTCCATTTACTGGACGCAGCACCTTTTCTATCACACTCTTCATATGTCTGTAATGAAAATTAGATTATTTTTGGTCAAATTCTGCATTCCATGCTGGAATCCCACCTTCCTGAGATTTTTAAAAATTTTCATACATTAAGATTCACGATTCACTCTTTGTGCTGTAAAGTTCTGTGGGTTTTGACAAATGGAAGGTAAACTTTGCCTCTGTTCTGAAGCTGAACCAGATTTTTGTTTCTTTGTTTTGTTTTTATTTGTTCGTTTTTGTCTGACAGCTCCCTTCCGTTTTCACAGCCCCGCACGGCACCACTCAATGCCGGTCTCTTAGGAAGGGATCTCTTTCCGTGGCTGAATCCTGAAGCACTAACTTATGAGGTCTTTGACACCAGGCAAATGTTTCAATTTTTGTAAAATCAAGATCTGGCACATGATAAAATATCCCATAATAAATGACTTCTGGACCAATTGAAACAGTTTTTATTATTTTCACATTTCAAGTTATAGAAATATGATTGCCTCAATTTCATTCTATTGCATACATATTTCTGAATTTAAACACTCATGATAAATAATAAACTATTTTACTTAAAAAGGCACATAAAGTATATTGTTAAAAATGATTTAAAGTAAACAAAGGGGCTCTATCTTGTTGATAAAGTAAAACTTTTGTCAGCAGAACCTTATAAAAAATAATCTTTGTAAGTCCAAATAGCTTTAACTATTCGAAGAAACTGAGAGCAGGTATGAAATAGATTACATAAGAGCCAATCGCATTAGAAGTCTAATGTAACGACTACATTTGGATAAGTCAATTAAAGAAAGTTAGTTAAGGATTGGGCTGAAAACAAGAATGTATCAGAGTTTGGCAGGAGAAAAAGACATTCAGTTCATACACCTCCGGTAGGAATAAGTGGGGCTAGACGTGACCCCTCAGTGCTCGTCGAATCACGTGCTGATTTTAATTATGAGAAGGAGTAGCAGGGGAGCAGCCACCTCTCTGCTTTGTAGCTAATTACAAATTCCTTGAGCTGACTCCAAAGAAAACAGGATCAACTTCAATTTTTCAATATCTTTGTAATTGCGTTGTAGTTACATGATCCTACATTTCTATGTTTTTTGGAGTTGGGGACAATAACTGTCTAAACGTCTGAGGTGTGGTTCATATTTGGACTTTATCACCTATCAACGATATGAGCTTAGAGCTATTTATTTTTTCCAACTCTCATTGTTTTCTTGAGGATTAAGTAAAATTATGCAGAGAGTGAGTTTGGTGCATCTAAGTACTCAAAAAGTATTCGGTCTCTTATCAGCGATACTGTTACTCGCCATCATGCTTAAAGTGGCAGAAAATTCTGAAGGGAATTTGAAAATGGGGTACCATGATCTTTAAATTATTATTTTTAACAAGAAAGACACCGGCACAGGAGTTGCTGAAGGTGACTCCCCTCGGCCCCTACCCCAAACGCAGGTCCTCGTCCTCTGAGTCAACCGTCAAGGAAGACAAGGACTCTCGACTCTCGGGGCTGCAGGGGAGCGCGGCGACATTGCCAGTTCTCGCTGCTTCGCCCCCCGAAGCCCCAGCCCCACGTTGACCCCTGTGCCGCCTGGACCTCATAACGCCTTGCTCTCCTGCGCGGGTTCGCCGCCCGCGCCCGCCTTCAGGCTTGTCGCCGCAGTCTTCTCCGGCGCCCGCAGCCCTTGTCTCTCTCTCTCTGCCTTTGGCCGCGCTCGCCCCTGCCCACTGGGTCACCTCCCCTGCAGGCCCAGGTGCCCTCAGAAACGCCCGCAGCGGCCGGCGCCGCTCTCACCTGCGCACGTCTGCCAGGCCAGCCCTCTCGCCAGGGGCCTTCCGTCTCGGCGCCTGCTGTCCTTGTCACGCTGCCTGCCCTGTGCCTTGCAGGAGGGTCAGAACCAGTCAGAGCTGGTGGCACTCACTCCTCCTTCCAGTTGTGACATCCAAAGATGTCCCAGACGCGGCCAAATGTCCCTGCGCCAAAAGCGCCCCCGGTTTACAACTGCTGTTCTCAATCTTGGCCCTGATTAGACCTCCTAGGGAGCTAAAAATCATCTGGCTCTGGGTTCAGCCAAGAGAGTCTGCTTTTTTCCCTCTCTCTCCTGTTTTAATTTGTTCGGAGTGAAAACTAAGACTCAAGATTCAAAAGAAAGAAGAAGAAAAAAAACCCTGGTCTCTCAGCCTGTATTATTTACAAAAGCAAGAGTTCTGTCTTAATTACTGAATTACCAGAACTTGCTAAGACCTGGCACCATTTGACAGTTAGTAGGTATTTTTAGAATAACAAAATGAATGAATGAATGAGTGAATGAATGAATGAGTGAATGAATGAGTGAATGAGTGAATTCAGGAACCTGTGCTTACCTTTATCACAGATGATTCCACATTTTATTGTAATTATTTACTTGTCTATTTTAGGAACTGTATAATGCCTTCTTTGAGGGATTTATCTCTATATTTCCATTCTAGCATAAAACTTGGTATGTGTTTTATGATAGGTATTTTTGAAAGGATGGGTAATGAATGAATATAGCATTTTGTACTTACCTCATTCTTACTTTGGCAGAGTTTGCTGTTTGCACTTTGTTATCATGATGACAAGTTTGTCTGCTCAATCAATGCACATTATCTTTTTTCCCCCAAGCAACAAAATGCTAACTGGGGAGGGAGTTGTCCCCAGGTCAAAGACTAGACATTCCACCCACTGCTGTAGCTGGATGTGGTTGTGAGAAGACACATGGCCAGTGAGATACAAGCAAAAGTTGCTGAATGGGATGTGGGGCAAATTGGCACAGATCTCCCTCCACCCCGTCCTCATTATTTTGTTCTCTAACACAGACGGCTGGAGTCCAATGCCAATTTGGACTCTCTGGGAACTTTAGAATGAAAGCCATGTACTCAGATATAAAAAGCTTACATGGCCACACCAGCCCTGCACTGCCTACCTTTGCACCTTTGGAATTAATTGAGAGAAAAATAAAATTCTTGTTTCTGATCTTTGTTACGTGCAGCTCCAGGCATTTCCTAGCTGCTATATAGAATTCACTGTGTTGAAAAAAGCCCCATTTTATTTCTCTCTCTCTCGTTACACTGTGTACCTTTCAAGGGAAGAGGACATGGTTGGCAATTATGTGTCAACTTATGATAACACTTACAAGGCTAGACCTATTATCCTATAGGCTGGGCCCTGACAACTTGATCTTGCTTCTCATATTGAACCAGTATGTTCCTTTGTGGAAATCATGACAAAAGCGTTCTTTCAGAATTCCAGAATGTACCTTCAGTGAATGTCTAAATTGCACTTCACAGTGTTCGCTTCCCTTTAAAGTGCATTTTCTCGCTATGAACTTGCCGTCCACGTGAGAATGCTTTCTTTCAGAGCTTGCATGAAGGAGTGTGAGGCACGGAGTGTGAAATGATGGCGTGCCTGCTGCTAAGTAGTTGTTTTTAGAAAAATACATCTTTTCCTGCCTGCAAGACTCAGCTTTCTAAATTTGCTCAAATGGAATGGAAATTGCCCTGTCCATTAATTGTACCCTTGAAAATGTTCACTTCAGAATAATGGTGGGTGGAGCGCGGGAGCGCGGAGGCCCGCAGGCCAGGAGGCGCGAGGCGGCAGCTGCTCCGGCCCTCGGCGGCAGCTGCTCCGGCCCTCGGCACCTGAGCCCGCAGAAGCCCCGGCCGAGACGCAGGCCCCCGCCGTGCGGGCATCAAGGGTTTGGGCTGGACCGAGATCGTGCGGGGCCGAGGAAAGGCCACGGCGCTGTGGGCCACCTGGGTGACCCGGCCGCGACCCCAGCCCAGGGCTCTGCAGGCCCAGCCGGGAGGGCCGAGTGGGCGAGCCCCAGGTGCGCCCCGACAGCCCGGGCCAGGTCCCCCTCTGCATCTGCCCAGGCCCCCGCCTCCCAGGGTGCGTCTCCGCAGGAACGTCTCATGCCGGCGGTGCCGGCAGCTGGCCTCGCTGCTCGGGGTCACGGCGGGTCCTGCTTCAGCCTTCCTGCAGCGCCTTCATCAGCTGCTGCACTGCTCCGTGACCAGAGCCCAGGCCACCCCTCGGCCAGAGCCGCAGGATTTCAAACCAGGCCGGGTTCCACGGAGAACCCCTTGGGGCGGCCGGCGTGGGCCGGGGACGCTGCGGTCAGCCACGTCCCTCTCGCCTCGGTTTCCTTCTGCTGCTGCCCTGCCAGGCCCCATCGCTTTCATGTTGTTTTTTGTTGACCTCCCTCCACCCGTCCTCGTGCTTACCCCAGAAGCCTTCAGCTCCTCCAGCCTTGGACAATGACTGCTTTGAGGAGCTCAAGTGACAAGACAACAGCTGCCCGGGATGCCGCACGCGTCGAAAGCTGGAGCGTGTCCTGCGGCCTGTGTATCTGCTCTAACGTGGTCAGGACACGAGCCCGTCCTCGCTGCCCCAAGTGCAGACAAAGCCCCGGGGGCAGGCAGGTGGAGGCGCCGCTGTCACAGCCGAGGGGGCAGCGCTGCAGGAGCAGCAGCCGTTCTGGAAGCTTCCATGGAGGAAAGCTGAGGCTGCGTCACCCACTTGATGCTTGGCCCGCCGTGGCTGGAGAACTGGTATTGAATGTGTAGCATCGGCAGAACAGGAGCTGTGAGGTATTTTATGCCTGTTCTTGTTCTACAGAGAAGAACACCTTTTGTATTCCAAAATAGAGTCTCAAACATTTTCTAATTTACATTTAAATTGTTAGGAAGCTTGGGGCTATTAGTTAATCTGTCTTCCAATTCACTGTTTAATGTAGCACTGAATAAATGTTGCAAGTTGTCAATGGATGAGTGATCAACTAATAGCTCTGCTAGTAATTGATTTATTTTTCTTCAACAAAGTTGCATAAAGCAAAAAAAAAATTTTTCTATTGGCATTTACCCTCACCATTCAACATCTTCAAGAGATAAGGAAATTGTACATTATTCTGTTGAATATTTGAAAGGTGACATTGTGAAAATATTGTCCACTGTTGCTGAGAGGACTCTGAAATATTTCTAGCCTTTAGATTCTCCCTCTAAATGCTTCAAAATGCACACTTGAGTACATTCTCCCTCTTTTCTTCTCAGCTCCTCAAATATAAATATAATAAGCAGATTTGCCAATTTATTTTCTCATAAAAGTTACATTTTTCAACTAATTCAAAGAAAGCTGGGTTTTTAAAAATCTACCTTTCTTCTATCCATGTTTTGGGGTCTTTCCTCTCATATGAGCTTCTTACCATTATCCTATAAAGAGAAAGCAAGAAGAAAATTTTGAGTTGAAAATAAATTCCATATGAAAGTAATTCCATTTCAAATACAGCACTAATCATTTGAAATGCATGTAGTGTACAGAACAAATAAAAGAGGAAGGATATGTTCCTATATCAGCCATTTTTTAAAATTACAAATAATTCAATATATTTAATTCAGCTGATTTTAACAAAATCAAAATTAATTCCATTATGTTCTACAATTAGTCTCAAGTACAGTTCATTATTAATCTATTGAAAGTATGCTAGGGAGACTGCTTTAACATTTTTATTTAACTTTTAAATTTCTTTTTAGGGAAACGGACTTTGGCCCAGTGGTTAGGGCGTCCGTCTACCATATGGGAGGTCCGCGGTTCAAACCCCGGGCCTCCTTGACCCGTGTGGAGCTGGCCATGCGCAGTGCTGATGCGCGCAAGGAGTGCCGTGCCACGCAAGGGTGTCCCCTGCGTGGGGGAGCCCCACGCGCAAGGAGTGCGCCCGTGAGGAAAGCCGCCCAGCGCGAAAAGAAAGAGCAGCCTGCCCAGGAATGGCGCCGCCCACATTTCCCGTGCTGCTGACGACAACAGAAGCGGACAAAGAAACATGACGCAGCAAATAGACACCAAGAACAGACAACCAGGGGAGGGGGGGAAATTAAATAAATAAATAAATCTTTAAAAAAAAAAATTTCTTTTTAAAATTCCTTGGAGTGTATTTGCTCTGGAAAATTATATCCATAATGTGATAGTGGAATTTTGTGAATCTCAGAAAAGATTATGTTCCTGAACTAAGCCATGCCTGTGGGTGTGGGGCCCTTTGACTGCCTTAGATTCAGCTGAGGGACCTTTGATTAGATCACTTTCTGTTAGCTCCATTTAGGGCTTCTGATTGGACATCAATGACCTGGTTTGGGGCTCCACCCTCTTGCTGGATCTTATATAAACTGAGAACATGCAGCGAGGAAGAATAAAAGAACAGAATAAAATAACAGAACAGGGGCTCTGCCATTAAGATGCGGCCTTTTGAGAGAGACTCCAGCGGCACCTCCAGCTGCTGAGGGACAGAGAAGCCCCTCGAGGAGAGCTGCCCAGGGCCCCGCTGCGCTCAGGAGGAAGGAGAGACCGGCACACCTGCCCCCTTGCCTCACTGCGTGGCAGGACTCCGGATCTGCCAGAGCCGACCTTGGGCGAGGAAGCATCTCTGATGATTCTCTGATTTGGACATTTTTGCAGCCTCAGAACTGTAAGCTTTTACCCCAAACACACCCCCTTTAAAAAGCCAGGCCCATTGGGGTATTTTGCATCAGCAGCCATAGGAGACTAAACACCCAGCACCCGTTAACGCAGTCATCACTAACACTAAACACCCAGCACCCGTTAACGCAGTCATCACTAACAGCTTCCCGAGGACCTTCCCTCTGGAACTAAAATCAGTCAGGAAGAGTGTGTGGGACAAACGATCTAGAAGGTTCAAGTAAAGACAGCACCTGACAAGGGAGTATGACAGAAAGGAAACCGACCTCATGGGCTGGTAGTATTTCAACAGAAGAGGAGTCAACACTGTCAAAAACCGCTGGGAAGCTGAGCGAGGCAAGGACTAAGGGCGCTGTGAGTTTACTGTCACATGTATTTCAGGTGGGGTGGCCACACACGGTGATCCAAACCGGACATGGTAAAAAATGGCCAGGATGGGGAGTATTGCAGGACGCTGTCACTGCAACCCTTAAAACCAGAACAAGCTTCCAGTCAACTTGACATGGAAAAAAAGTACTGTTATTTCACCATTAAGACTTTATTTCACAAGTTTAAATAATTTTAAATGTGTTATTAAAGTATCAAATAGGAATGGGGACATACCTAACACTATAAGACATACTATGCCATACAGGCCCCAACTTTAACCCATAGTCATCACTAAAAAACACCAAATGTGTTGTTATAAATATATTCAATTTTTTCAGATTTTATTTTAAAAACCAGAAAATTAAACTATATTATATTTGAATATTATTCTGAATTAGGAACCTATGATCTAGTAAGCTTCAACATTGTCAAAATAATTTGAATATATATGTATATATTAATTATTTAGGTAAAATTGTAAATATTTAATGCTTAGAATAAAATGAATAATGCACACAGCTGTTCTTTAGCCTGTCAATTTTGCTTTGGCCAAAGCCACATAAGCCATTGCTACCTGTTTCCAGATAATTGTGCCCGAGGTGTCGGTATGTAACTAAAACCGTGGCTCTTTGATGTCTAATGTCTGTTGCTAGTGAAATCGATCGCAAAGGAGCTGGTATCATTCTTGAGGATGAACACAGCTGACCTTGGACTTTTGTTCTATTGCTCAGTACATACGACTGACTCTCATTTCTAAACCTGTATTATGATGTATTTTCTCTCTACCATTTATTTGACATTTAATAGTCAATAAAAATTATCCTAGGGAAAAGGTAAAGGAACATATAGAAAATATAAAAGCTACAAGGATCCGAAATCAAATCTCCTATACCGTACTTCATATATTTTTTAAGATAAAACACATATGTCATAAACTTCACCATTTTAGCTATTTTCAAGTGCGTTCAGTGTTTTTTAGTACAGTTGGTTTTCACGATATATGAATGATTGTGCAAATATCACCAGTACCTAATTGCAGAGCATTTTCGTCATCCCAGACAGAAGCCCCCACCTCCTAATGCCCCTCTTCCTCTACCCCAGTACAACCAGCCCACCTTCTGTCTCTGTGGATTTACCTCTTCTGCACATTTCATCCAAATGGAATCAAACAGTCTGAGGCCTTTAGTGCCTGGGCTTTTTCACTTAGTGTCATATTGTCAAGAGTCATCCGTGTTGTCACGTACATCAGTACTTCATTACTTTGTGTGGCTGAATAAGATTATTTTGTATTACCATACCACATCTGTTTGCCCATTGATAGCTGATAGAAACAGGTTCTTATGAATAAAGCTGCTACGAGCGTTTGTGATCCAGGGTTGGTGTGGATGTGTACTTTTGTTTCTCTTACTTGAATAGATCCCTAAGAATGGAATTGCTGAATCATATGGTAATTCTTTGTTTAGCTTTTTAAGGAACTGCCAATCAGCTGCACATTTTACATTCCCACCAGCAAGGTATGAGAGTTTCAATTTCACCACAGCCTCAGTAACACTTGTAATTTTCCTCTGTTTAAACAATAGCCACCCTAGTTGGTGGGAAGTGATTTCCACTATGGATCATCTAATTTGCATTTCCTTAATGACTAATGATCTTGAGCATCTTTGCATATGCTTATGGGCAATATGCATATTGGAAAAATGTGTGTTCATATCCTTTGTCCATTTTATAATTGGCTTGTCTTTTTTATTTTTGAGTTGTAAGAGTTCTTTGTATTTTCTGGATACTAAACCTTATCAGATATAGGGCTTGAAAATATGTCTCCTATTTGGTGTGCTGTCATTTCACTTTCTTGATGGTGTTCTTTGATAAACAAACATTTTTAATTTTGAAAAAGAGCAAATTATCTTTTTTCTCTTGTTGCTTTTGCTTTTGGTATCCTATTTAAGAAACTGTTGCCCAATCAAAGATCACAAATATTTACACATATGCTTCCTACTAAAAGCTTTGTAGTTTTAACTCTTACATTTGGATGTTTGAACCATTTTGAGTTAATTTTTATATATGGGTGTGAGGCAGGAGTCCAAAGTCATTATTCTGCTTGGGGATATAAAATTGTCTTATCACCGTTTGTTGAAAAGGCTGTTTTTTCCCTCACTGAATAGTCTTGACATCCTTGTCAAAAATAAGTTTACTGGCAGTGGACTTGGCCCAGTGGTTAGGGCATCCGTCTGCCACATGGGAGGTCTGTGGTTCAAACCCTGGGCCTCCTTGACCCGTGTGGAGCTGGCCCATGCGCAGTGCTGATGCGTGCAAGGAGTGCCGTGCTACACAGGGGTGTCCCCCGCGTAGGGGAGCCCCATGTACAAGGAGTGTGCCCCATAAGGAGAGCCGCCCAGTGCAAAAGAAAGTGCAGCCTGCCCAGGAATGGTGCCACACACTCTCATGTGCCACTGACAACAACAGAAGAGGACAAAGAAGATGCAGCAAATAGATACAGAGAACAGACAATGGGGGGTGGGGGGGGGTGGAGAGAAATAAATAAATCTTTAAAAATAAATAAATTTACTATTAAGTACATGAGCTTATTTCTGGACTTCCAATTCTTTTCGATTTGTGAATTCACTGGATTAAATATCATTGCTAGAGGGGTTAGAAAGAGCGCTAACCATTTTATTTGGTTGTTGGTTGAAACCATCGCCTCCAACATGAGCTACAGCACTAAATCCAGAATATGTGCTTAGGGGGCCCATATTAGTTCTAGTCCATCAGTTCTATCCACCTACGAGTCTGCCTACATGCTAGTCCCATAATGCTCACTTACGGTAGCTTTGTGGTAAGTTTTTAAATCAGGAGGTCTGATTCCTTCAATGTTGTTCTTTTTCATGGTTGTTTTGACTATCTGTGCCCCTTTGGTTTCCTTATGAATTTTAGGATCAGCTTGTCCATTTCAACGAAAAGTCTATAGAAATACAACAGATTGGTGTGTTTACTGTACACCCTACACCTTTGCTGATCTCACGGGTTGGCTTTAGTAGATTTCTGGGTGTTCCTTTGGGTTTTCTGTATATAAGATCACATCATCTGCCAATAGAAACGGCTTTACTTTTTCCTATCCAAACTGGATCCATTTTATTCTTTGTCTTGCCTAATAGCCCTATTTCGAACTTCCAGAAGAATGTTGAATAGCATCCTTGCCTTGTTCCTAGTCTGAGGAAAGCACCTACCATTTCACCGTTAGAATGAAGCTAGCTGTGTGTTTTTCATAGTTGCCCATTATCAAGCTGAGAATATTCCCTTCAATGCATAGTTCATCAAGTGCACTTTACAATGAAAGTGTATTGGATCTTGTCAAATTCTTTTTCTGCACATACTGAAATGAGCATGCCTGTTATCTCCCCCTTTATTCTGTTACTATGGTTTATAATTATTTTCATATTTTCTTCCAGCCTTGAATTCCCTGGATAAATCCCAATTTGTCATGGTTTGTCATTTTTTAATATGTTCCTGGATTCAGTTTTCTAGTATTTCTTGAGGCTCTTTGCATCTATATTCATAAAGGATGTTTCTCTTTAGTTTTCTTCTCTTGTGATGCCTTCATCTGCCTTTGATATCAAGGTAATACTTTGGATCATAGAAAGAGTTAGGATTTATCCTCTTATTCTATTTTTTGGAAGAGTTTGAGAGGTGAACATTCTTTTTTTTTCTTCATTACTGTATTACTACCGCAATCTCTTTAATTGTTATAGGCTCATTTTGTATTTCTTCTTAAATCACTTTTGTTCATGTACTTCTAGAGATTTGTCTGTTTCCTGTAGGTTATCTAATTTGCTGGCATAGAATTGTCTATATTATTCTCTTATGACCCTTTTTATTTCTGGGTAATCAGTAATAACGTCCTTGCTTTCATTCCTGATCTTAGCAACTTGCATCTTCTCAGATGCTCCTTACCGCCTTTCCTTGGTAGGTCTAGATAAAAGTTTGCAATTTTTGTTGATCTCTTCATTGAACCAACTTTTGGTTTTGTTTATTCTCCATATTGTTTTATTATCCCCCATTTAATTTCTCTTCATTCTACTATTAATATATTTTTCCTTCTATCTTATTGCTTCAGTTTCAGTTTTCTAATTTCTTAGGTTGAAGATGAGTTTATTGTTTGGAGACATTGTTTTTTTCTTTTTTGATGTGGGCTAGATATAAATTTCTCTCCGATGACTACTTTCTCTATATTTTATAATATTCTGGCATATGGTGTTTTCATTTTCATTCATCTTAAAATACTTTATTTCTCTTGTAATTTCCTCTTTGACCCAATGGTTATTTAGAAGAGTATTGTTTAATTTTCAATATTTGTGAATTATCTAAGTTTTGTTATTGATTTCTTAATCCATTATGGTTGAAAAACACACTTTGTATGACTGAATTTTTAAAGCAATTTATTGAGATTAGATTTGTTACCTGTATTGGGATTCTCCAGAGAAACATATATATGTAAATATTAAGGTATCTTGTTGGAATTGGCCCCTGTGGCCACAGTGATTGGAAGTCTGAATGTCATAAGGCAGGCTGCAGCAGGAAGCCCCTGTGCAGTGATGGTAAATTAGCCAGGAAAAGCTGTTTGGCTGAAATAGAAATAGAAATTCTTCTTTCTGACTGCTTAAATCCTTGCTGGTGGCTTTAAAACCTCTAACTAATTGGATGAGGGCAAGCGCCTTTGTTGATTTTAAATGCAATCAAAATCACTTTCGTCCCTTAATTCAGTTTTCACTTTCTTCTTTTGTATTAAATAGGCATTTTCTTGTTTACCATTGTAATTACCTTGCCATTTCTTCTACTTTATATTTTTGAGTTATTTTATCACTAGCAGCCCTGGGCATTACAATTAACTTCTTAATTTGTAACAATATGATTTGGATTAATAAACACATAATTTTAACAGTGTAAAAAACTTTGCGCCTACTTTTATCCCTTCCTCCTTTTATGCTGTTATTGTCAAAAGTAACATCTTAACATATTGTTGTTCTTCAACATAGATTCATGCATATTGCTTTTTATAGTTGTATTTTAAATCAGACAGGGAAAGAAAAAGGAGTTGCAAACAAAAATAGACTAATACTCTTTTTTATATTTTCTTACGTAGTTACCTTTACTGGCATTCTTTCTTTCTTCTGTGCTGATTTGAGTTACTGTCTAGTGTCCTTTCATTGCACCCTGAAGCATTCCCTTTAGTATTTCTTTTAGGGCAGGTCTATTAGGAACAAACTTGGACTTTGTTTCCTAGGACTGCCTTAATTCTTCATTTTTAAAGGATGGTTTTGCCTGATAGATAATTGTTTGACAGTTTTTTCTTTCTTTCAGCACTTTGACTCTGCCGTCGCACTGCCTCCTGGCCTCCGTGCTTTCTGATGACTAACGCGTCAATCTTCCCGAAAATTCTGGCATGGCATGAGCAGCCTCCTCTCGTTGGCTGTGGCTTTTGTTAGTTTAATTATGATGTTTCTCACTGTGCAACTCTAGGAAATAATCCTATATGAGGTTTTGAGCTTCTTGAACATGTAGGAACGTGTTTTTCATCATCTTTGGGAGTTTTCAGCCAAATATTATTATCTATTATTATTATCTATTACCAAATATTATGTCTTACCCTTTCTCTGTCTCCTTTCTTACGGGACTCGCATTATGAATACATGTGCACCTGATGACATCCCATAGGTCTCTTCTTTAATTTTTTTCTTCAGGCTGTATAATATCAACTGACCTCTCTTCAAGTTTGCTGATTGCTTCTTCTGCTCAATCAAATTTGTTGTGGAGACTCTATAGTGAATATTTCATTTCTGTTGTTAGGCTTTTAAACCCTAGAATACCTATTTGGGTTTTTTTTTTTTTGTAATTCCATCTCTTTATTGATTTTCTCTATCTTGTGAGACATTGTTCTTATGCTTTCCTTTAGTTCTTTAAACATGGTTTCTTTCAACTCTTTGAACATATTAAAATTAATTAATTTAAAGTCTTTATCTAGTAAATCCAATATTTTATATCTGGACTTCTCAAGGATAGTTTCTAGTGAATATATATTTCCTGTGTATGGGCCATAGCTTCCTATTTCTTTGCATTCCTCATATTTTGTTGTTGTTGAAAACTGGACATTTTGAATATTAAATGTGGTCACTCTTGAAATTAGATTTTCCCCTCTCTCCAAATTTTGTTTTGCTGCTTGTTGTAGTAGTTGTTTGTTTGACTGCTTTTGTGAACTAATTTAGTGAATTCTGTGGTTTTTGTCTTATGTGGCCATTAAAGTCTGTTACACTAGCTTATAGGCCAGCTAATGATTAGAGCATTCCTTAAATGGATGGAAAATTTTAAGCTAAAGGTAGATGTATATATGGTAAAATGGTCTCTTTCTGAAATTCCAAAAATAAAATATGGTCAGTTAGGAGTGATACTTCAGCAAAAATTGTGGAGTAAGGAAGTACAAAGTTCTGCAATTCCATAAAAGCAAGTAAAAGCCAGAAAGCCTCTAAGTCTTTGCAGACACTGTGTGTGCTGGGGCATGCCTTCAAACCTCCATCAGGCAGTTCACAATTCTGCTTTAATCTTTGCTTCCTGATAGCCTGGAGCCTCAGGGAAGCCAGGGGCGAGAGCTCAGGGCCTTCTCAGGGTGCTCCTAAGCACAATCGCAGCCCTGGGCAGGTGCTGATAGCCCTCCAGCTCCCAAGGGATATTTCGGAGCATTTCAAAGTCCTTATCTCATTCCCAGCTATTCTTCCAAAGCTTTTTTTTTAATGGCCAAAGGACTTTGATAGACATTTCTCCAGAGAAGACATACAAATACATGACAATAAACACATGAAATCATGCTCAACACCACTAACCAACAGGGAAATCAAATAAACACAATGATATAATACCTCACACTCATGAAAATGTCTTCTCTTTCTAAAATGGAAAATAACAGTTGTTGATTGGAGGAACTGTAACTCTAGTGCACTGCTGGTGTGAATGCAGAATGGTGCAGGCGCTGTGGAAAGGGATATGGCAGCTCCTGAAAAAGTCAAACATAAAACCACCCTTTGATCAGCAACTCACATCCAGATACACACCCAAAAGGGAGTGAAAACAGGGCCCCGACACTTGTACACCAGTGTTGACAGCAGCATCACTCACAATGGCCAAAACCTAGAAGCAACTCAAATGTCCACCAACAAAAGAACGGACCACAAGACGTGGTACACACGGTGTAACACCACTTGGCCACAGCGAAACTGAAGCTCTGAGACCTGCAGCTTGGAAGAACTCTGCAAACACCATGCTCAGTGAAGCAAGCCAGACATGCAAGGATAAAAATTGCATAATATTATTCATAAGAGATGACTAGAAAGAGCAAATTCACAGAGGTAGAAAGTAAATTAGTGGTTACCAGCAGAGGAGAGAAGAAAGGGGAGTGTTTGTGGAAAATTTTTTAAATTTAAGGAATAAAGAAAAGACAGCCTGTCAGTTTGCTCTAAGAAAGCCGATGCACCCACGACTGGGGACGGGCAAGCCTGTAAGTCCGTGTTCTGTAAGGCAGGCCACAACTGGGAACTCAGACGAAGGTTTTCCGTGAAGGTCCCAGGAGAAGCTGGCTGAAGTGGGATGTAAATTCTTCCTTCTGACAGCTGAAATCGCCTTCCCTGTTAAGGCCTCCAACTGGCTAAAGAAGGTTCTCTCACTGGTGAAGGCAATCTCCTAGGTTGGCTGGAGATGCAGTCAACCGTAGATGCAATTGACTTACTAATGTGTCAAATCATGACATATTCTCACAGTAACAATCGGTCTAGTGCCTGGCTACCGCTTGACCAAACAGCCCACCCAAGTGGATGCATGAACTTTACCATTACAGTTTGGTTTTCTATTTTCCTTTTGAGCATAAAATGTGAACTATTTAAATTGTGTATCATTGGAAAACCAAGTGTTTGCACCTGCCACATTTGCAGAAGCTGAATGCAGTAAAGAATGAACACATACAGCAAGCTGCTGATGCATCTCCATTTAAGGACCGAACACTGGGTTTCTCTGGCAGGACAAGGGGACTGGGCGGCCCATGATTTTCCTAATACTTCCTTTGTACCGTGGCTGAGTAGAACCAGCAATTTCAAAGGAAAGGAGAATAGAGCCTTCCAGGACAGTAAGCCAGGATTTCTGGTTAAAACATTTTCTCGTACAGGTATACAAGCAGATTTGAACACCCCAGAAAGACCCTGCATGCATGTGATGCCAACTGCCAGGAATTTTGCACAGAATGAGAACGGAACAGTGCCTTTGACTTTTCAGGTAATTCTATCTGTAAGGATATGGCTAATTCCTCAGTGCTCAGATCCGGCGCCTAAAGATTCTGTTAAAACAAACAAAAAAATAAAGCTCTAAAGAGAAAACCCACATTCTAAGAGAAAATATTTTTTCTGGGCAAAAGGATAATTTAATTCATGAAACTTAAGAACACGAGAAAACAAGAACAATGACAGCAACAAAAACAATTTTCTTGAATATAGTCAACTAGAAAGGCAAGGCATTTTCTACACAAAACATTATCACTTTCTCAATACGCTGAAGAAATCAAATACATAATTTTACGGCGCGAGGGCCCAGATGAGAACAGCACGTGAAACCTGACGGCCAGGAGCACAAGTCACAGCTCCTTCCCGGGAACCCTGGCTGTGCCGTCCAAGAAGGTCGACAACACTGGCAGCTCGGCCTGTGGTTTTGTCCTTTGCAAACGTGACTGACTGGCGTTTCCACAGTGCCCTACAGCTCCAGCTGGCAAGGCCCAGGCAAGGCGTGAGGCCGGAGGGGACGAGAGGGGAAGGCGCCCGCGAGGCCCTTGTCTCTGGCCAGCGCCAGGGTGAAGGCTGGAGTCTGGCTGGGGCGCAGCTCCTCGGCAGGCCCCTCGCCCTGGCCTGGAGTCCTCTGGGCCCACCAGGGAAGCGCGGGAGGGCTCTCGCCAGAGCAGCACTTGGCTTTGGGACCCCTGCAGGCGTCCTCAGGCCGCAGGCTCGAGAGGAGGCGCTGCATTTAGCCAGACACAACTGAGGGGCCTTCCACTGCCAGGAGAGGTTCCGGAAGGGCACGGCCGCTGCCGGAGGGGCAGGCCAGGGGAAGGCGCTCGCCGGGCTGCGGGGCAGGGGACCGGGGCTCAGAGGCGCCCCGTGGGGCAGGGAGGCAGCCAAGGCAGGAGGGTCGCTTTGTGCTAGGGCCCTTCACCAGCACCTCATCCTTCACAGATGCTTCTCCCCGTGGGGCGCCTCCCTGGAATGGAGCTACGGCTCCGCGGTCTGGTCGGCTGCGCGACCCGGCAATGGCCGATGGTGGTTGTGAGCCTGCAGAAGGTTCTGGTCTCTCGCTGCCCTCTCCTGCTGAAGTGCTAGTGAGGAAGGAGATGAAAGGGAGCCTGGAGGCCGAGCAGCCAACTGCGGCCCTGGCCCCGGGCTCTAAGTGAGTTTCTCCTCCCGTCACCCGCCGCCTCGGGGCGCCTGGCCTTTCCCACACCCTCGCCCCCCGCCCCTCCCCTGCAGCAGCTCTGGCCAAGTGAGGACAGGCTTTCCAGCTGGTCTCCCGCCAGGTCCACTAAGCACAGTTCTTCTCAGATGAGGTCTACTTAGCTTCCTCCATCCTGGTGGCGCACACGTGAGCTGTTATTTTCAAGACTGCTGTTGAGTCGGGAAGGGCAGGTGTAGCAAGATTAAGTTAAAACACCACGAAACTCCATGTTCTTACATAGTATCAGCTGTTTCTTGATTAATCACTTTCCGAGTTACTGGAAGCTTGGGTTCGTTTACAGAGTTCCAGAAAAATGCGTTCTGACATTTTGCCTGTGTTTTTTTTTTTTTTGCTTTTTGTTTTTATCTTTTGCCTGGATTTTAATTGTCTTTAAGGAGTTGCAGAACTTTGTAGCTCCTTCCTCCACAATTTTTACAGAGGTCACAGTCCTAACTGACCATACATTATTTCTGGAATTTCAAAGAGAACAAATCTCCCTTTAGTTTAAAATTTTTCTGGCTTTTTAACTTATGAAAATTATGGTCTTAGCAGCCTTTTTAAACTTCAGCCCTTCCGGTCTGTGTGAGTGTAAGCTCTTTGCATTTGTAAATCCCTGTGGATGATTTGGAGACCCACGTTCGTGTAGTGGCTTTTCAAGTCTTTTGCCCATTTATCTACTGAGTTATCTTTCCTTTTAAGAAGACTGCTTTTCTAGTATAAAGTTCAACACTTCAGGCTTGCCTTTTCTCCTTTTAAAAGTATCTTTGACTAACAGAGGTCTTGATTTTAGTGTAGTCCAGGTGAACATTTTTAAACTTTAT
This sequence comes from Dasypus novemcinctus, assembly GCF_030445035.2. NCBI lineage: Eukaryota > Metazoa > Chordata > Mammalia > Cingulata > Dasypodidae > Dasypus > Dasypus novemcinctus. The sequence goes on along the minus strand of NC_080687.1, from coordinate 2,164,707 downwards.
GCTTAGCTCTTTGTATGTCATGTTTAAAGATTCTTTCTCACCTTCCTAGGTTATTGGAAGACAATTTGGCAATATCTAATAAAATTAATACATATTCCTTGACATGGTAATTCCACTTCTGAGTGTATTTCCTGAAGAAATGTATCCATGTTTACAATAAAGACGTGAATAAGTATGTCTATGACAACTATACTTATATTAAAACACATAAACAACCCAGATATCAATAAACAGAAGAATGGATAAGCATGCTAAATTTATACAATGATACACTATGCACAAATGAGCTACAGACCGTAACTACACTCACCAGCAAGGACAGATGCACAAAAACAGTTTTACTGACCCCAAGCAGGCAGGCACAAAGCAGGACTCGTTGCTTGGTTCCACTTACATAAAGTTCAAAAGCAGAAAAAACAAGCATGTCCTCTTTGGAGTTAGAATAACCAGGAGGCTCGGTCATGAACTGAAGACGACACTGGGTTCTGCGGTGCCAGGACGGCTCTCCTCTAGCTCCTGGGCTGATTCCAGGGCCACACACATGTGTCCACCTGAAATAAACAGACTGAGCAGCTCCCTTGGGACCTGTGTGCTCAGTATGCACAGTGAAATTCAGCGAACAATTTAAGGAAGGAAAGATCATTGGACAAAGTCTTTGAGAAAAATGAATATTATAGATTAGAGGACCATTAAAATGCATACCATGTTTTCAGGAATCCATAGTTATTTACTCAGAAATGGTCTCCTTTCTGTTTGTTGAGAGCCACTAGTTGATCTTCAGGCCGATTTTACTTGTATTTTCTTAGTTCTAAAAAATGACTTTATCAAATTGGCCGATTACTCCGCGGGGCTCCCTGTGGTACCCGAGGGGTGCACTGGGGAGGAAATCCTGTGACGCCGTCGCGGGAGGAAAGCGTCCTCGCTGCCAGTGGTTGTCGTGGCAACACCCTCGGCCTGCTCCACCGGCATGGCGAGGGCCTCGGAAGCCCCTTCCACCTCCTTACCATTTTAGTCTGATACGCCAGGGGCCCTACTTTGAGATGGGGAGATAAAAACCTTTGCTAAGCCTCTGGGGTTATATTTTTACACAGTTGTTCACATAATAGCAAGGCTCACCGTCCTTCTCATCTACGAAGAACACTTGCATTTTTACTCAGCAAAAGGAGCTTAAAGTTTTTTACAAATAAATTACTTGTGTTTTAATTCCTGATGGCTTTATCTCTATTTCATATTCATAATCCACTGTTTATTACTAAGGAATGATGACAATTATGTTGGGAATAAAAAGTATATTAGAGGACACATAGAGATGCATTCATTCTTAATGGTTTTATTTTTAATTTATTAGTAATACAAATCACCCACATAGATATGTCAGTCAAGCAATTATTGAACAAAAATATTTCCAAGGAACCTAATTACAGGACACGTAAACCAGGAAACTCCTAGAGCGGCACCTGGAGGCTCGGCGCCCTCGTTTGCCACCACGGCCGTGGGTAGGACTGACGACGCGCACACACCCCTGAGCAGCGCGAGTGGCAGTGCCGTGTGCGCCGTGTCCCCGCAGTGTTGCCCTTCCGGGCCGGCTTGCTCCCCGGGGCTCCGCGGCCCGTGGCACCCGTGCCCAGTCGAGGGCCTGCTCTCCCGCTCCACCGCACCCCAGCTGGGGGGAGCCCCGAGGCATTTCGGCTGGGGTGCGGCCCACCCCGCCGGAGGCTGGGTGCTGGGCCTGTGCCTGGAGGCGCCGCCGCCCAAGTGGGCGTCCCGGGGAGCAGGGCAGGGAGAGGCGACGCGGGGCGGGAGGCGGGAGGCCGGGGCCCCCGGGGCAGCTCTGCGCGGGCCACGCGGGCCCCCCACGCGAGCCTGGGACCCCTGGCCCCGCAGCTCTGCTGCTGAGCCCGCCGGCGAGGATCTGTCACAGCAGGCCGGGACCGAGCAGCTGTGTCACGAGCCCCCTCGGAGCTGGGCCCTCTCGCGGCGCCCGGGTCCCGGCCCTCGCCCCTCTGCCCTCGGCGCGCGGCTCGCAGGGCTGCGCCTTCCGGCGTGGGGCCTGCTCACCCCGGGCCCTGCTCGTGGCCCCCGCCGTGGCTGCGTCTGCCAGGCCCCTTTTCCCATAGGGTCTTAGCCGGGGCGAGGACATGAATTTGGGGACTCACCGTTCAACCCACTTCACAAGCCGGACTCCAAAGGCCATGTTCAGGCCTCGCCTTGGCAGTAAAAGGCAAGATCCGGCAAAGGAGCAAAAGACCAACCTGAATTTCTAATCACTGCATTCGACAGGCTGAAAAAGAGCAAATCCGTGAATCCAGCTTCAGGGGCTCATTTCCTTGGCAACAAAGCCCCCAGCGTAAGGGAATTAGACACAGTGTGTGTGTCTAAGACAGAGGCCGCTCAGCATCCGAGACCCACAGGGAAACGGGTCGGCCTGAGTGAGGCCCTCGGGCAGCCCGGGGTCCCGCTCGGCAAAGCAGCCCCCCGAGGGGCCGGCGGCCTCAGCCGGGCGGTGCGGCTGCTGACAGCGAGAGGCGAGGGGTGAGGCCTCAGCTGCGCCTCACCCCCGACCCACAGCACTCAGTGCCGGGGACCCGCCACAGCGAAACAGCTTTAAAAATGCAGAAAACCCAGGAGAGTCAAAGTATCAACATTTTAAATAATGGTGAGATCAAAGAGATATTTTAGGAAGTTAATTAAAATTTATCTAACATCATCCCTTTGTCTAAAAAATTTGTCAAACTTGGCAATGAATTCCCTCAACTGAAAGAAAGAAAAGCAGACATTGATTTTGATAAGATTATTGATGAACTGATGAGTTAGCTTCTAGTAAAGTCAGAGAAGATGATAAATTATATTTTTCTTCAATAAAATATTTATACTTTAAATAATGTGGGTTTCAATACATTTACTTTTCAACTTTCTATGCTTTTTCAATGACTTGAGGGTCCTGGGAATTCTTGGCCATCACCCAGAGCCTGCTGCCCTCTGCCCTGCTCGCTGCCCTGCCCCCTGCCCACTGCCCGCTGCCCTGCCCTCTGCCCGCTGCCCTCTGCCCGCTGCCCTCTGCCCACTGCCATGCCCGCTGCCCTCTGCCCTGCTCTCTGCCCGCTGCCCGCTGCCCTCTACCCTCTGCCCACTGCCCTGCCCGCTGCCCACTGCCCTGCCCACTGCCCTGCCTGCTGCCCACTGCCCTGCCCACTGCCCTGCCTGCTGCCCACTGCCCACTGCCCGCTGCCCTGCCCTCTGCCCGCTGCCCACTGCCCTGCCCACTGCCCTGCCTGCTGCCCGCTGCCCGTCCCACTGCCCTGCCCACTGCCCTGCCTGCTGCCCGCTGCCCTGCCCACTGCCCTGCCTGCTGCCCGCTGCCCTGCCCTCTGCCCGCTGCCCACTGCCCTGCCCACTGCCCTGCCTGCTGCCCGCTGCCCGTCCCACTGCCCTGCCCACTGCCCTGCCTGCTGCCCGCTGCCCGTCCCACTGCCCTGCCCACTGCCCTGCCTGCTGCCCGCTGCCCTTCCCACTGCCCTGCCCACTGCCCTGCCTGCTGCCCTGCCCACTGCCCTGCCCACTGCCCTGCCCACTGCCCTGCCTGCTGCCCGCTGCCCTGCCCGCTGCCCTGCCCTCTGCCCGCTGCCCTGCCCACTGCCCGGGCAGCAGTGCCTGCTCCCCACGCCTCCGCTGACGGCTGAGTGTAAAGGTGCGAAGCCCTCCCAGGCTGCGGCCTCCGAGGCTCGTGCCCTGACACGAGGGTGCCCTTCAGTGACGGCTGCACAGCACGAAGCCGACTCCGGACCTCGGGGCCGTCCAGAGGCAAGACGTGCTGCAGGTCCCCAGCTCACAAAGTCGGGGCCAAGCCGAAATATCCAAAAACAAAGCACAGCTCCCGAGGGCGCTGACCGGGTGGCCGCGGCGGGGCCTGGCACGGGACCCCTGCCAAGCGGGGCTGGGGCTGAGCCGCTCTCCCCCCATCTCCCTCTCCCCCCGGCCCCGGGGTGCCCTGCAGCTACGCCCACTGGCGCAGGAGAGAAGCCGCCTTCTCGCCGGAGGGCAGGCCACCAGCCCGCGGGCAGGGGGACGCTCGGGGCCAGGCTTTCCTGCGTCCTGTCCTTTCTCGAGCGGCCTCGAGCCGGGCACAGCACCGTGGCCACGGGAAGGACGCGGGGCGCAGGGCTCGGGCACGGGGGCTCATGAAGGGCACGAGGGCCTCTCCCTCCTCCCGGCCTTCTCCATCCACGTGGTCCCACGGGCCGCCCAGTCACTCCACTGCACAGTCGTAGCGTCAGAAAAGCTGGTCGCGGCCAGCGCTGGGGCGAGAAGCCCTTCGCCTGCTGTGACCGGCGAGCTGCGTGTGCAAGGCAGAAGCAGGCAGCTCCGCGCCGCGGGACCCCCTGTCCACCGAAAGCACGACGGCACCCGTGCCCCGAACACGGACAGGCTGACTGTCGGTTACACCAGCAGCGGCGACATCTCCACCCCTGCAACCTTCCCCGGAGGACTTTGATACGACCCAGAACCTGACGAGGCGATATGCAAAATAGCCAGGATTCAACCCCGAATTGCTCGTGTAAAAACAACCAGGAAGATGTGACTCATTCTCAGGGGAAAGACCAGGAGTTTCTAAAGCCAAAATTATCGAGTTCCTATAATTATTAGACAACTACTTTAAAGCAGCCACTATAATCATGCTCCATGGGGTAAAGGTAAAACCTCTTTAAATGAATGGAAAAATAGATGTTTTCTACAGAGAAAGAAATAAAAACTACAAGAATGAATCGAATGAGCATAATAGAAATTAAAAATCAATAGCTGAAATAAAGATAAACTGGATTGGATCAATAGCTGGATGGAAACGAGAGAGGAAAAGGTCACTTAACTTGAACACAGATTGACAGTAATTATCCAATTTGAAGAACAGAAAGAATAAAAAGGAATTAAAAATGCACAGACTTGAGGGATCTGTGAAACAATATTAAAAAGTGTGATATTATTTTTTATTATTAGAGACCCTGAAGTGGAAGAGATGGAGATAGGTGCAGAAAAAATGTTTGAAGAAATGGTGGTAAAAAATATTTCAAGATCAGTAAAAAACCTAAATGTCCAGATTAAAGAAGTTTAGTAAATCCCAAACATGATAAATGCAAAGAAAACTATGCCCAGATACATCACCATTGACACCAATATCTTGAGAATAACCAGACAAAAGTGACACATTACCTATAGAGAAATGATAAATCAAAGGAACAAGGTTTTCATCAGAAACCACAGAGACCAGAAGGCAACAGAGCAGAAAAGAACTGTCCAAGCAGAATTCCATTTGTAGCAAAAACACCCTTTAGGAATCATAGTGAAGAAAAGGAAACTAGGAAAATCCATCACAAGAGGATTCGCTCTAAAAGAAACCCTAAAATAAATTCTTCACACGATCAGGAAATGATTCTAAAGGGAAATGTTGTGCTTCATTAATGAAGGAAGACCAAATAGAATGGTGAGTTTTGGGGTAAATATAACAGACTTTTATTTTCTCTTAAATTCTGTAATATATGTGTAACTATTATATTTAAAAAATTAAAATTATCTGGTGAGGTATTCAATGTATTTAGATATAATATTTATGAAAACTATAACATATAAGGGGGAAAGTAAAAGGGCCTATATAGTTATAAAGGTTTTATATTTTATTTGAAGTAATAAGATGTCAGTTTTACGTAGACAGGCATAAGTTAAGAATCAACTTACAAACCCTAAAGCAACCACTATTCTTGCTTTAGGGTTTATAAGTTGTGTGTACACATACACACACACACAGAAATGAAAAAAAGATTAAAAAAAGCTAATAGAAAAATTTAAATGTGATACTAAAAATATTCAAGTAATCCAAAAGAAGGCAGGAAAGAAGAAACATATTACAACAGCAACACATCAACAAACCAGAGGTTAATAGGAGATTAAAAAATGGTAGACATAAATTCAATACCATCAATAATCATTAAATACAAATGGTTTAAATATGCCAATTCACAGACTCTTATACTCAATAAAAAAAGGAACCTAACCTTAAGTTCTTTACAAGAAATGCAAAAAATGCACATTAAATATATAATAACTTCAAGTTAGTAAAGGATATAATATGAACATTAATTAAAATAACATAAGAGAAACTATATTAATGTCAGAAAAACAGTTTTCCTAGTAGGAAATATTATAAGGAATAAAGAACATTCATAATGAAAAGAGGGCCAATTCACCAAAAAGAAATAACAATCCTGATATGTAGTTACTTAACAAAACCGCTTCAAAATAAATGGAGCAAAAGAGATGGTTCAAAAGAGATGGAGCAGATCAATGGTTACAAGTGGAAGAGTTCTATACTTGTTTTCTGTCACTGATGGAACAAGTAGACAGAAAATCAGCAAAGATATAGAGGAACTGAAAATGATTATCCTAAAACACGGCCTAATTGATACTTAGAGACCATTCTACCCAACAACAGAAAACAAGATCTTTTCAAGTGCACATGGACAACTTACAAAGACAGTCCATTTCTGGTCTATAAAACAACTCTTAACAAATCTAAAAGAATAAAAACAATAAAATATGTTCTCTGCTCACAAAGGAGTTAAAACTAGAATTTAAAACCAGAAAAATAACTGGAAGTCCTTAACTACTTGGAAATTAGAACAAAAAATAAGAACAACAAAAGAACCCAGAACAACACATTTCTAGGTATTGAATGCTTAAAAGAAGAAATTCCAAGAAAAATCAGAAAATATTTTGAACTGAGTCTAAATAAAAATGGAATACATCAAAATTTCTGGAAAGCTGCTAAAGTAGTTTTTAAAGGGAAATTTATAGCAAACTACATGCATATATATTGGAAAAGAAGAATATCTCAAAACAATAATCTAAGCGCCACCTTAAGTGACTAGAAAAAGAGCAAATTTAAAGCAACTAAGAGGAAGGAAATTATTAATAGACATAAAAGCAGAAATATATGAAGTTGAAAACACAAAATAATGGAGAAAATCAAGGAAACCAAAACTTTTTCTTCGATCAGATTAATAAAGCTTATAAACATGTAGTCAGCTTGACCAAGAGATAATTGAGAGTAGACACAAATGACAAATACCCAGACTAAAGAGGAGCATCACAACAGACTCCAGAATTATCACAAGGATAATCATGGAACACAGGGAGCTCCGTGCCTGCAAATCTGACAACTCAGATGAGATGAATCGATACCTTGAGTGACACAAGCCACCAGAAGAAACAGCAGATGTGGGTAATTATCAGCTGGGTGCTGAGTGGAAGGGCTGAGGAGCGGGAGGGAAGGCGAACCCCTCCGGCACGGGGCCCATTTTTAAGGTTGTGTCCAGAAGCCAGAGGAGGAAAAGGAGCTGGGGCCTGGGCTAGGGTGGCTGTAGTGAAGACAAAAATGGGGCGCTGTTTGGTGAGCCACGGTGCCTAAACGGGCTTAGGCGTGGGAGAGAAGGAGCTTCCCAAATCCTGCGCTGCCTGCTCCTGGGATTCTGGCTTAGACACTGGGTGGTTTTCCTGAGCGCTGACCCTGAAGGGAGAGCTGTTGGGGGACAGGAGAGACGATGGATTCAGGTTTGGGCACAGACGCTGTCTACTAAGTGCCCATCTTCTCCTCCGCCTGTGACGCGCTCCGGCCCTCAGCTGGGCACCGTGCCTCTTGGAGTAATGATTGCTACATCCCTAGCGTCACGGAGCTGCTGTGGGGATGTGACCGGGCCTTGGCCGACGAGACAACGCAGGACTCCCAGCGAGCCTGCGGAGAGGGGCAGGGCCTGCTCGCCCCGTCCTGGTGTCTGGAACGAGGTAAGATGTAGAGCAGGCGCATGAGCAAGCCTGGACCTTGTTCCCTCTGGAGTGTCCACCTCAGCTTGGGACTGTGCCCCTTCAGACGTATTTTACATCACAGGTAATTAAATGCTCATCTTCCTCCAGATGTTGCTCTTTGGGGTTTTCTTTCATATGAATCTGTAATGGATCCTAACTTATAAAGCACATGTCCTGGGAAGCAGATGTGGCTCAAGAGATTGAGCTCCCGCCTACCACATGGGACGTTCTGGGTTCAGTTCCTGGTGCCTCCTGGAGAAGATGAGCAAGACAGAGAGCTGTTGAGATAGGCAGGCACAGCGAGTTGATGCAACAAGATGATGTAACAAGGAGACATAAAGAGGAAAGATAACGAGAGACCCAACAAAGCGGGGCGTGGAGGTGACCCAACAAAGCGAGGCGTGGAGGTGGCTCAGGTGATTGGGTGCCTCTCTCCTCCTGTGGTGGCCCCAGGTTCAGTTCCCATTGTCTCCTAACGAGAAGACGAGCAGACAGCCAAGGACACAGAGCAGACAGCGAGTGCAAACAGCGAGGCTGGGGGCGGGGGAATAAATAAATAAAATAAATCTTAAAAAAGTAAGAAAGCACATATCCTAATGCTATAGTCTTGTCTTTAGGAACTGGAGAGTTGAAGAAAAAGCATGGTTTCCAAAAGTAACATATTAGTTACTTTGGGGAGAAGCTTGCTTTACTAATGTCCAGGAAAACATGTAAATCTCTCATACCCCCAGATCTTGGCCAGAAATAGTTACTACTCCCCCAGAAATAGCTACCACTACCCAAAATCTATCTAAAACTCACTATGGGGGATTGAGTCCTGACCCCACAAAGGGCAGGTCCCAACACCATTTGTAAATAGGACCTTTGAAGATGCTACTGGGTAAGCTGTGCCCAAAGTGAGCGAGGGTGGCCTCGGTGCAACGCGGCAGAAGACACGACAGAGGCCGGGGAGCAGCCAAAGCTGCGGCCACAGACGGGAAGAACCGCGGCACGCGCTGCCGTGCGAGGGAAGGGCCGGAGCCCAACACGGCCAAGCAGAAGACACTGACTTCAGAGGGAGCAAATCGCAGCCCCTACGCCCAGAACCAAGAAATCGCCGTTGTCAGCCACATCATCGTGTGGGATTTGTTCCAGCAGCCAGGAAAAGAAAACACTCATTATCGACTTCTGAACAAAACATTCTCACCAAATGACTCTGTGGCTCTTTGACTCCTCTGTTCCAAAATCCCAAATTCCAGAGCCAGTTATTTTTCTCCTGTTACACTTTTATATTACACAATGTAAAATAATTTTCAACCCATGTTGGATTCTTTCTGGTTCTTGTTCCCTTTCCCTTCATTTTAATCAGGCTAAAAGAAGTCCTAGGGGAACAGCAGACTAATTCAGATTTTTCTTTAGAAAGTCTAAGAAGGAAGGGTTGGAGGAAGGAATGGGATATGCTTACATTTGTGAGGGTTTTCTTCAAGAGAGGTCGAGAGGAATATTTCTGAGACATTTAAGTAAAGATGTTCAGGAGACACTTCTATAGAAGAGTAGAAGCTCAGAGAGTAATTTTTGGCTGAGCATATGAATTTTGGATTTGTTAACATATAGATAATTGAAACCATAGTTATAGGTGAGGTTTCCTAGGGTGAGAATTGCAGAGTCATGAAAGAACAGTTTTCAGGACCAAATGCTGGAAATCTTCCTTTAACTCCCAGGCAGAGGTCAATTTGCTGACAAAGGATTCAAGAAAGGAGAGGCTGAAGGGAACGCAGAAGACGGGGGTTTCAGACACATAATGGCTACAAACTAGTGCCATTTAGCGGTTTCCAAAAACGGGTTTTGAAGGTTATTTTGCCAGTTTTAGAGTATATGGTACGTGAATTTCCCAAGAAGGAGAACAACACGAAACATGTGTCACAGTAGAAGCAAACGGCTGTCTCCAGCTTGGGAGAGCGCTGTGGGCAGGGCCACCAGCCATCGTCTGAAAGGCCCGAGGCCGGCGGCGAAGCCCCTCCTGCTGCACAGAGACACGCTGGCTGCCTTCTGAAGCGCAGGTGGAGGCAACGAGCGCTCCATCGCCAAGGCGTCGCCACAGTTCCAGTCCTGGTTTTGTTTAGGAGCCAGATTCAGCCATCAATTTTGCCTGCTCTGGAATTTGGGTTAGAGCCACGCTGACAGTCTTCTACTATTAAATTCATTTGGAGACCAGCCTTCAGTGGATTGACTTTGATTTGTCAATGTTTCTCCTATAATTAGGCATTTGAAAAGAAAAATCTTGATCTCAGTGGGCTTCATTTTTGTTTTGTTTTTCACATAAAAGAATGTGCAGGAAAATATTCAATTTTTACTTCCTAACCATTTAGATTCCAACTAAATTGAAAGTTGTTCCACGAAAAAACTCTGCAAAGCAATCATTTCCACCTGTTAAGTTCATTAAGATCATCTAAATGTATTCTTACTCAAAAACTAGCAATATGAATAGGGCATAAAATGTCTCAATTTTCTGATATACCTCTTTGAAAATTATTCTTTTCCCTTTTTTAAAAAAAATCTAGGCTCGTGATTTTCAATGTAAGCTGCTACAACAAATGCTTAATTATTCTCTGATTATTATTTAAATTGCTGAGTGTTTATTAATTGCATTTGAGTAGGAAAACCACTTAATTTTTTCATGAAATGGAAATGAAAAAATAACATTTATTTCTTTCCTTCTTACACTCAAGCTATTACCCTGAACCAATACTTTCTATTTGCATTTTGAACACTATGTCTTCATTCTCTTTGATTCATGACTTCATTTCAGGGAGCTATTTTAGATTCTTCTCACCATAAATTAAGATTAAATTAAGAAAAAGAACTATATTGGTTAAGACTAATTTTAACTGAGATTTTAACCTTCCATTTTATATCTGTTTGCAACAAACATTATCCCTTTTTAATGATGTACTCTCCCATCTGCTCTCAAATATTAACTTTCATCATTGCCTAGAAATAGAGACCTAGAAAAAGTGCCCTTTTCCCATTCTACAGAGTGCACTATTATTTTACCTTAGACAAAATTTTAAGAATTGGAAAAATTAAAGGAAAATATTTGTTCCTTAATATTTTAGTACATCATAGTAAAACTGTATATCCACACAAAAATTGACTTGGAAAATTAACTTCTAAAATCTTATTCATGGCAAGTGTCTACATTTCCCTCAGATTCCCATTTTCAAAAGGAATAATTGGAGACAATGAGCATCAGAGGCTGATTTTCTGGGTGTCAATTCTAGGTCTGCCGCTTTTTAGCTGCGTGGCCTTGGGTGACACATCCCCCTTCTCCGGCGTTGGCCCGGGCAGCCGTGGCAGTGGACAGTGGTAGGACCGACTTAGGAGGTCCTGCGGTACTTCGAATCGTGCACCCCGACAGGCAGGGGTGGTGGGACCCCACGGCAAGCAGGACCTCCTGAAGGTGCCACTTGTGAGAGTGGGGTGCCCTTCGTCCGATTCCTGGGGCCCCTCAACGAGAATCCAGAAAGGGCAGAAGCGAGCGAGGACGGAATCAGCCCGCGGGGCCGGCGGAGGTGACCGAGGACCCCCGAGGGCTGTCCCCGGCCAGCACCGGGCCACCAGGGCACTGGGCAGGGGCAGCGCCGGCTGACGCCTTGGTTTTAGACTTGAGCCGCAAAACCGTGAGCTGATAAATTCCTGTTGTTTCAGCCGGAACCAGCGGGTGGTGTGTGGACGGCAGCTGAGCCAGCAGGACAGGTAGCAAGGCGGTTAGTGAAGACGGGGAGGGGGTGGGGGGTATATGGGGACCTCATATTTTTTGAATGTAATATTAAAAAAGAAAAGACAAAGAGAAAGAAATAGCATTAAAAAATCAACAATACAAAGATAAATATCCATATATTTGGATATTTAATAACATGTTATAAATAATTCATGGATTAAGGGGGAAATAAAATAAAAATCAAAAATTATTTGGAAGTGGATGGTAATAAAAACATTGCTTTTCAAAAAAAAAAAGAAAGAAAATATTAGTGAAGAAGCACTTAGCCTGAGGCCGGGCACGGCGGAAACGCCACGCTCCCACTTTTTAAGAGTAAAATAAGAGGGCTAGTAATTTCCAAGTTCCTGCCTTCAGGGAGGTTTTGGTCCATATTGAGGTCTCTGGTACTTTGTGGAAAAGGAGATAATGTACAATCATGTGAGGCTTTTATAAAATGAAATTCATTCAATTGCATTCTCCTCGATTTTGAATTGGTATGTTTATTAATAACATTTTGGTAATATATGACCTTCCTTTTATGAAAAGGAAATGCTAGCAGATTGCAACTATTGTTATGGTCACTGCATGAGTTTACTATCCTGATCTAGAAAAAGCATAAAATACCTGTAAATTATAATTTATTTCCTATAAAATATTTCCAGTTTTATTATTCCATGAACTGAAAGGTTTGTGAACCACTGAGCTAGGCGACCTGCCCTAGTCCATATTTTTCCAGGGCCGTTCAGTTGTGAAGCAGCATCCTGATGAAATCAGAAGACCTAGGTCAAAATCCATTTCGGTTGATCACTTGCTTTGTCACACAAGCAGATAACTTAGCCTTTTAAAATAAAATTTTCTTATCTTGAAAACAGGTAAAATATATTTCTGTTTTGATGAGTAACTGGTTCAGGACTTGACCTCTCAACAAAAACAACTGCAAAACAATGCGCAATACGTGAGTCAAATATGCTTCGGCACTATTGAAGAAGCAGTTCAGACAACCACCCTGGAGGGATGAAAACAAGCAGGGAAGCGCCAAGATTTCCAAATATGCTCCCGGCTTCTGCCGGGGGTGCTTTCTGACAAAGAGCAAGGATTCGGAGCCAAATATGAGAAACCTCGTTAAACCAAGGAGGCAGGGGCCAGATTTGCAGGTCTTGGAGGCAGCTGCAATTGTAGCGTCGAGCATCTGGTACACATGTATCCGCAGCGTAAGCAAACTAGCTTTCCACACAACAGGGACAGGAACTGGAGGGGACGATTGGGCCACGTGATAATTAAATAAACACCTGTGTCAACTACTCATGCACACTCCTGCTTTTTAATTTAGTGAAGATTTATAAGTGTAAGAAACTAATTTTTATCCAACAATGTTTGAACCTTTTTGTTGTTAACTGATTTTTCCTAACCTCATTTAGTTTCTTTTCATGTATTCAAGACATATTTCTTGGGCATCTGTAATGAGAGTGGTAGGAGGTGAATGGGCAACATAAAAGCAAGGAAGCCAGACTCCAGTAATGACAATGAAGGCACTTAACTTCCAGTGGTGAAGGTGAAGAGAGTCAGCATCCTAATATTTCTAAGAAAATGAGAAGTGATTACAGGATATTATGCTGGGGGACACCACAGGAAAAAGAGAGGCTTATCTGTGCCCAGGTTGGTGAACTGGTTGATAGATGTGCTGCTTCAGGAAAGGAATGTGTCTTGGGCTGACAACTTACTGCTGACAGCAGCTGGGGAGGGATACATCTTCTTTCCTGAAGGAGGGTCTGAGTGGAACGTCCTTGTGTTTACTTGGAGACACGTATTATTCACCTGCATGGCAGTGAGGGTTATAGGAAGAACAGGTTTTCATACATTGCCTGGATTTCATGTAAACTTTTCTGAATGAGGGGATGTCTAGAACTGCCTCAATCCAGTTGCCCTCTTTTAATTGTGCTTTAAATTATTTCCATCCCTCTTAAAATACTTTGCTCAAAATATAAACATATTTGCCTTAACAGTGTAGAATAGGAAAAGGATATTAGGGTTAATTGTCCATTCTTATTTTTTCCTAAAAGTCAGATCACATTCTCATTTTTTTAAAAACTGCCATTTCCTACACTGGTTAAGGGCATAACCACTTTTAATAAATGAGTAAATCAGTAATGTGTTCCTATACATTTTCCCTAACTAAATAACCACATACATTTTTGTCTATAAACACACAATCACATACATGTCCACATATTTGTGGATTTTATCTTTTTCTTTTTTTAAAATAAAATTAGATCCTGTGTGTTCTGCTTTGCAATTTCTTTTATATCAAAAACCAATATAAATACAGATGAATGTCTTCCTTTTAACTATCTGTATTGTATTTCAATTTGTAACTATTCTATAATGCGTTTCACAGTTACCTTGTGGAGGTTGTATCACATTGTCCCGATTATAAGCAATATGGCAATGAACCTTATTTGTTCTGTATCTCCGTAGACAAGATCAGAGGTAAAATTGCTCGTCCAGAGGGAGGTACATTGTTCTACACTCTTGATTACCAATCACAGGAACCAATTTAGCTAACGTGAATAAAAAGGATTTTATCATAAGAATACTGTATGGTTCAGAGCCTCATCAGGAATTAGAGAGAACCAAACGTCAAAAAAAGTCAGAATCCAAGGAAAAGCCAGGAAGAGCCAAGGTTCTACCGCTGGCTTGTGTGTCTTCTGAGACTTAAAGTACATGCACGTCATTCTGTCTCTGAACATGAAGCGTTACAGACACTGGTGCTAACTGGCGATGCCCACCGTTCCCGGGGCACTGGACCTCGTCCCATCCCGGCCACCCCAGAGAGCCCTGGACACCGAGCCAGTTCTCCCGGGATTCACGGTCCTGGGCAGAAGGGTCAGGCCGGCAGAGCTCAGCGATGCTGGTAATGAAGTTCAGGAGGAGCGTCCACTTCACGGAAGCTTCTGTGCAGGAGTCTGGCCCAGCGAGGGGCCTATGCAGACGTGGCGGACCCCGAAGCAAACCGCTCCAAGTTCACGCACTTTCCACCTTCAGGGAATACTGGCAAATACCATTCCCAATAAGTCGGGCCAATTCTCAGTCTCAAAACAGAGTGAAGGTGTGTTTTTCCCAGGAAGCCCTGAATATGGCAAATGTTTAAATTATTGCCAATCTAATTAATAAATGAAAACTATCATGTTGCAGTTTGGAGTTCCCTGGTTAGTTTTAAAGTTGAACATCTAAAATTTAAATACATAAATAAATATATATTTATAATTATGCTTTTATGAGTTCCCTCAAATACATTTAGCATATATTTGTCTTTTTCTTTTTTCTATTAGGGGCTATTTTCATATTAGGGACGTTGGATCTTTACTTGCTTGAATCACGTGAATTTTTTGGAAATATATTTGATTCTTGATGGTCTTGTCCAATGTAATTCTGTACCTCCTTTGGCTTTGTGCAATCTTCACAAGTATGTTTCATATTTGTTTTTTAAAAATTAATGATTAGAAAGTGTTTATGACAGAGCCCAGTGACAGGAAGCCTCGCGCCAAGTCCCAGGGCCAAGGGGTCACTCAGCCCCCCACGACCGCAGGGCCCAGGCTGCTACCCGGCCAGAGGAACGGCGGGAGCCACTCGCGTCCCGGCAAACCTGAGAACACAGGCTTGCTGGCCGCCGGGGAGCGAGGCTCCCCCAGCCCCTCTCCTGTTCAACTCCCTGACGGCGCCGTGATGTCACACTGAGCCCCGCTCTTACATTCTAGTGCTTTCAGCAGCACCAGTCCAGGGCTGGGGATGCGGCGGAGAAAAGCAAAGGGGCTGCTCTCACGGGGCTTTCATTTGATAGGGCCAAGGCCACCCAAACCCTAGAAGTAGTAAACGCAGCTGCTCTGATAGGGCCAGTGAAGACAGCAGGGAGGGGAGGCGGGCGTCCGTGGTGGACCGCCGGCCTCCGGGGCTGTGAACACAGACCTGGGGGCGCCCGAGGTCTGAACGGTGAACCCCAAGGCCCTGTGGCAGGGTCACGGGATAACGTGGAAGTCGGGTGGCTGCAGGGCAATTTAGGAAGGAGCCCGGGGCACAGGCACCGGACACACCAAGTACGTTCCTCTCTTCCTTTATTATCCTCTACTCCTGCAGTCTCTGAAATTCTCTACAGCCTGACGACCACAACAGTTTTCCTGCTTGGAAACCGTAAGCCCACACCAGCGGGAGAAGCCCCAGAGCTGCCTTTTCCTGCAGCATCGCGGCCCCTGCTCAGAGCTGTCTGCACTTGCCATGGCACCTGTTTCTTGGGCGTTTACACGGGTCCCTGCAGAGTCCTGTGCCAGACTGTCCGCTTCGCTGTACAGGCCTCTGCCCTGGAGAGGGAACCTCACGGATATTCCACGGCCTGCGGGAGAGCCGGCGCAAGGCCAGACCTGCCCACCCAGCACCTCGCCTGCCGAGGAAGCACCTGACCTGGGGCCCGACGTCCCTGCCGCGGTCCAGGGGCGTCTTCTCTGAAGGGCCCCGAGAGCTGTGCCACGTCTCTCCTGGGAGGCGTCCAGCACCTGCCTCTGTCTCTGACAGTGGTGTGTGTTCTGAGAAAACTGCCCTTCTTGACTAGGGGACACAGCGAATGCGTGTGTGACCCACGTCCCCTACGCGGGTGCCCAACGGCAGGCTCGCACCCAGGTCTCGGGGGCGCTGGGATCTGGCCGGCTCCGCACCTGCTCTCCTCTGGCTGCTGGAAGGCAGTTCCGACGCATCTGACTGTCGTTATTTTTTATTACTTTTCTGACCAGTGCCCGAGTGAAGAGCTGCGAAGCCAAATGTCCCCAGAGGAGGGGCGAGATGGCCCCGGGAGGGAGGGATGGCGCCTGCTCTCCCGGCCGGCCGCTGCGCTCGGCCACGTCCCGCGGGTCGCTGAGATCCGGCCACGATGGAGAAGCTGCCCGGGGGGACAGCAGCGCCAGCCCCACGCTCCTCCACGGGGCCCGGCTGCTCCCCTCGCCTCCGCAGGGCCTCGCGTGTCCCCCGAGCTGGAGCCCACCCTGCGTGGGCAGGTCGTGTCCGGCCGGGTTTCAGCCGCAGGAAGCCTGCCCTTCCGTTCATGGGGCGCAGTAGAGAGTCTGGAGGCTCGGGGGACGCAGCCCGCGCCCCCGGGGCTCCCCCAGCGCCCCCGGGGCTGGCCCTGCCCGGCGCCCTTCATCCCGTCTTCCTCGTCTTCCTCGCTGGCCTTCCTCACGGGGCGTCCCTGGGAGGGAGACACCAGAGAGGGGTCTCGGGTAAGCGTCTACCCTACTTGGCTTGCTTCGAAACCTCTGGAAAACAGCGAGGCAGCGTTTCCTTACCGTTTCCAGCACCACTGAGGCGCAAGGCTGCGCGTCTGAATTTGGTTGTGTGTGACTTTCTATTATTAAACGTTAGTAGTTAATTTCGTATGCGTCAAAAGGAAAGATTTGAAATGTTCTGCTGTATTTGCCGTAGAGCGCGTCCTGGAAGGGCTCTTTCCTCCTGGTTTCGGCTCAACCCTGCGCTTTTCTGTGACTTTGGGGTGGAGTCTTTCATTCCAGGGCTCTTGTCTCTTGCCAGCTCGTTTGCTGGGGACAGGGCGTCTTTCAAGACCGCAGGCTCGTGCCCATGCCACCTCTAAGCACAGCCGTTAAGGAGCTTTCCACCTGCAAACTGTGGAAGGCTGCGGAAGCTCGGGCGTCGGGCGCACGGGGACCCCCGGGGGTTCCAGCCCCGCTGCCGCCGCCTAATCCCATATTTTGATGCTGTTTTCATTAGGAAACTATTTTGGGCTTCCAGATCTTACGGAAGGATGTGTTTTCACATGAATGCAGAGATCGCAAGAAATGAGAACAAGAGCGCAGCCTCCTCCGCGCTCCGAGGCACAGCCTGGCTCTCTGGGCTTTCCGGGCCGGCCGGGCACCCTCGCGGGGCCGCGGTGACCGCCGAGGCGCGCTCAGGCTCCCTCCGCCCCCCTCCCCGGTGGAGGCCTCGGGAGGGTCCTTCCCCCTCGCGGGCCCCCGCGCCGCGCTCGCGGCCCCTGCCCCTGCTCTGTCGCTGGCGCCAGGGGCGCTCGTCCTGGGTGCCAGCTCACCCCGGGGCGCGGGGGCCGCTGCCGCCTGTGCCGAGATGGGCCCATGGCGAGGCCGTGCCATCGTGACGCTCGCTTTTTTGACAGTGTCATACGTGTGTCCCAGGGCCTTTAAACCTTCCGGAAGAGCTGCCTTTTATCGCACTTTAGAAAGTTTTCAAAACAAAGAAGTCCTGAACGCTCAATGCAAACAACTTGGCAAAAGTACAGAAACACCAAGGAAAAGTAACACAAAAACCATCTAATCTTAATACTGTAATCTATGTTGAGCATTTTCTTACTTCACGTTTTTCTTACCTTTTTTGTGAACTTTATTTTTCATTTGAGCAGTCTATAATGAACATTTTTCCATGTGATTAAATATTTTTACCACTATGATTATTTTTAAGGGCTGCAAATTGGCACATTATTTTATCCTACAGTTACTATAACTTTTTTTAAATCAGCGATCAATTCTTGCAATTTAGAGTTTTTAAAAATAAATAAAGGTCATTATTATCCTTGAACATATAGTTCTTTGGAAAATTGCCTCAAAATGACATTTCTGGGCCTAATGAGAGCTGATTACACGTTAAGGCGTTTAAGACCTTCTTCCAAGCTGGCGTCTGCACAGGCTCCTGGCGGTGCCTCTCCAGCGGAGTCTGAAGTTGCCTGATCGCCCAAACCTTCACTGCTCAGCGGA
The DNA here is from genome assembly GCF_030445035.2 of Dasypus novemcinctus. NCBI lineage: Eukaryota > Metazoa > Chordata > Mammalia > Cingulata > Dasypodidae > Dasypus > Dasypus novemcinctus. Next base: position 2,146,356 of record NC_080687.1, on the reverse strand, counting down.
GCCCTCGGGAGAATTACAGTTCTTAGGGAACCATGAAACACTTAGGGGCGACCCTGCCTGCATTTAGACTGGCTGCCTAAGGATTCAGTGCTTACGTTTCAACACACAGCAGGGCTAATGTTTCTAAGAAATGGCCTCCTTGCTAAGCTTGCAAAACCCCCACATTTTTCTTCCTAAGTACATGCCTTTTTATGATATTCTGAAAACTATTATTAAAAGATTAGGACTATAGTTGTTTTATATATTCCCTTGGTGACTGACTTAATAAATGATGGTAACTGGCAATAATCATACTGAAGTAGCATTTGTAATATATGATTTGGGATTTTTACATTTTAAGTATTTTCATTTTCAAGAAACATAAACAATAGAATATTAGTGGAATATGAAATACGTGAGTAGTGCAATACTAATAGGGTGATGTAAAGAAAGAAAAGGGTAAACTTAAGCAATTAATTAGAATTGCTGAATATGTAGTATTTAAGAGAAAATATCTTTATGCAAAACCATTCAACACGTGCACATTCAGAACTCACAAGAATTTGGATAAGTGTATACATTGTCCATGACTGGCATTTAATTACTATTCAGAAAATCCATTTTCGTTTTGGTCACAAGGCCATTTTTTATTTAAGATACACCTTTTTTTTTTTTTTTTTTTTTTGCATTTTCCAATGTTTTTAATTATATCACATTAAAAATGATGAGTGCTTTCCACGTTTTCACTTTTATCACTGAACCTGCATGCAGGAGGCAATTCCTCGCGGCCGTGGCGCGCACCTGGAAAGAAGGCGCCGCCTCCTCCCGCAGCCTCCTCCGCGCACACCTAGGCCTGCACGCGCGGGCTTCCAGGGCACCCGCGCGCGCTCCGCACAGCTCCGCCTCCAGCGCGGTTCCTAGGCAGCGGCTGCGGCGCCTCCGGGACAATGGGCAGTGGGCAGCCGCGCGCGGCCAGCCCCGGGGGGGGAAGCTTCCCGTTCCGTCGTCTTAACGGCAACTGGGGCGCACAGCGCGCTGTGTGAGGCGGCGGCTGCCTCTGCCTCACTGCGGGGGGCAGGTCGGTGCAGGGCCAAGCCAGGGTGGGTGCGCCCGGAGACTTACCCTAAGGTGAAAGGCCCCCGCCCCCACCATTCCCCGCCCCGCCTCGTCAGCGCCTGCAGGTGTGCAGTGAAGACAAAGGCAGCTGCAGGGGAGCGCCCGAGGGCCCCGCGGAGCCCGCCACGAGGCAGAGGCGCAGATCCTTCCCATCACCCAAGGGAAGGGGTCAGCCCATCTTGAAATCGACTGTAAATTGTCAAAAAGCTTGAAGCCTTTCAACAAAACTTGTCTATAGATCTAGAAAATATTAGGAAATAAACCATACATGGCCCAAGGGAAATGTGCAATTATAGCAAAATAAACAAATTGAAATTAAGCATTGAGAAAATTGATCATATGGGGTCCATACGTAGGTTTTTCTCTGGGAGTAGGAGTGGCTGAGAGATACGTGAATGCGTTTATGCTAAGCAAGATTCCTTTGTTGCTTTGACATAAAAGCATGAGGAAGAAATCAAATTAAAGAGCAGATGTATATTATTATAAAGTGTGAACAGAGCCAGTGCAAAATATTCTAATTTGTAATTTTACAAGTCAAATATCGTTTTACAAATTATTTTTGAAACTCTTTAAAATCTTATTTTCATATGACAGGAACTCCTATTCTGATTTGCAATTCTCATTCTCTCACAATGCAATTAAGTATAATTATCTATTGAATTGCACACCAGGTAAAATATAATTTATATATAATTAGTCGACTCAAGGGCATTGTGAAATTTAATTACGTGCAACTAGAGGAGTGCGGATTACATTGTTTAAACCTGTTTTACTGAACACTTAGTAGAACATCTTTACAACCAAAACCTAAAGGGGAGAATGTTACAATGTACTCATTTTACTAGCCTTCATGCAGCTTAAACTTTGGGAATTATATATGTTTATTTTTGAATCAACAATTGGAACACATTTTTTCTTGTGTGGTTTTTTTCAAATATAATTACTTTATCTTGGAAAATACTGAAACAGGAAATTAAAAAATTGAAGCCTTCTATAATTTGCAACTTTAAGTAAAATTTTAAAATTCTTTCTTCTAACCTTCAAACCTCAACCAAATTCTCACACGATGATACCATTTTTTAAAATGTACAGCCAAACACATTCTCACATCCTCCTTCCCTCTTCTCTCTCTCACCCACACACATTCATTTCATCCAATTACCTCTAATAAATCAATCTAAATGCTATGCTTTCCCTTAATGCATCATTGGGCTAGTTTCAGGTTAAGGTGTACAGCATTATGCAACCATTTTACTAGATATGTTCTATTACAGTGTATGAATTTAATTTAGCCTAAGTTATTTAACATTCTCCCTCTGATGGGTACTTAATTCATTTCAATGATACACACTAACCCCCCCACACACACACAGTCATACAACCCTAGCTTGTGCTTACTGTTTTCTGTTGGTGTGTTTCCAAGTAGTGGGGTATGCTGGCTTTGAGAAAGTCTTAGAAAGTGCTTTTGAGATTGCGATAATTAAATTTTAAACAATGCGTGACAGTTAGCCCACAGCCTCCTTAAATGGGGGTGGCTAGTTCCGTCCAGCAGGGCGTGGCTCAGAAGGTCCCTGTGCACCTCCCTGGCCCTGCTGCAGACTGCCAGCCCTGCTTCCAGCAGCATCTCCACTCCTGCTCTGCAAAGGCGCTTCCTTCTAGTGCACAGAACTCTGAGCCCAACTTTTCCTCTTCTACATCCAAACACAAATAGGCAACAAATACAAAAATGGACTTCTATTCAGTTATGTAATTTTGGTTTTAGTATGTGCCAGGCACTAAGTATTTTACTTGCATTCTACAATCAAATATCGATTATTAGTATCTGTTAGTTGATGATCTTGTTATACTTTCTGTCTTATCTCCAAGATAAGTAGATCGGGCAGTTATGTTTACATCCTTTTATGGTTTAAAGCTTATCTTCAGGCTGCTTCGAAGATGAGATTTCTTTTTAATCAGACAGATCTCCCCCCTGAAATCATGAACATCTATGAAAATGTGGAAACACTAGCAAATAAAAAGAGGAAAACTACTAACCTCTGGTTTGATTATGTAAGAATCAATGCTTATTATTAGTTACAAAACTATTCACCATTTATAACTAATAACTAGTTCTTGTGCAATGTAGTGACTCTACACAAAGAATGTCAGGACAATTTATGTATGTATCCTAACATAAGTTGAATGTTATCCTACAGTGAATAACACTAAAGTTGAGATCATGTTTAATATGCACCTTTAAAACACACATCTAATTTTAGGTACTTGGATCAGATATTACTACACCACATTTAAGAAAAAGATGTGACACTGATTTTTTTACCATTTACACCCCACATTTTAAAACTAGTTGTGACAGCTTGAAGCTGGGTGGACCTCGGAATACCACATCCTTAAAGCTAGTTCATTCCTGTGCTGGCGAGCCCCTTGGAGATGGAACCTTTTGATTAGATTCAGTAAATGGACCACCTTTGATTAGATCACTTCCAAGGGAATGACCCAGGGTGGATCTTAATCCTTTTACTGGAGTCCTTTATAAATGTAAAGAACATGCAGAAACTCACAGGAAAAAAGCTGCAGGGACAGAGAAGAATCCAGAAGCTGAAAGAGAAGAGGCCAGAGGACAGGGGAGAGATGAGTGGACGCTGCTGTGAGCCTGATCGCCCAGAGCTGAGCATGGAGAGAAAGCATCTCCGATGGTGTCTTGATCTGGACACTTCCACCACCTCAGAAACACATGCTTTTCATTTAATAAATCCCCATTATACCAATTCTGGAATATTGCATCGGCAGCCTTTAGCAAACTCAAACACCAATCCTTGAACTAAAGGAAATATAGTAATTTAGTTTTGATAGAGGAATTAACTTTTATGGGAAGACTGAACTAGATTACTTCTAGGTCCCTGTAACAGGTACCTTGAAAGCTTTGGAAAGGTGTTGAACTTTGACCATTTTAAATCACGTTAGCCGTGGATAGGCCCCTTTGGCCTATTTGCCTCAGATAACATTGGCTTATATTTAAAGCAGGAAATCATGGGGTTTTTTTTTTAGGTCTATAAGTAAATTATAAAAATAAATGTGCCAACTTTATTAGAAGTGGACAGTTACAAACCACTGCCAATAACAATTTATAAGGAGAGAAATAATATCCCTTTTCTGCAATGGTTAATCTTTACCTAAAACTAGCAGAATAATATTCTTTAATTAGTTAAAGCTATGTTGTGATTAAAACACATCTTAAAAAGCCTGGCTTAACTATTTGGCTTAGGGTAAATATTTCCTATGTGAAAGTGACAACTTTAAATATTTAAAGAAAATATCCATTTGTAAAATTTATGAATACATAATTGAGAAACCAAAATGTGTGAAATTATATTCAATTTGAAGGTTTGTTGAACTGCATAAAATAGGACTTCCTTTAAACTTTTATGAGACTGTAAGGGAGAGTCTGGAAATTGGAGCAATTTTCAATTTTGACATTTAAAGATACAGTTTTTTTGTTTATAAAAATCTGCACGTGAACCTGGTCTTTGGTGTCACAGAACTGTGCTTTTTACCTGAGGTAATGCACACACGTGCTTAGCATTCATGCTTCACAACTCTATGAGAGGAAAAAGCGACCAACTATCTCTTACTTTGTCTAACATTAAACTGCTTATTTTTCAACATACTATTAAACTATATGTAATGAACTCTAGTCCCACAATGAAAACTTTCTTGTTTGATTTGCTTAATAGAAAATCATTGGAAATGTACAAAATTTCTTTGAAAAATTACGTGAGGTATCCTTTCTCATACAGCATGGGAAATAAGCTATCAGATGAAACAGGCTGATACTGTCCCATTATTCAGCAAACAATGGTCATGTATAGATATATGTGCCATTTAAACGTTTCCGTTTTTGCTTGACTGAATTTCAATGTGGTGCATAAATACAAGTAGATAGAATGACTGTCAACATGACTAACCAACTAATGATGGAATGAGCAACCGCGACCCTGCCACTCAGTCAGAACTAGAATATAACAAATAACTTGCATTTGCCTGACGTTGCTTTCTCCTGCTCTCCCTACCTCCCTTCAGAGGTAAACACTTTCTAAATTTTTTATAATCCCACATGTTTACTTTTTCTGGTTATGTCAGCATATAAAATATAACACACTCTAGGTAGACTTGTGGCCTTCATGATTTTACTCAATACTATGTTTCCAAGGTCCATTCACGATGCTTTGTGTAAATATAAAATTTATAATTTCTCTGCTATATAATGCTTCAATGTGTTACCCAAAATTATTAATTCGAGTTGTTTCTAGTTTTCTGGCTAATATAAGTTATGTGGTGTGAATATGCTTGACCTTGGACCACAGGGACAAATGTCTGAGCATCAGTTTGTAAGTGAATCACTGAGTAGAGGGTATGTTAATATTTAGCTTGGTGGGATAGTACCAAATTGTTTTCAAAAACTGTTGGACCCAAATTATGCTCTCCCTGCACATAACAAAAATGGTGGTTGTGATCATTTGATGTAACATTGAAAACACGAAATGTATAAAATCATTTCTTATTTTGTTTCAATTCATCTTTCCAGATTAATCCTGCCTTCCAGCAGCTACTCATATGCTAATTAGTCTTACTTACCTCCTGTGCATGTCTATCCTTGTGTTTGATCTATTTTTCTACCAGGCTGTGTTTATTCTGCTGATTTCCTGGAGTTGTTTATAGTCTCCATACTAACATGTGATCAGACGCACGCAGATATCTACCTCTGCCCCTCTAGCTGTCTATCAACGCTTTCATCATCACCTATCTACAGCCATCTATCTATAGGCCAATCTAACCATCGTCTGTCTATATGGCTAGCCAGCTAGTCATGTGTTTTTCCAGTTTGTGGTTTATGAAGTCTTTTGATTAACAGAATATTAAAATTTTTTGTGGTCATTTTTACCAATACTTAGACTGTTCATAAGTAGTATGCTTAGTGTGCTCAGGCCACACATTTTTTTTTCTTGCATAATGCTAATTGCTTTGGGGTTCCAAACCACAAGTAAATAAGGAAATTGTTGAGTTTGCATGTGAAAGCAAAACAGTGCATGCTTATAAATCACACAAGGAAATGAGAAAACTCTCATGCAAACAAGTGATATCTGCTGTGCAATAAATGGCTACAGGGCAACTCAGAACTGCCCAAGCCATAAAACCCTCTGCTTCTAGGAGAGGGGTGCCTGCTCGGTAGCAGGGCAGGCCTGAGCAGGCCGCGGGGCCCCGCATGGAGCAGCGCACCCCTCAAGGCTGGACCGTGGCCTCTGCTGCATCTTCAGGAAAAGCCCCACGTACTGATGAAGCCACCACCACGAATTTCACATGGTTTATGGCTTTTAATAATGTCATTTGGCACAAAGTGGATATAATTTGCCAAAATCCCTAAGACGCTGGTCACACTCCCCAGCCAGCATTACGATTTTACCAAAATTACATTTTTATAGGGATAAGCTTCGGGTTTATCCATAAAAAATATGCTGCTTAATTCAAATGCTCAGTTACCGTTATAATTTGGGCTGACATCTGTGTTAACATTTTACTTACCACAGGCACATGTTCAGATTTTGATTCATGCAAATATTCATTCTCTGAATCACACATTTTTAAACGTTTCAACATCAAATGTCAGAGTCAATATTAAGGATTTTATGTCATGTTCTCATAGTCAGAAATCTTGATTTGTCAAAGAAGAGACGGATGGATTTTGAGGAGAGGGGTGTTGGCCTCATACTTCCAGCGCAGCCTCCGCTGAGCAGCCCGCCTGGGCTCAGCTGTCTCCACGAAGGTGCCAGAGGCACGCGAAGGCCAGGCCGGCGAGGCCAGCAGTCCCTTCCTGGGGCCGGGCCGTGCGCAGGCGGGAACCTGCTCCGGCCATCACAGGCTCCGGCGTGACCCCACACTGGGCTTTCCCAACCTCAGCCCTTCTTGTGCGTTCTCCTGCGTCATGGGTCCTGCGCTGGCAGGACGCGCTCGGCCCTCTCCGCGTCGCCTGGCTCTGCAGAGCTGCCTCATGCTTCTGCGTCCGATGATAAAGCACTTGGGAGCAAGCCGTGCTGGCTGGGTTTCCTGGGCTGCTGTGAGCCCGTGGGCTGCAGAAGAGGCCCCCTCGCAGTCCTGGAGGACAGAGAGCAGAACCGCAGTGCAGTGGGGTCCTGCTGCGGGCCCTCCCACCTCGCACCTCCGGCCTTTGCAGGCAGCGCTCGCTGTGCCCTGGCCCGGAGGTGCAGACCCAACACCGGCCTGCGTCCGTCCAGTCACGGTGGCCTCGTCTGGACTTAGCTGATGGCACCTGCAGCGACCCGACTTCCAATAAGGTCACATCCACAGGTGCCGGGGCAGGCCCTGGACACATCCTTGTGGGGGGCAGTTCAGCCCCAGAGGTGCCGAGGGGCGCCCTGTGTGTTCACGAAGGAAGAGTGGACCCTCCGAGGGGACTCAAGCCACATCTCACCCAGGGCTTGAAACGCAAGGCCCGCCACCAAGCCCAGGCGCGTGCGGCCTGGCTCCCAGGACCCAGCCGACTTCCATATTTGCTGATTAGATCACATCATTATTTTTCATGTTTACCTTCTACACTTTAATTTTACTCCCACCAGCCTACTTTACGTCATATTTAATTTTTGCTTCTGTTTTACTAATTGCGTCCCAGCTGGCCTTCTCTCTTCTAATCACTTTTCTCTAATCCAGCCTACAATTCACTGTCGGGTTAATCTTTTGCAGCTCTAATCGTGCCATTTATCTATGTTTAAAAACCTTCAAAGGCTATTTAAAGTTTTCTGAATAATACCCTAACATTTAATCTTGATTTGAGATAAATGTGGCAATGGATTATAAGGAAAGTGATTTCTCTGTAGAATGGCAAATTTAAGAATCCTCCAAAAATATAAACTGGAGAATTCAGCCTCTGGAGCAATATTCTTCTTGCTTTTATGCTTTTAAAATAATTCACTTTAAAATATTTTGTGCAAATTAAAGAATATACACTAACAAAGTCAATATGCAAAAAAAAATTTTTTTTAATCACAATCCATACTAAGAAACAGGAAGTCATAGCCCATTCTAATGAAAAAACTAAATAGCAGTAGATACACAATGAGGAACAACTTATCAAGGATGTCCAAACAAATATCCTTAATTAACTCAATGAAATGAAGGATGAGATAAAGGATATTAAGAAGACACTGGGGGAACATACAGAAAAAATTGTAAACATACATAAAAAGATAACGGATCTTATAGTAATGAAAGGCATGATGCAAAAAAATTAAAAATATACTAGAAGCACATAACAGCAGATTTGAATCGGCAGAGGCAAGAATTAGCAATGATAAAGATAGGGCATCCAAAATCACACAGACAGAACAGATAGGTGAGAGGAGAAAAGGAAAAAATTCATCAAGGACACAGGAAATTGAATGACAACATGAAATGCACAAACATGCACATTATGGGAATCTCAGGGAGAAGAGAAGGTGAAATAGGCAGGAGAGGTGGGGCCATTGAGGAAATAATGGCCCCAAATTTCCCAGCTCTTATGAGGAATGTGGATGTACATGTACAGGAAGTACAGCATACTTCAAGCACAATGAATTTGAGCAGACCTACCCTGAGACACATACTTATAAGACTGTCAAAAGTTCAAGACAAAGACAGAATCCTGAAAGCAGCAAGAGAACAGAGATTCATCACATACAAGGGAAGCTCAGTAAGATTAAGTGCAGATTTCTTATCTGAAACCACAGAGGCAAAAAGGCCATGTTATGACATAGTTAAGGTGCTAAAAGAAAACTGTCAGCCCAGCATTCTGCATCCAGCAAAATACTCATTCAAAAATGAAGAGTTTAAAATATTCATAGATGAACAGAAATTGAGAAAATTTGTCAGCAAGAATCCTGCCCTTTAAGAAATACTAAAGGGAGTTCTGCACATTGAAAGGAAAGAAAACAGTAGAGAGAGGGTTGGAGGAGAGTATAGAAAGGAAGATTGTCAGTAAGAGTAACTAAAAGGATAAAAAGAGAAATAAATATGAAATATTATATATATAAGCCTAAAGAAAAAAGTGGCCAAAGTACTGTACTTACAGTAATAGATTGAATGTTAATGGACTAAAGTATCCAATCAAAAGACACAGGTTGGCAAAATGGAGAAAACACGACCCATCTATATGGCTGTCTACAAGAAACTTGCCTTAGACCCAGGGGCACAACGGGTTGCAAGTGAAAGGCTGGAAAGTGATTTTACACATAAACATTATCCAAAAAAAGGACAAGAGTAGCTATATTGGACAAAGTAGATTTTAAATGCAAAATTGTTGTAAAAAATAAGGAAGGAAACTATATATTAATAAAAAGGGTAAGCTACCAGGAAGAAAGAGCAATCATAAATATTTATGCACCTAAACAGGGAACACCATAATACATGATGCAAATACTGGCAAAACGAAGGGGAGAAATATTAATAGATGCCTTTACAACCAGAGTGGGAGACTTCAATACACCATTTTCACCATTAGATGAAACATTTCAACAGCAGCTCAATAAAGAAAGAGAGACCTCGAAAAATATGCTGAAGGAACTAGACCAAATAGACAAACACAGAACATTACACCCAAACAGCAGAATATTCATTCTTCTCAAGTGGCCATGGATCATTCTCCAGGATAGTTCACATGCTAGGTCATAGAACAAGTCTCAACAAATTTAGAAAGGTTGAAATTATGCAAAGTAATAGAATGAAGCTAGAAATAAACAAAAGACAGAGAACCAGAACAGGCGCAAATATATGGAAGTTAAACAACACACTCTTAAACCATCAGTAGTTCAAGGAGGAAATTGCCAGAGAAATCAGTAACTACCTTCAAGCAAATGAAAATGAGAGCACAACGTATCAAAACTCATGGGATGCAGCTAATCAGTGTTGAGAGGAAAATTTATAGGCCTAGATGCCTATATTAAAAAAGAAGAAATATATAACATCAAAGACCTAACTGCACACCTGGAGGAACTAGGAAAAGAACAACAAACTAATCCCAAAGCAAGTAGAAGGTAGGAAATAACAAGATTAGAGCAGAAGTAAATGAAATTGAGAATAAAAACATTAGATGAATTAACAAAACCAAAAGTTGGTTCTTTGAGAAGATTAGCAAAATTGACAAACCCTTAGCAAGACTAACAAAGGGAAAAAAAGAGAAGATGCAAATAAATAAAATCAGGTATGAGAGAGATGATGTCACCACTGACACCACAGAAATAGAGAGTACCAAAAGAAAATATTTGAAAAATTGTATGCCAACAAGATTGACAATTTAGATGAAATGGGCAAATTTCTAGAAACACAGGAGCAAGCCACATTGACAAAAGAAGTAACAGAGGAACACAACAGACCAGTCACAAGTAGTGAGACCGAATTAGTCATCAAAAACCTTCCAACCAAGAAAAGCGCAGAACTGGATGGCCTCACAGGTGATTTCTACCAATAACTCTAGAAAGAACTAATACCAATCCTGCTCAAACTCTTCCAAAAAAATAGAAGTAGAGGGGACATTGCCTAACTCATTCTATGACTTTCTAGGGCAACATCACCCTAATACCAAAGCCACATAAAGATGCCACAAGAAAAGAAAACTCTAATGAACTGAGATACAAAAATCCACAACAAAATACTTGCTAATTGAAACCAACAACAGGTCAAACAAATTATACACAATGATCAAGTGGGTTTTATCCCAGATATGCAAGGATGGTTCAACATAAAAAAATCAATTAACATAATAGCCCACCTTACCAGATCAAAGGGGAAAAAATCACACCATCATCTCTATTGGATGAAGAAAATGCTTTTGACAAAATACAACATCCTTTCTGCACAAAAACATTTCAAAAGAAACTTTCTCAACATGATATGGGATATATATGAACAACCCATAGCTGACATCATACTCAATGGTGAAAGGCTAAAGGCTTTTCCTCTAAGATCTGGAACAAGATGCCCACTGTCACCACACTTATTTAGCATTGTATTAGAAGTACTTGCTTGAGCATTTAAGAAAAAAAAAAAAAAAGAATAGAAAGCATCCAAATTGGAAAGGAAGAAGCAAAATTTTCACTCTTTGCAGATGACATGATCCTATACATAGAAAGTCCCAAAAAACTATAATAAAGCTTCTACAACTGATAAAAGAATTCAGTAAAGTGGCAGGATAGAAGGCCAACAGGCAAAAATCAGTAGCATTTCTATATACCAATTATGAGAAATCTGAGGAGGAAATCAAGAAAAAAAGCCATTTACAATAGCAACTAAAATAATCAAATACCTAGGAATAAACTTTACTATTGTAAAGAACTTGTACACAGAAAACTACACAACATTGCTAAAGAAATCAAGGAAGACCTAAATACATGGCAGCATATTCCATGTTTATGGACTGGAAGACTAAATATCATTACGATATCTATACTACCCAAATTGATTTATGGATTCAACCCAATCCCAATGAAAGTTCCAACAGCATGCTTTTTACTGAACAGGAAAGGCCAATTACAAATTTATTTGGAATGGTATGAAGCCCAGACAGCCAAAAACACCTTGAAAAAGAAAAGTGACATTGGAGGAATCAGACTATCTGACTTTAAAGCATAATACAAAGTGACAGTGGTCAAAACTGCATGGTACTGTCACAAGTATAGACATACTGACCAATGGAACTGAAATGAGGGTTCAGAAACAGACCCGCAAATATCTGGCCAACTGATAGTCAGCAAGGCCACCAAGAAAGCCACCTCAACTGGGACAGAATAGTCTCTTGACCAAATGGTGCTAGGAAACTGGATATCTATATGCAAAAGAATGAAAGTGTATCACCATCTCAAACCCTATACAAAAATTAATTCAAGATGGATCAAAGACCAAAATAGAAGAGCCACAACAGTAAATCTCCTAAAAGATAATGTAGGGAAGCACATACGAGATCTTGTAGTAGGAAATGTTTTCATAAACTTTACACTCAAAGCATGAGCAATGAAAGAAAAATAGATAAATGGAACCTCCTCAAATTAAAAACTTTGGTTCTTCAAAGGAGTTTGTCAAGAAAATGAAAAGACAACCTACTCATTGATCTCACTGAGAGAAAATATTTGGGAACCACTCCTCTGATAAGGGTCAAATATCCAGCATATGTAAAGAAATCTTACACCTTGAAAATAAAAAGACAAACAACCCATTTAAAATTTTGGAGAAGAGATTTGATTAGACTCTTTTCTAAAAAGGAAATACAAATGGCGAAAAAAGCACATGAAAAGATGCTCAAATCACTAGATATTAGGGAAATGCAAATCAAAACTATTCTCTTACACCTATTAGACTGGCTGCTATTAAAAAAAAAAACAGAAAACTGCAAGTGCTGGGAAAAGAGAATGTGGAGGGAAAGAAACAGTCATTCACTGCTGGTGGGAATGTGGAGGATGGTTAGGTGGTTCCTCAGGAAGCTAAGGACAGAATTGTCATATGATCTGGCAATCACACTGCTAGGAATATACCCAGAAAAACTGAAAGCAGGGACACGAACAGATATATGGCACCAATGTTCATAATGGCATTATTCACTAGTGCCAAAAGCAGGAAGCAAGCCAAGTGTGCACCAACAGATGAATGGATAAAGAAAATGTGGTATATACATACAAAGGAATTGTAAGAAGGAATGAAGAATTGACACATGCAACAACATGGATAAATCTCAAACCCCTTATGTTGAGTGAAGTAAGCCAGTCAGTAAAGAACAAATATTTCATGATCTCACTATGCGCTAAGGAGATTGAGCAGATTCACGGAGCTAGAGTCTGGAAGACAGGTTATCAGGAGAGAGAAATAGAGTATAGAGGGGTGAGCTGATGCTCAGTATGAGCAGAATTTATGGTAAGGTGGATGGAGGTGGTTTGGCAGTGGGCAGGGGTGATGGCGCAGTGATGAGTTGGGTTGATGATGCTGAGTGTGAGTGGGGGTGGGGGTAGGTGGGCTATCCATAGAGGTGGGGGAAGGGCTGGAGGAAGGAACAGGTGGACTCTGGGAAGACTGAAGACTGGCTGAGAATACAACTGTGGGAATGTTCTTTTAGCAAATATGGCAATGGAGGGTCACTGGTGCAGGGTGGCAGTGGTGGGGGGATGTGGGGGGATGTGTGGGGAAGGGTGCCTCTGGGGAATATGAGTGTGTTCATGTGGTCATAGGGTGTTATCTAGGTGGGTGGAGACCCACAAAAGAACCAACAAAATATTAAATTCTAATCCTTGGGAGTCCTGTTACATTCTCTAATAGAGTGGCAAGAATCTCTTGGGTACACAGGCAGTGCCTAATGAAAGAAAACAGACCAATATGCCAAGCTCTCAAGTAATTTATGTACTTATGAACCTTATTCTTGTGAAATTGAAACTTAGCCTAATAATACATATTGCCTAAGGGTTACCTCCTGAAAGCCTCCTCGTAGCTCAAATGTGGCCTCTCTAAGCCAAGCTCAGCACATAAACACACTCCCCCGCCAGTGTAGAACATGACCGGGGTAAGCCTCCCTGGCACCAAGGGATTCAGACCAAGCGCCAACCAGCGATGCATTTGGGAAAAAAGACCTTGAACAAAAGGGGAAATCATTAAATGCAAAAGAGCTTTTATGGCTAAGAGATTTCAGAGTTAAACAGGAGGTCATTCCAGAGGTTATGTTATACAGGTCTCAGGAGGATCTCATTAATTGCCACAGCGAACAAGCAAGCAGGGGCACTCCCAAGGGCCCCAGAGCCATCTGGACGCCACAGGCAGAGCAGACAACCTCTCAAAACCAGCACCCCCTTCGGTGGCCTTACCTTGGGATATATGATAACCTATCTCCACAATGTAACAGAGTAAGACTCATTTATAATTTCCCCACACATGATGCCTTTTTGTGAACCGATAATTAGCACTATACCCAGAGACTTAAAAATCTTCAGTCTCTTCATCTGCTGGCTGAGCCCTGACTCTCAGAAGAGTTGCAGCAACACCTGCTCTCCAGATCACTGGACTCAACAACCACAACTAGCAAAATGACCATGATGGACAGCCCCATCCCCCAAAGCAGAGAGTACTACAACTGCAAGCAAGACAGTTTCCTCCAACTGTCCCATGATGTTTAAGTTCCCTCTCTCTCTAAAGCAGAGTGTACATCACCATTTCTAAGTCTTCAAGACTGAGCAATAAGCAAATATAAGGGAGGAATGCAACCATGGATAAAGGGAAGGAGTTGGTAAATGGGAATCCCCCATACATTTGGGGGGCGGGAAGGGGGAATGGGGACCGGGGATTGAATCTGGGACCTTGAATGTGGGAAGTTGGCACTCAACCACTAAGCCACATAGGCTCCTCCAAGTTTGCTCCTTTTGCTTTTTTGTTTTTTGTTTTTTCAGCAGGCACTGGGAACTGAATCGAGGACCTCCCATGTGGGAGGTGGACGCTCATCTGCTTGCCCCTATAGTTTTGATGTAACTTTTCTGTAATCTAAAACGTCTTTAAAAATAAAGTTTATTGTATGGAAAAACTGATTAATAATACAAAAGCTCTGGACAATGTATCATCTATACAGAGAAGATCTCCTGAACATCAGAAGTTTCTTCACACCTACAGACTGTTTATCCACAGACCCCATGGGGCCCTAGGAGCCTGTGTGGGTCTGCTTTTAAAGTTGATGATTCTACCCTAAAAGATTATTTCAAGGTTCTAGTAATTATAACCAGCAATGTTTCGCTGAAGACTTACAAATGTATGTCTTATAAGAAAAGAAAGAAAGAATTGTCCTCCCTGTTGGGAAATGAATGGTCAAATTACAAGCCATGATATGTGCACATACAGGACAAACAAGTCCATTAAGCAATATGAAGTTCTTGTCCAATTTCAAAATATGTACATATATACAATAAAACCACTTTGTAGTTGAATGCTGTGTTTCATATTTTACTAAAACCAAATCACTTGCAGTTATTATCACAATATTCTTGTAAGGTAGCGAAAGGACTTTCTGCTTGCTCAGATACATGCAACAACAGAGGTCAAATTAAATTTTTTTTCAATCTTATTGTTTAAATGTTTTAATTGAACTGGAATATACACAACAAAAGTGCGCAAATCAAAAGTGAACAACTTGATTATTTTTACAGACTAAAATGAATCAAGCAATCAGCAACCATAGAAGAAATACAATATCACAAATATCCAACAGATCTGCTTCATTATCCTGTCATTTCACTCTGTAGATGTGTTTTGTCCCTTAATGACATTTTTATTAATGGGATCATACAATATGTATTCATTTCTATTTGCCTTCTTCACTCAAAATTATATTTTTGAGATTTATCCATTTTATAAGTAGAGATATATTTAATTTTTTTATTTCCAAGTGTTGGCTCTTATTAAAGCACAGCTGTGAACACACTTGTCTGTCAACCGAGGAACAGGTGCATATATTTCTGTTTGTATATACCAAGGAGAGCAGTGCCTCCATCACTGGGTGTACACACTTCAGCTTTGTTAGATACTGTTTAGCAGTTTCTGAAGCCGGGTACCAACTCGCTGTTCTTTAGCAGCGTCTGAGTGCTGGTTGCACCAGAGCCTCGATAAAACCTTCTATTACCTTCCTTTTTCTTTTTAACCATTTTGGGAGGTTTGTAGTGATATTACATTTTGGTTTTGATTTGCATTTCTCCAATACAAATATGTTCCCTAAACAAGTTTCATATGCTTATTATCCTGATGACTTTATCAAGTGTTGGTTGAAATCTTTTGTTCATTTTTCTCTGGGGCTGTTGACCTTTAGACACTGGTTTGTATATCTTTATTTTAGGTGTGAGTTCTTTGTTAGAATTCAGATTTTTCATCATCAGGCAAAGGGTCTGGAAAATGTAATTCTGCATATTGAACCTCCTGCCCTATACAGTTTCAAAATTCAGTAAATACCTTTAGAGGAAAGAAAACATTTAGGGCTCAGATCTTGGCACCTTCCCTACCATGAGGCTACTGCCTCCCAGCTCTCTAAGTTTGGTCGTTATAGCGCTGGGGTCTACAAAAGCATGGCCTGTTTCTCTGCATTTTAATGAAAGCCGTCTGTCTGGGTCCTGGACCCCTGACTCATGAATAGAATGTGCTCATGCACTGATGCCAACAGAGACTGGAGAATAACGGCCACTCTCCTCCCGTCTCTGCAAATGCTACTCCCAGGTCGAGCTTTGCCCAGATATTCTTACACGACTTCAAACAAGTATTCTATGTATCTATATCATCTTTCATCTGACTATCACCTATCTATCTATCTAATCATCATCATCTATTATACATCTACTATAGTGAATTGTTTTGTTTTTCTGCTGTCTTTTGATGGGATATTTGGCTTGGGTAAGCTATTTCAACATATCTGTAAGCAGATGTCCCTCAAATATAACATTTTCCTCCTTTTAAGATATTCCTTTCCCTATTTTGAGAATGAAATTGTTCAAATTTGAGACTCTATATTTCTCTCATTACTTTGAAAAATCTCACTTTAAGATTGATTTTCAGTTAATTAACCAACGCAATGGGGAAAATCAATGTGTAGAGTTAAAAATACTTTTGCTCATTACACAATTGTGTACTCTGTATTTTTCTGTAAAGTGGAACTTATTAGACTTTCTGGCAAATGGGATAATTTATTACTTTTTACTTTTACTTTTACAACCATTAGTGGTAACTCATATTTCTGGATACTATATGTTCTCACTAATGTGTAACCTGTAGTTGGCTCTGATTTCAGTCATGTAGGATTAAGGTCATTGGTATTTTTTCTACTTTAAAGGGGAAAGATGGAGTCTCAAATGAACTTTGCAGTAGCTCCCTTCTCTAGGCTACAAATCTATTTAGAAAACATAGAGATGGCTTAAAATCTACAACAGGATAATTTAGTTTTAAAAACACTTTCACACTTTATAGATATGGAAACAGAATAATTCTTTAGAAATTTTCTTTTAAGAAGACATGGAGACTGTGTAGTCTTTTCCATACCACAATAATAGAATGAAGAAATTGTGTCTTAATTGATGCAGAAAAGACATTTGGCAAAATCCTGCACTCTCTCCTGATAAAACAATTTCAGAAAACTAGGAAGACAAGGAGATTTCCTCAATATGATGAAGTATGTATGTGAAAACATTACTGAGTGTATTAGTCAGTCAAAGGGGTGCTGATGCAAAATACCAGAAATTGGTTGGTTGTTATGAGGGGTATTTATTGGGGTAGGAGCTTACAGTTACCAGGCCATAAGCATAAGTTACTTCCCTCACCAAAGTCTATTTTCACGTTTTGGAGCAAGATGGCTGCCGACGTCTGCCAGGGCTCAGGCTTCCTGGGTTCCTCCCTTTCAGGGTCTTGCTTCTCTCTGGGTTCAGGGTTCCTCTCTTCCCAGGGCTCCAGTGTAAGGCTTCAGATCAAACTCCAGCATCAAAACTCCATCATCAAAAACCCCTAAATCTGCCCTTTGCCATGCTTTTCATCTGTGAATCCCCACCCTACAAGGGGTTGGGACTCAATGCACCACTGGCACAAGAGGCTTACATAATTACTTAATCAAGTAAACCCATGTATCCAATATAATCTAATATGCCCAGAGGAAAAGATTAGTTTACAAACATAATCACATAATCTAATAATTCTTTTTGGAATTCATCAATAATATCAAACTGCTACACCCCACCCTCTGAATTCCAAAAAGACATTACAATATTAAAAAAAAAAAAAACCCAAAACTTAAATCAGTTACAATGCAAGTAGTAAATCATATTACAATCAATTTAAAGAAATATAGTTTGTCTTGGGGCAAAGCCCTGTCTGCTATAGATCTCTGAAACTTAAGAAACAATTCATCTGCTTCCAATACACAAATGGACAAAGATAAACATTTTAATTACAATAAAGAGAAACTGGGAGGGAAGTATCAGTCATGGCCACTCCACAGCTCAGCAGACCTGCAGGGCATCCTCTGTTCCATTTCAAAGTCTGAGAGTCATTCTTAAAAACATGGTTTCTTCTCCTTGGGGTCATATGGGAACCCACCCCTTCCACAGGCTTGCCCAAAGGCCATTTTCTTGGCTCCACCCTCATCAAGAATCTGGGTGTTGATCAATCTCCAGACCTCTCCTTCCAAGAGTGTTGGGGTGATTGCCACACCTTATCCACACCTTGGGTTAGAGTCTTAACCCCCTCATACAGTGATGTGAATACAACATTTCCCATAACCTTTGGCAAACAGGCTCAACCCACTCAGAGCAACGTGCTGACCACCTGGCCTTCCCTAACCTTTGGGGGCAGGTCCACCCCTCTGAGACCTGTGGGGTGCTGACTTTAACCACCTAATCCTTGAAGAATGTGCTCCACCCTCTCTGTACCCTGGGGTGGCAAAACTCAGAACATCTGACCAGAACATCCACCTTCTTCAACTGCTGAGACAAACTCACCCTCTCTGTACACATGGGTGGGGTTCCTCTCTTGGCCCAAGGTGATATCTTAATTCCAGATCTCAGCTTCCATGGTTTTCCTCTCAAGGCTGTTTCTCCTTCAATCTCTCCTTTCCATTTCCCTTCTAGTCTAAGCTGACAGTGGTTTTGTTCTCTCAAAAACCTTGCTGGTCTAGCATGCAAGAAGCTGAGGTCCAAGCTATCAGACAGTAAGACTTTCCACAAGTCTTTCCAAGATAACTGCATCTTCCCTCCTGATTTACAAGTTCCAAGTTCGATTTCCAGACGCTTGCAATTTCCAGAATCAGTTTCTGTTTTATTTGCACCTAACAGTCAGTCCTCAGCATATCTCTCTCATCCAGCATTTTGTTATCAACTGCAAGTAGAAGCCAAGCCACATTCTCTGGGCTCACCCTAGAAATTTCTTCAGCTATATGCCCAGCTTGTCATTTTCAAATTCTGCTTTCCATAAAACACCAGGAGTCAATCTTGCTAAGTTCTCTGCAACTTTAAAACACGGATTGCCTTTCCTCCAGTTTCCAATAATAGTTTGGAGCAAGATGTCAGCCAACATCTGCGAGGGTTCAGGCTTCCTGGGTTCCTCCCTTTCAAGGTCTTGCTTCTTTCTGGATTTAGGGTTCCTCTCTTCCCGGGGCTCCAGCTTAAGGCTTCAACATCAAAACTCCATCATCAAAAACCCCTAACTCTGTCCTTTGCCATGCCTTTTATCTGTGAGTCCCCACCCACGAAAGGGTAGGGACTCAATGTCCTACTGGCACAAGAGGCTTACGTAATTACTTAATCAAGTGAACCTATGGATCCAATATAATCTAATATGCCCAGAGGAAAAGATTAGTTTACAAACATAATCCAATATTTCTTTTTGGAATTCATCAATAATATCAAACTGCTACACTGAGAGAAATTAAAGAAGACCTAGCTAAATGGGAAGACATTCTATGTTCAGGGACTAAAAGCCTTAATATGGCTGAGATGTCAATAATACAGATTTGACACAGTCTCTATGAAAATTTCAGGAGGGTTTTTTTGAGAAGTCAAAAAGACAATCATAAAATTCACATGACAGGGCAAGGGGGCCCTAATAGCCAAAAATATCTTGAAAAAGAAGAACAAAGTTGGAGGATTCTCTCCTTTCATTTTCAAAACTTACTATAAAACCAAAACAGTGTGGTCCTGGCAGAAGGCAGACAAATAGATCAAGGAAATGAAATTGAGAGCTGTGAAATAAGCACACACATTTTCTGGCCATTTGATATTTGACATGAGTCCAAGTCCCCTCCCCAGGGAAAGAATAATTCTTTCAACAAATGGTGCTAGGATAACTGGATTTACACATGCAAATGAATGAAATTAGATCCCTGCCTTACACTATACAAAAATTAACTCAAAGTGGATCAATGGCCTAAACATAAGAGCTAAAACCACAAATCCCTTAGAAGAATATGAGAAATTCTTCAGGCAATGGATTCTTACATATGACACCCAAAGCACAAACAACGAAAGAAAAAAATAGAAAAATTGGAGTTCATGAAAACTAAAACTTTTGTGCATCAGAGCATATTATCAAGAAATACAAATGAAAAGAAACCCAACAAAATGGAGGAAAATATTTGGAAACCACCTCTCTGATAAGGATGTAATACTGAGAATATATAAGAACAAACAACCTTATTACAAATTGGAAAAAGGACTTGAAAAGACATTTCTCCAAAGAAGATAACCAAACAGCAAATAAGTACATAAGACGCTCAGCATCATTAGTCATCACAGAAATGCAACTCAAAGCCATGATGAGACACCACTTCACAGCCACTAGGATGGCCATTACTTAAAATCAAAACAAAGTAGAATGCAGCAAGTGTCGGCAAGGGCGCAGAAAAATAGGAACCCTTGTACGTGGTTGACGGGGATGCAAAATGCTGCAGCCTTTGTAGTAAACAGTTCGATGGTTCCTCAGAAAGTTAAGGATAAAATTATCATATGACCTGGCAATTCCACATCTAGGCATATACTCAAAAGAACTGAGAACAGAGATGCAAACAGATATTTCAACGCACCAGTGTTCACGGCAGCATTATTCACAATAGCCCAAAGTCAAAGCAACCCAACTGTTCATAAGCAGAAGACGGATAAATGTCATGTACACACCCTATAAAATATTATTCTGCCATGGAAAGAAATAAATTTCTGATACATGCTATGAACCCTGAAGATATTATGTTAATGAAGTTAAGTCAGACACAAAAAGACAAATGTTGTATACTATCACTTACATGAAATGCTGAGAAAAAGCAACTTCTTGGAGACGGACAGCAGTTTACCGGTCACCAGGGGCTCAGGGGGCTTGAGGAAAACAGGGAGTTACTCCTTAAAGGGTATGGAACTTCTGTTTGGGGTCATTAAAAGTTTTCATAATTAATGGTGATGATTATAGCATAATATTTCAAAAATAATTGGTATTACTGAATTGTATGCCAAAAAAAAATGGTTAAAATGTTAAATATGTGTGTGTTACCACATCAAATATTTAAAAAGGAGATCTTTCTTGAGATTTTGTAGTCAAGTCATGTTTAACTTTGGTCGAGAGATTAAATTTGTACTATCCACATAGTTGGAAGATTCAAGCTAAGAATTAGTGTTTCTTGGCACATGCAGAAGTAAGTTCAAATTCTCTTTAGATGAAAGCCTCCTGAAGTAAAGATCCTCAAGATAATGTTTAGGCAAATATTAACTCAAAGAATAGGGAGAAAAAAAAGGCTAAGAAAGCTAATGTGAATAAAGGAAAAATAAACTAAAGGTTTTCAGCAGGAAATATATATAAAATGTAAATAATTATAGATATCATTATTAAAAATATAAGATAAATTTGAAAAAAAATCATGGATAAAAAAGTTATAAAAAATAACCAGATGACTTAAATGTAGCAAAAGGAATTTGTAAAAATTAAAAAATAATAATTGAAATAAAAGTCAATAGATGAGATTTAGTGAGATTAGGTTAAAGATAATGGAATATAAATTATACTTATGAAATTACACATAATACAGGGAAATGGAAAATATGAAGGCATATTTAAGAGATATATAGAATATAATCAGGTTAATTTAATTTTTTTTTAGTGTTCCATGTTGGGGTATAGAATGATTTACCAAGAACTTTATTTCCAACAAAACAATCTGTCAGAAAAGTGGGAGAAAAATAAACCAATAGAAAAAGTGACATTGGAACAAGACTTTGTCTGGATTCAATGGGAAAAGGAGGAAAAAAGAGACAAAAGTCAGGGAAAGCTCAAGACAATAAAAATAAATAAATAAAATGTGCAGAAGATACAAATAGTCATTTCACGGAAGAGGTTATGCGAGTGGTCAATAAATGCAGTCATACCTTGGTACTGGACAGCTTTGTAAAACGTGGTACTCGACTCATTTCGATGTGAAAGTGTTGTCCCGGGAGCCGTGTTCGTCTGGACTGACGCGCAAGCTAGAACTTGCTGGTGTCTGCTGCCTCGTGCCTGGCTCCCCTTCCCAGCTGAAACAGAGGGCTCCGTGTTTGTCACTCGGGAGCTCCTGTCCTGTGCACATC
Source organism: Dasypus novemcinctus (assembly GCF_030445035.2). NCBI lineage: Eukaryota > Metazoa > Chordata > Mammalia > Cingulata > Dasypodidae > Dasypus > Dasypus novemcinctus. Next base: position 2,124,127 of record NC_080687.1, on the reverse strand, counting down.
TCATTGCAGTTTCAGCTTCGGTGGTCAATTTATTTTTGCATTTTTTTCCTCATCATGGGTCCTATGAAAATGAGCAGGGATAGTGCTGAGCAGAAAAAAAAAACAAAAAAGAAGTACCTGTGAGCTCAGCGTTCACATTACTGGTCTAGCCAGGGAACATGGTCTGCCTAGAACAACGGTCTCCACCATCACTAAGAAAAAGAAGCAATTAAAAGGCTGATGTTCTGAAAAGAGGCAAAAAGTAGAAAAGAGTTTTCCAAAACACTCAAGGAAGTTGAAAAGCTGTTATTAATTTGGGTAAACGAGAAGGTGTGAGCGGGAGACAGTGTATTGGAGGCCATGATATGTTGAAAAAGTGGAAGTGCTGCCTGCCGATCTTTTGAAAAACAAACTGGAACTCAGTGCAGAGAGTGTGAAGTCTTTAAGGCCAGCCACGGCTGGTCTGATAATTTTAGAAAGAGGACACATCCATTGTGTCATGAGGCATGGCGAGGCAACAAGTGCTAATAAAAAGGACTGTTGAGGAATTCATCAGTGAATTTTAAGACTATGTAGAGGCTGAGGGTTTTATTCCCCAAGTTTTTAACTGTGATGAGAATAGAGTTTTTGGGGAAAAATTGCTGAGTAGGACCTACATCACAAACGAGGAGAAGGATACATACTGGTTTAAACATTTTTGAAGACCATGTGACATTATCTAAATAAGCTGGAAGACATACATATTTATGACTAAGCATTTTCAAATCCAGGAAATTACCCAAGAGAATCTCATAAATGGGCATCAGGAGACATTTGCAAGAATATTATTGCAGTTTTGATTTTAATACAAAAAAAACTCAAAATAACCCTTGTTGTTCTGGTGGAGAAGAAAGAATGTGCTTTCCTGCATTCATTCTACGCAAAATTATATTCCAGTGACAACAGATGAATGGGATTTAGAAGCAGCATTAGGCATTAAATTCCCAAATATAATATTAAGAGCACAAAGTAAGCAATGGAAAAATGCACACAGTACCCACGGCATCCTATTATTTGTATATAAAAATGATATACAAGCATTTACATATACATAATTTATTAATGTATTGCTTCAGAATATATACATCTCTGTTAAAAATATATTGAAAAGCAAGGAAAAGAAAAACTGAAAAATCAAAGTAGGAGTTAACACTGATGGGAGAGCCTCAGGAGTAAAGAACGGGATGCTTTAATTTTTTTTTTAAAGATTTATTTATTTCTCTCCCCTTCCCCCCCACCCTGGTTGTCTGTTCTCGTGTCTATTTGCTGCATCTTCTTTGTCCACTTCTGTTTTTGTCAGCGGCACGGGAATCTGTGTTTCTTTTTGTTGCGTCATCTTGCTGCGTCAGCTTTCCATGTGTGCGGCGACACTCCTGGGCAGGCTGCACTTTCTCTTGTGCTGGGCGGCTCTCCTTACGGGGCGCACTCTTTGCGCATGGGGCTCCCCTACGAGGGGGACACCCCTGCGTGGCACGGCACTCCTTGCGCACATCAGCACTGCGCGTGGGCCAGCTCCACACAGGTCAGGGAGGCCCGGGGTTTGAACCGCGGACCTCCCATGTGGTAGACGGACGCCCTAACCACTGGGCCTAGTCTGCCGCCAAGAACAGGATGTTTTAATTTTTAAGATAAGGGATTAGTGCATATGTTTTGATCTAAGATACTTTATACTATGTATGAATGTTTTTCTTTACAAGTGAACATTTCCTAATTAATGAATTAAGTTAATTTAGCCAAATATCAATTACTTTTCTTTTAAATTGTTTATCCAATCAATGCTTGCAATATTTCATCAAAATAAAAAGCCATATATGTTATTAGAATTCTAATTTCATAGTTTTGTTCCAATTATTATAATTTTTATAATTACTAATGTCATCACAAATACTATTTCTACTTAGTGTGGGCTACATCTTTTATGTAAAATTATTTTCGTTTCCCAGAGGAATTTTTTTCTGAATTTGCAGAGTGTGATTCATTATGGTGTATGAATCATAAATAAATATTACCATAAGAAAAGAGTTGAGCCAAATTCAGACCTCAGAATTCATAGTTTCTAAAGGAAGTAACAAGTGTCTCTAAATGGCACCACCAAATCTTATTTACACTTTTCTATGTGCTTTTTTCTGTTTTTTTTTTAACCCTTTGCCTGTTGACATGAGTTAAATCATACAACCAAAATTCCAAGAGTCTCAACAAAGTCACTCTCTTTGATAAAACTTTAAATTTGAAGAAAATGAAATATATTAATTCTTCCTGAAATGTTGGGAAGTTGGTATTATTATTTTCTCAATATTATGTACATAGAACCTTCTAGGCATTGGATCCATGGTCCACACTAATTGTGCTGATTATTCTTAGGTATGTCCCATCCATTTTTCTCCAGAGTTAGAAAATATAAAGTAAAAGATGCTTTGTTTACAAATATGAATTTTGAGTTGTGTTAGCATAATTTTAGCAAACCCTCTCCTATTCTAGAATATGGGAGGCTGCTTTTAAAGGCTTGCCAGGAATTCCCTCTATAATCTTGTTATAAAAAGACATGATAATATATGTGGATTCCATTCATGACATTGAAAGGAAATCATGCAAGACTCTTTTGCCTAAAAGACATTATGTTTGTACCATTAGGTTCTCTTCTCAAATACTAGAAACCTTTTGATTTTAATCCAATTTAAAATGGAAATGTATATTTTTATCAAGGTTTATTAATTATTATAATGTACCAAATATTGAGTGATGTCAAAGTTGACAATGGACAATCAGCCAAAAATATGATAAAGGTAATATATGCTTCCTTGATTAGCCTATCATTTAAAGAGCAAAATCCATAAAGAAGTAACATTTTTGTGTGAATATTAAAACATACACACGAGACTTCTTGAAAATAATCAGATTGTTGTCTCCACACAGAGACAGCCTAGATTTAGATTCATTGATCAAAAAACCTTTATTTAACATTCCTTTTGAGGGACAGAAATAGCATGCATTCTCTATGCAACACAAACCTCAACCTTCAGTCTGAACCTAACTCAGGAGACAAGTCCTATGTGTAATATGTGAGGTTTAGATGAAAGTTCTGTGAACAACACAATAGACTGTTGATTCTTGGGGAATTGTGAAATTTGAATAGTTGGAGAGACAAATTAGAGAATGTCTAGTCAAAGACAATGGGATTTGGTGGAGGAGTGAGATGGCACCGATGCCTCTTCTGAGAATTCGCTGTTCTCGTCCCAGGAAGGCCTCACTCTCTCCACCAATTTAGAATAATTAGAAGTTGCACTTTCCACACTATTCCTATATTTGTATGTGTTTCCTCTTGTTGCCTTACTTTTCTAAGATAAAATAAATTATTCTAAAATCAAACAAAGAACACTTTATTAATGTGGTAGAGAAGCTTCATTTGGTGCACGCATCTTGCCCTGTGTTTACTACGTGCTCTCAGAACGTCGTTACTCAATGCGGAGGAAGCTGCCTCCTGGAGAGATGGTGAAGGCCGGCCAGCCTCAGCTAGGAATGGGTCCAGAGCAAATGTTGCCCGGGAGAAACATTATGTATTTTACATATCTGTAGAGTGAAAAAGGGATTACATTGTCCTTGGGTTTTATATGACATTTTCCAAGAATAAAACATTCCTTTTCCATTTGCAAAGTGTGCATCTATGTGTGAAATCCATAGACGTTTTCTAACGTCTTCGTATTTTGGTCATTGGGTCCGGCAGCAGGCAGCCTCCCGCCTGCTCGGCAGAGGCGAGCCTCCTTGTGGCAGCACAGCCCAGCACATACGCACTACACAGCCAGGGGACAGGCATTGCTAGTGAGAAAAGGACTTCAAACTTCAGAAGATACCCCCGTCATATCTTCAAGAGCACAGACAGACAAAATGCACCAGCTTGTCCTTAGAAAATACCTAAAGAACAAAAGCAATAAACAGGAATAACCATGATGAAGAAATAATTCTGAAGGAAACGGAGTTCAGTGATCCGATGAAAATAATAATTAGGAATCACAGTTTTAAAAGGTTTTTGAATCTGAAAGTAAGCTGCTGAGAAAAACCTTTGATTTTCCCTTCTATTTTTTTTTTTATCTCTGCCTATTTGTATTAGATTCCCTAATATTTTATTTTGAGTGGGGACTAGTTCCTATCTTTTCTTTAATGAGATGTTCATTTTCTTGTTATTAACTTGAAAGTGTTCTTTTATATTCTAGATACAAGCCTGTTGTTGTCAGTAATACATGTTTTGGAAGTAAGTACTCCAAGAGCGGCTTACATTTTCAATTTCATAACAGTGCCTTTTGGAGATCAAAAGTGTTAATTTCAACAAAGTACAATTTATTTTCTTTTACAGTTCTAAGTCTTCCAACTTTTTTTCTTTTCAAGATGGCTACAGTTATTCTAGATTCTTTGCATTCCTATATAAACTTCAGAAGCTGCCTGTCGATCTGGACAAAATTGAATGTATTGAGTCTTCCAATCCATAAATCTTACATAATTTCAATTATTTTTCTGTCTTTAATTTTGATCAGCAATATTTTTATAGTTAAAAACAAGTTTTGCATATCTACTTTTGGATGTATTCAAAGGCATTTTTCCCTATGCATGTTATTTTAAATGGTATGTTTTTCTCTCTTTGTTTCTTTCTACATTTGTTTGCTGCTAGAATCATCCTTGTATCATGCAGTCTTGCTAGAGGTATTTGTTAGTTCTAGTAGTTGCTTTCTAGATCCTTAAGGTTTTCCTTGTAAATAATCGTATCATCTGCAAACATAGTTTTACTTCTTTCTTTTCTATTTTTATTCTTTTAAATTTATTTTTCTTTCCTTATTGCATTGGAGAAGAGCTCCAGGACAATGCAGAACAGAAGTGAAGGAACTGGCATCCTTTCATTTTTGCTGGGAGAAAAGTTTTCAATATTTCAATATGAAGTTTTATTTTAGTTGCAGGCATTATGTAGATGCCTTTTTCAGGTTGAGGAAATCTCCTTATACTTATATTTTACAAAGAGTTTTTGCTTTAGTAATGAGTAGATGTTGAGTTTTACCATATGCCTTTTCAGCATCTACTGAAATGATCACATGGTTTGTGTCCTTTGCACTCTTTTTATGGTAAAACAAATTGGCAGATTTTTAACTATTCAACTAATCCTGCATTTCTGGGATAAAGACTGCTTGTTCATCATATACTAAGCTTTTAAAAAATATTGATGGATTTTGTTGGATAATATTACACTGAATAATTTCATACCCGTATTTAGGAGAATTATTGGTGTACATTTGAATTTCTTATTATTTCTTTGTTATATTTTGCTATTAGGGTGATGCTGGTATCATAAATGAGCTTGGAAATTTCTCTCTCTTCTGCTTTTTGGAAGAGTTTGTATGATACTGTTATTTCTTCTTAAATATTTGGTGGAAGTCATCACTAAAGTCATCTTGACTTTATTTGTTGAAAAGATACTTTAAACACAGGCCATTTCTTTAATACATACAAGAATATTTACATTTTCTCTTTCCTTTTATATCAATTTGGGTTTTTCAAGGATTTTTTTTTTTCATTTCACCTAATTTTTTAAACTTATAGGCCAATAACTGGTTATAAAATTCTCTCATTGTCCTCTTAATTTTTGTAGAATCTTGTGAAATGCTCCATCTTTCATGAAGTAGGTAATTTGTGGTCTGTCTGGTTAGGAGTTGATCATTTTTATTAACTGTCCATGGAAATATTTTTGGCTTCATTAATTTTTATATTATTCATCTATTTTCTACATAGTTCATTTCTACTCCTATATATTTCCATTTTTCAATGCATTTAAGATTTACTTTGCATTTCTGCAATTCAAGCTATACACTTATCTCAAAGGACTTTATCTACAGCCTACAAATTTTGAAATTGTATTTTCATCATCACTTAATTAAAAGTATTTTTGAGTTAATCTTGTGGTTTATTTCTTGCCCAATATAGTATTTAGAAGTGTTTTATTTCATTTTCAGATATTTGGTATTTTCCTGGTAACAATTACTAATTTTAATTTCATCTCATAGTGGTCAGAGAGCATAACCTTTATGATTTCAATCTTTTAAATTCGTGATGATGTGCTTTATGGCATAACTTATGGTATATCTTGGTGGATATAACATGTGTGATATACCACGTGCTCTTAAAAATGTATGTATCCTGTAGTTCTAGGATATTTTGTCCATAAATATCATTTTGGAAAGAGTGGTTGAAGTCTTCTTGTTCAGACCATTTCTGCTTTAATGACTTTTTTGCCTAATTATTTGTTGTTTAAAATGGTGTTTTGAAATATCCAACCATGATTGTGAAATGTACTAAATTAAATCCCTTTAATTGTCATTTTTCCTTTACGCATTTTGAAGTTCTATTTTTGGGCACACATACTTTATGATTATTATGTCTTCCTAATCAACAGACCCTTTATCATCATGAATCATTCCTCATTTCTATCATAATGCACTCTGTCTTGGACTCTATTTTACCTGATATTAACTGTTGGTATAGTGTAACTTTTCTAGCAGTTTACCTTCAACCTACCTGTGAATTTCTATTTAAAGTACATCCCTAAAGTTACAGGTATTTCTTTATTTCGCCCTGACAGGCTCTGATTTTTTATTGTGTTTAATTCTTTAACATTTAATATGATTATCAGTACCATTTCACTATTCATTTATTGTGTCCCCTGTTTTTTTATTTCAGTTATTATGTTTGCTATTGTTAAATTGCTTAGTTTTTTGAAATCTTTCTTTAGCTCCCTGGGCTCACTACTTAAGATTTTTTTTTACAATTTTTAGTCATCTTTAGCAGGTATTTAATTTAGGAGGTAAATGTTGGAATATTTTTGAAAATACTTGTTATGTTAGCACTTGAAACTGCAGTAGATCTCAGTGACATTGTAGTGCTTGATCTCAGTGCTGAGACCACAGGAACCTTAATGGAATGTATCAGAATGCTGCACAAAACAGGGGAGTCTGGAGTAATATAAATGCAAATTCACTGTACTATCCTCTAGACAGATGAGAAGCAGCGATAATTAAGTGTAGGCAAAACATTTGAAGCTTCATTTTCATGTTATTTTACAGAATATGCCCAGTAAGGCCACTAGGCTTTTCCTAGGTACTAATTGTACATTCACTATGATTTTTCTCTCTCTCCTTTTTTCCCCAGAGCTAGATCATTTAAATACTGAGTGATTAAAGCCATCATCAACTACTTTTCTTCCAACATGTTGATTTAATTTAGCATGTGTAGTTCACAGCTGCATAGCTATTGATAAAATTTTGAAAAACAAGAATAGATTTATTTTAGTACAATACAACTGGTAGGCACTTTAGAGTTTTATATTTTTCCTTTCAAAATGAACTGCCAAAAACCTTATTTTTCAAAAGCATTCACATTTCATCTTTCAACAATGTGCTTACTATTCTAACATATACTTAATAGTTTTATTTCTTGGAAATTTTACTGGGAGTTTAAAAATGTAGAAATCTTTGCTGGATTGTATACATTATTTGGGCATAACAGATTTTTGTCAACTGTACAACAGAATAAATTCACATTAACTTTTAATGTGAATTACTTCTATATTATTTTCCTAAGATATTAACAATTTATTGATTTTATGAAAAATTACGTAGAGATTATTTCATCATCTCTGTAATCTCAGTAATCCCAAGAGGTCAGCAGCAGTACGCACTATTTAAGCTCTATAGAAGAAGGAAAAAATGGTTAACATCACAGAACAAGCAAGTTAACTGAAAATAAAGTCTATTTCTTCTGAATTCTTGGGCTCCAGAAAGATTGATGCTCATCAATGTCAAAATAAAATTATTCTGCATTAAATGCTTTTTAAAATATGTTTTATAGTGTTCAAAGCTTAGAGGCAGTTCTAGAAAGGATTGAAAGATAAACTCAAGTAAGTTGGGAATTCAGAAATCCTTGGATTACATTCTAACCAACATAACCAAAAGTTCGTATCACTCTGAAGGCTTTTCCTTTTATCTCAATAAATATGAAAGTATGCAGCTAAGTAAGTCATACATACCATTTAATGTTGCCTCCATTTATTAATAGAAAGCAGCATTTAGACATCACTTGAAGTTTAGCTGCTACCAATAATAAAACCCACGAAAGGTACATAACTGAAGAACACCAAAATCAAGATGTTCTGTAAGATCTTCAGATGTATTTATTCTAGATTTTTTTTCAGGTGATTTTAAAAACAGGAAAATTGTATGTGTATAGAAAATGGAAATGATAAAGGTGGTTAACAACATTAACAAATGCTAACTACTAAGAATGCCTTCCCCGTCCCTGGCATATGCCTGCGTTTGCTCGTTTAATCCTGATAAAACCAGAGCAGTTCCATGCTCATTATGTAGGTATTTTATAAATGTGTACAAAAGTTTCATGGAGATTAATTAATGTACTCAAGGTTACATTCTTGGTAAATGATAGAATCAGGATTTCAAAATAAGGTCTTTTGCCCCTCCATGTACGATGTCACCACTACACTGTATAGCAAGGAGATGGGGGAGATGGCACGGAAGGGAGAGAGAGAAGAAGGATAGAACTAAAACCTAAGTTGCTGTGCTGGCCAAATCACACACACGATTTCATTATTTATTAATATTCACAACAGTTTTGATCATTAGTTCCATTTATTTTAAACCAACTAGAAACTGAAATACAGAAATTCATTGCCATGTCCTAGGTCAAACAGTGGGAAAGGGTGGGGCTATGATTCAAAAATAGGTATTTCTGCTCATATCTCTTAAGTCTTTTCTTATTGAATTCGACTCATATGCTAATTAGTAAAACTTCCCACCATGGTTCAAAATAAACAGGTCCAAAGCCATCTCTCCCTCTGTAATCTCTCCCCAGCCCCAACTGCTTTCTCCCCTTAGTGAAGGATGCCATTATTTACACAAAAATAATAAGTATGCATCTGTTTAGATGCCAGCCTATGCACTGTAGTATCGTGTCTTCTAAATGTCAAAGTGCATGAAATGACAGAATATATGTATCCAGATCTCTCACTTCCTATGGAATATGTCTCACTTTTCCATAATGAAAGGACAATTGATCAAATATTACAATCACTATTCTTTCTTAAATTAATGATAATAATAACTAATGTTTATGAACTATCTGTTGTATATCACTGTTCTATGCACTTCAATTCATTTAATTTTCTTCTTCTGTTATTTCTGTTACAGATGGATAAAGGCAGATAGTTGCATTTAAGTAACTTGCTTAAGGACACACTTCCAGGAAATGGGTGGCCAAGATTAAAACCCCAGGCACTTAGTCTTAAGAGGCTGTGTTCTTGTCCTGTTAAACTATACCTGCCTAAGTAATTTGAAGACTGTAAAGTGCTGAAGAAAGAAGAGGCATCGTCATCATTTTGAATAATGGTGGATATTAGGACCAGGTCCCCAGGCTACACTTATTCCATGCAATTCACAAGAGGGAAGGTTGACATTCAATGGCCATACAGATTTCATAGACACAAGAAGTGGAAATAACTGTTGTGCTCAGTGTACCAAACAGAAGTCCAGAGAAAAATTCAGTGAGGCTGTAGAGTAATTACCTGGGTGACTTTAGATAAGCCGCACAACATGGCTGATGAGCAATGTCATTAAACATAATAGGAGAAACTCATTCTAGATAACATTTAAGCTACCTCTGTGCACTAAGATTCTGTGTAAAATAAATGCAGTAAATCACCTATTCATTTAAAATGGGTCACCTTATTGAAAGACTGACTTTTCAGGCACAGGTACTTTAATTCAGCATGACATACTGTGGAATGTCACGTGTAGTTTTATTTATCCCAACCCCAGTTCATCTGCAGAGTTGTATATGTCACTGGAATGTAAACTCTGTAAGAGCAGGTCTATCAGTCTACTAAAGGGGTGCTGATGCAAAGCACCAGAAGTCTGTTGGCTTTTAAAAGGGTATTTATCTGGGGTTGAAACCTACATCCCAAGGCCATGGGAAGTCCAACTCAAGGACCCTTAAGAGGTAACTTCTCACCAAAGTCAGCTGCCAAATGTTGAAGCAAGATGGCGAGCGAGCTCAGCCAAGGTCAGCCTTCCCACTAGGCTTCCCATATCAATGTCAGCTCTCTTCCCAAGGTCAGGGGTAAGCTATCAGGCAAATGGTCCACCTCTTCCCAGGGCTTTAGCTGTTTGACCTTTCTCTTTTCTTTCACATGGCAGGATCAAAATGACAAAGTTCTCTCCTCTGTGTGTCTTCTTGAGTGAGTGTCCCTTTATATTGGCCCACCAAGGGGGTGGGGACTCAAACTGAGTCACACCTTACTGACAAAGCCCAATCAGACGTCCTAAATTGATTCTATCAAGTAAACTTAATCAGAGGCCTCTCACTGAATTTAAAATAATCAAAGGGGAAATGGCAAAGACAAATGAGTTTATATGACTAAGAGTCTTCAAAAAGAGTCGGGAGGTCATCAGAGGGGTCACGCTTATATATGCCTCAGCAGGACCCCAGAGACAGCCCAAGTAGATACAACCCAGATACTGGTTCTCCTGAGGGCTACGGAGACCCACAGGGTCTACGGTCATGGCAGATGGCTCTGGAGTTCAGTGCCATATCCATGGACCCTACCTTGGAATTTGTGCTTCTGAGTGTGATGGAGCTGGACTCAGATGTGACCTTTCTACACATGCCTCTTCTGTCACTTTTACTGAACCTGTGGTTGGTGTTAGGTTTGGTGTATACTCAGGAGACTTGAATCTCTGCACTGTCCATGTGCCAGGTGGGCCCTGAGCCTCAGCAGAGTTGCAACTCCTATCCTGTGGTTCATTGGACTTACCCAGGTCGGCTAACAGGGAGGTGAAGATGGTCAACCACCACACCAGGGAACCGAGAGAGTCTACAACTGCAAACAGGAGAATCACATCTATCAACCATGTGGGATCTAAGCCCCCTCTCGATATAGAGGTGGAGTGGACATCACCATCCCAGGGTCCACAGGATGGAGGAATAAAATATGGGTTAGAGTAGACTTACTGATATTCTACTATGGAACTACTGTGACTAGAAATGGAAGAAACTATAGCACTGATGTGGAGAAAGTGGCCATGGTAGTTGCTGAGGGCAGGGAGAGGGAAGAAGAGATGTGATATGGGGGCATTTTTGGGACTTGGAGTTGTCCTGAATGATATTGTACGACAGATGCTGGACATTATATATCCTGCCATAACCCACTGAATGGACTGGGAGAGTGTAAACTATAATGTAAACTATTATCCATGCGGTGCAGCAGTGCTCCAAAATGTATTCACCAAATGCAATAAATGTCCCACAATGATGAAAGAGGCTGTTGATGTGGGAGGAGTGGGGTGAGGGTGGTGGGGAGTATATGGGGACCTCCTATATTTTTTGAATGCAACATTAAAAAAAAGAGAGATTGTAGGGAAAATAAAATAAAATAAAAATAAAGTGGGTAAAAAATATTCTTTTTATATTAAAAAAACAAAACAAACAACAACAACAAAACAAAGGGTATCACACCCAGAGGAAAAGATTAGTTTATAAACACGATCTTTCTCTTTCGGGGATTCATGAATAACCTCATACTGTCAGAGCAGACATTCTGCTTCCTGCTCTTCGCCATCCTCCCCATCTATAATGGTACCTGAAGAAAGTTCTGTCCAATCACTATTTCTCGCCTGTTTGGAACGGCTAACTATCGGATCATCTGACCACAGTTAAAACATTACTAATGTACCATGACCTTATCTGTGGTTAAACAAATATAACTGAAACAGTAATCACTAGATTTCCCTAACAATTTTAGCCAGCCCAGCAGATGGCCATCTTGGGGAGAGGAGACTCCGGGTTCAGCTTGTAACCATCACCAGGGCCGCCACAGAGGACAGCCACGCAGCCGCCACAGAGGACAGCCACGCAGCCGCCACGGAGGACAGCCACGCAGCCGCCACGGAGGACAGCCACGCAGCCGCCACAGAGGACAGCCACGCAGCCGCCACGACCGTGAGGCTGGGTGGTGCCGATCCACCATCTGCCAGGAATAGCTTTGCCACTTACTTTATGATCTCCACATGCCCTTGGAGAGGGGTTGTTCAGAAAGCAGATGGGAGCAGTTGTGAGTGTGAAAGCACTCAGTTGCCTCCTACCCACTATTTCCTCTTTTCTCATCCTTTCTGTGACAGCTAGTCCTGAGACAAGCTCATGGAAGAATAAACCTGTTTTTGCATGAAGTCACATCTAAATTTGGGGCTAAAAAATATGAACATTTCATAACAACCTCTCTCCACATTTGTACAGTTAAGAAATATAGGTGCTATCTTCCACTATCTTTAAAAAAAACAAAAGGACTATGGGCCAGGTGTAGGTGCCTTAGAAGAAAATAACAATTAAACAGCAGGTAGAGTAGGTAAGCCCTGGGAGCGAGAGAGCCCGCTTCACGCCCTGCTGGAAGGCTGGCGGGCAAGAGGCAGAGAACCCCGGGACGGCACGTGCTCTCGGCATGCGGGAACATCTGGCCGTGTGGGAGGCAGGAGCCGCCACTTTCCTCGGATGTGCGCGAGCTCCCAGCCCAGGGACCTCCAGCCTGGAGCCCCGTCACAGTGGCATCTGGCCAGAGGCTCGAGTGAGCTGAGGAATGGGAGGGAAGTGAACACTTATTTGACAATAAACATGTTAGCCATGGAAAGTGCCAAACCAATAATATCTTATCCCTTAACAATGTTATGAATATAACTTTATGCATACACTGCCAGTAATAATAATTATGAGCTATTGAGCCTGTCTGTGACTACTGTGTTACAGGCTTGAATACAACATAATGCAAAGTGCAATTAATTCCCATTCACATATTACTGAATTTTACTTATCTTCTTAGAAAAATGCTTTATGGTTTAGAAATATTCATGCAGAGTCTAGTCTGTTCCCCAAATCCCTCCCCATTATATCTATTCATGGTACATTTGTATATTTTATTTTATTTTTAAAATATTTATTTAATTAATTTATTTCTCCCCACCCCCTCATTGTTTTGCACTTGCTATATCTGTTCGTTGTATGCTCATCTTCTTCATTAGGAGGCATTGAAACTGAACCCGGGAATTCCCATGTGGGAGGGAGACACCTAATCACTTGAGCCACCTCTGCTCCCTGCTTTGTTGGGTCTCTCATTGTGTTTTCCTCCTTGTGTCTCTTTGTTGTCTCATCTTTTTGTGCCAGCTTGCTGTGCTACCCCATCACATCAGCTTGCTGTCTTGCTAGTCTTCTTTAGGAAGCACTGGGAACCAAACCCATGACCTCCCATGTGGTAGGTAGAAGCTCAATCGCTTCGGCCACAGCTGCTTACCTATATTTTATATATGAAACACACATTTGATATCAGTCTTATATTTAATAGTTATGTCCTTTTAGCTAATACACATGGTACCATTCCTATTTTCTTCATTTGGGATTGAAACTTAACAGCTTCTAAATGAAAGTAAGAACGCAATAGTTTTAGTCTTTTTAAAAAAAGTGTATTTTGTTCCCTATAAAAACATTTAAACGATACTCTCACAAGTTCACTATCAGACACCTTCCTACTTGAACACATTTTAAAAATAAGGTGATGACAATATCTTCCACATAAGCTTTATTTTGAACAAAAAGACCCAGAAGAAATGTTTTAAAAGATTTTCTTTTATTCTTTTTTACTTAATTCTAACTTCCAGGAACATTTATATTAGGTCTGCTTGCAGTATGGGTTCAAAATGTAATTATTCACCAATTCTGAGTAGGTCATTGTATTTTCCACTGTGAGGTGCTTAGTGTTTTAGCAGCAGCACGAGCAGAACTCAGCAGCCGCTTCAGTTTCCAGCAGGGGTTCTTGACCACTTTTGTTCCATGGACCCCTTTGCCCATCAGGTGAAAGCCACAGACCTGTTACTAAGATGACACTGTACTGTGCATTATTTAATAAATTTATCACACACACCCCCCCGCATGTCCCCACAAGAATAATGATTTTTGGATTCCAACCCAAGCTCGCGAACCCAGGGCCAGAACCCCTGGCTTAGAGGGCTGGCTCCAAGCCTCGCCTTCTAAGGCAGTGGTTGGGCCTCTTCCCCCCCAGATACTGCGGCGAGGACATTCCCCCTGAGTTTGCCCTGCGGAGAGGTTTCCAGGAGGTAATGGCGCTGCCCTAAGGAAAGTGAGGAGCGAGCCCCCACGCCCTCTGCTCAGGCCAAGCCCCGAAAGCCAAGAGGCCGAGCCATTCCGCTCTGGAGAGCCGACAGGAGCCGGGAAAGACCTGCTAAGTGCGCGCATTGGCCAGAGGAGCCACACCCCAGATGGCTGACCTGGCCTTCCATCTGATGCCCAAACCCACCCTAAAAGGTAAATACATTTGCCCATTGTACAGCCTGAAGCTGAGGCTTTGAGACATTGTGTAATTTCTCCAAGGTCAGGTGATGAGACCCAAATAGCCAGGACTCAAACCGCAGTCATCGGACGAGCCCAGGGCACTCCCGACACGCCAGGCGCACCCTTCCCATACGTGCACCGTGACACAGCCCTCAACATCCGCTCTACTAAGTTAGAGCTAAAGCATTTTGCTTTCCAAAATTAAAGGAGAGGATAGAGCCTTCTTTTATTAGAGTGTAAATGCAAATGTCTTTTCCAAATCATATACCACCAACAGGAAGCCTGCAGAAATTAATTGTGCCAGCTATCAATCTTTTCATGCATAAAATTCAAAATTTGCTACTCTGCCTACAGCTGAAATGTCATTTCATAAAAAGCTAATAATATGCACCCACAAGTTTGCCTCTCAACACCAATGAGCCAATAGCAATCTGCAAAAGTTAAAACTGAGAATAATGGTAGCATCATCTGTACATAGGCATGAAATTACATGTTTTATTTGTACTGTGTTAAATATTAATAGAATGTACTTTTAGAATGAACCAGAGGCTTCTGGAGTCACAAAATTATGGATAATTGGAATGAATTGGGCTTATTCCACAGAGCTAATGGCATCGGTTAGTGCACTGATGGCCAAAGGGAGAAAGCACATTGCTGGCCCAGGTGGAGGTGGGCTGAGACCCAACCTCTTTTCCAGCCTTTTCATTCTGGGGATTTTCTAGTACTTTATCTTGAATTCCCACTCTGCCTGAAGTTAGATAAGGAATATACATTTAAATATGTTGCAACTTCACCCAGAAAATAATTCAAACAGCTTACAAATGAAATTTAAAATGATGGAATAAACTAAAATTAGGAGTAAAAGAAGAAATAAAAGCAAGGACTGAGATAAAACAAAATGGACCTAGGGGTGAGTCAACAACAACCATTCCCATAAAGACATACACAGGCCCGTTTTGATTTACCTATAAATTCTGCAGTACATGTGCAAGAATTAAAGTCTGATCAGCTCTGCCACTCCCCGTATTTTTTTTTTTTTTAAGATTTACTTTTATTTATTTAAGTCCCCTCCCCTCCCCCGGTTGTCTGTTTTCTGTGTCTTTTTGCTGCGTCTTGTTTCTTTGTCCGCTTCTGTTGTCGTCAGCGGCACGGGAAGTGTGTGCGGCGCCATTCCTGGGCAGGCTGCACTTTCTTCCCCGCTGGGCGGCTCTCCTTACGGGGCGCACTCCTTGCACGTGGGGCTCCCCTACGCGGGGGACACCCCTGTGTGGCACGGCACTCCTTGCACGCATCAGCACTGTGCATGCGCCAGCTCCACACGGGTCAAGAAGGCCCGGGGTTTGAACCATGGACCTCCCATGTGGTAGACGGACGCCCTGACCACGGGGCCAAAGCCCGCTTCCCATGCCTCTCCCCGTATTGACGAGGCAGGAAGTGACTGCTTCCTGGGGGGCGAGCTCCCGAGGTGGAGTTTACAGCCCACCGCGCACCCCCCTCGGCAGAGCCTGGCGGGGGAGCGGCTCCTCCCGGTTCCGGCTTCGGGGTGACCCCTGGCACGTGGGAGGGCGCGCCCCAGGGGAACCCGCCACCGCCGCCTGAGGACTTTCTCCCCCCGCGGATGGAAGCCACGCGGGGCTTCGGACGTCGTGGTGGGAGCGCCTCGTCTTGGCGGATATGAAACGAACAAAGCACAGATTTTGAGCAAGTGGGAAAAGAATGGACCACATTAACTCCACGTCATCCCCTTCAAGTGTTCGTTTTTTTCCTCCCAGCTTAGAATCAGTCAAAACTGGGCAGTAATTAGCTCAGGATAATAGTGCTGACGGCCACCGGGACCCGGCCGCACTGGAAGCCGCAGGCAGACCCCCGTGCCTCAAAACGGTGAAGCGAGAGGCCTGACGCATCTCAGAGGACGGGCAGGGACGCGGACTTGGCCAGTGGTCAGGGCGTCCGTCTACCACATGGGAGGTCCGTGGTTCAAACCCCGGGCCTCCTTGACCCGTGTGGAGCTGGCCCATGTGCAGTGCTGATGCGCGCAAGGAGTGCCGTGCCACGCAGGGGTGTCCCCCGCATAGGGGAGTCCCACGGGCAAGGAGTGTGTCCTGTAAGGAGAGCCGCCCAGCGCGAAGGAAAGTGCAGCCTGCCCAGGAGTGGTGCCCCACACATGGAGAGCTGACACAGCAAGATGACGCAACAAGAAGAAACAGATTCCCGTGCCGCTGATAAGGATAGAAGTGGTCACACAAGAACACACAGTGAATGGACACAGAGAGCAGACAATGGGGGGGGGGGGGGGGAGGAAGGGGAGAGAAATAAATTTTTAAAAAATCTTTAAAAAAAAAAAGGACCAGCATCAAGGGTTCTCTCGCTCCTTCCTTGGCTTGATTCCACTTACATGGAACTGGATTGAATGTTTGCAAACGTGGGAGCCGGGGGCCAGGGAGCCGAACACAGCAAACAAAGCCTGGGCTTTCATTTCCACTCGGAGGGCTGGCGTGACTCGGGGACGTCGTGCTGAAACGCGAGCCCGCGTGGCCAGCGGGTGTGCGGGGCTCGGCGGGGGGCGGGCGCCCTCACCCGCCCGAGTCACCCTCCCTCCGGCCCTCCTCGAGCACGCCCACGGCCTCTCGAGACGCAGCCCGCCCGTGCCCCGCAGCCCTGCCCGCTACGCCCCCCACGTCCTGACCCGCTGCTCTGCGCTGACCGCTCCCAGGGACTGCCCTCGTGCGACGAGGCCGAGCGAGGCCCCGAGGCAGAGGGAGCGAGGCTGCAGGCCCCCACGGGCCCCAGTGCAAGTCCACCCCAGGCGGAGCCGAGAGCCGGGCCCCGGCCTCCCACCCGCGCCCTCCCCGGTGCCGAGAGCCTCGGCTGGGCCTCTGCCCACTGCAGGGACACAGCTTACTTCCGCCCAGCAGCCCTCGCACAGGCCTTGGTGTGGAATGCAGCTTGTAAAGTTAGATGCTTCAAGAGAGCGAAGAGACAACCCACAGGATGGGAGAAAACCAACCACAGACCTGGTAAGGGCCTTGTAGCTAGAATACATAATGAACTTCTGAAATTCAGTAATGCAGAGGCAAAAAAAAAAAAAAACACACAAAATTTTTAAATGGGTAAAGGATCTGCACAGACATTTTTCCAAAGGAGATCTACAAATGGGCCAATAAGAACATGCAGAGAAGCTCAACATTAGGCATCAGGGATACGCATCCAAGCCACGATGAGCTAACACTTCACACTAGAAGGCTAGCATCAAAAAGACAGACAGTGAGCATTGTTGAGGATATGGAAGAGAAGGAACACTCACGCACTCTGAGTGAGAATGCAAAATGGGGTGGCCACTTCGGAAAGTTTCACTGTTCTTTGAAAGATTAAACGTAGCATTCCCTTATGACTCAGCAATTCCACTCCTAGATATACATACCCAAAAGAAATGAAAACAGAAGTCCACACAAAACTTGTACATGATTGTTCATAACAGCATCGATCAAAACAGCCCAAAAGTGGAAACAACCCAAACATGCATCAACTGAGGGGATAAGTAAAATGTGGCAGGTCCACACAATGGAAAGCTATTTGCCAATCAAAAGAAATGAAGTTCTGATGCATGCAACAACTGGGTAAATCTCAAAATCATTATGCTAATTGAACAACTGCCGTCACAAAAAAACAGATATTGATTGATGCCATTCATATAAAATGTCCAGAATAGGCAAATACTGAGAATCAAAGGTAATCAGCGATTGCTTTGGTCTGGGTGGGAGGCAGACTGCAGGTTAATGACGGTCACTGCCAGTGGGAAATGGGGTATTTTTGCAGTAATGAAAGTGTTCTAAAATTGATTTTGGTGATGGTTGAACAATTCTGTGAATATACTAACTATTGTAGCCTATGAGTGGGCAAAGTTTATGCTTAGTGAATTACACCTCAATAAAACTGTTGTTAAAATAAAAGTATGCGTTCACCAGTCCTCCACGGTGCTCAGCGGTTTAACCACTCACACCCGTGTTAGCAGCGTCTGCAGGCAGGGCAGGTGTCCTGCTTAGAGGACAGCACCCACCTAAGGGGAGGACGCAGGGGCTGTCGCCCTGGCTTTGCCGCTGGCTCTCTGCATTGCCGTCACCTCACTCTCAGCTACCCAGAGGGAAAATGTGCATTTTGAGTGAGATGACTGTAAGGTCCCCTAAAGACAGGTGACATCCCAGAGGGGTTACAGCATATGACCAGATTGAAACAACAGATGCTTCCTACTCTTCAGCAGCAGACCAATAACATAAGGAGGAACATGAAACCAATGTAGAGACCTAGTTTAGAAAACAAAGGGGCCACGCTACTTGCGTATTCTTGAGCTAAAAGACATAAACGTCTTTAAGGTAAAAATTAACCAGGCAATTGTCTATTTTCATTTCCATGTGCTCTCTGTACACCTCACCTCTGCCGTTTACCCTCTGTGACTCCCTATAAATGAGACTATAACAGCACCTGACTCAGTGAATTATCACGAGGACTGCTACAAACAGTCATGCAAGGTCATTGGCCCATTACTTGGAAAAGAACAAATGTTCAATAAATATTTCTGTTAAAAACAAACAAATGAAGCAAAACCTTCAGTGACTAGATTGTCAAATATATAAAAAATAATTACACTCTAAATAGGATATTTCATATTTCGTATTACCCATTAAGGATCAAGCTAAATTCAAGGTTTTCCTGATAAAACCTGACACAAATGTTAACATCTGCAGAATTACAAGGACTTAGCCCAGGATGCTACTGGGTGGATTCCTCTGTGTGCTGAACTAAAGCTTCCACCTGGATAACCATGTTTATTCACTGATTATTCATCAATTCCACGTGAACCAACGCTGTGCCACAATGCAAAACAAAACTTAGAATACATCCTGGGAACTTTTTCAATGATTAGTCCCACCTTCAGAAATTTAATATTGACATCAGTTTTGAAATAACTGTGAAAATTTTAAATGTGTATGCTATCATATGAAACTGGAACTGTTAATAGTTCATTTGTATTTTTATATTAATTATAACTATAGCAATATAATTATGATTACAGATAGATATTCTGAAAATCTCCTCCCTCAACTCAGTTCTATTTCAAGTTTTACATCCATGATATATTTGTAAATTAGTTTTGTTGGGCTTTGTGATATTTTTACTAGTTTAAATGTTTGTCTTCCTCAATCAAGTTTTATCTCCTAAAAATCAATTTGCTTGCTTTAGCTTTCTTTAGAAAATAGTTTATATTTAATTATTACATATATTCATGTTTAACATATATTCATTGCGCATCTTCCATGTTCTAGGAACTTTAACATATATTGGGTATATAATGATTAAACTTTTCTTTTGCTATTCCTCATCAATTTTGATGGTACTTAGTTGTTCAATGCCTTTTGAATTTATTAGGAAAAGTACATGAAAAATCGACACAAAGTTAGCATAATATAATTGGAAAAAATGTTCATAGGTAACAAAAGATAATTTTCCTTGTATAAATAAAAAGAGGTTAGAACACAAACCTCTTGAAACTGACTTGGCATTTAAAATAAAGAACAATGTCCAAGGGGTCAGGGGAGCCAGGCCTGGCCTTGACTTTCATCACTACCTGGACGTGTGCTCTTGAACTGCCGAGAGCCTCAGCTTCACTCTACTTGAAATGAGAGAATTCAATTCCAAAAGCCTTTCCACCTCTAAAATTCTTAATTAGTCAATGTGGTTTTCTAAAAGTCTCTCTTTTTTCTTAGGTTCTTATAATTAATCCTCTTTTTTTAACCTACTTCACTAGTTGAACTGGTTAGAAAGAAATTTTCAAGCAGCAGATCTTTCATTAGGGAAAGAAACTAAGCGGAAATTGCATGTCAAAACATGAGTAGGGAAGTGGTCCCCCAGACAAAGGCATTTTCCTTGCAGAGGGAGGCCAAGCAGCTCATTCTCCAACTTGTAAAGAAAGGTTGCCTGTCACATCTACAAAGCCAAGCTTGGGACTTTTGAAACCCCTTCGTTCTGCAAGCCCCCCACCAAGACATGCAACTGTCTTCCACAGAGAATAGGAAAAATAAATGTGTGTGGAATTGTGCACATGCAGGCAGAAATGGGCCGTGCTGCCTCTTGCATCCCACTGCTATAAAGAGAATCTGTAATTTCAGGTGGTGAAAATGGGAGAGGAGGCATGTATATTTTATAGGAATCTTTAAATTCAACCCAAAAATATCTTTTTGCTTTTAACTCAAGTCTTAAGCAAAGGTATGTAAATTTGCCACATCACTACATTTGCACTGAGTACATCCAACAATTTTCATGCTGAAAAACTCCCAGTTTAAAGCTGAAAGGTGGTGAAGTTTAAGTTTTGAAATCTTTCTGTTGCCTGAATTTGGATTTTTTCCATAAGAGGAAAGGAGTAAAAAAATCCCATTCCTGTAATTAGGATAAAATACAAAGTTTACAGCACCACAAAGACAAATGGAAGAAGCCATTCAAGAGGGCTACTGAGACCCACAGGTTCTAAGGTCATGGCAGATGGAGTTCAGTGCCATGTCAGTTGGCCCTACTTTGGAGTTTGTGTTTCTGTGTGATGGAGCTGGACTCAAATGTGATCTTTGTCCACAAGCCTCTCCTGTTACTTTTACCGGAACTGTAGTTGGTGCTGGGGTTTAATATATACCCAGGGGACCTGAATCTCTGGACTGATCATGTGATAGCCAGGCCCTGAGCCTCAACAGACTTCAGCTCCTACACTCTGGTTTATTGGACTTACCCCACTCAGCTAACATGGAGGTGAAGAAGGTCAACCACCACACCAGGGAGCCAAGAGTGCCTACAATAGAAAGCAGGAGAATTGCATCCAGCATCCATGTGGAATCTAAGCCCCCTCTTGACATAGATGTGGAGTGGACACAACCATTCCAGGGTCCACAGGATGGAGGAATAGAGTATGGATTAGAGTGGACTTACTGATATTCTATTCATGAACTATTGTGACTAGTAATCGAAGATAAGGTGGCATTGGTGTGGAGAAAGTGGCCATGGTGGCTGCTGGGGGTAGGGAGTGGGAGGAAGAGATGAGATGTGGGGGCGTTTTCGGAACTTGGAGTTGTCCTGGGTGGTGCTGCAGGGACAGTTACTGGACACTGTATGTCCTCCCATGGCCCCCTGGGTGGACTGTGGGAGAGTGTGGGCTATGGTGTGGACCATTGACCATGAGGTGCAGCGGTGCTCAGAGATGTATTCACCAAGTGCAGTGAATGTCCCATGATGATGGAGGAGGTTATTGTTATGGGGGGAGGAGTGGGGTGAGGGGAGTGGGGGGTATATGGGGACCTCATATTTTTTAATGTAATATTAAAAAAATAAAGACAAAAAAAATCAAGGAGATAACAACATTAACAAGCTTCAGCCCCTTACTGCGCAGGCTTCTTAGGACTGATCTGGGGGCAGGACAGAGAGTAAGAGGATGCTCACGTCAAGCACAGCCGAAAGGACGCTTTGGGGATAGGATGGAAGCAGTTTCCCGTGAAGTGGTTCAGAATAAATAGAGCCTTTTATTCCTTCCTCACTGATTTTTCAAACATCAGGATAAGATTTTAAACAGGATCATATTAAAAGAACTGTCCTGGATATTAGATTCTCCTCCTGCTGTAAATAAATAAAATAATAAAATGACTGTCTAAGGCATTGCGCAGCATCGATGAAGGATTACGGTCTTTGAAAGGAAGAAGCTCAGAGGGTTTGGACAGTATTTATTCCAGCGCTCTCCCCAAGGATGTTTGCCAATGACTAAGCTGCTACATGGAGCCCAAGGTGAGTGCGGAAATCTCAGCAGGCAGAGGAGACAGAGCGTGGAGCTCAGGGCTGACCAGGGGCTGGGTTGTAGGGGAGGGTCCCAAGAGGGGGAGATACACAGAAGCAGCCACAAATCATCAAAGCTCGTTTGGGTCTTTGGCCAGCTCCTAAGCTGTGATCCAGGGAAGGTTCTGGGAGGTGGGGCACAGACAGGATGCAGAGCTGACAAAGCCACAGAGGCCAGCAGCACTGGGCAAATGGAGGGCAGCGCTGCTCCTGGTTTCCATGGAGGCACCTTGATGAACACCTGGGTTCTGGCTTGAGATCCCAGTAGGACTGGGTCATCAGGGTGAGCACCTGGTCCTCAGAGTAAGTGCACAGTAGGACCAGCTGGTAAGGGTGAGCACCTGGTCCTCAGAGTAAGCGCACAGTAGGACCAGCTGGTAAGGGTGAGCACCTGGTCCTCAGAGTAAGCGCACAGTAGGACCAGCTGGTAAGGGTGAGCACCTGGTCCTCAGAGTAAGCGCACAGTAGGACCAGCTGGTAAGGGTGAGCACCCGCTCTTTAGAGTAAGCGCACAGTAGGACCAGCTGGTAAGGGTGAGCACCTGCTCCTCAGAGTAAGCACACAGTAGGACCAGCTGGTAAGGGTGAGCACCCGTGCTTTAGAGTAAGCGCACAGTAGGACCAGCTGGCAAGGGTGAGCACCCACTCCTCGGAGAAAGGCAAGGCCCATCCAAGACAAGGCTGATGTAGTGATCTTTAGGAAGCCTAAAGCAAACACTTTGAAGGAGCAAAAAAGGTGCCTGGAATCAATCACTTCCAGAATAAAATTAGCAATCTTGGGAGGAAAAAATATGACCCTCTCATATTAGGCCCAGAAGAAAATAAGAGGTGCTGACAACACAGAGAAAAGCAATCAGGAGAACTACCTCCAGGCATGAGCCAGATAATGCAACTAGGAGAAAGGAACTTCAGAATAATTATGACTAATATGTTAAGAAATTAAAGGAAAATACAAACAATATGGAAGAAAACACAAAAGTCGATACATTGGATTAGTGAGCAGTGATTAAATACAGCTGAATGAAGAATTAGTGTACTTAAATACAAGTGAATGAAAATTATACATGCTGAAGCAGAGAGCAAAAAACTAATGAAAACTGAAAGAGGAGGAGTGGGGCATGAATCAACTGGCTAAATTATAGTTGACTTCTTGTGAGAATGAGAGAATAGAGAGCAAGGAATGGAAGCAATATTTGGATATTTGTCTAAAATTTTCCTTATCAGATCGACTATTCCATAAATTTCTTATTTTTAAGAAGTTGCAGTTGCAGCTACAACTTGACGTATACTTTGTAGGTGTTATTAATTTGGGGGCAACGCTAGGAAATAGCACTTGCTAAGTTAGTTTGGAAATACATTAAGAAAAAGGACCTCCTTTTACTATTCCTCCAGAAGAAAATAAATTTGTAATTACAAAATAAATATGCAAAGAATAAACCACGGGGGAAAGCAGGTGCAGCAGGCTTGTGGAGTGGATGGACACGTCTGTGCCTACGCGGCAGCTCAGCTGCACTGCACCTGGAGACAGCAGTGGAAGCCTCTACTGCAGACCTGTGAGTGGGAAATGCTGCTTTCGTAGTTGTAAAACCCAGCGTTTTCCTCCCTCTGCCCTCAGGAGAGCGCAGGGGAGCTGATGGCCGGCGGCTTCGGTGAAGTGTCTGCGTCACCCTCGCAGGCCTGGGAGATGTCTAATCCAACACATTCTGCAAGAGAAAACCTACTCCCCCCAACTCTTCATTAGTTGATTTGCAGGCTGTTGAAGAAAGTGCTGCTCTAAGTCCAAAAGACTTGGAAATGCCCCCATCTGTCCCTCTAATTTAGGTGTACGGTGTGGGAAAGCCATGCAAACTGTTTGATTGCCAGGCGTTTCTTTCTTTCATCTATAAAATATTATTTCCTGCTTTATTAGATGGCCTGGTTAAATCCACGTGTCAGCTTGGCCAGGCATTGTTGTAAAGTCGTCTGGCCAAGCAAGGACTGGCCTGATTTTGCTAAGAGGACATTTTGTGACTTAAGGCATCAGTAAACTGACAGCATCTGTGGCTTAGGACACCTTTTAACCAACTGAGGAGAGCGCCCTCAACAAGGAGCGGCGTCGCCTCCCATCAGCTGAAGGCTTGACGGGAGAAGCAATGACTCAGCTCACAGACAGAGTTTCCATCTCTCCTTCAGCCAGCCAGCTTCTCCTGCGGAATCCAGCAAACCTCCCAGCTTGCAGTCTGCTCTACGGAACTTGGATTTGTTTATACCCACAGTCAGGTGAGACAGTTCTTATAAAAATCCCCAGAGAACCCTGACAAATACATTGGGCTATTCTAGAAACCAAAGTAATAAACATATAAAGTTCACTCTTCAGGAGGCTTCTTTCTTCTTATCTTCCAAGTATTTGTCAAAAAAGGAATGAAAAGTGCTATCGGAATACATCAGTATAACCTGCATCTTTTCTGGTCACATTTCTCCAACTTGGGCAGGTATGATGGCAAGACAAAAGAAATTCTAATACCCACACAAGATATTTAATTGCAAATATCTCTATCATATTTCTGCCTGGTTAGGATATCAGAAAAGAATAAATCGGTCAATAGTATTTTAGGTAATAATTTACTGGGCTATTTATTTATTTCAATAGAGATAATGACAATAGTTATCTTTACATAATGAAATCTTCAAGACCCAATATCAGTATAACTCATAAACTAGCATACGATGTAGAATAATATTTTAACCTTTTCTAAGTGATTTATTTTGCTGAAGCTTACTCAGAACCACGGGCAAACACTTCTGATTGCCAAACCTCCAGGTTCCTCCATGCTTGAGAAGGCACATTCCTCTCACAAGCTTTAGCCTCTGTCTAGAGGTAAGATTTCTGGCCACCTCAGCTCTCAGCATATAATGGATATCAAATAAATAGTTGGAAAGAGAGAGGCAATAAATACTGTTGAGCTTAAATACATTGTTTTGTGGAACCGTTTTCTATCAAGCTAAGCTCCCCACCCAAAGCCAATTCCTCACTAAATGGAAGTAAATGACATGTTTTATCTAGTTTCCCAGACAACAGCACATGTTTATTATCTGTCTTCCACAGTGGAAAATAAGCTCCATGAGAACAGAGATGTTTGCCTATTTTGTTCTTTGGTGTATCCCCAAAGAACAAAACGGGATTTAGACCTGTGCCTAGCATACAAGGAACTTGTTAAGTTTTGACGAATGAATGTGAGAGCTTCAAAAGATATTGGCCGAATAAAATAAAAAATTAGACAACCTGAGAGTAAAAGAATGCTTAAAATTTTTGTGAAAATCTAATAACCGGAATTGTTATAAAATGGGACCATGCAATGTAGAGGCAGAAGATGTAAGCATTTAACAGGCCTGTATTAGTAAATAGCACAATAATTAAAGCTTGATAAACCTGAGTCATTCTAAAGCTTGGATTATATTAAGTATCTTTAAGTTTTCAAAATCATAGAAATAAATGTTTTATAAAGAATTCTATAAAAGCTAATTTCTTTTTTTCAAATTCAAGTTTCAGTAATTTTGGGAAAAAGTTTCAGTCAACATTCCATGCTTTATTAATGTGGAATAGTTAAATGTAGGATTTCAGGTACACACACTGTGTTTAATATAATATTTTTCAGCAATATTTATTGGATAGGTCTAATGTATGATAGGTTAAAGTATATTAGTGCTGTTAAGAACGAAGATGTTCAGTGTTAGAGAAAAGAGATGCAAATATAGCATTTTAAACAGTGAAACACATGCCTTGCAATTTAAAAATGTGACTTGGAAATATCAGTAGCAATTCATGATCAAATCTCTTGAAAGAAAGAAGAATACATGTTTCTGAGCTCTGCTCACTGAAAGGGCTGGAAGCAATGACCAATCCTTTAGCAAGCACCACTCTTCACGCCAAGACTGTGATCACTAAATGCCACTGATTTCATTTGGACAGGTTGCTATGACAGTTACCACAAAACTGGCTGGCTTAAGACACAAAAGGACAATATATGATTGCACTATTATGAACTAAATATATTGTATAAACTCATGGAGTTATTAACTAGAATACATATATATATATAGAATATAGAATATATAAGGTAGAGAATGGAAAGCTGAGGGTTAATCTGTGCAGAATTGGTTAAAAGGTTGGTTGTAAATCTTTGGAAATGAATAGAAATGGTGCAAACACATCATAGTATTTGTGACTAGCAGAGCCATTATATGGGTATGACCGTGGTTGAAAGGGAAAGTCTAAGGTCATGTATATTACTAGAAAAAAAGCTAAAACATGTACTGTGGGACTGTACAAGACAGTGAAACCTCATGTGAAATATGAATATGGGTAATTTTGCATATATAAGACCGTTTTTACAAAATATGGAAACAAACATACTACATAGAAAGAATAGCAACTATCTATGGCAGGGAAGCATAGAGAGATTGAGAGATGATGAGGTTTTTGTCTTTTTTTTAATTGGAATAATGAAAATGCTCTAATAATGATTGAAGTAATGAATGCACAACTGTGTGATTACACCAAACACCACTGACTACAGTTTGGATGGATTTCTGCTTTATTAACATATATCAATGAAACTGATTTGCTATGAAGCCTGAAGGAGCTCTGGGCTCACGGTCTGGGTGCAAAGGCTTGCTTCCTTGCGGTGGGGGGCCCTGCGCGGGTGCGGTCTGCTGCCCCTCTGCCCAGGGCCAGGCTGCCCCTTCTCCGTGCTGCTCAGCTGATGTCCAGCTCTGGCTCCACCCTGCGATGCCCTCTAACTCGGCATTCTCGTTTCTTACTCTTTGTAAGGCTCCAGAATGCAGATTCACACTCAACCTCATTAAGCTGGGCCACATCTTAACTAAAAATAACGCCTTCAGGGGCCTCTTTACACGGACTCACACTCGTAGGAATGCGGACTAAGATCAAGGACAGGTCTACAGTGGAGTGTAAAACCAATCTACCAAAGTCATGTCAACTAAAAAGCATCACAGGTACTTAGGAAAATGGCCAAGTTAAGGTCCAGGGGAGAAAATGTATAAGGGTCATCTTGTCACACCCGAAAGCAAGGTAAGATGTCCGTCCCCACCAGCGATGTATCCAAGCGACAGCAGCGCAAGGAGAAGGGGCTCCAAATGGATAAGCATGGGACAAACCTGGCATAAAAAGGAGTAACATGCACTAAAATGAAACATGAAATTTTTAAAAGCCCAAGAATCCCTAATAATACTGTAAAAATTCTTTTTTTTTAGCACTTCATTTTTTTTTTTTAAGATTTATTTTTTATTTCTCTCCCCTTACCTGCTCCCCCGCCGCCCAGTTGTCTGCTCTCGGTGTCCATTCACTGTGTGTTCTTCTGTGTCCACTTGTATTCTTTTCAGCAGCACCCAGATTCTGTGTCTCGTTTTGTTGTGTCATCTTGCTGTGTCAGCTCTCCTTGTGCATGGGGTTCCCCTACGTGGGGCACGGCACTCCTTGCATGCATCAGCACTGCACGTGGGCCAGCTCATCACACGGGCTAGGAGGTCCAGGGTTTGAACCTTGGACCTCCCATGTGGTAGACGGACGCCCTAGCCATTGGGCCAAATCCACTTCCCTAAAAATTCTCATTGCACGTTCTGGAGGCTGCTCAAGTACCAGCTTAGCACTCTGAACACTGATAAAGGGCAAGAACCAGGTGTTTGTTCTGACGTTCCTGGAACAGAATAGTTAATGAAGGCTCCCTATGGAAGAACTCCAGCAAAACAAAGACAAACATAAGGATAGAACTTGGATATACCATTCTGAGAGCCCTAATGAAGCAATGTACTTAAAACAAAAATTATTACTGGCTGCTACAGCTATACAATAAAAGGTCGATGGGGAGTTTCGTAGCGTATGTCAGACTGCTCACAATGACACCAGCTGAACAACGTTATTACTAAAGAAAGACAAGCAGACTCAGGTACGCCCAGAGCAAAGGAAACGCACACGGCACGTCTACGTAACCACGGCCGAAAAATCAGATCCGACTCCGAACAAGCACCTAAGCCTAACAGTTTACGGGAAATACAGGACGGCGGAGAAAAAGATGAAAGACACAAGAGCGATGCTATTTACCAACTTCAAATGCGGGAAATCCCCGTAAAACCAATAGGGAGGCTTATTTTACACGTTTGGATTAAAAGACACATAAAGTGCGTATCAACCAATTAAAAAGGGGGAAATTTAAACACTGGCAGGCTAGGGAAGGATGTGAAAGAAGCGTCCTTATATTTAGAGTGAAATGCCACCTGAGCCGACTCTTCCCCAGTGGTGGCCCTGGCGGGGCCGGGTGACAGAGCTGGGCGTAAAGGAAACAAGCCTGTGCGCGGTCCCGGCTGCGCGCGGCCTCCCGCAGCAGGTGCAAGGCGCGCGCACGAGCACGCACGAGCGCGCACGCTCGGGTCACGGCGTCAGGCACGGCCGCGCAAGGAGCGAGGAGAGGCTCGTGCAGGTGCAGGCCCGCTGGCGGGGACGCTCCTCCTCCCAGCGCCAAGGTCACAAGGACGCGCCAAGGCGAGCGCTTTTCATTCGTGTCCCGGTCTAAAGAATTGAGGCCTGTGCGGGAATCGGCTCTGGCTGAATAAGTGGTGCTCAGTTTTCTCTCCCCAAGAATCAAGTGAGATGAGCACCTGGTGTAAAACTGGCATTGCCCAAAGAAAGCCTTGCCTGCTAAAGCCGCGGGTTTCCCACAGGACGAGTGTGAAAGCCACTGGACGTGTGACCACTGGACGTCTTTGTCCATTTTTATGCGTCAGCTGTAATGTCCTGCAGGTCACAAAACCACAGAATTTAAACTATTCACCAGGATGTTCTGAGAAAACCCTGAGCCTTTTTGCCCCAGGGACGAAGAGTTGTGGCCCCACTGTGTCTCAAGGCCAGCGGTGACACCAACCCATGCTAGGTGCTTGCCTCGTTTCCCTTTCTCTTCCCCCAAAACTGTGGAATCTGAGTATCAATTACTATTGATCTGATTATGCGGTTTGTTCGGTCATTTTCTTTGACAATATGTGTGTCTTGTTTTCCAAAAAATCCTTGACAAATCTACTCAAAAATATAACACATAAATTATAGGAAAAAAAAGCCATCTTTTTCAAAGAGCCTTCATCACTGCTTTAATGAGCTCTCTCACATGCTTAGTGCAAGCAGACTTGGCCCAGTGGATAGGGCGTCCGTCTACCCCATGGGGGATCCGCAGTTCCAACCCCGGGCCTCCCTGACCCATGTGCAGCTGACACATGCGCAGTGCTGATGCGCACAAGGAGTGCCGTGCCACGCAGGGGTGTCCCCCGCATAGGGGAGCCCCACGCGCAAGGAGTGCGCCCTGTAAGGAGAGCCACCCAGTGTGAAAGAAAGTGCAGCCTGCCCAGGAATGGCGCCACACACATGGAGAGCTGACACAGCGGGATGATGCAACAAAAAGAAACACAGATTCCCAGTGCCACTAACAACAACAGAAGTGGACAAAGAAGATGACGCAGCAAATAGACACAGAGAACAGACAAGGGGGGGGGGGGGGAGGGGTGAGAAATAAATAAATAAATCTTTAAAAACCAAAAACAAACCCTGCAGTTGTTTGTAAAAAAAAAGTCTGTTCAACATTTTTACATTTTTAGAAAACATCATGATGTCATGAAGTGTGGAACAAGTGTGTTTTAAAGGCGTGTGCTTCCGCTTGCATGCCAATGGCACAAGGAGAGGGCCACAGCGGCAGGTGCCGGCTCCTGGGGGAGAGCAGCGGGCCCCGGCACCTCGCCAGCCAGCGGTGATGTGACGTGCCCTCCGGTGAGTCATTAGGCGGGGGCCAGGGGAGGGCTGCGCCTGCCCGGGGCGGGGTGCCATCCACACACGCCTACTTCCCGCATGTTAAGTGGGAAAACAAAGCCAACGTCTTCTAATTATGAAAAATTACAACGATGGTTAAAATGATACCACTCTTTCCTGGCATAATGGAGAAAATAGAATTGTTTGAGAAGCTTGCTGGGGTCTCAGATTGTTTGTATAAAATCAGTATTAATCCTTTCAACAAAGGGCTGTATTTTCTTTTTTCTTAAAATTATCCTCAACCCTGAAGTAAAGTTTTTGCTATAGCTCATATGTTCTGAGAAAACATGAATACTTACATTTTATGCTATTTTTAAGTGTAAAGTTATAGCAGTCTACAAGAAAAAGTTCCAAATTATAACAGAATATCTACCTTATCACAAGGTCATTTTGGGGATACATGCTTGGGTTTTCATTCATTTAGCTTATTGTATTATCACACTGGGCAGTTCCTCCCAACAATTTATATGGTTTATTAAAATTCAGCATATTTCTAATACAGAAAAGAAAGCATGAATTTATGTTGCTGGTTTATGCTTAGTCAAGGCCTTGAAAAGTCAAGCAAGTAAAATTAATTATGCATACAAAGTGTATGCCAAACCAAGAATTCATTTGTTTTCCTTGTACTTTCTCAAGAATTGTCTCAGACCTATAGCTCCCTTTCTATGCATTTTGTCTACTCCCTAAATTGCTAACTCATTAACATTTTCTATTTTCTAAAAATCTCTGGTTTTGGCATTTTATATGCATTTGGTCTGGAACATTTAATGAGTGGTGACAAGTAAAGAGACACATAAATTAAATTTCTAGGACCTATGATCCCAGATGAATAAATATGTGATAGCTTTAAATGATACAAAACCACAAGATAGTCTTTCCCTAATTTTTCATATTTTTACTTATTAACACACCATAAATCTAATAAAAGCAATGACAGATATAAGTTAAAATTAAGTATTAGCCACCTTTAATTTGCAGCAGTTATCCAAAGATCTTATTTTACATCTTTGGCAGATTCATATAGTTAAAAATGTACTTTTTTCACATGCACTGTATTTGTCATGTGTCATTTTTCCCCTTTACATTGCGAGACTTTAATCTGATAGAGATTTTAATACACATTTTAAACAATTATTAAAAATTGCCAATGCCTGGTTAAAAGTTTGGTGATGGTGGCACAGTATTGTGAATATAATACCACATAACTGTACACTTGAAAGTGGTTAACATGGGAAATTTTAAGTTGTATATATGCTACAACAATTTTAAAAAGTTTTAAAGGATTATGGCCCAGTGGAGTCGGTAGATTTTAGGTCTGGTGGTTGCTCCTATGTCACTAAGCCCATCCACGTTTTAGGCTTTCAGGGGCTCTAAAATAGCACAGGCTGCACACCTGCACGTGGTCTAGTCATTTCACCCGTTAATGCACCTCCCACCCTTTTTACTGTTTCCAAACTTTTATATTTTTATTCCTGTACAACTGGCAGATAAACAGAAAATTCATGAAAATGTTATTTTAGATGTAAATGTCATAAATATTTCCTTATTTTCTTGTTTTTCTATCTTCTTTTCCCATCTTTCCTTCCCTTCGCTCGTTCTCTTCCTCTTCCGGGAATGACAGCGGGTCTGTGTCCGCCTCAAGGCCCCAGTGCAGGAGGGGGAGCGCCCTGGGCCTGCACAGCGCCACGCAGCCCGCCCCAGGCCTAGCACCCTGCAGAGGCTTTGCGGGGTAGGTGCCTTCTGCTGGGGTCATTCCCGCGGGGTTCCACGGCCGCATGTTTCACAGCCATGTTTTCCTGCGAGTTTTTTTTAGATTGTCTTCTCATTCCCCAAACTAGCCTGCCTCACATGGTTGAGTTCACTGTCTACATTGGCTTCAAGAAACAACAGAATTCACGAATTCAATCTAGTATTATTTTCTTGTTTTATTTTTGGAGGGGAATCATAGTATTTTCATTAGTCTGATGACTAAAAAAGTTGAGAAACTTCATATTTATCGGTCATTTTTAGGCATTTCCTTTTGTAAAATGTTCCTACTGGCTTGTCTTTTTTTAAATTTTTATTTAAAGGAGATTCTATATTGTCTATCTACCTATCTATTCATCCATCCACAAGCTTTTATGAGACTTTAGTTGTATGAATTGCATAGCCTTGTTTTTTCTCTCATGATGATGTCTTTTTAAGAAAAAAATTCTTAATGTAGCTCATCATTTTTCAGAGAGACCTCTGCCTAGGCTGTCCAATGAAATACATTTGTATCTCATTCCTTATCTCCAGGAAACTGCTTTTAATGATTCCCCATTAATTATATTGATTCCTGAAGAATTTTTGTACATAATGCTATACAGATTAAGGAAGTACCCTTTGAATCTTGTCTTGGAAATATATGCATTGTTTTAACACAAATGAGTGTTACTGAGAACTGAATTTTATCAACCACTCATATTTGATGTATTATAAGGGAGTTGTTGATAGATTTTTAATCAGTTTAACAAGTACCTTTTATCCTGTTTGAGGAATTTTCATCTTCCCAGCAACATGATATAATATTACATTCCCATTCAAATATCAAATTAACATAGCACCATTTATTAAAAAGACCACCCTTTTTCCTTTGTATTTCAGCATCACCTTAGTCATAATTGACTGTACGTTATGGAAGTCTGTTTCTGGACAGTATTATGCTCCATTTTGTAGTTTATCTAGCTTTGAGTCAAAACCACACATATTAAAAACAATAGGTTTACAAGTGTTGATATACATATTGTCATAGTTCCACTTCATTTTTCTTGGCTTTGCATTTGAATGTGAATCAATTTTTCAATTCCACCCAAAGACTGTTTTAACTTTAGCCATAAGTGCACTGAATCTATAAAGTGAACACGGAAGATGTGACTTATTAAAAATATTTAATCTCCAAAAAATAAACATGGTATTGCCCTTTGTTGGCATTTTGCTTTCTCTAAAAAATGTTTTGTACTTTCTGTTAGAAAAGTATTGCTCATCATTTGCTAAATTTATTCCTAGGTAAAGATGTTTATTGATGCTAATATAAATTATATATGTTTTCATTTTCTATATTTTCTTGCATTCATATTAAATACATTTCAATTTTTATATTTACTTTATATCCTGTAATGATGCTAAGTTTATTTATTTCCAACAATTTATCTGTAAATTGTTTTGGATTTCTACATGCACCATCAACATTTTTTGAATAATGCCATATCCTATCTTCCATTCCAATTGTTTTAAATATCGTTATTTTTCCTATCATATTGCTTTGGCTAGGCTGTCCAGGGAAATGTAGAATGGAAGGTACTATATCTTCCTAAGGGAGGTAGATTACTTTAGTCTGTGATTTGGGCCAATGAAAGTAATTTTTTATCTCACTCATGAAAAGTTCAGTGCTTTCAAGGCTGTATTTTGTGAGCAGAGGACCTAGTTCTTGCTTCTACTGACTCTTTTGCTCACTTGGGTGTAAAGCCTCAGTCTGAAGGCATGTATCTGATGGAAGATGCCTGTGAATCCTGCCATTTCATTGCCAACTCATTGCTGCAACTATGCTTTTGGGTGGTGAGAGACTTTCATGTCAGCTTGGGACACCAACTGGACCACCATCCTTCTTGGTGATGCCGTGAAGCATCTGCATCTGGCTATAAATCATTCCAATGCCACCCTCCCAAGTTTAGAGAAGATCATGGCCCCTTAACCTTCTCTTGTACTGTTACTAATTTCTGGCTATGGATCGGATCTGTCACCAAAGTCCTTGTTTATTAAACAATCTTGGTAGAGTTACAGGTGTTGGTAATTTTCCTCTAGAAATGCACAACTGATTAGCAATCTTGCAGATCGCCTTTGGGGTTCTTATTTCATTCCTGACACCTTTCGAGCCCCTTACCCACACCTCTCATATATAGATCTCTCTCTAGTTAAAACATTTTATGTATTGCTTAATTAATATAATTAATGAGCATATGTATTAATATAAATTATGGTAATTAACTTCTATTAAATATGGTGACAATGGAATATCTAATAGCCTCTCTGTAGAAATGTGTCCCCAGTTAACTGTTCTCTCAGTGGCTAAGAGAAAGTGGAACTGTATTCTCATTTTTTGGACTGAACTACTTCCTTCCAAGTGAGGAAGAAATTGTAAAATATAGGCCAGGAATGTCTTCCTCCAGACCAAGCACATCATGATCTCTTCCCTTTGGTGTCATTATCACCTTTGAAGAATATGTATTTCATATATCATGTGGCTAGAAAAACCAATAGTATTCAATGTGGAAGATGGAATCATCATTTCAAACATCAATTTACTAGTTATATTACTTTAAAGGAATCACTCAATTTTCTGAATTTTTGTTTCTCATTTTATAAAATGGTTATGGTAATATCTAAATGCTTACCTTACATTTTAGACTGAGAATCAAGACAACGTATATGTGAAAGCATTTTAAAATCTGTAAAGTATTATAAAATACATTTAATGTATTCAGAACATCATAATATATATAGCATCAATCATAATATATTCATAGCATCGACACTAATATAGAAACCTCTCCATAAATTATCATTTGTGACTCTCATCCCAAAATAGGACTCATAAGGTCAATTGGTTTACTTTTGATGAGTGCTCAGGACACTCAGGGATCTGCATGAACTTGCAGTCCACACTGCATTTCTGTTCTGAGCCCTCTTTTCACTCTGCAGTCTCATGGTTGCCCTTTCCTGAAACAGCAGAACAATCTGAAGAACAATACAAGATCAGTACCCGGATGTGTTCAGCCTTGAAAGCATGTGGAGAGTGACAGAGGATAGCGTCGCAGCCCTCAAGGTGCTGGGCGCATCCAGCTATGAAGTAAATGGAAGGTGAATGGAAGTAGGGAAAGCTTAACACAACGGAGGTGAGAGTCAGTTACGGTTCAGGCTCCCTGCCTCCCCACTGCTTGAGTGTGAGGCTCTGCCCTGCCTGTGTCCTCCCATATTGGTCTCAGTGGAGCACATGCTACATTCTGAATGCTTCTTTATTCTCATTCTAAGATTGAAATCAACAATGGCCGCAGGAAAGCTCATCAGGACAGTGAAGTGGTAAAAGGAAACCTTTCCCCAGCTTCCTTCCCTAGAAAAGTCCTACGGCGTATGGAGTGCCAGGTAGGGGAGAAGGGGCAAAGCCAGCCTGGAACATTCCTGCTGGATCTTACAAAGTGAGATCTACAGAAGCTCTAAGTGATCTGTAGCCCATCTGAAGACACCACAAATGCAGTAGTAACGTGGATGGGTCTCCACTGAGTCCTCAAACAATTGTGAAAAATTGCGAGGGTTTTCATTGTGAAATGTTTGCCTTGAAAGTGGAAAATATACTAAAAATTTATTTTTACAAAGTGAGTGTTGACATGGCAAGTCCAGTTGGGGCAGCATCTATGGAGTTTCCATCTGAAAATCACCTTGTGGGTAAATAGTCACTTATATTCTGATTCCACATAGAACAACAGAGAAAAGACAAAGTATACAATTCCAATGTTGTCAAGGAGAGAAGGACCAGCCTCTGCCACCTCTCCATAATTAAACAGAAATAACCACATCATCTCAACCTACATTTTAAAAAGTACGGATTACATAGGGTGAAGTCATGGCAATAGAAATTATAGACCACTATTCCTTAAGTGGTCTGAAAAAAAATAACAGCATGTCTCCTTGGCTGCATGACCAAAGTTATGTACTCAGGAAACTCATTTTAAATACCATAAAATATGAAATCCATGGATGGTCATTTTTAGGAACAAAAGAATTCAACATTTCATTCTATCAAGCATTTTTTTGTTAAAATAGAATGAATTATTTCCAATCTTTCACTTGTTCTGGCCAAGACTTTTCCTGACCCTTTGTTGTCTCAGGGTGGAGATTTTTCAGTCTGGGTCTTATGCCTGCAGCTCTGTGGACTAGCTTTCCGTGCAGTGTTTTGTGCAACAGCACAGTCCATTTTCCCTAGTACTGATACAGAGGCTGGCTCTGGCCAAAGCTGTAAGTGGTCCTCCCGGTGCAGCCGCAGGCACTTGCAGGGGCATTTCCTGGCAGGACTGGCAGGGGAGAGCTGCCCTCCTCGCCCCAGACGAGGCGCAGCGTCGGGAGTGCTTCCAGGCCACTGGCCCTCCCTGCCCCCTGCTCCTAAATAAGCGCGCACTGCTGCTTGCCGGGCCTCTCCCCAGGGACCCCCGCACCTCTGCAGGGGGTCCTGAGGCCAGTCTTCTCCATCCACTTGGGGCTCCCACTCTGGCCCTCCCCTTTTCCCGTTCCCTCCCTGCTCTCAGCCCCGGGCAGGGCGCCCTGGTCAGCGGGGCAGCCGCCCTCTGACTGCGCCACCTTCCCGGTGCCTTTCCATGGGAAGACTCTCACTTCTACTATCTCAGGAAGTAAGAGAGACTTCGCTGCTACCTTCGGTTTGGCTCGCTGGCTCAGCTGGTCACCTGGACGCCTGCCGGCTCGCTCAGGCCAGCTTCACCAGGGACTGTTTCCCCACATATTCCAAGTGCTGGCCAGGCCAGAAGCCGGGGCTTCTCCATCTACCCCGTGTAAAAGTGTAAATTTCCCCAGCGCTCCAGGGGTTGCCAGGACCCCCACTCTGACATGTGAGCAATGTAATTCTAGAATCCCATGCCCAGGATGTGGCAGCTAGGCCAGTTTTCAGGTTTCAGTGTGTATTTTCTCTCAGTCAAGAGCACATTAATTGTTCCATTTATATATCTCAGTGCATCAACTAAGAGAAATGTATATTCATGGCACAATCACATATCCCTGATACTTACATGTGGAGCTTAGCATCCTGCACACGTCATCTTCCCCACAGAACAGTCATGCAGCTCTTTACCCCCATTGCATCATTCTGTTACTTTTTCCATATATAGTTGATATTGAAACCCCTTTTGATATAATTTGCAACAATGAACAACTCATGAATACTGGAAATTTGGTGCTTCTGAAAATCTTCAATTAGCTGCTTTTAAATTATTATTTGGCAATGGATGGTGGTGATGGTAGCACAACATTTGTGAATGCAACTAATAGCACTGAAATATTTATCTGAATGTGATTAAAAGGGAAAATGTTAGGTTGAACATATGGTAATAGAATAAATTTCTTTTAAAAATCCATAGAAATGCACTACACAGTGAACCCTAAGTTAAACCATGGTCTATAATTAAGAGTACAATTATAAAAATGTGTTTTCAACAAAGTTAACATACGTACCACACCAATATAACATACTGATAATAGGGTAGTTGTGGCAGTTTGATATTATTTTATGAAATCCAGAAAGAGAAAGATTATGTTTCTAACCTAATCTGTTCCTCTGGGTGTGGGACCCTTCGATGATACTGAATTCGGTTGAGGGGCCTCTGCTTGGGTCACTGGTAAGATTGCTCTGAGGGCTTTCCTGCTTCGACCACGTGGTAGGGCATGACTAGGCTGAGTCCCTGCTCCCTTGGTGGGTCGGATACAAACAGACACTCGTACAGACACGGAGCTCTGTGATCCTGCCATTTCTGATGCTGCCATGTGACAGAAAGGAGAAGGCTCAAACAGCTAACGCAGGGGGAGGGAGGAGACATTTCCCTGCTAGCTTACAGCTGTCCTTGGCAAGAGAGCCGAGACCACTATAGGAAGCCCTGAGAGACAAGCCCTATGCCAACCTGCAGCTGAGATTGGAAGAAGGGGAGCAGCTGAGCCTGAGAGAGGAAGCGCAGAGGGGAAGGCTGAATGCTCCAAGATCGCCCGCCATCTTGCTTCAACGCGTGGCTGCTGACTTTGGTAAGAAAGTACCTCTTATGGTACGTGGAGTGGGACTTTCCATGGCCTTGGGACTGTAAGCTTTTACCCCAAGTAAATACCCTTTATAATAGCCAACAGATATCTGGTACTTTGCATTAGCACCCCTTTGGCAGAGTAACAGAGTGACATATGAGAATCCTATTTTTTATGCATGAGTGTTCTATAAACCTAAAACTTCTCTAATAAAAAATATTACTTGGATTGTCTCCTTGCTATGGAAGAGGATATTACTGATTACACAGAACTTTTAATCACACACCGTCACTTTGAGGGCAAGCTGCCTTGCCCGTGTGCAATTTATATCATGTAAGAAAAATCACCTGGGCACACAGCACAGTCTAATATAGAGGGGCCTTTACTGGTTGACATTCAACCAATAGAAACTGTGACCGGATGCCGCAGGCGCTGGTCCCTGTAAGACACCTGCGTGCCACAGGGTGGGAAACAACCTTACCGTGACTCAGGGGCCTGCCATCCTGCTCAAGGTTTTAGAGCCCAGGGTCTGGGGCATGCCAGGATACAGTCTCCAAGGTAATAAGCACGTTGTTGTGCCTGGCATCTCCTTTACTCAAAATGAGCCACGGCCCTTCAAAGCCTCTTTGGATTTGTAGAATACAAATCCCACCCTATGGAATACTACTCTGCCTGGTCACTGATGCTCAGAACACTTCCAGTTTTGAGTAGCTATGAGGAAGAGAGAGGGCTCTAAGCAGGTAGCGGCTGCAATAGAAACAGGCCTGCCTTGGAGCTCCTGGCTTTTCAGACCCAGGGCTGCCGAGGGGCCTGTGGTCCCGGCAGGAGGGGCACAGCACAGACCCCGCGGCTCCACACGGGGCCGGGCCACGTGCACCATTTTGGAAGCAAGAGGTGCTGTCTGGTTGGACTCCGGTGAGGGCTGAGCACCTGCCCACGGGACACCAAGTGGCAGTGCCACAGGTGCTCGTCCTGAGCTGAGCGTGGCCAGAATCAGCAGAGCACGCTCAGGCAGGCCCAGCAGCAGCGCATCGCTCACGGGAAGTGAAACTTCCACCAGCACTCCTGAGCGGTCTGGAGGGCACAGCAGACCACCGATTCAGGTGGCTTCTGCTGTACCAGTGGCTCTTCCTTGGAATATACCTGTGGCCTGATGGACATGAAGTCCCTAAAACTAGTACAAGTAGGAAAAAAAAAAAAGACTGCATAACACAGCTATTGTCCGTGATGGTCCTGAAAGTTTTGGTGAAAGAAAACCCTCCTTTTGGGCAGAGCTCGAAGCAAGAAACATGCTTATCAACTGTCTGCCAGGAAGTGTGGTGAGGGTGCAAATGACAAATGCCACGGCTGACCAGCCAGGGGATTGGGAGGAGGAAGGTTTGAAGGCTGAGGACAAGGAAATATGGGGAAGAAGCGAAAGAGTGGATCACGGTACAGGGCACAAATCGCGTGGGTATTTCTGCCTCACATCAGTTCTTAGTGGAGACGATATGTCCTAGAGGGTACCTGAACTAACAGGTCCCCGACACGGCTTCCCAGGGGCGTTCAGGCAGTCCTGTCCTTGGGCACGCAGTGCTGCCACAGTGCTCCGAGGACTGGAGCAGCCGTAACAGCAGGGATGGAAGAAGCGCAGGTGAGGTCTGCGCGCTTATCTTCGTTCCTCCTGCTGTGTACCTCTAAAGCCCCTGTCATTACATATAAGACAAGCATAAGGAGATTCTGAGAGGTGGACAGAAGAAGGCAGACACAGACATTGGGAACCAAGAAACACCACGATGATGAGCTTCCTGGGCATTCCTTTTGCTTCTTGTGCTCCAAACTTGAACCAAAGAAGCCAGTGACCTAGAAACACCAACAGATGCAGACAACAGCACAACAAACACAGAACAAAACCTATTCTTTCTAACCAAAGGACCAGGAAAGGGGCAGGCTAGCAAGAGAGACAATTTGCAGACAGTAACTTCACTACAACCAAATGCCACAGAAAAATCCTGTGGCAGTAGCCCCAGCCACTGGCAAGGCTGATGGGGATCTTGGACTTGACCATCTGGAGGGCATTCCAAGGTCCTCCAACACCCCCAGTGGAGGAGTGCCAGAGGCGATCAAGTGGAGAGCCAGGACTCCCATCCCCAGCAGCCAGTGACAAGCCCACCACTCCACAACGTCACCTGAGTCCACCAGGGAGCATGGACTTCTACCCCTGGAAGCAGTAGTGAGGTCACCAGCCCATCCCCGTAAAAAGGCCAGGTGGAAAGTCAAGTTTCCCATTGACCAAGAGGCTCCGCCCCGCAATGGTGTGAGTTTAAGACACCTGGGGAGTGGGCTGCCACTCCTCGCTGCAACAAGGAGGAGTGCCACAGGGGCAGTGACAACAGAAACCAAGTGGGACACGGACTTCTACTTCCACCCGTCAGTAATGAGGCAGCCCTGTCTCTCCCCCACCAGAACAGTGTGAGAGAAAGCCACGAAAGCAGTTTAACTAAGATCCATGATCTCAAAGGACAACACCAAAACGTGCAGATTCTACATGAAGATCATTAACCATGAATCCTGAAGCAAGAAGATATAAAACTGAATAAGAAAATAAATAGATGTTCACAGTGAAATTACAGCAATGTTAGAAATACCTGACAAATGATAAAAATGCTTCAAAGAGAAGTCATGACTGGGTTGAATCCCCGCTGCCTTGGTGTACTGGGTCTGATATAAAGGGACCTCACACAGACACAGAGAGCTTTGTCATTTCTGATCCTGCCACGTGACAGAAAGGAGAGGCTCAAACAGCTGAGGCCCTGGGGAGAGCTGAGCATTTGCCTGACAGCTCACAGCTGAGACTGGGAAGAAAGCAGAACAGCCAAGGCTGATGCAGGCACCCTGGAAAGAAGCCCTATGCCAGAAGAGAGAAGGCTGCTATCACTTAAGCACGACGCCACAAGAGGCTGGGCCGGCAGCGCAGCTCAAGAGGAAGGGGTGAGCCCGGAAGGGAAGCGGGAACCCGGACCGAGGCCGGCGGCCGTCTTGCCTCCCTCCGTGGCAGCACACCAGGATCGGCAGTAGCTGGCTGCGGGAGAAAGCATCTCTGATGGTGCCTTGGTTTGGACTTTTCATGGCCTAGGAAGCGTAAGCTCTTACCCCAGATAAATACTCTTTATAAAAACCGGCACAGTTCTGGTGCTTTGCATCAACAGCCATCTGGCAAACTAAAACAGCAATTATGAATACTGGATAAATGAAATAGAAAGTCAGTGTTTTAGTTTGCTAGGCTGCTGGAATGTAATAACCCAGAAAGGGGGGTTGTCTTTTACAATGGGGATTTATTACCTTAAAATCTTACATTTCTGAGGTTGTGAAATGTCCAAATAAAAGCATCATCAGGCAATGTTCCCTCCCCAGAGACCAGCCGCTGGGGTCCCGGACTCCTCTGTCCACAGCGCGACACGTGGCCACAACTGCTGGGCTCTGCCTTCTCTCCCAGGCTTCGTTGCTTTCAGCTTCTTTGATCCATGGCTTTCTCTCTGCTTCTGAATCCATCTCCTTTATAAAGCACTTCAGTAAGAGGATTAAGAAGAAACCTACTCAGAAGGTCCCACCTATAATAGATTCACAACCATAGGAATACATCAGCTTTAAAAACATGATTTCCTGGGGTACAAAGAGTCTAAAACTACCACACTCCACCCTCTGGATCCCAAAAAGACATGTTCTTTCCAAATGCTAACATGTTCATTCCATCACAATATCCCAAAACCTTAAATCATTTCAGTAAAAATATTA
Source organism: Dasypus novemcinctus (assembly GCF_030445035.2). Taxonomy (NCBI): domain Eukaryota; kingdom Metazoa; phylum Chordata; class Mammalia; order Cingulata; family Dasypodidae; genus Dasypus; species Dasypus novemcinctus. The sequence goes on along the minus strand of NC_080687.1, from coordinate 2,082,385 downwards.
ATGACAGTCTTATCAAAATTGGCTACAGGTGTAGTCTGTCCTGGGGAAAATTCCTCTCTGGCTATGGACCTGTGAAACTCAGAACAGTTATATGCTTCTAATTTACAAAGAAGGCGTAGTCAAAGGCTAAACATTCTCATTGCCATAGGGAGATACTGGAAGGTAAACAGGGATCAGGGTCCCAGACAATTCCAAACGCTGCAGAACACACTGCGTTAGGTTAGGTATCATAATGATACACGAAGATTTAAAGTAAATGGATAGAAAAAAGTATATAATCCAAAAGCTAATAAAGAAAAGCATTGATGGCTCTAGTAATATCAAATAAAACATGATTCTGAGAATTCCCATAGACTGGGAGGACATTATGTATGAGAAAATGGTTGATCCGAAAAAAAGACAAAGCAATTATAAATGCTTATGCACTAAACAACAAGGTTAAAAAACATTTGAAGCACAAACTGATGGAATTGAAAGTAGTAGACAAATTGACAATTATAGGTTGAGACTTCAACACCTCTTTCTCAAAAACCAATAAAACAAGTAGGCAGAAACTCAGAAAGGAGACAGAAGAACTAAACAGTATCAGCCAATAGGACTTAAGTGACATCTATAGAACACCCCATTGAACAACAGCACAATATGTATTCTGTTCAAACACCCACAGATCATAAACAAAGATTAATCACACCCTGAGCCATAACACAAACACCTACATCTTTAAGGTAATTATAATCGCAAAGAGTGTGCTCTCCTCCACAATGTGATCAAACTAAAAACCAATAACAAAACAATAGCAAAAAAAATCTCCCAACTCTTAGAAACTAATCAACACACTTCTAAATAATCTTCAGGTAAAGGTGAAGTCTCAGAGAAATCAACAAATATAATGAAATCAATGAAAATGAAAATATAACATCAAAGTCTGTAGGACACATGAAAGCACCGCGGAGAGGGAAAATTATGGCACTGAATGCGTAAATTTTAAAAGAGGAAAAGCTACAAATCAATAATCTAAGAAGGCACCTCAAGAACTGAGAAAACAAAATAAACCCAAAGGAAACAGAAGGAAAGAAAGAATAAAGATAAGAATAGAAATCAATAACATTGAGAACAGAAAAAAAAAAAAGAGATAAATCAATGAAACAACAAATGGGTCTTTTGAAAAGATTGACAAACATCTAAACATACGGACAAGGAAAAATATAGATACAGATTGAAAATATCAGGAATGAAACAAAGGATACAATATAGAACAAGCAGATAAAAGGGTCAGAAAAGACTACAAACAACTATACACATAAATTTGATAACTGTATTAGGCAGGGTTCTCTAGGGAAACAGAATCAACAAGAGATACCTGCCAATAGGATGTGATTCTGAAGGAGTCTCTCACACAGCCGTGGGGATGCACCAGTCCAGGCTCCACAGGCAGGTGCAACCAGGGACTCCAATGAAAGTCCAATGAAGGCTCTTGACGAGTTCTGGGAGACATTGGCTGTCCAAAGACGAGCTGGGAAATTCTCACTCAATGCTGGAATCACTTTCCTTTTAAGTTATTTAACTATTGGATAAACCATCACTCATTGCTGATGGCAATCTCCCTGATTGACATAATTGTAATCAGCTATCTATGATTTACCACTGCAGGAAAGTCAATGGTGATTAAGTCCATAAATGCCCTTGTATTACAGTTAGCCCAGTGCTTGCTTGATCAAACAACTGGGGCACAATTACCTGGCAGAGTTGACACAATAGCCTAACCATCACGACAACTTAAATGAAATGGACCAACCCCTCTTAAAAAAAAAATACCATAGCTCATTTAATATGAATAGATAAAGTCTTGTTCCTATAGGGATATTGACTATTTCATTTAAAAGCCATCCCCCTAAAAAGAAATCTCTAGGCCCATATGGTGTCACTGAATAATTATACCAAATATTAAAGAAAAATTACCACCAATTCTATAAAATTTCTTCCAGAAACTAGAAAGAAGAGAACACTTTATAATTCATTTAATGAAATTATTTTTCCATGACACCCAATCCAGACAAAAGCATACAATAAAAGGAAAAATTGTTCAACATTACTCATGAACATAGATGCAAAAATCCTTAACAAAATATTGGCAAGTAGAATGCAGTAATATATCAAAAGAATCATACACGATAACCAAGCGGGTCTTACCCCAGCAGTGCACTTGGTTCAACATTCAAAACCCATTCAATCAAAGCGACTGAGGAAAAACACACACAGATCACATCAATTGATGCAAAAGAGCATTTGACAAAACTGACTACCTATTCATGACTAAAACAAAACAAAACAAAACTCAGAAAAATAGAGATGGTGGGGTACTTCCTCAATTTGATAAAAAGTACCTGCAAAAACCTAGATCTAATATTATACTTAATGAGGAAAATGGGATGCTTTCCCTTTGAGATCAGAAACAAGACAAGGATGTTTACTCCCACCACTCATTCAACAATTGTACTAGTTGTTATAAAGCAAGAAAAGGAAATGAAATGCCTGTAAATTGGAAAGGAAGAGGTAAAAATGTCCATATTTGCAGATGACATGATTGTTTACATTGAAAATCCTATGAAATTTATGCCATTAGTCTAGGAGTACAAAACAAACAACAACAATAACAGAAAAACCTCCTTAAACTAAAAAGTGAGTTCAGCAAGGTTGCAGGACACAAGATAAACATACAAAAATCAACTATATGTTTACTTACTAGTAATAATCATGCAGACCCCGAAATTAAAAATATAATATCTTTTAAATTAGTACAGAAAATGAAATAAGTGTAAATCTAGCAAAACACATACAGGACTTGTATGCTGAAAACAACAAAACAACAAAGACAGACAAAGAAAATCAAAATAGATATAAATAAATGGATTAGAAGATAACATAAAGAGTCAATTCTCTCCAAATTGATATAGTTTTAACACAACTTCTGTAAACATCTTAGCAAGATTTTTTGTACATATAGGAAAAATTATTTTAAAATTTATATAAAAAGTCAAAGGACCTAGAATAGCTAAAATGATTTTAACAAAGAATAATGTGGGAGGAATCTGTCTACCTGATTTTTAACTATATTTTATAGCAACAGTAATCAAGAATATGTGGTAGTGAAAAAGGCTCGTAGATCAATGGAACAAAATAAAGAACTCCAAAATAAACCTACACAAATATGCTTGGCTTATTTTTAATAAAGTTGCAAAAACAATTCAATAGAAGGAGGGTAGATAGCCTTTTCAACAAATAGTGCTAGAGTAATCAGAAATTTACAGAGAGAAAACAAAACAAAATGCCTTGATGTAATTCTCACTCACATCTTATACAAAAATTAACTAAAAATGGGGTGGCAGACTTGGCCCAGTGGTTAGGGCGTCTGTCTACCACATGGGAGGTCCGTGGTTCAAACCCGGGGCCTCCTTGACCCGTGTGGAGCCGTGCGTGCTGACGCGCGCAAGTGCCGTGCCGCGGGGAGCCCCCGTGCAAGGAGTGCACCCCTTAAGGAGAGCCGCCCAGTGCGAAAGAAAGTGCAGCCTGCCCAGGAATGGTGCCGCACATATGGAGAGCTGACACAACAAGGCGCTGCACATACCAAGAGCTGACGGAGAGCTGACACAACAAGATGATGCAACGAAAAGAAACACAGATTCCTGTGCCGCTGACAACAACAGAAGCAGTCAAAGAATGATGCAGCAAATAGACACAGAGAACAGACAACCTGGGTGTGGGGGGAAAGGGGAGAGAAATAAATAAATCTTTTTTAAAAATTAACTAAAAATGGACCATGGATTTTAAATTATAAAACTATAAAACATCTAGAAAAATAGGAGAAAAATTTTGAGATCTAAGGCTAAGCAAAGAAATATTATAAACTGTGTCACCGTATGACACACCGTATGACACAGCAGTTGAATTCCTCAGCACGTATTCCAGAGAAATAAAGACTTATGTTCGTATTTATAGCAGCTATCATTGTATTAGCCAGTATACTGGAAACAACTGGGACGTTCTTCGATAACTGAAGTGTTAAACTAACTGTGGTACATCCAGACCTTGCAATACTCATCAATAGGGAAAGAATTAACTATATACACACAAACCACCTGGCTCAATCTCCAGAGAATTATGCTGAGTGAAAAAAAAGCCCATCTAACATGTATGAAAATTCTGTTTATACAACATTCTCAAAAAGGTGAAATTGAAACAGCAGCTTGGTGGTCCAGGACAGGGTGTGGGAGGGAAGTGGGTGTAGCCATCACAGCATGGGGTCTCCCGTCTCGCGAAGCCGCCGGGGTTTGATGGTCGCCATGCCAGTCTCCTGGCTACGGGACTGCTCTAAGCCAGCTCCTCCCCATGCCCTGGAAGGCCTGTCCGGCCCCAGGCCTCGCTGACCTCACCAGTGTTGTCTGCCTCGATCCCATTAGCCCAGGGTCACTGGCCTCCGAAAGGCTTGACCACACTGCCCCTTCTTGACACTGATTCTCCAAGCTCTTCCTCGCAGGGAGATGAGGCCAGTAAATGCAGAGTGGTGAGAGTCAAAAAGGTGCTTATATCTAGAATTAACTTTATCTGGAATCAACTCCAAGTTCCCAGACTAAGCCCCCATCCATCTCCTGTTCTGCAGGATTCCAGACACATCCTTCTACGCTCCCCACAGCAGTTCCCCTGTGCTTGAGTATTTGGAGCACAAGGACTTAAAAAACAAAAAACTGCTAAGTGAAATACTACATGAGGGATACCACAATGTAGAGGACAGATCTTTTTCAACAGTCTAGTAGATAAAATAACGAAAGTGGGAAAAAGTGACAGAGCAGAATGTAGAGGTTATGTGAGAAGTGTCAACTAAGTTTACTGTGAAACAATGGAAGAAAAAAAAAAGATTAATTCTAGCAGATTGAAAAAGGGAGGCCCTCAGGCTGACTCATGAAACCTAAGTGGAATCCTGGCATAGAAGAGATAACAGCATATTAATTGTGGAGGACATTTTGCAGAGACAGAAGCTGGAAACACAATTACTTCCCAGAGTAAATTAGGCTAATATCACTTTTGCCATACATTTTTGTCAATTTTGACGTTTTCTCTGTAGGGTTAACATGAGGATGTAAAAGGCAAATGAGGTAGAAATAATGACAATTATAAGACACATTACTCTGAAGAGTTGCTAGGTTTGATAAGAATTAATCTTAAAATCTTTACCCAAGAATAACAATTTTTATAGTGTAAATTATTTTTCAGCCTTGTTTTTCACAATATTTACATCAGAGAACAAAATTACAACTTAGCAATTTTCATGAGCACAGATATTTTATGAGATGAGTTTGTGTATTGTCACAGAAATATTACAGTTTATGAAATTACTGCAACATACCTTGTGATGAGAACATGATTTAATTTCCACACAATATCTTTAGGAAGTAATTCTAGTGGCAATGTATGGATGGGAGCATGGAGACACCACTAATCCTTTTTATGGAATTGACACCAGAAGTTAACAAAAAATACAGTAGACTGAAAGGATTACAATCTTGAAAAATATAGCGAGGCATTCAAAGTAGTTCTTCATAAAATAATTCTCCATTGCCATAGTAATGCAGACCAAGGCATTATAGAAGAGCAGACACTTTCCCTTTACATTCATGTAAGAGTGAACACTAAATCTGATCATGTAAAGTTATGTCCAGTATATTTTTTTCAAAAGAGAGAGAGAATGAGGTAAGGCCTGGAAAAGTGTGCTGAGATAGCTTGGGGGAATGTTTTCCATCAAGCTCTTGCATTTCTGCACATTTTCTGAACAAGGTACTAATGGCTTTTCGTTCCAGATATCTTTTCAAGAATGTTTATATAGCAAATAATCTTGGAAAACAGAAATAATATCTCTTTCCAGAGCAAAGCACAGATTTGTTTACAACCGTGGAAGATTAGTGACAGTATTCTCTCCAGAGCCGAGGCCCAGCAGAGTCCAACAGAGTAAAGATATTAACTACCCCTGTTCACTGTCCATCCCGAAAGATCTGGAGTCTGTGAACCCGGGACTGCTCGGCCACGCTCGAAGCCACGGCGTCAGGTGCCGGGGCTCGCTGGACGTCCGTGCCTCTTTCTGGACTGGGGCTCAGGACAGTTGCCGGAGAAAGCGCCGGTCCTCTGGACACTGCTAGTGTCACGAGTACTAAAGCCTTTTCCCCTGACCTCGGAGGCTTTTATCTTCTGCCGCATCCACGCAATTGTAGCAGGTGATTAGTTAGCTTGCAAGCAGGGTGAAATCTCAGACCCTTCTCAGTTCCTCACGAGATGATGAGTTCTACCTTGATCTTATGTTTTTCTTTTTGTCTTTTTTCCCACTTATAATAATTTTTCAACACATTAAAAGTCCTCAGATTGAAGAAAAATTCCCTTAGATTTCTCTGTCAGCCAGAATATTAGGATTAGTGCCCAGCATAATATTGCTCCAGAAACGGGAAGGTTAAGGACAGGCAAAATTTAATATATACAACATTCTTAATCTAAGAAAAAATGCTATTTTCTTTCCCTTTTATGATGCTGAAGGAACTGAGTGCTTTATTCTTGGAACAATTCTGCTAACGGGGTGGAGAGCCCTGAGCAGAAACTAAGGGCCTGGTCACCAAAGGTGGTTTAATTTTGGGGTGCTTAATGGCATATAATAAAGGGGAGCAGAGTCCTCGCTTGTGTTTCTACTGCGAAATCTGCTGATAAATAGCATGTGCTTAAGATTCACGAATCCTGTTCTGTAAAATTTTAAAAATTGATCTTACATTAAGTTCTACCATATCTATACTGCCATGAAAACACATTCCACAAAGAATTCCAGATCAGAAATTCTCCATCCCTTTACATTTAAAAAAATAGAAGAATTTAGAATTTTCCCAATTTAGGAGATTAAATATATACATCTAATTTTGATCTCACCTGTAAAATTACAATAAAGATAATGTTTTTAAGGGACAAAATTCAAAATATAGGGAGAACGGAAAATCAGAGAACACCAGTAAAACCCTGGAAATTGGAATGCAGGTTGACATGTCTAAGCTAGAGGTGAGGAAAAATGAAAAACAACAACAAAAAAACAACCCAAATTGTACCAGAGAATTCTCAAAAGTCTTAGGAAAGAGGGTATCAGATACTTCCTGAACAGGAAGTAAAGTTGGGTCTAAAATAAATGCAAACGTTTGAAAAGCAGCTGAAGAGCCAGCTCCCCGCGCCCCTCCCCGCAGCACGCCTTGCGGACGGTGCATCCCTCCCTGGGCTGCCCGGGCAGTGCGCGGCGGCTGGCACCAACGCTGGGGCTCCGACCCTGTGCCCCGGGAAGCTCGCGCAGCGCTGGCAGCCGAACGCACACCCTTCCCGGCAAGAATACCCACAGAAAAGTAAGAGGATGCAACCAAGAGAGAATTTTGTTTAAAAACAAGAAAATGGGTTGGCAAGTCATTAGGCAAGCTCAAATGGGATCTGTAGTTGCAAAAATGAAAAGTGAAAAGGTTTGAAAAGCTAAAGTTGAGGAAGTACCTCCAAAAGTGGAGCCAAAATATAAGGAAAGAGAAAATTGTGGAGAAAGGTTGAGAAGCACAGGGCTTGTCCAGCTATCGAGGACCTGATTAAGAAATCTCTTGAAATAAAGAAAAAGGAGAGAGAGGAAGGGACACCATCACCAGGGTGTTTCCAGAAAATCCCTGGAAGCTGCCGGCAGCCCCGTCCTTGCATTGCTTTAAGATGGAGACAGGAGTCTTGAGAATACCCAGTGAGTGACGTTTGTGTCTTCCTTTCCCCAGTCCCTGTGATTGAAAGCACTCTAATCCCCAAGAAGTGCCCTAGCCTGTGCCGCGTCTTGGCTTCCTAGCTGCTATGACAAACACCAGCCAACGGGCTGGCTTGGCCTCGAGGACTTGCTGGCGCGCAGGTCTGGAGGCTGGAAGGCCGGCTTCCTGCCTGGGCGGGAGCTTTCCGGCTGCCAGGGGCCCTTGGGATCCTTGGCGGCTCCGTCGCATGGCCAGGTCCTCTCCATTGCCTCTGGTTCTGAGGGCTTGGCTTCCGGCTCCCTCTGTGGTTTTCTTCCATAAATGCTCGGGAAATAAGATTGAGACAATCCTGAGTCCTGCTTCAGTTGCCACCCTTTAACCAAAAATAACCTCTTCCCAAGGCCCTATTAACAACGGGCTCACACCCCCCAGGAAGGCATTAAGACTAAGAACGGGTTTTTTCCTGAGGCAGTAATTCATTCTCTCACACCACAGTTAATGAGAAGTAAACCACACACGGCACTACCACTTAGGCCATCTGATCCAGCAGATCCAATGGTGCTGGAAATATCAGTAGCAAATAGAGAGGCCATCTAGAGACTTTGGCAGGCCCCTACGGGGGAATCACAGCACAGACCCTTAGGATTTTGAAGCAAAGCCCTGCCATCCTCTGCAGATAACTAATCTCCTTTTGAGAAATAGGTTTTGGCCTGCTAAAGGGACTTAGCAGAGACCGAATGCTTAAAGATGGGCCATCAAGTTACCATGAGACCCCAGTTGCCTATCATGAGCTGGGTATTACCTGACCCACCAAACCATAAAGATGGGTGTGCACAGTGGAAGTGATATATATGAGCCAGGGCTTGAGCAGGTCCTGAAGGAACAGGTACGTTACATGAGGAAGTAGCCCAAATGCCCCTGCCCTATTACCTTCTTTCCCAGCCCATGGCTTTGGCCTTTTGGGGAGTACCTTGCAATGAGTTGACTGAGGAAGAGAAAACTTGGGCCTGGTTTACAGATAGTTCTGCACAATATGCAGGTACCACCTGAAAGTGGACAGCTGCAGCACTGCAGCCCCTTTCTGGGACATTCCTGAAGGACAGTGGTGAGGGAAATCCTCCCAGTGAGCAGAACTTCGAGCAGTGCACTTGGTTGTTTGTTTTGCTTGGAAGAAAAACTGGTCAGAGGTGCATATGTACATTGATTCATGGGCTGTTGCCAATGGTTTGGTTGGATGGTCAGGGACTTGGAAGGAACATGATTGGAAAATTGGTGACAAAGAGGTCTGGGGAAGAGGTATGTGGATAAGCTTTACTGAGTAGGCAAAAACGTGAAAATAATTGTGTCTCATGTGAATGCTCACCAGAAGGTGACTTCAGCAGAGGAAGATTTTAATAATCAAGTGGATAAGGTGAACTGTTCTGTGGTTACCAGTCACCCTTTCCCCAGCTATTCCTGTCATTGCCCAATGTCATTTCCTGCATGCAATGCTTCTTTCACAACTACCATCTGTGGACTTACAGAATGTCTGATCCATTGCCAGCATTCCACACAGCATTGCTTCCAATCAAGGAACCCATTTCACAGCAAATGATGTGCAGGAATGGGCGTACGCCCACGGAATTCACTGGTCTTACCATGTTCCCCATCACCTTGAAGCAGCTGTATTTACAGAATGGTGGAATGGCCTTTTGAAGACTTGATTATGGTACCAACTAGGTGGCAATACCTTGCAGGGCTGGGGCAGTGTTCTCCAGAACACTGTGTCTGCTCTAAATCAGCATCCACTCTATGGTGCTATTTCTCCTGTAGCCAGGATTCATAGGACCAGGAATTGAGGGGTGGAAATGGGAGTGACACCACTCACTATTCCCCTAGTTTTCCTCAGGAAAAGTTTTGTGTCCTGTCCCTTAAGCCCTCCTGGTCTACATGTCTTATTTTCAGAAGGAGGTGTTACCACCAGGGAACACAACAGTGATTCCACTGGGCTGGAAGTTGACACTGCCACCTGGCCATTTTGGGTTCCTCATGCCTCTGAGCCAACAGGCACTAGCTGGGTGATTTATCCTAACGAGGGGAAACGGTACTGCACCTACACCATGGAGGTGAAGAAGAGTTTGCCTGGAATACAGGAGATCCTAGGGAGTCTCTTAGTACTGCCATGCCCCATGAGTAAAGTCAAAGGAAAATTGCAACAATTTAATCCAGGCAGAACTACCAATGGCCCAGAACCCTCAGGAATACAGGTTTGGGTCACCCAGCAGGCAGAGAACCACAGCCGGCTGAGGGAATATGGAGTGGGCAGTGGAAGAAGGTAGTGATAAACGTGAACTTCAACCACGTGACAGTTACAGAAATGAGGACTATAATGGTCATGAACATTTCTTCCTTGTTTTGTTATGACTATGTTTGTATGTGCACCTAAAGCAAGTATCTTTATTTTCATCTCCATCATGATATAAGTTGTATTAACTTCAAATCACAGTCTTTAAGTTACAGGATATCAACTTTAAGGGTGACTATTACTCCAGGACTTGCCTATTCCTGGGAAAGTTGGTTCCTGTCTGGATATATGCAGGACAGTTAAGCATTGTTAGGAGAAAATATGAATATTATCATTTTATTTGAAGATTAAGTATGTGTGATGGTTAAGTTCATGTTAAGCAAGAACTACAGTGATTGTTACCATGAGGGTGTTTTGTGGATTTAAATCATCAGTAAGTTGATGGGCTCTATGGGTGATTACACCTATAATCAACTGAAGAGAAGGCTTTCAGCAATGAGCAACGGCTCATCCAAGCAACTGAGGGCCTCAAAAGGGAGACCTGGTGATTTTAGCAGTCAGGAGAGAGAACTTCCATCAGTCAGTCAGCTTCTCCTGGGGAACTCACTGCAATCCTCATCCTAGTTCCCAGCTGCACCCTGCCCTATGGAATTCAAACTTGCCAATGCCCACTGTTGCATGAGACAATTCCTGTAATAAACCTCATTATACTTACGTAATATATATATATGTTTACACATGTACTTATGCATCTCCTGTTGCTTCTGTTCCCCTGGAGAACCCTGACTACAACACTGCACTCCTGCCAGAACCTGCAGTGACATCTGGATCTCCCTGGGAGAGCAGACGACGTCCTTCTAATGACCTTCAAGGCCTCCCTGATCTGAGCCGTTGCATGGTCTCTGGCTTGGCCTCTTCCTCCGGGTCCTCCGCTGCACCGATGCTCACTGGCCTGCTCCCTGCCCCTCGCCCTGGCTCCAGGTCCTGCACGCTGACCATCCCCCTCATCTGACATCTTCTTCCTCAGGGATTTCTGTGACTGCACTTCTCACCCACTTTGGGATGCTGCTCCTAGCACCTAATTGCCACGCCATCGCCACTGGCACTGCCCCCTCCGTGCCCATCCTCAACAAGCATGCTATCGTTTCATTTCTGTTATGTGACTCCATGGCGTTGATCACATGACCTGTTCTTTGTGCATGTGGCCTCCCTCTGCCAGGTGCCAGCGGAGGGCACTTCCTTCACCTGGGGTCCTTACTGCTGCTTCCCAAGTGCCCGGACGACCACTTAGCACAGGTGTGCACTAAATAGCGGTGGACAATGACCACCATTTGTGTACCCCCAGGGCCCCCTCACCCTAGTCGAGGGGAGGACGTGCAGGTCCACTCACAGGGACACTTCCTGCATCCTCACTGTGTGACCCTGTCTGGTCTTCAGCCACGGCAGCTTGTTGAGCTGTCAGCCCTTCCCCAGATGCTTGGGAAAACAGACATCTGGTTTCCCCATTTTGATTTTGCCTCTTGCTCTTGCTTTAGCAATATGCACATTGGTCCAGGTGATATTCTGTGGCTAAATTTGGTTTCCTCATCTTGATTTTGCCTCCACCCCTTGCTTCAGCAGTACGCACCTGGCCCAGGTGACAGTCTGTGGTTAAATGCGGCCGCATCCCTGCCCAGCCTGCACGCTGCCTTCCACTCACCTCCGTCAGGGGACAGCTCAGCGTCTAAGGTAGAATAGCGGCTGCTGTCATTCTATCCGATGTTTTCTCCTCACCACTTGAAACTCGAGGAATCAAAGACAAAATATTTTAACTAAAAACACTAAAGATCCTTTTATTTTTGGTAATAAGCTTAATAAAAATATAGAGAAAGGAAAGAGGCCTGAGCGCTCGTACTGCCCAGCCCTGCCGGGAAAACCCGCGGAACCTCAGGCAAGCCTGGAGCCTTTCCAAGCTCAGCTCCCTCGTCCATCAAAAGAAAGCCGCACATAAAGAGGATGTTGAACTAGACAATCTCCATATCCTTTTTAGTTGTGGAATTCTAACACTATTTAAAAATTAAAATGTCGTCTTAAATTGCCCAACTGTTCTATCTAATGAAGGCGCGGTCGCATCATGCTCTATGTATTCTCTGTGGCGTGCTCCTAACAATTAAGTGTTTCTGTGCTATTGAATTGTATGACTTGTCACAGTTTGGTTTTACTTGATAGCTAGATCCTGGGTCAGACACCTTGGTCTAATTTAAACTTGTTAATGGTTAAAGTTTATTTATGGCACCGAATAAATGATGGAGTAACAACACATTTGAAAATATCTGCCTAAGAGACAAGAGTCATTGCATTAATTTGCATTTTTCTTTCTAAAATTTAGATAAGCGTAAGTATTTATGGAAAGAACAAATGTTGTGTGTTGGCTCTAAGATCTGTCTTCTGTACAGAATGCTGGGCGTGCAGCCTGCGTGCTCTCTGGGCTGAGCTCTTTTCAGAGTTGTAAGGTGCTTTCTGTGACAGATAAGAAAGCAATGTTGATTCAAGTAGATTTTCCACATTTCTTCCTGGTAGTTTGCAAAAAGAAAAAAAGAACAACAAAAACAGCTAAAATCAAGCCAAATTCTAAAATTGTGACAGGCTGTAAGAAAATTAGTGATTACTTTTAATTCAGTTTTACAAGTGTTTGTTTTAGAATGGGATAAATTTCCTTTAAAATATAAACAAGGAACAAAACAAAATAGAAATCTTACCAGTGGAGGAATCTGGCAGGTGTTTGGTGAAGCAAATATTTGTTACAATTTCTAAAATCTTTGGCCAGGCTGTATATAATGAAAATATCTGACATGATTTTGTAAGTTAAAAAAGTCAAAAAAGTTTAATGTCCAATCCACTCTCTTCCTGAAGTCTCAATATATTTCCCTCAGTTGCAATAAAAGTACCTGGTGTTCTGAAAGGAGCTGAGTGTTACTCTGACCACAGCACCCGGGTCGAAGCCCTGCTGTGAGCTCTGCGAAGCCCTGGGCGTCTCATCCTCACAGCTTCTTCCAGCACAAAATGCAACAAAAGTCTCCCTGGTGCGGTGGCTCCAGTGCTGACGTCCTCTGCGGAAAGCACCCGAGACCGAAACTGGCACCTAACGTGTTTACCCGTGGCTGGCTCCCTGCATCTTCCACTGCTCTTCACCCCCCAACTCTCCACTCAGTTTAGCTTTGGGGGAAATAGACTCAAAGACTCTAGAAACCTCTTATTCTCTTTGCTTCTATTTTTATGCACTTGTGAAATTTATTACTTTAAAATTGGAGTATTTAACATGTTCTTACGTTAAAAAAGAAAACAGAGGCCTGGATTCGCGATGCTGTTACTGTGGACGGGAACGGAGGATGGGGGTGGTTTGGCTGGATGTTGATGGTTATGGTTCCTTGCTATTTAAATATCTTGCATTTGAAGTAAACATGTGTCTGATCCCAACCGTCCAATAGGAAGGCCAGAAAATGCAACCCGTAAGTAAGTACAAAGTGACATGAGCCGCACACAGACTCCGACGCTCCAGTGCTGAAGAGGTGAGAGCGGGCTCCCTGAAGCAAAGACCAGCGAGGCTGTGGAATCGACCAGGTCAGTCTCCATAGAAGAGAAGGGTTTGCGGCAGATTTTTAAAGTAAGGGAAGGATGCTATTTTGTGGCAAAGAAGAATAAAGAGAAGCCAAGTGTCATGGCAAGAAATTTCCCATAGTCTTTATTGGCCTGGCATCTTACAAATGAATTCCCACTATAAAACGGGAAAAATATACCAAAAGTTTCACAGTAGGCTCATTTGACTAGATTTCTTTTGGAAAAATGTCTTTGTCTTCATTAACTTTAGTTCACTATTGAGTCACAGTCTTTTGTTCATGAAATGCTCCATTTCCTTTAGTGTCACTTACATGTCATTTCTTGTACTTAATGCTACCTTTGTAAGAGTAGCAATTGCTGGTATCAAATGAACCCAGCAGTCCCCCCAGGCACAGCGACGTTCCTGAGGATGTGATGAATACTGAACGATTCACTGATATTAGAAGTTGTACATCCTAATTAACGTATTTCCTTTGAGATTAACTCCATGGTGGCAAAAGCAAACTAGTGTTACCCTTCAAGTACCCCCCCACCCCAAAATCAACAGGCTTTTACTTCATGAAAATTGTGAGGCAAAGCGATAGTTTCCTTGGCAACTGTCAGTTCCCTTCCTGTTGTCTGTTAGTTGTGCTGCCAGTGCAGGACTCCCTGTCTAACGACCTGCAGAACCAATGCCTTCCCTTCAGCCCTCTTCTCTCCTCCATCAAAATGTCTCATCAACGTGCCACTCTGCTGGGCTTCCACTCCACAAGCGGCTAACACTACAGCTAAGGTGTCAAAACTGGTAATGAGCATTTACGTATTTTATAGAGGACATTCCATTCGTTCTCTAACTACTGATTATCCCCTCACCCATTTCTTTCATTCGCCAAACATTTAAACACTGTAGGAACAAAGCTACATGATGACTTCCATGAATACACAATATTGTAAGAAAGACATATTGTAAATGATAAACTATGTTGTAGCAAGAAGTGTAATAATAGAACTAGAGGTAAGCATTTGGGGGGGGGGGCAAAGAAAAATATACCTCCACCTGAATCACTTCCATAATCTCAGAAATTTCAGTCATTCTGGTAGTTCAGTATAGGACAAGAGAAAAAATGGTTCACCTGGTGTAAGTGACCTGGTAACCAGCCACCACCATGTCATCCTCGCTGGAGAACACTGACTTCAAATATGGGATTTAAAAATTTAGTAAGAACTAAATGTTATCAGGACCATGATTGGGTTGCTCTTTTAGTCAAATTTAATCACATAACTTCAAAAAAAGTTCACTATTGAGATGTTTGGATGGATAACAAACAGAATGAAACTGTGACAGGTAAACTGATGCAAGGAGCACAGTTCCTCTGAGACAGCAACCTCCTCCAATCCAAGTACACGAGGAACTGGAATCAGTGTCTGTTTAAAAGAGGGTTGAACGAGTTTCTCTACAACGACCACGTAGACCATTTCAACAGCAAAAGAAAACACTAAATGTCAAATTTGAGGTGAGACGCCGTAGTGTTTTGATACGGTGCCAGTGACATTTTCACTTTCTCATCGTGTTGAAAGTGAGGCACATTCACTAGCTCCATGGCTCGTTCCAGCGTCCAGTGTTAGAGAACCACTGGTTGATACCCATCCTTCCACGTAGTAGACTGCAAATACTGAATGCTAATTATTTTCTCTCTTTTTTAATCAGATGTTTTGTTTTCTGGCTTTTTAATAGAGTTTTGAAATTTCTCTTGTTTTCATGATATATGTGGCCCTATTTCTAGATTCCTTCATAATAGGCTTGTAGCATGAAGAAAGTTGCCATACCATCAAAATTTTAATCTACCGATTATTGTTTGTCATTAAAAATTAAACAAACAAAGCAGAGCCAACCTGAGATTAAGATTCTACATGGTGTAACTGCCTATCTCTGAAAAGAATGAATTTACCTAACCAAATAGAAGTAGTACCCTTTGTTCTCTGGTTAGCACAAAATCTACCAGCTGCTTAAAAAGGCAATTTCTTTTCCCTTCCTAATTCACTTGGCATTCATTTGGCAATCTCCTTATGTCTTTTATTCTGTTCTTCCTCACTCATAATATATTTGCCACATGAAATTTTTGATATTAAATTCTTGATTCACTTTTTCCCACATCACACACATATTTTACAGTCAGATATGATACAGCTATGTAATTCTGAGGTTTTATAAATGTATAAAAATACTAAGTATCCAGCTTTAAAATGAATACAACAAAATATCTATTTTCACAGTTTATAATATGTATTTGTTGTTTCTGAATTTGTATATGAAGTACTTATAACAGTAATTACTTCTAACTACTTACAGTACATATTTGCTAAATTCTATTGTTAGTTCTAATAGCTTGAAGATTTGCTTTGGAGACAATCCTACACAAAATGAATTATTCTATTTTTCTCTGTGAATACAGTGAATTATATTAATACATTTTTAAAAGTCAAGTTACTTCTGTAAATCTGGGAACAACCATATGTAATCATAATATATTACACATACACACACATTCTGAATTCAACTTAATAGTATTTTATTTATGAAATTTGAAACTATGTTCATCAAGTCTTAGGTTTTTCTGTTTTATTATGTTTTCAAAAGTGACTTTGAATTCTGTTATCTTCTATCATTTCTGTGTTCTCTGTATAATTCATATATATTATTTCCATCTTTACATTTGATTTAATTTTCTATACCTGAGGTCATAACAGTTGTCAAATACTTAAATGTTTCCATTCAGATACATTAAAACAACACCACCACCACCTCTCCTGGGCTCTCACCCTCCAATGACACTCCTCTACGTTGTCAGCCATCCAGACCCATCTCCCCAGCCCCCAGACGCAGCTGGGATTAGGAGGGGCATAAAATTTAAGGAGGCACTAAATACCTCAGTAATCAATATAAATAATATTTTAATGTAATATTTTAAAAATCAAACTTAATGCCAAAATAATCATGACAAACAAAATACTGAGATTTTCACTAAGACTTCTGGAGTTGCTTGCTTAGTTTACCACATGCATGTCCAGACAGTGTGAGGGTCACGTGCTGGTGACAACGGCCAGCAAGGAGGGTTGACGACTGCACAGAGACGCACAGTGGGCACCTTAGATGAAGACATGGCAGGATGCTTTGTAAGCTTCTGTTATGGCCTCAAGTTTCCTTTCTCTTCAGCACGGCACTGTCATGATGAGCTTCCTCCATGCCAGTCCATTCTCACTGTTCAGTGGCTCTGGGAATCAGCACTCTGAAATTCTCACTTCCCAGCAATTGCCATGTGTGTTCCCCAAGCACGGAGATGGCCCCACATGCCACAGCTGGGCCACATGGGGGATGCTGAGGTCCAGCCGCCTCATTGGTACTCCTCCCCAGTTGGCGACACAGCCAGCATGAGCCAACCCAGGGCACAGACAAGGCCCCCCTGGCAGCAGAGCTGGCACCCGCAGGAGACAAGGCCCTGCCTTCCCACTCTGTGTGGGCCAGAGAGATTCAGAGAGGGAACCCTTGGCTGGGGTCACCGTGGACTCCACGGGCAGCAGCAGAAACCCACAGGGGCGGAAGGAGGTGTTGGGGGGGTTGGCGGCCACAGTGAGGAAGTGGGTTCCATCACACTGGTTGATGCACATCCCTCGAGTATTGACCAGTCATGGCCATTAACCCCATTTCTATTAATACTTACATAGCACTAATAGGGCTAATACTTACATAGCACTCGTCCTGTGCTAGACACGATTCTAAATGCATCTTAACTTGTTCAGATGACAGAATTGCCGTCAGCACCTCTATTTTAAAGATGGAGAAGTGGAAACGCCCAGAGGTCTTTCCGTGGCAGGGCTGGAATTGGCAATCTGGTCTGAAGTCTGAAATAAGAGAGCCCAGCACAGGATTCTTATGACTTGTCAAAAATGGAGATAACGTAGGTAAAAATCTCAGACAGTATTTTAAAGGACCTCATTTTTCAGTATATTTGTACTTTAGCAAAGCAGTAGAAGAAGGCAAAGCCATCCAAAAGCATGATCAATGTTTTGAGAATGTTCTACCGTGTAATAACCGGCAGTTCAATAAGGGCATCATCTGGCCAGGTCAGTGCTGTTCCTTGCAGCAAATCACAACACAAATGAAAGCAACATTCTGCAAAGGAAAGATTCTTCAAAATACTGTGCTAACATTTTGAAAAAAATTTTTGAAAATTGAATTATTGGTGAATTATTTGTATTATCAGTAATATCACTTGGTAGGCAGATTTGAATAATATGTAGTTTAGTTTAAAGACTGAAAAGCAATATATATTTAAAGTTTTAATTGTATGTGGTTTTTTAACGGATTTAAAATTCCAAACTAATAGTGAAATATTTTTTATCTTAACTCAGAATGTAAGACTAAAAATTACCTTACTCTAGGTGATTAATTTCTAGAATTAAGTTTCAAATTCCCTTCAAATTAGTCATGATTATTTACCTTTTTGGGTTTTATAATCAATATTTGTTTAGATTTGCATCTCTCTCTAGATAGACAGATGTAGAGTTTCTTTTGTCTTACTGCTTCTGGGCTCATTCTTCTGGAAGCGCATTCCTGGCAACTCTTTCACAGAATGATAATCTACCCACCACCTACCTGTACACCATCTCTGTATTTGTCCATCAGTATGCATACACGTGTGCGCGTGTACTGTACACCTGCCTGCACAAAGTCCCGCCTTCTTTCTGCAGGAAGCGGCATTGCTGTCGCTGTAGAGTGGCGGCTCCGTTGCCCTCTCCCACAGCCCTGAGAACGGCCTTGGAGGGCCCGCTCAGTCCCCCGGCCTTGGAGGGCCCGCTCAGTCCCCCAGCCTTGGAGGGCCCGCTCGGCCGCTCTGCTGGTTTAGAGACTGTCTCCTATCGCTCCTTTCTGTGTTCCTAGGGCCTCTCTGTCTTCAGTGCTCTGTAGTCTTAGCGTAGGTGATGCAGGTACCTTTACCTCCGTAGTCATTATCCTCCTTAGGACCTGCCATGCTTTTAAAACTCCAAGAGCCATGTCTTCTTCCAGTTCTGAATTTTTTTTTTTCACATACTGCCTGTCTTTCATTTTCTCTATCACTTTTCTCTGAAATCCCTCAGGTGTGTAAGTTGGATGTCTGATGTTTCCTTCCCTACTTCCTTATCACCATGTGCTGCATTTTTGTTAAGTTCCCAATACTGCTCTGTTATTTTATTAAAGGAATTTCTAGAGCTGAGTCTTTTTCACCTTGCTGTTTTTTATCCATACCTTCTATCTCTCCAGTAATTTTAAACATAATTATAATCTCCTTGACACAGAAGCTTTAAAATCTCAGGCTGCTGGGGAATGATCTTCCTCTTTAGCTACTCCTGCCTCTTGCTTGGGACGGATCAATTCCTCCTGGATTTCTAATGTTTTTGTGACCTCAGCCTACGTGTGACATAGGGACATCCCTTCTTCCCTTGTGGAATTCAGTTCCAGCCTGGGGTGGTGAAGTTTTGGTTTCTCCTTTGCTTGTCAGAGGCTTTAGTACTTGACCAATTTTTGTTAGTTTGTTTCAGTTTTGTGTTCTGCTTTATTGAGCCAGTGTAAATTCTTGCCTCAAATATATGGAGTTTGTTTCTCACAGGAAGGAAAATCCTCACCTAGGGTTAGGAGGAGGTGGGGTTTGCTGCCCTGCCCCCCGCTGCAGCCTTCCACCTCCCAGGGAGGTGGCGAAGCCCCCTCCGTGAAGGCCCTCCCAGGTGGCCTAAGGGTCCGCACGCCTCCTGCTGCTGCCAAGGCCAGCCTCCCTGCAGCCTCCCAGGCGTCCTCTCCTCAGTGTGAGCCTGGCCAATGCTGAAAGCCAGGCCTGTATTTTTTCCAGAACCTTCTGATGTTGGTGTGGGTCAGTACTCTGGCTAGTCCAGTCTGCACTTCTGCTGGAATCACACAAAGATTCCTCTTTACCCTATTATTTTAAAACAGGTTTTCTTCTGTTTTGGGGCCTAATCACAGAATAAACTGCAACCAGGTTTATTTCTGCACATAGACATGAAACCCTCTTTGTATGGAAAACACAGTAACACACACATGCAGAGGAGGTGGTGAGATGAGAGTCACTTGGCGCATTTCTCTCAACTGCACTAATGCGGCAGTGCCACATGGCCTCAGCAAGTTCAGTGATTTTTAAATCAAAATCTTCAGTAATTTTCAATCTCCCTAAAGACAAGGCAACATAATGCACCCAGTCCTCTGTGACTTACTCCAAGCTCACATTTTTCAGTTCCCGTCGTGACCAGACCTTGGCCATAATGCATCCATGCGAAACACCTTGCAATCCCTTGAACATGAAGAACAACTCCACTTGTTTATTTTATTATGTATTTATTATTTATTTTGTAAGTGAAATGTGTGGTTTAAAAATCAAATCGTACATGTCTTACAATGACTATCAACTATTCCAAAAATCTAATCCCAATCTCCCAAAAAAGTCTTTCTATGCTTCCATTTTTTTCCTAAATTTACTCCCATAATTTAAAATAATTATGCTTAAACTGTTTCCTAATTTTCTCTTTTAAACAATATCCACTAAATTCTAATTATTGACATAAAGATTTAAACTTTTACACTACTCCACACAATCCCTTCCCTTCTCTCCCAATGCTATGTCACAATTTTGATACTTAAAGTATATATTATATGAGTATGTATAATACACACACATCTTACAGTTAGACACATAGACCACATGTCCTTCCTTTTTCAATTATATTATTTTCTGGTGTTTATAACTGACTCGTTTTTGGTTTGCTTAATTGCCTGCATTTCTAAGAAAAATTCTGTGTAACCTATAAAATATCCCCAAGACATGCTTGTATCAGCCAATCTCCCAAGGCCACTTCTTTGTGGTGTCCCTTCTGGAAACTTTTGTCAATCTTTGCAAGTCCCTTGTGAAGCCTCCGGTACAGCAATTTCATGGGGCTTTTTGTTCCTTACCATCTTCCTGGGAACCAAGTCTGCTTCTCTCTGTATTTATTCTTCATTAATATGTCGCCTTATGCATATGTTTCTCCCTTTTTGATTTACTTGGTCAATTACGTGGTGAATATCATCCAGAAGCTACTGAACAAATCCTGAAAGGTCCATTTTCAGGAACGGACATCCCCCAACATTTCTCATGCAAGCCTCATTGTATCCTGGGTATAGAACTCTACACCTCTTGTCAAAATCTGGAAGGTTTTCTTATTTCCTAATTCCCAGTTTTGTCTTTTAAAAGATCAATGCCATTGGTTTTGTCTTTCTGGAAGTTTTTAGGATCTTTTATTTATCCTGAATATTTTGAAATTTCATAATAATGTGACTCAGTGATGCTTTTACTTTGCTATGCTGGAAAATCAGTAAGCTTTTCAGTTTGGAAATTCATATTTTTCATTTTGGAAAATATTTGTAAAATGTTTCTTTAACAACCTCCAACCCACATGTTTTTTCTGTTCTACCCTCTTTGACCTCCTATTTTTATAAGGTTGGACCTCTTAGATTCAATCTCTAAATTTTCAGATCTCTTTTATCATAAGTTCTATCTCTTTGTTATTTGATTTTGCTTTCTGGGAACTTTGATTAATTTCATCATTTAGCTCTTCTGTTGATTTTCTTAAATTTCAGACATCATATTTGTAAAAGATCTTTCTTTTTTCTGGTTGTCAATTATTTTGCCTTTTTCCTTCTTTACGACTTTTAGCTATATTTTCCCTCTACTTCCTGCATTGCCTTTATTTCCTTTTACCATCTCCCACTTTATTTCTTGCTGTTTTTGTGGTTTATTTTATTTATTCTCTATCTTTCAAGTTGGAAACTTTCTCAAATATCTCCTAAGACTCGGCTACCCATTCATAGTTACGACTGAGCCTAAAAGGCTGTCTGGAAGAGCCATGCATCATCATGGGCTGCTAGCAGATTCAGCACAGGCTGATCACTGGACAGGGTCCCACTGGAGGATATGACTTACGACTGTTGGCATTTCTTTTATTCCCTCCCTTTGGTCAGTTTCTGCGGAGAAGAATCCTCGAATTGTCTGTCTGGGGTAACACGGTGCAGATCCAAGAGATGTGCTGGTGAGGGGAAGGTGAAGGGCACCGTATCTCCCCATTCAGGCCTGACTTTCTCATGTGTTTCCCCAGGTCAAGTATGGCCCTCACCTTCACTCCCACGGTGTCTCCAAAGAGACAAGGCAGGGGCTCTGCTTCAAGTTCTACAGAGAAGAGACCTACTGTTTCCTTCTGAGTAAACTCTCAAAAAGTGAAATAGAATGTGTGAAATTGAGAAATAGAAGAAATTCTCATCGGGATGAGAATGCAACAGTTGTGTTAAACTTACGGGGTGGGACTGGCTTATGTAAGGAATACAGAGGAGCAGAAGGAAGCCTAAAATGGGTTCATAGACTTGACGGAGCAGCATGAACTCTGGTCCGTGAACAGAAAGAAGCTGGACTTGGGGCATGGGGGGACACGGTGCTTCCTCGGATGAATGAGGTCCCATGCAAATGAGCCAAGGAAGCGTCATCAGTTCACGGAACTCGGTTCCTGGGGCAATGGAAAAGGCAGAGTGGAACCATGGTGAGATGGGATGCCTTCTCCAAAGGGAATCTTTTTGGACTTAATACCTCAAGCTCTTCTCAAGTGAGGCTGAGGGTTGCCATAATCTGTCATGAAGTAATTCTGTGATCAATAAATGTCAGCTGAAGGAATGAGTATCTATAGGAGGCAGAATCAGAAAATGGGGAAAAGGACCAGCTGTATGTGCTAATGTGTGGGGATTTATTACTAGAAAGACAATATGATAATCAGCCATCAATTAAGCAATGGGTATAGATATGCATGCTTAGGGAAATAAAATTGCTCAAAAATAGAGATAATGTATTTATAGCAGTTTGATATTGTTTATGAATTCCAAAAATAGATATTGGATTGTTTGTAAACTGGTTTGTTCCTCTGGGCATATTGGATTATATTGGATTCAGAGGTTTCACTTTTACTTGATTAAATAATGATCGAGGCTTTGATTAGGCCATGTAAGTAAGACGTTGGGTCCTGCTTCCTTGGTGGGCAGGGACTCACAGAGAAACCACACTGCAGGGAAGGGAGTTTGGAGTTTGATCCTGGAGCCTGGGAAGTAAACACACAAGAAGTAGAAACTTGAGGAAAGAGAGAAGGCTCCATTAGACACGCCAGAGGCCTGGGAAAGAGAGAGTTTACAGCTGGCCTTGTGGAGAGCACAGCAGCTGAGCCCAGACAGAAACAAGTCCCAGGAAGAGAGGAACCCAGGAAGCCTGAACCCTCACAGACGTTGGCAGCCATCTTGCTCCAACACGTGGCAACAGACTTTGGTGAGGGAAGTTTTATGCTTTCTGGCCTGGTATCTGTAAGCTCCTACCCCAAATAAATATCCTTTATAAAAACCAACTGACCTCTAGTACTTTGCATCAGCACCCCTTTGGTTGACTAATCAGTATTCTTTTTGTATTTTAATATACAAAGAATCAAATATTTCATGTTTTTCCAAATTGTTAAACATATCTAATTTTTCCTATTGTAATGGTCCCTTAGTAAGCCCAAAAGCCTTCTGAAAGCGAAATGCATTTGGCTGCTGGAAGACAGACAGAAAAAAAGTTTTTATCTGGCTTTCTTTTACATTATGCATGAATACCATACTGTCTTAAATAATAAAGAGGACGTTTTGGCTCACAAAACTGGAAAAGCTAGAAGTAGGGAGCATTTAAGGTTGCCTGATACATCTGCCGAACCATCAGGAATCACGCTTCTTTCCAGGCCTGCGCTGAACTGCGCAGTGAGGCTGCCTCTCCCGGGTCATCAGGACAGCAGCTCCTGCCGGGGACGCCTCCCAGCCCTCTCGCTGGGAACCTGAGAGTCACCTGATGGACTGGTGCTTCGGCCATCAGCCCCACTTGCAAACTGGACAATGAACCATGGAGCAGAAAAGGGGCTCACTCCCCACCTAAGCCTCCCCTTGCCCTGTGCTGGAACGACAATGGGGGTGGCCTTAGGCGTGGAGGGGGGGCAATTAACAAACACCTACTTGCCACCATGCAAGCAATAGTAGGCAATGCCATGGTGTGAACTGGACATTTTCTTTATCCAGGACTAATGACGTATTTATTTTGCTTTACCGGTGATGGTAATTTTGTTAGTAAACTTTTTTGTTTTTATTTGTTGTGATTGCACCAATGGGCACTGATTAAAATCAACTGGACTTTGAATAAGAGATTTCATAGTGGATGGCAGAATATCAAGGAAGAGTTAAAGTTTATCTAGAGACAAAATACAATGAAGTATATTAAAATCATTCATGTAATCTGACTAAAGTTTTAATGTGTTTCAAAATAAGATAAATTAAAAAGTAAAGAAAATCAAAGAGAGAAAAATTTAAACTTCCAAACACTGAAATTGTAAATTATACAGTTTCTGAATTTAAAATAGCACATGAAACTTGTTTTAGTATCTGAATGATATCATGGACTTCTTAATTTCCCATGTAGTTATATTAATAATCTGGACATTTAAATTACCCCATTGATTTTAGAAACTTTATCATAGATTTGTGAATGATAAACTTTCATTTAATAACAAATGCTGTTTTATTTACTTATTTTATCTCAGCACCTCAGTTTTGTTTTGTTTTTAATTTTATTTATTTCTCTCAACCCCCCCCGCCAAGTTGTCTGTTCTCTGTGTTCATTCACTATGTGTTCTTCTGTGACCGCTTCTATGCTTATCAGCGGCATGGGAATCTGTGTTTCTTTTTGTTGCATCATCTTGTTGTGTCAGCTCTCCATGTGTGCGGCACCATTCCTGGGCAGGTTGCTCTTTCTTTCACGCTGGGTGGCTCTCCTTATGGGGCGCACTCCTTGCGCGTGGGGCTCCCCTATGCAGGGGCACCCCTGCATGGTACGGCACTCCTTGCGTGCATCAGCACTGCGCGTGGGCCAGCTCCACATGGGTCAAGGAACCCTGGGGTTTGAACCGTGGACCTCCCATGTGATAGGAGGATGCCCTATCCATTGGGCCAAATCCGCTTCCCGACACCTTTTTGCTTTAAACTAATATTTGTCTCTTTACTATAGGCCTTGTTAAACTATACACAAAATCTAATTTTTCATTTTTAATTTCTGGTACCCCTCTTACTTTGCTGCCCCTCCACATTTGTGTTTTTCCTTAAGTCTCTGGTGGGGACAACAGCCAGTTGTACTAGAGGAAGCCACCCAAAACAGACCACTCACACACAGTCTGGAACACTATAAAACCATACACAAATGTACAGATTTCCATCAAAAGTCTCTTACATTGAGAAATGGGAAGATCTCAAAATGAACTTAAACGAAGCAACCAGTAAATGCCACAGCATAACCAGGTGACAGTACAGGGACAATGACTAGTGAAGGAGGACGGTCCATTGACGGGCCCCTGAAATTGATGACTGTGCCTGATGACTGTGCCTACTGAAATGGAAACCCAGCCTAGTATTGTAGGATGCCGGAGAGTTGCCTCCTGGAATCCTTTTTGTTGAGCAAATGTGGCCTCTCTCTAAGACAAACTCAGCATATAAACACATTACCTTCCCCCCAGCGTGGGACATGACCCCCAGGGATGAGCCTCCCTAGCACTGAGGGACCACTACCAAGCACCAACTAGCAATGCACCTGGAAAAGACCTTGGCCAAAAGGGGGAAAGGTAAAGACAAATGAGTTTGTATGGCTAAGAGACTTCAAAGTGAGTTGGGATGTCATTCCAGAGGTTACGCTTATACGCATCTCAGTGGGATCTCATTGAATGCCAAAGTAGATACTATCCCAAATAGTGGAGCTCCTGAGGGCTCTGGAGACACTCAGACACTGTGGTCAGGGCAGATAGCTCAGGAGTTTGGTGCCTTGCCAGTGGGCCCTACTTTGGAATTTATGTTCCCCAGGGGGTCAGAGTTGGACAGAGTTGTGGTTTCCCTACACTCAACAATTCTGTTCTTCTATTTGAACCTATAATTAGTACTAGAGTTGGTAGGGGCACATCCAAGAGACTTTAATCTTTGAGCTGCCCATGTGCCAGCTAGGCCTAGAATCTCAATGGAGTTGCAACACCTACTCTCCAGTTCATTGGTCTTGCCCAGGACAACTAACAAGGACATGATGATGGACAACCACCATACCAAGGAAATGAGAGAGTCTACAACCGCAAGCAAGAGAGTCCCATCCATCAGCCCTAATGGATTGCAGGCCCTTCTCAATTAGAGGTGAAGTGGACACCAGCATCTCAGAATCCTCAGGATTGGGGAATGAACTATGGACTAAAATGTACTTACTGGTATTCTACTATAGACTT
The DNA here is from genome assembly GCF_030445035.2 of Dasypus novemcinctus. Taxonomy (NCBI): domain Eukaryota; kingdom Metazoa; phylum Chordata; class Mammalia; order Cingulata; family Dasypodidae; genus Dasypus; species Dasypus novemcinctus. The sequence goes on along the minus strand of NC_080687.1, from coordinate 2,056,357 downwards.
ATTGTGATTCTAGCAATGGAAGAAATTATTTCATTGATGTGGAGGCAGTGGCCACTGGACGTTCTAAGGGTAGGGAGAGAGAAAAACAGGTGTAATGTGGGGGTATTTTTGGGACTTGGGAATTGCCCTCAATGACATTGCAATGACAGATACAGGCCACTATATATCTTGCTGTAACCTACAGAACTGGATGGGAGAGGGGAAGTGGACTTTGCCCAGTGGTTTGGGCGTCCATCTACCACTTGGGAAGTCCACTGTTCAAACCCTGGGCCTCCTTGACACGTGTGGAGCTGGCCCAAGTGCAGTGCTGATGTGTGCAAGGAGTGCTGTGCCACGCTGGGGTGTCCCCCGTGTAGGGGAGCCCCACGCACAAGGAGTGTGCCCCATAAGGAGAGCCGCCCAGTGCGAAAGTGCAGCCTGCCCAAGAATGGTGCCGCACACATGGAGAGCTGACACAATAAGATGACGCAACAAAAAGAAACACAGATTCCCGTGCCACTGACAATAACAGAAGTGGACAAAGAAGAACACACAACAAATAGACACAGAGAACAGACAACTGGGGTCGGGGGAGGGAAGAGAATTAAAAAAAAAGAGAGAATTAGATGGGAGAGAGTATAAACTACAAGGTAAACTTTAATCCATGCTTAGTGGCAATGCTCCAAAATGTGCTTAATTGCAATGAATGTACCACACTAATGAAGGATGTTGTTAACGTGGGAAAATGTTGGTGGGGGGGTCAGGATATATGGGAATCCCCTATATTTCTTATGTAATATTTATGTAACTTATGTATCTTAAAAAAAAATAGGTGTAATATGGTGGCATTTTCAGGACAGTGTAATTGTCTGAATGATGTCACAGTGATGGATACAGGCATTATATATCTTCTAATAACTTACAAAAATGTGTGGGAGAAAATTTAAACTATAATGTAACTATAATCCACACTTAGTGGCAATGCTCCAGTATGTGCTCATCAATTTAAACAAATGTACCATACTAATGAAGGATATTGTTAATGAGGGAAAGTGTGGGACAGGCAGAGAGCAGGGCATATGGGGATCCTCTATATTTTTTATGTAATATTTACGAAATTTAAGTATCTTTTAAAAAATAAAAATAATCTTGAACTAATACTCAAAGAATGTAAAATAGGCATTTTTCATCCACACCTTTAAAAATTGTTGACCAAATTCAGAACCACTGAGTGAGTCTCTGACAACATTCAATTCAGTTAGAACTCACAAGCCAAAAGATAACATGCAAATGCCCACATCTTTGGGAATTAAGAAACAGAGTTCTAAATAACCCATGAGTCAATAAAAAAGGCAAGGAGAAATTAAAAAACATTTTGCAATGAGTAGAAAACAAAGTTCCACATTTCAAATCTTATAGGATGCAAAATGTGCATTTGGACAAAAACTTTAGGATACTACTAAAATTAAAATGTATACCTTACATATTTATTAATAAATACATACTTGTATGCATATCTCAGAAAATAAGACTGACAAATAATGTGCTGAAAGCCATCTGAAAAAGAAAGGGGAAAACATCTAATAGTTGGTCATCTGAGAAGACTAAAAAAACTGAGAAAGTTTTGGAATGAGTAATGTTGAGAGAGAGGGAGGAAGACCAACAAAAAAAGACATCAGAATAAAAAGGAGCATATAGATACAAGTGATGCTGTGATAATATGATGGGACTTGCAGCAATTTCATTTTGAAATATTTTAAAGTTGAGAATATTAGAATATGCCCAGGAAAAAACAGAATTACTAAAGCTGACTCAAGAAACAGAATATCTGGATAATTCTTGTGGCAGTTTGAGATTATGTATGAATCCCAAAAAAAGAAAGATCTATGTTTGTAAACTAATCTTTTCCTCTGGGTATGGTACCCTTTACAATTATTTTCCTTGCAATCTATTGTTGAAGAAACCACTCATTGGTCCTGTAGAAATTCCTATCCATTTGATTTTACTCCTTGCTCTCACATCATGTTGTTTAAGATGTTTCTCTGTCCTTTGTATTTCTGAAGTTGGTAGTTAGATAAAGAGATATGTACAAATTCAGTTTTGATTTTTTTGGCAAGGCTATTTCATAGTTCTGGTTTTTTCTCCCACCAGGAAATATATGTTTGGTTTCCTAAATTTGGGGGTTGGCAGCCTTTGATAATCAATGTCAAAATCCACTGATTCAGTAGAGCTTGTAAATGGTATATACGGCAGTTTGAGATTATTTATGAATTCCAAAAAGAGAATGATTGTGTTTATAAACTAATCTAGTCCTCTGGGTGTAATACCCTTTGATTGATTTAATTACTTAATTCAGCTGAGATGTCTTTGATTCAGTTACCTGTGAGGATTAGGCCTTTTTATTTGACTACCTCAGAGGGCATGACACGGGTTGAGTCCCCACTCCTTTGCTGGGTCCAACATACATGGACACTCACTCAAGAAGACACACAAGGGAAAGAACTTTGTAATTTTGATCCAGCCATGTGAAAGGAGAAGGCTCAAACAACTAAAACCCTGGGGAGATATGCACCATTTGCCTGCTAGCTTGCAGCTGACCTTGGCAAGAGAGCCAAGACTGACACAGGAAGCCCAGAGAACAAGCCCTATGCCAGCCTGCCCCTGAGATCGGGAGAATGGGTCCACAAAGCCTCACAGAAGTCCAGGGAGGAGGACTGAAATCTGCAGAGATCGCCCGCCATCTTGCTTCAACACATGGCAGCTGACTTTGGTGAGAAAGTACCCCTTATGGTACATTGAGTTGGACTTTCCACAGCCTTGGGACTGTAAGCTTTTACCCCAATAAATACCCTTTTAAAAAGCCAACAGATTTCTGGTACTCTGCATCAGCATCCTTTTAGTAGACGGATACAATCCTATTTCCATGAAAGAAATTAAAGCATTAGCCAAAATCTGCCCATAAACAAATCTCTATTCACCAATGAGTTGAAAGAATAAAAACATACAGAAACTCAAAAATCAGAAAAAGTAATAAACCTCCAAATTTCATTTTGGAGGCTATGATAACATTGACACTGAAAGTTTACAAACAAAAGTACAAAAAAGAAAAATTGCACACCAATGTCACCATTAAGAGACAGAAAGGGTGTAGATGGTGATGAGCCAATGTCCATATGGTCAAAATATAAGATAAGGTGGAAGGGTGCAGTGGATGGGTGTGATAGTGGTGCAGTAATGCTGTTGAGTTTGGCAGAGGTGGTCCATGAGAGGTGTGTGGTGGGGGTGTTGGATTGATCTATCCACGGAAACTGGGGGGAGGGTTGGAGGAAGGATCAAGTGAACTCTGGGAATTTGCTGGTCTGTGGTTAAAACTACAATGTTGTCAATATTCTTTTGGCAAATATGGCAGGGGCAGGTTCCTGGTATAGGGTGTTGGATGTGAGGGGGTAAATGGGACAGGGCACACTTGAGGCAGGCTTCTATGGAATATGTTAAGTGTTTTTCTTGTCATAATGTGATACATTAGTGAGTGGAGACCCAAACAATAGACAGGAAAATATTGAACTCCCATCTTGGGGAATCCTGCTAAGTTCTCAAATAGAGGGATAAGAGTCTCTTGAGAACATAGGGAGTGCCTAATAAAAGAAAGACCAATAAGTCAAGTCCTCAATATTACTGTAAGTAACTATGAATCTTTTTCTTCAAAAAGTGAGAAAACTTAGTGGTTACCACAGTTCCCAAGGAGAGAGGGAGGGAAGAATAGAATAGATGGAAATAGGGCATTTTGGGGGCATTAGAATTGTACAGCATGATCATGCAATAATGGATACAGGCCATTTTAAATTTGTCCAAATTTATAAAAGTGTATAGTCCAAAATTTAAATCATAATGTAAACCATTGACCCTGGTTAGTAGCAATGTTTCAATATTTTTACATCAATTGTAACAAATGACCATCCACATGTAAAATTTATTATTAGGGGAAAAGTATAAGGGGGGGGTATTGGGTATATGGGTATCTTCTATATTCTCTACATGACTTTTCTGTAACCTAAAGCTTCTTTGATGATAAAAAAAAAAAAGACACTGGGGGAAAAATAAAATAAAATAAAATAATAATAAAAACTTTTATTAACTGAGGAAAAAAAAAAAGTTACTTTGGATGTTACCCCTCAAAGAAAGGCAAAATTTAAAAATGTGATGTACAAAGATCAGAAGGGATGAAAAAAAGTCACTAATTGCAGATATTTATTGTTAATGTAGAAATTATCAAATAATCTACTCATAATTGTTAGAATAAGAGGATTTAGTAAGAAGCATGATGCAGAACCAACATATAGAAACCTCAATTATATTTTTAAATACCAGCAAAAAACTGTTACAAAATGAAATAAAAAAGATACCCTTTACAGTAGCATGAAAAAATCAACTTCATAAAAATAAATCTAATAGAAGATGTGTAAGACTTTTGAGAGAAAATGATAAAGCTTTTTTGAAAAAAACTGAAACATAAATAAGTAGGAAAATATGCCATGTTCATGATTTAAAGACAATAAAAAGTGATGTATATATTCAAGCCAGTTCAAATTAGAATACCAACAGATTTATTTTGATGGCAGTGGACAAGTTGATTCTAAAATATATGGAAATGACATCACCAAGATACTACTGAAGAAGGAGAAAGTGGGAGACTTTGCTTGACTGGGTATCTATAATTTTTCCATATTTATAGTAACTAAGACATTTTGACATTGGCTACTAGGTAGGCAGATAAACCAATGGAATGGAACAGAGTGACCCAAAACCCATCTACTCATATTTGGATACTTAATGTACAAAAATCTGACCTACAGAGACAAAATAGATGATAAGATCATTGAACTTCCTCATCTTACATCATATGCACAAATAATTCCTCGAGGTTTGAAAACCTTAATGTGGAAGGCCAAACAATAAAGATTTCATGCAACTAGATACATAAATACATTCATGATTTTAAAACAGGGAAGGAGATTTTAAACAACATAGAAAATTATTAATACAAAAGCAAAATGCTGATAAATTCAACCACTTAAAATGAAGAATTTCTTATCATCAAAACATACCATAAAGAAAGTGCAAAAGGACTAACTTGAATATTTATTTTACAAAGTTAAATATTCAAATGATCAAAACCCAAAAGAAACCATGCCCAACCATGTTAATTTTTCAGGAATTCATATAAGAAATAAAAACACATCTGCTAGATAAACAAAAATTAAGAAGTCTGACAATTAGCAAGTTTGGCAAGCAATGTGAACAGAGAGAAGGACCCATATAAACACTGAGGAATAGACTGGAATTGTTTGGTAAAGCTAAAGTTACATATATACCATAAACCAACAATTTAATTCCTGGGCTTACATCTTTTCCACATTTGCACCTTGATGAACATGTTGAGAATACTTTTGACAGCATTGTTGTTAGTACCCAAGAACCGATAAAAAAACACAGCATGCTCACCTGTAGCACCAAGTATTAACCCCACAGACAGAATGTTGAATGAGAGAAAACACAATAGCACACGTCCAGGCAGTATTATTACATTCAAGCAAGGTTTAAAAGCAAGCAATAAATTACATAATTTAGGAATCCCTAACATTTGTTAAAATTATAAAGAAAAGCAGGAAACCGATTTTTGCAAATTCACGCACTCACCCACGTGAGGGGGTGGACATGGGCTATCAAGGGTGTGAAACACGCTCTCCGGCTCCAGCTGAGATGACACAGGTTCTAGTTTCATGATTATCATCAAAGCCATATGCACAGGCTTTAGATGCATTTCTACTGCATGACATATTAATTAAATAGCTAAGTGGAAAATAAAAAATAGCGTCAGACACATTAACAATCCAACTACAAATGAAGAAAATAATCTAATTGCAAATGGAAATGCAAGTGAAAACAAAAGATTGATTTTTTCTTAGATTTAGTCAACCTTCTTTTTGCTTTACGTGCTATTTTGTGGATAGGTGTTTATGCTATATTCTAAAGAACTAACTGCCCTAAAGCAAATGTCTGGTCAAGGTTTATTAAATTTTATTGTGCACAGGAAGCCTGGGAGGAGGCCTGAGATCCCGACGAGGACGTGCCGCGAGCCTGAGGAGCAGCTCTCCAGCCCCCGGAGATGCTGGGCTCTGGACTGGTCAGCTCGGCAGGTGGCCTGTAAGTAGGTGACTCTAAGGTTCCTGTAGCTGCCACAACAAAGAACCGCAAGCCGGTGCCTTAAACAGCTGACACTGCTGCCTCGCGGTCTGGAGCCCAGGCGTCCTCGTCGGGGTGTGCGGGCTGCTCGCTGCGGCCGCAGCGTTGCTGTGGGCCTTGCTGCCCGCCCTCCGGCTCTGGGGCCGGTGGCTGACCCTCCCCTGCTCCACCCCCTGGCCCTATTCCCTCTCTGTCTGTCTGCGTGTGTCCAAATGGCATCTCCTGGCAAGGAAACTACCCTTACTGGATTAGGGCACACCCTAATTCAGCTTGGTCTCATCTTAACGAATCACATCTTCAAAGACCCTGTTTCCAACTCGGGCCCCATTCGCGAGCCGCCTCTTGTGAGGTCCTCGAGGGCACACAGGAGGGAGCGGAGCTGTTGTTAATCTCCGTGACGGGCCACAGCACCAACGCAACTCGCCAGGCAAACACCGGACGTGCGTTCTCCCTGACTCTGGCTTACACAGGTCTCCTGTACACTACCGAGCTGAGGACACATGTCAGCAGGCTGAGCACCATAAATTCCCCCGAATAACGCACTCAGCAGGGTTCCAGAAGGGACAGAACTCGAAACCGTGATGGGCCTGCTGAGGAAAGGCCCTCCAGCTCAAGAGAGTGCAGGTTTATATTCTGCAAAGTGCACAGCAGAGGAAAAGCTGTGGCCCAGTGGAAGTGGGCGGAAGTTTCCCATCTGCTGCCAGCTTGGCGGTCTGGGCCCCAGATTCCGCCGCTCCTGAAATACTTGGAAGACATGGTCTCGTTCCATTTTCATGATATAATTTCTACTCATGGTGAGATGCCATTTTGTGTTATCTCTTTTGCAGTTTTATTTTTTGAATTTAAGAGTGCTTTTGTTTGCTTCTATGTACTCTTCATTTTCTGTGATTTTAAATTACTTACAAATCAACTTTTTAAAGCAAAACAATAGTGGTTTTTTGTATGTGATTAAACACACTCGATAACTTTAGGTAACAAAATGAATGCTTATGTTACGGATAAGCCATAATGTACTTTGGAAATCTTTTTTTTTTTAAAGATTTATTTATTTATTTATTTCTCTCCCCTTACCGCCCCCCCAGTTGTCTGCTCTCTGTGTCCATTCACTGTGTGTTCTTCTGTGACTGCTTCTATCCTTATCAGCAGCACCGGGAATCTGCGTTTCTTTTTGTTGCGTCATCTTGCTGTGTCAGCTCTCCAAGTGTGCAGCACCATTCCTGGGCAGGCTGCACTTTCTTTCACACTGGGCGGCGGCTCTCCTTAGGGGTGCACTCCTTGCACGTGGGGCTCCCCTATGCAGCGGACACTCCTGTGTGGCACAGCACTCCTTGCGCGCATCAGCACTGCGCGTGGGCCAGCTCCACACGGGTCAAGGAGGCCCGGGGTTTGAACTGCAGACCTCCCATGTGGTAGGCGGATGCCCTATCCACTGGGCCAAATCTGCTTCCTGGAAATCATTTCTTTAAAGGCTTTTTTTCCTTAGTATGAGTATGAAAAATAGTTGTTAGAGTTTTCAATTACTTGATTAATTTACCCAGTAAGATTTTTATTAAATATAAGTATTTAAACAAAAAAAACAAAAACAAAAACAAAAAGAAAGGTACTGCATTAAAAAAAATATGAGTAATATTCCAGTAATTTGAAAATATGCCAGTGAAAACAAATACATGTTTTCCAATAGATGGTAAAGTCATTTATACAATCTTTTGGAAATGTGACATTAGAAAATAAAAGTGATTCAGAAGAGGCAGCCACAATTAAAGTGAAAGAGCTAGGGATGCTTTTTGTCTTTGACTCAGGTAATAACCAGGATTTTAACAACTTATTGATAAATGTCATACAGGAAAACTTTCTTCCACCAGTACTTAAAGAGGACGATGGAGAGCCTCATGTAATATTTCTATCCATATTCCTATAAGAAGTTTTTTTTCAGTAAGGGAAATGAATATTACAACTTGAAATCATAAAAAGTTAAAATAATGAATCATATTCAGTATGGAAAGAGCCTTAAATTTGAGTTATAATTCTTTTGATAATGACATATGGTTTTCAGAAAAATAGCAGAAACTGACATTCTAAAAAAAACAAAATGAGTGACTCACACCCCAGCAAAATCTAATATCGATTCCAGGATATTAAGCACTTCATGTGCCAAATTAGTCATAGATTCAGGCCTCACCGTAGGAGGCACTAATGATGTTTGTTTGTTCCTTTTTTCTAATAAAGCTGTGAAAATGTACCCACATATGAAGAATACATAATGAAACAGCCTAATTACACGTGAGTTGTTGATTCCTCATGGAATCGACAAGAAACTTGGCTTTAGAGAGACCTGAAACTCCAAACTGAAACAACAAGAAGTTCCCTCTAGCCTATCTATCTACATTGTCTGCGCTCCCAGTTGAGTGCCAACTGCGGGGAACTGGGGAGATCCTGCCTGCAGTCTATCCACCATGCTTCTGGAAGTTTCTGTTTGCTAAACAACCCATTCAACTCAGTGTAACACACAAGGGTGTGTACGAGGCTCTGGGTAAATGTGAAGAACTATCAGGAGAACAAAGCACGACCCCCTTTCTGAGGGAGCTCACATCCAGATGGAAGACAGGAACGTCCTCAGCACAGGAGCGGGACAAGCACCACGGCGGGCGGGAGAGGAAGGGAATTCTGGTCCTACCGCTTTTAGCTAGAACCAGCTCCCCATCAATTACATACCTTGGATCTAGCCATATATTTTAGTCCAGAGGAAATCGAACATTTCTGACACAAGACAGGTACTTAAATTTTGTGGTTGCTGTTGTTTGTTTGTTGGACTTTCTTCTGGCATAACTGGAAATCTCAGTGCACCATTTCCTACTAACTCAGATGAATTAATCCTGATTGACTGCTTCTCAGATCAAAAGGGAGCCTGCTGCATCTTAGTTAGCATCTTTCAAATGTATTTTTGCTTCAAGATCCTTCTTAAAATGTAATTATCAAAAGTGAACACAATGCTATTATGCTATTAATGTAATTCTATAATGCAATCTAGGATCTTATTACTTTTTTGGATTGTTAGGGTCATAATGTTTTCCTCTCCTCGTTTATGTTCTCAAAGCAGGTAGGACATTTAAATGTAGTGGGGTTTGTTTGTTTGTTGTTGCTTGCTTGCTTTTTAAAAATTATTTATCTCTATTAGATTATGGCATGTGTTCCAACCTGTTCAAATATTTTGAATCTAAATTCTGCTATCATATCTGATACGGGAATTCTCTTCTGGAGATGAGGCATCTGAACACTGAGTGCTCTCCCACGGCTCCGCAGTCACTATGGGACTCAAAAGGCATCTCTACTGCGCTTCCTTCAACAGCTTCTGGAAGACCAGCTCCCTTCATGAATTAGACAAAGCAAAGCAGCAGTTAAGGCGTTCTGTTCCCATTACACCATCTGCTCCAAGGGAGTGAACTTTCTCTTCCTCCTTTCCGTTCGTGTTTTGAGTCTAGCTAAAGCGTCTTTTTATTGTTCCTAGCATATTTTGCCAGACTCACACTTCTTTCTTTTTCTATTAGCCTTTGTAGCACTGTTGCAGTTTCATGTAACTCTCATAATAGTATTTACGTTAGGATACCTTCTCTTCTGCTTCTCTTCTTTCTAAATGCAGTCACCAGACTCACAGAGCATTCTTTACAGCCATTTTCTTCCCTTGAAGCTTATGTTTTCATGCAGGCTCTAACCAGGGACATTTTTTTTTTTTACCATTACTCTAGTCTTAATTTTTTCCCTAAATTAAAAAAAAAAAATCAAGTAAAACTGTGGCTGTGATCTCAGATGGCTATGTGCAGTCAGAATGGGAGAGAACTACAGTAAAGAGAAGAAGAATTGCAAAACTATCCCTCTGGCCATTCTCCTCCGTTCAGACTATAATGGGATATTTTCTCTCTAAAGCTAGAGTTTCTCTGTTAATTTTATGATTTCTTGGTGGTTTCTTCCTTTCTCTGACAGTGGTTAAGAAATTTTTTACTAGGACTTAAAGTTTTTGAGAGTGAGACTATAGAATGTCCAAATAAAATAAATGCATAGTATCTTAATATATTTTAAACAAAATGAATATACTGATGCTAACCAATTCCTGTTTTGTTTACTTTAAAGTCATAAAATTGTGCAAAAAAATACCCTCCATCTGTACCACTGCTTTATTGTCAACATGAGATGTGTTGTTACATTAGCATCAGGAATGAAGATAAATGTAGGAATCATGCAGAATTCCAGCCAACAATGTTTTGTAAAACGAGCTAAGCAGTGGAGAGCAAGGGCTGTGAATCATGCCAGACAGAGCTGAGACCTGTGGGCAGGATTTAGACATGCAAAGGCCGGGGAATCGGGCGTGTGGTTTGGAGCACGACAATTTTCTCAAAGCTTGGATCCAAGAAGCCCGCCCTCCACCGGTGGAAGGCACTTCAGGCACCTAGCTCTCAGAGACACAGCCAGGCCTCACTGTGGTGACCTGGACAACAGCCCCAGTGGGCCTCTCAGCACACAGGCTCCTCCTCGACTTGGTGAATGGAGACAGCCCCCATTCCCACGTGGGCGCTCAGGCCTCGCACCCTGGTCCCACCATGTCTTCTCACCATCGCTCTTTGAACTATCCTGTCCCTGAGGCCGGCTCTCCAACCACTCCACACTTGCCCTTGCATGGCAGGCTGTCCTGTGACCTGTTCCATTGCTCTGTCACCTACTCCCTCTTACTTGCCTGGAGCACTGCTATTCGCCATTCCTGTTCAAGCTCGGATGGTGTATTTTACGTGAAAGCTTCTTAAATCCCTGCTCCAGGGATTTGTATTTGGTTTATTTCACACGCTTCTTCAGTGGCACCCTGTCTGTCCTGTAGGCCTGAGGCAATCACTTCCTACAGATGCACCTGCAGAGCTGGACAAGCCTCTGGGCAGGAGGCTTCTTACTCATCACGTCTACCCCTCAGACCCAGCACGTGGGAAGGTACACAGGGACTGACAGATGAGTATTACATGAAGAAAGTAAGGCTCAATCATAGACATTTAACAACGGTCAGTTCCACAAAGTAGATTCAAGCCTATTTGTTATCTTTTCTGTACTTTGCAAATTATCTCAAATTTTTCAAAGCAAACTTTCATTTTAAAAAGGAAACGAGAAAAGGGTTATTTTGAAGACAGATGCTGTAACAAACTGAAAGCGCACAGGGCAGTCCCTCCTTACAAAGGGGGAGCTCCTGACGCCAGCGCTGGTCCTGCGAGGCGAGGCCGTGGGCAGCGGGCTGAGAACTGCACCATCTCGCAGCACTGCCGCCTCTTCATAGCGAGGTGCTGGCCTCTCACAGCCTTTGTCCTTCCCTCAGGGGAGAAGTGAGAATTTGGGGGAAGGAATTGTGCTCCTTTCACTGGTGTCACTGCAGGACTCGGGAGCACTGGCGGGAACAGGCTTTCTGCTTGCGCCTGGAGGCCCGCGTGGCCAGGCCTGCCAAGCACGTGGAGCGGGAGCTGAATCTCTTTGGGAATCAGCGTTGGGAAGCTCACTTACCTACAGACGGAGGAAGCATTCTCCACCGGCACGTCCTTAGCAAGGGAAATGATATTGTTTCTCCATTTGCCTAATGCTTCCTGTTGTATTTTTAATTGCTTCAGAACTTGAGGGGTGGAAATGGTTACCTAGTGGATTCTCCTTCAAAATACAAAATATTTCTCACTCATTTACCATAAACATTGCAATTAGTAGATAATTCCTCACATACTTTATCATGTGATCTTATGTGATGTTTGGACTTGTTCTTGACATTTTTGTACTTAAAAAAAAATTTTTTTTGACCGTCTTTCATAATTACTTGAACGGGTAGTTTGGATAACATGCACCAACATGTAGTCTTGGTCCTTCCTGTATAAAACATGGGAAGTTTACGAATGGATGTATAATTATATGACTTCTAGAGGACATCTTACTCTTTTTATCCAAAGAGGGTAAAGAAGGGTTGATGCCGTTAAATGTATCACACAGGTGATACCTAAATTATGAAATGTACACAAAATCAGGTCAAACCAAAGCAGGGGTTCTTAGCAAGCAGTCCATGAGCCTGAATTGAAATTCACAAAAGCATTATTCTTGTGGGGATGTGTTGGTGTGGTGTGCTATATATTTATTAAATAATACACAGTATAGTGTGGATGTAGTAAGGGGTCCGTGATTTCACCTGCCTGCAAAGGGGCCGTGGCACAAACAAGAAGAAGCAGCCCTGTGCTAGAGGGTTGTGTGTCCCAGTAAGCTGACAAGCAGGCAGCTTCCTAGCACCGCAGCTGCCTCATGCAGGCAGAAATAACCCCCACCCCACCAAGGAAGGGACACATGGGACCTCACTCCCTCAGCAAACAACAAGAAAAGTGGGCCACACACAAGAGAAAAACATTCTTCAGACATTGGAAATTAGGCAAAAAGTCTGAATCGCCGAGGGAAGGGAAGCAAGGGAGGGGTGCCCTGCAGTTCCAGTCTCCAGGTTGCAACCAGAGCCCTGTGGTCTCTGCATTGAGGAGGCAAGGATGGACGCTCAGGGAAGCTGAGGCAGGCAGAATGTGTGTGTCAGTACACTGAGAGCAGAGCCCTGCACTGAGGCTGAATATTGATCTGCATAACGTGGGGTCAAATTCCATCTGATGAAATGATCTCTGAAAAGTAGTAACCCAGACAATTCTCAGGGTTCAAATAAGACTGGGAGTAGGCTTACCTCCACCAGCGAGAGGACTTAGGGGTATTAGTATTTCTAGAGAACTCAGAAAGGTGTCGCCTTAATAGGCTAACTTAGGCTTACGCTAAAGGCTATTCTGGATGGATCCACAGAATCAAACTGAAAAGAATCAACTTTGAAAAGAATCAGACCGATTAAAGTAACTGAAATGTATGCCAGCAAAAGGCCAACAACTTTAAAGGAGTATAACAAAATGCCACAGATAAAACTAAACATTCACTGTACTTTACCTAATCACAAATTACTAGACGTGCAAGAAAACATGACTCTTAACTAGAAAAAAGTAAATAAAGAGAAACAGATGCAGAAATTAAGAATGTGATGGAATTAGCAGACAATGACATTAAAAGAGCCATTATGAGTAAGTTCCACAGGCTCAAGATATTCCACAAATTTTGACTCATGCTCTATTTTCATTTAATACAAGATATTGCTGAAAAATAGTACCCAAAGGAGAATCTTAAAAGGAGCTAAATAAAGACATTAAGTAAAAAAAAAAAAAAAAGCTTATATAAGAATGACAGCAGACATCTTTTAAGAAACTATGCAAGCCAGAGTATGATGACTGAGAAATATCTTTAAAGTACTGAAAGAAAAAGAAAGTAAACTTAGAATTCTATAATAGGGAAATATATTTTAAAATAAACACTTTTTCAGACAAACAAAAGCTGTGAAAAGTTCTTATCAGCAGAACTGGGCTATAAGATATGTTAAAAGAAGTTCTTCAAGCAGAAGGACTCAGGATGGAAATAGGATATACAGAAATGAGATGACTGGAAATGGAAAATATGTGGATAAATATAACTGACTTTTCTCTCTCTTCTGTTAATCTTTTTAAAATATAAAAATAGAATTAATTCTGTAAGCAAAAACACTAACACTGTTATGTGGGGTTTATAACACATGTAGAAGTGTATTGTATGACAATGTTAGCTAGCACAAGGGCCTGGAACAGAAAAGAGAAGTATTTACTTGTTTCTTATACCATGATCAAGTACCCTGAAAGCACTCACTATAAAAGACTGTATTCTGAGCCAGTAAAAGTCTTGTAAATATAGAGAAATTGAAATCATATAATATTCATTGAATACAACAGAATATAACTAGACACTGTACCAAGAAGATATACTGAAAATGTCCAAATATTTGGAGATAGTTCAAGTAGTTTCTAAACCAGGAGTCATACTACTAAACAACAGGTGGGTCAATAAATATCAAGAAAATTTTTAAAATACCTTGGATTGAATAAAAATGAAATACAACTCAAAATTTCTGTAATTTACATAAAGAAGTGCTTAGAGGGGCACATATGGCTTCAAATTCTGTTGGAAAAGGAAAAGGGTCTAAAACCAATAACCTAAGCTTCTACCTTAAGAAAACTGAAAAGAGAGCAAATTAAACAAAAAGTAGGCAGAAAAAATGAAATAACAAAGATGCAATTAGAATTAAGTTAAATAGGAAACATACAATAAAGGAAACTAATAAAAATCAAAAGAGGTTATTTGAAATAAATGAATAAAATTGGTAAACCTCTATCCAGAGTGATCAAGAACAAAGGAGAGAAGAGTCTCACAAGGAATATATAAGGAATATATATAAGGAATGAAAGATACATCATTACAGATGCTACAGACAAAAAAAAAAAAAGACAAAGGGGTATTATGAGCAACCTTATGCTAAAAAATGTGATATAATATAGGTAGAAATGTAAAAGTTCCTTCAGAGACAAAAAAAACTAGCAGAACTTACACTAGAAGAGATGGATAAACTGAATACCCTATATCTAATTTTCAAATGCATTTTTAGTTAAAATACCCTCTTACAAAGTGAATTTCAGGCCCAGATGCCTTCACCATATTATCCTGTTTGCCATTTTAATAAATAATACAAATTTTACACAAACAGCTTCACAAAATAGAAGAAGAGAGGGAACACTTTATCCTTATACCAAAGTAGAAAGGACTGAAACAGAAAGAAAATTATGGGTCAATATCCCTTATGAGCATATATGCAAAAGCCCTAAAAATTATTAGCAAAGTTTAGCTATAATTTTTGAAAAACTGGAGATTAACCCTAGGCTTGCAGGGTTGTTTTAATATTTTAGATTTAAGGTATTTCTCCATAGCAATACACTAAATAAGAAAAAGCCATATTACCATCTTAATAAATGCAGAAAAAAAGACATTTGACAAAATTTAGCACCTATTATTAATATTATAAACTGTCAGCAAACTACAATCAAGGGGAACTTTCTCTACCAGATACTAGCACCAGGCATCTCTAAAGAATATATGGCTAACATAATACTTACAGGTGAAAACTCAAATAGGAACAAGACAATGATGCTCTCTCACATCATTCCTATTTGTCATTGTTCTGGAGGCCCAAGTCAGAGCAATAAAGCACAAAAAAGAAATAAAAATTATACACATTTAAAAGGAAATTATATATATATATATGTATAATACATGTGTATACATAAACATATATATTTGCAGACAACACTATTAACTATTAGAAAATTCTTTCAAAAATTATTTTTAAAAATTATTTTTAAAACATAAGTGAGCTTAGAAAGACTGTTGGATACCATGGTAATATTATAATTAACATTATATATATATTACTCCTATGTACTAACAATAAATATTTGGAAACTGAAATATTTACAGTATTTAAAAAATGAAATGAAGATACATTTAACAATGTGTGCAAGATCTTTATAGCAAAAACTATAGTCATATGTGAAGTAAGCATGCAACTATATTTATGGCTAGAAGACTCAATGTCATTAAGATACTAGTTTCTCCAAATAATCTGTAGATTTATGAAATTAAAAATAAAAATCCTAGAATAAATGAAAAATCTTATTTAAATTTTTTATGAAAATGAAAATTACTTTTTATTGTCAAAAGTAATAAAAGATAAGACTGTCACTATATTTTAAGACTAATTTCGAAGCTACAATAATCAACACTATACTGTAATAAAGGCATCGATAGGTACAGAGATAAATGGAACAGAACAGTCTGGAAATAGATGTTCACATACATGGTCAGTTGATTTCTGTGAAGTTGCTAAAGTAATTAAATTGAGGCGTGATAGTCTTTTTAGCAAATGGTACAGGAAAAATTTTACACGTAGACAAAATGAAAGTCATTCTTTATCTCATACTAATACCAATATTAATGCTTAAAGAATCAAAGATTTACAATTAAAGCTAAATCTATAGAAGCATTTCTAGAAGAAATTATGTGACAATTTATTTGACCATGAATTAGGCAAATATTTCTTAGATTGGATGCACAAAAATGAAGGCATGCAAGGCTGGTTCAACACAAGAAAATTGGTCAGCATAAAACACCACATTAATAAATCAAAGAAGAAAAATCACATGATCTTATCAACTGATGCAGAAAAGGCATTTGACAAAATACAGCATAATTTCTTGATAAAAATACTACAAAAAACAGGAATTGAAGGAAACTTTCTCAACATGATAAAGGCCATATATGAAAAACCCACAGCTAACATTGTACTCAATGTTGAAAGACTAAAAGCTTTCCCGTTGAGCTTGGGGACAAGACAAGGATGCCCACTGTCACCACTGTTGTTCAATACAGTGCTAGAGGTTCTAGCTAGAGCAATCAGGCAAGACAAAGAAAAGGCATCCAAATTGGAAAGGAAGAATTAAAACTTTCACTATTCACAGATGATATGATTGTATATTTAGAAAATCCTGAAAAATCTACAACAAAGCTGCTAGAGCTAATAAATGAATTCAGTAGAGTGTCAGGATACAAGATCAATAAACAAAAATCAGTGGTGTTTCTATACACTAATAATGCACAATCTGAGGAGGAGGTCGGGAAAAAATTCCACTTACAATAGCAACTAAAAGAATCAAGTATTTAGGAATAAACTCAGAATGCAAAGCACTTGTATTCAGAAAACTGCAATGCACTGCTAAAAGAAATTTTAAAAAGACCTAAATAATTGGAAGAACATTCCATGCTCATGGATTAGAAGACTAAATATCATTAAGATGTCAGTTCTACCCAAATCGATATACAGATTCAATGCAATCCCAATAAAAATTCCACCAGCATTTTTTAAGCAAATGGAAAACACAATTATCAAATTTATCTGGAAGGGTAAGAGGCCCTAAATAGCCAGAAACATCTTAAAAAAGAAAAGCGAAGTTGGAGAACTCTCACTTCCAGACTTTAAATCATATGACTAGCTACAGTGATAAAAACAGCATGGTATCAACATGAAGATAGACAAATAGACCAATGGAACCAAACTGAAGGTTCAGAAAAAGACCTTCATATCTAAGGCCAAGTGATTTCTGACAAGCCTGTCAAGACTTCCCAGTTGGGGCAGAACAACAAATGGTGTTGGGACAACTGGATATCCATAGCCAAAAGAAAGAAAGAAGACCCCTCTCTCACACCTTATACAAAAATTAAATCAAAATGGATCAAAGACCTAAATACAAAAGGAAGTACAATAAAGCTCCTAGAAGAAAATGTAGGGAAACATCTTCAAGACCTGGTGGTAGGTGGTGGATTCTTAAACCTTACACCAAAAGCATGAGCAACGGAAGAAAACATGGATAAATGAGGTCTCCTCAAACTTAAACACTTCTGTGATTCAAAGGACTTCATCAAGAAGGTGAAAAGGCAGCCCAGGCAATGGGAGAAAATATTTGGAAACCACTTACCTGATAAGGGTCTGATTTCTATTCTATATAAAGAGATCACACAACTCAACAATAAAAGAGCAAGCAATCCAATTAAAAAATGGGCAAAAGATTTAAAGACATTTCTCCAAAGAGGAAATACAAATGGCCAAAAAGCACATGAAAAAATGTTCCAATCACTAGCTATTAGGGAAATGCAAATTAAAACAACAATGAGATATCATCTAACACCACATAGAATGGCCATTATTAAAAAACAGACAATAATAAGTGCTGAGGAGGATGTGGAGAAATAAGAACACTCCTTCAGTGTTGCTGGGAGTATAAAATGGTGCGGCCTCTGTGGAAGACAGTTTGGCAGTTCCTCAGGAAGCTAAATACAGAACTGCCATTTGACCCAGCAATTCCTCTACTAGGAATATACCAGAAGAACTAAAAACTGTGACATAAACAGACATCTGCACACCAATGTTCATAGCAGAGTTGTTCACAATTGCCAAAAGATGGAAAGAACCCAAGTGTCCATCCACCAATGAATGGATAAACAAAATGTGGCATATACATATGACGGAATGCTATGCTGCAGTAAGAAGAAATGATATTGGGAGATATGTGATAATGTGGAAGAGTCTTGAAGACATTATACTAAGCGAAGTAAGCCAGGACAAATATTGCATGGTCTCATTAATATGAACTAAATACAAATAATAAACATGTGCAATTAAAACCTAGAGTATAGGTTATTAGGAGATAAGAGGAGGGTTGAGATGAACTGTGGATGCTTAATGTATGTAGAAGCTTTAATTAACTTGACTGTAAAAGTGTGGAAATGGATAGAGTTGATAGTAACACATTATAGTGAGTAGCAACTGGTTTATAAATGGGATTGTGACTGAAAAAGGTAGTCTGGGGAAGTAAACATCAATAGAAAGAAAGTTAGAGAATAATCTAGGAACTAAATAACACAGTGAAGCCAGAGGTGGTTGAGAATTGTGGTAAAGGTTACAAATGCAAGAGAGTCCTTCTATAAGCTAGAGCAGATGTACATCACCATTGCAGGGTGATGGAAATATGGAGCAGCATGGGAAAACCACAATTGGTGTGACTTACAGACTGTGGTGAACAGCAATACTTCAATATTCTTGCATCAATGCCAAAGCTGTACTGTGTTGATAATGGAGGTGTATGGAAAAAGTGTGCCAAATGCATGCTATGGACCATGATGATATTGTCTCATAATCTGTAACAAGTGTTCCACTAGGATGTGAGTTGTATGGGAAATCTACACATCTGTATGATTGTTTTACAAGTTCACAATATCTGTAACAAAAGTGTATTTTTTAAAAATAGTATGGGTTGGGGGAAAAATACACCAAATGTAAGAAAAGGACTATGGTTGGCAGTAAGATTTTCTTTTCCTTTTTTTTTTTGTTTAATTAAAGTTAATAATCACAAGGAATGTTACATTAAAAAACATAAAAAAATAAGAAACATAAGAAGTTCCCATATAACCCACTCCCTACCCCCCACCCCATCATTTTTGTAAATTGTATTTTTTAAAAAATATATACATCACACAAAAAAAGTTACGCTACAAAATATAAGAGGTTCCTGTATACCCCCCACCCCTCATCCCCCTTCTCCCACACCAACAACCTCATTGTGGCACACTCATCGCACTCGGTGAACACATTTTGGGGCACTGCAGCACTACACAGATAATACTTTACCCTGCAGTTTGCACTCTCCCCCAGTGCATTCAATGGGTTATGGCAGGATATATAAAGTCCATCATCTGACCCTGCAGTATCATTAAGGACAACTCAAAAGCCCAAAAATGCCCCCACATCACATCCCTTCTTCCCTCTCCCTGCCCTCAGCAACTACTGCAGCCACTTTCTCCACCTCGATGCCAGAATTTCTTCTATTACTCATCACAATAGTTTTATAGTAGTAATATTTTGATGATGCTCTTGCATAGTTTATAACAAATGTTTCACAACAATGCAAAGAGTTGATGGCGGGGTCATGTATGAGACCCCTGTGTGATGTTATACATGTTTAGTTTGTAAGTTCACAATCTTTACTATACACTTATTGTTTATGCGTGTTCATGTATGAATGATATACTTCAATAAAAATTAAAAATTAAAAAAAAATGAACCATAATAGAAAAAACTGATAAATTTACCATCAAACCTAGAATGTATAAAGACAGGCTACAAACTGGTAAAATATCATTACAACATCTGATACTTTTCTTGTATTCATTCAAGAATACGTGGGAAGCCGACTTGGCCCAGTGGTTAGGGCGTCCGTCTACCACATGGGAGGTCCAGGGTTCAAACCCCGGGCCTCCTTGACCCGTGTGGGGCTGGCCCACGTGCAGTGCTGATGAGCACTAGGAGTGCCGTGCCAAGCAGGGGTTTCCCCCACGTAGGGGAGCCCCACACGCAAGGAGTGCGCCCCGTAAGGAGAGCCGTCCAGCGTGAAAGAAAGTGCAGCCTGCCCAGGAATGGCACCACACACAGGGAGAGCTGACGCAGCAAGATGATGCAACAACAAAAAAAAGAAACACAGATTCCAGTGCCACTGACAACAGAAGTGGACAAAAAGAAGAACATGCAGCAAATGGACACAGAGAACAGACAACTGTGGTGTGAGGGAGGGAAAGGGAGAGAAATTTTAAAAAAAACCTCAATAATAAGAAAAACAAATTGACTTTTAAAACGTGCAGGAAATGTATACAAACATTCTCCAAAGATGATATACAAAAGGAAAATAAGCACATGACAAGATGCTCAATACCATTAGGCATTAGGGAAATGTAAATCAAAACCATAATAACAGACCTTTCTGCAAAACATATCAATATAATAATAGGTAAGTTCACTTTAAAAACAGTTTGGCAGTTTCCAATAAAGTTAAAAATTCATTTAACTTAAGGCTCATCATTCCCACTCATAGGTATTGTCCAAGAGAAATAAAAACAATTCTATGCCAAGATTTATTAGCATATTTTCATAGCAGTTCTATTAATAAAGTCCCAAAGTGGCAGCAGCCCAAATGGCCAACAACTGGCTAATGGATAAACTGTGTCATGTCTATAGAATTGAATTTTACTCCGCAATTATAAAGAAACAAAACTCAGACACATACAACTTGATGAATCTCATAAGCAGGAGGCTATTTGAAAGAAATCAGAGAGAAAAGAATATATACAAGGTGAGGCCCAGCATAAGAAATAGTAGTCAAAGAAACACCACAGCAACAGGTGAGCAGTCGCTCACAGGCGTGGGGTGGGGCGCAGCCTGCCCGCAGGGGGCCGAGGCCCCAGCTGGGGAGGGGGGTCCTCCGCGCCGTCGTTGCGGTTATGGTATGCTACTGTAATATAACGTGCACCAATGCACTCTTAAAATTAGTGAATTTTATTGCATGAAATGTGTGCTTTTAAACCTGATTAAAATCACATAGATTGAAAAAGAAAAATGGGAGGTCTGAACCACCCTCTCAACCAGCTGCACTTTTGCATAATCTGCCATCCTCATATGTTTCAGCTTTCATGGTAGTTGCCTGATCTACCTGTTCCAGCTATCCCCAAAAGTCTTGGCTCAATTCTTAATTCATGTACCTTCTACAAACATGCTCAATAAACTACAAAATGCCCTTCAGACATGTTCTGCTTACTGTGTAACGTGTGCGTCATGAAACCTAGGGCTATGTATGTTGGTGCTTGTGTAAGAGATGATTATGTTGTAATCGCTTATTTTCTCATTTTTCTTGCAATTACAAAATGTATTTTCTGTATTGCAGCCACAGGCATTATTTTCTATTATCACCATCTCAAAGCCCTGCCTTATTACCTCTGCCTTTGATTTGAATCAAGCCCTTGTTTTGAAAAGCCATCCCACGTCCAGTTCATCCACCTGCGGTTTTTCCCTTTGTCACCCACAGCTATTCCAACTGCTCCCCTTCAGTGCAAGAAGCAATTCTGGGTAGCAACGGGCAGGCACTGTGCCAGCTTCTGGACATAAAATGAAGGAAAAAACATGTTTGCGCATTTATCTTTTTACTGGATTGCTTTCACTACCCTCCCCTTACTTTCCAATTTCACTGCCGAAATCTTTATTCAAGCCTGTTATTTTTCCCATTCCCTCTTGACAGGAGCCTCGTCTCAAATAATTTCCCGGAAGGTCACTTCACACATCTGCCTAACGCACCTTTCTGCTTATTCCATTTTGCTGTTCACAACATTTCAAAGAGGCTCCCCTGCTACTGTTGCAGAATGATCCAGTGGAACGGAAACCATCTGTAGATTGAATGATCCGGAGTTTCAATCCTGAGTCCTGCTGAATGACTCTGGGCAAGTAGCATATCCTCTCTAAGCCTCGGTTTCCTCATTTGTAAGCATAAACGCTGATAGCACATCCTGTGGGAGATGTTACATGCTGAGGCAGTGCCCAGCACGAATGGGAGCCGTCCAGAAGGTGGTCGTGAGTGCTCAGGAAAGAACAAGCCCTGTGAGCCTTGGTTTACCGTGAAGTCTCCCGGCCGCACCTGCTAGTCCTGCGTGCGGCTCCTGAGCTAGAAGGAGAGGGTGTGGCGCTGTCTGCACCAGCAGCAGAAGGCCCGTGAGGCTGGCAATGTGAATTCAGACAGAGGCACTGGGCCACTGGGCCTCACCTGCCGTGGGGGAGCTCAGTTCCACTGCGGCGCACCTTGTTTCACGTGTGTGCATACACACACGTTTCCTTCCAGTCCACATGCAGGTGGTTTAGACTTAAAGACCATTTCTTGCTTGCTGCAGTAGATTGTCGTGTGTGCACCTATGCTGACTTCACTGCTTCTTGATGAAAACATGTTTAATTGGCCTTCACCTGGAACACAGTGTGCCCTTATTGGAGGGGGGGGTGTACATTTGTAGGTGTATCTGGGAGTGACCTGAGGACCTGACGGGAAGGAGGACTTTAGCCCGAGCCAATGGGAGCTGTAGGAATCAAACACAAACCCACCTCCCGCGGGAACAGAGCGCTTGTAAGAAGCAATGTCCTAGTTCCACAGCTTTCACCTGCATTATTAACAGTCTTATTAACTCACAAGGAAAACTCCTGGATTGCTACATATAACTTCCGAGTGGTTCAATAACCAAAATCGCGCCAAGGGCGGCCACCTCGTGATTGTGAGGTGGGGGTCCCTGGCTGCCCCCCAAGCTGGCCACCCCCCCACACCTGCTGGATGTCGCTGAGCCAGGCCACGGGGTTGGAAATGGCCCTTGCCGCCGGCTGCTCCGTTCTTAGGTACAGGCAGGGTGATGGGACTCCTGCTGGTGGCCGATGCCCCTGTCCACAGGAAGCTACACTTGGCACCTCCTCAGGACTCACAGCCAGTGTCATCCTTACTGGTAGCGTCTCTCGGCCTCGGCTACAACTTGCCAAATTTCAACCTAGTGCCAGCTGTCCCCGAGGCGGCCCTCCCAGTTCAAGGGTCCCCTGGCCCTACGCGTCCTTCCCACAGCGAACGCCCGTGAAGGTGCCTTTTTAGGTCCACCCACCCCTGCTGTGGAGGTAGCTCCACAAACGGCGGTGCTGAGTGAGAGCTGCGTAGAAACAGGGTGCTGGCGAGGCGCAGGGTCACCTGCCGGGCTAGGAGCCGCTGACCAAGACTCCACGCGCGAGGGACACAAAGGCCAGCAGACACAGACAGACAAAACACACCAACAGTCCCTGAGCCACTCACGGCTCTCAGGAGGCGCCCACCAGCCAACCAGCTGGGGCACCCACTCTGGCATACCGTTTTTGCTCAGGAAACTCAAATCTGCAGCTGCTCCTCGAGCTAACGAGCAGCGACCCTTCCCAAGTGTCTGGAGAGCTACGGACGCAAGAGTGAACTGCTGCTGCCCTCCTCTACCCTCACCCTCGGCATGCTTCCCCACCTGCTTCTCTCCCCTCACTTCTCCCCATGTGCTCTGATTGACCGGAGGCTCTGTGTCACTCGGGAACGCAGTTCAGTTGAGGATCTTTCTGTTACTTGGAGGAAGGACACGGTGCGTCAAGGCTGCTCTCCACCCATGGACCAACGTTCTCACCATCCTGTAAGCACATCAGGGTGGACAGCTGGAGGACACGGTGCATTGAGGCTGCTCTCCACATAGGGACCAACGTTCTCACCATCCTGTAAGGACATTGGGGTGGACAGCTGGAGGACATGGTGCGTCGAGGCTGCTCTCCACCCATGGACCAACGTTCTCACCATCCTGTAAGCATGTCGAGGGGGACGAGCTGGAGGACACGGAGCGTCAAGGCTGCTCTCCACCCATGGGGTGAACGTTCTCACCATCCTGTAAGCACATTGGGGTGGACAGCTGGAGGACATGGTGCGTCGAGGCTGCTCTCCACCCAGGGACCAACGTTCTCACCATCCTGTAAGCACACTGGGGTGGACATAATAGGAACATTTCACACGTCTTTAGTGCCACTGAGTGACCCAAGGGGTGAGATGCACTTGCTGGTAAGTAGACCACTTAAACCCTGATGCTGCCTGGGCTGCGTTTGCCTATCAAGATTATCAAGAAATAACTCAATGTTTCGCATATATTATTTGACCGACTCCCCGTCTCCTGTGATTTTACAATCATATCAACTTACAGGGAATACATCCTGCCCTGTTGAGACTTAAAATCTAATCAGGAAGGCATGACATAAACCGGAAGAATACCTTGCAACAATGAAGTTCTAATGTAACAGGTGGTTAGCTTCCTGGCAGTGTTAAATGCCCTTAAGCTCGGTAGGAGGACTTTCAATTAGAGGAATTGCAGGCATCACGGCAGCTAGCTCGGGGGGTGAAAGCTGGGGGTGGGGGTACGTTTTGTTCCCTCTGCAAATCCAGCTCTCTAGGTAGGTGTCTGCTCCACCAGGGGGTCGGAGCATCTCGGTTCAGAAAGCATAGAAAAGTGGAGGAGAGAGGGCTTTGGGTCAAACACTGGGGAATCTGAATTTAGTTTGCTATTTACTAGTTGTGTAACCTTGGGCAAACTATTTAATCTCACCATCTCAAGGTTTTTATCTGAAAAATGAGGATGATGACTGTGTCACAGGAATTTTTAGAGGATACTGAATTTGTATATGAATTCAGTATAAATGAAAACGCCTGTTTAACACATAAGGAACTTCCAGAAAAATTACAGCAATTATTTATTTTTTCCCTTTTTTATTTTTTTACAATCAATTTGCAAACTTTATTAGGAAATCTGCTAATGGAGTCACTGTCTCCAGAGGAGGGTGACTCTACCCTCCATATGTGGTGTTTTTTTCTTTTTTTCTTTTAAATATTACATTAAAAAAATATGAGGTCCCCACATACCCCCCACCCCTCCCACACACACCAACAACGTCCTCCACCATCGCGGCACAGCCACTGCCCCCGGCGACTACGTTCTGGAGCACCGCCGCGCCGCAGGACAGTGGTCCACATTGTAGCCCACACTCTCCTACTGTTTCTCTAAGTGTAAAGAGGCCCCTTGAGTATTTGGCAAAATTTGGTACCAGACATAGAAGAACAGAGTTAGTGTGGTGCTGTAGGAGAAATAAACTTGAAATTTCAAAACTGAAAGTAATTACAGAACATCACACATCTAATCTAGTTTACGTTAATTCCTCCACCTGTTCTCTGAATTCTGTTCAGTAACATCTTTCAGGGATGTTGCTTTATTGATAACCTCATTTATCTTCACCATCTTCTTCCTTTACATTTGACCTTTAAAAGCAATGTTTGAGAAATTTAACCTGCTGAAGTCCTCCCCATCTTATAAAATTAATTTAAATGCTCTGGTTCGCGTCGTCCCTCTGTTCTCTCCTCCCTCCTCCTCGGGCCTCCAGGGCACGGCAGCTGCCCTTCCTGAGCCTAGGACGCAGTGCCGCCTGAGCGCCGTCCCCCGGCTCTCACCCGCGGGTGCCCGGACCTGCCCTCACCCTGAGTTCAGACTTCTAGACTCAAGAAGTGAGAGAAGACGTGTTCTGTTGTTTCCAGCCGCCCACGGCCGGGTTTTGTCTGTCTGTCTGTCTGTTTTACATCTGTCACAGGAGACTAACAGCGGAAAGAGCACCCTCCAGTGGCTCTCCCGGCCCACGGCCCCGCAGGCTCCCGGCGTCTGGAACCTGCAGGGGACAGCACGGTTCCCCGCCCATCGTCAGCCTGGGCCCTGCACGGCCGCGGCGACCACCCTGTGCCCTGCCTCCTCCTGCCTCCCCGCGCCCGCCTCTCAGCACACTCGGCCGAGCTGGCCCTTCGCCTCTGCGCCTGCACAAGGCCAGCCCCGTCCAGACGCCGGCTGAGGCTGAGGGGCGGCGGCTGTGCCCACTCTTGTCACCGCTCCATCCCTAGTGAGGTTGGTCGATTTAGTCCTTGAGATTCTGCAAGGAACTTAGCCGCCCGTGCTCCTGGCTGCATCTCCTGTAAAGCAGCACGCAGGACCAGAGGACCTCGGAGCTGGCCCAAACCCCCGCTCGCCACCGGCAGCAATCTCCTCTCCAAACGCTCCCACTGCCCCGTGCCAGGCAGCGGGCACTGGGCCCTCGGCAGGCCGCGTGGGCAGGCAAGGCCCGAGGCCGTGCTCTCTCCACCCCTCACCAGCAGGCAAGAAGTTTCCAAGGTTTCCTGGAAACAAGGAACGGAAACCCTCAGGGCCCTTCTCTCTGCCCCGTCCCCAATGCCCCCTGCAGCCTCTGAAACACCGTCCAGCCCTGCAGCCCTGGGGAGCCCTGGGAGGCAGCGCCTGTTGACTAAGACGAGCTGTTGGCGCCCGCTCTGAAGCCGGCCCTGGCCTGTTCAGGGCTGAGGCCAGGCACGGGGGGCGGGGGGGGACGGGGACGATGACGATGACGACACCGGCTCCTGGGAGCCCGCAGACTGAAGGTGAGGGGGCGAGGGGGATTTTAATCCTTGTGAGTGAGTGACAGGACAACGAGAAAATGGTGCCTGCTCACTGCCCTGAGCAGCGCGCTGCTCGGCCCTCTCTGCGTGGAGCACTCTTCTCAATCTCTGCGTACAAGGGTTACAGATCACAACTAAAAGAATGGGTTGAAATTCACTCGATGGCTGATGTGCATTTTATTCTTCATTTTTGAAATGTATGGTATCTCTGCTTTTTCCATGATTTGTTAAATCAAAAGCCAAAACCGTAAGACTGAATTCAAGTGATTATTATTAATCATTTATTACTATTTATATCATACATATTATTTACACTTTGAGTATTATTCAACATTAAAATGGTATTGACAACTATGACTAAATGAGGGCCAGGTCAGAGACAATGTCGCTGAAACAATGGCAAATGTGGTCAACACATTAAAAAGAATCTTGTTAACACAAAACTGAAAGTTCCTGTGACAGAATGTACATTATCTTTACAAAGATTTTATAGGACATTGCACATCACAAGAAAAATTAATAGGACCATATGCTTCTAATTCTTGAAATCTGATTTTGATTAATGCTTGCAATTTTGAAATATCAATGAGCCTATTTTAATCTATATTGAAAAGCTCTATGCATTTCATTTATGTTTATCATACTTAACTACATTCTAAGAGATTCAAAGATTAATGTTATTCCCAACATGAAAATGTGCAATGTATTTTTAGTGACATTTAATGCATAAACATGAAGAATTCTGCCAATAATATAGATTACGCCACAGCAGATTGCACTATTATTTATAGGCTGTCTGAGGAGCAAAATGAACCCTAAGAAAGGTTGCTACAAAAATAATTTGAGATATGTTGAAGTGGACTAGTCTGTAGATAGATAAATAGTAGATAGAACGGATAGACAGTCAGACCAGATAGACTAGACAGACAGACCGACAAGACAGATGATAGATTAGATAGATGATTGATAGATACATAGACAGACAGACATAGATCGGTGATGGAGCGGATAGCTAGCTAGGGAGACTAGAGGGCCCTGGGCTGCACTGCTGGTCTTCACTGTGCACACACTTTTTAACACTGTTGGTAACAGGCGAGAAAGGACAGGTTCACCAGGAGCTCCGCTGATCAGCACCCCCTGAGCAGCTCTGGGGCTCTAGCTACTGCCCTCCAGGCGCCTGTGTGAGCAGGGGCCGTCTTCCCGCTGGGATTCTGACTTTCTATCTTCCCCTCAAGGCTCGGCTAAGCCTGAGTATCTAACAGTCACATGTAAGCTACGCACAAACTCAATGGCAGGGAGGGCCTTGTCGACGCCCGGGTTTCTGGCGTGTGGCAGTGGCCATAAGGGGACTTCAAGCGGACAGCCCAGGGAAGGGTCTGCTGGGGGAGAATGGGCAGCCCCTGTCCCCGCAGGGAACCCCCACGGCGCTGCTGAGGGGCTCGTCTCTGGCTGGGAAGTCCCGGGTTTGACGACCGGAAACGTGCGGCGAGGGGCTGGTCCGGGATAGCAGAACCGGAGCCCTGAGGCCACAGTGCCAGGCGGACCTTGGCGACCCGGGGGCTCAGCCCGGCAGGTGCGCGGCTGCGCTCACCTCCTGCGGTATCTGAAAGGGGCAGCAGCGCCAAGGACGCCAGTGCTGCCAGCGGCCACCTGCAAGAGTTTTACTTTTTGGCAAAGAGCAATCGTTTATGCTCAGTTTGCTTAACAATCTGGATACTGTTTTGACAACTAAAGCAATGGCTTTGACGATCAATCTGAGGGGTTTTTTAAATAATTAAAAACAAAATAATTGATAGCTTTCATTATTATTAACGACAACACCAATATAAATTTACTCTTACAACCTATTTCTTTTTACAAGTATTTTGTTTCTTTTGTTTTTCTGAATGAGAAAATCATATATGTTTGTGGTAGCAATGGAAAATATTTGGAAATTATATAATGAAAAAATAAGTATCAATCCAGATATTTACACTATTTATACATTAGTGTGTATTTTCCTATTTTGTTTGACAGGCTTATAGATGTAATAATAAATGTCTAGTTCTAACTAATGATCGATATATACCATTATTCAATAATTTTGCTCATATGCTCAATACAGTCTCCATTTTTCATGTAATAACAGTGCTTACTCAAAACATTATACTTAACTTTCAAAAAGTTTTTAATTAGTACCATGTAATTTTTCAAGTTACATCTATACAATTCTTAAACAAATTCCTATTGTTGGATCATTGGATTATTTCATTCTTGCCTGTTTATTTTTAGTGTTTGTTTTTATGAATACAACAATAATAAATATATTTGCCTAAATTTTATGTACAAATGTTTAATTTTCTTAGGGAATCTCTTAATAATTGAATGCTAGGATTAAAAAGTATGAGCACTTAAAGACTATTTAAGTGCATTTTTAAATTGCTTTCCCTATAGGTTGGATCAATTTTAATTTCCACCTTTTTCCCCATTTCACTGTCTAGGTAATTATCTAAGAAATCATAGCCACCTTGATATTTGTTGTGTTAATTTAATTCCTTTGCTTACTAAACAGGTAGTA
The DNA here is from genome assembly GCF_030445035.2 of Dasypus novemcinctus. NCBI lineage: Eukaryota > Metazoa > Chordata > Mammalia > Cingulata > Dasypodidae > Dasypus > Dasypus novemcinctus. The sequence continues at coordinate 2,027,203 of NC_080687.1, read as the reverse complement.
CATTTTTCCAAATACTGAAAAAATATATTGATCTTTAAAATTATTTTTAATCTATTTTTAAAAATTTTTAATTGCATTTGCCATTTTCCTCTTACTCTTTATGATGCCATTGGGTATGTGTTACTTTAGAGGGTGTAAGTTTGACTTATTTACATTTTACTTAGGGGAACTGGGTATATTAATTCATCAATAAAGTTTAGAGATCTAATTTTAAAATGTGCAATGGCAAATAAACAAGAGCATGCTTTCACATATTTGTCACTGAGGGCAGTAATTAGTGTAATAGGATTTGCCTAATTGATCTGTGTGTGAATATGACCGTACCTCTTTCAATTGGTCCTTAATCACTTAGCTTTCAGCAGCCTTGGAGGAAGGAGAAGGCCTCCCCCTCGCTCCCTGAATGTCCAGGCACCAGGTGCTTGCTCATTCACACTTAGTGGAGAGTCTCCCATCTTGCTTCTGACAGCAGGAGAAGCCAGAGACGTGCAGCACTGGCCAGTTGGTGGCATGTCAGGGTCAGCGGCCGCCAAGCGCACTGTCCTGGGCCCCGGTCTTGCATTCACGATTGGAGGATGGCCCTGCTCTGGCGCAGCGCAACGGAACTCGCAAACTGCACAGTCACATCCCAGTCACTTCAAAGCTCGGTGAAGCCAGGCCACAGGATCTGGGAAGGTCAAGGCTGGCTGCCCACCAGGCCAGGGCCAGACCCCCAGTGGCGCAGGCGTGAGACGATGACTACAAGGCCAGTGTCCTCCAGTCACAAGGAGTAACCCTCCTTGGGGTCTTCTTAGCTAGAAAACACGCTCCCACAGCCCTCCTGAGCGGAGAAGCTCTGTGCGCAGAGTCAAGACAAGGGAAGCTCCTTTGGCAGGTGTGGGTGGAAAGCCAGCTCTTCGTAGACAGGGCGTTTTTGACAGTCAATTCTTTTTGTACCGTGAATGGCAAAGCAATGCCCGCCCCACACTCACACATATCACCACTGAACCATTATCCATAAACACCGTATTATTGAGCTAATCATTCAAGAGTATTAGACTGCTCTTCCAAGAGTTCTCAGGACACGTCTCTAAGCGCCTCTCTAAGCGTGTCCCTCTTTACCCAGTTACCAGTTACGAGCTCCTCGGGCCGGCCTGACGCCTTCACCATCGTCCCCATTCTGCTGAGTGGGTCTCTGAACCTGAGCCAAGTACACCTGTGCAACCACATGTTTGGAAGCTGCAAACATCATTGTGCCCTGAAAGCGTTCTCTGAAATCCCTTAGTCATGTATACCCCCCCCCACACACACACACACACAGTTAGAGAAGTTGTGAGCTTCTCTACAAAGCAATCATGGATAATATGCAGAATAAACCTACATCACCCCTCCACCAACACCTTGCATTGTCGTGGAACATTTGTTGCAGATTATGAAAGAACATCATCAAAATACTACCACTAGCTATGGTCCATAGCTTACATTTGGTATATCTTTCCATACCCCTCCTATTATTAATACCATGTATTATTATTGTGCATTGGTCATAGTTCATGAGAGAAAACTCTCATATTTGTACTGTTGACCACAGTCCATCTTCCACCATGTTGTTCTCTAGAAAAAATCCCATACACCCTTATTACTAACCCTTAGCATTGATATAGTACCTTCTTTGACATTGATGCAAGAATATTACAATATTGCTGTTAACTATAGTCTATCAGTTACGCTGATTTTCCCATGCATCATCATATTCTTACCACCTTGTAATAGTGATGTACATTTGTCCTAGTTCATAGAAGAATATACACTATTAACCACAAACCTCATCCATCTCTGGGTTCACTAAGCTAATCAGTCCCTAGATTATTGTCTAGCTTTTTATCACATGCCTAGACTACTGCTTTCAGCTGCAATCCCATTGATAACCCAGCCCTTAACCTTCTTGAATTAACTAAAACCTGGCTCTGCCCTGCTGATGGTGCCTCCTTTTCAGGCCTCTCAGTTGAGGGCTGAATGTCTCACCTCCCACTCACCTCAGGGCCACAAGATGGGTGCTTCCCTTCCTGATTGCCTTGCCTCTTCCAGAACATTCCTCTGTACTTTACAGACAATGAGGACTGAGATTTTACTTTGGTCAAGTTGATGATACAGCTCACTGATGACCTCAAAACATGGAGTTGTGATGGACTGATAGGAACCAGAGCCTGACTGGAGGGGCTAAAGGTAGAATGGTAGAAAAACTGAACATTTTGGGCAAGTTGTTTCTTGTTTTGGTATGAGGGAAAGGGATAAAGGAGGAAGTGAGAACAAGAGAAGACTTTGGGAGGATGTCTTTTTGTTTTTAAAATGGGGGAAATAGTAGCAGGCTTCTAGTGTTGCAGCAAAGCCAGGAGTTCTGAACCGAGAAAGACCCAAAATCGGCACTCCAGAGAGATGGAGGAATGGAGGAGAGTCAATCTCCAAATTGTGAGGCCAGTTTTTCAGTTTTCATAGGTTTATATAGGATTTCAGGTGGGATCAGCATAACTTTTGCTCATTGGTTAACACGTCGCTAGGTGAAATTTTGCAAGCAAGGGGGTTAAAGAAGCAGAACGCAGCTGCGAGGTTGCAGGCTGATTTACAGAGCGGGCGGGGAGGCAAGTCACTCATTTGATAGCTTCCTACTAGGCCATGTTTTCACAGGCTGATTTACAGAAACAGGGGCAGGGGTTATTTATTTGATATTCTCCTGCAAGGCCATGCCCTCACAGGCCGAGCCACAGAAGTGGGGGCAGGAGTGACTTGTTAGATATTTTTGCAAGTTTATGCATTTTATTTCTTAACACTATGGTGATTTGAATGAGTAGGTAGAGAGGAAAAATCAGTTAAGCATGAGAGAGATAAGAAGGCCTGGAACGAGGTGCCTGTTGGTGAGATGGGAAGGGATCCAGTGCACAGGCTAATGGGCTGGCAGGTGACAGATGCAAAGGCACTGCAGGTGCAGATCACCCCTGTGTGCGGAGAGCATGGGGGCATTTTTGTCCTCCTGCTTCTGTTTTCTCAACCGGCTCACTCGCATCGCTCTGATCCCCACGCTGCAGCCATCCTTTCACTGCATCGGGACCTTGGAGCCATCAGCCCCACGAACTTCTCATTGTCCATGCGTCCTCCTCCCACCTTCACTTTTTCTTTTGACTTTGAGTTCCATTCACCATCAATATCATCTCCTCCAACATGCCATTCCTCTGCCTAAACCTAACAAATACTTTCCCATTTTCTTAGAATAAACTCCAAACTTCTTGGCACAGCCTTCAAGTCCTGCAGGCCTTGGCTTCTGTTCTAACTTAGTTTTTCATGCTGTTTTATCTCATTCACCAGAGTCTAGCCACACTGGCATGTCTGTTTTGGAACATGCCCAGTCTTTTCTCACTTCTGTGTATTAATACAGGTTTTAAAACCCTCTACCTGACTACTCTTCCCCATATCTTTACTTTTTTTTCCCACCAGATCAGAAAGGACTCCCCAGCCCATACCACCTACAGCAGCTTTTTATCTTGCACCTTGTTTCTTTCAATTGGTGCGGCTGCCACTTTTTCCAGTTGCCTCTTGGTTTTCTGTTCCTTTACTGTCTGAAATCCTGACTGGAATGTGAGCCCAGTGAAGCCAGTCCCTTGTCCTGCTTCATTCATTCCTGTACTGTTCTTTTCAAAGTGCCAGGCAGATATCTGAATTTAAAAGTCCAAATGTTTCTTGAACACACGAATAAATTCATGAGTGAACAAAGATCCTAAGGAGTCATTCCATAGGTATGTTTTCTTTCTAGGTGTATATGTTTGACATAGAAACTTTTTGAGATTTTTAATTCCATCAGTTGCTAGCCATCCTCATAGTTTGAGTAAGAAATAAAGTAACAGAAATTTCAAAGACTATGAAGTCACTGGCAATTAATTAAGATATGTATTCACAGGTGGTGTTTTTAGTCATTGTTCCCACCAGCAGTTGGAGAGTTTGAAGAGAAAAAAAAAAAAAAAACTATATGGGAATGAAAATACTGGGTATGCAAATGGAATTTTAAAAATGTGCATTTCCAAATTATGACTCAAGATACCAGACTGATACATTTTATCCCCTGCCAGGAAGTTATGTCACTTGAATGGGAATAGTATTATTCCAGAGATAGATGATTTGATAAAAAGGAATTTGGAGACAGATGGAAATAAATTTTCTGGGTAAACACATGAGTTTGGTCTCTGTGCAAATAGTAAGTTTAACTTAGCAAGAAAAACGCAGAAAGTGTGCTGAGAGCCACTGGAGAGAAACATTTTACTAAGCACAGATGTGCAACTTAAATCCCAGATGCTTGAAGAGGAGAGTGGACAAGAACACCTGGATTTTCCATCACAGTGGGACTCACATCACTATCTAGAGGTCAAAAAGGCAGGACAGACTGAGACTGGAAGCGAGAAAGTGGGCTCGTTAAGAAAGACGGGCCAGGGAAAGCAGTGAGTTCACGGTCAAAAACAAACACTTCTAGGAAATGGAGGTGCTGGCGGTGGGTTGTCCTGGGAAAAAAGTGAACGAGGCTCAAGTGAAAAGATCCTTATGGGGATTTCCTACCCAGCCTCAGGAAGTAAATGGTGTCATCAAGAGCATAACTGGGAGTGTGCGAGTGCTCATTCTGTCACAGTGGGTTCTATCATTGGATGGAGACCCATACAAGGAGAGTGAAGGTATACCCACATCCTGGGGAGGACTGATGTTCTCAAATAGAGGGAATTGTATCTCTCGAGAGAAATGGTGGCTCCCAATGCGTTAGGGCAGTTGAGCATGTCAAGCCCTCAACACTGTTGCAAGTATCTCTGAACATGGCCCTTCAAGCAATGAGGATTGACTGTCACTGTGGGCCCTGAGGGGAGAGGGAAAGAGGTATTGAACAGAGGGAACCAATGTAACTGTGTGGGCAATAGAAGTGTTCCACAGGATTATGCATGGATGTATATAGGACATGTTAAATTACACCAAAAATGTATAGGGGCCTAAAGGCTAAAATGTAAATCATAATGTAAAACATAAGATAACTAAAAATTTAGAAAATTGTATACTCTAAAATATAAACCACAATGTAAACCCAAGTGTTACCTTGTTTGAAAGCTAGTGTCTCAATAACTGTACATCAGTTTCAGTAAATATAATATGGACATGTAAAAAGATTATTGCTGTGGAAGGGAAAAGGGTTTTATATTGGATATGTGGGAGTACTGTATATTGTATATATGAATTACTGTGATCTAAAACTTTTGTGAAGACAAGCTTAATAATTAGGAAAAAGAAAAAAGAAAAAGAAAGGATGCAGACACAGAGGAAAAGATGGAAGAAGCTGCCTTGCCAATTTGCATACAGGGCAACACTTACTGCAGTGATGGAAGGCAAAACATCAAAAACAAAGCTTTTGCATTTTAAAATTTTTTGATATCCCAATTTATTTTTACCTTAATTTTTCTAAATTAATATGTATTCTATAGCTAACCTTTAAACTAATCACCATATTCCATTTTACTATTTATGGAATCTGGCAACATATTGGGCTTCATTTTTGAAGAAGTTTTGGATCACAGAGAGGTTCAACAATGGCAGGGGAGGAATACTGGTGTGGGATGTTATTGACAGGGGACACGTGGTTGGCAGGGAGTTCTCCAGGGCATGTATCCAGGGTACATAAAAATGTTTGGATATTTTCATAGTGGTTACAGTTAAAAACAACAACTGAGGGAGTGCTGAGTTCCTAGCCAGGGGAGCTCGATCACATTCCCTAATTGAGCAGCAACAATCCCCCAAGGGCAATGGCAAAGACCAAAAGAGAAAGAAGGTCCAACAGTGAGCCCTTGACACTAATGACTATGCTTGTGAGCCTGGGCACCTGAAATAAGAACAAGGCCTAGAGCTGCAGGGTGCCTAAAAGTTACCTCCTGAGAACCTCCCTGTTGCTCAAATGTGGCCAGTCTTGAAGCCAAACTCAGCATGTAAATGCATTGCCTTCCCCCCAGCATGGGACATGACTCCCGGCGATGAGCCTCCCTGGCACCAAGGGATGACTACCAAGTACCAGCTGATGATGTAACTAGAAAATGACCTTGAATAAAAGGGTCAACTCAGACCAGCAGAATATCTCAGTCTACATAAAATAAAATATCAGGAATTAAAAATGCTTTTTGACCTGAATAAAAGGGGGAAATGGAAAGGACAAATGAATTTATTTGGCTATGAGTCTCCAAAAAAAGAACCGGGAGGTTATCAGAGGTGTCGCCCTTATGCACACCTCAGCAGAGTCCCAGAGACAGATAAAGATGCAACTCCAGGTATTGGTTCTTCTGAGGGCTACAGAGACCCACACATTCTATGGTCATGGCAGATGGAGTTCAGTGCCATGTCAGTTGGCCCTACTTTGGAGTTTGTGTTTCTGTGTGATGGAATTGGACTCAGATGTGATCTTTGTCCACAAGCCTCTCCTGTTACTTTTACCGGATTGGTACTTGGTGCTGGGGCTTAGTGTATACCCAGGGGACCTGAATCTATGGATTGTCCATGTGATAGCCAGGCCCTGAGCCTCAACAGACTAGCAACTCCTACACTCTGGTTTATTGGACTTACCCCACTCAGCTAACATGGAGGTGAAGAAGGTCAACCACCACACCACAGAGCCAAGAGTGCCTACAACTGAAGGCAGGAGAATTGCATCCATCACCCATGTGGAATCTAAGCCCCCTCTTGATGTAGATATGGAGTGGACACCACCATTCCAGGGTCCACAGGATGGAGGAATAGAGTATGGATTAGAGTGGACTTACTGATATTCTATTCATGAACTGTTGTGATTAGTAATCAAAGAAAATGTAGCATTGATTTGGAGAAAGTGGCCACGGTAGCTGCTGAGGGTAGGGAGCGGGAAGAAGAGATGTGATGTGGGGGCATTTTCAGGACTTGGAGCTGTCCTGGGCAGTACTGCAGGGACAGTTACCAGACATTGTATGTCCTCCCATGGCCCACTGGGTGGACTGGGGGAGAGTGTAAACTATAATGTGGACCATTGACCATGTGATGCAGCAGTGCTCAGAGATGTATTTACCAAACGCAATGAATGTCCCATGATGATGGAAGAGGTTGCTGTTATGGGAGGAGTGGGGTGAGGAGGTGGGGGGTATATGGGGACCTCATATTTTTTTAATGTAACATTAAAAAAATAAAGACAAAAATAAAAAATAAAAATAAAATAATATATAAAAAATAAAATAAAAAGGGGATTAAAATACATGATAACAATAGCACAGAAGTAAAGGGAGTTAAATTGTTCTAAGTTCCTTGCATTGTCTAAGAAGCAGTGAAGGGGAGCGGATGTGGCTCAAGCAGTTGAGTGCCCCCCTCCCATCTGGGAGGTCCTGGGTTTTGTTCCTGATGCCTCCTGAAAAAAGCAAAACAAGCAAAACAAATGAAAAAACCAACTCAGGGAAGTCAATGTGGCTCAGCAGTTGAGTACCAGTTTCTCACGTATGAGGTCCCAGGTTCAATCTCCAGCCATGGTACATCAGAAAAAAAAAAGAATCAGTGAAATTGGTAGTTTATGATAAGATCCTCATAAATTAAGTATGAATGTTCTGATCTGTAAGGTAATTACTAAAAGAATAGCAAATGACTGTATAACTAACAAACTAGTAAAATGGAGAAATGAAATATTGTTTATTTTAATTAATTTCTACAGTAGGTTCAATTATGACTAATCTTAATCTGCATTCCTAAGGTTGTAAATCCATTGTAAGATTGTGGGATCTCTTGATGATGTTATTTTAGTTAAGGTGTGGCTCAACTGAATGAGAGTCTTAATTCCATATTATTGGAGTCCTTTATAAGCAGCAGAAATCGAGACACAGAGAAAGGCACAGATAGGAGCTGGAGGCTGCAAGTCAACAGAACCTGAAGAGAAAGGAGAGGACGTTGCTATGTGATGGGAGGCAGGTACACAAACCAAGGAAACCCAAGGATCACGGCAGCCAGCACCACCATGTTACAGGCTTTGGAGAGAAAGCATCGCCTTACTTATGCCTCAATTTTGGCGTTCCCCTAGCCTCAAAACCATGAGCCAATAATTCCCATTGTTTAAATAAAATTAAAAAAAAAGAGCATAACTATTGGCAACACCTCAATTAAGTCTGTAAATTAGGTAACAGCATTATATTGATGTCAATTTCTTGACTTTATATGTAGTTATGTGAAAGAACGTATTTTGGGGGAACATGCAGGGGATAGGCAGTGGTCAAGGGGCGTCACGTCGGCAGCTTGCTCTCAGGTGGCTCAGGAGGAAGCCCACCGCCCAGGCAGAGGGAGCTCAGCGCACGGAGGGACTCCTTGGTGTTACTCTTGCAGTGTTTCTGCATCTCAAATTATGTCAAAATAAAAATATTCAAAATAGAAAATTCAGAGATGGAAAACCTGCATTCATATTCTACACAATGATAACATATTAGCATTAAGATGTCAAATTATTTTCCCTCTTTGAAACTCATCTACAAAATGAATTAAATAATCATTTCTGGATTCACTATGATGATCAAATGAAAGTACACTGTGCTTTGTAAATTATCTTTAAAAAATGGTAACAACATTGGTAATTATTATAATATGATATAATATGGAAATGAGGCCCAGAGGCAAGATACGGCAGCACTGGGAGATGTTCACCCCTAGGTAGATGCTACAGGTTCTTTTTCAACTAAAAGCATTTTGACTAGTGTGATAATATAATCTCTTAGAGAAGGGAGCAGTTGTCTAGGGAAACCTACTTCAAAACCAAATAGGGGAAATTTGTAGAAAATTTAAAACAAAAACCCTTGGAAGGTGAAAATAGCAACAGCCATGTATTTAATATGGGAAGGAAAAGGTTAGGCAGGCTCAAACTTGTAAAGACTATTTTGCAAAGGCAAAATTTAGAAAAATAAATTTAAGGTTTTGCAACAAGAACGTATTGATGGAAAGGAAGTATTTATTAATGAGGACACTGCAGATCTATCTGCACCACCTCAAATTATTTAGATGAGGAACAGTGATACAGAATATGCTGGCTCGCTCCAAGAAGCACATTTACTTACTCAAGCTCTCTCGTAGCACTTCCTAGAATGCGAGATACAGGCTGCAGTGCCGACGCTGCCCTCACAGGGCCTGTTCCGCCATCATCTCACATCAAGCAGTTGACTCTTACATTCCTTATTTCCAGATTTTAGAGGGAGCTTCATAATCTTACTTTCTCCCTGTGTCATTTCCCATATAATTTTTTTTCCTTTAGGAAGAGAGGCCAGAGATTGAACCTGGGACCTCTTATGTGGGAAGCCAGCGCTCAGCCGCTGAGCCACAGGGCCTCCCCTGAGTTGGTTTACTTATTTGTTTTGCTTGTTTGTTTTGTTTGTTTGTTTGTTTGTTTACAGGAGGCACCAGAAACTGAACCCAGGACATCGAATGTGGAAAGCAGGTGTTCAACTGCTTTAGCCACATCTGCTCCTCTCCCATATAATTTTAAAGCACAAAGAGTGAACCTTAATGTGAGCAAATTATAAAAAATTCAAGTAGGAGAATGGAATGTAGACTGTCAAAAGAAGCAGAAAACAATGTACGCCATAACCTCAGGAAGGGGGTGAGGAAAACGAGGCACTGGCCTAAGTGACCTTGGAAATGACTGGAAGCTGCAGGACTAATGACAGAAAGAGCTGCACACACGTGTGCACCCTGGCTGGCAACATCGTTTCTCACGGGGCTAAGAGCTGACTGTGCCGAGACCACAGCGCACGTGCCAGGGATTGAACAAGGAAGTGGGTGGTGGGCGGTGGGAAATGGATGCCTCCCTCCGGCTGTGGGGAGTTATGGGTAAGCAGTGGCGGGCGAGGCTACCATGACGCGTGGTACTGGATGGAGTCGGGGAGGTCTGGATGAGCCCTGTCTTCACACAGATCCTGACAGGTCGATGCGGAGTCTTTCTGTATACGTGACCCAATGCACGCATCTTTCCTGGCTGTGCCACTGGGCTGGCCGGGAAGCAATGACTGTCCCATAGCAGCAGGCATGCCACGCCCAGAGCTTGGATTCTAAGAGCCTTCCAAGGACACCTCGGGGGAACGGATGACACCAGGACTGGGGCAAGCCCGGAGCACCGTGTACTGCCAGAGAGTACGGATGCGCTCAGAGAATATGCGCTCAGAGAAATGATGGCAGCATGTCAAAGTGAGAAAAGACCCAGCTCCAAGAGCTCCCAATGGCCAAAGCTGGAATATTCTGAGCAAAAAAGTAAATAACAAAATACTGGATTTTAACCCAAAGTATAAAGCAAATGCCCACGAGTCCACACTGAGATAAATAAATGATGACAAAAAAAGTAAACACATGTATGGGGGCAACATACGTAAGAAAATAATGTATGCCATAACCTCAGGAAGGGGGTGAGGAAAACGAGGCACTGATCTAAGTGACCTTGGAAATGACTGGAAGCTCAGCTTTACAGCAATACAGAAGAATTCCAAGTAATTTCTCAAGGTGATGGAGCATAATTCCCACCTTCTAGGTGTGGGTTAAACTTAGTGGCTATCTTCCAAAGAATACAGTATTGAAAAGGAGTAGAAATAACCTGACAGGCAGAAACCTGGAGAGCACTGCCTGAGCTAGGTGACCAGGCCCAGTCCCATCAATTCTTTGTGGATGATGGCCAAGTGATGGGTGACATGGCGTGCCTCAGCTCTACTTCCCATAGGCTCTTCTGAGAGTGTGCGCACCTGTGCACTTTAACACAGAGCAACCCTTCCGGTATACACGTTTCCATGGTGTTTCTCAAGCTAAGGGATTTGGCTGGATTGGCTCGTTTCAAACCTTTCTTGCATCTTGGTGGTTCTCTGATCCATCTCCTGTGACGTCATCTGTAACCTTTACACACTTGGGGCTCTTGTTACAGAATTCTCACCTACCAGGGAGCTAATCCCAAAGCCTAGTAAATGGGAACACGGGATACTAGACACTGTCCACAACTAGGCCAAATGCTCTGTGTTTCGGCTCTGGTTCTACCACTGGCGAGCCACTGGCTTAAATGTCCTCACTAAGCAGAGATAATCTACTCCAGAGAACGTGGTAAATTACAAGAGAAAGATGTTAAATGTTAGGGAAATAGGACACAGTATCATTACCATAGCAAGGGCATTCTGTGCCACTGCATTTTCAGAAACTGGAGAATTGAATCTGTAAAAGGAAATGAGACTTTAAAGAAGGGTTTTATCCCCAGACAAAAATGGATTTGGTTTATCCCCAAACAAAATGCTAATAGAGCACTGAGAGAAATTCTGTAAAAAAAAAATCAAAATGATAAAGCTAATAACAGAGTAGGATCACTTAAAATACTAGAAAGGGGAAAAAAGAAAGTTTATCTACAATATTAATCGTCTCAGTTCAGATGGAAAGTAAAGCAATGTTTTCTCACACCCATAATAATTTATAAAATTTTGTTTTAAAACCTCCTTTCTGAAAGTAATTACTTCACTAAATGACATATAATGACATATAAAAAGCCCTGTGTTTCTAAAACAACCAAGAACATTGTATACTTAAAGTTACTAGATATACTGAAAAACGTAGGCACTCCCTCCTGTTTCCCTCAAGTTTCTGACTCAACTAATTACCTCAGCAGAGACGCCCAGCTCCCTCCTCAGAGGCACCTAAAGTCACTCCATGTCAGTCTAAGCTGCAGATCTGTTCCTTCTGCCCTTCCTACCCACCGCTAGTTCTTTCCCAAGCCATTTAGCTGCTCTTTTCCCTGTGAGGCCGAGTCTGGTGCCGCGGGAGGAACTGCTCTGCGAGGAGCGTGCCTGGCTCTTCCCATTTCCTCCCTTTTCTAGAAACTGAAGAAAGAAAATACCAGATGGCTTCTTTCTCACAGCCAAAATCCAAGACACCCTCTCATGCAGGCTCTATGGACTTAAAGCGAAATAGTTTGAAAAAGAAGCTTATCAAGCATAACTAACTCTAGAAGTTTGTAACACTGTGGAAATAATGCCTCAGCCTAATTAAATTCTACCCTGTACTTCCGTCAGGCGGAGGGGAAGGAAACCCATCTAGGAGCCTCCCTGGCCACCGTGGTGAGCAGGGGCTGTCACTTTCCTGAGGTCTGGATCACAGGAATTTGCCCAGTCAGTGCTGTGAGAACCTCAGGGGCAAAGCACTTGAATACATAGTTGAAAAACTAAGGTTCACACATTGCACTTCAGAACTACTGAACCAGGAATTCTGAAGACATGTTTGGGGCTTCAAATTTGTAAAAAGCAACTGTATTAGTCAGCCAAAGGCGTGCTGATGCAAAATACCAGAAATTGGTTGGTTTTTATAAAGGGTATTTATTTGGGGTAGGAGATTACAGATTCCAGGCCATAAAGCATAAGTTACTTCCCTCACCAAAGTCTATTTTCACATGTTGGAGCAAGACGGCTTCCCATGGCTGCAAGGGTTCAGGCTTCCTGGGTTCCTACGTTCCTGGGGCTTACTTTACTTGGGGTTCAAGGTTCCTTTCTTCCCAGGGCTTGCTTTTTCATGGGCTCAGGGTTCCTCTCTTCCAGGGTCTTGCTTCTTCCTGGGCTCAGGGTTCCTCCCTTCCTGGGGCTTGCTTCTTTTTTTTTTTTTTTTTTAAAGATTTATTTATTTATTTAATTTCCCCCCCTACCCTGGTTGTCTGTTCTTGGTGTCTATTTGCTGCGTCTTGTTTCTTTGTCGCTTCTTTGTCGCTTCTGTTGTCGTCAGCGGCACGGGAAGTGTGGGCGGCGCCATTCCTGGGCAGGCTGCACTTTCTTTTCACGCTGGGCGGCTCTCCTCACGGGCGCACTCCTTGCGCGTGGGGCTCCCCCACGCGGGGGACACCCTTGCGTGGCACGGCACTCCTTGCGCGCATCAGCACTGCGCACGGCCAGCTCCACACGGCTCAAGGAGGACCGGGGTTTGAACCGCGGACCTCCCATATGGTAGACGGACGCCCTAACTACTGGGCCAAAGTCCGTTTCCCGGGGCTTGCTTCTTTTCCTCTGTATGCTTACTTCCTGGAGCTCTTGCTTAAGGCCTCAGCATCAAACTCCAACATCAGGAACCCTCAACTCTGTCCTTTACCGTGCCTTTTATCTGTGGGTCCCCACCCACCAAGGGGCGGGGACTCAACACCCTAATCATAACTCAATCACGCCCAGGTACCGATCAGATTACAAGCATAATCCAAAATCTATTTTTGGAATTCATAACCAAATCAAACTGCTACAGCAGCCTCTGCCCCCTAAAGTGGGCCAGGAGTGCTGCTGGAGCACGGACCCCATGGGCTCTCAGTCCAGGGCCAGAGCAGCAGAGAGAGGTGCTCACCGCTGTTATTGTTCCAGACTCAGTGCAAAATACAGGAGGAAAACTGAGGCGATCAAAGTAACGTTTCCGGTGCCAGAGAGCCGGCGCAGCCTGACCTTGTTTTCATGAACAAGCGGTGACTTTACAACAGGCGAGTCTTCAGTGGAGCATGCACGACCGCCTGTCACCAACATCCGTGAATCGCAGAGACCACACGAAGGAGTCACCCTGGGTGAACCCGGCGGCCTTCACAGCGCCAGGCGCCGTGTGTTTACCTTGGGGTCAGGACTGGGGGGCGGGAGGCTGCGTGGCTCCCACGCTTTTCGGTTGTGGGGACCAGCACTTTCCTAACTGTAAACCCACGGGCATCAGCCTGAGTGGCCGCCCTCCTGCTCAGCGAGGCTCCAGCTAAGCGGGACTGGAGACCCCGGCGCGCGGGAGGCCGAGCCAGCGGCCCGGGTGCTCCTGCCCACGGGGTGCGGGAGCTGAGCCAGCGGCCTGGGTGCTCCTGCCCACGGGGCGCGGGAGGCCGAGCCAGCGGCCTGGGTGCTCCTGCCCAGGGGTGCGGGAGGCCGAGCCAGCGGCCTGGGTGCTCCTGCCCAGGGGTGCGGGAGGCCGAGCCAGCGGCCTGGGTGCTCCTGCCCGGGGCCTCCTGCCCACGGGGCACGGGGAGGCCGAGCCAGCGGCCTGGGAGCTCCTGCCCACGGGGCACGGGGAGGCCGAGCCAGCGGCCTGGGTGCTCCTGCCCGGGGCCTCCTGCCCACGGGGCATGGTGACAGGCTGTCTTCGGTCCTGCCATGCCTGCCCGCCTGGCCCCACGCAGCCCCTCCGGTCCGCTTTCCTCCGCGGGGGTCTGCTCTCAGTTGTCTCCCCCTTCCCCTCCCACCCCTGTGATGACCGTGGACTCCCAACTCCCCCTCAGCCTCTGCGTCCAAAACCCCACACAGCGGAGGAAGCGCACAAGCCGCTGTTCTCTAAGGCCCGTGGATGTGCTCCTTCCTCCCGCCAAGCCTTAAGGCACGCCTGCGCCACCACTGAGCACTGCCCTGTCTCCTGGAACACAGCGGCAAGCAAGCAGACCCTGGCTTCACAAAGCTCAACGTTTGGGCGGAGAGTCCCAAACGTGTGCTGTGACGCCAGGTAGCGACACGGCCACGGAGAGAAGCAGAGGCAGGTGTGGGCAGGGTGCTGGCTGAGGCAGGGGCAAGGAAGAGCCGTTACGTGAAGACCTGAACGAGGCAGGTGATTACTGGGAGACGACATTCCAGGCAGGAGCAGAACACGCAAAGAAGAGCGGAGTAATTAATTAAAAAGCAAATACTGTTAGTTGTTGAGGGTCTTATATGTGTCAGTCACTATGCTTGATATACTCTGCTTCATTTAAGCTTCCTAAAAGGTAAGCCTTATTATACCCATTTGCACATGAGATACATAGGATTCATAGTAGTCGTAATCCAGGATACAAATCCAAATTTTTCTTACTTGAAAATGTTCTCTCCCTAAACCCTACACCAACCTATTAGAAAATACAGAAATTAATGTGTATTAACTTGGAAACAGTAAGGGGAAACATTAACTTAGATTCGTATCTGATACCACAGAGTAAAAAGATAAAGAAATCCCACCTGGACTGAAGAATATCAAGAAATAAGCAAAATAGCTAAATTAATCATACCGGAGAGAAAAAGTATACATAAAAATTTCCAACCTCCAGAATAAGAGAGGTGACATCACTACAGAATCAAATGATATGAAAAGGTCACTAAGGGAATATTCTGTTTTCTTTTTACTAAGGGAATATCATGGCCAGCTTAATGCCAATAAATGTCATGAAGTTGATGAAACTGGGCAAATTCCTTGAAAAGCACACAGAAGCAGCACCCATTAAGAAAGACAGCAGGGCTGAAGTCCCCTGCCAGGCCAGCAGGTAGGCTCAAGTCTCACCTCAGACCCCCACCATGCCTGCGACCTAATAAACAGGAAGGGGAAGGGGAAAAGGGAAGGGGAGGGGAGGGGAGGGAGGGAAGGAGGGAGGAAGGAAGGAAAGGGGAGCCCGGCAGGTACAAAAGAAATGGAAGTGGGAGTTACAACCTCCCCACAAATCCAGACCCAGGTGTTTTCAGTGGAGAATTCTAACAAACATTTAAGTAAGAAACATACCAATTCCCAATAAAAATCCATCATGAAGAAAACAAGCAAGCCATTTTTTTAATGTGCAAAAGTTCTGAACAGATCTATCTTTACTAAAGAAGATACATGGATGACATATAAGCACAAGGAAAGATGTTCAATGTGATCTGTCATTAGGAAACCACAAATTAAAATTGGATATCATTGCCCCACTCTTACAATGGTGGATCTTAAGTTTTGGCAAGGATGTAGAGCAAATGCAACTTGCACGCGCTGCTGGAAGGAATAAAAAGTGGCGCGACTACTTTAAAAAGAGTTTGGCAGTTTTTTAAAAAGCTAAACACACACCAAGCACATGGTCCAGCGGTTCTACTCCTGGGTATTTACCCAAGGGAACGAAGCGCACACTCATGCAAGTGCTTTGTCTGGACTCTTCAGAGCAAATTGGTTTGCAAGAACCAAAACTTGGACACAGCCCAATTGAACATCCACAGGTGACTTGATAAACAAATTGTGGTTTATCCTTACAACGGAATTTTATGTGGTATTAAAAAGAAATGAGGTATTGATGCATGCAACCACAGGGATAAATATCAAAATACACTGAAGGAAGCAACATGAAAAAGTGTGCTATTATTTAATTCCATTTATGTAAAATCGTAGAAAATGCAAGCTAATCTACAGTGGCAGACAGTAGGTGAGTGGTTACCTAAAGATGAAGGCAGAAAGTGCTGGAGGAAGGAATCATGCCGGGGCACGGGGAGACATGGGGGTAACTGGTGTATTTGTTTTCTTGGTTGTAGTGATGTTTCCATATATCACACCTATATTGCACGTTTTAAATATGTACAGTTTGTTGGTGTATAAATTATATCTCAATACAGCCATTTATAAAGATGCATTTGAAGGAAAAGCAAGTAGTGTCTAAGGAAAAGTATAGATTGTGAGTTGAAGTAATAGCTACATATAGAAAAATTAAACAAAACAAAGGCAATAGCAGAATCTATCCTTTCACATGTTCCAGGAAATTTAATTGGAATTTTACATTCCTAGAAATTTAAATGAAAGAAGAAAAAAAAGCCTAGGAGTTTTCTGGAATTCAGGGGAAAGACCACAGTCATCTGAAGCAGATGGTCCTTGCCCGTCAGTATGAAGAGGAGAGGGATTAGACAGGCAGACATAGGCCAAGCCACATCATCTAACTGCGATTCTTATTTTGTTGTCGTTTCTTTTATATGTGACGCTTAGCAGTTTCCACTTAATATCTATTCTACTTGGTTCTTATAGGGCTGACAACCAAGACTTTTTTGTGTGACGCACCTCCTGGGATCCTCTAGAAATGAGTGTATCGCTAACAGATGTAAGTATAAGGTATTATTTCTGTCCAAAGCTAGGATGTTCAACCCATTATGCCTATGGTGTCTATTTATCATCCATCAATCCACCTTTCCACAGATCTGCCTATCAACCTACAGCTTTTTGTAAGATGCCAACTATATTTCAGACCTGAGCTAGTTGTTTTCAGCTATTTTTCATTCGAATCTCACAACAAGTTTACAAAACTGCAAAACTGTTACAAGTAAGCATTGCATGTGGCTTGGTGAAAGTTATAGGAAATTATAATATAAAGCAGTCTACAAAAATCATAAAAATTTGGACCCCTAAGAGACAAAGCAAAAAATTGAAAGTATCTAATCCTCCTTTCCTTGTTTACTGTCTTTACAAACTGAGCTCTCCTGGAGTTTAATGGTTGTCTGAAGTTGCACAGTCTGTTATTACCTGAGCCAAAGTTGTCTCTCAAGACCGAGAATTCCTCCCCAAGGCTCCTTCTGTTATATCATGTGCTCTTCCTCAAAGCAAATAAATGGCCCTCTACAAAAGAACTGTTCTAGAAGGTCAGAGGAAGGCGGCACTCCACGGCTGAAAGGAAGAGGCAGGGAACTCCGGTGTCCTCTAGTTACTCAGAGAGCAACCATTGTGAGTGCTGGACTTTGTTCACGTTTAGAAATACCCTAGAGATAAGAGGGCTTCCTTAATCTCTAGGGTCTGCATGGAACACTCCTATGGGGCTGTTCTGCAGTGCTCCCAAGGCCACTAGAATACATGGGGAAGTTGTCCCTTTTATTTTCCATTTTATTCACCACGCCCTCACACACTTGTCTTGAGTCCACTCTGCCCTCACACACTGTGCCTTGGGTCCACTCTGCCCTCACACACTTGTCTTGAGGCCACTCTGCCCTCACACACTGTGCCTTGGGTCCACTCTGCCCTCACACACTTGTCTTGAGGCCACAATGCCCGCACACACTGGCAAGTCACACCTGAAGGCCTTAGCAGGGCAGATGAAGAAGGGTCACTGTTAGTTTCCCACTGCTGCCATAACAAAATCACCACGAATTAGTGGCTGGATGCACAGATGTATTACCTTGTGATTCCCTAGGTCAGAAGTCCAAACACAGCACAGCTGGGCAGAAGTCCAGGGGCAGCAGAACGGCATTCCTCCTGGGGCTCAGCAGAGAGCCTTCCCTTTCCCCCTTTTCTAGCTTCCAGAGGCTCCCACCCTGGCTTGTGCCAGGCTGCTCCACAGCTGCTTGCACCGTTGCATCTCTTCCATCTCCAACCCGTTTCCTCCCTCTTTCAGGGACCCTTGTGGTCACCGTGGTCCTGTCTGGATGACCAGGGTCATCTCCCATCTCAGGGTCCTTAACTCCATCACCCCTGTAAAGTCCCTTCTGCCCAGAAGGTGACATATTCCCAGGCTCTGGGCACGAGAGCGTGGAAATCCTTGTTTCTGGCATGCACCATGTTTCTCAGCTCTGATAACTCCACATTTCTCCAGTTTGTCCTACACTGGGGAGGGCAACATGGCATCACACAGAAAAGACAAGAGGTGTTTTCACGTTGCAACAGCCTTGCTGAGAAGCGTGTTTAGGGTGCTGATGGCCATCCCCTCAAGGCGATGAGATCCTGGACCGCCGCTCTCACGGCCATCTGGTCCATCACAGTGGAAGTGGCCTTGAGGCCACAGGGCATGGACGCATCTGCTGCCTCTGGAGTCCTCTGGCATCACACCCACAAACTCCTAGTGCTCAGCAAGTGCCTCTACACAAAATTAAAGGTCAGTCTAAAAACTAGCCTGCATGTGGCTTTAAAAGGGAGAGCACGGTCAGTGGAAAAAGAAAAGGTAAAGGCGCCATTTATCTCACAGCTCTATTAAGACACAGTGTGTTTCCTATATTGAGATTTTTCCCAATTTATAGATTTTCCAAATATTAACTTTAATGAGACATTACCACTTGAAATATGAAAATGAATCTCACTTTATTTTTCAGCATCTAATGAGACATGCAGGTTTCAGAGATTATTTATAAAAATATCTGAGTACATCATGTAATAAAAGAAGATTTGGGTCTTATGGTGAATTAAGTCAATTTGGGACAGAGCTAAAGAGGGAGCACCAGTGAACATGCCACGTTCGAACAGGAGCGTGTTTGTCCACATACTCCTGGATTGGCACGTGGGGAACGCGGACACCCCAATACAGCGTGCGGAGTCGAGGAGCAGAGCCAGGGCCCGGGGCTCGTCCACTGCACTGGCTTTTGTCCCCTCCTTCCCTGGCCTCCCCCTGGCTGCCTTGTGAACTGTCACTTTCAGCGTCCTCTCCCAACAGCCCTCATAACAGCAATTCTGACCAACGTTTTCTGGCCAAGGACAGCACAGCACTGCTTTTTCAGTGTCACACCTAAGGGCCACTTTAGCCAGACTTCTGATAAGGTGACCCGAGCATCTCAGGTATCTAGACAAGAACCCTAAGAGTTCGCACACGGCCCAGGTTTCCTCTCCAACCCTGGACAAGGCAAAGCGTCACGTAATCGGCAAGGCTCCCTCTCCATGTGGCTGCCCCAGGAGACAAGGTGGATGTCCTTGGGCTCTTGTCACCCAAGGTGGGCTCTCTCATTTTCCCTAGGAGTGTGTGTGCACAGGTACACCTGGGTGGGTGTGTATCTGTGTGTATGTAGGGGTGTTGAGTGTGTACGTGTGTATGTATAGGTGTGTGTACATGTACACACATGGGTGAGTGTGTGTGTATGGGTGTGTGTGTACGTGTATGCATGGGCATGACTGTGTGGGGGTGTGCGGGTACGTATGTACATATAGGTGTGTGTCTGGATGGATGGATGAGTGTGAGTATATGTGTATGTGTAGATGTGTGTAAGTGTATGTGTGGGTGACTGCATGTATGTGTTTATGGGGGTGTTTGGGTGCTTGTGTGCATTCCAGTTGGTGAGTGCTGGGGAGAGGAAGGATTCCAGGGGTTTACAGTGCAAAGCCCCTCAATTTCTCCAAGAAGTCTCTGATTTCAGAAAGTGTCAGCACTCTCAGGGCCCCGTGAACCATCAGAGCACAGAAGCAGCTCTCTAAGTAAACCGCCAGGAATGGTCCAGTTCTCTCAGTTCGCCAGGACAAGTATTCAAATTTGCCTCTATTAATTTATGCAAATATGCATGCATGCATTCTAAAGAGGCCCTAACTATCAGCTGCCTAAAATGTCTGCTTAATATGTGCTTAAAATGAGAGTGAGCGTGGGTTATACAACTTCCTACTGCTATTTAAACATTGACATTAACCGCATCATTGGACAGCTGAGAGCTCACACCTGGAGGAGGGGATACTCTGCCCCTCCGCGCTCCCGGCCCTGCCACTCAAATCTCCTGCCGGCACCTCCCACTGGACAAACTCAACTTCAGGTCTTCAGGTAAAGAAACAAGCCCTCAAGGTCAGGCTCCCTGAGAGGCCAGAAGGACAGACAAGGACGGATGGGGCAGATGGGAGTGAAGTGAGGACCAAGGAGGCTCCTTGCCTTGCCTGCAGCCCACGTCGCTCCCCAGAGGCAACCTCGGGAAGCCCTTTACTGATTCTTTCCATAGGTACCTCCACGCTGCTATTAAACTCACTTAGCTTACTAGTCCTTAGTTCTCCAGTGTAGACAGTATTTCTTGACCTTCCAATTTTAACCTGCCCATCCAATCTCATACAAACACACAAGCAAACACACACATTTAATCTTTTTATTCACCCAACATTGTTACTGGTAAGTTTGGTTAAATCAATATTCTGTGTTTGCATTACAATGTGTATGTAAATGCTATTCACAGCAGAGCTATATATTGAACCATGATCAGTTATCCTTTCTTGGACAATTCCCCCTTCCCCCAGGTCTAATAATGTTGTTTTCCATTTTGCTCAGTTCACTAAAACTTCTTAGTTAATTCAAACCCTGACTTTCCACCACTCATCTAAGTTTCCTGTCAGGCATTCGGATGCATTAGGCATTGCTTCTGTTGTTGGGAACCTTTCCAGAGCTGCTGGCGTGCTCCAACTCTGTCTGCCGCTCTTGGAGTCAGGTGTGTAACTGCTTTCCTGGGATCTCCCTCCACCACGATCCACAATCAGCCCATAAACAGCCCTATTGTAACCCCTGTTGTGTATCTCTTAAGTCTTTTTCATTTTTTATTTACTCCCTTATTTTGGCAGAATATGAATTCCAGTAGATTTCCAAGAAGGAACATAAAGAAAGTAAAGTTTCTGAGACATTATATATATGAAATTCTCATCATTGTACCCCCACAAACTACTAGCATAGATTCATACAGTATTCTAGGTTGGAAATAATTTTGCCTCAGACTTTTGAAGACATGTCTCCCTCCCTTCAGTGACAGAAATGCTGCAGAAACAGAAATTTTTCTTCTGAAACTAGGAAAAAAATAGAACTTGTTTTATTTATAATTGTTCTTAAATAGTAAATCAAACATCAATGAAAAAGAGGTATGCCATCAAGAAGTCAAATTGGAAAAAACAGTTCCTTTGAACCAAAGTATAAGTTTAAGCTGACTTCTTATATTAGATCTGAAGATTCTTCTGGATGCTGCATGGATGTAGAATAACTGGTTGCTTGTTTTAATTCAAGTTTATCCTCTTCAACTTTGCTGCCCTTTTGAGATGCCCTATAAAAATGACAACTATCCCTTTCTGAGTGCCGTTCACATATTATTTCTTCCTGAATTAATTACTTCTGGATTGATAGTAAGCAGCTTCTACAAATCACGTGGAAACCCCAGCTGGAAAAGGGTTAGACATTAACGGATCATTCTCAGTGCAGGGCTCAATCATACCTCCCCTGACTTGGCACTTCCTATCGCTAATCTTCCTGTTGTCGACTAACTTCAATTAAATAATCTATCATGGGTAACCTTTTGCATACTGAAGCAGTTTGACATGGTCATGAATTTCAAAATAGATACTGGATTGTGTTTGTAATCTGGTCTGTCCCTGGACATGACTGAGTTATGATTAGGGCTTGATTGGGCCACATCATTAGGGCTTAGAGTCCCCGCCCCTTGGTGGGTGGGGACTCACAGATAAAAGGCAAAGGACAGAGTTGAGGGTTCTTAATATTGGAGTTTTGATGTTGGAGTTTGATGCTGAAGTCTTAAGCTGGAGCCCCAGGGAAAGAGACAGAACCATTTACCTGATAGTCTACAGCTGACCTTGTGGGAAAAACAGAGGAGCTGAGCCCAGAGGAACCCAGGAAGCCTGAACCCTCGCAGACGTCGGCAGCCATCTCGCTCCAACATGTGAAAACAGACTTTTGTGAGGAAAGTAACTTATGCTTTATGGCCTGGTATCTGTAAGCTCCTACCCCTTTATAAATACCATTTATAAAAACCAACCGATTTCTGGTATTTTGCATCAGCACCCCTTTGGCTGATTAATACAGAATTTGGTACTGAGGAGGGGGGAAGTGTTTTTGCAATTACCGAAATGCTGGAACCATTTTATAAATAGGTAAAGGGTATTTTTTGGAGGAATTGTGAGATGCTTGATGGAAAAGGCCTAGATTGCTTTGAAGAGACTGTTGATAGCAACAGAGATGCTAAAGAGACTTTTTATGATGCCTTAGAAGTAAATGATGAAATTATTATTGGAAACTGGAGGAAAGGTGATCCATGTTTTAAAGTTGCAGAGACCTTAGCAAGATTAACTCTTGGTATTATATGGAAGGCAGAATTTGAAAATGGTGAGCCTGGGCATTTAGCTAAAGACATTTCCAAGGTAAACCTGGAGAATGCAGCTTGGCTTCTGCTTGCAGCTTGTAGCAATATGCTAGACGAGAGAGATACTGAGGACTGAACTGTCAGGCACAAAGGAAACAGAAACTAACTCTGGAAATTCCAAGCCTTTGAAAATCAAGCTCCCAGATGAAAGTACCCCATTGGAGGACTTAACTAAACTTGGAACTTGTAAAACAGGATTGAAGATGTAGTTATCTTGGAAAGACTTGTGGTTTGGTATCGTAAGCTCCTACTCCAAATAAATACCCTTTATAAAAACCAACCAAATTCTGGTATTTTGCATCAGCACCCTTTTGGCTAATACACATACTAAACATTTTGTGTGCTAAAGTTATATCTTATTGTAATGGTTTTGAAAATATTTTAAGAAACAGTGATACAAATTTAAGCTAAAATTCAAGATGGTGCATTACTTGCAATGAATACAATTCAACAAAGGAAAGAGGGGATAAACAAAATACCTTCTATTCAACCTCAGTTTAAAGGCTTGGTTTCTTTCCCAAGTTTGGATTTCTAGATCTCATCCCCTCCAGTGGCCCATAAACCAATTTGTGAGAATTAGAAAAAGCCATTGCTTCCAGGCAACTGCAGCCCCAGGTACCCAGAGCACCATGCATGCTGCACAGGGTCTCCTCACACCCTC
Organism: Dasypus novemcinctus; assembly: GCF_030445035.2. Taxonomy (NCBI): domain Eukaryota; kingdom Metazoa; phylum Chordata; class Mammalia; order Cingulata; family Dasypodidae; genus Dasypus; species Dasypus novemcinctus. The sequence goes on along the minus strand of NC_080687.1, from coordinate 2,003,947 downwards.
CATGAGGCACCTTGACAGGATACACCCTATACAACGGTGGCAGTAAATCTACTTGGAACCTGTATCTGTTCCAATCTGATGAAAGTCATTACAGTTACCACATTCAAAGGGAGGGCCAAAGCAACATCAGACCTTCAAGTGCTGTTTCTTCTGTGCTAGCATTGCTTAACTTTGGCCATGGTAACAATCAAAATAGAATGAAAGGGACTCAACACACCATAACTAGTAGAGATTAACTCAGTCATCAAAAACCTCCCAAAAAAAAGCCGCCCAGCGTGAAAAGAAAGAGCAGCCTGCCCAGGAATGGCGCCGCCCACACTTCCCGTGCCGCTGACGACAACAGAAGTGGACAAAGAAACAAGACGCAACAAATAGACACCAAGAACAGACAACCAGGGGAGGGGGGAAATTAAATAAATAAATAAATCTTTAAAAAAAAAACTCCCAAAAAGAAAAGCCCAGGACCAGATGGCTTCACAGGGGAATTCTGCCAAACATTCCAAGAAGTAACACATGTCCTGCTCAAACTTCTCCAAAACAGGAGGGAACCCTCCCTAATTCATTCTACGCAACCAACATCACCCTCATACCAAAGCCAGAAAACATGAGAAAAGAAAGTTACAGACCAATATCTCTTTTGAGTCCAGATGCAAATATCCTCAACAAAATACAGCACATTAAAAGAATTACATGCTATGATCAAGTAGGACTGACCCCAGGTATGGAAAGGTGGTTGAACATAAGAAAATCAATTCATGTAATACACCACATTAACAGAAGGAAACAAAAAAACAACAACATGAATATCTCAATTGATGCAGAAAAGGCATCTGACAAAGTCCAGCATCCTTTCCTGATAAAAACATTTAGAAAACTAGGAATAGAAAGAAACTTCCTCAAGGGTATATATGAAAAACCCACAGCTAACATCCAACTTAATGGTGAAAGATTGAAAGCTTTCCCTCTAAAATCAGGAGTAAGACAAGGATGCCCACTGTCACCACTGTTATTCAACATTGTACTAGAAGTTCTAGCCAGAGCAATTAGGCAAGACTAAGAAATAACAGGCATCCATACTGGAAAGGAAGAAGTAAAACCTTCCCTATCAACTGATAGCATGATCATATATCCAGAAAATCCTGAAAAATCCACAACAAAGCCCCAAGAACTAAAAATGAATTCAGCAAAATTTCAGGGTACAAGATCAACACCCAAAGATCAGTAGTGTTTCTATACAATTGGAAGAAGAAATTAAGAAAAAAAATTCATTCACAATAGCAACTAAAAGAATCATATATCTAGGAATAAATCTAACCAAGAATGTAGATAGCTTGTACACAGTAATCCACAAAGCACTGCCAAAATAAATAAAAGAAGATCCAAATAAATGAATGGACATTCTGTGTTCATAGGTTGGAAAACAAAGTATTATTGATGCCAATTTTACCCAAAGCAATTTACAGATTCAAAGTAATCACAATCAAAATTCCTACAGACTTCTTCGCATAAATGGAAAAGGCAATCACCAAATTTTTATGGAAGGGCATGGGGTTGCGAATAGCCAAAGCCACTGGAAGGGAAGAATGAGGTTGGAGGATCCATACTTTCCAATATTACAAAGTCACAGTAAACAAACAGCATGATATGGGCACACAGATAGACATATAAATCAATGGAATCAAATTGAGAGTTCAGAAATCAACTCTCATAATTATGGCCAACTGATTTTTGACACAGAGGCAGAGACCACTCAATTGTGAAAGAACAGTCTCTTCAATAAATGGTGTGGGGTAAATTGAATATTCATATGCAAAAGAATGCAGGATGACCCCCTACCTTACACCATGTACAAAAATCAACCAAAAATGAATTAAAAACCTAAATATAAGAGCCAGAACTATAAAACTCCTGGATGAAAAAGTAAGCAAGCATCTTCAGGACCTTGTGTTAGGCAAGGGTTTCTTAGACTTTATAGCCAAAGCCTAAGCAACAAAAAATAGATACATGGGACTTCATCAAAATTAAAAAATTTTCTGACACAAAGGATTTTATCATTAAAGTAATATAGCCTATACAATGGCTGAACATATTTGGAAACCACATATTCAGTAAGAGTTTAAAATTCAGAACATCTAAAGAGATACTTCAATAGCAAAAAGATAAACAACCTAATTAAAAAATGGGCAAAGATTTGAAAAGACATTTCTCCAAAGGAAATACACAAATGGCCAAATGAAAAGATGCAAGACATCATTAGCCATTAGGGAAATGCAAATCTAAACACACTAAGATACCATTTCACACCAACAAAATGGATACTATTTTTAAAAAACAAAAAACAGAAAATTACAAGTTGTAAGTGGTGCTGATGCAAAATACCAGAAATCAGTTGGTTTTCATAAAGAGTATTTATTAGGGTAGGAGCTTACAGATACCGGGCCATAAAGCATAAGTTACTTCCCTCACCAACATCTATCTTCACATGTTACAGCAAGATGGCTGCCGACATCTGACAGGGTTCAGGCTTTCTGGGTTCCTCTCTTCCCAGATCATCTTCTTTCTGGGCTTAGGGTTCCTCTCTTCCCAGGGTTCCAGCTTAAGACTTCAGCCATCAAACCCCAATATCAAAACTCCAACATTTAAAACCCTCAACTTGGGAGAGCTGAATTCCTAGCCAGGGGAGCTCTATCACATTCCCCAATGGAAAAGCAACAATCCCCTAAGGGCAATGGCAAAGACAAATAAAGAAGGATGGTTCAACAACGAGCCCTTGATACTGATGACTATGCTTATGAGCCTGTGTGCCTGAAATATGAACTAGGCCTAGAGCTGCAGGGTGCCTAAGAGCTACCTCCTGAGAGCCTCCATGTTGCTTATATGTGGCCACTCTCTAAGCCAAACTCAGCATGTAAATGAATTACCTTCCCCCCAGCATGGGACACGACTCCTGGGCATGAGCTTCCCTGGGGCTGAGGAATTACTACCGAACACCAGCTGATGATGTAACTAGAAAAAGACCTTGAATAAAAGAGTCAACTCAGACCAGCAGAATATCTCAGGCTACATGTAATATCAGGTGTTAAAAACTGCTTTTTGACCTTGAATAAAAGGGGGAAATGGAAAAGACAAATTAATTTATATGGCTATGAGTCTCCAAGAAAGAGTCGGTAGGTTATCAGAGGAGTTGCGCTTATGCACACCTCAGCAGGGTCTCAGAGACAGCCAAAGTAGATACAATTCCAGGTAGTGGTTCTCCTGAGGGCTACAGAGACCCACAGGTTCTATAGTCATAGCAGATGGCTCTGAAGTTCAGTGCCATGTCAGTTGGCCCTACTTTGGAGTTTGTGTTCCTCAGTGTGATGGAGTTGGACACTCAGTTGAGCACTCAGTTGTGCCTTTCTACACATGCCTCTTCTGTCATTTTACTGAACCTGTGGTTGGCGCTGGGGTTGGTGTATACTCAGACCTGAATCTCTGGATTGTACATGTGACAGCCAGGCCCTGAAGCTCAGCAGATTTGCAACTCCTACCCTCCAGTTTATTGGATTTACCCCGGCCAGCTAACAAGGAGGTGAAGAAGGTCAACCACACCAGGGAACCAAGAGTGCCTACAACTGCAAGCAGGAGAATTGCATCCATCATCCATGTGGAATCTAAGCCCCCTCTCGATATGGAGGTGGAGTAGACGTCACCATCCCAGGGTCCACAGGATGGAGGAATAGAGTATGGATTAGAGTAGACTTACTGATATTCTACTATGAAACTATTGTAATTAGTAATGGAAGAAATTGTGGCATTGATGTGGAGAAAGTTGCCACAGTAGCTGCTGATGGTAGGGAGAGGGAAGAAGAGATACGATGTGGGGACATTTTCAGTACTTAAAAGTTGTCCTGGGTGGTACTACAGGGACAGATGCTGGACATTGTATGTCCTGCCATGGCCCACTGGGTGGACTGGGGAAGAGTGTAAACTACAATGTAAACCATTATCCTATGGTGCAGCAGTGCTCCAAACTGTATTCACCAAATGCAATGAATATGCTACGATGATGAAAGAGCTTGTTGATGTGGGAGAAGTGGGGTGAGGGGGGTGGGGGATATATGGGGACCCCTTATATTTTCTAATGTAACATTTAAAAAATAAATAAATAGAGAAAAAACAAAACAAAACCCTCAACTCTGTCCTTCGCCATGCCTTTTGTCTGTGAGCCCCCACCCACCAAGGGTGGGGCTCAAGGCCCTACTGGCACAAGAGGTTTACCTGAGTACTTAATCAAGTAAAACTCTAAATCCAATATAATCTAATAATATGCCAGAGGAAAAGATCAGTGTATAAGCATAATCCAGTATTTCTTTTTGGAAAGTATCAATAATATCAAACTGCTACACAAGTGTTGGAGAGGATGTGGAGAAATTAGAACACTTATTTGCTGGTGGGAGTAAAATGGTACAGACACTGTGGAAGACAGGTGGTTCCTCACAAAGTAAAGTACAGAATTACCATATGACCTAGCAATCCCACTTCTAGACACATACCCAAAACAATTGAAAGAAGGGACTTGGACAAATATTTGTACACTGATGTTCATAGCAGCATTATTCCACGATTGCCAAAAGATAGAAGCAACCCAAGTGTCCATTAACCAGTCAGTAGATAAACAAAATGTGAGATATACAGATAAAGGACTGAAGGCTGGGACCTTACCTGGAAGGAACTGAGGGGTTCATGAAGAGATATGACAATATCAATGAACCTTGATGACTTCACCTTGAGAGGAATACCTCAGATACAAAAGGGCAGATACTGAATAAAATCACTAAGTACCTATAAGAAGCAAACTAGAGAGAGACAGTACTTTATAGGTTACCAGAGGTGAAAGGGTAGGGTAGGAAGAAAGAATTATAGTTTAATGGGTAAAGAGTTTCTATTGAGGTGATGAAAAAGTACAGGTAAAGGATAATGGTGATGGTAGCACAATACTGTGAATGTAATTAACAGCAAGAATTACATATTTGAATGTGATTTAAAGAGGAAATTTAGGGGTATATAAATGTCATTAGAATTATTTTTTTAAAAAAACAGAGACTTCAACAACACAATGAACCCTAATATAAACTATGCACTATAGTTAATAGTATAATTATAATAATATTGTTTCATTAATGGTAGCAAAGTTACCACAGTAATGTATACTGTAAAAAAATAGGGAAAACTATGTTGATGGAGGATATATGAGAACTCTGCATTTTCTGCATTTTTTTGGTAAACCTATACCTTCTCTTTAAAATATCTTTATATTATATATGACTTTAACAGGAGAGTAGACATGATAGAAGTCAGAATTAATAATGTGGAAAATACATCAATAGAAAATTTCAAAACTGAAATATAAAATGAATAAAGACTGAAAAATACTGAAAAAGGCAACAGAGGTATTCAGAACCCAATCAAAAGTTCTAATGGAAACGTAATGATAGCCCCATACTGAAAAGGGCAATAAAAAGGGGCAAAAGCAATCACTGGAGAAGCAATGGCTGGGAATTTTGTAAAAAGGTTGAAATGCATCAACCAAGTTTCAAGAAGGGCAAATCAGAATAAATATAAAGACAGTTGACCTAGGTAAGTCACAGTTAAAGTCTTGAAAAAAACCAATGAAAACAGAATAAAATCTTTTAAACTTGCTGGAACAAGATACATTACTTTCAAAGACCAACAATAAGACTGAAGTGGCTTTCTAACATCAGATGGAATCCAGAAAGTAGAAAGCAAGGGATGTAATCCTGGAAGTTCTGAAAGAGACCAGCTGCTCACCTCTAACTCTCCACCCAGCAAGTGTGTCCTCGTAAACGAAAGAAAAACTTTCTTCTCAGCCAGACAGAAGCTTGTTGCCAGCATATTTTCACCAAGAGAAATACAGTAAGGATTTTTTCATACCGAAGAAAAATGATTTCAGACAAAAATAGTACTGCAGAAAGGAACAAAGAGCATTAGAAAGAATAAATATGTGGGTACATATTAAAAAAACATGAATTGTACACAAGTGAATAATGTCTTATAAAGTTTAAAATACTTTTACAATTAAAAGACATGTAAAAAATGGTCTGAAAGAATAGATTGATTGACATATCCTAAATCCTAACATCAGAGGGAAATTGTGGAAGTGATCATTTTAATTATTAATATAATGTAATAAGTCAACAGTACATGTTGTAAACCCATTGTTAACTGCTTAAAACATAGTAAAAAATGTATATATTACAAGGTATATATAGCAGAATATATAACTTAGAAATATTAATATATATATAATAGAGAATAATTAGAAAAATAAGTTTAATAATATAAAATGTCCAAAAGGAAAGGGAAATGAACAAAAACATTAGGATAACTGTAAGCAAATTGTAAAACTGTCGTGTAAAATCAAGCTACATCTTTAATTACAACAAATGTAAAGGGAATTTCTTGATTAAAGACTGTTGTTTACATAGGTTTAAAATAATGCTGCTTTCCATGGGACTGTATAACACCAGGAATCTAGTGGTGGAAGACGGACTGTAGTTAACAACAACTACAAGAATGTTCCCTCACGAACTATAACAAATGTATACTGCTAATACAGGGTGTTAATAACTGGGTGGGTTATGTGAAAAATAAGTGTAAAGATATGGGCTACAGTTAGCAGTAATATTTTGACAATGCTCTTTCATAGGTTGTAACAAATGTTTCACAACAATGCAAGGTGGTGGTGGTGGGGTGATACGTGGGACTATGTATGATGATATGCATGTTTTGTAAGTTCACAGCTTTTACTATACACTTGTTTATGTATGTTCATGTTTGAATGATAACTTCAACGAAATTTTATTTTTAAATGCTGCTTTCACTATATACATTGAACTATAAGGAAAAGAGCATTTTATTTCTCATGCTTTCCATGACCCTCTCACTTTCCAGAACCCACCCTAATTTTCCTCTCTTCTGTGGACTTTGATCTCACTTTGCTATTACCTCAATCTGGAAAGGCTGCTCTTAATATTTTCTGCTTCTAGATTTTGGAGAGATGGAGAATGCTTTAAAGTTTTAATTTATTTTAAGCCACAAATGCTCATTCCCTACCCACCATGGATGCTGTATTTCAAGAGTAAACTACAGGTTAAACCAGGTTTTTGGTCAGTGCCTTCAAAGAGGTTTTATTTATTTATATCTAATCTTTTGTTTAGCTCCTTAATTGTCACCTGTGGGAATTATGTAATTGTATGTGTCAACTTGGCTATGTAATAGTGTCCAGTTGTTTGGTCAAGCAAAGCTGTGGGGTATTTTGTAGGTGGGTTTAACATCTACAATCTATTGTCTCTGAGAAAAGAGTGCCCTCGATGACGAGGGTGGGCTGGAGACCATACCTGGAAGGGGCTGAGGGTTCATGTAGAAGGAATTCTGCCTCAGCGCACGCTCCACTCCTTCCTGAGTCTCCAGCTAGCAGTTCACACTCAGGACTTAAATTCTCTGAATCCAGAATTTCCAGCCTCTTGTCCGCCCTCTGGAATTGGATTGCAAGCTCCTTGGGTCATGAGCCAATGCTTCCTAATAAATCTCTTATATTTATGCATATTTAGATATCCTATTGGTTCTGTTGCTTTAGATAACCCTGACTAGACAGGAGGTTCTCATGACAAGGATATGCCACCACCTTTACTCCATGTAGAGAATTCTGAATTAATAATTTTTAAAAATCTATTTTTTGAGAAAAAAAACTACTAAAACCCCTTACTTTAAGCTTTTCTTCATATACAACACTTTGTTCCTTCTGTGAATTGTCTAATATGCTCTCAGTTGCACTTTTAGATATGGTTTTCCTTATTTATTTCTAAGACATGGAAAATACTTAACCTTTGTCATATTTGTTTTGAATATTAATCTCCATTTAACCTCTATTTCACATTCAATTATTTTAATGAGAATAAATTTTATTTTTGGTTAAGTTGCATTAACAAATTTTACCATTATCTCCTCCATCTAATGCCTAAATTTTATAATCTACTGATTCAGCCCCAGAATAAGTGCATATTATGTTTTCTTTTGTTACAAATGGGTCAACATTTTAGCATTTAACAATCATATTAGTAATAATTTAGGATTTAAACTACATTTTTCTGGTGTGTTTTATCACTTCAATTTTTAAATGAAATTTTCTTTCTGTATTGAGTTATTTTAAATATCTTTGACTGACTAAGGTACTTTTTAAGTAATTTTTTTCAACACAGTATATATGTGAAAGAGCTGTTGTTGCATATCTGATTATTTTATTTTATTTTAATACCCATGCTACAAGCTCTTCCGGTAACACAGGCAATACCTCCCATCACGGGAGCTGCTTTGGCCGTGGGTCCACTCCCCGCCTGGGTTGCTCCCGCCTCGGGCTTGAGGGGTTTGGGACGATGTTGCTCTGCCTGCCTCAGCTGAGGGGACTCAGGCACTGAGGGGCAGGGGGAAGGAACGGTTTCTTGCAGTGCAGATGCTCCTGTTTGGGGTGGGGCTCGTCCACCTCGTCATTCTGGGTTATCCAGGGAAGCCCGAGGACGGAGGGCAGCGCTGCTGCAGCTTCGCTGGGGCTCAGGGCTGAACGTCACAGGAACAATCCAGGGAGTTGAGCCTCAGATATTTAAAGAGCACATTGAAAACTGTGGTTCAAATTGAAGGAGTAGAAGAATCATGACAGGGAGCTGTAAGCGAGCCCACCTCCGTTGTGGTGGGAGTGAGGTGTTCACCTATCCCCACGCGGCCTGCGCGGGTGCGGCTCCCGGAGGCCTGCGCCACGCCCGGGTGTCTGGATGGCCAGGCCCTGGGGAGCACCTCTGAGGCTCTGTTCACGGGGCAGCTGTGGAGGCCGCTGGGACCTGCAGCGCGTGACCTCCAGAACGACCTCCCAACTCACTTTGAAATCTTAATCATAACAACGGTTTTATTTAATATTTCCCCCTTTCGGTGAAGGTCTTTTTCCAAACGAATCACTGACGGACGCTTGGTAATAAGCCCTCAGTGCTAGGGAGGCTCACCTGGAGGCGCGTCCCGCGTCAGGGAGGGCGGTGAGCTGACTTAGAGCAGGGGCTCCCAACCTTTCTAGTTCCACGGACCCCTTTACCAGCCAGGTGAAACCACAGGCCCCTTCTCCAAACGCAGTGGCAAATAGTTTTATGACATTCAACTAGTGTCGGGTATAACAACTACCGTAATTTCAAAGTACAGAGGCACATAAGTGATTTTTCAAGATATGCAACAACTGTCATGTGATATGAAATGAACACTGCTGTGATTTATTACATACATTCAGAAATGAAAGAAATGCTAGATTTCAGTTAGAGGTCAGAAAAAATAAAGATAATAAGTTTTTTTTTTTCAATTCAAGCTCACAGACTTCCTGAAGTCTTTCCATGGACCCCTGCTTAAGAACCCCTGGCATAAAGAGGCCAATTTAGAGTAATGGGGTTTTCAGGAGGCAACGCTTAGGTATTATTTACAATTACACTTGGTTTCATTATTACAGGAATAAGATACATAAGTGCAAGCATTAAGATCAATGGCAACTTATATATAATAGAGATTTTTGCCATCTTATTTGAAAAAATAACAGGACTTCCCCAGGATAGAAGTTTAATATTTTGTTATCTACTATGTAGGCCTCCATCAATCCAGATAACATACCTATGACAACAATACATTTCTACCTCAACAATGTATGTTTTAGGTACATTTTCCCCATATACCACACCCTGTTATTTCCTGAAAGAACTTTCTTATATTTGTCTTATTAACCACAATCCTTGGTCACCCCAGAGTTCACTGTTACACAGTCCCCCATTTTTCCCTCTAGCTTTCCTTCTGGCAGCATGTAAAACCCAAAACTTCCCCTTTCAAACATGTTCACGCTCACTTCAGCACTGTTAGTTATACTCACCATCACAGCACCACCATCACCTCTGTCCATTTCCAAGTCATTACAATCAAACCAATTATAAACTGTGCACAGATTAGGCATCTCACCACTCTCTGCTCCCATTCTATCTCCTGGTACCCTATCTTCCAGACTCTGCCCACATGAGTCTACTCATTACCCTCACTTCACATCAGTGAGATCATGCGATATTTGTCTGGCTTACTTCACTCCACATAAGGCTGTCGAAGTTCACTCATGTTGCACGCATCAGTACTTCATTCTTTCTTACCGCTGAAAACATCCCATTGTTGGATATACCACATTTTGTTTATCCATTCATCTGTAGATGGACACTTGGGTTGTTTTCATTTTGGTAATGTGAATAATGCTACTATGAACACTGGTGTACATATATCTGTTTGTGTCCCTGCTTTCAGTTCTTCCGGGTATACATCTAGTAGTAGGAGTGCTGGAGCATATGGCAGTTCAGTACTTAGCTTCCTGAGGAAATGCCAAACTGTTCTCCACAGTGGCTGTACCAGTCTACATTCCCACCAGCAATGAACAAGTGTTCCAGTTTCTCCACATCCTCTCCAACACTTGAAGTTTTCTGTTTTTTCTTTTAATAGCAGCCAGTCTAGTAGTATGAAACATCACATGATAGTTTTGATTTGCATTTCTCTAATTGCTAGTGATGATGAACATCTTTTCATGTGCTTTTTAATTATTTGTATTTCCTCTTTGAAACAAAATGTCTTTTCAACTCTCTTCCCCATTTTTCAAATGGGTTGTTTTTTTTATTATCAAGTGGTAGGATTTTTTAAAAAATATATTCTGGATATTGGACCCTTATCAGATGTGTGGTTTCCAAATATTTTCTCCCATTGAGTAGGCTGCCTTTTCATATTCTTGACAAATGCCTTTGAAGCACAAAAGTTTTTAATTTTGAAGAGGTCCCTTTTGTCTATTTTTTTCTTTCATTTCTCATGCTTTGGGTGTAAAGTTTATGAAACCATTGCCTACCCCAAGATCTCATAGATGCTACATTATCTTCTAGGAGTTTTTTGGTCCTGGCTCTTATATTTAGGTCTTTGGTGCAACTTGAATTAATTTTTGTATAGGGTGTGAGACAGGGATCCTCTTTCATCTTTTGGATATGGATATCCAGTTGTCCCAACACCATTTGTTGAAGAAACTATTCTTTTCCAATTGAATGGAGGTGGTGGTTCTGCCAAATATGAGTTGGTCAGAGATGTGCAGATCTATTTTTAAACTCTCAATTCAGTTCCATTGGTCAATATGTCTATCTGTGTGCTAGTACCATCCAGTTTTAACCACTGTATCTTTGAAATATGATTTTAAGTCAGATATTCTGAGTACTTTAATTTTGTTTTTCCTTTCCAAAATGATTTTGCCTATTTGGAGCTCCTTAGTCTTCCAAAGAAATTTGATCATTGTTTTTTCCATTTCTGGAAAAAAATGCTGGCATAATTTTTATTGAGATTGCTTTGACTCTGTAAATCAATTTGGGTAGCACTGACATCTTAATGATATTTAGTCTTCCAATCCATGAACATGGAATGCCCTTTCATTTACTTAGGCCTTCTTTGATTCATTTTAGTAATGTTGTGTAGTTTTCTGTATACAAGTCCATTATATCTTCGGTTAAATTTATTCCTAGATATTTGATTATTTTAACTGCTATTGTAAATGAAATTTTTTCTTGATTTCCTTCCCAGATTGTTCATTATTAGTGTATAGGAACACTACTGATTTTTGTGTGTCAATCCCGTATCCCACCACTTTGCTGAATTCATTTATTACCTCTAGTAGCTTTGTTGTAGATTTTTCTAGATTTTCTATATATAGGCTCATGCTGTCTGCAAATAATGAGAGTTTTATATCTTACTTTCCTATTTGGCTGTCTTTTATTTCTTTTTCTTGCCTAATTTCTCTAGCAGGAACTTCTAACACAATGTTGAATAAGAGTGGTGACAGTGAGCATCTTTGTCTTCTGGATCTTTGCTTTTAGCCTTTCACCATTGAGTATGAGGTTAGCTATGAGTTTTCCAAATATGCCCTATATCGTGTTGAGGAAGTTTCCTTCTATTCCTATATTTCAGAGTGTTTTTTTCCAGGAAGTACCGGGGACTGAAACTGGGAATTTGTATATAAGAAGGAGGTGCTCAACCACTGAGCTACACCTGCTCCACTCAAAGTACTTTTAGCTAGAAAGGATGCTGAATTTTGTCAATTGTCTTTTCTGCATTGATAGAGATGATCGATAGATTTTTCTCCTTTGATCTATTAATGCAGTATATTACATTAATTGATTTTCTTATATTGACCCATCCTTGCATACCTGGGATAAAACCCACTTGATCATGGTGTATAATTCATTTGCTGTGTTTGTTGGATTTGATCTGCAAGTATTTCATTGAAAATTTTTGCAACTAAGTTCATTAGAGAGATTGGTCTGTAATTTTGTTTTCTTGTAGCTTTGGTATTAGGGTGATATTGGCTTCACAGAATAAGTTGAGAAATGGTCCCTCATCTTCAATGTTTTGGAAGAGTTTGAGTAGGATGGGTATGTCTTTTCAGTTTGATTTGTAAAATTCACCTGTGAAGCTATCTGATGCTGGACTTTTGTTTGTTGGGAGGTTTGTGATGACTGATTCAATCTCATTACTTGTACTTGGTCTGTTAAGTTATTCTATTCGGGAAGCAGACTTGGCCCAATGGATAGGGCATCCGCCTACCATATGGGAGGTCTATGGTTCAAACTCCGGGCCTCCTTGACCCATGTGCAGCTGGCCCATGTGCAGTGCTGATGTGCGCAAGGAGTGCCGTGCCACACAGGGGTATCCCCCACATAGGGGAGCCCCCCACACAAGGAATGCTTTCTGTGAGGCGAGTCGGCCAGCATGAAAGAAAGTGCAGCCAGCCCAAGAATGGCGCCGCACACATGGAGAGCTGACAGCAAGATGATGCAACAAAAAGAAACGCAGATTACCGGTGCTGCTAATAAGGATAGAAGTAGTCACAGAAGTACACACAGTGAATGGACACAAAGAGCAGACAACTCGGGGCGGGGGGGAAGGGGAGAGGAAAAAAAAAGTTATTCTATTCCTTCTTTCATCAGTATTGGTTGTTCATGTGATTCTAGAAATTTGTCCATTTCATCAAATTTACTAATTCTTTCCTCTGCCTGTTCAAATGTGTTGTGTGATTCTAGTTTATTTTTCTATTTTTTCTATTGTGCCTTTCATTACTATAAGATGTTATTTTTTATGTACATTTACAATTTTTCCTGTTCGTTCACCCAGTGTTTTCTTGATATCCTTTATCTCTTATTTCACCTCATTGAATTGATTTAGAAGATTTGTGTGGACTTCTCTGATTATTGTTTCAAATTCTGCATCTCCTCTGACTTTTTAGTTTGTTCATTTGACTGGGCCATACCTTCCTGTTTCCTGGAGTGGCTTATAATGATATGCTGATGTCTAAGCATCTGTTTATCATGATGTGTTTACTCCGATGGTCAGTTTCTTTCTCTTGCCTAGGGTTTTATTTTTATTTGGCTCTGTGTTAAGGCTTTTCTTTGACACTTGCTTCTACTTATTCTAAATCTTTAGAACGGCCCATGTTTAACTGAAAAAATAAAAAGACAAAAAGAGAGGAAAAAGAGAAAAGAAAAAAGAGGAAAAGGAACAAAAACAGGAAAAGGAGAAAAGAAAAAAAATGTGCCTCCCTCTCAGGCCACTAGCATCTGGCTAGGCTCTACCTCCTTGGCCACACGCACTTTTCTATCACCTGGCTATGCTGCTCCCCAAGAATTCTGAAGAGGAGATAAAAAAAAGACGGGCCTCCCTCTCAAGCCACCGGTTTTCCACTAGGCCCTCCTTGCTGGCCATCTATGCCAGCCACCCTTCAGACCCACTGCTCCCCTGTGCCCTGTGGGTCCCCCTTGCTGGCCACCCAAGCCAGCCGCCCCACAGCCCTGCTGCTTCCCCAGTGTTGGGCAAGCCAGTCCATCTTCCCACCACTTCCAGAGGATGAGCACAGCCTTCGGCTCCCTGCTCCACCATCTTGGATCTCAGTGACACACTTGTATATCTAAAAATGTTTCATTCAATTTCAGCATGAATGAAATACTTACCTAGAAATTAAATTCTGTAGCCACAATACTTTCCCCTCAGAAAGTCTCTTGACTTACTAACTTGCTATTTAAATTTACAAGGAAGATGTCTTTTTTTTTGTTTGAATGTTTGTCTTTCCTGTTCAATATTTCCAAGATTATTTTTTTAACTTTTTTCTTAAAAGGCAAATAAGTAGTCCAGCTATGTTCAGATTTCTGTGCATTTTTCATATTTAGTGAACTTTTTCAATGTACGTATTTGCCCACACCTAGTAAAAATTCAAAACAACCAAAAAAACCTCACTAATGACCTCTTAACATATAGAGATGAAAATAATCAGAAATGATGAGTAACACAGTTGAACAGGAAATGACAAGTAAATTGGTTTCAGAAAAATCAAGCCAGGTTTCACATCCTGTTAAAGAGGCAATTAGCACAAAACTGTGAACCTGTCAAAGGGAAGTCATATAATGGAGGTATTTATCACATAAAGGTCAACAAAGCAGAGCACAGCTCCAGTAACTAGCAGAACATTCGAAGACATGTAATAAATTTTTTTTCCATTCCCCCCTTTTGGTTATTTTCATTGAAATTTTGTGTTTAGAAACTCAAGGAATGTGCTGCTTAATAAAAAGCTTGAGCACATTCTTATAAGTAGTGGAATTTAGACTTGGGCTTTATTTGCAAACCACAATAGCACACAGAACTGAAAACATGATTGGTATATTCAATGATTTTATTCCATTGATTAAGTTTCCAATACCAGGAAATATTTTCCAGTTAAAATCCCAACTCAATAAGTTTAAGTGGCAGCTATTTCTTGTGAATTATGAATTTTTATTGTGCATATTTTGAATATTTACTTAATTTTATTAAAAAAGTGTTAATAAACTCATTCAAACTATCTCGTTGCTTAGTTAACAAATTCAAAACCATACAGTGCTGATGGTTTATAAACAAGAACATTGTTTATAACATAAATATGTAAACAAACACAATATAAACAAGAACATTGACTATTATTGGAGATGAGCACAGGAATGTGGGGCAGTTCTCCACGGCTGTTCAGGATTTTAGTTTACTACTCCATAGCAATGCATGGAGTCCAGATAGGGAGTCAAAAGGAAGTCTGTCTCCAGGAGGCTTTATCTGCAATACCTATTATGTGGGGTAGTCCTCCTTTCTCAACATGAGGAGAAAGAGGACATGGAGATCTAGCAGGATGAGCATGACTCTCTTACATATTCATGTATGTACAACCATCACCTGTGCTGGCTCTATCGCTGACAAAGAATCCACAGGTTCACCCAACACAAGGGAAGGGGTTCCCCAGGAACACCAGGAGGTGTGGAGCATGCAGCCTTCTAGAGTCGGTCACCACTGGTTCAAGCAGGAAATTATTCTAAGGATTCTATATCTTTGCTCTCCAAAGTTGGAGTCTGATTTCCACTATCACTGTTTCCATGAAATTAAAGAGATCTTTTGGAATACCGTGCCACTGAAAATATTTATTCTGGTTTGCATAATTATGTCTTACTTATTTAAA
Organism: Dasypus novemcinctus; assembly: GCF_030445035.2. NCBI lineage: Eukaryota > Metazoa > Chordata > Mammalia > Cingulata > Dasypodidae > Dasypus > Dasypus novemcinctus. Next base: position 1,988,331 of record NC_080687.1, on the reverse strand, counting down.
GATCAGCAAAGGAGCAACAAAAACTCTGAATAAAATGCCACGCAAAATAGTACACAGTTAAATGATAGAAACAACTTTTGTATTGATGTGGGCTATGGGTGGAAGGCTCTTTGTCTCTTCAGAGATAACCTAAGCTGAAGGCTGTGGGTGTGGAACAGTAAGAGGCTGCAGTCCTGCCCTTAGGGACAATGGCAACAGGCTCCAGTCCCAGGAAACAGTTTAACAATGCAAGGGCTATAAACTTTAAGTATTTAGGGGAAATGCAAAAACCAAATATGCTAAAAGCTTATCTAGAATGTCTGGAGTCCATGCTAAAAGCTTACCTAAGATGTGGAAGAGATATATGCTAATTGAAGCCTATTGAGAACTGAAACAAAGGGACCATTTGGCCTTTCCTCTCTGTATAAAAGACATTTGAAAATCTTGTTCAGGGCTCGGGATTCAAACAGAAAGCTGCCGAGTCCAGCCGGCCGTCAATAAACCATTTTTCCTTCTCAAAATCATTCCTGAGTCCTGGCCTCTCTATACTCAAATAATTGAACTTCTCTCAAATTCTACAACAGTATCTCATCATGGATTTTGATAATTTTCTGCTGGAAGCATATAAAACATGGAAATATGCTCCCAATAAAGGAAAAATATTTTCTGACCTCCACAGGGAATTGTTAAATTAGATAATATTAATAATTCAATCCATTAATAAATTATAAAATCCATTCAATCTAATTACAAATTAATTCTCTTTGGAGGTAAGTATATATCTTTCTTTTATCAGTATTATTTTCAAATTATTTTTAATTTAATAGAACAGTGGCTATGTTGTCCTTTAAAGGCAAAAAAATGATCTTTAACATTACTTATTACTGGGAATATTAAAGGTCATTTTAAATGACATTTGTCACATGTAATAGAAGTAATAATAACCTATCTGACCACTAAACTACTAAAGGAAAATTTCGAAGTTAAAATTTACAAGGCTTTCTATGAGAAAATTAATCCAAGTTTCACATAAACCGTGTTATGCTTGCATTATATTCCAGACCATGATAAAAACCAAGGGAAAATAGTATAACTGTCTTTTAAGCTAAACTGAATAAAGTAATCTAATTTGTTCAAGGATTCATCTTGATTTGGAATATTCACTAATTAGGATCTCTATTCTTCAGTATGCTATTAGTATTAAAACACTTCAAATCCTTTCATGTCTTTCTTGAAACTCTTTTACTGCCTTTTATGTATAGTATTTGCTAGCAGCTAGACTGAGAAGATTTGCATTTCTTTGCTCCTCATCATAAATCTAGCAAATGGCCTTAACCAATTCACAGCTTGATTCTCTAAGAGTTTTATCTATTGGCATAGGAGAGGTTTTCTTGAAAATTCCGTCTTATTTTGGATTGAATATTTTTGACAATGAAATATTATGCCTTTTGGAAGCATTTTAATTATACTCTCCTTGTTTTGTCTTTAATACAGATTGCTTTAGGGTATACAGTGGCCATCGTTAGTCAACTTGGACCGGTTTACCTTCAAGTACTATTATATCGCGCCACTTAAAACACAAGAACCATTCAACAGCATACTCCTATTTTCCTTTTCCCGGATTTTGCGCTTTTCTTGTTGGACATTTTTCTTCTAGGCATATTATTAATGTCATAGTGCATTTTATTATTTTTGCTTTAAAAAGTCAATTCTCTTTTAAAGAGATATTTTTTAAAAATATGAAAAGGAAGTATCTCTGCTCCACATATGCCATCTCCAGTGCATTTCCTCGCTGTGCCGGATGAATGCTTCCACCTGGGGTCGCTTCCTGGCCACTCCTCGCACGGGAGGTCGGCTGGCAGCAATTCTTTTCCTTTCTTTTTGTGCTGAAACTGCCTTCACTCCACCTTTGTTTTTGAAAGATATTTTCAATATACTGTGTATAAAAGTCTGCTGTCATCCTTAGCAATATTTCTCTGTACAAAGTGCCTTTTTTCTCTGATTTTAAGATTTTCTTTTGATTCCTAATTTTAAGCAATTTAATTATGATTTGCTTTAATGTCATTATCTTGTTATTTACTCTGCTTAGGATTATTGAGCTTCTTAGTTCTGTGTAGAGTTTTGATCAAATTTGAAAAAATCTTGGTCATTTTATTTCTTCAACTATCTCGTCTGTCTTTCCCTTCATTTCTCTCAATGATACTCTGTTCACTTTTTCCAGTCCTTATATTTTATTTTGAATAGTCTCTCTGTCTTCAAGATGTTAATCCCATTCAGTGTGTTTTTAATCCCAGATTTGTTTTTATTTTTAGAACTTCAGTTTGTTTCTTTTTTAAAGCAGTGTTTTCCATGCCTCTCTCCAGCTCATTAGAGGATGATGCTGACAAACAGCAGCGAAGTGGAAGGGTCTCCCTCCAGGGCGCTCTTTTCTTAGAACCTCACGGGAAGTCACCTGGCAATGGGAAATCGGTGGTTTTGAGAGTCCAGCCCCAGGGTCTCAAAGCAGGTGACCAGGGCGTCATGGGCTGCTGGGGACGCACTGTGCACTTCAGCAGCTGGGGTGCTGCCCCGGTCTCGGTCTGAGAGCTCCTTGGGGGCTTAGCAAGTGTGGGGGCCCAGTGGACCCTAAGAGAAGCAGCCCCTGCAGGCCGCCGCCTCAGGCCCTGGACGCAGGTCGAAAGGCAGCAGAGCTCCCCACAGGACACTGCGACGGCTTCTAGACTGTAGCTTTCTGTGGGCCGCCCCTCCTCCCTGCAGTGACATCACCACACCCCACTCGCGGGCCTGATGGACCTAGCAGAAGCTCCCTGGGAAAGGTCTTGTTCGGAGACCTCGTTTCCCACCTCACCATGGAGCGCCATCTCCCTTCTCCGGCCTGCAGCCCTGGAGAACCTGTCGGGAGTCCGGATAAAGCGCGGGCCTGAAGCTGTGCCGCGGGCTTGCGGCTGCGCTGACCAGGAACCGCGCTCTCCAGGAGCCGGGCTGGAGCAGCGAGGCCGCCAGGCTCTCGAGCCGCAGCCTGCTCCTCCAGGACACCCACAGCCCGGCCGTTACACCCCCATGGAACCACCCCATGGGCTGTGCCCACCCCAGAGCGCTGGTGGGACTGGGTGGCCCTGGTCAGTCCTGCATGTCAGGTTTTGCTGTCCACCTTCTCCTTGTGCCCACCTGCCCACCACCCTGCTTCCGGGACGAATGCCCTGCTCGCCTGCTCTGTTTCAGCGTCACCTGAAGCCCAGCTAGGGAGGTGGGTTTGCAGTAAGACAACTGCGTGTGCACAGCAGAGCCCACCACCCTTCCGACTGCTGAGCGCCCACCTAAACGCACTTGAAAGCCCTTGGGACAACACTTTCGACTAACAGATCCACCTCCCAACTGTCCTTTGGACAAATGGAAAAACTCACCTCTCCACACAAACGGGGCAGAATCCCGACAGCCCCTGCCTTCCCTCGTAGGTGCCGTTCCAGGGATACAAGCCTTGGAAGTGCTAATTACTCCCCACACTGTCCTACTTCAATGTTCTATAACCTAAAAATAAAATTATAAAGTTAGCTGCCACCAAAACCCCGATATATATGATAAATGACAGGAGAGAAAAAGGGAAATATTATGCAATATAAGCAATATATATACATAAAATAGAATAAAACATCCATAGCTGCCCCTCTCCTGATCACTCTAACTCGTCCTTAGTCGACAAGGGTTATACGCAACTTGCCACCCCACGTCTTCTCCAGTCTCAGTTAAGGACCTCGGCTTGTCTTGTGGGTAGCTCCAACCTTCCTTTTGAAATGTCTGACTCCACAGTAATCCTGCTTTATTTGATTGCCACAGCTTTCCATTAGCTCTCACCACTGAGCATGAAGGTCATAAGAGGCACCCTGAAAATACCCGAGGCTCTCGCATCTCAAGGGCAGCCCAATTTCTCCTTGTGTTTAGGATGACTCGCCCCAGCTGGTAGAATAAACCTCTTCTTTAGACACTGCCTCAGTGTCCTGAGAACAGCCGGGCAGGCAGTGAGCTCAGCTCTCAGTTCAGTAGAAACACTGCCGGGCCCCGTGGTGGGAACATTTCCTCTTGGTAAGTAAGAACCCCAAACCAAGAGAACTCAAATTGGTTGGGACAGAAACCAAAAATTCTGTGAAGAAGCGCCCCCACTTCCACTCCTTGATTCCAGTCCCACGTATTCCGGCTGTGGTGAAGGCCAACATGAATCTGCTCTGCAGGCCTGGGCCCCACCTGTGGAGCACCTCCGCGCCACTGTCACAGCTGCAGAGGCTCTTCTGTGGACGTGAAGGCATTTCCCACAGCGGTTTGAAAACTGCTGCTCTATGCGGCTCAGAAAGTGCACTCCACAGGACAGAAACCCTCGTTTCAAAGTCTGTCTCCAGACTAATGTCATAGCGGTGGTTTCCCAAGTCCATTCCACGGTACTGTCAGTCCAGCCCGCAGAGAAGAAACAGAATCCACGGAACACCATCCCTAGCCTTCTAAAGAAGAACGACGAGGAGGGGTTAGGAGCAGGAGAGCACAGCTTATTAGCAGGGCAGCACCCTGGCAGGAAAGCCCACGTGCCTACACAACAGCCCTGTGGGTCCCAGGAAGACCTGAACTTACTCTAAGTGTTATATGAGAAAATTTGAGTAGGGCAAGGGCACAATCCAATTTGCCTTGAGAAAGATCAGTCTGGTACTCTATGAGGAAGAGATGCTGTGTGTGTGTGTTGAGATGGAGAACGTGGCAGATGCTGGTGGTGAGGCACCACTAACCATCCAAGAGGAGATGTTGAGTACATGGTTGAATCGCGTGTGCTCAGTGAAGCGGCTGCATAACTCATAAATCTGGAAGTCATCGATGTAGAGAGGATATGAGTTGGGCCAGGGAAATGATTGCCCAGGGGTAAAGCATGGCAGGAGAAGCGGAATGAATCGAAGACTGAGGCCTGGAGTGGATAGGAATGGGGGCTTCTTGATTTGGTGGAGACCTTGGAGGCCAGCTGCTCTAGAACATTGCTCCCCAGAGCCTATACAAAATAGTCCCCAAACATGCCATCTGGTGAGGATGGTAGGCTGGCGCTTGGTGCCTGCCTCTGTGGCACTCATCTCACCACCAGCTCCCCTGACACTTAGGTAGACGAGCCATCTGCAGAAAGCTGTGTGAAAATGAGCATCTAAGAGAAGTGTACGTCCGACCCCTTGTGTGGAATGGGCACTGGTCTCACACAATAATCGTGATGGCATGAACACTACTCAGATCTCATCCATACATGTGGGAGCCCCAGAGTCACTCATTTTAAGGACTTTTGCCTGTTCCCCTCCCTCTTTCCTTCAAATATTCCAAAATGGCATATAATTTAAGCTGAGATAAGAAGCAAATTATTAGGAGATGAAATTTCCCTCTGAGGATCAATGAAGCAGAGTAATTAAAGATATCAGGTCATAAGGAATCTTTCATTTGCAGCATATTCTGGCAAATTCTAATGATCATCTGAATAAAAAAACTGTTCTCTGAGAGTTTTTGCAGTTGGTTCTGATTCAGAGCAGCTGGAGCAGCGCCAGGAATTAGTGTTTTTCAGAAACGCCACAGATGATTCTGGAGATGCGCCACATTTGCCAACAACAAATCTAAATTTCCCTAAAAAGGACCTTAATGGCAGCGTATGACAGTGCCTTCCAGTTGAATTATTGGGCCACTGGAAGAGCTGGAGTGCAGGGTCACAGAGAAGGTAGCGCCATAATTATTTTCATGTTGAGGCTTTCCGTCAGACTAAAGATCAAAGCTAGAACCATTTAATTAGCACTGAAGCAGCCAGCTAGTCACGCCCACCACCCCCGGGCCCAGGGCACCGAGAAAGCTCTTCCCTTCTCAGCCAGAGCAGCCGGGTCCCTCCAAGGTCCCCATCCGGAATGCCCGAGTGTTTGGGACCGACTGAGGGCAGATTCTTACGACTTCTGAGATGAGAGGCTGAATCTGCAGGAGCTTTCAGGGTGAGGAGTGCAGCACAATCCTTTCCCGGGACCTGTATCATTCCCCCTTAGCACCTAGACAACTCATTATAAACAAAACCTCAGGATGGTTCTTATGGAAATTTAACTAACAAGATACTTGGTAAACGTTTCCATGTAGACCCCCACCCCGCTGTGAGCAATTCAGCTAAATGAAGAAAGAGGTTCCACAAACGCAAGTTCCCACAGGTATATGCACCTGTTATTTAAATCCAACAGGTGCCCATTTAGCTTGCATCCATGTTTCCGCATGAAGCTACCCTCTCTGGAAGAGCAGATGTTCTAAGCCCACCCACTGCTTGGGTGCTGATGAATGAAACCGGGATGCACCAGCACCCCTGCAGAGGGGCCAGTGCCCCTGCGAATCCTCAGAATAGACAGATCTGGTGATGCCACATTAGAAGGGCATCAGAGTGACGAGTGACGATACAGGAAATTACTAGTTATAGAGCACCTCCCCAAGCGGCCCCGTGGCCCTCAAACATGCCTCTCCCACCCCCGAAACCCCCGAGGAAGGACAGTGTGACACGCTGCAGGTCTTACTGATGTTAACACATGCAGACCAGGCTGGGGCGTCCACGTCCCTCTCGGTCGGGATGAAGTTCTGGGGAACGGGGGAGCAGGAATCTGACTCTCAAAAAACGACGGCAAAAGCCACATCAAGATGACAGCAATAACGTCGCCACCGTCAGTGGCAGCGGCATTCATCCCCAGAATGTCAGGCAGTGTGACGCTTGCAGTCCTCTCCAGGTTGTAAATGGCATTGAATTATTCCACCGACGCCGCGAAGCGGGTGACGGCGCCCGTTTAACTGAGGGCGCTGGACGTGGAACGGGCCGTGTGCCTGAGGCCACACGCAAGGAGGGGAGGGGTCCAGGCCCGCCCCACAGAGGGCCAGCTGGGGGCGACCACGGGCTTTCACCTGGATGTGTTTAGGAAGCACTCATCTCTCAGTCTGCTCCCCCCACGCCGTTTTCTTTTTCCGGGCTCCTTTTCTCCCTTAGGTCCTTTCCTCCATCTCTCTCATTCTGAAGCTGATTCTTCCTCAGCTTTCCCCTTTCCCTTTCCGATGGAGCATCGGGATAGATTTTCAACCGCTGAATTACATTTTATAGGAGGGAGAGAGGAAGTAATCGACCATAGTTTCACCTTTACTCTTTGGACACAGGCATATGTTGACTCCTACAGATGCCACTTAGGAATTAATCTCCATGTCTTGCAAGCCAGGGATGTGTCTGGAAACCTGACACAGTCCTGTACAATGCTCAGGCTGTCACTCCCCTCCTGGGGGACAGGCAGCTGGAGCACTTGGAGCGAAGTCTTCCAACTTGAGGTCCTCCTCTCCTCAGCCCTGGGCTGTTTATGTCATTGATGGCATCGAAGTTCTTTCCCTCGTTCTTTCTCAGGATGTGCTGCAGATACCAACTAGTCATTTTTAAATATGTGTTTAACAAAACTATTGAAGAACCGACCTTTTTAATTTATATTTTTTACTCCATGGGTTTGGTTTTCTTTCACCCTGCTCTTTGAGGAAACTGGGCCCCTCTGAATGTGGCTGAATGCACGTCATTGCGTCTTCTTGAACAGTATCTTCCCGTTATCTGCACTGCAGTTCTCACATTACTCACCAGCACCAATTCATAAGGATGCACATACACGTGCATGTGTCAGCTACACCCTCCCTGAAGTACTTTTTTTTCTTGGTTTCCATAACATTGTTCTCTTGAGTCTTTTCCTAACTTTTAAACACTTCTTCATCACCTTCTTTAGCATGTCCTTATAAACAGACATTTCCTCCAATCTCATTCTCAGTTCTTTTGTATTTAATAAACACTCAGTACACAAGAACCTATTCTGGGGAACATTCATTTACTTTGCAATACAACTTTACTCTTTAATCCCATACCCTAACCTCCATCCTACTTTGCCAAGCTCTGTGAGTGGAATTCTATAATGCCAGTGGAGGGTCTAAGCTTCCAGATCAATATTCAGACATGAAAACGAGGCAGACCAGAGACACCGCTGCCCTTCGGCCAGTGGCGGCTGTGGTCCCACTCCTGGAAACAGCCCGCCAGCACGCAATGTACTCTCCTACGTCTGGAATTCTTTTAGGTGCTTTCCTCATATTGTTTTAACTAATACTCTCACCAATACTACTGCTCTAGGCACTATTAAAATGATCATTTTTCAGAAAGAAAATAAAGGAAACTGACAAGAGTCACCTGCCTAAGTTCCACAGTAGAGTGCTAGTGTCAAGATTCTAACGCAAGCAGGACTGATACCAAAACTTTACATTTTAAACATGGCACCTCAGTAATATTTCTGAGAAGCATCTCCTTAATTTAGAGCAGTAGATACTGCCATACATTCACTTATAGAATCCCTAATGGTGTGTAAAAAGCGTCCACGTGGGAACCCCAGAGTGACTTTTCCCATGTTAGGGTAAGGGCAGAGGAGGCAGGTCAGGCAACAAATCTGCACCTCCTAGAGTTGGGCCAATGTCTCCCAGGATGTCTTCTCTGTTAGTATGGAATCCAACAGAAACAGTCCTTGAAGCATGTATTCTACAGAGAACACCAATAGGGAAGGGGACAATAAAAGGTGCTTCTGAAGTCAGCAATCCCATTGGGTAACTATAACTTAATTCCATGAGGGAAACTCTGAAAAACGGTATAAAACCTACACCTTAGAATGACCTCAGCCAAGGGTCAAGATTTGTAGGTTATTTACAAACCTCCTCCAAAGTGTCACTGACTAAGGACTGTTCTTGGCAGATGTTGTAGGTATTTAAGGCTCTTTGGGCATGTGTTACTATATATGCAGGGTATACTGGATAAAGTAAGGGCTAGCTGAAAGCCAAGACTTGCCGTTTTGTTTTTCAATTCTGCCTCAAGTCATTGAAGATCACAACCAACCTTTGCACGAGTTTCCACATCTAATGAACATAACAAACGGTCTCTTGACCAATTCAAAGAGTTCCTCCAAAGTTTTAGAAGACATATAGCAGGGGATATGAATGGTGCTTTCTTCCCCATAATTATCTACAAAAAAAATCTTTCAAACATCAACCAAGAGTCTTCTGTTAAAATTCCAGCTCCTCCCAAAACCAAACACGACTATCCAGAAATATCATAGCTCAACTGAGCTCTCGAAACCTAAGCAGATGTCCAGGCCACCCTCTAGCAGTTGAAAATCTGGTAAAAACAAACAGCAAGAGGATGTTTCAGCCTTCTCATAGATTCTATCGCACAGGCTAAATCTTTGAGGTTCTAATTTATATCTGACTTTCATGCCAGTTTCTGTGGCATTATCATTGTCTTCCTGGTAGTTGTATTCATCTGAGCTATTAGGCTAGTCATCGATCTACATTCTTGGTGAGTTACTCTCTCAAAGTAATAATTTCAATTTTGTATGGAAGTATCCTAGAAAGAATATATTTTGAAGCTAACTTTTACTTCTGATTTAACTCACCAGCCTGCTGGCAACACTGTATTATTCTACCCTGGGGTCCATTTGGTTACCGTCATCTCATCCCAGAGTGAGAGAGCTCTGCAAGTGGCTCCATACTACTGGCTACAGTCAAATTCTTGGAACATTTATACAAATGTCAGTGAAGTTTCTCTTACTCCACATCATTTGAAGTCTGACAGATTTGGGGGAATTCACCAGAACAGAGCAATCAATATAAAAAAGGCATCACAAACTCAAATGCCTACAAAGTCAAGGAAAGATGATAAGTGAAACTGACTAGGAGTAAAATAACAGGGAGTGACGGAACTAGACACTCACCTGCCAGCCAGTGGTTGTGATGTGGCTCCAGTGTCACCACATCTTCTGGGTATTCAAAAGAAACTAGAAATTCAGATTTTAACGGGACTTTATGAGTCTCTTTTTCATTTGGTTAATGTAGTAAATTGCACAGATTGTTTCTGAATGTAAACCAACTTTGCATTACTGAGGAAAAAACATGTTATTTGTAACAGATTATTTTGCTTTCAGAATTTTATTCTGAATCATTGTAGATTCACATGCAGTTGTAAGAAATAATGCAGAGACCCCATGTACCCTTCACCCAGCTTCCTTCGATGGTGGCATCTTGCATAACTAGAGCAACAAAGCACAACCAAGAAACTGATGTCAATACAATCCACTGACCGTCCTCAGCCCAAGTTTCATACGCACTCATTTGTATGTGTGTGTGTTTAGTTCTACATGTACACTTGTGTAAATTTACAGGAGTTCTACTAGTCAGGATAGATGAGATTTCCAGCATGAGGATCCCTCCTGCAACCCCTTTATAGAAATAATACCCTTCCTCCTTTCCCCATTTGCCTAACACCTGGAGACCACTAACCTGTCCTCCAGAGCTATCATTTCCAGAATGTCACACAAATGGGATCATACATTTTGGGGTTGGCTTTTTCACTTACCATATTACCTTTGAAATCCAGCCAAGTTGCTACGCTCATCAGTCCTCTCCTTTGTATTGCCCAGTAGTATTCCGTGTTATGTTGGAGACTATTTGTCCAACCATTCCCCATTCAAGGATGTATGCATTGTTTCCTGCATGGGTACCTTAAAAAAAAAAAAGCAACTATGGACATTTGCATACAGATACCTGTGTGATATTAATTTTCATTTCTCTGGGATAAACTAATGTCGAAGAGCAAAATTGCTGGATCATATGAGAACATGTTTTATAAGAAATGACCACACGTTTTTTTCACAGTGACTGTAATATTTTATATCCCCACTACCAATGTGGCAGTGATCCAGCTTCTCTGCATCCTTGCCAGGATTCAGCATTCTCACTATTTTAAATTTTAGCCATTTGGAATAGTTGTGTACAGATACCTCATTGTGGTTTTAAATTCCATTTCTCTATTAGCTAATGATATTGAACATCATTTTACGAGTTTATTTGTTATAAAAGTGTATCTCTTTGGTAAAACCATCTCTTAATATTCTTGCCTAATTTTTTTAATTAGATTGTTTTATTTTTGTTTTTAAGTTTGAGTTTTGAAAGTTCTTTATTATTCTTGATACGAGTTCTTTGTCAGATATGGGATTATAAATAGCTTCTTCCAGTCTATAACTTGACTTTTCAACTTAATAGTGTCAACTGCCGAGCAAACAATTTTAAATTTCACGAGGTCAAATTTTATCACCTTTTCATTCTATGGATCTTACTTTTGATGTCAAATGTAAGAATTGTTTGCCTAGCCCAAGATCCAGAAAATGTTCTCCTACATTATTTCTAAAAGTGGTAAAGCTTTACATTTTATACTAAGTCTGTAATCCATTTGGGGCTAATTCTGTGTATAAGGTGTGCAGTTTTGGCTGAAATTCGTCTTGCTATTGATTTCCAGTGGCTCCAGCACCATTTGTTGAAATGACTGTCCTTCCTCCATGGAATTACTTGTTCTCATTTGTCAAAATCAGTGGGGCACATCTGTGTGGGCTCTACTGACAGAGTCCCTGTCCTGTTCCATGTCTCTGCTCCTTGCCAACACCACACAGTCTCCATTACTGTAGTTCTGTAATAAGTTTGAAATCTGTTAGACTGATTCCACCTGCTTTATTCTTCTTTGTCAAATTATTTTAATACTCTAGGGTCTGTGTCTTTTCATATAAATTTTAAAATAAGTTTGTCTATGTCTGCAAAAACCACTGCTGGAATTTTTGTAGAAACTGCATTAAACCTACAGGTCATTTTGGGGAGAATTGACATCTTCCTTTTTTGTACCTTCCAATCCATGAGCATGATATATCTCTCCATTTGTTGTGGAATTTAAGAGAAGTTCAATTATTTGAGTATAGAGAGGCCAGGACTCAGGAATGATTTTGAGAAGGAAAAATGGTTTATTGACGGCTGGCCGGACTCGGGAGCTTTCAGTTTGAATCCCGAGCCCTCAACAAGATTTTCAAACAACTTTTATACAGAGAGGAAAGGCCAAATGGTCCCTTTGTTTCAGTTCTCAATAGGCTTCAATTAGCATATATCTTCCACATCTTAGGTAAGCTTTTAGCATGGACTCCAGACATTCTAGATAAGCCTTTAGCGTATTTGGTAAAGTTTATAGCCCTTGCATTGTTAAACATTTCCTGGGACTGGAGCCGCTGCCAGTCCCTAAGGGCAGGACTGCAGCCTCTTACCGTTCCACACCCACAAGTCAAACAACTTAGTTATCTCTGAAGAGACAAAGAGCCTTCCACCCATAGCCCACATCATTCCCCCCCTTTTGCCAAAGTTTACTTGCTAAGCTTTGGCATAATTATTGTTGGAGCTATGAGGTGGATGGCTGTTTGTTGTCTTGATTGATTATTTATCAGTCTTTAGTACAGCATCCAGGACTGTTTTTAGAAGTTTAGAACTTTTCATTCTGGACAGCAGAATCTTGGGCAGGGGCCTCCCGCAGTTATTCTGCTGCCACTGGCACTCACGTGGATTTCCAGTCAGGTTCCAGATCCATCTATTACTTTTATTTTACTCTTAAAGAGTTTACACCTTTAATTTAAAAAAGGGGTGCTGAAGGGAGATGATCTCTTTTCTGTAACTGCTTCCTGCTGGCCATGGGCTGTAGTCATTGCCTAATAAGGTGTAAAACTCTTTAATTTATTCTAACTGGAGGAAGATGGATCTGGCATTCTGTACGAAGTTGGATGAATTTTTCATATGGTTAATAAGATGTTCACTCTGAAAGAAACAAACTTAATTAAAAATTTGGAATACCTGTTTTTAAAAGAGGACACATTGGATTACAGAGGTAGACAAGGTTAGGTGCCTATAAAGATGGCATTCCTTAAAAGCTGGTGGAAACAGCATATATATTCTTTTTTTAAGTTATCCATCTTTAGAGAGAAATTGCAACAGACACTTAGCTTTGTCTGAAGACACATTCCAAGCTGTTCAATGATTGACACTCATTCGCTCTGTCAGATGCTCCTGGTGAACTAGCACTCCTTGGGCAACTGGCTTCACTCAGGATTAGAACACTAATTTGGAAATACTCTTAGTTTTCACCTGTGGGAGTGATCAGAACTACAGAATAAAGATTTTTACACCTTGGTTTTCATTGTACAATTTCTAGCAATTTTGACTTGTTCAATAGGTGACTCACCATCAGCAAGCAAGCCTCACTTTTGCTACACAGCAGAATACAGCAGAATATAGAAGTTGACTGAGACTGGCTGAGACTGCCACCTTATTCTATAGACATGTTATTAACTGTTTAGAAAATGATTTTACCAGGAATTTAACATGTCTAATATACTTCTGCACTTGATCCAAAATAGAAAAGATAACATTACAATTATTAGGCATATATTTAGTACAGGATAAAAGTGCAGCACTTAATATTAACTAATGTATTACTTAATGCATAAGGATTCAGAGTTGCAATTATTAGTTTTGAGTTTCAGGTTTGTAATACTTTACATATTATCTCTCCATGAGAGCAGGCCATAATGCCAATTGTGTTTAAGTTTTACTTACAGTATCCTGGTATCATGGCTCCACTTAGCATGTTCTTCAACGCAGTGAGCAAGTTGCAGCATCCTTCATCTTAGAGAGATTTTCCAGTATTCTACTAGCCTGGTGCATAGTGCTCTCTGGCACCATGGAACAGTGCCAGTCTGGAAGCGATATCCATTGTACACTTGGCTGTACCGAGTCATTATTGGCTGCAGGAGCTTGAAACTGCAATATAGTTTCCACCAACTTCAGGAGCAGAACCAGAGACTGATATAGCACATATTTTTAATTGAGGGGTCAGTGACCAGCCTAGCCAATAACTCACATGGAGAGGCCACCTGTAATGTATACAAGGCCTGGTTCGAATGCACAAGAGTTTGACAATGTTAAAGTTTATTCCTTGTTTTATATATATTTTAAACAACTTAACGCAATACATATATCAAATGACTATTTACTTACACAATTTTACTATGAAGATAACAGTAAGTACTTTACTTTAGTAATAGAGGAAAAATATTATTTTTCATTGTTAGAATGAAAACAGAATATTTCCAATAGAACCAAGACAACTTTTTATTACCATTTACTTAAATGTGTATTTTGCAGTGGCCTTCAGACAGGTTTATTATCATGAAGTTATTTCTGCTACCAATACCAATCTAAGTTTCTTTAGTTAACAATGACTTCTACAACTAGAACTATTTAAACATTTTCAGTTTGGAAGATGTTTTACAAACTCTTTATAATTGACTATAACCACATTGACTAGCCACCTCATGTTTAAATAAACTTACTAAATTACAATTACCAATGAAAGAAATTTACTCTTTATTTAAGAGAGCATATCTACAATCTTTTTCCTTTAGCCTAATTTCACCAATGTGAACTTACAATTTTCATTACTGTAAAGATTTTGTACATATAATGTTAATTTAGTTTATAAATTAACTATGGGAGATTACACTCAAGTTAAATAAAATTGAAACCATAATAGTTTATGCAAGGAATGTTCTCTTTTTCCCTTACAGGAAGCTAAAAACTTCTTTAAGTTATGAAAATTATTAAATTAAAAGCATACTGACTACCAGGTTTTAAAACACATGCATACTGACTACCAGGTTTTAAAACACATTACACAATTAATTTTTTTTAAATCATAACCCAGGAAAGATCTCTCCATAGTTTTTATGGACTTTCCTTTACTTACTGAAATTTGCTAATAGAGCCACTAGTTACCTTTATTTCGTTGGAAAGAAATCTTCTGGAAGAAATTAAGGCTCACCAGATTGTGGGGAAGAAAATAATTTATTCTCAATCTTGCAAGAAGGGGTGCAGAGCCAGATATGGCTGGTGCCACGAACAAAGAAAAATGACACAATTTATACCCCTAAGCCTAGCATGCAAGCTCTTCCTGTTTTTCCATAGATTGGATACTTCAGAAGTTACAGTTTATCTGAGATTTAACTTTCCCACGCAAAAGTTTGATTTAACTGCTTCCTCTATCACATTCCAACCATTTTAGTTTTTACCTGCTCCCCCCTTTTTCAAATAAGGAATAGAATTTAGTGCTGAAATGGCACCGACTTAGTTAGCTCCTTCTTGGGCATCCTTCCACTGCCCATAGGACTGGCCTAAACTGGTCTCCTCCACTGCTGTCCAACCCGGGAGTGGGAGACTGAGGCAGCAGGCCGCCAGGTTACATCAACATTTTTCTTATGTGAAAATTAACCTAATCTTTGTTTTTTTGTTTTTTTTTTGCAATTTATGGCTGACAAAGGTTTAAACTGGGAAATTACCAGGCAAACTGATTCTTAATTCCCTAGCCTAGTAGATAGGTTTAATCTGCCACACCTAGTCTTGCCTTAAAAGCTCTTGCAAAGAGGAGGCCCTTTCCCAATTGTTTCCATAATCAGATTTCTATGACTTTTTCATCCTGCTTAGTTCAATTTGGGCTTTAAGAATATTTATAAATATAACTGCATATTTAATTTTTAACAATTTGAATAGACCTCTTTTAAGAATTTTTATTTGTTAATTTGATATTATCCTGATGTATGAAGACATACATTGAGCTTTTTTTTTTAAATGGGCAGACACAAAGAGTTAGACACAAACACAACTCATTGATATTACTTGTAATTTGCATTATTTTATATACTGTTTAGCTTAATTAATTAGGGGTCCAGAAATGCATATTACTTATATAACTGCATATTTAACCTCAACAATTTGAGCAAATAGGCAGACATGAATAGTTTGACACAACAACATGACTTTAGTTACTTTAAACTTTTCAAAGACTTTTGAAACTCTTCTTAATTTGCACTATGACCATGCAGTTTACCACAAGAATTTTCTTTCTTACTTAATGGATTGTAATAACCAAAATGTTCTCAATGCCTTAGCACCATTTTGTTTTAGAACTTTATATTTTACTTTGAAATTAGCAGAATTTTGGATAAGCAACAAGATTAATTTTATATATATTTACTGAGGCTATTTGAAGCCTCAGGGAGACAGACTGCTTTCTCTCATGAATTGCCACTCTTAGGAACACTGACCGTCAAGGCAGGAGACTTCTCCCCCTCCACCCCCCTTTTTGATTTTGGAGATAATAAAACTCCAGTGGCCATTTAACCTTATTCTATCAGGCAGCAATTTATTTAGTTTACACTTGAATTCATGAGAGAAAGGGTTACTAATACCAGGAGAGGAGACAGTGATGTCCCATCTCTTCTCAATTATGAAATAACCATAGGCAAAGGCAAAGGGTGAGGTTAGGCTTGAAGTAACCATAAACAAAGTTAAGGTTAGTGTAGAATTTACACTTAAATAATAGTTTCAGGCTAAAGTCACCCAGCTATAATCTCAGTTATTGTCTTTCCACTGTTTTATAATATAAATGCATTTATAAATGATTTTAACTCTTAGTTACAGTTTTTATTAATTTTTTTAAAACCTATTAATTTTATAACACCTTTAAATACCTTTCATTCAACTTATAACATATTAAATGAACTTAACCATTACTTTAATTTTTCCTTTAAAGTAAAAGAATAAATCTCTTGCAGTTAGTTTGAAATAAAAGGCTACTTTTCAGGATTTGATTTCTAGAACATAAAATGTTCTTTTAAAAGAGGTAAGACTCTTCTTCAAACATTGAGGATATGATGAGGTTAAAGCACAAGAAGCTATTGATAAAAGATTTTCTTTGTATATTGATCTTACTCAATTTAATCATAAAAATTTTCCTTCCACAAACCTTCTACACTTTCAGTATTCATTCAGGTTCTGTCCCACACTCTACTCTTTCCAATAATCAATCATTTTATCTTAGGACAAAATCATCTTCTGTTTCCTTAACAATAACACACTCCATATATCCCACATACTAAGTTACCAGGCAAACTTCTTACAACATATAATTGCCATTAATACTAAACAAGTTTGTTAAAATAATGAACTTTTCTTCACTTTAAATACTTAGTAGCATGTAATACCAGAAACAGTTTTTTGGAAGCAAGTTGGCAGGTGAGATTGGCTGCCGAATAAGTTTGTTATAAAATTGCCTTTTATTATTATTATTATCAATTCAGTTTTGTTAAATAATGACTTTCTGCAATTAGCCACTTAAATACCTTAAACAATGCTTTGTAGAACTTTTATAATTATTTATACCCTTAAGACAGATTTTACCTTCACAGAACACATTCTCTTACTTAAGGTTACTACAATACTTTCTAAGAACCTGAGCAGAATGCAAATGTATTTTGGCTTTGACACCCTAAGGAGGGAACTTTACCGCATTTATTCTGATTCTGCTTTTCACCCTCTTCACTTCCCCCTCCTTCCAGGCAGTCAGGCGCACAACAAACAGGAATGCGGCTTATGAATAGAAGGGTGGACTCACTGGAAAGGGGCAAGCCGCTCCCCCCTTTCCAGCTTTCAGCCAAAATGGGCAGACAGAACCTACTCAAATTTGGCAACTCTCCCAGGGACCCAGCCACCCTGACTGGGACATCCCCAACAAACTTGGGTGCGTGGCGCGGACACAGATGGCCTCCAAGCCCCGGCAAAGGGCCAGAACAGAGACAAGACAGCAGAGCATGCACAAACATCTAGACTCCACAAACAGCCAGACTCCTCAGCTTTTGCCCCAGAATCATTTCACTCCCTTGCCAATGGCAAGGGAGGGCTCCAGCTCAGCTGTAATTCCACTTTACATAAGGACACAACTCCAACACTAGCCTTGAGCTGACACAGACAGAAGCACAAAGGTCACTAATCTGACCCACAAGTTTATATATTTATTTTCACCATGGCTGCCCCCACAGCCATCACAAACCTCAGAACACTTAACATTTGGTATAAAGCGAATTCATTCACAAATTAGCACCATAACAAAAGATTTCAGCTAGACTTTTCCACTGTTTAAACTTTACACCCAGACCAAGCTCCACCAGAAAAGCCGATCCATTTTCCTGTAACCAAGTTTTGTTTCCCTTAATCTAGACCAATTTCCAGGACATTAGGACTTGAACCTATAAATAGCCCTTCCTATTAAAATCGAGACTCCACTCCTTTAGTGGATATAAGACCAGTACCAGATTCTAACATGCAGTTAGACAAACCCAAAACACCAGGGCTTTTCCCCGGTTTTCCTCCAAGCCTAGAGAGAACGGCTTCCCCCCAGCCTTCTGGGGCTACTAGGGTTCTCTCGGGAGGTGATCAGCCTCCCCTTCCTAGCAATTAAAGCTAGGGCCTTCCAGACTGTGCTCACCCGGGGAGTCTTACCTTCTTCCATGTTCGGAGTTCTTTTTCGTTCCCAGAATCTTTCTCTTCAGACCTTCCATTGCCCTCGATTTTTGTCGGGAAGATTCTGGTGGAGCCCACATCTTTTCTGGATTAAATTTAATCCAGGGGCGCCCAGATTTGGGGTTCACCCGAGTCCTCCCGGCTTCCTCGGGGATTTGGAAGGGGCAGCAAAATGCTACCGTCTCTGGCCTTCATTTGTAGTCCCACCAGAGTAGCCAAAAAAGTTGTGGAATTTAAGAGAAGTTCAATTATTTGAGTATAGAGAGGCCAGGACTCAGGAATGATTTTGAGAAGGAAAAATGGTTTATTGACGGCCGGCCGGACTCAGGAGCTTTCAGTTTGAATCCCGAGCCCTGAACAAGATTTTCAAACGTCTTTTATACAGAGAGGAAAGGCCAAATGGTCCCTTTGTTTCAGTTCTCAATAGGCTTCAATTAGCATATATCTTCCACATCTTAGGTAAGCTTTTAGCATGGACTCCAGACATTCTAGATAAGCCTTTAGCGTATTTGGTTTTTGCATTTCCCTTAAATACTTAAAGTTTATAGCCCTTGCATTGTTAAACATTTCCTGGGACTGGAGCCGCTGCCAGTCCCTAAGGGCAGGACTGCAGCCTCTTACCGTTCCACACCCACAAGTCAAACAACTTAGTTATCTCTGAAGAGACAAAGAGCCTTCCACCCATAGCCCACATCACATTTATTTAAGTTGTCTTTGGTTTCTTTGATCTGCTTTTTAAATGTTCAGCATAGAGATTTAGCATATTTTATTAAATGTATTCTTAAGTACTTCATTTTCTTTCTATTTATTGTAAATGGTATTGTGGTTTTCTTTTCAGTTTCTGCATGTTTCTTTTTAGTATGTAAAAAATGCGTTTTTTTGTGTGTTGATCTTGAAGTCTACAAACTAACTTATTAGTTCAAGGAGATGTTTTTGCACTTAGATTAGCTGGGATTTGCATATGTGCCATCTGCAAATAGGGGCAGTTCTTTTTCTTCCTCTCCATTGTGTCTGTCCTTTACGTCTTTTACCTGCCTTACTGCAGTGACTAGAACTTCCACTATTATGTTGAGTGAGAGCGATGAGAGCAGACTTCCTCATGTTTTTTAGGGGGAAGCAC
Organism: Dasypus novemcinctus; assembly: GCF_030445035.2. Classification (NCBI taxonomy): domain Eukaryota; kingdom Metazoa; phylum Chordata; class Mammalia; order Cingulata; family Dasypodidae; genus Dasypus; species Dasypus novemcinctus. The sequence continues at coordinate 1,968,935 of NC_080687.1, read as the reverse complement.
TCCATTTTTCACCATATATGTGTGAAATTAGCTGTAGGTTTCCTGTATTTGCTTTTTTATCAATTTGAGGAAGTTCCCCTCTATTCCCAGTTTAAGATTTTAAATAATTATTCTGAGCAAATTTGAAATAGTAAGAACCTCCTTGCCTAATATTTATTAAAACCTGAAGCAAACAATAAGCTTAATGGCTAAAACACTCTCAGTTTCAATTTGTTCTGAAATCCTTGCTAATATATTAAGTCAAATAGAAATGAACAAAAAGTTCAGGATAGAACAACTTTTTCTATGAAGAATAAAACAAATTAATACAAATTCCTGACTTTCTTCTTTAGAATTTTGTGGGTTTTTTTAAAAAGAGTGAGCCAGCTTCTCTGAAAGCTTGACTACCTTAAAAGAATTACAAATAAAATGAATGAATGAATAAAACTCATTATTCAATGGTCAAAAAAAAAAAAGTTTAAAATTTTGTAAGGAAAAGAACAAATTGTCCTTATATGAAGATAGCAGCACTCTCTACAAAGAAAATCCAAGAGGTATGAAAGATGAATTCTTAGAACTAATAACAGAATGAGGTTTTCAAACAAGATCTTTATACAAAAATCAAAGGGAGCAGATGTGGCTCAAGCAGGTAGGTGCCTGCTTCCCACATGAGAGGTCCCGGGTTGCGTTTCCAGTGCCTCCTAGAAAAAACAAAAACAAGCAACAAATTAAAAAAATGAGGAAACCAACTCAGGGAAGCCAGCATGGCTCAGTGTTGAGTGCTGGCTTCCCTCAAATGAGGTCCTAGGTTCAATCCCCAGCCCCCAGTACCTAAAAAAAGAAAAAAAATCAACAGTATTCTTTTACACTAACAGCAATCAATAAGAATACAGAATTTTAAAAAGATATCATTTCCAACAGTAACAGAATTTGTTAGAAACCTAGGAAAATATCTTTTTAAGAAAATGAAATGTTATAGGAACAAAAGGAAAATAGAAATCCTATTCTAAAATACATTGGAAATTTTGCATGCACATGCAACAGACATATAAATCAGTTGAGAATATCTGTTCATTATTAAAGTACGGGCACTTATCAGCAACATGAGAAAAAGCAGATATTTTAGCTTACATTAACAGAAGTCCATTCCAAATATAAGAAGATATTAAGGTTATAAAGCAATCTTCAACACTTTCAGGGGAAAAATATTTTTAGGACAGTATTTTTAGGACAGTAGGAAATTTTTCTTGATCCAAATTTTAAAAGCAAGATAAGAGATGAAAAACAAAGCCACTATAACAAAAAGTTAATTGCTCAAGCTGATGCAGAACTTGTATGAATCTTAACTGTTTATCATCAATTCTATGGAGAAAATTAAGAAATACAAAGAAATAATTAGGGTAAAAATGATTTTAGTTCATTTGAAAATGCTGATATTTTTAAAAGGTTAACAATAATATCAGATGATTTCTTAACCTTCACAAGCCCTGATCACAAAATAATGTTGGTTGGCAGTTTTTACTAATTCTATGTGTAAATTTTTCTTTAAGAAATTAACACTAAGCATCACAAAAATAATTACCAATATTATTTTAGCATGAGTCACAAAATTCTTAATAGAACCATAGAATATTACAGAATAGATTATATATGCAAAATTTCAAAAATGTTTCAAATAGTTTAAGACCTATTTTTATTCTTAAAATAATAAGTAATATAACAAACACCATTTGATTCTACTATATTTTGTCCAACTGATTTGTTCCCTTAAAAAACAGAAAATGAGGCAATTATCCAGAAGAAAATGAAGCTTCTAAAACTGAGCATATATAACACAGAATAACTAAAAATGTACCCCTAGCTTTTACTCTGTAACTGAAGAGAGTAACAGAAAACACTGCTTACAAACTAATTACATACTTTTCTACGATACCATTTTTTTAAAAATGTAAGTCCCATCTGGCCTAACATCTGCAAAATCCCTATAATTAAAGGAGAAAGAAATAAACATAGTTGAAGTTATTCAAAGATTTTGCACGCGTCACTAAAAATGTTATAAGCTTCAAATCTGACTGTAACTGGGGAGTCTATAGGAATTATGCATTGTTGAAAATGGAGTTACAAAATTTTGTGGTTAAAATTATGCATACTTGATTTTTAGCTCACAAACAAAACTTTTGGTTTCTTTCATTGCTTATTATAAACTTGATTGTGTAACTATCGCCTGCATCTTTCTATTGGCCTGATGAGTCAAGCACGGCTAACATAAAATACTAGGTTTCTAACAACTGAACTGACAAAAGAAACTATTCAGCTAGCTGATGTGATGAAACGCATTCATTTTTTTCACACATTTTAAGTATATTTTATTTGGCACAACACATTTTTCAGGACTATTCTGGATTCTGGTGAGCAGCTGTGAAGAAGACATTAGGGTCCCTGCTTACGTGACGCTTATTGTTTATTTTAAAGTTTTAGCTCCAAGCTGTGAAAGAGTCAGACTCTAGGATCATGCCAACTAGCAGGTATCACAATCCCTTCCTTCTGTCCTGCAGTGAAAAGGAATATCATCCACCCCCAGGTTTCCATTTGCTTTAACCCCTCAAAGAGCTGAAATGGTTGGGACAGAGTGACACCACGTCCTCACTGACACAGGCATTAAAAGAATGAAGAGCAGGCCAAAGAAGTGTGTCTGATTCTGGCAAATTGTGTGGAAACCTGTGTGTGCAGTTTTGGGTCCCTCAATAACATTATTCCATTTTGTGTTTTAGGTAAAAATTCTCATGCATTTCCTATATAAGCTAAGCAAGAATCCCAGGCACATTGAAATCCTCTTGAAATTAGAGGGGAATTAAATAATTTAATCCTCTTTATTTTTTTTAAAGATTTATTTTTTATTTCTTTTCCTGCCCTCCCACCCCCCAGTTGTCTGCTCTCTGTGTCCATTCACTATGTGTTCATCTGTGTCCACTTGCATTCTTGTCAGCAGTACTGGGAATCTGTGTCTCTTTTTGTTGCATCATCTTGCTGCATCAGCTCTCCGTGTGTGCGGTGCCACTCCTGCGCAGACCACGCTTTTTTGCACAGGGCGGCTCTCCTCATGGGGCACACTCCTTGCAGGTGCGACTCCCGTACGTGGGGGACACCCCTGTTTGGCACGGCACTCCTTGTGCACATCAGCACTGCACATAGGCCAGCTCACCACACAGGCCAGGAGGCCCTGGGTTTGAACCCTGGACCTCCCATATGGTAAGTGGATGCTCTATCAGTTGATCCAAATCCACTTCCCCATTTAATCCTCTATAAAACACCACAAGGTGAATATGATTATTATCAGAACTTTGTATATAAAAAACTGAGGCAAAGAGAAGCTGGCATTTGGCTGAACCATGATTTGAATCTAGACTGTCACGCTCTAGAGCTCAAGGTCTCGACCACCAAACCCTCAGCCTTTCACAAACTCAAGGAGATGTGTGTCCTGGCACTTCAGTGGACTTCATGGGAGATACCAAAGACATTTCTTTTTTTTCTGCTCCTGGTAAAATTTTTTTAAAAACATAAAACTTTGTTATAATATTCAAACTTTGCTAAGCTTATGGTCAAACAATTTTTAGAAGTAATAGTGGGTGAGCAAAATAAATTCTGCAACTCTAGTTTCTAACTGAAAAAAAAACCTTGTGACTTTTTTCTTCTCCCAGTCATGGGAAATCTGTTTGATGGTTTACTGAGTTTCAAAATATCTTGAAGACTGTCAAATGCACATTTGACTTCCAGAAGGGTGGAGTGAGGAACTCATAAATAAGTCCCTACATAAAAGCAACAAAAACATCAGGAAAATTTGTCAATGTCTACTTTCTGGAACTCGAAATTAACCAAAGGCTTTCAACAGTCTGAAGAGCATTTATTCAAGAAAAACTGCTGGGCCTAGGTGAGAACAGTGGGGTATGGGGCATTATAATTTGATCTATTTCCATCCCCAACTCCTCACATCTAGAGTAGCCATGAAATCTGGCAGCCCTGCAACAACTAAGCTGTGAAAACAGCAGCCTTCCTGCCACACAGGGGAAATCAGTTTGGGCTCCTAAGAAAGCCCTATCCTCAGAACACTGCCACTGTTCAACCTTTCTCACAGTTCCCTGGGAAAGCCCTATTTACAGGACGTGGATGATATTTGACCTAACTTTCAGCTGACTCTATGGGGAAAACCCTAGCCTCAGGAAAACTGCTGGAAAAAATTCAAAGACAAATGTTTAATATCACAACTCAGTGTGGCTGTAATACCAGTTGGGGCAAACAAGAGACTGGCCTGGAAGATCTGGAGAACAAAATGTCCACAGGGGTCTCTGGAAAGCTCTGACATATTCCTAGTCACCCGGAGGACTGCATATATGTGCAGAGAGGGGGACATGCCAGGAAAGACTTGGGGAGGCCTCAATCTGCCACTGTTGGCTGATCTTGTGCCCCTTCACAAACTGGAAGGAAAGTCAAAGGCAGAGTTTTAAACTGCCTGAGTGTAGATGGTGTGGCCCAATACAAACACACAGAGCCTCTCAAGGAAAAGAGAAAGGCATATTGCCTCCCAGCATTCGGTGCAATCTCTGACCAATCATTACACGATCACTAAACTAGCTTGGCAGATACTTCAGCATCACACACTAGAGTAATACAGTTCTTACAGAATTGATCTAGGAAAGATCTAAGAGAGACCCTAAACGTATGGACAGGAACAGCAACAAAAATCACAACAAAAATGGCAAAAGACAATAATCCTGGGGAATGGGAGTGGGGAATCTGATTTTCAGTTTCCATACTCTATTATCAAAAAATATTTAGTTTTCAACAAAAAATTACAAGACAGCCAAAAGAAAAAGAAATTGTGGCCCCCCAATTTAAAAAAGTAGTTGATAGAAACTCTCCCTGACAGGGCCCAGATGTTGGGCTTACTAGACAAAAAACTTAAATCAATTATTACAGATATGTTCAAAACTAAAGGAAGTAATATCTGAAGTATTAAAGGCAAATATGACAATATGTCTTACCAAACAGATAATATCAATCAAGTGAAAGGAAATATGAAAAAAAAAAAAAAAATAACAACTCTGGAGTTAAAGAGTACAATACCTGAAATGGACTCAACATTGGCAGGACACAATGGCAGATTTCAGTGGGTAGAATGAAGAATCAGCAAACTTGAAGACAGGTCAATTGAAATGAGTCTAAGGAACAGAAAAGAAAAAATTAATGAGTAAATGAACAGAGCCTCAGAGACCTATGTGGCACCAGTAAGCATACCAATATCTATATATATTATGTGAATCCAAGAAAAAGAGGAGCAAGTGAAAAGATCAGGAAGAATATTTGAAGAAAATATGATTGAAAACATCCCAAATGTGATGAAAAATATTAACATACATGTCCAAGAATCTCAATGAACTCCAAGTAGGATTAATTCAAGGAAATATGCACTTAGGCACATTGTAGTCAAACTGTCAAAAGCCAAAGATAGAGAATCTGGAAAGCAGCAAGACAAAAATGCCTCATCATGTGCAAGCAGTCTTCAATAAAATAAACAGCAGACTTCTAATCAGAAGACAAGAAGGCCAGGAGACGGGGGGATGACAAATTCTAAGTGCTGAAAGAGAAGTTTATTAACCAATAATTCTATATCCAAAATGTATTTCCCAAAAATGAAAAAGAAATGAAGACATTCCCAGATAAGCAAAACCTAAGAAAATGCGATCACTAAGCTGACCTGTTCTAAAAGAAATACTATAAGGAGTTCTTCAGGCTGAAATGAAAGGATACTACATGGAAATTGAAATTCACAGTAAAAAACAAACAGCACAAGTAATTATAGCTATTAGTTTGGTGCAAAAGGAATTGCAGTTTTGGACCGTGAATTTTAAATCATTGTAACTAGGCTCAAACACATCTTTATTAATCAAAATAGGAACCATTACAATCAACACATTTTTGCCAATAAGAAATAAGTTTGTTAATTCCTATAGCATAAAAATTCATGCTTCAGAATTCAATGAACTCTTGGAAAGCATTTTCTGCATTCTGCTGGTTGTGGAAGTGTTTTCCCTGAGAAAAGTTTTCAAAATGCTTGAAGACGTGGTAGTTGGTTGGCAAGAAGTCAGGTGAATACGGCAGATAAAGCAAGACTTCGTAACCTAATTCGTTCAACTTTTGAAGTGTTAGTTGTGTGACATGCAGTCTGGCATTGCTGTGGAGAAGAATTGGACCATTACTGTTGACCAATGCACGTGCAGGCATTGCAGTTTTCAGTGCATCTTACTGATTTGCTGAGCATACTTCTCAGATGTAATGGTTTTGCCAGGATTCAGAAAGCTGTAGTGGATCAGACCAGCAGCAGACCACCAAACAGTGACCATGGCCATCTTTTGGTGCAAGTTTGGCTTTGGGGAGTGCTTGGAACTTCTTCTCAGTCCAATCACTGAGCTAGTCATCACTCGTTGTCATATAAAATCCACTTTTTGTCACACGTCACAACCTGATCAAGAAATGGTTCTGGGAAGCGGATATGGCTCAACTGACAGAGCGTCCATCTACCATATGGAGGGTCCAGGGTTCATTCCCCAGGGCCTCCTGACCCATGTGGTAAGCTGGCCCACGTGCAGTGCTGATGCGCACAAGGAGTGCCGTGCCATGCAGGGGCACGCCTGCGTAGGGGAGCCCCACACACAAGGAGTGCACCCCACAAAGAGAGCTGCCCCACGTGAAAAAAGCGCAGCCTGCCCTGGCACCGCGTACATGGAAAGCTGATGCAGCAAGATGACACAACAAAAAAAGAGACACAACTTTCCAGTGCTGACGGATAAAGCAAGTGCACACAGAAGAACACATGGCGAATGGACACAGAGAGCAGAAAACGGTAGGGGGGGGGCGGAGATAAATAAATAAATCTTAAGAAATGGTTCATTGTTGTTGCAGAGAATAAAAGATGACGACACTTCAAAACAATGATTTTTTAATTTTCAGTCAGCTCATGAGGCATCCACTTATTGAGCCTTTTTACCTTTCCAATTTGCTTCAAATGCTAAACAACCATAGAATGGTCAACATTGAGTTATTTGGCAACTTCTCATGTAGTTGTAACAGGATCAGTTTTGATGATTGCTCTTAATTGGTCATTGTCAACGTCAGATGGCTAGCCACTGTGCTCCTCAACTTCAACTCCTTTGAAAAATTCCTTTGCAAAAACTTCTTGAACCACCATCGCTTTGTATGTTTGTTAGCAGTTTCTGGCCAAATGCATTGTTGATGTGAATTGTCTCCACTGCTTTTCGACTGTTTTTGAACTCAAATAAGAAAATCACTAGAATTTGCTTTTTGTCTAACATCATTTCCATAGTCTAAAATAAATATAAAATAAACAGAAAGTAATGTCATTGCAAAAAAACATAAAGTGAGAAATGCACATTAAAATGATGTATAACATAACCACATTTATTTAAGAATGTATGTCAATACCAAATGGCAGATTTCAACAATGCAAAACCACAATTACATTTGCACCAACTTAAGGTATGTATAATACTAATACATTATAAATGCATTTTTATTTTTTTTCTCCTATCTGGTTTAAAAGGCAGCTGCCTAAAGTAATGGCAATTAACTATATTGATAGGCTTATTTGTATGGCAATAATAGCACAAAGGGGGGGGCAAAGATTAACTGGACCAAATTTGGTATACATCTGGTATTAAGTTTGGAATTAATCCAGACTTAGATTGTTTTAAGTTACCATGTTCATTCTAATTCCCAAAGTGGCCACTAAGAAAATAACTATATAGTAAAAGAAATAATAATATAGGCAGTAAAGTGGTACATTAAAAAATAGCTAATTAACACAACAGAAGAAAGAAATGGAAGAAGTATAAAGACATAATATAAATAAAGCAAGTAGCAAGATGGCAGATAGATATCACACTTTATTTGTAATTACATAAATATAACTGGATTAAACACACCAATTAAAAGGCAGAGATTTGCAGAATACATAAAAAATCAATGCAACTAACTGCTGTCTACAAGAGATATATTTTATATTGAAAGAAACCAAAAAACTGGATATAAATCAACTCAAATTATATGATAGACTTAAATGTGGAAGCTAAAATTATGCCCATTAAAGGAAAATATAGGAATAAATCTTCATGGCCTTTGATAAGGCAATAGTTTCTTATTTATGACATCAAAAGCACAAGCAAAAGAAAAAGAAAAGAAAAGCAGCAGAAAAAAAGAAATATTAAAAAAAGAAAAAGCACAAGCAACTAAAGAATAAATCAATAAATTGGACTTCATCAAAATTAAAAACTTCTGTGCTTCAAACAACATTATCAAGAAAGTGAATAGACAATGGACAGAATGGGAAAAAAATATTTGCAATCTTGCAATTGATAAGGAATTTGTTTCCAAAACATACAAAGAACACTTACAACTCAGTAACAAAAACACAAATAATCCAACTTTAAAAATGGTCAAAGCATTTGAATAGATATTACTCCAAAGTAGATATAGGAATGCCAATGAACACATTAAAAGATATACCACATTATTAGTCATTAGGGAAATTCAAATCTAAACCACATTGACATACCACTTTATACCATTCAGATTGCTGAAATCAATGAGACAGACAATAACAAGCATTGATAAGGATGTGCAATATTCAGGACCCTCATACATTGTTGGCAAGAATGTAAATTGGTGCACTCACTTGGGAAAAAATTTCACAGATCCTCAAAATGTAAATCACAGAGTTACCCTATGTTCCAGCAATTCTACTGATAAGTACATACCCAAGAGAATTGAAACTCATGTCCATGCAGAAATATATATGTGAATTTTCATAGCAGCAATATTTATTTATTTTTTTTTAAAGATTTATTTATTTACTTATCCCCCCCCCCACTCCGGTTGTCTGTTCTCTGTGTCTATTTGCTGCGTCTTCTTTGTCCACTTCTGTTGTTGTCAGTGGCATGGGAATCTGTGTCTCTTTTTGTTGCATCATCTTGTTGTGTCAGCTTTCCATGTGGGTGGTGCCATTCTTAGGCAGGCTGCACTTTCTTTTGCACTGGGCGGCTCTCCTTATGGGGCACACTCCTAGCACATGGGGCTCCCCTACGCGGGGGACACCCCTGCGTGGCAGGGCACTCCTTGCGCGCATCAGCACTGTGCATGGGCCAGCTCCACACAGGTCAAGGAGACCCGGGGTTTGAACCGCGGACCTTCCATGTGGTAGACGGACGCCCTAACCACTGGGCCAAGTCTGCTTTGCTGTAGCAGCAATATTTATAATAACCAAGAATAGAGTCCCAGAAAATAAACACACAGAGATGCAGATATGTGAGAAAGGAGAAAAGGCCCCATTAGACATGGCAGAGCCCTGGGAAGAGAGATGAGCCATTAGCCTGATCATCTACAGCTGGCCTTATGGAACGACTACAGTAGCTGAGCCCAGAGAGAAATAAGACCTGGGAGAGAGACGAGACTTATCCCAGCCTACAGTTGATATTGGAAAAAGCTGGCACCACAGAGCCTTAAGCGGAGGAGAAGCCTGAACCCTTAAAGACTTCAGCAGCCATCTTGCCCCAACAAGTGGTTAACAGACTGGTAAGGGGAGTAACTTATGCTTTATGGCCTGGTAACTGAAAGATTCCACCCCAAATAAATACCCTTCATAGAACTGAGCAGATTTCTAGTACTTTCCATTAGCGCCTCTTTGGCTGACTAATACAGAATTTGGTACCAGAGAGTGGAGTAGTGCTTGTGCAATTACCAAAATGCTGAACAGTTTTATAAATGAGAGGGAAATTTTTTGGAGGAATTGTGAGATGTTTGATAGAAAAGGCCTAGTGTGCTCTGAAGAGCTTTTTATGAGGACTTAGAAGTAAATGATGAAACTATTATTGGACACTGGAGGAAAGGCAAGCTGTGTTTTAAAGTTGCAGAGAACTTAGCAAGATTAACTCCTGATGTTGTATGAAAGATATAAAACTAAAAGGCCTTGGCATTTAGCTGAAGAACTTTCCAAAGTAAACTCAGAGAATACAGTCTGGCTTCTCCTTGCAGCTTATAGCAATATGCTAGACAAGAAAGATGAATGGAGGACTGAACTGCTGGGCACAAAGAAAACAAACTGATTCCAGAAATTCCGAGCCTCTGGGAATCCAGCTCCCAGATGATAGTGCCCCATTTGAGGACTTAACTAAACTTGGGCCTTGTAAATTGGGATTGAAATTACAGGTATGTTGGAAAGACTTGTGGAAAGTCTTACTCTCTGATGGCTTGGACCTCTGCTTCCTGCATGCTAAACCAACAAGTTTTTTGAGAGAGCCGTATGAACAAAACCACTGTCAGCGTGGACTAAAAGGAACATGAAAGGGAGAGACTGAAGGGGAAACAACTTTAAGAGAAAAACCATGGAAGCTGAGATCTGGAATTAAGACATCTCCTAGGGCCAAGAGAGGTAACGCCTTGTCCTTTTCTCTGTGAGTCCCCACCCACCAAGGGGGTGAAGACTCAACATCCTACTGAGTGGCCCAACCAAAGCCCTAGTCATAATTTAATCAAGTAAAAGTGATTTCCATACAATTTAAGGGTATCTGTAGCCCAGAGGAATGGACCAATATACAAACATAATCAGTATTTCTTTTTGGAATTCATCAATATCAAACTGCCACACTCCATCCTCTGAATTCTAAAAAGGCATTGCACTATTTAAAAAAAAAACAAACCCTAAATCAGTAACAGTGCTAAGTCCAAAATCATATCACAGTCAGTTTCAAGAAACAGTTTGTCTAGGGGCAAAGCCCCACCTGGCTGTAGACCTCTGAAACTTACAAAACCATTTATCTGCTTCCAGTACACAAATGGGCAGACAATGGATAAACATTTGCATTACCAAAGGAGAAACTGGGAGAGAAACATGAGCCATGGGTCCCCTGCAATTCCTTAAACCTGCAGGGCATACGTCAATAAATGTCATAATCTGAGAGTCATTCTTAAGATGATGGTTTCTTCTCCTTGGGGTCACATGGGGACCCACCCTTTCCACAGGCTTGCCTAAAGGCCATTTTCTTGGTTCCACCCTCATCAAGCATCTGGGTGGCAACCAAGCTCCAGACCTAACCTTCCAAGTGTTGGGGTGATGGCCACACTTTACCCAATCTTTGGGTTAGAGTTTTAAACCCCCTAGTACAGTGAAGTGAAGACAACATCCTCCCTAATCTTTGCTATACAGGTCCAACACCCTCAGAGCAATGAGTTGGTGACCTGGTCTTCCATAATCCGTGGGGGACAGGTCCACTCTTCTCAGTCCTTTGGGGTGGTGACCTTAACCTCCCTAATCCTTGGGAAACGTGCTCTACCCTCTCTGTACCCTGCAGCGGCAAAACTCTCCCTGCACAGTGGGCGGGAACACCCACCCTCTTCAGTTGCTGGGGCAAACTCTCCCTCTCTTTATGGCTGGTAACTGTAAGCTTACACTCCAAATAAATATCCTTTATAAAACCCAGCAGATTTCTGGTACTTTGTATCAGCACCCCTTTGACTTACTGATACACATATATTCTATGCTTTCTAAGTTTCTAAACTTTTTCTCTGCAATCTGCTAGGCTTAGCATGTTTTCTGTGGCTTCTGCAAACCACCCCCCCCCCCCCTCCGCCAGCCAATTCCCATTTAATTGCTTATGCCAACTCATGATTTATGAAAACTGCAATGGGGGAAAGTCGTGACATGGAAGGGATAACTATTTACATTATATGATCTTTGTTCAGGAAGAATTTATAAAGTCGCCATCTTTTTATAACCTTTCTCATAACTATTACAAATATTGACTTTTCCTTCCAAATTCAGCACAAAGTGTTTTCACCTCCTCTAAAACATCTATTTTAATCCTTTTCTTATATCAGAAAATTTTCACCAACTATTTTCTGGTTTGTCTTAGGTTGGAGACATACTACAAAATGCATTTCAGGGAGAACATGACAAATATTGAATATATTTTGAAATCTGCATTTTGTTTTATTTAGCCATAAAAAGGAATGAAGTCTAATACATGCTACCAAATGGATGAACCTTGAAGACATCACGGTGAGTGAAATAAACAAGACACAAAATAGCAAAGACCATATGATCCCACTCATATGAAATAAAAGGAATAAGCAAACTCAGAGTCGGGATCTAGAATAAAGTTCTCCAGGGGATGGGTTCGGGGTAGGGAATCAGGAGTTAAGGCTTAAAATGTAGACTTTCTATTTGGAATGAGAGGAAGTTTTAGAAATGGATGGTGGTGATGTCAGCATAACACTGTGAACGTAATTAACAACATTGAATTATATATTGAATGTAGCTAAAATGGGAAATGCTAGGCTGTACATATGGTACTAGAATAAATATTTATTAACCATGGAACAGCAACACAAACAATGAACCCTAAATTAAACCATGGGCCACGGTTACTAGTACAATTATAAAACTGTGCTTCCATCAATTGTAACACATACACCACACAGTGCAAGGTCTTAACAATAGGGAGGTAGGTTGGGTTCCTGTATTTTATGCATGATTGTTCTGTAAATCCACAACTTCTCTAACAAAAAATCAGATATGTTTCTGAATTGTTACAACCGTGTAAGTGTGTATGGATTTGTTTTGTCTTCCACTTACAACTTCCAATTCTCATTTTTTAAATTCCCAATTTGCAGTATATTTTATTCTTGTAAAGTAGCTGCAAAGAAGTAGTCACTCTGAAATTCCATTTTCTATATAATCTAGTCACTTCCCTAAAGTGGCTTTTAATTTTTAATTCCTTCTGCCTGAGGCTGCCACCTCCCTAGGTGTCTGCTCCCGACTTCATGAACATGCTCACAAACCCACTCCTCGGGTCACACTTGGCATTTAGCTCCCAGAGCTCCGGCAGAAACTAATGAGATGAAGGTTCCAGGGCACTCTGAGACCTGCACTGTAGAAGAGCCGTACCAAAATCTCAAAAGATTTGTACTGTGAATTGTCAAGAGACCTGAATTCTATGGTCTTTTGTAAATGTTGCGAGCACTGGGCCCAGCAGGAGAGGCGTGAAAGTCCTAATGAAAGCAGCAGGGTGCTCCCTGCTAGAACCCTAGACATGAGGGGGGGTCGGTGCAGAGAGCCAGCCAGAACATGTAAAGGCATCCCTGTTCAAAACAGGCCGACGCTGCCACCTATAACACGTTAGAAAAGCAAAACGGAAATGATACACGGGTGATAACTCCAGGGCCACAGAAAATCACCGCATTATAATACTACCTAGTCATTCTTAGACTATTTTTAAAACATAGCTACTAAGAAAAGAAAAATGCCCATAGTTCCACAACAGAGTTCTACCAACACTGCGCCATGACTTCCTTTGATTTGCTGGATATATATTTTTAATAATGTAGGATAAATGCTATATTCCAAGTGATATGTGCTAATTTTAAAGGCAATTTTTCTTTACATCATACTTTCTTGTAGAGATATGGGATCTAAAGGTAACATACAGGTGAAATTACCCAGATTTCCACCACTTTTAATATTTTGATATAGTCCAATAAGACATTTTTCATGCATTTCAAATTTTTCAGTTTTTAACATGGTTGTCTACTCTAATAACTTTTATTACATGAGAAGGAATGTTTGTTATACAAAAATCAGGTAATGAAGATTTGTGCGGCGGCTTGCTCAGTCGGTAGAGGTGGGGTCTGGCTGCGGACGAGGGGTCGGTCCAGCTCTGGACGAGGGGTCGGTCCCGCTTGGGACAAGGGGTCGGTCCCACCTGGGACGAGGGGTCGGTCCGGTAGCAGACGAGGGATCGGTCTCACAAGGGGTTGCGCGGTTCGGCTGACGGGGTCGCCCGGCGAAGCCGGCGACGAGGGGGTCGCCCGGAGAAGCAGGCAACAAACTGGGGACAAGGGAGGCCAGGCCCTTGTCGGGGGCTCTCAGGACTGGAGGGCGCACGGCAGAAGAACTACCGCGGAGACAAGGTAAACACGCAAGTCCACTTTACTGAGGGAGAGGCAACAGTTTTATAGGGGCTGGGGAAGGCTGATTGGTCGAAGCCACGCCCTGTTCTGATTGGTTGCCGGCGAAAGGTCAGTGGGCGGTACTGGACGGGGGAGGGGTGGTGGTTAGGGATTGGCTGTCGCTGTTGCTGGGGGAAGGGGCAGGGTTTAGGGATTGGTGGCTGCTGTTGCTGGGGTAGAGGGCAGACTTGAGTTTCCCGCCCACGCCTGGCTGTTGCTGCTGTCGGGGGAGGGAAAAGGGCAGACTGGAATTTTCCACCCTGTGCCTGCGCAGGGAGAAAGAAGAAGAAGGGTGCCGCCCCACAGGCATCGTGTGGCGCCATCCGGGAGGAGGGGCGGCCGCGGAAGCATGGCTGCCGAGAAGGGGAGACCCGAGGGCACTCTGCGCCCATGCCGAGCTTCCTTCAGGGGTGGCGGTGGGCCCGACCAGCCACCCTATTATGGGGGCAGCGGCTTGGCCTGCCGCGGCTGCTCCCCCGCCAGGCCAGCAAACCACACTTCAGCCCGAGGGGTGACCGCAGATTTGTAAAAAGAAAAAAATTAAAAATTATGACAAATCCCACCGTATAGAGATGATTGCTAACACATTATAGTTTCTCCCTCTCTAACATACAGATACACAAACATAAATGGAGATGTACAGATATACACACTGCGTGATAATCATGTTCTCATATTAGTAAGTAAATGACCTTGACAGCATCTCATTATGATGAATTAAAGCAATCTCTTTGTTAAACATTTGCTCCCAATTTTTCATCACTTTCAATCATGCTGATTATTGTCATTATGATCATACAATATTAGCACTTTTAATTATTTCCTCACAGTGAGACTGGAGAAAAAGAATCCCTTAGTTGAAGGGGAGCTACCTTTTAGGATCCTGCAGTGAATTTCCAAGACCTACTCCAAAAATATTCTGTTAATTTTCTCTCCTTCCAAATGTATACCAGGATAAATGGGGTCTCCTTTCCACCAAAACCAGAAACTATTTTTTTAAAGATTTATTTATTTATTTCTCTCCCCTTCCCGCCCCCCTGTCCCCGTATCCTCCTACCCCCCCAAGTGTCTGTTCTCTGTGTCTATCTGCTGTGTCTTCTTTGTCTACTTCCACTTCTGTTGTTGTCAATGGCACGGAAATCTGTGTTTCTTTTTGTTGCGTTATCTTGCTGTGTCAGCTCTCCATGTGTGTGGCGCCATACTTGGGTAGGCTATACTTTCTTTCGCGCTAGGCGGCTCTCCTTACGGGGCGCACTCCTTGCACATGGGGCTCCCCTACATGGGTACACCCCTGCGTGGCACGGCACTCCTTACGCACATCAGCACTGTGCCTGGGCCAATTCCACATGGGTCAAGGAGGCCCGGGGTTTGAACCGTGGACCTCTCATGTGGTAGCCAGATGCCCTAACCACTGGGCCAAGTCCACTTCCCTAAAACTAGAAACTATTATTTTTAATATATGCCAACTTGAAATAAAAACTTTTAAAGTGTATTAACCACTAATTTTGAACATTTTTACAGATGTTATAAAATTTGTTCTTTTTGGAATTGCCTCTGCAATTTCTGTTTGATAATTATTTTCCTATTATGATGTTCATCTTTTTCCTACTATTCTGTGCACTTATAAAACTCTTTCATTAATCCTTCCTTAAAATTTCCATTTGTTTTCTTTCTGCTATTATCACCTATGTATTCTTTTTTTAAAGTAAACTTTATCTCAACTTCAAAGAATGAAAAAAAAAACAGACAAAAGGACAGCTTAACAAATTATGGAAGCATTACTTTAAAAATCATGTTGAAGCACATTTACCTCATTTAATACTAAAAATAAACTCAATTGTATCTCATGTTCAGAAAGATATAAAATGAACAGACTGGTTAAATGACATGATCAAGGTTATAAAGAAATGAAAAAAAATCATATTCTTATCTCAAAACTAAACTTTTTTTAACCTTTAGGACTGATATAGTACCTTCTTTGCCTTTGATTTTAAAAAGTTACAATATTACAAAATGTAGTTTACATTAGCTGTGTTTTTCCCACATATCACCATACTCATAATACCTTGTAGTAGAACATGATTCATGCATTTATATTATTAATCACAATCCTCATCTATAAACAAAATCACTATATTATACAGTCCTTAGATTATCCTCTGGCTGTCTTTCAATTAACATTAGCCTCCCTAGACTACCCCTTTCAGCCACAGTCACATTTATAAATCAGCAGTGTTTGTTATACTCATTATAATGCGGTACCATCACCTCTACTCATGTCCAAACATTTACAATCAACCTTATTAAAAATTCTGCACAAATAAAGCTTCAGGTCACCATTCTCTACCCTCATTCTATCTCTTGGTAACCTATGCTCTAGATTTTAGCTCTTAAATTTGCTGATTATAATTAGTTCATATTATGAATGATGTGGGCTATGGGTGGAAGGCTCTTTGTCTCTTCAGAGATAACTAAGTTGTTTGACTTGTGGGTGTGAAACGGTAAGAGGCTGCAGTCCTGCTCTTAGGGACCAGCAGGCGCCAGTCCCAGGAAATGTTTAACAAAGCAAGGGCTATAAACTTTAAGTATTTAGGGGAAATGCAAAAACCAAGGCTTATCTAAAATGTCTGGAGTCCTTGCTAAAAGCTTACCTAAGATGTGAAAGAGATATATGCTAATTGAAGCCTACTGAGAACTGAAACAAAGGGACCATTTGGCCTTTCCTCTCTGTATAAAAGACGTTTGAAAATCTTGTTCCGGGCTCGGGATTCAAACAGAAAGCTCCCGAGTCCGGCCGGCCGTCAATAAACCATTTTTCCTTCTCGAAATCATTCCTGAGTCCTGGCCTCTCTATACTCGAATAATTGAACTTCTCTTAAATTCCACAACATTAATGGCGACCACGAAGGGACAAAAATGAAGGCCAGAGACGGTAGCATTTTGCTGCCCCTTCCAAATCCCCGAAGAAGCCGGGAGGACTCGGGTGAACCCCAAATCTGGGCGCCCCTGGATTAAATTTAATCCAGAAAAGATGTGGGCTCCACCAGAGTCTTCCCGACAAAATCGAGGGGCAATGGAAGGTCTGAAGAGAAAGATTCTGGGAACGAAAAAGAACTCCGAACATGGAAGAAGGTAAGACTCCCCGGGTGAGCACAGTCTGGAAGGCCCTAGCTTTAATTGCTAGGAAGGGGAGGCTGATCACCTCCCGAGAGAACCCTAGTAGCCCCAGAAGGCTGGGGGGAAGCCGTTCTCTCTAGGCTTGGGAAAAGGAGGAAAACCGGGGAAAAGCCCTGGTGTTTTGGGTTTGTCTAACTGCATGTTAGAATCTGGTACTGGTCTTATATCCACTAAAGGAGTGGAGTCTCGATTTTAATAGGAAGGGTATTTATAGGTTCGAGTCCTAATATCCTGGAAATTGGTCTAGATTAAGGAAAACAAAACTTGGTTACAGGAAAATGGATCGGCTTGTGGAGCTTGGTCTGGGTGTAAAGTTTAAACAGTGGAAAAGTCTAGCTGAAATCTTTTGTTATGGTGCTAATTTGTGAATGAATTTGCTTTATACCAAATGTTAAGTGTTCTGAGGTTTGTGATGGCTGTGGGGGCAGCCGTGGTGAAAATAAATATATAAACTTGTGAGTCAGATTAGTGACCTTTGTGCTTCTGTCTGTGTCAGCTCAATGTTAGTGTTGGAGTTGTGTCCTTACATGAAGTAGAATTACAGCTGAGCTGGAGCCCTCCCTTGCCATTGGCAAGGGGGTGAAATGATTCTGGGGCAAAAGCTGAGGAGTCTAGATGTTTGTGCATGTTCTGGTGTCTTGTCTCTGGTCTGGCCCTTTACCGGGGCTTGGAGGCCATCTGTGTCCGCGCCAAGCACCCAAGTCTGTTGGGAATGTCCCAGTCAGGGCGGCTGGGTTCCTGGGAGAGTTGCCAAATTTGAGTAGGTTCTGTCTGCCCATTTTGGCTGAAAGCTGGAAAGGGGGGAGCGGCTTGCCCCTTTCCAGTGAGTCCACCCTTCTATTCATAAGCCGAATTCCTGTTTGTTGTGCACCCGACTGCCTGGAAGGGGGGGAAGTGAAGGAGGTGAAAAGCAGAATCAGAATAAATGCAGTAAAGTTCCCTCCTTAGGGTGTCAAAGCCAAAATACATTTGCATTCTGCTCAGGTTCTTAGAAGGTATTGTAGTAACCTTAAGTAAGAGAATGTGTTCTGTGAAGAAGGTAAAATTTGTGTTAAGGGTATAAATATAAAAGTTTTACAAAGCATTGTTTAAGGTATTTAAGTGGCTAATTGCAGAAAGTCATTATTTAACAAAACTGAATTGATAATAATAATAATAAAAGGCAATTTTATAACAAACTTATTCAGCAGCCAATCTCCCCTGCCAACTTACTTCCAAAAAAAACTGTTTCTGGTATTACATGCTACTAAGTATTTAAAGTGAAGAAAAGTTCATTATTTTAACAAACTTGTTTAGTATTAATGGCAATTATATGTTGTAAGAAGTTTGCCTGGTAACTCAGTATGTGGGATATATGGAATGTGTTTTTATTGTTAAGGAAACAGAAAATGATTTTGTCCTAAGATAAAATGATTGATTATTGGAAAGAGTAGAGTGTGGGACAGAACCTGAATGAATACTGAAAGTGTAGAAGGTTTGTGGAAGGGAAATTTTTATGATTAAATTGAGTAAGATCAATATATAAAGAAAATCATTTATCAATAGCTTCTTGTGCTTTAACCTCATCATATCCTCAATGTTTGAAGAAGAGTCTTACCTCTTTTAAAAGAACATTTTATGTTCTAGAAATCAAATCCTGAAAAGTAGCCTTTTATTTCAAACTAACTGCAAGAGATTTATTCTTTCACTTTAAAAGAAAAATTAAAATAATAGTTAAGTTCATTTAATATGTTATAAGTTGAATGAAAGGTATTTAAAAGTGTTATAAAATTAATAAGTTTTAAAAATTAATAAAAACTGTAACTAAGAGTTAAAATCATTTATAAATGCATTTATATTGTAAAACAGTGGAAAGACAATAACTGAGATTATAGCTGGGTGAATTTAGCCTGAAACTATTATTTAAGTGTAAATTCTACACTAACCTTTCCTTTGTTTATGGTTGCTTCAGGCCTAACCTCGCCCTTTGCCTTTGCCTGTGGTTATTTCATAATTGAGAAGAGCTGGGACATCACTGTCTCCTCTTCTGGTATTAGTAACCCTTTCTCTCATGAATTCAAGTGTAAACTAAATAAATTGCTGCCTGATAGAATAAGGTTAAATAGCCACTGGAGTTTTATTATCTCCAAAATCAGAAAGGGGGGTGGAGGGGGAGAAGTCTCCTGCCTTGACGGTCAGTGTTCCTAAGAGTGGCAATTCATGAGAGAAAGCAGTCTGTCTCCCTGAGGCTTCAAATAGCCTCAGTAAATATATATAAAGTTAATCTTGTGGCTTATCCAAAATTCTGCTAATTTCAAAGTAAAATATAAAGTTCTAAAACAAAATGGTGCTAAGGCATTGAGAACATTTTAGTTATTACAATCCATTAAGTAAGAAAGAAAATTCTTGTGGTAAACTGCATGGTCATAGTGCAAATTAAGAAGAGTTTCAAAAGTCTTTGAAAAGTTTAAAGTAACTAAAGTCGTGTTGTTGTGTCAAACTATTCATGTCTGCCTATTTGCTCAAATTGTTAAAAAATATGCAGTTATATTTATAAATATTCTTAAAGCCCAAATTGAACTAAGCAGGATGAAAAAGTCATAGAAATCTGATTATAGAAACAATTGGGAAAGGGCCTCCTCTTTGCAAGAGCTTTTAAGGCAAGACTAGGTGTGGCAGATTAAACCTATCTACTAGGCTAGGGAATTAAGAATCAGTTTGCCTGGTAATTTCCCAGTTTAAACCTTTGTCAGCCATAAATTGGAAAAAAAAAAACAAAGATTAGGTTAATTTTCACAGAAGAAAAATGTTGATGTAACCCGGCGGCCTGCTGCCTCAGTCTCCCACTCCCGAGTTAGACAGCAGTAAAAGAGACCAGTTTAGGCCAGTCCTATGGGCAGTAGAAGGATGCCCAAGAAGGAGCTAACTAAGTCGGTGCCATTTCAGCACTAAATTCTATTCCTTATTTGACAAAGGGGAGAGCAGGTAAAAACTAAAATAGTTAAAATGTGATAGAAGAAGCAGTTAAATCAAACTTTTGCGTGGGAAAGTTAAATCTCAGATAAGCTGTAACTTCTGAAGTATCCAATCTATGGAAAAACAGGAAGAGCTTGCATGCTAGGCTTAGGGGTATAAATTGTGTCATTTTTCTTTGTTCGGGGCACCAGCCATATCTGGCTCTGCGCCCCTTCTTGCAAGATTGAGAATAAAGTATTTTCTTCTCCACAATCTGGTGAGCCTTATTTTCTTCCAGAAGATTTCTTTCCAACAAAATAAGGTAATTAGTGGCTCTATTAACAAATTTCAGTAAGAAAAGGAAAGTCCATAAAAACTATGGAGAGATCTTTCCTGGGTTATGATTTTAAAAAATTAAGTAATTGTGTAATGTGTTTTGAAACCTGGAAGTCAGTATGCACGTGTTTTAAAACCTGGTAGTCAGTTATGCTTTTAAATTAATAATTTTCATAACTTAAAGAAAAGAAGTTTTTAGCTTCCTGTAAGGGAAAAAGAGAACATTCCTTGCATAAACTATTATGGTTTCAATTTTATTTAACTTGAGTGTAATCTCCCATAGTTAATTTATAAACTAAATTAACATATGTACAAATCTTTACGGTAATGAAAATTGTAAGTGAAAATTGTAAGTTCACATTGGTGAAATTAGGCTAAAGGGAAAAGATTGTAGATATGCTCTCTTAAATAAAGAGTAAATTTCTTTCATTGGTAATTGTAATTTAGTAAGTTTATTTAAACATGAGGTGTCTAGTCAATGCGGTTATAGTCAATTATAAAGAGTTTGTAAAACATCTTCCAAACTGAAAATGTTTAAATAATTCTAGTTGTAGAAGTCATTGTTAACTAAAGAAACTTAGATTGGTATTGGTAGCAGAAATAATTTCATGATAATAAACCTGTCTGAAGGCCACTGCAAAATACACATTTAAGTAAATGGTAATAAAAAGTTGTCTTGATTCTATTGGAAATATTCTGTTTTCATTCTAACAATGAAAAGTATTTTTCCTCTATTACTAAAGTAAAGTACCTACTGTTATCTTCATAGTAAAATTGTGTAAATAAATAGTCATTTGATATATGTATTGCGTTAAGTTGTTTAAAATATATATAAAACAAGGAATAAACTTTAACATTGTCAAACTCTTGTGCATTCGAACCAGGCCTTGTATACATTACAGGTGGCCTCTCCATGTGAGTTATTGGCTAGGCTGGTCACTGACCCCTCAATTAAAAATATGTGCTATATCAGTCTCTGGTTCTGCTCCTGAAGTCGATGGAAACTATATTGCAGTTTCAAGCTCCTGCAGCCAATAATGACTCGGTACAGCCAAGTGTACAATGGATATCGCCTCCAGACTGGCACTGTTCCATGGTGCCAGAGAGCACTATGCACCAGGCTAGTAGAATACTGGAAAATCTCTGGAATACTAAAAGGATGCTGCAACTTGCTCACTGCGTTGAAGAACATGCTAAGTAGAGCCATGATACCAGGAGACTGTAAGTAAAACTTAAACACAATTGGCATTATGGCCTGCTCTCATGGAGAGATAACATGTAAAGTATTACAAACCTGAAACTCAAAACTAATAATGGCAACTCTGAATCCTTATGCATTAAGTAATACATTAGTTAATATTAAGTGCTGTACTTTTATCCTGTACTAAATATATGCCTAATAATTGTAATGTTATCTTTTCTATTTTAGATCAAGTGCAGAAGTATATTAGACATGTTAAATTCCTGGTAAAATCATTTTCTAAACAGTTAATAACATGTCTATAGAATAAGGTGGCAGTCTCAGCCAGTCTCAAGTTAGCAAAAGTGAGGCTTGCTTGCTGATGGTGAGTCACCTATTGAACAAGTCAAAATTGCTAGAAATTGTACAATGAAAACCAAGGTGTAAAAATCTTTCTTCTGTAGTTCTGATCACTCCCACAGGTGAAAACTAAGAGTATTTCCAAATTAGTGTTCTAATCCTGAGTGAAGCCAGTTGCCCAAGGAGTGCCAGTTCACCAGGAGCATCTGACAGAGCGAATGAGTGTCAATCATTGAACAGCTTGGAATGTGTCTTCAGACAAAGCTAAGTGTCTGTTGCAATTTCTCTCTAAAGATAGATAACTTAAAAAAGAATATATGCTGTTCCCACCAGCTTTTAAGGAGTGCCATCTTTATAGGCACCTAACCTTGTCTACCTCTGTAATCCAATGTGTCCTCTTTTAAAAAAACGGGTATTCCAAATTTTTAATTAAGTTTGTTTCTTTCAGAGTGAACATCTTATTAACCATATGAAAACTTCATCCAACTTCGTACAGAATGCCAGATCCATCTTCCTCCAGTTAGAATAAATTAAGAGTTTTACACCTTATTAAGCAATGACTACAGCCCATGGCCAGCAGGAAGCAGTTACAGAAAAGAGATCGTCTCCCTTCAGCACCCCTTTTAAATTAAAGGTGTAAACTCTTTAAGAGTAAAAGAAAAGTAATAGATGGATCTGGAACCTGACTGGAAATCCACGTGAGTGCCAGTGGCAGCAGAATAACTGCGGGAGGCCCCTGCCCAAGATTCTGCTGTCCAGAATGAAAAGTTCTAAACTTCTAAAAACGGTCCTTGATGCTGTACTAAAGACTGATAAATAATCAGTCAAGACAACAAACAGTCATCCACCTCATAGCTACAACAATAATTATGCCAAAGCTTAGCAAGTAAACTTTGACAAAGGGGGGGAATGATGTGGGCTATGGGTGGAAGGCTCTTTGTCTCTTCAGAGATAACTAAGTTGTTTGACTTGTGGGTGTGAAACGGTAAGAGGCTGCAGTCCTGCTCTTAGGGACCAGCAGGCTCCAGTCCCAGGAAATGTTTAACAAAGCAAGGGCTATAAACTTTAAGTATTTAGGGGAAATGCAAAAACCAAGGCTTATCTAAAATGTCTGGAGTCCTTGCTAAAAGCTTACCTAAGATGTGAAAGAGATATATGCTAATTGAAGCCTACTGAGAACTGAAACAAAGGGACCATTTGGCCTTTCCTCTCTGTATAAAAGACGTTTGAAAATCTTGTTCCGGGCTCGGGATTCAAACAGAAAGCTCCCGAGTCCGGCCGGCCGTCAATAAACCATTTTTCCTTCTCGAAATCATTCCTGAGTCCTGGCCTCTCTATACTCGAATAATTGAACTTCTCTTAAATTCCACAACATTTACACCATACAATATTTGTCCTTTGGTGTCTGGGTTGCTTCACTCAATATAAGGTTTATCCATATTGCAGCATGCATCAGGACTTCATTCCTTCTTACAGTTGAATAACAGTCCATCATTTGTATTCAACACATTTTGCTTATTAAATTCACTGCTTGATGGACACAAGGATTGTTTCTACCTTTTCGCAATTGTGAATAGTATCACTTTGAACACTGGTGTGAAATGTCCAATTGTGTGCCTACTTCCTGTTCTCCTGAGTATGTATCTAATAGTAGAATTGCTGGATCATATGGCAAATCTATACCTAGCTTCTTGAGGAACCACAAAACTGTCTTCCACTGTGGCTGCAGCATTCTACATTGCCACCAGCACTTAATATGCATTCCTATTTCTCCACATCCTCTCCAACACTTGTAGTTTTCTGTTGTTTAATAGTGGCCCTTCTAGTAGGTGTGAAATGCTCTCATTGTGTTTTCTGATTTGCATTTCTTTAATAGTGATATTGGGCATCTTTTTATGTGCCTTTTAGCTATTTGTATATCTTCTTTGGAAAAGCATCTATTCAAGGCTTTTGCCCAATTATTTGTGGGTGTTTGTCTTTTCATTGTTGAGTCGTAGGATTTCTTTATATATTCTGGATAATAAACCCCTATTGGATATGTGGTTTCTGAGTATTTTCTCCCATTGAGTAGGCTATCTTTTCACTTTCTTGACAAAGTCCTTTGAAATCCAAAGGTATTTAATTCTGGGGAGGTTCCATTACCTATTATTTCTTTGGGTGTTTTTGATTTGGGTATAAAAAAACCATCACCTACCATGAGATCTTGAAAATGCTTTCCTACGTTTTCTTCTGGGAGTTTTATGGTCCTGGCAATTATTATATTTAGGTCTTTGATCCCTTTTGAGTTAATTTTTGTATAAGGCATGAGATAGGGGTCCTCTTTCTTTCTTTTGGTTATGGATATCCAGCTCTCCTAGCACCATTTGCTGAAGACACGGTTCTGTCCCAACTGAGTGGATTCGGCAGCCTTGGCAATAATGAACTGACCATAGATGTGATGGTCTATTTCTGAAGTCTCAATTCAATTTCACTGATCAATATCTTTATGCCACTACCATGCTGTTTTGACCACTGAGGTTTTGTAAGGCGCGGTAAAGTCAGAAAAGTGAGAGTCCTCCAACTTTGTCCTTTCCCAAGAAGTTTTTAAGAAAGAAATTTGATAATTGGCTTTTCCATTCTGCAAAGTAGGGTGTTGGAATTTTGATCAGGATTGTGCTGAATCTTTAAATCTATTTGGGTAGTATTGACATCTTAACGATATTTAGTCTTTCAATCCATGAACACGGAATGTCTTTCCATTTATGTAGGTCTTCTTTGATTTCTTTCAGCAATGTTTTGTAGTTATTTTGTGTACATGTCCTTTTCATCCTTAAATTTATTCCTAGATATTTGATTCTTTTAGTTGCTACTGTACATGGATTTTTTTTCTTGATTTCTTCCTCGGATTGCTCATTTCTAATGTATAGAAACACTACTGATTTTTGTGGGTTGATCTTGTATTCTACCATTTTGCTGAACTTATTAGCTCTAGTAGCTTTGTTGTAGATTTTTCTGGACTTTCTAAAAATAGGATTATGTTATCAGCAAATAGTGAAGGTTTTACTTCTTCTTTTCCAATTTGGATGCCTTTTATTGGTTTTTATTGCCTAACTGCTCTAGTTAGAACCTCTAGCAAAATGTTAAATAATTGTGGTGACAGTGGGCATCCTTGTCTTGTTCCAAAGCATAGATGGAAAGCTTTCGATCTTTCATGACTGAGTACAATGTTAGCTGTGGGTTTTTCATAGCTGCACTTTAACAAGATGAGAAAGTTTCTTTCTAGTCTTATTTTTCAGAGTGTTTTTATGTAGAAAGGATGCTGGATTTTGTCAAATGCCTTTCCTCTATCAGTCACAATGATCATGTGGTTTTTCCTCTTCAATTTGTTAATAGGGTGTATTACATTAATTCATTTTCTTATGTTGAAACATCCTTGCATACCTGGGATAAATACCACTTGATCATGCTGTATAATTCTTTCAGTGTGATGTTGGATTTGATTTGCTATTATTTTATTGAGTAATTTTACATCTATATTCATAAGAGAAAGTGATGTACAATTTTCTTTTCTTGTGACATCTTTATCTGACTTTGGTATTAGGGTGATGTTGGCTTCGGAGAATAAGTTAGGTAGTGTTTCCTCCTCTTCAATTTCTTGGACAAGCTTGAGCAGGATTGATATTAATTCTTCTTGGAATGCTTGGTAAAATTCATCTGTGAAGCCATAAGGTGCTGGGATTTTCTTTGGAGAATTTTGATGACTGATTCTATATATTTAGGTTTTCAATAGTTTAAAGTCATATTTAGACAAAAGATTTTGTTACTATTGAACAAATATCCCCCTTGGGCCACATTGGTTGTGTGATGATACTAAGATTCCTAACAACATTTCAGAATTCAAAATAATTTCTGATACCCCAAATCTCTTCTGTTATGAACACAGCCTTAGGTGAGGCAGGGGTTTGACCCTGGCCTCCATTAGCTTGTGGTAGATTTGGGTTCAGAATGCTTTCAGATTTTTTAGAGAATGTTTCCAGTCAGACAAAGACAACTTATGTTTAGAACAAAGCAATGTTCTTAGAAGCTGCCCCTTGGTTGCACTGGCCCTTGTGGAAAGAATGTGGAAATCTCTGCTACCTCAACTCTCTGCTCAAAATCCAGGAGATTTCTCAGATTCAGAGTAAGCAGCTCAAGGTGACTTAACCCCAGCCCTGGTCTTTCAGAATTGAAACCCAGAGCCTCCTTGAAGACCATGCCAGAGCTGTCAAGAAAAGAGTGACAGGAACCACGGGTACACAGCACACCTTCCGCTTTCCTTTTGGATGCCCTCCCTTTCCTTCCCCCTGCACCTCTCTTAGGCTGCACCACCCTGAGGTCCTTTACAAATAATGGCTTGTTCTCAGGCACAGGTCAATCCTTTCTCACTAATATAGCCAGTAACAGTTAAATGTATCCCTTGTGAAAAGGGCACTCTGAAAAACCAGAAAGACTTTCAAGCTTAAAGACAGCAAACACTAATCCAGTGGTTTCCGGTGCCATAATAGACTGTTGGAGTAGATAGTTTCAGATGTGAAAAAAGTTCCCGAAAACTCTTCTCATTCCTTGTGACATGGAGAGTTGGTCACTTCCTGTGCCATTTCATAGAATTTTGTTCTGAGACATTTAGAACATTTTGTGACAATTTAAGGTTTGAAGTAAAATCGTGACTCCAAAATTATAGGTATAAATTCTTTGATTCTAAGAGAATTTTCATAACATCAGTTACTGAATTGCCTGCATCTTAAATTAACTTCTGTTTGATACTAATTTACATACTAATTAGGTACTACAGTAAAATGTTAGTTTATTGGTGTTTATTCTGTTTTATGACAACTCTAGTTCAATTTCAATAATTTATTTCATTATTGCTTCTGGTTATTTTACCATTACATCAAGGTTTAAGCTTTGAAACTGAGATATCCTGACTATTGGGTACAAAATGAAACCCCTGATGGCTTTTAACTGAAATTCAACTGACGCAGGAAGACCTAACAGGAGGATGCTAGCACTATAAATCGCATTATAGATGTACAGATGGGAAAAGAACAACATCATTAAGCTTTGGAAAGATACTGATTTGCTGCTCTGAGAAAAACAACCACATTAAATTGGAACATTTTAGAGAGAGATTCCGTGGAACTTCAAGACCCAGTTGGCAAGGTTTTCCATTCCTCAAAATTTGCTGCTACCTCAACAATAAAATGAAGTCTTCCATTAGCGCTCACTGTTAATTTTGCATCATTATTCATAAATTGTGATTAAAAATAAATCCCTTTGTATCATCTGTTTTCCTTGTAATCCTATTCTCATTTTACCCTTTCTCGCATATGCATTAGACTGACTTCCTTCTTTGACTCAGATGATCAAATCGATTCATAAAATGCTAGTTCAATCTCTTCATTTTATAGATGAGAAAACTGAGGCCCAGAAAGGTGGCTAAGACACAAAAAAATTAGGGCTGGAACAGAGAACTCACATCCTGATCATTGCTTTTTTTGCTTGTGATTTTCAAATAACCAATTTTACCTTTAAAAAATGGTAAGGAACAAAACTGTCAAAGAGATCCTACTTTGTTTTATATGTTTTTCATAAAAAATATCATTCTTTTGTTTCTGTAAACTTTCTATTATTAAGCCAAATCATGAGATTTGCAGATAAGGGATAAGTGGATCACCCTAGAGATAAGAAATCTATAGAGCAAGGAATAAAGAGGCAATGAGGTAAGTACTTTCCATAAATAGAAAGGAGAATTAGAAAGCACTTCTGATATTTGGAGAATTAAAGGTAAGAAAGGAAAAAGGAGTAAAGGGGGATGATGGGACTTGTGAGTTGTCTTAATTTCCTAGCTGCTAAATAAATACCATACAATGGGATTTATTGCTCATGGTTTTGAGAGTAGGAAAAGTACAAATGGAAACATCAGCAAGGCAATGCTTTCTCTCCATAGACTGGCGTTCTGGGGCTGGCTGCTGGAAAGCCTTGGTCCTTGGCTTTTCTGTCACATGGCAAGGTACATGGCAGTGTCTTTTGTCCCCTGGGATCCACTGACTTCCATCTTTTGGCTGCTGCCTGTGGCATTCTCTATGTCCGAATTTCATTTTGCTTAAAAAGGACTCCAGTAATCCTGACAAAAACACAACCTGGTTCAGTTGGGCCACACCCTAACTTAAGTAACACACACAAGAGATCCTATTTGCAACGGGCCCAGGCCTAGAGGAATGGGCGTGTTTTTCTGGGGTACATAATTCAATCCCCAACATGACTGCCCTCCAATTCCCCTCCATCTATCCTTACTTAAGGGGACAGGAGGGTTAAGGTTGATGGAAACCCTCAGAAAGGTGGAACATCAGGTCTCCTAGAGCTCACCCTGGGAAAATTACCAACACTAAATGCTGAAAACTCAGTATAGTGTCAGACCCGCATACTCAGTCCTGGGCGGAATACTAGACATGGTAGAACAAAAGGTAGAGGATGATGGCCCTAGTATATCGCCCATCCCCTCCATTTTTCACAGCTGGTTTCTGATGCCTGGGGATAAGAAAGGCAGTTATTTACAGGTAGGAGTGGGGAAGCTTTGGGACAAGTGGACACAAAGAGTCTGAGGGTCAAGGAGCTCCTAACTGAAAGCAACAGCAGGGTTGAGCCAAAGATTTGAGCAGAAAGTGCCGGAATAAGAGGAAATGGAGAGGCCGCTCTGTGGCAGACACACTGAAAGCCCAAGTGAGGACAACAGACAGCAGGATGGGGAGCAGGCCTGGGAGCATGGCGGTAAAGAGAGGGCTTTGAAGAAGAGGGGCCTGATGAAGAGTTTATTTATTGAATGGACAGAATATGTATCACAAAGAATATTTTAAATCAGAAGGAACGTAAGTCTCTTTAATTGGAAAAGGTTATGTGATTTTTTACAAATTCCATGGGAATAAATGCATGAGAGTATATTTATATGATAAGCAATGTCTAATAACTTAGCATATGTTGTCTGATTCATATTTAATGAGACTTTTGTTTGTTTTATGATGAGGACACTAAGGCATAGATATATTAAAGCACTTACTTACAGACACAGTCTGATCAAGCAAATGTGCTACGGCTCTCATCATATGTCTACCACCAACAGAGATCAATGTGAAAACAGTTATATAAAATAAAGGATGTTATATATATATACATGTCCATACATATTTTAACTTTCTACTGTAGTAACATATATACAACTCAAAATGTTCCATTTTAACCACTTACAAGTATAAGTTCAATGGTATTAGTTACACTCACAATGTTTGTGCTACCATCACCACCATCTATCCCCAGAACTTTTTAATAACTTTATAGAGAAACTTGGACCCTATTACCCCTCTACACCCAGGCCCTGGTAAACAGTAATCTATTTTCTATCTCTAATAATTTGCTTGTTTAATATGAACCATTTAGGTATTATGAGTGTGGTAATAAAATATTTGTCCCTTTGTGTGACTTATTTCACCCAGCATGATGTCTTCAAGGTACATCCAAGCAGTGACATATTTTAGGACTTCATTGCTTTAAGTAATAAACTTCAATTTTAGAGCAGTTTTAGGTTTACAGAAAAATAGTTCAGGAAGTACAGAGACCCCATATATGCTCCCCCAAATACACATTGTTTCCTGTATTATTAACATCTTGCAGTTACTGTAGTACATTTGTTACAACTGAAAAACCAATATTAATGCAGTTTTTAATAACTGATGTCCACAGTTTATATTAGAGCTCAACCGTGTATATAGTTCTATATTTTTAAACTATAAAAGTCATTCAGAAAATCCAGAGTTCCTACATAACCCTTCTCATATACAGTTTTCCTATTATTAACAATTTCTGTTACTATGGTATTTTTCTGACAATTGATGAAAAAAAATTATTGCAATCATACTATTAACCATAGTCCATAGTTTACATTAGGGTTCACTATCTGTGTTATATAGTCCTATGTATGTTTGTCTAATTTTTGTTTTAGTAACATATAAACCTAAAATGTTCTCCTTTTTCATATTTAAATATAATTCAGTGTACTAATTATATTCACAATGTTGCACTACCATCATAAGCACCCAGTACCAAAATTTCCCATCACCCTGAACAGAAACTCCAGCCATTAAACATTAACTCATCATTCTTAGTACTCTTGTATCTCACTATGAATTTGCTTATTCTAATTAATTTTTATCAGTGAGGTCACATAATATCTGTCCTTTTGTGTCTGGCTTATTCCACTCAACATGATGTCTTCAAGGTTCATCCACATTGTCACATAAATCAGAACTTCATCCCTTTTATGACAAAATAATATACCCCATTTTGTTTATCCATTCTTCTGTTGATGGGTACTTGGGTGTCCTCTACCTTTAGGCACTCGTGAATAATGCTGCTATGATATTTATGTGTATAAATATCAGTTTGATTCCCTGCTTCCAATTCTCTTGTGTATATTCCTACTAGTGAGATCACCAGATCATAAGGCAATTCTATATTTAACTCTCTGATGAATCACCAAACTGTTTACTAGAACAACTGCACTGTTTTACATTCCCACCAACAATGTATGTGTGTTACTATTTCTCTACATTCTCTCCAACACTTATTTTCCAATGGTTTTTTTTTGAAGGTTTTATTTATTTCTCTCCCCTTCCCCCCTGGCCCAGTTGTCTGTTCTCTGTGTTTATTTTGCTGCATATTCTTCTTTGTTCGCTTCTGTTATTGTCAGCGGCATGGGAATCTGTGTTTCTTTTTGTTGCGTCATCTTGTGTGTCAGCTCTCCATGTGTGTGGCGCCATTCTTGGGCAGGCTGAACTTTCTTTCGCACTGGGCGGCTCTCCTTACAGGGTGCACTCCTTGCACGTGGGGCTCCCCTATGCGGGTACACCCTTGCGTGGCAGGGCACTCCTTGCGTGCATCAGCACTGTGCGTGGGCCAGCTCCACATGGGTCAAGGAGGCCCAGGGTTTGAACCACGGACCTCCCATGTGGTAGACGGACGCCCTATCCACTGGGCCAAGTCCACTTCCCTTTCCAATGTTTTTAATACTAGCCATCCTAAGGATGTGAAACAGTGTCTCATTGTGGTTGAGATTTGCATTTCCATAAAGGCTAATGATATTGAGCATCTTTTCCTATGCTTGTTGGCCATTTGTGTATCTTCTCTGGAGAACTGTCTATTCCAGTCTTTTTTCCTTCTGACCATATTTTATTGGACCATTTATCTTTCATTACTGCGTTGCAGGAGTTCTTTTGCCCATTTTTAAACTTGAGAGCTTGTCTTTTTCTTCATCAGTTGTAGGATTTTAAAAACATATCCTGAATATTAAACCATTATCAGATATGGGGTTCCAAATATTTTCTCCCCTTCTGTAGTTTGTCTTCGTTCAAGTCCTTTGATGTCCAAAAGTTTTTAAGTTTGAGAAAGTCCCATCTATTTTTCTTTTGTTGCTCACTCTTTTTGGTTTAAAGTCTAAGGAATCATTGCCTACCACAAAGTCCTGAAGATGCTTCCATATTTGTTGTTCCTCTAGGTTTTTTATAGTTCTTGTTTTTATATTTAGGTCTTTCATGCATTTTATGAGAATTTTTCTATGTGGTATGAAATAGGGATCCACTTTCATTTTTTGTATATGGATATACAATTTTCACAGCACCATTTGCTAAAGAGACTATTTTTTCCCCATTGAACAGATTTGGCACCTTTATCAAAAATCATTTGGCCACAGACATGGTGGTTTGTCTCTCAACTCTCAATTCAATTCCAATGGGCTATACCTGTCTTTGGGCCAGTACCATGGAGTATTGCTTACTGTAGCTTTGTGGGTTTTTGTTTTGTTTTGTTTTGTTTTTTATTTATTTTTATTTTTTATTTTTTATTTTTTTAATTGATTTTGTAAAAATATTACATTAAAAAAAATATATGAGGACACTTTCAACCCCACCACCCCCACCCCACCACTCCCCCCCCCCAGCAACACTCATTCCCATCATCATGACACATCCATTGCATTTGGTAAGTACGTCTCTGGGCACCTCTGCACCTCATGGTCAATGGTCCACATCATGGCCCATACTCTCCCCCATTCCATCCAGTGGGCCCTGTGAGGATTTACAATGTCCGGTGATTGCCCCTGAAGCACCATCCAGGGCAGCTCCAAGTCCCTAAGACACCTCCACATCTCGTCTCTTCCTGCCATTCCCCATACCCATTAGCCACCATGTCCACTTTTCCCACTCCAATGCCACCTTTTCTCTGTGGACATTGGATTGGTTGTGTCCATTGCACCTCTATGTCAAGAGGAGGCTCAGATTCCTCATGGATACTGGATGCAATCCTCTCGCTTTCAGTTGTAGGCACTCTAGGCTCCATGTTGTGGTGGTTGTCCTTCTTCAACTCCATCTTAGCTGAGTGAGGAGAGTCCAATAAATCAGATTGTAGGTGCTGGAGTCTGTTGAGGCTCCACAGGGCCTGGCTATCACATTATCAGTCCAGAGATTCAGATCCCCTAAATATATCTTAAACCCTGACACCAACTACAACTCCAGCACAGTAGCATGAAAGTCTTAAGAAGAGAGGTCCCATCTGAGTCCAGATTCATCACACATAAACACCATTTCCAAAGAGGGGCCATCTGACATGGCAGTTAACCCCATCTGCCATGACCATAGCACCCATGGGCCTCTTTAGCCCTCAAAGGAACCAATACCTGGGGATTGTATCTACTTTATCTGTCTCTTAGACTCTGCTCAGTTGTGCATAAGGGCAATCCTTCTGACAGCCTCCAGACTCTTTTTTAGAGACTCATAGCCATATAAACTCATTTCTCCTTTCCATTTCCCCCTTAGATTAGGTCAAACAGCATTTTAAAGTCATGTTATTTTATGTAGACAGGGATATTCTGCTGATCCGCATTGAACCTTCCATTCAAGGTCATTCTCCAGTTGCATCATCAGTTGGTAGTTGATAGTGATCCCTCGGTGCCAGGGAGGCTCATCCCCGGGTGTCATGTCCCACGCTGGGGGGAAGGCATTGCACTTACATGCTGAGTTTGGCTTCGAGTCTGGCCACATTTGAGTATTACTGTAGCTTTGTAATAATTTTTTAAAATGGGACAAGTGAGTCAATTTTATTCTTCTTTTTCAAAATGGTGTTGGCCACTTGGGGTCACTTACCCTTCCGTAAAAAGCTGATGATTGGCTTTTCCACTTCTACAAAGAAGCATATTAAAATTTTGTGTGTGATTGTATTAGGTAGAATTATCATCTTAAAGATAACTATCCTCCAATCCATGAACATGAAATGTCCTTCCACTTAATTAGGTCATTTTCTTTAACAATGTTTTGCAGTTTTCCATGTATAAATCTGCTTAAATTTATTCCTAGATATTTGATTCTTGTAGCTGCCATTGTAAAAAGAATTTATTTTCTTGATTTGCTCTTTAGATTGTTCATTGGTGTATAAGAACAAAACTGATATTTGAGTGTTGATCTAGTGCCCCGTCACTTTACTGAATTTATTAATTAAATCTAGTAGCTTTCTAACAGATGTTTTAGGATTTTCTATATATAGAATATATTCTATATATAGAATATAAATATAAATAGGGAAAGTTTCACTTCTTCCTTTCTCAATTCAGATGCTTTCATTTCTTTTTTTTTTTTTTTTTTGTATAATTACTCTTGTTGGAACTTCCAGACAATGCTAAATAATAGTGGCGAAAGTGGTCATCCTTGCTTGTCTTGTTCCACATCTTAGAAGGAAAGCTTTAAGTCTTTCACCATTGAGTATGAAGTTAGCTGTGGGTTATTCATATATGCTCTTTACCATGTTAAGTTTCCTTCTATTCCTAGTTTTCTAAATATTTATATCAATAATGGCATTGGATTCTGAAGGATGACTTTTCTGCATCAACTGAGATAATCAGGTGCTTTTCCTTTGTGTTAATGTGGAGTTGTTACGTGAATTGATTTTCTTAGAACTATTTCTCACTTCAAATCTGTCAATATTTGCTTCATATACCTTGGGGTTCTTCCATTAGGTGCATATATAATTGTTCTGTCTTCTTGGTGAATTGACTCCTTTTGCAGTATATAGTGACCTTCTTTGTCTCTTGTAACTGTTTTTAATTAAAGTCTATTTTATCCAATATTAGTATAATTACCCCTACTCTCTTTTGGTTACTGTTTGTGATGTATATCTTTTCCCTCCTTTTGTGCACAACCTAATTGTATCTTTGAATTTAAGGTTCCTTCTGAGCAGCATATAGCTGGGTTAAGCTATTTTACCCATTCTGCCAATATCTGCCCTTTGTGAGGAGAGTTTAATACATTTATATGCAAAGTAACTACAATAATTCATTTTGCTGACATTTTGCTATTTGACCTTTGTAAGTATTATACGTTTCATGCAATTGTATTTTTCCATCAATGCCTACTCTCATATTTACTTGTTTTTTTTGTAGTGTACCATTTTAAGTCCTTTCTCATTTCTTTGTGGATATATTTTTTATATCTTGGCTGTTACAAAAAATCTTGAACTTACTATATTAAACCTTTAATAATCAGGATAACACAGCTTAACTTGAATAGCATTCTCACACACCCTTCATACACTTCTCCATCGCCGTTTTTATTGTACTTGTTACAAATTATATCTTTATACATTCTATGTCCAAAAGTATAGATTTATCATTGCTTTTTATGCATATGTGCTTTAGAACCTGTAATATGTAAAAAGTGGAGTTATATACTAAAAATGATGATTCAATAGTAGGGGCACTTATAATTACACATATGACTACCTTTACCAGAGATCTTTATTTCTTTATGCAACTTCAATCCACATGTCCTTTTTTTCAATCTGAAGACCTCACCTTAGCATTGCTTATAGAGCCAGTCTGCTGGTGACAAAACCTCTCAAGTTTTATTTATCTGTGAATGTCTTAATCTCACCTTTGGTTCTTTTATACCCATTTTTAATATTTATTTTTTATTAGAGAACTTGTGGGTTTACAGAAAAATCAAGTATAAAATACATTTTTGAAAGACGGTCTTGCTGAATATAAAATTCTTGTTTGACAAATGCTTTCTTTCAGCCCTTTAAAAATTTATCCCATTGTATTCATGCTTCCATGGTTTCTGATGAGAAAAGTACTTAATCTTCTTGGGCACCTTTGTACATTAAGATTTTGATTTTTCTCTTGCAGCCTTCAGAACTCTCTCCTTGTCCTTCAAACCCAACAGTTTGTCTATTATGTGCCTAAGCATGGCTTTCTTTGAGTTTCTTTGAGTTTCTTGCTTGGGTTCACTAGGCTGCTTGAAAGTACATGTTCATGTCTTTCATCATATTTGAAGTTTTCCAGCATAATTTCTTTGAATATTTCTTGAGTCCCTTTTTCTCTTTCTTTTCCTTCTGGGTCTCCCATATGTATATTTTGATACACTTGGTGGTATCTCACAGGTATCTTTGGCACTGTTCACGTTTTTTAATTCTTTCTTCTTCCTACTCCTCAGCGTGAATAATTTGAATTGGCTTGTCTTTGAATTCACTACTTCTTTCTTCTGCCAGCTCCAATCTGCTGTTGAAACCCTCTAGGAAACTTCTCATTTCAGGTATTATGGTCATCAACTCCAGTATTTGTTTGATTCCTTTAAAAATTACTATCTCTTTACTGACATTCTCATATTGTCAAGTATTTTTTTCCCTGATATCCTTTAGTTCTTTCTCCATGCTTTCCTTTATCTCCTTCAGCATATGGAGGATTATTTT
Source organism: Dasypus novemcinctus (assembly GCF_030445035.2). NCBI lineage: Eukaryota > Metazoa > Chordata > Mammalia > Cingulata > Dasypodidae > Dasypus > Dasypus novemcinctus. The sequence continues at coordinate 1,933,096 of NC_080687.1, read as the reverse complement.
TTAAAGTCTTTCTTTTGTCCAAAGTCTGGTTTTCTTGATGATGTTCTCTGGGTTTTTATCTTGTTTCTTCACTTAGTCATCATTTTCTTTGTTTGCCTGTCTTGTAAACTTTTGTTGTATAGTGTGCATTTTAATATTTTAAAGTGTTAACCATGGGATCTAGTCATTGAGCTCTGTTTGTTAAGTTTCTATTCAGCTGGTGATATGACAGAGATTTCCTTGAGTTTTGGGATTTAGTAAAAAGCAAACAAAGCAACCTTCACAGTCTTTGCAAATCGGCTCTGCATTGTCTGGTGCTCTCCTTTATAACCTAGCCCTCCTATCAAGATCAGCCTGCCAAGACTGTGCAGTGCAAACTTCTTCCATCTTTTCTGAGCCTGTGTATCATCATGGGCTTGTGTTTGTTTATGGCTTAGAAATTTCCCTAATTACAGCAAATCAAAAGCCCCCTCTAATCATTATAAAAGACTTTGTCCCCCTCCCAGTTTCTCTATTGTATGACTTAAAGTGGGTAGTCCTTTGTCTCAGTCTGCTTTGACCTAATTGCTCCTGCTTTAGCTATCTGCAAGCTGCTTCTGCCTGCAGGGTCTGTTCTGGGAGTTGAGCCAGATGTGAGTTTCCTGGTTCAGTCCTTCTGTCTACCACCTTATCAACTGTCACCTAAACGCAGGCACCTCAGTATGTGCATAGGGCTTACTCTGCAACCTTCGGAACAGGGCCAGGAACCCACATGGGGAAGGCAGGCTGCCTCCACACCAAGCCAGGGAGGGCTGGGTGTGTGCCTAGCAAGGAACCACAAGCTTCTCCTGCCATTTTTTCAAGTTGTGTTCCTAATTTCCTTTATGATATTTCTTTGACCCAATTGTTGCTTAAGAGCATATTATTAAATTTCCACGTTATTTGTGAATTTAAAGTTATCCCTCTGTTGATTTCTCTTCATTCCATTGTGATCAGAGTAGATACTTTGAATGATTTCAATCTCTTTATATTTACTCAGTCTTTTTTGTGACAAGACATACGTTCTGTCCTAGAAAAGGATTCATGTGCACTTGAGAAGAATATGTTTTCTACTACATAGATGAAGTTGGAATGAAGCACCTATATATATCTATAAGGTCTAGTTGATTTGTAGTCTTGTTCAAGTCCAATATTTCCTTATTGATCTTATGTCTAGATGTTCTATCCATTATTGAAAATGGTGAGAAGATATCTCCTAGAGTTAATATACAACTATCTAATTATTTCTTCAAATATGCCAATGTTTGCTTTATATAATTTGGGGCGCTGGAGTTAGGTACATTGTTTATATCATCATTATATCTTCTTGATGAATTGACATGCTTTTAACAATATATAATGCTCTTCCTTATTTCTTCTAACAGTTCTTTGACTTAAAGTTTATTTTGTATAACCATTCCTGCCCTCTTTTGGTTAATATTTGCTTGGAATATTTTTTCCATCCTTTCACTTTCAAGCTTCCTGTCTTTGAACTTAAGGTGAGAGTCTTATAAACAGCACAGAGCTGGGTATGATCATTAAGCTAATGTGCAACTCGGCCAGGTAACGGTGCCCAGCTGTTTGGTCAGGCAAGCACTGGGCTAACTGTAATACAAGGACATTTCATGGACTTTAATCGTTAGTGAGTTGACTGCATAGTTGGCTGGTTGTATCTACTATCAACTGAAGAGACTGCTGTCAGTAATGAGTGATGCCTCATCCAAGTATTTAAAGGCCATAAAAGGGAAAGTGACATCAGCACTCAGGGAGAGAATTTCCATCTCTACTTCAGGCATCCAGTGTTTCCTGGGGAACTCATCAAAGACCTTCATAGGAGCTCCTGGTTTGCAGCCTGCACTGCAGAATTTGGACTTGTGCATTCCCACAGTTGCATTAAACAAGTTATAAAATTTCAGACTATTTACAGATACTTCCTATTGTCTCCCTAGAGAACCCCGACTAATACAGTTGGGTCATGTTTTTTTCAATCCATTCTGCCAATCTCTGCCATTCACATTTAATGTAACAAATGAAAATGCAGGATTTTATCCTCCTACTAATTTACTCCACAGTTTTTTATATGTCATATCTTTTTTTGTCTCTTGATTCTTTCACACTGAACTTCAAAAAAAAATTAGTTGATATTCTCTAGTGACCCTTTAAAATATTTGTGCATATTTTTCTTACATTCTTTCTAGTTACCAAGGGACTTAAACACCGTAAAGCTATTGTTCAGATACCAACTTAATTTCAATGGTATATATAAATTATATTCCTTATTCTCTGTTCCCCTACCCTTATGTAGTTCTCATCATAAATTATCTTTTACATAATGAGTCCTAAACCATTACTCTACACATTTGTACTCAAGATCCTATATGAAGTAAAAACTGGAGTTACAAACCAAAAATACAACACTACTATTGTTCCAACCCAGTTGAAGGGCCAGGTTGGGGCAATCATGAGACCAAAGAATGCACACAATACTGGGTCAGACATGAGCTGACATGAGCTATTGGAACTTAAATACAGGAGAGAAACTTTGTGCCAAGCTGGATTTGTCCAAGTCTTTCTTTGGTCTGATGCATCCCTCTCAGTTTGGTGGGAAGCTGTCATTTTATATGGTTCCCTACTATACTTGGACCACTGGCATTATAATAACCCATGTTATTACTCTTACTAGAGATCTTTATTTCTTCAAGTAGCTTTTATCTATTATCACATGTCCTTTCCTTTCAACCTGAAGAACACCCTTTAGCATGTTTTGTAGAGCTTGTAATGGTGGTGACCAACTCCTTCAGCTTTTCTTTACCTGGGAATGTCTTAAATCTTTCTCTCATTTTTATTTATTTATTTATTTATTTTATTTATTTCTCTCCCCTTCCCCCCCACCCCACCCCAGTTTTCTGTTCTCTGTGTCTATTTGCTGCGTCGTCTTCTTTGTCCACGTCTGTTGTTGTCAGCGGCACGGGAATCTGTGTTTCTTTTTGTTGCATCATCTTGCGGCATCAGCTCTCCGTGTGAGCAGTGCCATTCTTAGGCAGGCAGCACTTTCTTTCAGGCTGGGCAGCTCTCCTTACGGGGTGCACTCCTTGCGCGTGGGGCTCCCCTACGTGGGGGACACCCCTGCGGGGCGCGGCACTCCTTGCGCGCATCAGCACTGCACATGGGCCAGCTCCACACGGGTCAAGGAGGCCCGGGGTTTGAACTGCGAACCTCCCATGTGGTAGATGGACGCCCTAACCACTGGGCCAAGTCCGCTTCCCCTTTCTCTCATTTTTAGAAACAATTTTGCAAGATATAGAATTCTTGATTGGCAATGTCTTCCTTTCAGTACTAAAAAATGCCACTCCACAATCATCTTGCCTCCATTGTTTCCAATGCAAAATCAGCGTTTAATCTTTTTGAGGATCCCTTGTACATGACACATTGCTTCTCTTTTGTTGTGGCTTTCAGGAGTCTCTCTTTATCTTTGGCACTTATCAATTTGATTATTACATGTTTTAGTGTGGTTCTATTTGAGTTTATTCTGTTTGGAGTTCACTGAGCTTCTTGAATGTGCATATTCATGTTTTTTATTAAATTTGGGAATTTTTCAGCCATTATTCCTTTGAATAACCAGTCTGCCACTTTCTCTCTTTTTCTCTCCTTCTGAAATTTCTATAATAAATATATACTGGTGTGCTTGATATTGTCCCATGAGTCTCTCAGTCTATGTTCATATTTCTTTATACTCCTCAGATTGAATGATTTTGTCTTATCTTCAAACTCTGATTCCTTCTTCTTCCACCTACAATCTGCTGTTGAACCCCTCTAGGAAATTTTTAATTTCTGTTACTCTGGTGTAGAAGTTTGATATTATTGATGAATTCCAAAAAGAAATATTGGATTTTGTTTGTAAACTGATCTTTTCCTCTGGCCATATCAGATTATATTGGATTCATAGGTTTACTTGATTAAATAATTATGGACACCTCTTATGCCAGTAAGGCGCTGAGTCCCCACCCTTTGGTGAGTGGTGACTCATAGATAAAAGTTATGGCAAAGGACAAAGTTAAGGGTTTTTGATGTTGAAATTTGATGCTGAAGCCTTAAGCTGGAGCCCCAGGAAGGACACAGAGAAAAGAGAAGCCAGCCCCAGGAAGGGAGGAACCCAGGAAGCCTGAGCCCTTGCAGACGTTGGCAGTCATCTTGCCCCAACACGTGAAAACAGACTTTGGTGAGGGAAGTAACTTATGGTTTTTGGCCTGGGATCTCTAAGCTCCTACCCCAAATAAATACTCTCTATAAAAACCAACCAATTTCTGGCATTTTGCATCAGCACCCTTTTGGCTAATACCTCTGGTCTTCACATCTGTTTGGTACCTTTTCAAAATTTCTGTCTCTTTACTGACACTCTGTTTTTGTTCATCTATTATTTTCCTGTTTTCCTTTAGTTCTTTGTCCAGTTTTCCTTTAGCATATTTAGAACCATTTTTAAAAGCCATTGATATGTTCCTTGCCTGATCATTCTCATGATGAGTTATAATGTTTTATACTGTTATTTTCATAGACCAATATTTCCTTTCTTTGCATGGTTTATAATATTTTTATAACCTGCATACTTTGATATTTTAATGTATCTATTTAGATAATGAAGGTTCTGTTCATCAATTTTTTATCCAGCTAGTACTATGCCAGAGATTTCTTTGACTCACAAAAATAAAGAAGGCGGCGGCAGACTTGGCCCAGTGGTTAAGGCGTCTGTCTACCACATGGGAGGTCCGCGGTTCAAACCCTGGGCCTCCTTGACCCATGTGGAGCTGGCCCATGCGCAATGCTGATGTGTGCAAGGAGTGCCCTGCCACGCAGGGGTGTCCCCTGCGTAGGGGAGGCCCACGCGCAAGGAGTGCGCCCTGTAAGGAGAGTCGCCCAGCGTGAAAGAAACTCCAGCCTCCCCAGGAATGGTGCTGCACACATGGAGAACTGACACAACAAGGTGACACAACAAAAAGAAACACAGATTCTCGTGCCGCTGACAACAACAGAAGCACACAAAGAAGACGCAGCAAATAGACACAGAGAACAGACAACCGGGGTGGGAGGGGGAAGGGGAGAGAAATAAATACATAAATAAACCTTAAAAAAAAAATAAGAAAATAAAAGAGAGAAAGAAGGAAAGGAATACAAGAAAAGAAAAAAGAACAGAAAAGAAAACCTTTCCAGACTTAGCTGGTTTGAGTGTTTTCCTACAGAGCATGTCCAAACAAAGAATGTAGAGAATAGCCCAAGGCAAAAGCTTGGGACTTCCAGTCTTCTGTGCAAGTAACTTGTCCTGGCCTGTGTGCACAGCCTTAAAAAGAATTCTGCTTGAATGGACCCAGATGCTCCCTTTTCCTTAGGAAACTGTCCTTCCTCACAGTCCTGGGTGCCACACTGTGTGTCCCACAGCCAGGAGTCCTTTGTCCCTGGCTACTGTGATTTCTCTGGTCTCCAGTGCATTCTGTAGGAGAGTTCTATAAGGCACCTCTATACACTGGGCCAGTTCTGAGACAGTAAGCCCATAACCAGTGTCCTGATTCAGGCTTGTACCACACAGGTAGGCCAGTGACCCAATGTGCGCATGAAGGTTACTCTGTTCCCTCCAGAAATGGGGCCAAGGACCACAATAGGAGCATGAGCTGCCTCCATGTGAAGCCATCAAGGAAACAGAGGCAGGGCCAACAGGAGCACCAGGAGATCCTATCATTTGCAAGGTGCTATTTTAGTCAGCTACTTTGATGGAATACAATGTACCAGAAATGGGTTGTCTTTTAAAATGGAGACTTATTAACTTATAAGCTTACAGTTCTGAGGCCATGGCAATGTCTAGATCAAGCCATCATTGGGCAATGCTATCTCCCTGAGGACGCCTCTCTTAAGACTGGGGTAGCAGCACTTATAGGTTTTGTTGCTTTCAGCCTCTGGCTTCTGGGGCTTTCTCTCCTAGCTTCTGTAAGTTTCTCTCTTTTTCTGTAGCTTTTCCATATGCTGCTTTCTCCCTATTCTTCTAGTTTATAAAGGACAGCAGTAAGAGGATTAAGACCCAACCTGGGTCATGCCTTACTGAAGTAATCTAATCAAAAGGCCCTTAACTAAGGTAAGTTAATCAGAAGGTCTCATCTATAATCAGTTCACAACCACAGGAATGGATTAGCTCTCAGGACATGATTTTTCTGGGGTCCATAAAAGCCTCAGACTACCATTGTTTCCTTTTTCTTGATTTTATGCTTGCCCTGATACTGCTTGCCTTTCAAGAATTCCAATATTTTGTCATTGGGGACTGCAGTTTTATCATTCCCATGAAATTGCCTGCCATTCTCCAACATGAATGAGTTATAGGTTATGTGAAACAGAAATGAGCATCCTGGGTATTCAGGGAGACAACAGATAGGCTGCAGCAGACACATCTGTACACTGAATCTGTAAATAACCTGAGTTCTTCTCTCTGGACCCATACTGGGAATGTAGGCTACTGCCATCCAGGGTTGGGGAGTTGGACAAGATCAAGGCAAGTTAGCATTTACTTGGGTAAATATATTAGTCAGCCAAAGAGGTGCTAATACAAAGAACCAGAAATCTGTTGGCTTTTATAAAGGCTATTTATTTTGGGTAAAATCTTACAGTTACAAGACCCTAAAGAATCCAACTCAAGGCTGCTCTCTCACCAAAGGTGTTGCCATGTGTTGAAGCAAGATGGTGGGTGATCTCTGCCTGTCTCTCCTTCCTTCTTCCTCTTAAGGATCTGTGGTCCAAGCTTCTTCTGATCTCAGCTGTAGGTGGGCATGGGGCTTGTTTTTTTCTGGGCCTTCTCAAGTGAATGGCTCATCTCTTTTCCTGGGGCCACAGGATCAAAGTTCTCTCCTCTACTGTGTCTATGGAGCTCTTTCTCTTCCTGTCTTCTTGAGAGAATGCCCATTTTTATCAGCCCATCAAGGGAGCAGGATTTAACCAGAGTTACAACTTTACTGACATAGTTGGATCAAAGGCCCTAATTTGATTTAATCAAGTGAACTTGAAACCCATGAATTTAATACAACCAAAGGGTATCCATACCCAGAGGAACAGAAGAGTTTACAAACGTAAGCTTTCTCTTTTTGGGGTTCATAAAAAATCTCAAACTGCCAAGCATGTATAGCTGAAGATGACTTAAGAACAATTTACATACAAGTTTTAGGTCCATTTTCTGTAATTCCCTTCTCCTCAGAATTCTGTTACTTAAATTTCATCCAACCTGAAGCCCCAAACCCCAAGCCCTTTTCTTCAGCTTAACAGGTCCACTGAGAAGTGGCTGATCTCCATTCTCCCATAGGACAAACTGAAAATTGCCCTCAGGGAAATAGCTGGGGTAGATATGGCAATGACATGTTAGGCTTTCCTTGTGTCAGGGGCTACGAGCTTTCAAATCATACTTGGGTTGCCTGCCCTCTAGCGCAGCTACTGTTCTTTTAAAAACACAGTTTGCCTCTTTTTATAATTATTTTCTGGAGAAAGGATAGTACAATATTTGCTACTCTATCACAACCAAAAGCAGAATATCCCTCTTGCTTAAATTTGATTTGTTACTAAAAATAACCATAATTGTTATGTTTGTAGTAGCCACTCATTAAATACAATCTAATGTCAGATGCTACACATATTATAAGGTTAGCAATATTGTCTTTATTTTATGGATAAAGGCTGGAGCATAATGAGATTAAGTAACTGACAAGGTAATGTAGAAAGAGTCTATGTGTGCAATCAGACTGGAGTCTGTTTCTTTTTTTAATTTTTCTTTTATCTTTTTTTGCTTGGAGTCTATTTCTTTACAAATACTCTTTTTCCCTGTGTCATATCTGGCCTAACATGATGTAGGCCTGCTACCAGTGGGCCCTGATATTTTGTTCACTCTCTTTTGTTGTTATGATAATGAAGGCATGGATTATTAATTCTGGAATCCAACATTATGAGGAGTAAATAAGACCACAGAAAATAAGAATTGATAATGCAAAAATGTGGGTCAGGTATCACTGTAGAAAATTAATGGGAGATCCTAAAGGAAACAGAATGGAATGGGATGGGACAAAAATGAAAACTAGAAGAATATTAGCCTCAGCAAAGAGGATAAAACTTAGTCCTCAGGTATAGAAATAAAGAAAGAGAATGGGATTCAAAGGGAATTTGAAGGACGTGAAGTCGGGTGCTGAGAGTAAGATGGGTCAGTGTAGAACTGAAGGACTGAGAACAGTGGAACGGACTGGGATTAACCGCAGTAAGGAAAACAAGAAAATGAGTTTGACTGTATATTGATCACTCAAGCATATTAAGAGTCTATCTTAGAATTGACATCATAGAATGACACTCACAAGCCTGGCACAAATTTTGATTCCAGGAATGGATTGAAATCTGAGAGAGCACAAACAGCAAAAGAGAAGTCAAGGGGAAACGCAGGCCTAGCACATTTTAAGGTCAAGGGAAGAAGGAGTTCTGGGATTTTAGTAAAAGCCAAAATGACATTGCTTATTGTGGCAGTTTGGCATTGTTTATGAATTCCAAAAATAGATATTGGATTATGTTTGTAAACTGATCTCTTCCTCTGGGTGTGATTAAATTATGATGAGGGTTTTGACTGGGTCACATCAGTAGGATGTTGAGTCCCCGCGCCCTTGGTGAGACCCTGCACTGCAGAGAAGGGAGGTTGGAGTTTTGAGCTGGAGCCTGCTAAGTAAACAAACGGTGCAGAGCAGCTGAGCCTGGAGAGAACTAAGTCCTGTATAGAAAGGGAAAGCCTAGAGAGCCTGCGAGTCTATAGGTGACCTTGTGGGGAAAACAGAGCAGCTAAGCCCAGAGAGAAATGAGCCCCAGGAGAGAGAAGTGACTCGTCCCAGCCCACAGCTGAGACTGGAAGAAGCTGGGACAATGGAGCCTTAGGAGAAAGAGGAAGGCTGAACATCAGCAGCCATCTTGCTCCAACATGTGGCAAGTGTTGTAAAGGGAAGTAACTTAGCCTTTTTGGCCTGGTAAATGTAAGCTTCTACCCCAAATAAATACCCTTTATAAAAGCCAACAGATTTCTGCACCCTTTGGCAGACCAAAACACTTATCAACACTGATTATATCATATTCTACATTTAGAAAATAATTAAAATTTCAAAAAATACTAGCTGAGTAGAAAAATGAAACCAACCTGGGAAATACATGGCGACTTTAAGTGAGATTTATTAGGAAAGAAAAGAAGGGGTTAGAAAGAGGGAAATCTGAAGGCCATGTGGCCAGAGATTGATCACTTTCAAATGGCTAATACTTTCCCTTAACCACACTAGCAGGTAACTGAAATGTAGAGGGGAAGAAGAAGTGATAAAGCCAAGTATCTATGAGGAAAGACTTTTTCATTTAATAAAATAAAATGTTATTCCATAAACAGCATTATCTTCAAAAGAAGAGCATTGATAATCCATCATAATTCCTGACTTATATTTAAAAATCAGTGTGCAAACAGTTTAAAATTAGTAAAAAGGAATTAATGGTGACACTATCTTGAGCATCTGTAGTATAAGTATTATGCCATTAACATGATGCCCTGATTCAATTTTATTAAAGATCTATATATTTCAGACACAATATTCATTTCAGATATTCGATGCAATGTATATGCTATCATTGTTCACATGTAATTCTAATTTATATTCCTCACCTCAGAATGTTTCACAAATGCAAATTACCCCAAAATGCATTCTTCTAAATTCAGGATGAAGTAGCTACCCACTTTACGAAACACTAGGCATACAGATTTCTTTAGTAAAATAGTCACAAACAATTTAAACGTCATCTTCTAGGTATCAGTCTAGTTCCAGGGAACCAATACAGCTCTCCACATTGATGATTTTCGGTTCTTCGAGTTCAGTCCTATTTTTTCACATTCTATTCTCCAACTGTAGTTGCTAGATTGTTCACTGGGATTCCTGAGAGCAATGAAAACTTTGCTTTCTGTGTCTGTTGAGTGTCCCAGCAAGGTCATTAAATAGGCACTAGCAAGTTGCAGAGATGATCACTTAAATATGCACTGAATTTGGTTTCCCTTGCCTGGTTGCTAGGTATGGAGGGTACAGGGCCCTATTTGACAAAGGGACAAAAGAGAATTTTCGGGAAGGTGATGGAATTGCTGTATATCTGGATAGTGATGGTGGTTAGCCAGCTTCTAGAATTGGTCAAAATTCATAAAACTGTACACTAAAAATTGTTGATTTTACTGTATCTGAATTATACACCAGTAAAACTGACTAAAAGATGAAAGAAAACTTCCAGGACACAATATCATAGCTGTGGTTTTCTTTCCTAGAAAACCCATTTCATGAGAAAACACTGACAAGCCCATCTGGGATGGATGCAAAACGTGCATCAGGAGGATGAGTGGTAAAATTCAAGGGTGCTCTGCAGGGCCATCAGTAATAACATACCAAGGCCATTTACTGGTTATTTTACTGTGGTTATGGAGCTGTTAACTTTAGAGAAATCTGGGTGAAGGGGAGGGGAAGTAGGTATCATTTGTTCAATGACGTGTAAGTCTAAACTTATTTTAAATAAAAAGAACTTCAAATGTAAATGGTTTATAATTTCTGTTTCTCAGTAGGATGTTCTAGGTAGTGACAAGCCTTTTCATTTGTAATAACAAATGTATATAAAACTTGTATATATTAAAAATAGTGTTTTATCACCATCAGGGAGCTATGGAATATCAAAGCACTAGATGAACTAAAATACCAGACAGAGAAAATACTTCCCCATAAGAGCTGATGGCGGCCACCCTTTCGCTGCCTGGAGGAATCGGCAGTGCCCAGGTGTGAGCGGAGGATCAAGCTCGCCGCAGTCAGAGAAGTGCTCTAGGAAGCAGCTCGCAGCTGCGACTTGGTCCCCACAAGGCTGACGGCTGGACCTGAATGCACGGCCCATTTTACCAAGGCAGGCGCTCACTTCGGGGAGCTGGCCCGGGAGGCTGAGGGATGGGCTGTGTAAGGCGGGGTCAACTCCATCCCACAGTCTCTTAATTTATTTTTATTTTTTGTTAGAGAAGTTGTAGGTTTACAGAAAAATCATGTGGAAAATACAGAGTTCTCGTTTATGCCCCACCACTGTTAACACTTGCAGTGTACTGCATTTATCACAACTGATGAAAGAATATTATTACAACGACATTATAACTATAGTTCATAGTTTACATTAGGGGTCCTGTACAGTCCTATGGGTTTTTTTACAAAAATTATTCTAGTTACATAATTACAACCTAAAATGCCCCCTTTCAACTACACTTAAAATACATAAGTCAGAGCTGCTCTGCCGTTCACGAGGTTCTGCTCCCAGCACCACCGTCCATCACCAGAGCAATCCCATCGCCCCACAGAAGCTCGGAGCCAAGAAGCTTACTCGGTTCCCTGCCCCACCAGCCGCTGGCCTGAGTTCTGGATTCGGGCTCTAGGAGTTTGCTCATTCTAACTGTTTCACAGCTGGAGGCTGGCCTTTCTCCAGGCTTCTTGGTGTTACGCTGCAACTCTCCCCCAGGCCTTTCCAGAGAGTCTAACTTCACATCTTATTAATCTACCATCGATATCCCTAACACCACGGAATCTTCCAGGCCTCATGGCTAGAAAGGCAGGTCCTCTGGTAACAGTGACATGAGACAGTGACATGAGAGGGAGGGAAATGCAACAAACCCACGGGTCACGTCTCCAACAAGACACCCATCAGGCTGAGCCTGCGTGCATGGCCAAGAGCTCAGCTCAGAGCAGCCGAAGGTGAGAACTGTGGGGCAGAGGCGGCGCGGCGTCCCCGTCAAGGCCCGCGCCGGCTCAAGGGGGCTGCTCAGGAACAGCAGAGCACAACTTACAACAACCACGGCCTCCTCCCTGGGAGCCCAGCACACGAGGCACAGAGACACAGCAGCAGGCATCCCTTTAAACCAGCAGTGGGGAGTCTACCTGAGGCTGCCCCGGATTAATTGCTGGTGACGCCCGCAGAGTCAAAGACACCTAAAAGAGGAAAGTGTGAGCCAGCTCTCAGGAAGAATGACACTGACTTCCACCTCGAGGATGCCTTAAACAAAATGAATGAAACAGAATGAAAAAAAGTCTATCAGACAAGTGAAGGGGCAGGAAAAGCTGAAATGCCAGCAGTAGCAGACCCACAAAAACAAAATGCTACTGCAGAAAGACTAGCGTGTTGAAAATAACTGTGTTTAGTACATTAAGGGAATAGAGTAAGGGGTGGACAAAATGAACAGAAAAACAGAACAAATCATAAGAGTATCAAATTGATCATCTAAAACCATAAATAATGTCTGAAATTAAAAATTCATAAAAAGCAGATCAGACACAGCAGGATGTAAAATAAGCTAACTTGAATTCCAGTTAACAGAAAATACAACAGAAAGGAGAGGACAGAACAAGAGTCAAAAAGTCTAGTATATAAATATCTGGAGTCTTACAAAGAAAGACATAGGGTGGTGCAGAGGCGATACCTGAGTACACAATGGTCCCTAATTTCCCCAAGTTGAAGAAAGACATCAAGGCACAGGTCCAGAAACCTCAGTGAACGCACAGGGCGGCACCGCGGGGTGTGCCGCTGCCTAAGTGCATGAAACAAAGACCAGGGGAAAGTCACCTGCACCACAAAGAAAAGACATCACCTTTCCGAAGTAGTAAAATTAAAGCTTATGCTGGCTTAAAATTAAAACTGTGAAAACCAGGGGAAAATGGAAAATCTTTAAACAAGCAGACATCTAAAAACAGAAAGGAAACAACAAACAAAACTACCAACCTAGACTCCAAAACCCAGTGAAGACAGTTTCGAAAATAAGGAAAAATAAAGTTTTAAACAAAGGAAATATAATTGATTGAGTGCAGACCTTTAGAAATACTTGAGAATACTTAAGCTGGAAGAAAATGGCCCAGAATATTCCACTCCAAAATAAATATCAAGCAAAACAAAATGAATAAATACATTCCCCTAAAAACACACATAGCAAAGTTCATTACCATACTGTTCCTTGTAGTCACACACTACGATGGGATTTGGAAACAACCCAAATCCCGCCAACAGTAGCCTACATTAGTAAATTGTGGAACAGTCATGCAGTGGAGTACTCTGGAGCCATGAGAAGGCATGAGTCTCAGCTATGCAGAACAGGGATGGATCCCACAAATAATTCTTAAGAAAAAATCAGGCATACAAGGGTACTTACTATATATAAAGGAAAAAATCCAAAAAACTAACTATATTTCGGTGTTACTGCATTGAAACTAAAGTTTTAAAGACATTTAAGTTAAATAGTACTTAAATATCTAAAGTGCTAGCGTTCTTTTGATTCCCAGCTGTGGCGCTTGTCTCAGTGGTGTCATGACAGCCGTTTAAAGCCTCCCTGTTTTATTTCCTCTTGCACGCGTATGATATATTCCACAATTACAAAGGTTGAATAATCTCGCACAGTCATACTTTAGACAGTTTCGAAGTAAAAATTACTCATCAGGGGCATGTGAAAGAAAATGTTAAGTTCCTACAAAGCTCCTACTCTGAGACGAGGCCGGGCCGAGCCTCTCCTCCAAACCTCTGCAGCAATCGTCGAAGCCCTCTTCCCACCGCCTTCCTGGGAGCAGGGCTGTGCTGCAGGTTTGGCAAGAATGTATACCGATTTTCTAGCCAGCGACGCAACCAAGACTCCCAGGGGAATGACCAGCTCTGCGCCCCCACAGGGCGCTTCGTGGCAGCGCCCCGCGCCCCGCCACCATGCCACCACGCCCTGGGAGGTGCTGCAGGGGTGCAGACAGCAGGTGGGTGACGGGCGAGGACGCCAGAGGGGGCCGCAGGGCCAGGACTGCCGGCAGGAGCTGAAATTCCCGCCACGGGCCCTGCAGCCCCGGTCCTTCCGGCAGGGACCTGGCTTGGCCCGTGTGCGTTTAGGTGGGCATTTCAGGTGGCCTGGAGGCCCAAGTAGGAGATGCTAAAGGGCAACAGCATGGCAGGCCCTTCCTCATTCTGGAGGGGCCTGCCAATTCTAGGTGATCCTTGACTTTTATGTTTGAATCTCGGTGTGTTTTGATTTTTAAAAACTCGCCATTGCCAAGAGAAAAACATTCCAAAGATCTTTGTCGCCACTCAAACTCCTGCATTCTTTTCCCTGGTCGTTGCCAGGCAGGGTTCCTGCAGGTGGGAGCTCTCAGCACCCCTGAAGTCCACCCCTCGTGCACTGAGACTACTTACCTCTGAGCCCACCACCAGGTACTTCCTTATTCCACCGAATCAATCGCCGTTTCCCTGCTGCGACCACAATTTTGTCTGAACCTCTATGGTGTGCCTAGTCCATCCTGTTGAACTCATACTCAGTGCTGATGCATGAGCCTCGCTCTCACGGATGACACGCTCAGTGCTGATGCACGAACCTCGCTCTCACAGATGACACGCTCAGTGCTGATACACGAGCCTCGCTCTCACGGATGACACACTCAGTGCTGATGCTCCAGCCTTGCTCACACGTCTGATGTCACTCACACTCAGTGCTGACGCTCCAGACTCACAAAATTTTAAGCTTCATGTCGGTATTTCTGCATTAGTGTCTGCATCCCTGCCACCCATCTCTGATATTTTAAACAGTAAGTATTCAGTAATTCTCTAATGAATAAATGTCTACTCATTTGCATTTGAAATGAGGATTTTCTTCCACCAAGAGAATGTTTTGAACATCAGTTGGGATGTCTCCTAACATATATCTGTATATAGAGACACACACACATATGGACACAAACAATACATCAGACCTCCTTCCAGACCAAACTGGTGTGGCAATATTTCCCCAAAGAGGCAAAAATTTGGTCTCTGGGGGGAAGTGAAATCTTAGAATTGCAAGGTATGTAGCCCTCCAAAGGGCTGTGGTTTTAAACCCCTGGGATGAGGCAATTCCAGAACAATGGCTCTAGAACTGCGGTAGAGGGCAGACAGATGAGACACCTGCTCCAGTGGAGCATATATTCTGAACGGAAAAGACAAACACATGGACTTACAAGACATATGAGTGTGAAGACTGTCCTGAATAAAACAGGATTCTGTGATAGATTAAAAGGGGGAGGCTATGATTGGTCTCTATAATATTTAAAATTATCTCTAAATTATAACAAAGAGTCAAGCACTCAAACATTTAGGGGAAGGGAATTTAAGCAGAGGAAACAATTAGTGCAAAGTCCCTAAATTAAAGACTGTCTCGCATTGGATAGTCACATGAAAAAGAACGAAGGTGGACCCCTGCCTCACACCATACACAAAACTTAAAATGGATCAAAGAACTAAATATAAGAATAAAGGCTATAGAACTCCTGAAAGAAAACATAAAGAAACATCTTCAGGACCTTAGGTTAGGCAATGGTTTCTTAGACTTTACACCAAAAGCACAAGCAACAAAAGAAAAAAAGCAGATAAGTGGAATTTCATCAAAATTAACTTTTGTGCATTAAAATACTTCACAAAAAAAAGGAAAAAGACAACCTATAGACTAGGAGAAAATACTTGAAAACCACACATCCAAAAAGCATTTAATAGCATGATATGTACACACCATATTCTGTATATTCATTTGTCTGTTGATGGATACTTGGTTTGCTTCCTTCTTTTGGCAATTGTGAATAATGCCACTATGAACACTGGTGTGCAAATATCTGTTCATGTCCCTTTTTCAATTCTTTGGGTATATACCTAGAAGTGGCATTGCAGGGTCATATGGTAACTCTAAACCTAACTTCCCAAGGAACTGCCAAACTGTCTTACAGCAGCTGTAAGAAGGTTCTTTTTAACACGGGACAGGTAACAGTATGTTGTTTACAAATGGAACTAATCTCATAAGAGCGTGTTGTATAGGAAGGGAACTAATCTACTAACAGCATGTTGTATACGAAGGGGACTAATCTAATGATAGCATGTCGTGTGTGAAGGGGACTCATCTACTAACAGCATGTTGTATACGAAAGAGACTAATCTACTAACTGTGTTGTGTACAAAGGAGACTAATCTACTGTGTTACACAGAAAGGGGACTCATCTACTAACTGCGTTGTATACAAAGGGGACTAATCCAATAACAGCATGTTGTGTGTGAAGGGGACTAATCTAGAGAGTGAATTTTAGGACAGAGAATTGCTGGGACATCCTGGGATGCAGTAGATTAGATCCTGGTGCACAAGTGTGAAGAGTGGTTCTAAACAGGAGTATGAATAGTTGACCTAAAGCACAATAGGCAGAAGTTCACAGTGTGTGTGCACGCTTATCAGTGGGTGTTCTTCTGGTTTTCTGAGCGCCTTGGGAAGCAAGATCATCAGTTGAGCCTGCAGCCTGGGGAGGTGGGAGGGCAAGCACTTCAATGGACTGGGGATGCATCAGGACTGCCTGGGGCTCCAAGGACCAGGTCATGGATTTAAATGGAGAATGGCCCTGTGGTTGTGTGATTTTTCTCCAGCCACATTCAGTTTCACCAATGCAAACGCAGAATAACAGACATCTGCTTTCAACCAGGGCTGTGGTTGTGCCGAGCAATTATGATGAGAAGAGGAAAGGTCAGGGGCACTGAGCATGAATGCACTGGAATGATGATGATAACTGACTGCATTTTAAGAAGGATAATGAAGGCAATGAAGGTATCAAAGGGGGAGAGAAATGACAAGGTGACAACATCCATGGCCCTTTTGGGTTAAAGGACTGGAGAGGTTGGAGACTGTGGGGAATAGTACTAGAAAAAGAGGGAATGGTCAGATAATAGGATAATGAAATTTGATATTCTAAAGCAGCTGCAGTTACTTGTAATGACAAGTCTAGGTTTACAGCTGCTGACTTGGGTAATTTAACAGCTGCTGACTTGGGTAAATATATTAGCCGAAAAGGTACTGATGCAAAGTACCAGGAATCTGTTGGCTTTTATAAAGGGTATTTATTTGGGGTAAAAGCTTATAGTTACAAGGCCCTAAAGAGTCCAACCAATGTACCATACCATAAGAGGTAGTTTCTTACCAAAATCTGATGCCACGTGTTGAAGCACGATGGTTGCCGTCTCCGCGAGGGCTCAGCCTTCTCCTCCTCTTCAGGCTCCCTGGGCCCAGCTTCTTCTGACCTCGGCTGCAGGCTGGAGGCTCCTTTCTTTCTGGGCCTTCTCAGCTGCTCAGGGCTCTTGTTTCTTTCAGCTACAAATTTTCAGGTGAAAAGCTCTTCCTGGGGCTACAGGATCAAAGCTGACAAAGTTCTCTTCTCTGGCATCTATGTAACTTCTCTCTTTCTTTTGTATCTTCTGTGTGTCTTCTTGACTGAGCTTCTATCAATCAAGAAGATATATATATATATAGGGAAGCGGATTTGGCCCAATGGATAGGGCGTCCGCCTACCATATGGGAGGTCCAAGGTTCAAACCCAGGGCCTCCTTGACCCATGTGATGAGCTGGCCCATGCACACTGCTGATGTGCACAAGGAGTGCCGTGCCATGCAAGGGTGTCCCCCATGTAGGGGAGCCCCACACGCAAGGAGTGCACCCCATAAGGAGAGCCACCCAGCACAAAAAAAGTGCAGCCTACCCAGGAATGGCACGGCACACACAGAGAGCTGATGCAGCAAGATGATGCAACAAAATAAGACACAGCTTCTGGGTGCCGCTGACAAGAATACAAGTGGACACAGAAGAACACACAGCGAATGGACACAGAGAGCAGACAACGGGGGAGGGGGGGAGGGGGAAGGGGAGAGAAATAACTCTTTAAAAAAAAAAAGGAAGATATATAACCCACAAAGATACATAGCCACACAGGGGCAGGGACTCAACCCTGAGCCACAGCCTACTGACATGGTTGAATCAAAGGTCCTGAATTGATTTAGACAAGTAAACATAAAACCTTTGAATTTAATATAATCAAAGGGTAAAATGCCCAGAGGATCAGATAAGTTTACAAACATAATCAATATCTTTTTTTTGGAATTCATAAATAATATCAAACTGCTACAGTGAAATATGTAGAAATGTTCAAGTGTTACTATGTCATAGACTGCTATTGGCTCTGTAATAACCATTCTTTCTTTCTCAATGGTAGTAAGTATAGCTGGAATTATTATTACCCTATTAAATATTTAAATTTCCAGAGTGACTTCGGCAAAAATGTCAGCGTAGGGACCCCCAAAATCCCTCTTCTCCATAAAAGCAATGAGAACACTGTCAAAAAATCATCAAAATTAACTTTGTCAGAATGCTGCAAAGTGGTTAAAGGCTTTCAACAATCTAGGGAGTGTTTATTCAAGAAAAACAGGTGAGTGTCGGGAAGAATAGTGAATGTGGCATTTTAATTTGCCCCATCTCTACACCCCTGCTTTCTAGCTTAATGGTAATCTTGAAGATCAGCCATAGTACGAAGCCACTGGAGGGGGCAAAATGGGGCTGGAGCACCTGCAAAGCCCCTTCCCAGGTTGACTGCCATTCTCTGAGCTATCTGGCAGCTCCCTAGTAACCCCAGTCCACAGCCTACCTCTGGTGCATGCACTGACTAGTCCACAATCACACAAAGATTAGAGGAAGTGGAAGGAGCACATTCCTTCTTCCCGCCATAGCCAGGAGTCCACTTCGAAGCCTCCACGGGGGACTCTCGGCCCACATGTAGCCTTGTGGGAGGCGGTGAGTTACATGTCCATGTAACTTCCATGGTCTTCCCAGGGGTCAGAGGAAAATAAAACCCCAAATATTAAGTAAAACTGGAAGATAATCCATATTTTCCCTAATTCCCTATGCAGCACTGCCGTATTTCTTCCTCTGTTTCCAACACTCAGCAATGCCACATGTCCATAGTTCTGTTGTTCAGCACAACAGAAGTGGAATGAATATTCTCCCTGTCTTCATCATGGATTATCTTGGGCCCCCCTCATGGGAAAATATATTTGTGATGGTTAGGCTAATGTGTCAACTTGGCCAAGTAATTGTGCCCAGTTGTTTGGTCAAGCAAACACTGGACTAAGTGTAACACAAGGACATTTATGGACATTAGTCATCAGTGAGTTTACTGCAAAGATGGTTGATTATTCATCTATATCAACCTGGGAGATCGCCCTCAGCAATGAGTGATGCTTTATCCAATCAGTTGAATGCCTTAGAGAGGAAGTAATTTCAGCATTCAGAGAGAATTTCCCAGCTCATCTTTGAACAGCCAACGTCTCCTAGAAACTCATCAAGAACCTTCACTGGACTTTCATCAGAGCTCCTGGTTTGCAGCCTGCCCAGAACCTGGACTTGTGCATCCCCAGGGTCATGTGAGAGACTTTATAAAATCTTATACTATATACAGGTATCTCCTGTTGATTCTGTTTCCCTAAAGAACAGTCTTCATCATGGATTATCTTGGGCCCCCACTCATGGGAAAATACATTGATCCCCCCACCTACCCTATACACAAATATAAGGAATAAGAAGAAAAAGACAAGTGCTTTTTTCTAACGGCTTCATGGTGTAAAGAGAATTCTAGAACCAAAGACTCAAGTTTGCCTCACCTTTAGGTGAGCCCTTCATTGACAGTTTAGTGTCTTTCATGGTGGGAAATGGTCCCAACAGAGGAAAGCAGGACCTATAGGTTGGTGTTTCAAGTTACTGGCCCTGTTAAACACTTCACAGACCACTCAATTTTATGGACAAGGTAGTGACTGAGGGTGTGGCAGTTTAAGATTATTTATGAATTCCAAAAAGAGAGATTAGGTTTATAAACTGGTCTTTTCCTCTGGGTGTGATACTCTTTGATTGTGTTAGATTCAGCTGAAATGCCTTTGATTAAATTACATTGATTAGGGCTTTGATTCAACCACAGCAGCAGGGTGTAATTCAGGGTACAGTACCCACTCCCTTGTTGGGCTGATAGAAACAGGTACTCACACAAGAAAACACACAGAAGAAGATACAAGAGAAAAGAGAAAGAGCTCCATATATGTCAGAGGAGAGAACTTTGTCATGACACAGAAGAGGAGAGAACCTGGTCGTTTAGGTTCTGCCATGTAACAGAAAGGAGAAGGTGCAAACAGTTAAGGCCCTGAGGAGGGAAGCAGAAGTGGCTCAACTGATAAGAGCGACCGTCTGTCATATGGAGGGTCCAGGGTTTGATTCCCAGTGTCTCCTGACCCGTGTGGAGCTGGCCCACGTGCAGTGCTAACACGCGCAAGGAGTGCCATGCCATGCAGGGGCACCCTCGCTTAGGGGTGCCCCACATGCAAGGAGTGTGCCCCGTAAGAAGAGCCGCCCCATGTGAAAAAAGCGCAGCATACCGAGCAGTGGCACTGCACACACAGAGCACTGACACAGCAAAATGATGCAACAAAAAAGAGACGCAGTTTCCCAGTGTCTCCAGATAATCCAAGTGGACACAGAAAAATACACAGTGAATGGACACAGAGAGCAGACAATGGGGGGGAGGGGAAGAAATAAAATAAATCTTTAAAGAAAAAAAAAAGGCCCTGAGGAGAGCCATTCACCTGAGAGTTTGCAGCTGAAGAGTCCAGAGCCCTGAGCAGTGGAGAAGGCCTGGAAAGAAGCGTGTCCTCCCGCTTAGAGCTGAGGTTGGAAGAAACTGGGCCCACAGAGCCTTAAGAGAAAGAGGAAGGTTGAACTTTCACAGAGATCAGCAACTATTTTGCTTCAACAAGTGGCAACAGGCTTTGGTGAGAAAATACCTCTTATGGTACCATGAGTTGGACTCTTTAGGGCCTTGTAACTGTAAGTTTTTAGCCCAAATAAATACCTTTATAAAAGCCAACAGATTTCTGGTAGTTTGCCTCAGCACCCCTTTGGCTGATTAATACAGACAGTAAAACAGCAAAGTTAAAGGAAACAATTAGAAGGTTTTAAAAGCTAAAATGTAGCAAATCAGATTTGCGTTCTTCTTATATTTAAAGAAATATATTTCCCAAGTCATTACTGTCAAACTTTTGAAAGTTACATCCATTTTTCCCCAGAACCTCGTTTCAATGAATATTCTAAGAAATGCGTATGCTTTAACCTTTTGTTTAAATTTATCCTCATGTGAGTTTGAGTGTTCTCAGTGTGCAATAATGAACAAAAATAGTAACAAGATCGCTGTAGTATATGTGCTCTGAAAACGTATTCACAGATGTTCAAAACAGTGGCAAACAATTTTCTGTAGATTAGATTAGCTCTCTGGGAAAACTACTATTTCCCACACCTCTAAAGAATGGGCACTGAGAGAAGTGCAAGCTCAGTTTCATGTGTCAACTGTAAAAGCAGGTGAGAACCATATGCCATTATCAAAGTTAAGAAGGTACTCTAGAAATAAAGTGCACTTCCTTCAGACTTCACTGACTTTGAGAGAAGGATCACCAATAAAGGTCATAAAAGACCTAAAGCAAAGGTAAGGATCTTCAGGGCATTGAAGTGAAGGGAGGAAAAGGCAGAGGCTCTGGAATGATCAACACTAAAGGACAAGCCAAAAAAAAACAATCACTGTTGTTAACAAAGCACCTAAGGATAGAATATTAGATAATTTACAGCATTTGTACATGCCCAACCTCATGGTTTTAAGTGCTGTGTATATTGTCATGAATCCCAAATACATTTTCTAATCCAGCTGCTTTCTCAAGGATTCCAGAGAGATGTACTCGAGAGCCCATTGCACATTTCTAATTGCAGTTCTCTCAGGAATTCAGGATCTCAAGCCTGACATCCTTTAGGTCTTCCTTGCCCAGTCTCCCCGCCCTCATGTGTGCCACCTGCAGGTCTTCGGTTTTGGGCCCCCCTGGCCAGCTCCCCACTCTGCTGCAGTGACAGTCACCTAACTGGTCTCCTTGGCTCCCAGTGTACATACCTTGGTCCCGTGGGCCTTGGCCTTGACTGGAATCGTGGAACTCTTTCTTTGGTGAGGGTAATGAGCACTTGCGAAAATGCACATACGCCTGTCCATAGGGCCCTTTACCTACAATTTCGAAAGAACCATGTATCCATGACTCTCCTTAAACCCCCGGGCAGTTCCTGGAGCCCAGGTTAATAGTTCTTGCACTAAACCCTTCTCAAAACCTCTGCCAGAGCATCCTGTGAAGATGTACATCTGTGGTGACCGTTTGCTGTCACTGGCATGTAAGGCCTATCGTGATGTCAGCACTGGCCACACCTGCAGCCTCTCCACTGCCACTCCCGTCACCTCTTTCCTCTCTGGTCCCAGCTCCTTTAAGCTCCTGGAAAGCAATGCCACGAGAGCTGCACTGCTGTGCTCATCTTGTTCCCCTGCCGGGCACGCCCTTCTCCTAGAGGCAGCTTGGGCATCACATTCGGCAGGCTCTTAGCTTCCTGCTTCCACCTCCAGCCTCTGGAATCCGCGGGCACTGTGGCTCCTCCTAGCACCCTCTGATCCAGAGAGGACCTACACATTTGCCCATGCACACTTTACTGCCCCTGAGCCTCCACCACGCTGTAATGGGTAGCTGGAAAGGCCCTCTGCGCACATGGCTGGGTGGGCACACCAGGAGCGGTCACAGGTAGAAGCAGCCTTCCCTTTTCCCCTCCCTGGGAGGACAGGGAACATTGCTGCCAGAGGTTGACTCCCTTCTTTCCTCCTCCAAGTCTCTTTATGGAGTCCAGGAAAAAGGGCTCACTGGGCTAGTTCTGCTACCTCATGCTAAGTCCTCCAAGAGAAGCTTCCGCCAATTCTTTAAAGCTGCAGTCTTTCGCATGTGGGGTACCAGAGCCTCTGTCTCCAGCCCTCTGTCATCTGTGTCTACCTTAGTCCCTTGTTAAAGAAGAGCCTTTCCCCCGTGCCAAGTCTCTCGGGAAGGCTCACATCGAAAGCACACCGGGCCGCCCCACTCCACTGCCCCTTTCTTCCCTATGGGTACCTACACACAAGCATTTCCAGGACCCCTATGTCCAAATGCAAACGCTGTGAGGAAAATCTACTTCTGTCCCATTTGTGCTGGTTCTCCAACCTTTCCAAACATTTCTGAACTTGAGAGACCTCATCCTCAGATTCGCGCTTCAGGACTATCAGCATCTGCCACTCTTAATGTAATCCTGTATCTGCCTCCAGAGTGTGGACACATGAGACTCACAACTTTATGCATGGACTCACTATGCCAAGCCTCCAGCACAGGCAGGGCACAGAGGACTCCGGGAGAAACTTTGTCGTGTAAATGGCCTGAGGTGCTGTTCAAAGGCCAGTGCCTGGAACACAGCCTTAGCAAGCAGTACCTCTCCATTACCATTTGCCTACTGTAATGACTAAACGTCTGCTGATTAGCAAGTATAAACTGCAAGAAAAGCCTTAAAATATCTTTCATCTCATACAATTATTATATAACTTTAACAATATCCAAAACTTATTTTTTTCAGTTCCAGTTCCCAGATTTCTTTTTGAGACTCCAGGTGTCCATGTGTCTTAAACAAAGACATTTCTCGGCAGGCATTTTTGTAAAATAGAAGAGTCTCACTGAGAATCACAAAACTGTAATAGCCTACACCTTTTTACAGCTGGGCACAATTTCCTGAGGCTATACAGACTGAACTGGAGAGAGGAAAAGAAATAAAGCTGACATTCTTAAAATTATATCACTAAAAACATTAACTGCCTCAGGCAAAGGCACAAATGGAAATTTATAATGCATCTAAGAAATACAGTGGATTGGAGACTTAAGGAACAATAATTATAAAATCATGAGCACTGTAGACCAATTTAGCACATATTCACTTATCTGATGCAATGAACAATTTAGACAATTATAATTTCTTTGATTTTCCCATGTACACATGGGGATAGAAGTTATATTTGGATAGACGAATTGGTATTTTCTGGTACTTTCCTATATAATGCCCAAAGACCAGAATTGTGAATTTCTGACTTGTTTTTCCTTAGCAGTATAACCTTTTTTTTTAATATATAAAAACTTAAATACAGCCCCATTATAGAAAACAGCTAAGTGGGCAGGTCCCTCCAGGCTCTTTCTGCTTCTTAAGAACCCAGCTCCTCCTAAGCCCCTTGCCCCGCCAACAGCCTGCACAGCATGGTTCCCGACAGCATCGCCAACTCATCTCCCGCCCGACCCAACCTCCTCAAGCCACGACACCTGGACTGGCTTCTCGGTCCTGCCAAGCTCAAAACCTTGTTCAGGCTTTGGCACTGGCTCTTTCACCCACTGCTCTGTGCACAGCTGGCTTAGCCTTGCCAGGCCATTCTTGATGCACAGGTCACCTCTCAGAGAAGCCTGTCCAGGCCACCAAGGTAACGGAGTCTCCCACTCCGAGTCACAGAGCCCTAGTTTAACTCTCCAAAGCTGTATTCTCCTTCTTAAACCGTGTTTATAGTTCATCTTCCCCCACTACAATGGACATTCTGTGAGCATCTGAACCTTCTCCCTCTTGTCCACCAGCCCAGCAGCAGTGGCTTGAACCGCTCCTGGCAGAGAATGTACTGAGTGCACCCAGGAGGAAGGAGTGGGCCTCTCTTGCCTCTGCACATCTACCTCTTGCTCTCCTTGCTTTTATTTTCCTACCACTAAGTTCTGTCAGACCAATTCTTTCAAGTCCTCTGAAGAATTTGATAAATGCACCTCTTTGAAATTCTGTCATATTCTCAGAGAGAGGCATGCTCATCCTGTAGATAAATTCTAAGTTTGTGTGTTGAGAAGAACCAGTTTCCATATTAAGATACAGCATTCTACAACCATGCATGCCATTCCTTTCTTCCCTAGGAAAACATTCTCTGTTATGTAGACACAAGTTTTCAGCCATCCAGCATGCATGTCGGGCATCTCATCTTCACACATAAGGATAATGAGGAATTGATTTGTTGCCAGCATATCAGGGTGTTCCTTTAGCTTTACTGAGATAGCAAGATGTAGAAGGAGGGACAGTTCTGGAAAATATTCATCAATGCAAATTTTGTGAGAAATATCGTATTTGCAGATGATGTTTTCACTCCAATCTCTAGTTCTACAAATTTTCAAGATAAACAGGATAAGTCTGCTATTACCACATTTTTAAACTATTATCCTGAACACATAGTGGGATTTTATTCGAAAAAAGTACAAAGCACTTTACTGAGTGCTGTATACTTCTATTTTCCAATGTGAATGTAAAGCAGAAAGGAAGTAGAATCAAGCAAACATGGATTTGAAGTCTCCCTGGGTCCCCTTCCCAGCCCTGGGGCCTTGGGTAACTTAGTGCTTTATTTTTTTCACCCATAAAACAAAGACATTAGTATCTCTCCTATATGTTTTTTGTAAGCTGCAAATAAACCAAAATAAACATCTGGCTATAGCCAAGTTCTAGCACTTGGAAGGTGCCAAAGAGATCCTGCTATTGAGACATGGAGAAGAGACACAGATTTCAAATTTCTTGACTTCCTTCTCTTTCCTTAAGAGGGGAAAGGAAGGGAAGAAACAAAAAAGAAAAGAAACAAAGGAAAAGGAGAAAAAGGAAATAAACCACAACTCTAGCCCTGGGTGGGTCTTGCGGGGCAACACGTTCCATGCTTAGGAATATTTCTCCAGTCCATAAACCAGGTGGTAGAAAATTGCCAGCCCTGAGTGGAACCTGGGGCAGGAAAAGGCCTGGCAGTTGGTCTGGGGCCCTGCCTCTCAGGCCTATAAACCAGTCGAATCCCTAACACAGGAAGTGTCAGAGGGAAAAGTTTACGGCATGACCCAGAGGTAGACTCGTCATGCAGGCCCTCGGGGTTCTGAAACAAGAGGAATTTCACTCCTGATGTGCCACTGGGCCCAGCAGAGATGGAGCACGTAACTGAGAGGCCCTGGGCAGCCAGGCCTTTCACATGGAGAGATGGGTTCTACCAGACCATGAGGTCATCATTTGGGCAGACCTGGCAGTGGCCCAGCTACAGATGGAAATGGCATCCATGAGCGGGAGTCTGAGCCATCCAGGAGCTGCAGGACTCTGTCACCCACATGGGTGCACAGGCTCACCCTGAAGTACTAGGGGGAATCCCATGTGACCAGCTGAAAGATGGTGTAGAAGTTTGATATTATTGATGAATTCAAAAAAGAAATATTGGAATATGTTTGTAAACTGATCTTTTTCCTCCAGGAATACGAGATTATATTGGATTGATTACTTGATTACTTAATCAAGTAAACCTCTTGGGTCAGTAGGGTGTTGAGTCCCCACCCTTTGGTGGGTGGGAACTCGCAGATAAAAGGCATGGCAAAGGGCAGAGTTGGGGGTTCTTGATGTTGGAGTTTTGATGTTGGAGTGTGATGCTGAAGCCTTAAGCTGGAGCCCTGGGGATAAAGACAGAGCTGTTCACCTGAAAGTCTACAGTTGACCTCGTGAAGAGAGGCAAAGCCTGGAGAGCCTCATAGTCTACAACTGACCTTGTGGAGAAAACAGAGGAGCTGAGCCCAGAGGAACCCAGGAAGCCTGAACCCTCGCAGCCTTCAGCAGCCATCTTGCTCCAACACATGAAAATAGACTTTGGTGAAGAAAGTAACTTATGCTTTATGGCCTGGTATCTGTAAGCTCCTACCCCAAAAAAATACCCTTCATAAAAACCAACCAATTTCTGGTATTTTGCATCAGCACCCCTTTGGCTGACTAATACAGATGGGGAAGGAGACAAGCTTGCTTTACAAATGAGTAAGGATGGCATGTGGGTACAAGCCGACGGGGGTGCTAGCTACATTAAACTCAGGGTTCCACAGTCA
Organism: Dasypus novemcinctus; assembly: GCF_030445035.2. Taxonomy (NCBI): domain Eukaryota; kingdom Metazoa; phylum Chordata; class Mammalia; order Cingulata; family Dasypodidae; genus Dasypus; species Dasypus novemcinctus. Next base: position 1,906,402 of record NC_080687.1, on the reverse strand, counting down.
GGGATGACCTTGAAAAACAGTGGTGAGGGAAAACCTTTCCAGTGGGTGAAGCTTCAGGCAGCACGCCTGCTCCATTGTCTGTGGACCATTTTGTGTGGCCTGGGGTGAGAATATATATGGACTCATGGGCTAGGGCAGATGGTCAAAGACTTAAAAGAAAAATGACTGAAGAGCAGAGATGGAATAATGGAAGTGGACTCAAAGTGGTTTTATATCACATGTTAATACCCACCACAAAGCATCTACCATGATAGAGGAAAACCACCAGCTAGACAGAGAGACCTGGCTGGTTGACATCAGCTGCCCTACAATGAGCAGGATAGGCACAAGAACGAGTGACCACAGTGGCAGAGCTGGAGACCCAACAGCAAGGATTCCCAGGCTCAGTCCTGTTACTCCTGCCTCTGCATGTGGAGTGCTATGCTCCTAATAGGACACTAGCCCTTCAGGGGACCAAATAGTTGCTTGGTGGGAAGTTGACTGTAGTACACCCCTTTCATATTAGAAGGGCCAAATTCATTCCCAGAAGAAGAGAAAACTATTCCAAGCGTGGGTTTGCTTTTCCTACCTGTAGACACAGCTAGCACCACTAGCCAGGACCACATGCATACAGACCCACACAACAAAGTACCCAACCAGACCAGTCTCACAGGGAAGGGGTACAGGAGGGAATCTATGGTCATGCATAGCAGCAGCGTGAAGGTGGCAACCTGGCAGGCAGGGACACCTTGCTGAAGGTGCAGATGAAGTGCCACTTGGAGGAAATACTCACAAGGATTTTGGTTCTACCCTCCAGGATGCATGAATCGGTGACCTCTATGTGCCACTTTCCCCCTATCTGGAAGAATGTATAGGTCTGGGAGCCAAGCATGGAAGTCATGGTGTCCCTTCTTACCCTCTCTTCCATGACCTTCAACCCTCCATGACCCACAGGAAGACGTGGAGCCTTTCATCCTTCCACCCCTGCGCTGCTACAGGAGTGGAGGTCCTGGTCCTCGGAGTGGGCAGCAAGGCTCCTGCTGAACTACAAGGTATGGTGCCACCTGGGCACTGGGGCTCCTGAGGCCCAGGTGACAACAGGAGAGGAGTTGCCTTCAGGCTCCTGTTAGACAATGAGGAAGGGAGGAGAATGCATAGAACTCGGGTGTTCTCTGGCACTCCCTTGCCCAGGTATGACAATGAATGGACAAGTTCAGCAACACTGGCCTAGAAGGGTGTAGTTTCCAGCAGTCCCTCCATCTGGGTAAGCCATCAGGACCTACAGAGGTAACAGGTAAAGGTAAGGAGAAAGGACAGTGGAAAAGGAGACACGGAGTACCAGTAGTAGCCCCAAAAGCAGAGGGGGCTATTGCTCTTCCCACAAGTCTCCCTCTTCTCAATTTTTCTTCAGAAAGTGAGATACACAGGAACAAGGAAGAGCTGCTTCCCAAACATGTATGGAGGTAGATCTGCATAGTACAATGTAATTTTGCCACTCTAATTTCCACCCAAGTGAGAACCTGCCACGAGACAGGAGTTAGGTGATAGCATCTAGCTGCAGTGCCTTTGGGATCTGTCACAGCATTTGAGCAGAGACTATGCTCTTTGGGGGCAGCTCCCAGACAATGAGTGCAAAGAGTGGACACTGTAAGCCTTTGGCCTTTCTGCCCCACACAGGTCCACTCTGTAGATGGTCTTTGTGCTGGAGCTCCCTGTGACCTGGCTGAGAAATTCACAGAGCTATACTGCAGCCTGCAGCTCCTTCTATCTAGTCCTCCTTCCCACCCTCTCTGTTCACAGAGAGGCCCCCATTACCCTGTGAAGGTTTTCCTTGCCTACTCCTGTTCCCTCTTCCTATAATCTTTCATAGGCATTATCCCTAACAAATCTTTTGCCTCTACCTTGGAATCTGCTTCCTGGAATACCTGAACAGAAAGATATAGAAGATTTGGAGCATTCTTCGAGAGGCTCATTGAGCAACAATGCCAGGTAGATAAATGAATACTAGACACAACAATGTTTATTAGGATGAGAACATGGTCATCCCTCCATTTTAAGACGTGAGTAGAGCATCCAAACAGCAATCAAAGAAATAGTTATACCAACTGAGGTAGCACTCGCCTCATTTATGGGCAAACATTTTAGAGAGATGACTCCTTGTTTAAGTTTAAGTAAACAGATGATGCTGTTTTCAAAAATTCATCACCATCAACCAGCACAATATCATAAAGTCATTACTGAATCATTGAATTAATTATGAAAAATACTATGCAACTATGAGTACTCTGTTATCTAAGAGGATCAGAACTTTACAAATACAAGGTTGAAAAATTCATTGCAGAAACTATGTAATTTTACATAGCACCTGATTATCACTCTTAAAAAAAGGAAGCCTAACTCTATGAAACTATAAATTACAGATGAGGTGTGACAACATCACAGTGCAATAAAAGGGGAATTGGAGAATAAGAGGCAAAGGGGAAAAAAAAGGTAATTGATGGATAAAAATAGGATCAATAAAAATCTTAGAATGGAATTATGAAATAAAAGCCATTTTGAAGACGTTTTTAACATCAAAGAGGATGAAAATTTCCTATAAGCATCTGAGGCTTGGGTGATGGGAAGGATAATTAGAAATGGAAATCAGGCAAGCCTTATACTTCTATTCCATTAAATTCAAAAATAACAAAAATGCAATAATATCTATTTGGTGTGCCTGATTTTCTTAGGGAAAAGATTCTGGCCCAAACAAGAGGAAAAGAATTTTAGAATTCAGAAAATAATATAAAAAGAACTTACACTGGTTGGAAGAAAAGCTCAGATACATGAAAGAAGAAGTTATGGAATAAAAAGCTAGATGAGGAGAGCAGTTTGATATTGGTTATGAATTTCAAAAATAATATTGGATTATGTTTGTAAACTGGTTTGTTCCTCTGGGCATATTAGATTATACTGGATTCAGAAGTTTCACTCTCATTTGATTAAATAATGATTGAGGCTATGATTGGGCCATGTCAGTAGGATGCTGAGTCCTGCCCCCCTGGTGAGTGGGGAGAAACTGCACCGCAGAGAAACTGCACCGCACAGTTCTCGCACAGAGAAACTGCACCGCAGAGAAGGGAGTTCGGAGTTTTGATATTGGAGCCTGGGAAGTAAACACACAAAGAAGCAGATGTGTAAGGAAGTAGAGGAGACTCATTTGGACACACCAGAGGCCCCAGGAAAAGAGTCTACAGCTGGCCTTGTGGAGAGAACAGAGCAGCTGAGCCCAGAGAGGAAAGAGCCTGGGGAAGAGAGGAACCAGGAAGCCCGAACCCTGGCAGACATCAGCAGCCATCTTGCTCTAACACGCGGCAACAGATTTTCACAAGAGAAGTTAACACACTTTAAGTTACTTTAACTGCGGGCTTCTACCCCAAATAAATACCTTTTATAAAAGCCAACAGATTTCTGGTATTTTGCATTGCACCCCTTTGGCTGACTAATACAATGAGCAATGAAGTTAGTGCAGTATATAGTTACTCCTAAATAACTAATGCAATTATTTAAGATGATAATGAACATGATTAATAAAATATAAAATTTAACAGTTTTGGTTAAAATGTCAGATTATATGTATAAAATCTTGAAGTCGAAGGAGAAAGAATGGAATTAAAAGCATATTAATCATTACCTTACAAATGGAAAGACAAGGCATTGCTTCATTCTTGATGTTGAAAGTTTAACATTCATTCTTATTAAAAATATAGTGAAGACCACTGGTAGAAATAGAATGTTTTGCATAATTCCAAATATTTGGAGTAATAAAATAAAAAGTTATAGAATAAATATTAATAGTAAAAGAGGAAAACGTCAAAGGTATTTAGTAAAAAGTAAACTATTATGCCTGAGTTTTAAATCTTGTCAAACTATAATTCCTATTATAGAAGTATGCTTCTTTTCAACTTTTGTAAATAAATGTCTTTGTTGTATTTAAATAGAACATTCAGGCAGAGAAGTGTAGAAATCTTTAGTGTAGAGCTCAAGGTACTATCAGAGTGAGCACGCCAGTGCAACGCTCCCCCAAGGCCTGGAAATAGGGCCCAGCACATGCCCACATACCCAGCAGCCATCTTCACCCTCCTCCCCAAAGGCACAACTTTCCAAGCTTAAAACACCAAAGATTTGCTTTGCAGGTTTCTGAACTGTCACATCTAGCTTTTTTCACCCATGATGTCTGTGAGATCCCCCAGGCTGTGGCAGATTACAGCAGCGTGTCTAAATTCACTGCTGTAAAATATCCACATCTTGTCCATTCTCCTGCTGAGCATCATCTAGCTGGTTTCTGGGGTGTTTTTTGTTTTGTTTTGTTTTGTTTTTGCCATTGTGAATAATGCTGCTACATTCTGACATGGCTCTTGGTGCACATATGTACCAACTTCTGTAGGGTTTATACCCAGGTGTGGAATTACTGACCATGGAGCACACTCTGTTCAGCTTTAGTGGAGCTGCTGGATAGCTTCCCACCTTCTCTGGACTAACTGGCAATCTCTAAAGGTTCCAGTTGCTCCATATCAGTACCAACAGCTAGTAAGCCTAGATTTTTTTAATCTGCACATTAATGTGTGGGAAGAGATACCTCACTTTTTTATCCTGAAATTTGGGCACTTTTCCACATGTTTATTGGCAACTTGGTTATCCTCCTTTAGAAAGAGTTTGGTCAGAACTCTAGCCCACTTTTCTATAACACATATAATGATACCTGCTTTTTAAATCTTGATTTTGATTATTCATTCTTTCTTCTATTTTTCTATTTACTAGTCAGTCTTGCCAGAAGATAATCACTTTTGTATTTTCAAAGAAACAACTTTCAGGTTTGTACATTTTCTTCCTTTTTCATTGATCTCTCCTCTTCATTTCTTCCTTCTACTTTCATTGGGTGTAATCTGCTGTTCATTTTCTAACATCTTAAAATGGACACTAAGATGAATAATTTTCAACCTTCCTTCTTTTCTAATACATGCATTTAGGACTATGCCCTTTTATCTAAGCATGATTTAAGTTGAATTGCATTGTTTTTATGTCTCTCAAGTTTTTATTATCATTCAATTCAATATGTTTTCTAATATCCACTGTGATTTCTCCTTTAATTCATAGGTTATTCAGAAGCGTGTTGCTTGATTTTCAAACAGTAAGGAATATTCTAATTATTTTTGTTGTTCTTTATTCCTAGCTCAATTGCACTGTGGCTAGATAAAATATTAGGTTTAATTTCAACCTTATAAAAATGTTCAGATTTTCTTTTTGGTTCAGTCTACTGTCAGTTTTGATAAGCATATAATGTTTGTTAATTAATTAGCAAATGTTTAAATACATTCTTTGAATTTTCTATATCTTTACTGATTTTTGTCTACCATTTCTATCAAATACTAATATATGTGTTATACTATCTAACTGTAATTATGTATTTGTCTGTTTTTCCCTTACTGTTGGCAATTTGGCTCTATCTATCTATCTTCTATCATGCTTTCTGCTTCAAATATATTTTGCCTGATAGTCATAGAAAACATTTTCCAATATGCTTACTTTCATTCTTCAGGTACATTTAAGTTTAAGGTATGTCTCTTGTAAGCAGTACATATTTAGACTTTGATTTTTAACCTGTCTGACAATCTCTGTCCTTAACTTGGAGGATTTAGTCCATTTATATTTAAAATAATTAGTAATTCATTTGAGTTTAAATCTATTTGTTTTACACAGTGTCATCTACTCTATGCTCCTCTGTATTGTGAATTGGTGTTGGATACTGTCAAATGCTTTATTTGCATCTACAGAAATAACCATATGGAACTTAGCAAGGGGAGAGTTAAAAAAGAAAAAAGAAAAAAGAAAAGTAAACAATCAACCAACCAATAGCTAGGTACCAATAGCTAGGACAGGCTGGCTTATGCTGCATCAACAAACAACTCCCAAATCACAATGGTTTGAAATAAAAGTCTCTTTTTTGCCAACATTCCATATCATTTTGGGGTTAACAGAAGTCTGTGCTTCATATATACTCACTCCAGGGTGAAGGCACCACCATTTGCAATGCAACTGATTAAAACGACCACATGAAAAGAGTCCGGATAATTGTACACTAGCTCTTAAATATTTCTGCCTGGAAGTGATACATTCAACTTACACTATAATCTCTTAAGCCAGAGCAAGTAATATGGTCTTACAGGGTAAAAAAAAGTTAAACTCCCAAATACTTGGGAAATGAGGGGAACTGAATGTGGTAAACAGTAGTAACATCTTCCACAACATCCAACCAGAGTTCTTTATTGTAATACCGTAAATGAACGTGAAGATAATACACCAAAAAACAAGGTTGAAGCATTTGGGCTAAATCTCATAAACACCCACCAACAAGTGGATCCCTTTTATCCTTTTATTAAGGAGTCTACAATCACATGTTCTCATTGTAAATGTATTTTTACTTACCCATAATAACGGAAAGAATAAGAAAAGTGAAAATATCACTGAAAGTCCCATTAAATAATTTTTTATTATGAAACATTTGCAATGTATCTGTGACCAATCTTTAAGCAGAAACAACTTTGATGGATAGATAATAGGAAGGGCTTAAATTTACCCTGAATTACATCTATTTGTTTTGCTTCTTTATTCAATTCAATCTAATTAATGTACTTTAATATTTGAGGCTAGGACTTGCTTTTTAAAGAATGAACCTCAGTCATGCATTCATTTCATAAATATTGGGAAACGGACTTTGGCCCAGTGGTTAGGGCGTCCGTCTACCATATGGGAGGTCCGCGGTTCAAACCCCGGGCCTCCTTGACCCGTGTGCAGCTGGCCATGCGCAGTGCTGATGCGCGCAAGGAGTGCTGTGCCACGCAAGGGTGTCCCCTGCGTGGGGGAGCGCCACGCGCAAGGAGTGCGCCCGTGAGGAAAGCCGCCCAGCGTGAAAAGAAAGAGCAGCCTGCCCAGGAATGGTGCCGCCCACACTTCCCGAGCCGCTGACGACAACAGAAGTGGACAAAGAAACAAGACGCAGCAAATAGACACCAAGAACAGACAACCAGGGGAGAGGGGGAAATTAAATAAATAAATAAATCTTTTTTTAAAAAATAAATAAATAAATAAATATTGGCTGAGTTCCTCCAATGTACAAAGCATTGCTATAGGTTGGGGATCGGGTGAACGCAAAAGAGATTTCCACTTCAGGAATCATATATTCGCAAGTTTTAGGTTTTAACATCAGTTTGTTTACCTTGCAAATTCCAGTGGTCATTTTGTTACTGCTTGTATATAATATATAAGACATACATTAAAAATTTGAGAAAGATTTGTCAAAATCTCTACTTTTCCTTTAAAAATTAACTTTCTAAGCATAACTCAGAGTCTAAAAATATGTCATCAATTCTTTCTCAAGATGAAAAGGAGAGCAAACTAAAATTAAAAAGTGGTAATTTTAGTAATCTTTAAAAAACTAGCCCACAGTGGCTTTGCTTAATCATTTATAATTAACAAAGGCATTTTAGAGAAGCAGATGTGGCTTAACTGATAGAGCATCCACCTGCCATATAGGAGGTCCAGGGTTCACACCCAGGGCCTCCTTGCCCACGTGGTGAGCTGGCCCACGTGCAGTGCTGCCGTGCACAAGGAGCACCATGCCACGCAAGGATGCCCCCCGTGTAGGGGAGCCCCACACACAAGGAGTGCGCCCCGCATTGAGCCACCCCACACGATAAAAGCACAGCCCACCCAGGAGTGGCACTGCACACACGGGGAGCTGATGCAGCAAGATGATACAACAAAAAAGAGGCACAGACTCCTGGTGCCACCGAGAATGCAAGCAGATACAAAAGAACACACAGCGAATGGACAGAGAGAGCAGGCAACTGGGGGGGGGGGAGAGGAAATAAATAAATAAATCTTTAAAAGAAAAAAAAACACAAAGGCATTTTAAAACATTCATTCTGTCAAATGCATGTAATAAAAAAAGTAACAAATCTACTTCATAGTCTGTTGATGTATGATGTTCTTTTATAAATTTTGACTAAAAAATTAATAGCAAGCAATCTAAAATATGCCTTGGTAACAAGTCACTCAAAATAAAATCACAGACTAAATCAAAAGCCAGGGATAAAGTAAACTAAGTTACAATTCAGTTCAGCTCTACTACATCATATGGGAACATTTAGACATATTTTAGACTTTAAGTCCAAGCAAACTCATCTCTGAGGGTAGTGAGGAAAAGGGTGGGGATCCTGTCCAGTATAAGGGCCAGGGGGAAGCACCTGTCCAAATGTCAACATTCAGAGGGTGGTTTTTGTTGGTTTCTAAGGGAATCTGATCAATATTGGCCATAACAGTAGGGATCTATGAGCAGAGTCAATAATTCTGTAGCCAAATGAGTAAACTTGTCCTGTCTCCAAGGACCTGTCTAGGTTGGAAAGTGCCCTGGGCATCCTCTGGGGGTGATGTGATCAAGGAAGATGCCAAATGGACAGGGCCCACCTAAATGGCTGGTCCCAGGGGAATGACTTGAGGACTTTTGAGTATGCATCAGGAACCGATGCACAAGTCTGGTCATAGGCATAGGAGAGGGTGGAAGGAGCTCTGAAGAAATCTCTGAACAGAATGAAAGGCTCCAGGTCCTACGACAGGCATTTAGGACAAGAAACACTGCTAGCTGGGTTTAATCGCATGGTCACGTGAGGTGGGCACCTCAGGAGCACGTGTTAGAAGCAGTTCAGTTCACTCTGAGAGGTCCATGAAGCAGAGAGAGAGCCAGGAGCTGGGGAGATGAGGGGCTGGCCGTGGCGACAGCCTCACTCTGCCACTGCCAGGAGGACAGGTGTGAGGAGCAGGGATGGTCTGTAGTGGGAAGCCACGATGGACGGAGAGAGAACAGACATTGCGGGTCAATCCAGGGCATGATCTAGGGGACAGCAGACACAAGAGACCACTTCAGGTGATGGCCGTGGGTGCAAGGTAGTTTGGCTCCTGTTCGGCAACTGTGTTATTCTCTTTGGATAAGCACTTACTAAAAGCCCATGGATTTCACCCTATTCAGAAACCCTTCAGGCCCCCCTCTCACAATCATAGAGGAAGTATTGGAATGACATCCACCTAAGCCCTCAGTTCCCTCACCTTTCTCAGGTTGGTAAGGATTAGGACCAAGTGATGAATGAGTGAAAGTACTCAACAGAGGGCACTGGAGAGGTAGCAAAAATGTTCTAAAGTCAATTTTCTAATATCGTGCCTTTCTAGTTGGCAAAGTATTGCATCATTCCAGGTGCTGGCAGGAGTGTAAGACAGTTCTCATTTCATATTCCGGTCCACTGAAAACAGCATCAGTGTCGGGGCTGGAGGCAGTGCTAGATGGAGCCTGGGGTTATGGCAGGTCAGGATGAGAAGGACGGATGAAAGAGAAAGCTAGCATGATTTGGAATATCTAGGACAGTTCATTAGCTGTGAAACCAAGAAAAAATCCAAGCAATAGTTCTCAAATTTGGTAAGGTGGGTGAAAATGATGTATTGAAATGTGAACAAGGCAGAGTTAACCAGTTATAAGGTTTCACTCAGAAATCAACCACATGTCAGAAATTTATTTATACTGAGCATCTCCTGAAGTAGGCCTGAGCCACCTAGAATTAATTAATGTAAACAACGATTTACTCATTAAATAAAGGGTGATGCGGCCCATGGATTACCACAGACAGAGTTTACAAGGGTTGGGAAAAGGACTTTGGCCCAGTGGTTAGGGCGTCCGTCTACCATATGGGAGGTCCGCGGTTCAAACCCGGGGCCTCCTTGACCCGTGTGGAGCTGGCCATGCGCAGTGCTGATGCGCGCAAGGAGTGCCGGGCCACGCAAGGGTGTCCCCCGCGTGGGGGAGCCCCACGCGCAAGGAGTGCGCCTGTGAGGAAAGCCGCCCAGCGTGAAAAGAAAGTGCAGACTGCCGAGGAATGGCGCCGCCCACACTTCCCGTGCCGCTGACGACAACAGAAGCGGACAAAGAAATAAGACGCAGCAAATAGACACCAAGAACAGACAACCAGGGAAGGGGGGGGAATTAAATAAATAAATAAATCTTTAAAAAAAAAAACAAGGGAAAGATGAGTCATAGGCTATCAACTGCATCTCCACTTTGTGTTAAGATGATGCTCTTAGAATTGACACAAAACCTGCATAATTAGAAGACATGCTGTACCAGTCATAACATATGCCAGGAAACCACATGATGGGTGATGACACCACAGTCCAGGAGCCCTCAAAGAGGCTGTATCCATCAGCCTTTGAAGATAAACTACCCCAAAACCTAGCGGCTTAAAGTAACAGCTAGTTACTTGCCTCACAGACCTGTGCTTTAAGCTGAGGCTCGGTCCACTTGAGTGGTTCTTCTGCTTTCACTTAAGTTCACGCCTGATTCTCTCCTTGCTTGGGGCCAGGTACCAGATCCAAAGCAGGCAGGCTGGCCAAGGGAGGCTCGTCTCTGCTTCACGGGGCTTCTTGTCCTCTAGCAGGTTAACAAATGGCTCTCCTGGGCTTTGTGCATGGCAGTAGCAGTACTTGTTTCTGGCAAACAAGCTCAAGTATACAAAATCGCTGTGAACCCCAGACCCAGAATTCACACATCCTCACTCCTGCCACATTCTATTGCCCAAAGCAAGCCACATGGCCATCCAGACTCAAGGTATTGGGGAAAGAGATTCCACCCCAATAGGTGAAGCAGCAAATAATTAGTGGTCATTTTTGGCAATCTAGCACAGAAGTTAAAAACTGCTAGACGTCTATGCATGAACTTAAAAGACTGGCAGGCATGACCAGGTGTGTATGTATCCTGGAAACCAGCAGGTAAGCAAAATGGCCAAATGAATTGATGATAGATAAATGATAGACAGATAAACAGATAGATTAGACAGATATAATGGATGGATGAGATAGAAAGGTAGATAGATAGATAGGTTTTCTACTCAACAAATCAGAGGATTAAAACTAAATTTAGGCCACTTCAAGTGCTCACCTCCAACCTATGTGGTTGGTCGGGTCCTGCACCCAGGGATGGTGCTGGCTCCATGGCAGCAAAGTCCCAGTAATCTGTTCTGTATTAAATTTCTCACTGACCGGTCTTCTCAATCCAATGTTATTCTTTTCATAAAAATTATATTTTGGGATTTACATATTAAAAGGCAGTCCAGGTGGCGGACTTGGCTCAGTGGTTAGGGCGTCTGTCTACCACATGGGAGGTCCGCGGTTCAAACCCTGGGCCTCCTTGACCCGTGTGGAGCTGGCCCATGCGCAGTGCTGATGCACACAAGGAGGGCCGTGCCACGCAGGGGTTCCCGCATAGGGGAGCCCCACGTGCAAGGAGTGCGCCTTGTGGAGAGCCACCCAGCGAGAAAGAAAATGCAGCCTGCTCAAGAATGGTGCCGCCCACACGGAGAGCTGACACAAGATGACTCAACAAAAAGAAACACAGATTTCCGCGCCGCTGACGACAACAGAGGCGGACAAAGAAGAACACGCAGCAAATAGACACAGAGAACAGACAACCGGGTGGAGGGGGGGGGGGCGGGAGAGAAATAAATAAATAAATCTTAAAAAAAAAAAAACAAGCATGAAAAAAATAAATAAATAAAAGGCAGTCCAAATGACAATGGCTTTAGATAAATCACCCATGTATCAGGCAGATTTTGAGTACATTTTTCTTATTAAAATGCATTATCTTCTAACTGTACAAATCCTCTTTATTTACTCTAGACTAGAGGAAGAAATACCTGGATTATACAGTAAAACTCAAAGAGGAACTTAACTTAAAAATTGGGATTTTTCAACACATGTAGCCATGTAAACACAAAAAATCAAAATGAAAGGGATGTCCAACATGATGTTCCTCTGTCAAAGCCACCTCAGCAGTCCATGTTCATATCATATTCACTTCTCAGATTATTTATGGCAGCAGCATAACCCTGATACCAAGACCTGACAAGAACATACAAGAGCAGAAAATTACCAGCCAGTTTAATATGTAAACAAGGATTCAATTATCTTCAATAAAATGTTAGCAAATTGAACCCAGCAAAATGTAAATTACATACTAAATCAAGATCAAGTGGGTTTCTCCCATAGGAATGAAAAGTTGATTTGACATTAGAAAATTAATCAACGTAATTTACCACATTAGCAAAATAAAAGAAAAAAATCATACCATCTTAATGGATGCAGAAAAGCATTTGTCTAGAATTAACACTTTTTCAAGGAAAAGGAAAAGTTCTTGAACAACAAAACACAAAACAGAAAAAACTAGGAATAGAAGGGAACTACCCCATTCTGATGAAATTTATCTACAAAATGCTTGTATCAATATTAATGGAGAAATACTGAATGTTTTTCTTTTAAGATTAGCAAGAAGGTGAGAATGTCCACCATTACTACTTTTACTGAACAATTACTAGAAGTCTTAGCCAGTACAAGAAGTCAAGAAAAAGAAAAAAGAAAAAAAAAAGATATAAAATCATAAAGGAAGAAAAAGAAGAAATAAAAAATCATTATTCACAAAAACATGACTGTTTATATTGAAACCCTAAGAAATCTACAAAACCCCTACTAGAACTAAATAAATTTGTCAAGGTCAGAGTATACAAAGTCATTACATGCAAAAATATATTTTTTATTAACAACAACAATTCCAACAAATTTCCAACAAATAATTGGAAATTATATTTAAATAATAAAATGCAAAATATCATCAAAAAACTTAAAATATTTAAAAATAAATATAATGCAAGGTATGGGTGGTAGGGTGAAGTATGGGAGCCCTGTATGATGTTATGCATTTTTGTTTAGTAAGTTTCCAACTTTTGCTATACACTTATTGTTTATGTATGTTCGTGTATGAATGTCAATTAAAAATTTAAATGAGAAAAAGAATAGATATAACAAAAAATGTGCAAGATCTCTGGAATGAAAATAAAATATTTCTGAGGGAAATTTTTAAATAACTAAACAAATGGAAAAATGTACCATGTCCTTGGATTGGAAGACTCAAAATTATTAAGATGCCACTCCTCACAGATTGCTCTAAAGAGTCTATGCAATCCCAGTTAAAATCCCAGTGTTATTTTTCACTTAAATTTCTAAGCTAACTTAAAAATGTATGTGGAAATTGAAAGGACTTAGAATAGCCAGCCCTGTTTCTCACAAAACATCATTTCTCAAATCATTGCAAAGTTGGGCTAATGGAGCAGGCCGAGTTGCACACTGCGGGTGTGGTGGAGGCGGCGCAAGGCCTTTCGTGGCCAGCTGCTCTTCAACCAGGAGGCACAGCAGTACAAGGGAAAGGGCACACTTCCCTTCATTTTATTTTGATGTTAACAAAGGGTGCTAGAACAATGGGATTCCTCTATGGTCAAATTTTAACCTTGAACCTAGCCTGGCACCACCCACAAATAGTGCTTTGAGACGGTTATGAACCTAAATGTAAAAGCTAAACTATTAGGTTTTTAAGAGGGAATATGAAAGAACATGTTCATGACTTCAAGTCAGACAAAGATTTCTTAACCAGATAAAGAAAAAAGTACTAGCCATAAGAGAAAAAATAAAAATTTGACTCCAACAAAATAAAACATGCATGATTTTTAAAACACACTGAAGAAAAATGAAAAGGCAAGCAAAAACTGTGAGAAAATGTTTGCAATGCATATTCTTACAACTTGATAACAAGAATACAAATAGGGAAGCGACATGGCTCAATTGATAGAGCATCCGCCTACCAGACAGGAGGTCCAGGGTTCAAACCCAGGGCTCCTGACCCATGTGGTGAGCTGGCCCAAGCGTGGCGCTGCCGTGCGCAAGGAGTGCTGTGCAATGCAGGGATGTCCCCTGTAGGGGAGCCCCGTGCACAAGGAGTGCGACCTGCATTGAGTTGCCCCATTCGGGGAAAAAAGCACAGCCTGCCCAGGAGTGGCGCCGCACAAACAGATAGCTGATGCAGCAAGATGACGCAGCAAAAAGAGACACAGATTCCCGGGGTCACTGAGAAGGCAAGCAGACACAGAAGAACACACAACAAATGGACACAGAGAGCAGACAACAGTGGGCGGGGGGGGGGGGGGCGTGAATAAATAATAGAGTAAATCTTTAAAAAAAAGAATACAAATAACCTATAAGAAAATGGGCAAAAGATTTGAACAGACACTTCACTAAAGTAGTTACATAATTATATAATTATATAATTGGCCTATAAGCACATGAAAAAATGTTCCACACCCTTAAGTCATCCTGGAAATGCAAATTAAAATCACCATGGATTACCACAACCCTAGAATGACAAAATTAATACTTTTTTTTCTGAAAATAACAAGTTTAGACAATCCCATTACTGATGGGATTATAAAATGATACCACCTCTTTGGAAATTTCTTTGGCAGTTTCTTTTTAAGTTAAACATACACCCTCCCTAGGATGCAGTAATTTCAGTACTAGGAATGTAACGGAGATATAGATATATATATAGATATATATATATATATAGCCAAATCGGCTTGTATTAAAAAGTTCATTGCAGCCTTATTCATAGTACGTTTCAAACACCTGGAAGTCACCCAAATGTCCATCAGTCCGAGAATGGATAAATCAACTAATTTTATCAACACAATGGAAAACAACTCAGCAATGAAAAAGAACTAAGTGCTGACAAAATGCACAACAAAAATAAATGATTATGCTGAGCAACAGAGGGGACGCAAACAATTCCATTTATAAGAAGTTCTATAACAGCAAAAGCTGAGCTCTGTGGAAGAAATGACATTAGCAGTTGCCTCTGGCTAAGATGAACTACTACTAGAAAGAACACAGGAAATTTCTGGGGTAATGGGAATATCCATGTGTTATGGGGTGTCAGTATCATGGAGGCACATATTTATCAAAACTAACTGAATTATACATTTAAAATCTATGCATTTTATATGCAAGTTATACATCAATAAATTAAATTAACTTTATCTTGCCTATGTTTAAATGTATTCCTTTGTTATGTAATGTGTTGAGAAGCACATATAATACAATAGCATAAAATTGTTTTTTAAAATACTGTTTATCTCTATTTCATTATAATTAATTTATTTTGTAAATTTTTTTAAAGATTTATTTATTTAATTCCCTCCCCTCCCCCGGTTGTCTGTTCTCTGTGTCTATTTGCTGCGTCTTGTTTCTTTGTCCGCTTCTGTTGTCATCAGCAGCACGGGAAGTGTGGGCGGCGCCATTCCTGGGCAGGCTGCACTTTCTTTCGCGCTGGGCAGCTCTCCTTACGGGGCACACTCCTTGCGCGTGGGGCTCCCCTATGCGGGGGACACCCCTGCGTGGCAGGGCACTCCTTGCGCGCATCAGCACTGCGCATGGGCCAGCTCCACACGGGTCAAGGAGGCCCGGGGTTTGAACCGCGGACCTCCCATGTGGTAGATGGACGCCCTAACCACTGGGCCAAGTCCGTTTCCCCATATTTTGTAATTTTATATATTTATTTTACACATACAAACATATTATTCTTAGGTTTCATTTTACTGCTACTTTTGAAAACCCTTATGCTAGAGAAAGGACTTGGTAATTAGCTGTCTGGCTCCAAAAGCTGTACCCTTATTCATTACAATGTGAAAAAAATATTCTATAGCCTATATTCTCTAAGTCAGGTATAGCTAAACATTAAAACAAACCCAGAACCTGCAAGCCACAATTTGCCATTTGCTGAAAGAATAGTAAGAGTGTTTTCAGAAGATAAACATTCTCTAGCTATTATATCTTATTAGCAGTAAGGAAAAAGTGAATAATTTCATGACAGTTACTATAAATTTTATGATAAATCTATTTGTATTTTATATCTTGTCATAATAAAGATGACTTTCTGTCAGATGAAGAATAATCCACACTCTGTTTAGTTATTGTCTTCTTTAATCTGAAATTGTCAGAAGCACTCTAATAAAATTTCGAGATATGACAAATCCCAGCAACCATCTAAAAGATTAAAAGTTGTTCAAGCTTTGCTAGCACATCTAGACAGAAGAGCAAAACAGAAACACAAAGTTGAACGATACTCTAAACCAAATAGACTTTCAGACATGTATAGAACACATCACTGAAAAAAAAATAGAACACACATTCTTCTCGAGTATACATGGGTCATTCTCCAGGATAGACCATATCTTAATTCACAAAACAAGTCTCAATAAATTTTTAAAAAATTGAAGTCATAAAATGCATCATCTCAAAATACAATGGAGTGAAGCTAGAAATCAATAACAGGAAGAAATGGAAAATTTACAAATATGTGGACATTGACACTTTTTGCCTTCTTGTACACCAGTGGGTTAAAGAGGAAACCACAAAGGAAGTTACACAAATGAAAATGGATATACATCACACCAAAACTTATGGGATGAAGCAAAGTCAGTGCTCACAGGGCAATGTATAACTCTAAATGCTTACATTAAGAAGGAAGAAAGGTTTCAAATCAGAAACCTAAGGTCAAAACTGGAAGAACTAGAGGAAGAATAACAAACTAAACCCAAAGTGAGCATAAGGAAGGTAATAACCAAGATAGATGAAACAGAATTTTGAAAAGAAAAAAAGAAAACAATTAACAAAACTGAAAGTTCTTTGAAAAGATCAATAAAATTGACAAATCTTTAGCTAGACTGAAGAAAGAAACAAGAGAAAGGATACAAAGAGTTGAAATCAGAAATGAAACAGAGGACATTACCACTGATCTCACTGAAACAAAGAGGGCATATTATAAACACATGTACAACAACCAATTAATAACCTAGATGAAATGAACAAATTCCTAGAAACACACAAACTACCTACACTGACTGAAGAAGAAATAAAAGGTCTTGACAAACTAATAACTAATAAGGAGACGGAATCAGTAATCAAAAACCTCCCAAAAAAGAAAAGCCCAAGACCAGATAGTTTCACAGGGGAATTTTTACCAAACTCTCCAAGAATTGACACCAATCCTGCTCAAACTCTCCAAAAACTGAAGAGGAGGTAACATTCTGTAATTCATTCTACAAAACAAACATCACCTTCATACCAAAGCCAGATAAAGATAAAAAAAGAAGAAAATTACAGACCAACTCTCTTATGAATATAGATGCAAAAATCCTCAAAAAAATATTAGCAAACAGAGCCCAATAGCATATTTAAAGAATTATACACCATGATTGAATGGGATTTACCCCTGGTATGCAAGGCTGGATCAACATATGAAAATCGATTAATGTAATACAACACATTAAGAGAAGAAAGGGAAAAAAAACTACGATCACCTCAACTGATGCAGAAAAGACTTCTGACAAAACCCAGCACCCTTCTTGATAAAAACCTTTAGAAAACTAGAAATGAAGGAAACCTCCTCCACATGATAAAGCATATATATGAAAACCCATCGCTAATATCATGTTCAGTGGTGAAAGACTGAAAGTTTATCCTCTAATATTAGGAACAGGACAAGGATGCCCACTGACACCACTGCTATTCAACATTATACTAGACGTTGCAGGCAGGGGAATGACACAAGCAAAATAAATAAAAGACATCCAAATTGGAAAGGAAGAAGTGAAACGTTCCCTATTTGCAGATGACATGGTCCTATATGCAGAAAATCCTGAAAAATCCACAACAAAGATGCCAGAACTAACAAATGAATTCAGCAAAGTAGCAGAGTGTAAGAGCAACACCCTCAAATCAATAGTATTTCTATACAGGAGTAATGAGCCTAAATCATATTTATGGCCAACTGATTTTTGAAAAGGGAACAAAGTCCACTCAGTTTGGAAGGAATAGCTTCTTCAGCAAATGGTGCTGGAATTCTGTAACCACCAAGAGAAACTCTTGCATATGTGCTGCAGTAGATGTACAAGAGACTGTTCACAGTAACTGTTACAGCAAAATTCTAAAACCAACCTAAATGTTGTGAATCTGACTGAACTATACTTAATTTACATGGATAAGTTACAAAAAAACCATGTTGAGTGAATAAAATGTAAGTGTCAAAAGAATATATATAGGGAAGCAGATGTGGCTCAAGTGATAAGACCTCTGTCTACCATATGGGAGGACCTGGGTTCAATCCCTGAGGTTTTCTGGTGAAAAAGAAGAGAAAGCATGCCTATGTGGCAAGCCAGTGCCTGCATGGTGAGTCAAGTGCCTGTGCAGCGAGACGAGTGTTCGTGTGGTGAGCCAAGTGCCCGTGTGAATGCCCGCATGGCGAGCTGAGTGCCCATGCAGTGAGCCAGTGCCCACACAAGTGAGTCAGGCAGCAAGATGATGACACAATAAAAGAAAGACAAAGGGGAGAATCAAAGCAAAGCACAGCTGAGACCAGGAACTGAGGTGGCGCAATTGACAGGGAACCTCTCTTCACTTCAGAGGTCCCTGGGATCGAATCACGGTGAATCTCAGAGGAGAAATGAGATGAGAAGACAAAAAAAAGGGAAATAGATACAGAAGATCACACAGCGAATGGATAGAGACAGCAAAAACAGCAGAGGGGAGGGGGAGGGGAAGAAAGAAAAAATATATATAGGGAAGTGGATGTGGCTTAAGCAGTTGGGCAACTGCCTACCACAAGGGAGGTCCCAGGTTCAGTACCAAGTGCCTAAGAAGATGAGCAAGACAGCAACCTGACAAAACAGGCTGGCATGGCAAGCTGATGCAACGAGATGATGCAACAAAGAGACATAGCAACGAAACATGATAGAGACACAACAAGCAGGGAGCGGAGGTGGCTCAAGTGATTGTGTGCCTCCCTCCCACATAGGAAGTCCTGGGTTCAGTCCCCAGTGCCTCCTAAAAAGACGGAGAGCAGACAGCAAGCACAAACACAGGGTGGGGTGGGAATAAATAAAGTAAATCTTAAAAAAAAAATGGTGCTGGGAAAATTAGATCTCCACTTGCAAAAGAATGAAGGAGAACCCCTATCTCACACCTTATATAAAAATTAACTCAAAATTAATCAAATACCTAAACATAAGACCCAGAACTATCAAACTCCTATACAAAAATGTAGGGAAGCATCTTTTGGACCTGGTGATAGGCAATGGTTTCTTGGACTTTACATGCAAAGCACAAGCAACAAAAGAAAAAACTAAGTGAATGGGATCTCATCAGAACTAAAAACTTTTTTGCACCTCAAAGGACTTTATCATGAAAGTAAAATGACAACCAGCACAATGGGAGAAACTATTTGGGAACAACACGACTGATAAGAGTTTCATACCAAAATGTATAAAGAAATCCTTCAACCCAACAACAAAAAAACAATTAAAAAATGGGCAAAAAAATTTGAATAGACATTTCTCCAAAGAAGATATATAAATAGTGAAAAAAATAAAGCAGAGATGCTCAACATCATTAACTGTTATGGCAATGTAAATCAAAACCACAAAGAGATACCATTTTATACCACTAGAACGGGTACTTTATTAGTCAGCCAAAGGGGTGCAATGCAAAATACCAGAAATCTGTTGGCTTTTATAAAGGGTACTTATTTGGGGTAGAAGCTTTCAGTTACCAGGCCATAAAGCATAAGTTACTTCTCTCACCAAAGTCTGCTGGTACGTGCTGGGGCAAGATGGCCGCCGACGTCTGCCAAGGGCTCAGGCTTCCTGGTTCCTCTCTCCCCAGGGCTTCTCTCTGGGCTCAGCTGCTCTGCTCCTCTGTGCGCTTACTTCCCAGGTTCCAGCTCCTTTCTCTGTGGTGCAGTTTCTCTGTGAGTCCCCGCCCACCAACGGGACAGGGATGCAATGTCCTATTGATGTGGCTCAATCAAAGCCTTAATCATTATTTAACCAAGTAAAAGTGAAACCTCTGAATCCAATATAATCTAATATGCCTGGAGGGACATACCAGTTTACTAACATAATTCAATACCTATTTTTGGAATTCACTAACAGTATCAAACTGCCACAGTTACCATTAAAAAATGCAAAATTACAAGTGTTGGAGAGGATGTGGAGAAATAGGAAAACTATTTCATTGCTGGTGCTTATTTAAAATGATGCAGCCATCATGGAATACAGTTTGGCAATTCCTCACAAAGCTAAATATAGAATTACCATATGAGCTGGAAATCCCTCTTCTAGGGATTGAAAGAATTGAAAAGAATTGAAAGAGGGGGCTTGAACAATATTCACACACCAATGTTCATAGCAACATTATTCACAATTTCCAAAACATGGAAGCAACCCCAGTGTCTGTCAAACGATAAATGGATAAATACAATGCAGTACACCCATAGAGTAGAATATTATACAGCCATGAAAGGGGATAATATTCTGATACACATGACAACCTGGGTTGAATGAAATAAGCCAGACCCAAAAGGACCTATATTGTATGATTGCACCGATGTGAGATACTTAGAGTATGCAAACTCATACAGTTAAAACCTGGAACACAGGTTAACAGGGGATGGAGTGGGGTTAGGGAATAGAGAGTTTAAGGCTTAAAATGTACAGGGTCTATTTTGGACAATGGAAAAGTCTTCTTAATGGATGGTGGTAATGGTAGCACAACACTGTGAATGTAATTTACAGCACTGAAGTAAATACTTAGAATTAAAACAAACAAGAAACTCCATTGAACACATCAGTACAAACAGTGAACCCTAAGTTGGAACCATGGTGTTTAGTTAATGGTATAATTATCAAAATGTGCTATCATCAATTGTAACAAATGTACCACACCAAGGCAAGGTGTTAATATTAGGATGGTAAATGGGAACCTTATACTGTAGGCATGATTGTTCTGTAACCCACAAGTGCTCTAATTTAAAGGAAAAGAAACAACTATGCAACAGGGTTGGCCTTCAGCTTTCGCACATTTCCATGCACTTAGGCAGTGCTGCAAGGTTTTGTTAATTAATTGAATGGAGTTTATCAAATATTGTTTAAAAAGTTGTTCTAGTTTCTTACAGGTTTTGAAGAACAAACAAAGAAGTGAAAACTGCATGGCTGACGTCATTCACATGAGTGGAAACACCAGGCATGTGTTTCACAAACTGAGGCTGCTTGCTCTTTTATGTTTTATTATTCCAAGCAACTGATCAAATTCAGAGATAAGAGGTTATATATCAGGTAACTAAAAAAACAGGCTAGGTAGTAAAAGTATTTGACAACGTAACTATCTCTTCACATGGTTATCGCTTTACCCTGAAGGAAGCTGAAAGAAATGAATCCAGACAGAAAGGGAGATTTGCAGTTGGAATCTGGAAGAAATGCATATTTAAATTTACTCTTGGGAAACAGACTTGGCCCAGTGGTTAGGGCATCCACCTACCACATGGGAGGTCCACGGTTCAAACCCCGGGCCTCCTTGACCCGTGTGGAGCTGGCCCATGCACAGCAGTGATGCGCTCAAGGAGTGCCCTGCCACGCAGGGGTGTCCCCCCGTGTAGGGGAGTCCCATGTGCAAAGAGTGCACCCCGTAAGGAGAGCCGCCCAGTGTGAAAGAAAGTGCAGCCTGCCCAGGAATGGCACCGCACACACGGAGAGAGGACACTACAAGATGAAGCAACAAGAAACACAAGATTCCCGGTGCCGCTGATAAGGATAGAAGCGGTCACAGAAGAACACACAGCGAGTGGACACAGAGAGCAGACAAATGGGGGAAGGTGGGGAGAGAAATAAATAAAAAGTAAATCTTTAAAAAAAAAATTTACTCTTACAGAGACTTTACTTCACAGATGATTAATCGGCTCTCAAAGTCCTTCATTTGGATTTTAGTTTCCTTTCTATCAAGGTGGTGAAAAATGAGACGTGCCTGTAGAATTAATTTTTTGCTTTTGTAATAAAGACAGACATATTTATGTATACATATATATGCATGTAATTATATATATATTTGAAGT
This sequence comes from Dasypus novemcinctus, assembly GCF_030445035.2. Classification (NCBI taxonomy): domain Eukaryota; kingdom Metazoa; phylum Chordata; class Mammalia; order Cingulata; family Dasypodidae; genus Dasypus; species Dasypus novemcinctus. Next base: position 1,884,522 of record NC_080687.1, on the reverse strand, counting down.
TCATATGTCTAAGTCTGCTTACCAAGTCAAAGAGTTTTCTGTAATACAGTTTGCAATAAAAGTTCCAAGAACTGCTACTTGTAAATAAAAATATTTGCTGTAAGAATCTGTATGTTAGAATATTTATTGCAGAAAACCAAGTTTATTACTCAGAATGAAATAGCATGTTTTTCTTTAGACTGATTTTACCCAAAACCTTTGTGATTATTAACTCATAATGGTATGGCTCCAATTAGCTCAATCAAGAAAAAAGCATGGCAGATTTTCTTAAAACTAAGAACACAGTTAAAGGCAACTTGTAAAATTTACATGTCAAATAAAATTAACTCAAACAAAATCATTTCATAGCACGCCAAGCCTGGCTCTACCTACAGCCCAGGCATGCTGTGTGTCCTAGAGATGCAGGAAAGCTATCTCTACAAGGGCAGGGACACGCTTTGTGGATGTGTGATTACAGCCCCTATTTAGTGGCTGGCAAAAAATAGGGGATCCAAAAAACTTTAACGTTAACTATGACGGGTATTAATTAAAGAAGAAACAACTGTTAAAGGCTTGAACAAGTCCTGAATTCTAGTCTCATTCCCCTGGAAATTACAGGATATTAAAATGGAGAAAAACAAAATTTTAGGAAATGAAAATCTGGAATTGCAATTACATCCCTATTGGAAATTTTCAGGACAGATGAATGATTAAGAAGTTGTTTAATTTTGAAATGATCAGGAAAAATGAGTGAAAGAAATGCAAATAAGAAGTGAGAAAGCAAAGCAGGTCAAATCTTTGTTACCAGAGAATTTTTTTTACACTTTTTTTAATTAAAGTTAATAGATCACAAAGAATGTTACATTAAAAAACATTTTTAGAAAAACATAAAAAATATAAGAGATTCCCATACACCCCACTCCCCATCTCCCCACCCCATCATTTTTGTAAATTGTATTTTTTTGAAGATACATACATCACACACAAAAAAAAGTTACATTAAAAATTTTAAGAGATACCTGTATACCCCTCCCCCCAGTCCCACTCCTCCCACACCAACAACCTCCCCCATCATTGTGGCACACTCATCGCACTCAATGAACACATTTTGGAGCACTGCTGCACCACATAGATAATAGCTTGCCCTGCAGTTACACTCTCCCCAATACATTCAGTATGTTAAGGCATTTAGGACAACTCAAAGTCCCAAAAATGGCCCCTCACCTCATCTCTTCTTCCCTCTCCCTGCCCTCAGCAAATACTGTGGCCACTTTCTCCACCTCAGTGCTACAATTTCTTCTATTACTAGTCACAATAGTTTTATAGAATATCAGTAAGTCTACTCTAATCCATATTTTATTCCTCCATTCTGTAGACCCTGGGATGGTGATGTCCACTCCACCTCTAGATCAAGAGGGGGCTTAGATTCCACGCGGATGATGGATGCAATTCCTCTGCTTGCAGTTGTAGGCATTCTTGATTCCCTGGTGTGGTGTTTGACCATCTTCCCTTCCCTGTTAGCTGACCTGGGTAAGACCAACGAACCAGAGAGTAGGAGTCACAACTCTGGGGGCTCAGGACCCAGCTGGCACATGGGCAGTCCAGAGATTCAAGTCTCCTGAGTATGGACCATCCCTAGAACCAACCACAGGTTCAATAGAAGTGACAAGAGGCATGTGTAGGAAGGTCACATCTGAATCCAGCTCCATCACCCTTAGGAGCACCAATTCCAAAGTAGGACCCTCTGACATGGCAAAGAATTCCAAATTCATCTGCCATGGCCATATACCCTGTGGATCTCTGTAGCCTTCAGGAGAACCAGCCCCTAGGGTTGTACCTACTTTGAATAATAGATTTGGCACATTCCTGATTTCAGATTGCAAGACCACACTAAAAAATGAAATGATCTGTGTCTTTTAAATATTTACCATATAGTCACGATTTCTGGCACTTTTCATTCCTTTGCATAGATCCAAACTTTATCCCAGCATCTGGCATCATTTTACTTCTGCCATAAGAAAGTCCTTTGATATTTCTTGTAATGCAAGGCTGTTAAACAGGAAATCTCTTAGCTTTTGTTTGTCTGGACCAGACTTTATTTCACCTTTATTTTTTCAAGTTATTTTTTTCTGGAAGTAGAATTCTGAATGGACGGCTTTTCCCTCAAAGATGCCACTCTGTTATCTTCTTTTTTTTTTTTTTAAGATTTATTTTTTATTTATTTAATTCCCCTCCCCTCCCCCGGTTGTCTGTTTTCTGTGTCTTTTTGCTGCGTCTTGTTTCTTTGTCCGCTTCTGTTGTCCTCAGCAGCACAGGAAGTGTGGGCGGCGCCATTCCTCGGCAGGCTGCTCCCTCCTTCATGCTGGGGGCTCTCCTTATGGGTGCACTCCTTGCGCGTGGGGCTCCCCCACGCGGGGGACACCCCTGTGTGGCACGGCACTCCCTGCGCGCATCAGCACTGTGCATGGGCCAGCTCCACACGGATCAAGGAGGCCCAGGGCTTGAACGGCCGACCTCCCATGTGGTAGATGGACGCCCTAACCACTGGGCCAAAGTCCGTTTCCCACTCTGTTATCTTCTGGCTTGAAAACTTTCCACAAGAAGTTTGCTGTCTTTCTTACCCTTTTTCTTCTGTATATTACATGCCTTTTTTCTCTGCTTTATAGTTATCTCTTTTTTAAACGTTTCCAACAATTATATTTTTTGAGTCTTGGGTTAGATTGGTTTTATAGATTTCAAGGCTTATAATTTTCACTAAAGTAGAAATTTTTCAGCTACTATTTCTTCAAATATGCTTTTGCCCCAACCCTTTCTGGATCTCCATATATGTGTGTGTGCGTGTGCTTTATATCTTCCCACAGGCAACATTGTTTCCTCTCCGTTTCTTTGGGGGAGTTTTCATTGCTAAATTTTCTGTAGTGTCTTGTCTTTTGTTAAGCTCAACCATTAAAATTTTCATTTTAGATAATGTAGTTTTCATCTGTACAAGATACAATTAGGTCTTTTTTATACATTCCATTTTACTTGTCATGTTCATATTGTCTTCTATCTTCTGGTAAATACAAAGCATGTTTGTAACAGCTATTTTACATTATGCTACGCTAATTCATTATCCCAGTCAATTTGGTCTGTGTCCATTGCTTGGTTTTTGCCCGTGCTTCCTTGAATGCCTGTTAATTTTTCAATGGATGTTAAACTTTTTGGGCAATACGTTTTTTTGTATACCTTAAATACTATTGGATGCTGTTCTAGCATGTAGTTATTTGGAATCAGCTTGATCCCTTTGAGGCTTGTTTCTACACTTTGTTGGTGCCTAGTATTCAATAATCTAAAACTGCTTCTGGGACAGTTTTAGTTTCTTGGCTGCTAAAAACCAATACTACGGGTGGCTGAAACAATGGGGACGTGCTGGCTCGCGGCTTTTGAAGCCGCGAAACGGACAAATCAAGGCCCCAGCAGGGAGACGCCTTCTCCCAGAAGACTGGCGCTCTGGGGCTCGCTGCCGGCGCTCCTCGGTCCTGGGATGCTCCGTCACGTGGCAGTGCCCAAGGTGGCCTCTTCTCCTTTCTCTTTCAGTTCCCTTGACTTCCAGCTTCTGGCTGCTCCCTGAGGCTTCTCTCGGTGACCTTCCCTACAAACTCTTCATTGGTAGGATTAAGACCCACCCTGATTCAACTGGGCCACCCGTTAGCAAAGAACTTAGTCAGAAGATCCCATGGACCGGGGTCCATGCCTCTGACTGGACAGGGTTGAGGACCGTAGCTCCACGCCCCCACACCTTTTGAGGACCCTCTCTGACGACTCGTGTATTCCATTCCGAGGGCTTCCTCTTGGCTCTGGGTGGCCACCGGCAGTCATTAGGCCCATAGCCCCGGCCTCCAGCTCGTGGGGGAGAAAGCGTTTCCATGACGGGCAGGGAGCGGATGGTTAGTTTAGCGTCTGGGGAACTGCAATTGTTTATGTCTTTTTAAATGCCTTCATCCATGTTTTCATAGGAAATTTGAAGAGGCTGCAGTAGAGACTGCTTGCAGTTATACTCTCTTACCCCAGAAATCATTATGTAAATCTTACTAGATCACCAATGATGTTAATCCTTTACTAAGAGTGACACAAATCCGCTTGTTTAACAAATACAACTGCCTGTTTATTCTCTCCTGAGACATCAGTAGTCTGGCGATTAAGAAATATTCCAGAAAGATGGAAAACAGTAATATTCCTAGGACATTATAATCATTAGCATCTAAGCTAATCCTTTATTCTCTAGTATTACTTAATTTACAATGAAACACTCTATATTATGATTCCCATAAGGAAATTTTTTATGTATTATGAACAATATTTGAATTTTACATTATGAAAAAATATATTGAAGGGGTTTGCTTGATGGTAATTCCAAAGTAAAACCAAATAAGAAAGCTACAGGACTCTATTCATGAGCATTCTGGCTGAAGGGCCTGGGAATGAGCAGGAAAAAAATTAAATTATACAAAAATCTAGTAGACAGACAAATATTTCTTATAATAGGAACTTGAAATCCATATGAAAAATGCATCAGGACAAAAACAAAAGGCCAAGAAATACTAAATCTCTTTGGAGATAATGACTATTTTTTATGGCAGTAAGTATTTAACTTTATGGATAAATTTCTTTAGTAACAACAAAATAAATAGGACATAGATGGATCAATATTTCATATTCCTCTAAATGAAGTAGAGTACATTCCTACTTAAAGCTTCCAAAAAAAAAAAAAAAAAAAGAGGGGGGATGTCTCTTTAAGTAGTCTGTTAGCTTCTGGAAGAAATTGTTACCAATTCTAAGTTTGTGATCTGCTCATTTATCATTTTAAGTCCATATTTAAACCAGTAAATAAAAGAGCAATTAAAACTTTGTAAGATAGAAGTCATTTCAATACCTCAGAACACAAGGAAAAAATGACAAAAGAAGAAAAAAAACCAGGAAAGTTTAAAAGCAATTACTAGAGAGTTTAGATGGAACCTACTAAACTGATGTGACCAAAGCTACCTAAAAGTCATTTCTTTTGAAAGCGATTCCCTTTGTAACATTTGCAAATGATAACTTGAAACACTTAAATCCTGTGGCAGTTAACAGTGCTAGAAGTAGCTAGGTTTTCAAGGATATTTCTTTCTATCAGTCCCCACATTCTGCACGGATTCCTGTGGTGCTCGCAGCTAAGGGGCTTGCGACTACCAATACCTTCCCCAAAGCCTCACTTAGCACCGAGAGTCACGAGGGTCAGGAGAAGCACAAACGTCTGCCCCTGCTTGCCGCACCAAAGCCGGCCCTCACCAAGCTGCATCGCTCAGCACCTCCCTCAGCAGCAGGAAAGGGGACAGCCAGGGAGCCTTCTCCCAGGAAGTCCACAAACCCAGAAAGGTCCAAGATGAGTTTCCAGAGTCAGCATGTCACCGAATGTGAAGGGGAAGGGGCACAGGAGGATATGCACATATTTTTATTGAATGACTTTAATTAACCTTTACTAACCTCTGTGTTCACCAGTAAATTGAGAAGTCTTGTCCTTTGAATATTTAAGCCTTAGGGCAGCAAGATGCAAGAACTGAAGTGTTTGTCTCCAGCGTTAGCAGTGTTTATGACTGCAGTTCAGGGAACAGGAGAGCATGGCTGCACTGGAGAGCAGCACCCATCTGACATTTTTAAGCTAACATTAATCCACTCAGCAAGTCTGACTGAGAACCTGCTACATGCCAGGTCCTGTTTCATGTTTTGAGAATACCAACAGTAACTGCTCCCTCAGAAGGTCACTGAGCAAGTCTACCAATTCAACTGTTTAATCAGTAAGGATGGAATATAAACTCTGGAATCCAGTTAGGTAAATTGTGTAAAGAAACATCTATGCTTGATTTTTCACTGTTCTCTCACAAACCTCCTGTGTTACTTTAGGCCAGTAAGTAACTTCTTTATGCTCCTTTTCCATTTTTTAAAATAGAGGTAACAGTGCCCATTCTGAATGCTTTGTAAGTAATGTTGTGGAAGTAATATGAGGTAGTAAATACGAAAGCACTTCAAAACAAGGAAAATGCTATGTAAATACAATGGAATATTATCAATAGCTTTTCAGTGCCTTAGGCATGATGGAGAGTAATAAATGAAAAGAATTTTATATATCTAACACCAAAGGTAACAAATTGAAAATACTGTTAACACTTTAATGTGAATCAAGCAATGTATTTGAGTTCATCATACAATAACTTATGATTTAATTCTTCTATAAGTGGGATGTCACACTGGTTTTTAAGACTTTCAAAGGTTCTCAGAGACAAATCCACATCATGACAACCAAAAATAATTCATAACCACTGAAAACATTTTTTTGATGACCTGCTAATCTAATTCTTAAGGCAAAACACAAAAGAGTAACTATAGGAAAAAACAAACATATACTCCTTTGAGGAAAACTCAAATGTGTGTGTGTGTGTGTGTACGGTAGACAAATCTAGGACAATTCATAAAGTAGAATATTTTATCATAAACTAGTAAAATAAGAAGCTAAGGAAAAGGCAATTTCATTTTCTCTTGAAATCACGTTTTACCCTTAAATGACTAGTAAATTCATTCAATTTGCAAAAATTTTAAGTAAAAATTTCCCGGTCAATACAGAAACGATCCCCCACCCCCTTTTCAGTGACTGTCTTTATTCCTATGACAAACACCATACGACGTTTGCCTTAAACAATGGGGACTTGCTGGCTCACGGTTTTGAAGTCAGAAGTCCAAAATTGAGGAGCGCTCCCCCAAAGCGTGTAACTTCCGGGGCGGACTACCCTGGGTCCTCAGGGCTCGGGGTTCAGGGCTCCTTGGCTTGTGAGGGCCTCGCCTTTCTCTTCCGGTTCAGCTGACTTCCAGTTCCGGTGACCTCTGCTTTCTCTTCCGGTTCAGCTGACTTCCGGCTCCCCCCCACACCCACCCGCAGTTTTCTGTATGTCTGAAAGTGGTTTACTCTTAACGGACTCCAGAACCCAGATTAAGACCCACCCTCATTTTTCTTCTAACAGTCAGGAGAATGGCAAGATTGAAAGGAGAAAATCTGATTGCATCTCAGAGAAAATAGTGGTAGATTTTACCTCATGGGAGGAATGAAAATGTCCCTGAACCCATCTCACTAGTAAAACTATCCTTGCTGCTGTGATGTTATTAAAAAAAAAAAAAATCTCATTTCATTAACAGTAAAATTACTACATCATAGGAAGCACCAAAGCATGTATCAGTGTGAGGTAGAAAGAGAGCAGAGCAAGGAGCCAAGGCCTGTGTTGCCCCAAATTGGTTGCAAAATTTAGGGGACTTAAATTCCTTATTGTAAGTGTATCAGGATAATGTTTTCAAGTATTCATGCAGAGGTTGTGTTTTGCTGTTGTTGTTTTTACCTTTTCTTCCTCTTTGATTTTATCTTCAGTTCAAAGAAGACCCTGGACTCCAATATTTCAGAGAATGGAAAGTGAACAAAATAAGATAGTTCCTAGATTATGCATTGCAAAAGATATAATATATATTTGAAGGCATAATTTTTGAGCGAACCCTATCTTCCCCATGTTGTCTTCCCAGTCCTCTCCAGCTAGGATGTTCAAATATTCTGGGCTAGAAAGGAGAAGAAAATGAGAGAGGTACTATTGGGAAACATCCCTGAGAAATGACACCAGTGCCTGATCTCTAGGAAGGCAACCCCCCGGAGAGTTAAGGATCACAGAGAAGACGCCCAGCAGTGTTTGCTCCCAGCAGCAGCCAGGAAAACAAGGTTCCTTCCATGCTGGGAAGAGAAGCACAGCAGCATCGGTCAACTGCGCCTGAGCTCTACTGAGGGATGCAAGAGGGCAGTTCTCCTACATCTTTCATAGAGAACCAGAGGCCCTGAAAGAAGCCCTGCCAAAGAAAAACAAGACCAAATGACCAGACAATGACAGGATTGCAGTCGTCATCTCAGATGATGTCAGGGGATTCAGTGCCAGTGAGGTGGACAGGTGATGACGAAGGACCAGATGCCATAGCCCTCCAAATGCCAGCTCTACATTCACCCCAGGAGGATCACAGGGGAGGAACCATGAAGGCACCTAGAAATCCCTATTTGATGAATAAACTTTGATTTGACCAAGAAATGTCAGGTTCACTCTGTGCCATTAGGCAGAATTTGACTTGAGTCAGTCGGTTAGAGAAAAAGAGAGAGGAAAGAAAAAAGAATTATATTTTTAGCCCAACTGAGTTTGTGCCAAGAGAAGTTAGTCCATTACAAATGTAATGGATTACAAAAATCAGAGGTTCTCAATGCCTTCCTTTTTATTGTAAATATTTTAATGCTTGCTTATTTATCCTGAATATAGATCCCTAGATAAAGCAGGCTACCTACAGCATAATTTTTAAAAATCTATACTATGTTCTATCTGTAATATATGAGATAAAAGAGTAAATTATAATCAAGTGGCATTTCCAATATTCATTCATACCATGTCCACACAGCAGCCATGACAAAGTGGCAAGTGGCTGCGCCAATCATATAGGGCACTGGGAATAGGGAATATGGCACCCATAGTTAGTTATGTTAAACTGGAAATTCAAATGCCACAAGTGGGGTTGCTGTTAGTGCTATGATTTTTCAAATAGCTGAAGATGTTTTGGAAAGTTCTCCCAGGGAAAAAAAGATAGAATCTCTTCTAGACTCACATAGTATTTGCATACCTGGAAAATTCACCATTTTACTCTGTCCAACTCTTTGCAGTACATCTAGCCTCTCTGACCCCCTGACCAATAAAAATCCAATATCACCACCCCCAGTTAAAGTTGTTGTAATTGTTTCTTCTTCTATTTTTTGGAGGTATTTTTAGATAAATGTTTATTGAAATATAATGCACATTAATAAAAGAGCACAAGTCCTAGAATAAAGCTTGATGAATTTTCAGAGTGAACACACCAGTAAAATCAGGTCAAGAAAAAGGCGTTACCAACATCAAGCTCCTTTCGTCTTCACTCTGTCCCCAGCCACCATATCCCCCAAAACATAAACTCTCTCCTGACTTCTAACACCACAGATTAATCTTGCTGTTGAACATGTAAGTGAAAATCGTCCAACACGTATTCCTCTGTGTCTGGCTTCTTTTGCTCAACATTTTATTTTTGAAAGTTATCCCTATGTTGTAGGCTACATGGTAGACCATGGCATGAATACATGCCAGTGTATTTGCCCATGCTGTTGCTGATGGACATGGGAGTAATCCCCTGTTTGGGGTTATTCAGAAGACTGCTGCTAGGAACATGCCTGGACATGTCTTTTGACAAAATGTGCTTCCCTTTGGTTGCATACACATCACTGTGAGGAAACAAAGGGTCGTAGGGCGTATGTGTACATGCACTTTAGTAGATATTGCCACCATTTCCCAAGGTGGTTGCTCCAATCAGTACTCAGTCCTGTAGGTGAGAGCGTTCTGGTTGCTCTAAATCAGTACCTGTTACAAAATGCGCTGACAAATTTCCAAAGCACCTTCTGGGGGTGGTACTGTTCCTAGAGAGAGAGTTTACCGATTATCTAGGAAGAGTACATATCCTCACATCTGGCACAGTGTGAGGAGTCTAAATGACTTTGAAGCTAAAGGGAGAACACAGTCTCCATGGCATAAGCGAATGTCTACGAGCAGTTGCCTCATGGGTTCACAGCACAGCACGTTTAAGATGTGGACTGTGGGCCAGAATGCAGGGAGTTCATCCCAGCCCCGTAGCTTTTCCACTTGGGTGACCTTGAAAGTGACTCTGTCTGTGTGTGCTCAGCTCCCGTATCTGTGAGCAGGTATCACATCTGTCCCGCCCCTGGGCTGCTTATCACCAGCCAAGGATGAGACTGGATCCTTGACCTCCTTGGGGCTTAGCCCCAGGCTTTACTACCAGCCACCTGCCTTCAAATCTCATTTTAGCCGCTTACTTAAATTACAGTGTTATTTAACTTCGTCATGCCTATTTTAAGATTATATTAAATGGAATATTAAGATAACTGTTGTAAGGAATATTAATATTAATAATAGGAAATAGCAATAATAATGACCTAAGATAGCTGTTGTAAGGATAAAATGAGTAAATATCTATGTGGAAGAAACAAAATTCCTGTGTTTGGAATAGATCTGTCAGAGGCTACTTTAATTTTTCTAAAAAAGTAATGCTCCTGTTATACAAAGAACTCACAATATTGACAGAGAAAATTTAATTATGTAAGGTTGACAAATTCCAACTTTCTTACCATTTAAAAGGCCTTTTCGTAATAAAGGTATTTTATAAACTCTGTAGTTAAAATACTATAAGTCTTATGATAAAACCTCACATATACAAGCCTTGTACTCAAGGCCTGGCTTTTCTGGTAGATTTCAGCAAGCGTTAGGAAGGAAGGGCTCCCGCTGCTCCCACCTCCTCCAAGGGCTCTGCATCCCCAGTTTCACCTCGTGGGTGCCCAGGAATGCAAACACTCCCTGGCCTTCCAGTCCTCACCTTAAGGAAGCACAGGGCATTCACCTGTTCTGGAGAACTCTCCCCTGTTGGAGACCCGCGCCTCCGAGTCATAACTTACAGCCAAGGACAACCCAAGTTCACAGTCTGTACTTTGCGATTTCATGTCTGTAAAATGCTTAACATAAAACTTAGCAAAAACTAACTCTTGATAAATGTTGCCCTATTATTGTTGCTATTTTTAAATTTTCTCAGCAAAATGTCGTCTCTATCAACATTTGAAAACTGTGGAGGGGAAAGGTAATTTTTGAAAAGATCAAGTTAAATGGCTATAAAAATATTCACTTATTATGAACTAATCAGTCTGCAATTTCCTTTCGGTGATACAAAGAGTTTGGAATAGAAGATCCTAAGATTTATCCCAGTGTAAGACTTCCAGAAAAACAGTTGACTGTCAGGTGGCTTTAGTCATGATCATAAATACAATCAAGTTATAGGGAAAAGTTAGGAAGAGATTATTTTGACCAATAAATGCAGTGTTTCTATTTTCTTTTCTATCTTATTTAAAGCTGGCTGCAACAATAACCAGTGTCGCAGTTTGCCAAAGGAATGCTGATGCAAAGGACCAGAGATAGGTTGGCTTTTATAATGGGAATTTTCTTTGGGGTAACAGCTTGCAGCTCTGAGGCCATGCAATGACCTAATCAGGGCACCTGTAGTGCCGCTGTCTCACAAGTCAGCTACTGGTGATCCTGGCATCCTGCCACGTGGCGATCCGGCACATGGGTGGGCTCATCTCCTCAGCCTTGAGCTGCTGCTCCACGGGCCCGTACCTCAGGGGCCTCTTTCCATGCCACTGTGCTCTGCTGATTCCAGACTCTGGACCTCTCTTGGGGCTTCTCTGCCTTTCTGTAGCTGTAGGTGAACCTGGAGTACCTTTCTCAACCTTCTCCTTTCTCTCACACGGGAGGCTCGAAATGGCCGCTTCCTTTTTCTCTGTGTGCCTCTTCCTCTGTGTTTCCATTTATATAAGGCCCAACAAGAAGTGGAGACCCAACCCATGTCATAGCTCACTGATATAGTCCAATCAAAAGCCCTAAAGCAATCTAATCAAGTCATCTAATCAAATGCCCTTAACTGAATTTAATTTAATCAAGGGGCCCCACACCAACTAGAACGGATTAGTTCTAAAGCACAATATTTTTGGGGGATGCACCAAATTCAAATGGTCACAAGCAGTAAGATGAATTTTTATGACTGTGTAAGTAGATCTTTTTAGTCCTTATTTAAACTTCATTTTCCACAAATTCCTTTTCAATAATAGGAAATTTATGCGCTTTACAAATAGAAGATTGGTATGTTTCATTGACATTTAATGAGTTCTAATATGGTCACACTGTGCACTTCTACAGTCGTTTCTGCCTCTAAATTATACTAATTGCATTCCTTCCAAACATGAGGCCATTTATGCTGCTTGCTGTCTTAAAAGAGCACATTTGTGAATTACCTTTCAAAATCCTGAGTTTGCTTCTGATTACAGTCACTAACTATACTTCATCACTTTAACTTTTCAGTAAGAGGTCCTTCTCTTGCTATAAATTTACCATTTGCAAAATTCCTTACCAAATTTTAAAAATTAAAATTAAATGAATCTGGAATTCTATAATTTCTTATCTTGTTTCCAGGAAAAAGCACATCCTGGAATCTCTAAAAATTAAGATGGGAGAAAATCCTAAACATTTTGGAATAGCTACTTTTCAACCTTTTTTGATATTATAATGTGTTTTTTTTCTATTCTTATCTTGATATATTTTATATTAATATATTTTCTGAAGAGTGGACTCTGATGCCACACTGTCTGGGGTAGAAACCTGTCTTCACTTAGTTTTATACATGCAATAAAAACTCTTTGATCAAAATACATTTTTCTCTTTAGGATTTTGCTACTTGGTTTTTTGGTTGTTGTTGTCGTTGTTTTAATAAATGAGCAGAAACGAAACTATAAGTAGGATACACATTTTGTTTTTAAAAATACAATATGTATTCTTAGAAATAAAGACCTCTAAATATATACCCTAATTTCTGGCATTGTTACCTGGCTAACTGACAACAAGTAGATGCAATCTGTAGTTTTCTCCTCATTGCTAATCTAAAAAATCTTAAATACATCCCTTTATTCCATAGTTTTAGCTATGAAAGCTATACTGTTGACCCCTAAATCTATGGTCTATTTGCCTCCATCTCTCTATATATACAGCAAGATGTTTAAAAAGTGAAGTAGACAAATGTCATGCCAATATGGGAGCTCTACTTTGCTGCAACTAGAATCAGCATTCTGTCCTTGGAGAGATCACACCTCTAAGAGCAGTCTGCTTCAAACCGGGAGAAGATGAAGTTGGTTTCAGGCCAGCACTCCGCAGCCCCCTATTCCACTCTTGGAGGTCTCTCTTAAGGAACCCAGCGTCTCCCGAGGATTAACTAAGCTCCCCCACCTCCTACTGCCACCTGCCTAACCTATTCGCAGCAATAGTTCTGCAACAGGGCATCACGGTCCTTCTGAGAGGCATATTGATCTTCCAAAATAGTGAAATTTGGAGGACAGGTAGTCTTCCCTCCGCACGCAAGAACGCGCCCGCCGGTCACTCCTCAGCGATCCCCAACGCTCAGCTGAGGGCACCTACGAGTTTGTGGTTGAGCCAGGCCCGGGAGCAAGCCCATCGGCCCACGTGGCACGCGGTCGAGGCCGCAAGGGCAAGGACCCGGGCTCTTTTGCCCAGCCCAGGACGGGCCTTGGCAGAGCTTTTGCTCCTGGTAAAAATTACAGAGTTGACAGTCAGAACTGGAGAGTGGAGTGTGAGGGCTAAAAACATGAGGGATGCAAAAGAGAGCAGGCCTGCGGGACAGGCAGAACAAGCCCCTGAGCCCGGCTGGCATCCCAGTTCTCCCGCCTGCACCTGCCTCCCCCACGCCGGTTGCCTTAGCAACTGCAGAGCGTCCCGCCAGGCCCGGCCCGCGGCCCCGCCGCTCTCTCCTCCCACTCCGCTGGCGCGCGGACTTCCGCCCTCCACGCTAACTTCCGCCCCAACCTTCCAGAGGGGCCGGGGCCTTCTGCCTGAGCCCGCGCATTTACTGCCTGACTGAAAGTCCGCAGCAAACAACTACACTTGGAAAAGCGAGTCTTCTGTACGGCGCAGGGTTTCGCCTCAGAGGTGGGAATGCAAGAAGAGTGGCTCCCTGTGACTTGAAGGCTCCGGCCGACGGGGGAACCCGGAGCCCGTTCTCCGGCAGTGCCTTGGACAGCAGCGGCGCTGCAGGCCCCCGGGCCCGAGGGCGACGTGGACGCGGCGGCGCTGGTTCCGGCTCGGCTCGCCCCGGCTCCGCCATGTGAGTGCGCGCTCCCGCCCGGCCCCCGCGGGACCCCTGCCCACCCCCGCCCACGCTAACCCTCTCCCGCTCTCCTCCTCAGGTCGAAGGTTTCCTTCAAGATCACGCTGACGTCGGACCCGCGACTGCCCTACAAAGTGTGAGTAGCGCGGCCGCGGCGGGACTGCTGCGCGGGGGCCGGGGCTCGGGGCCCAGGGCGGGACCGCGGTGGCGCCGGGGCGGGTGGGGGCCTTCCGCTCACCTCCCGGCGCTCGCCCCCGGCCGCCCTTTGCCCCGGCCCTGCCCCCCACCTTCCGGGAACCTGCCTCGCGAGGGATGGAGCGGGGTCTGGGGCCTGTTCCCCGAGGCGTCTGCTCGCCCTGACACGAGGGTGCGGGGTTGTGGCGGGGTCGACCTGGGAACCCAGTGTGTGGGGGGTGGACAGAGTGCACAGAGACCGGGAAGGCCCCTCGCAGCTTGGACCAGCTGTTGGAGGAGGTCGTGGAAAACGTCCCAGGCCCGACCTGATTCCTGTTGTCCGTGACTTAACAGCTGGGCGTCACCCACAGCTGAACTCACACACCTCTACGCTGGGGCTTGACGAGCAGTGTGCAGTAAGAAATGCAGTTTATCTTTGTGGGGCCTGTTCTTACGCTTTAGCAGTCAGGTTGATGGATTTACCCACTGTAGACACAAACTCATCTCGACTTTCCTGTGACTTCATACACTCCTGAGGTTATTGCAGCTGGAAGTTGCATGGAATCTAGCAAAGAACAGGACCTCAGTAGGATTTTGTGGTACTTAATGTAATTAGCACTATGGAGTGCAGAACTTAACAGATGACAGCTGCCATCAATCTCAGTCTGGACCCAGGCATCCTCCCAGCCCTGGGAGGGCCAAGCCCTCTGATTGGATAGGCACTTTCTCTCCTTCCGACTGACTGACTGATGTCTCCCCTCCAGTAGTGTTTGTTCCCGTCCATTGGTCACTGCACATCAATCCTTCATCACCTCCCATCTTGTTACCCCACCCGTTTTTTCCTTACCCAGTTTAGATCCATGGTCTTCATGTTTAAATCGCTCTCTTGCAAACACCCTCAATTCTAGTACCCTTCTCCAGCATAATTTGCTTGGTGAAACACCAACTCTCAATCCAAACATTTGTGTTCTCTGGACTGAGCTGATGACCCATAGAAAATTACGCAGCCAGGCTGATGGTTAAATGTGAAATTCATACTTATACTCAGTAACAGGCAGCAGTCTACTACATTTCTTCATTTTCCTCCTTATTCTCTGTTTTCTTTTTCTGCTTTCCACAACCCCTTCCTCACTTATTCTCAAGCCACCAGAAGGGAATTCTCCTATCTTCCCATCAGCATATCTATAGACCTAACCACAACTTCTACAAATCCCTGTCGCCCATTGTGTTGAAGTGAAAAAAAGCCAGTTCCATCTGGGCTGTGCTTCCCATCTGTTTTAGTTTTCTAATTGATTTTTCTCTCTACTGGATTATTCTCATCAATATGTAAACATGCTCCAGAAAAAGAGAGAGTGGGGAAGAAAAAGTGGATGGCATAGGACAGCACCAGTATCTGTAAGAAGACCTGGGGCACTGTACCAATTCATTTCATATGTGGAGAATGGGTGGGTTGGTAAGCATGGACTTAGTTTGTGTTGTGTGTAGTATGTTTAAGCATAATCTGTATATGGGTGTACATACACAACATGTGTACATGTGTATGTAAGGATAGTTATGTTCTATTTGCTATTAAAACTAAATGGTGGGAAGCGGATGTGGCTCAACTGATAGAGCATCTGCCTACCATAAAGGAGGTCCAGGGTTCAAACCCAGGGCCTCCTGGCCCATGTGGTGAGCTGGCCCATGCGTAGTGTTGTCACGCACAAGGAGTGCAGTGCCGTGCAGAGGTGTCCCCCCTCGTAGGGGAGCCCAACGCTCAAAGAGTGTGCCCCGTAAAGAGAGCTGCCCTGCGTGAAGAAAGTGCAGCCTGCCCAGGAGTGGTACCACACACTGAGAGCTGACGCAGCAAGATGATGGAACAGAGAGAGGCACAGATTCCTGGTGCCGTCGAGAATGCAAGCAGACACAGAAGAACACACAGCGAATGGACATGGAGAACAGACAATAGGGAGGGGGGGCAGAGAAATTTTTAAAAAAAGTAAACAGTAACAGGTTTTAGTAAAAGCAATTACTAGATTTGCAGAAAAACGTGCTTTAATTCTTTAAGGTCACTTTTTACTTGTCAAGCAGATAAATGCATTCTTTGATACAGTTCAGTTTGACAACTCTGCTTCAGTGTTTCAAATCTCAATTTCTACTTGTTTTGTTTTGTTTGCTGGTTGGTAGTTGGTGTCACTATTTGTATTGGCACTAAGTTACAAAAATCTTGAAATTAAATCTTTTTTATACGCAGTACGAATTTAAAATTGCCTTTGGCTTTTTCAGTCTCACTCCAACTTTTCTTTCCAATCTTCTTTCCTACCTTTTTCATCCTCCTCTTTCTACCCCATGACATAGCCACAGCCTCAGATTTGCCACTCCCACACTTCCAAGCCCTTTTAGCCCTCACCGCCTTTACCTGTGTTTCCTGTGCTTGGAGTGCAATATCATGACCACTCCCTCCTGGCGCATGACATCCTTTAATTATCAGTATTTCACCTCTGAGGATTTCCTTCTCCCCTTTTTAGATTCCTTTAGCACTTTGTTCCTATTCTTTAAAACAACACTTGGCAAGTTTTTGTTGTAGTTTTGTTTATGTGAAGTACTTATTTGAAGAAAGACCAAGTGATGCCTATAATTTACTTGAAAATTCACTGTAATGTACAGGATAATTCCTGTCTTTCAAAATGCCAGTATAACTTGTGTGCCTGTTTTATGAACTGCTAACTCACAAACATAGAGCCTTAAATCTAGATAAAACTCTCAGTCTCTCTCTAATTTTCAGCCACTTAGAACATGAATAAAATTCATGGTCTTTTTCACCACCAGCTAGTAATAGGCGAAAACTTAATTTAAGTGGGTATCAATATGACATCAGTTATGTCAGGATCTTTCCAAGTCTCGGGTTGTAAAGCAAATTGAAACCCCAAGGTTTTAGAAATTCTTTGGCAGAGTGTTTTGTTTTGTTTTGTTTTGTTTTGTGGTACCAGGGCCAGGGATTGAACCTGTTCGCTTACTGTTAATTTTTGGTTTTAGGAAGCACTGGGAACTGAACTGGGGACCTCCCATGTGGGAAGCAGACACTCAACCACTTGAGCCCCATCTGCTCCTTTTTTTTTTTTTTTTCATTTGTTTGTTTTTAGGAGGTACCAGGGATTGAACCTGGGACCTTGTACATGGGAAGCAGGGACCCACTGCTTGAGCAACATCTGCCCCGCCTTGGGGGTAGAGCTTTAAGAAAATGAATCTCAGGTCCTAACAGTTGCCATGCTGTGGAAATACTTGCAAAGTACTGTTTTCTACTGCGAGCCCTTGTAGTGCCAATATAAGTCAACAGCCATACTTGTAGAATTTTGCGTTTTCATTCTCTTCTGCAAAAGGAAAAAACTGATACCCTTTATCACTAATTTTTTTTTGGATGGGTAGAATAGAAACTGGGCAGCCAAGAAAACTGTTCACACTCCTCTGACTGGAAATAGATATAATATGCTGTGGTGGAGCTTAGGATACTGAGCTTAGAGATCTGCAAACTAAGTGAGGAAACTGGGAGTTGCTAATCAAACTTTAAAGTTGAATATGGTTGTTGACGATACAGCTTGACCCTGGGACTAAATCATTTAAATAAATCCTGAGTTTCCCAGTCATCTTTAATATGTTTGCCATTGAACAAATCAGTTACAGATCACACATCCCCCTCCACAGTATTTCAGTTTATAGTAAAGCCTTTTTCAAATGATGATGTAAAAGGTGGAAAATCACCTGGTTATGGTGCTGTGCCATGTCAAGCTAGCTATCCCTTTCCGTGGACTGCGTCCACTAGTTTAGACACGATTCTTAGGGTGCACAGGGGGTCCACGAAGGGCCTGTCCAAAGGCACCATGACTCGTACCACAGACTTGGCTTGAACTACAGGAATTTGGAGACTAGAAATCCACAGTCACTGGGTGGGCAGGGCCCTGCTTTCTCCGCAGTCTGCAGTGCCCTGGGTGGCACCAGCGTCCGCGGCTCTGTCTCTGCCCCGTGCCAGGCCGCCTCTTGTGCCTTTGTCTTCCTACTGTGGCCACACGTACTGGACTGGGCCACCCGGTCTGGTCTGGCCTCACCCCATCGATTGCCGAGATCCTGTTCACAGATGCGTTCACACCCACAGATGTAGGGCCTGAGCCTGTCAGCGGGGCTCGACGGAGCCTTGGCGCAGTCCTGTGGGGCTCCCCAGGCACCTCCACGTAGCGGGGATTTGACGGCGCTCCCGCGTCAGATGCAGGGGCACTTGGACTAGTGAAGTGGGCTGAGGTCTGAGGCTGGCCTGGGTCCCCGTCCCTGGAAACAGCAGCCCGCGTGGCAGCCCGGGTGACAGCCCTGCTTGTTCAGGTGCTGGAAGCGTGTGCGCTGCTGGTTGTCGGGGAGCTGCGGGCACCGTCTTGCTGTAAAGACCAAAAAACCCAGCCTCCAAACTCAAGACAACTTGTCAGTCTACTCCAATGGATGAGGAAAGGGCAAAGCTTAAAAAAATCCTCCTGTTTTTGTTCTTTTAATTCTTGCAGGCTCAGTGTTCCTGAAAGCACCCCTTTCACTGCAGTCTTAAAGTTTGCAGCAGAAGAAGTAAGTATGGAAATTGGAACAACCCTTATGGAATGTGGTTTTTGGCAAAATGTATCAAACCCTTAAAGGGTGTGAACTCTGACCCTTCCCCAGCATGGATTGATGAGAAGAATGAAAGTCAAGACTTATATATGTAAGAGAATGAGTTAGATAAATTGACATAGATGTAATGCAGCCATTGACAATTATGAGAATATTTATTGAAATTGAAAGGTACTAATTAATAATACATTTTTAATCATTTTTAAAAGTACAGCAATGTGATATCACACTGTGTTCTCTATTCTGATATTTTACTAGCCTTGAGTCTGAAATTACAAGTGTTAGTTTTTTACGTCTAGTTTTAAAAATGTTTGGGTTTTCAGTTTTTAAGAAATGAAATTTTTTCATCCAAAGTTATCAAAGCGGCATCTGTAAAGCATTTCTTTGGGCATACCACTTGGGCAAGCTGCTTGAGCTGGTGGAACAAGCACCGAAATGTGATTTGGAAGACATGAGGTCCTGCTTTAGTTGCATCATTAATTAGCTTCATGATGTGACACAAGTCTGTGTTCCCTCTTGCTGAATTTCTTAAATCTGTAAAATGAAAGTTGTAATTGCCTGTCTGTCCCATTTTATTTTGAGTGAAAATATAGCCACATTTATTAAAGTTTTGCGAAGTTAAAAAGTGCTATACAAATACAGAGTAACCCAAATCTAATTTGGTTCAGAATCTTCAGAAAAGTTTATCGTCACAGAAAAAATAATTTTACTAACTAAATAAATGAGATGCTAGCTTTGCCCCTAATCTTCCCTATACTTCAGGGATTAATGGGAAATCAGATACACCTGTAAAGTGAGTATTTTGTAGTCACTTTTGATCTATCCTTCTTGTAGAAATAATGAATAAAAAGAGATAAGAACAGATCTGAACATGGCATCGGCTTTTTGCCACATGGGTCCTTTCAAGAAATTCTCCTGGTCTGAGGAACAGCAGACCCACGTATTCCAGATTTAGGAGTGGGCACTTACGAGCTCTAATAATCATTGTTACATCTTCTGTAGGTAGTTTATTGCGTGTCCTTTACATGAGGCAAAGGCGTGATCTTGGCCCTCAGGTGTGAGGATACTAGCAGACACTCAGTGGAACATGAACTGACAAACATCACACAGCCACACCTGGATGGCAGCGCTAATGCAGCTAACAGTTAGGAGTCAGGTTACACTTCAGAACAGGGAGGACTTCCAGGCAGCGGAGAGAATCCAACAGCCAGCACATGAATTTAAATCCCGAGTAAAATTCCCTACCCTGTGACTGGGACTGAGAAGAGCCTCCAAACACCCTGAATTGTAGACCTAGGGGATCTAAGGAAGAAAGTAAGTGAAAATTGAGGAGCATGAAATACACCTTGAACCCAGGAGAAAGTCCGTTTTACAGTAGACAAAAGCCATAGGCACTATTTTCCCATCACTCAGGATCCTTCCCCGTGATTCAGCGTAGCAGTTGCCTCCACGTTCTGGAAAAGAGGATGATGTATCAGCAGTTGTGTTATGTTTTTTTTTTATTTTTTGATCACAAAATATGTTGCCTCTGCTTGAAGGTGATTAAGAAAATGCATAGCTTATCTTAAACTGGGCATGATTTGAAAGTAAGACTTGCTCAAAAATCAGAGATATCTTAATTTGGGTATTTGATAAAGTTTTAGTATTACAACTACAAAAAAGTAAACTTCTGAAATTGATTTATTTAAGTACATTTTTAAATAATCAAAGTAGATTTACTCTTTAGAACTTTTAAACCTTTAAAAGGATACTTACAGTTAAGAATGTACCATATTGAGAGTAAGATTATTAGGTCTTTTAAGAAGTAATCATTCTTATATGTAGTAAATTCTTATTTTTAAACTTGATTTTTCAGTTCATAATTTAAAATAGGCATTTAGTTGTTTTTCTCAGGCCATAAATCACCATTTTAAAGGCCAAGAGCAGTGTTTCCCAGACTGTTTACACTAAAGCACTAGAACTACCAAAAGGAAAAGAAAATCTGAGGAAAAGTATGAGAAAGACTTCACTTATTCTTACCTTCTTGTGTGTGAAGGCTTTTGAAGAGACCACTCGTTTTACTCAGTGTTTTCCAAACTCATTTGACCACAGTACTTAGCAGTGGTAGCTGTGAAACCTGCCTGTAGCATGCAGTGCTTAATAAGTGTTTCCTGGGTATGAATGAACCCTGACTTCTTGATGTCACTACGGCAACCACCATTCTCTGGAATGCTAAGGGAATTCTGCCTTTTTGCCACCAGTGAGGTCCACACCACGTGCTGCCCTTCACGCGGGGAGGTGGGGCCGTGCTCGCCTTCGTCACCGCCTCCTGCCGCCTGTCGGTGTCGTTGGCCTCAGTTGGCCTCGTCCAGCTCCCTTGTTACTTTCTGGTGATAACTGACCCTTCGCTACCCCTGTGGTTTAAGTCGGCAGGTCGTGGAAGGAGCATTTGAGGAGCACAAGCCTTGCACGTTACCTGGAAATTTTTGTTAGCTCATCCTGCCAGACACAGGCGTCTGATTGGAACTTGCCATTTCTCTGATAATCTACTCAATATATTCTGCCTTTTATTTTGCTTATGCAAGAGAGTGACACATGGTAAAAGTGGAGTGTTTGGGTCTGAAAAAGTAAACCTTCATTTTAGAATTACAGAACAATTTATACGGACGCTGTCCTCCCTAACCGTGTTTCATAGTTACTCTGCTCATACATACAAATATATACATGTTTTCTTTTTCTTACTTTTAGTTTAAAGTTCCTGCAGCAACCAGTGCAATCATTACCAATGGTAAGAATTCATTTTAAGATTTTTACCTCAGAGCTGTAGAAATTGTTTAAAAGGAACCAAATTAATTAAAATTGACTTAAATACAAAAAAAACCATATCAACATAAATGATATGCTTAACTGTAAATAATCAAGTTTATTAGGTTATTGCCCATAAATAGCTCTTTTTGATTTCTTTATTATTTTGGCAATATCTTATGCTCTTATGCTCTTATCACTTCATGCCAGATCATTACTTCTACTTTAAGTCTACTTGGTAAATGCTTTGGTATATGGGAAGTTAAGCAAGAATGTACCTTTACTATACCTTGCTATTGCTTTCCTGATTGAAACTGTTTCAGTTTGGCTTATAATTTATGCTCTTTAGCATAGATGACAGTGTGATGGAAGCAGCCCTGTGAGGACAGTGAAGTGCTCAGGTGGCAGGCAGGTTGCCCACCTGGGAGAGTCCAGCGGCAGCCTGGCTGAGCTGGCATGACCTAAGTGCCACTCCAGCACGCTGTGCCCAGTCAGCCACAGTGGAGTGCTTCCTGTGAGGAGAAAGCTGGCTGATGCGCTGAAAGGTTGTAGGTGCAGAATGAATAACGCTTAGAAAGTGCTCTGTAACTTTCTAGTGTCAGTGAGACAGAAGCAGGTGACGTTGTGGCTGCCAGGCCTTAAGGAGGCCTCAGAGCAGTATGGAAACAGCCAGCGGCAGAAATAGCAAGCATTATTTTCAGAACCAACATCTGCCTTCGTGGAACTTTCCAGGACCACGCGTTGGCTTCTTCCTTCCTGGTCCAGCGGGTGTGTGAAGACCTCACGGGAACAGACTTGCAGAGCACTGGCTTAGCTGGCACTGCCCCTCGTGGACTTGAGTTTAAACTGGGGCTTGCGCTTACAGACACAGTGGCACGATTTGGGAAATGTGCTCTCGTCAGTGTTACTGTTAAACCAGGATAGTTCTAGAAACAACTTAAGTGATGTTTTACCTTGTTTTCTAGATGGAATAGGAATAAACCCTGCACAGACTGCTGGTGAGTGGCTTTGAAAACGCATGAAATTGTGTGTGTGGGCTCTATGTCAATTGATACTGAATATTTCACTCCTGATTACATTTGATAAGATTTTAATAGGATTATAGCTAACTGGGGGGGGGGGGTATTTTACAGTCTTTACCAGTATGTGTCTGATAGTAATTTATTTCATACTACATGTCTCAGTTATTTATGCTTTAGGCTACAAGTTAGCAAAAACCTGACACATGATGGCTTAGGCATCAAAGGTATTTAACTAATACATGTAAAAACTCCGAACTGTTAGCGTTATACAGATCAGTTTATTGATGTCATAACAGACTGGCAGGGTAAAAGTGGCCCACAGTTTATTAAAAGTAGTCTTATACTTTTTAAAAAGTAGTTTTGTATTTCTTAAATGCACCCATTTCTTAGCTTAGAATCTAACTAAAATACTTTCGAGATTAAGCATGTTTTAATATAATGTAACCTCAGGTTTAAGAATTTTTTAAATTGTTGTATTCTAAAATACTTATATGTTATAGCAAAATTATATTGTTTTCATAGGTCTTGAGATTGAAACTCAGAAAATAAAGGATTTAGATTGTATTCTTGTTGATTAAATCAGTATTTTTTTAAAGTATATGGTTTTATTCATTTAAAAAGGCTATTTATTGAAAAATCCTAAGGTACTTTATTATGTGGATGTTTTTTAAAACATAATAGTTTTTTTTTAATTCCAGAAATTTTCAGTGAATTATATTAATTTGAATTTCTGCTTACTCTAACACCTGGCTTTTTTAGTGCCTTTTTAAAACATTTAATTGTGTGCATTATGAAGTATGAAGAAAATCTCAGCAGGCAGTTGAGCCAAAATAGGGCAAGGTTCCAAATTTTGTCATTTGTGATAATTTAGGCTTATTGATTTTTCTCTCCTGAGGTATTTTATTTTGTATTAAAGCAAGTATTCGTGATTAAATTAATTTATATCATTACTTGCTGGGCTGTTTGTTGGAAGTATCTGTAAGCATTTTCATGACTGGCATTCTTATTTTAAATTTCTAAACATTCTTGAACTATGAAGATGTGAGAGGACTAGGATGAAGGCTTTAAAATTAAAAGCCTGGAGTTGGGGGAGCAGGTACAGGTCAGTGATTAAGTGCCTGCTTCTCCTGTATGAGGTCCTGGGTTAATACCTGGTACCACCTTAAAGAAGAAAAAAAAAAAGCCTAGAATTGGGCTCTGATGCTATTTGAGCTTTTGGACTTACTCTCTTTTTTACTTTATTGTTTATTGTATGTTGATGTTGTTGGAATGTTACAATAACTTGTGTTTTAGATACCTAACTTTATTTTTTGTTTGTTTAGGAAATGTGTTTCTAAAGCATGGTTCAGAACTGCGAATTATCCCTAGAGATCGCGTTGGGAGTTGTTAATGTCTGCTACTTGGAACACACGAGTATCTTTCTGAATATACGTTTTGTAAAATTGAAATCAGGCTGTTTAAAGTGCTCTGAAAATGCCAGTGGTCGGTGAAACGATGAAGGGTGACTGTCACAGCTCATCAGGTGAAGGGGGGGTGCTAGTTCCTTGGGGGTAAATGGATTACCCGGCTGTGTTTTAGAACTGGAAGATGCTTCTGATAATTCCTTCTGAAAACATTTGGAAAATTAAAGTTTACTAAATCCTAATTAATTGTCTTTGAGTTAAAAGTTTTAAAAAATATATCATTCATTGATAGCAGTTTGCTGGACGGTATCTGACCTGCAGGACTCATAAATAGCTGAATTCCTAATTATATATGATTTATAATAAGCATAATAGACATACCATTTTAAATACTCATGGTTTAGGTTTTTTTATATGTCAAAGTTAATGTGCATATAAATTTCAATTTAATACCAAAGTGCCAGTTTTTTTTTTTGGCTAGCCTTCATGTGAGTAAATTGATATTCTACACCAAGTGATTTTAACTGTTAACAGAGTCCTGTTTCCTCAGTGGTGAGCATTGATGATACATCAGAAGAAATCTTTGCTGAATTACACATTTATCAATCTCCTTTAGTACCACCTACAAGAATTCTCAAGAAACCATTGTCTTTTTGAGGATAATTCTAAATAGCATTCAGGAAGAGATGATTATTTGCACAGATCTGAAAAGCTCAAATAAATGCTTATTGGAAATGCGGATTTGTTTTACTTACTGAAGACCCAGCATTTAAGGAAGAGTAAAGATGAGCCTTTACTCAGATGGGGAAGCTTGTGAGCAGGCTAGTGAGGGGTCAGCAGAGGACGGGGAGCTCATGACCAGGCTAGTGAGGGGTCAGCAGAGGACAGGGAGCTCAGGGACCAGGCTAGTGAGGGGTCAGCAGAGGATAGGGAGCTCAGGGACCAGGCTAGTGAGGGGTCAGCAGAGGACGGAGAGCTCAGGGACCAGGCTAGTGAGGGGTCAGCAGAGGACGGGGAGCTCGTGACCAGGCTAGTGGGTCAGCAGAGGACAGGAGGCTCGTGACCAGGCTAGTGGGGGGGCCAGCAGAGGACAGGGAGCTCAGGGACCAGGCTAGTGAGGGGTCAGCAGAGGACGGAGAGCTCAGGGACCAGGCTAGTGAGGGGTCAGCAGAGGATGGGGAGCTCGTGACCAGGCTAGTGGGTCAGCAGAGGACAGGAGGCTCGTGACCAGGCTAGTGGGGGGGCCAGCAGAGGACGGGGAGCTCGTGACCAGGCTAGTGGGGGGGTCAGCAGAGGACCGCAGTGAGGGGGCAAAGCTGTAGGCTGTCGTCACAGAGCTGCCAGCTGAGCAGACCACTAGGGGACCGAGGCGAGGAGCAGAGCCCTGCCTTGTCACGTAGCAGAGGGCAGTTAGGTAACTCAAAATGCAGGCCTTGCCCCCAGACAGATTTCAGAATCCACTCCAGATTCTGTCAATCCAGAGAATGACATGCAGAAGGAAGCGTTTGTTTATTCTTGTAGAAGAAATTGGTATCTGCAGATCCTGAAAGGTGAAATGAAGGCTCCCGGTGATTGAGAGGCAGGGTGCAGCCTGGATTTCTAGAGGATTAGTGCTCTGAAAGCAGACGATGCACCTGTCCAATGTCTATAGCTAGAAATGCAGTGGGCTTTCCATAAATATTTGAACTAGTCATGAATCAGGCATCTCTTAAGACCAGTTTTTATCTATGTGTGTCTTCCCTGTACCAGACCCTAGCTTTATTGGTAAAAAATTTACAAGAAAATGGAGAACTCAGCATCTGAGGGGTGGCATTGGTAGTTAAATTTAAGAAGCTAACCAGGTACTGTTCACAACTTTGGCATCTAAAGGGAAAGAGATCTTTGCTGAGGTCGAATAGTAGACTGCTGATTCCTGGAGGTTTTCTTTTATTAACAATGTGATGCGCAAAGGTTGCTGGTCCTAACCAGAACTTATGAACACCCATTCACTTCTCCATACTGTTTCTAGCACAAAAATCCACCTGCTGTGTTACATAAAGAAGTTTATACAGTCCTGTGCCACCACAAAGTGATTTGTTCTTTGGTTTTGGAAATTTTATTGTGATAAGTTCTAAACCTTTTTTAAGCAACTAGACATTTTGTTAGTAAATGTGATCTGTAAGTTCTTATTTTGTGCCAGATATTTTGAAGTATTGTACTTAGTTTTAAATGCATTATTGGTACATTATTATCTTATGAAAATACATTATTATATACCATAAACTGTATTGTCTTCTCTTGAATTATTAGAGCTCTTAATCAGGATATTCATTGACACAATGTATGAAAGATACAGCAAAAAATAGGAGCAAAGGTGATTAATGGCTGGAAATCATAGAAATGAGTATATAGCTCCAAGCCAGTGTGTTTTGTTTTGTTTTTAATATATGTTTAAATTTGTTTTTAAAAGATACATAGATCATACAAAATGTTACATTAAAAAAAATAGGGGATTCTCATATGCCCATACCCCCCACTTTTCCCACATCAACAACCTCTTTCATTAGTGTGGTACATTCATTGCAATTGATGAATACATTTTGGAGTACTGCTACACAGCATGGATTATAGTTTACATTGTAGTTTATACTTTTTCTCAGTCCATTCAGTGGGTCATGATAGGATATATAGTGTCCTGCATCTGTCCCTGCAGTATTCAGGACAACTCCAAGTTCTGAAAATGCCCCCATATTACATCTTTTTCCCTCTCCCAGCCTTCACCAACTCCAGTGGCCACTGTCTCCACATCAAATGTATAGTTTCTTCCATTGCTAGAATCACAATAATTCTATAGTAGAATACCAGTAAGTCCACTCTAGTCCATATTTTATTCCCCAATTCTGAGAACTCTGGGATGGTGATGCCCATTCCATCTCTTTTTTTTTTTTTTTTTTTATTGACTTTGTAATAATATTACATTAAAAATATATATGTGAGGTCCCATTCAACCCCACCCCCCCACCCCCCCTCTCCCCCCCCCAACAACACTCGTTCCCATCATCATGACACATCCATTGGATTTGGTAAGTACATCTTTGGGCACCTCTGCACCTCATAGACAATGGTCCACATCATGGCCCATACTCTCCTCCATTCCATCCAGTGGGCCCTGTGAGGATCCACGATGTCCGGTGATGACCCCCGAGGTGCCTCCATCTCTTAATTGAGAGGGGGCTTCGATCCCACATGGCTGATGGATGGAGCTCTCCTGCTCACAGTTGTAGACTCGGTTCCTTGGTGTGGTTGTCCATCCTTATCTCCTTGTTAGCTGCCCTGGGAGAGTCCAATGAACTGGAGAGTAAGTGTTGCAACTCTGCTGAGGCTCAGGGCCCAGCTGGCACATGGACAGGCCAGAGATTCAAGTCTCCTAGACATATACCCACTAACCCCAGCACCAACCACAGGTTCAATAAAAGGGACAGAGGAGGCATGTGTAAAGAAGTCACATCTGAGTCCAACTCCATCACACTCAGGAGCACAAATTCCAAAGTAGGACCCACTGGCAAGGCACCAAACTCGAGCCATCCTCCATGACCGTAGGACCTTTGTGTCTCCAAAGCCCTCAAGAGTACCACTACCTGGGATTGTATCTACTTTGGCTCTCTCTGAGATCCTGCTGAGACATGCATAAGCAGTACTCTGCTCACCTGACTTATTTTGAAGTCTCTTATCCTTATAAACTCATTTGTCTTTACCATTTCCCCCTTTTCAAGGTCTTTTTCCAGTTGCATCACCAGTCAGTGTCGGGTAGTAATCCCTCAGTGCCAGGGAGGCTTATTCGTGGGAGTCATGTCCCATGCTGGGGGAAAAGTAATGCATTTATATGCTGAGTTTGGCGTAGAGAGTGGCCACATTTGAGCAACATGGAGGCTCTCAGGAGGTAACTTAGGCACCTTGCAACACTAGGCCAAGTTGAAATTTCAAGTGCAAAAGGCTCATAAGCATAGTTGTCAATATCAAGGGCCCATCACTGGACCATCCTTGACTGGTCATTGCCCCTGCACTTGGGGCATTTTACCATTCTATTGGGAAATGTGGCAGAGCTCCCCAGGATGGGAACCCAGCACTCCCTCAATTGTGTGAATCTCTACCCACTGTGTCAATACCCAGTGAACATCTGAACATATCTATTTGCCCTATATGCTATGCCTGCCCAGGCTAACTCCCTCCCGTGCATCCCCCACCACTGACACCCCACACCAGTGCTCCTCCCCTGCCATAGGTGAACCCCTCTGCGATCCAAAACTTCTTAAAAAATGAAGCCCAATATATTGCCAAGTTAAATTAATAGGAAAATGAGATAGTAATGATTGGTTTAAACATAAGAAATACATAATAATTTAGAAAAAAAAATGGGGTATTAAAAAATGAAAAATATTTTTAAAAACTTTGACATTTTGCCTTTCATCACTGTAATAGCTGTTGTCCTATACGTAAAGTGTCAGTTTCTTCCATTTCTTCCTCAGTGTCTTTTTTTTTTTCATTATGTCTTCAAAGAAGTTTTAGGTCACAGTAAAGTTACATGCAGAATATAGGTAACTCCCATATATGCAACATCCTCCCCCTTTTCCCCCTTCCCTATTAATGATCTTTGTACCTGTGGATGGTACACTTGTTACAACTAATGTACAAATTGAAACATATCTACTAACCATGGTCAGTAGTTTACATTATGGTTTTCATTTTAGACCGTACACTTTCATAACTTTTTGGTGAAATTTAACGTGGTCTGCATCCATCATTGCACGTGCCTACAGAACACTTCCCCTGCCCCCCAGGTACCCCCTCTCCCTCTATTCTAGTCCTCCCCCCCTCCCCTCGGGAGCCACCGCAGCCACAGCTGGAAGGACAAGATGCAGAGACACCGCACCAGTACTGAGGGCCGCCGCACTGGGCTGTCCTCCCCTGTAGGAACCGCCCATGCTCAAGAGACGCCCTCCCCTCTGTTTGAGAACATACCAGGCCTCCCCAGGTTTTATGAAAAATGTAGCAAAAATAGGAGCAAAGGTGATTAATGGCTGGAGATCATACAAATGAGTACACACTCCCACGCCTGTGTGTTTTACAGAAAGAAAAAGGTTTGGGAAAAAAAGTTTATAGAAATTGTTTGTCTGATGGGTCCCAAGTTTGGATGATTATCTGAGTCACCTGGTGAATGAAACCTACAGATGTCTGGGAACCACCTCTAAAATTCTGACTGTTAAGTCTGGAAAGGCGTTACTATAAAACCGTGGTGCCCAGCAGCCGGCTGGAGGTTAATCTAAGTCCGCCTCTGCCCTCTGTGGACGAGGAGGGCGAGTCGAGGGGCAGAGGGACTCAGCGTGCCCCGGAGCCCTGCGCCTGGTGCTCCCTGCGCGAGGCCCTCGGGCGTGAAGCTCAGCGCCACCGGCCCGCAGCCTCCCTTACCGACAGCGAAGCCTCCTGCAAAGGTTTCAATCCTTAGTTTTTTTGATATTTTACCTCTTGGTATTAGTTAATTTAAAGAAAAGTCAATGTGGGAAAAATTAAAAATTCAGCCCCATTTCCGCTCCCAAGGACCCTGAATTAAAAGCATTACTGTACTTTAATGGAACAATTCTAAGTTAACTGTATGCGTTAGTTTTCCAAAAGCCATTTATAAAACCACACACACAAAGATTTACATCTGTAATTCTCCCAAAAGAACTATGGAATATCTACTATGTCAAATTTTTTAGGCGTTACTTGCACTTACACTTTTCCAGTCTTCACAACAATATCAAATTAATCCTCATTTTATAGAAGAAGAAACAGGCTTAAAGAGGTTGAGATTTGAAATTTGAACCCATATTTACCTTGGAATTCTCTGCTTATACTGAGAGAATTTTTCAGTATCCAGTCTCTGCAACATGTATTGAATGACAAATTTAAAAATAAGTGCAGAGTGAATATATGTGTGTAATGGCCATGAAATAACATTACATATTAGTACACAATATAAATATGATAAAATTCTAAGACATGAGATAAAAACCAAGTCACATAAAAATAGTGATGCTGGGGAAGAGGATTTGGCCTAAGGGATAGGGCGTCCGCCTACCCCATGGGAGGTCCGCGGTTCAAACCCCGGGCCTCCTTGACCCGTGTGGAGCTGGCCCATGCACAGTGCTGATGCGCGCAAGGAGTGCCCTGCCACGCACAAGGAGTGCGCCCCGTAAAGAGAGCCGCCCAGCCTGACCAGGAATGGCTCCGCACACACGGAGAGCTGACACAGCAAGATGACGCAACAAAAAGAAACACAGATTCCCACAGACGAATGGACAGAGAGAGCAGACAACTGGGGGGGGGCGGGGAAGGGGAGAAAAGTAATTAAGTCTTTAAAAAAAAAATAGTGGTGCTGCCCCACGGGTAGCCCAGCGGGTGAGGGTTGCCCCTTGTAGTCATCAGTCCCCTCAGCCAACTAACAGCTTGTCACAGTAACATATCCTTCAACCTCGGCCCTGCCCACAAAAGCCTCTGCAGATCAGAAATTCTGGAACTGCCCTCTGGGTTAGCGCCGGAGGGGAGCAGATCTTTATTTAAACAGGCTGTTTGATTAAGCCATTAACTGGCACCTTGAAAAGCTGAACCCATACAGTATATTCCCCCATTCTCCAAGTTGCTCAGACCGACATCTAGCTCTAGTGGATTCTTTTTTTTTTTTTTGAAAGATTTATTTATTTATTTAGTCCCTCCCTCCCCCGCAGTTGTCTGTTCTCTGTGTCTATTTGCTGCGTCTTCTTTGTCTGCTTCTGTTGTCAGCGGCATGGGAATCTGTTTCTTTTTGTTGCGTCATCTTGCTGTGTCAGCTCTCTGTGTGTGTGGCGCCATTCCTGGGCAGGCTGCACTTTCTTTTGCACTGGGCGGCTCTCCTTACAGGGTGCACTCCTTGCACGTGGGGCTCCCCTACATGGGGACACCCCTGCGTGGTACGGCACTCCCTGCGCGCATCAGCACTGCGCATGGGCCAGCTCCACACGGGTCAAGGAGGCCTGGGGTTTGAACCGTGGACCTCCCATGTGGTAGATGGACGCCCTAACCACTGGGCCTAGTCCACCGCCTCTGGTGGATTCTTTCTTTCACTTACCACGTCAAACCAGTCAAAAACTCTGTGGTTTCTGTTTCCAGAGCACATCTCGAGCCGGACCCCCGGCGGCTAACGGCCTCCTCTGGTGCAAAGCCTCTGCTCTCCCTTCCTTTTGCCATCAGAGCTTGTTGGCGTGGAATTAACAGTTCCACTAGCCCCAAATTCAGCCTCTTGGTGACAGCGTGAGGCCCTCCGGGAGCTGGCCTCTCTTCTGAGCCCCCCTTCCCAACTCTTCTGCCTGCCCACCACCCGCTGCAGCTCTGCGAGCTCCGGGTAGCAGCACCCCGGCCTCCCTGGGTCCCTCAACTCACCCGGCCTCCCTGAGGCTGCCAGAGAGGGTGGACGCCGTGGAACTCTCCTCGGCCCAGGGCAGCGAGGCGCTGGGATTTCCAAGCACCCGTTGCTCTTTATTTGTACCTTCACTACAGCATTAGTGAGGCTGAAATTAAAATGTCATAAAAGCACAAGATCATGACTAAAACCAGGTTTCCAAATGGCCCTGTAAGTGCTTGATAATGAAAATTCCTACAAGAAAGATCACTTTGAAAATTAGAACCATTTGTGCATCTTACATAGTGACTTCTTTAGGCAAAATATTTGATTAACCAATAGACCCGTATTTTTACTACTTCCTATAAGGGAATTTGCTCCGGCTCAGAATAGACTAATGGCTTTTTGAGAAGGGCGGAATGTTCCCCCATTTTTAGGCCCATGTGTGCTGATGCTCAGCCACGAGCTGGGTATCGCGAAGCCCTGGAGAGGAAGGGTGCTAAGACCATGCCCCTGGCTCGGGCCCGGCAGGTGGACGTTCCCACACTGACCCGTGGAGGGAGGCGAGTGGGCGCCTCGAGCCTGTCCCGGGGTGCGGCCCGCGGGCACCTCGGGTCCCACGTTTCTGCCCTGGGAGCTGAGGTCGGGGCGCCTGCGGCCGGGGGCGGCGCCTCGGCCTGCCTTGGGCGCTCGCTGCGTCCTCACGCTGTGCTTGCCACCTGCCCCCAACCTGATGATGAGTGAAGGCACGTCGCTGCTGGAGGTCGCTGCGGCGGCCTGGCTTTCCTCGGGAAGGTTAGCCTTCCGCAGGTGGCCTAGCACTCCCTTGTAGTAAATGTATGCATTTACACGGAATTGCGAGCATGTGAGAAATGTGTTTGTGATCCTATTATCTGCTTTGCTATATAGAGGATATTGAGGTAATTTTGTTACTGGATGCAAAACGCTGGCCAAGGTTGGCAGACAAATGCAGAGAGCCAGTTTTTGGCATAAATCTCCGATTTTCTGGCAAAACTCTTCAGCAATGTAAAAGCTGTTATTGAGAGCATATTGTGATGATACATCATGTCAATATTTGTTTGGCTGAGCAACACTGTGGATTTAATAAATTAATTCTTAAATGCACAATTTACCATTTTAGAAATAAACTGTACGGGAGTTCCGTCGTCAGTGCCACAAACATTTTGACAACTCTCACACGGAGGTAGCGGCTCTGTCTAGATGAACGTGTGCTGGGCTGGGACTGGTTGCTACCCTCAGGTGTGCACGCTGTGTAGACGTGAAGCTGGAGAGACGCCGGAGGAGATGGGCACGAGATTGCAGAGGGGAGCAGAGCCCTCCAGCCTGCACCTGCCGCCTCGCCTGCGCTCAGGGCTCCGGCAAACGAGGGTGCCTGAAGGTGCCCCCGCCTGGCACACCTGGGGAGCGTCGCCTGAGCCTCCACAGGCCCGACGGCTTCACCCGGGGCCAGAGCCAGCGGCAGGAGCAGGCGCCTCCCGGGGACTGCTGCGCCTGAGTTAGAGGCGCTGGGCGTAGAGAGGATCGAATTCCAGAGGGCGCGGTGGCACTTCTTAACCCTGTGAAAACAGGACGTTTCGTAGAAGCTTCTATTTGGGAAAAGATCCCCTGAGCTCCTGCAACTCATCTTCCTCCTACCGCCTATATTTTTGGAACCTATATTTAAAAAAAACAAAAAACAAAAATCTTTGTATTTCACAGGAACGTTCATAACGTAAGCCAGTTTCTCAGAACGTCACCTTCTTTCTACAAACCAGCCAACCAACAAATGAATAAATGCACAACCCCACGTAGTCCCTTACCGCCTACTCCTGTCACCTCTCTCTACCTCCAGCCCCGCTCCCCATGTCTTGTTCGGAAGGTGCTGGGCTTTAGAAGAGGGTCCAATCTCCTGAAATGCGCTGGCTTTGAAGAGGGAGCCTCGCCTCTTGGACAGGCAGTCCTTGCTCCTCTTTGCTGGGGCGTGAGCACTTGTTTTTGACCCTAATGCTAATGCCTCTTCTGATTCTTCTGGAATAAGCCCTTCCAGTCGGCCCCACACCTCATCTTCTGTTGTCCTTGGCTGGACTCTTCCATAGCGGATTTAAATGGAACCTTACAACTTCAGGAATTGACGATCGTCCTGAATTAGAAAAGGAATTGTCCTGTGTTGTCAGACGCAACTGGGCTGTGAAGCGCGGGTCCCTCCTCCTGCCGCGTTTGCAGGCGTGGAGCCCTGGGCAGAACCCCACGTGTGCCCGGTCCACCTTCCCAGGGACGGTGACCAGTGTCCCCACCACTCTCGGATCTTCACTGACCGTCCCTCCAGCCTTGGCAGTGGGCTGCAGGCGGGACACAGCACGTGATTCAAAAGCCCAGCTGAGGAAAGGCCACGTGAACTTTCGAAAGAGGGAATTACTCAGCTCACAAATCCTTTGCGCCCTGGAATGAGTTACAAATTGTTAATAGTAAGTGCCAAGTGCATGTGAAAAGCAGGTGCGGCGGCGGTTCGCAGGGCCTCGGAGGGCTGGGGCCGCTGGAGGCGACGCGGCTGAGCAGGAGCTGGAGGGAAGGCCTGTAGGCGCAGCCGGAACGTGCCCAGTAGCGGTGCCCGAACGCTGGGTGCCAGGCGTTGCCCAGGCCAGTGGCGGTGCGTCACAGCGCCCTGCCTCCCTGGTGCTTACGGGAGAGTGGGCGAAAGGCAGAGGGCCGATGAGCAGGTCACTGCGACAGGTGCCACGGCTTGAAAAACAAGGAAAAGCGCCCTGTGTCGTTGTGGGCAGTTCTGGAAGGCAGGGAGAGGAAATGCAGCGGGGTCCCGAGAGACCCTCGCCTGGCCGGCCAGCGGCACGGGGGAGTGCCCGGCGAGGAGCACCCAGGAGGCCAACGGACCTGCAGACGGTGGGGGCGGGAGAGGCCGGGGCAGCTGGAGCCGGTCACCCAGGCCCCCCGGACCTCAGAGTCTCGTCACGGTGTCGTGGGACTCTACAGAAGGCCGTCAGCAGAGGCAGGACAGGAGCGTTTCCAGGAGCCCTCGGCTGGCGTGTGGAGAGCAGGCGCTCCCCAGGGGGAGTTAGCCAGGTGGACGGGGAAGGACGAACAACCGAGGACGGGCGCGGGAGGAAGGCGGGCAGGGGAACACACGGCAATTTTGGCTGAGCAACTAGCTGGATGAACGGTTTTGCCCTTTCCTGGAACGGACAGGTTTGGGGAAAGAACGGATTTCAGGGAGAGGTTGCGCTGAGAGCAAGAGTTGGGCTTTGGACACCCGAGGAGGGTAAGTAACCTCTTACCGAGCAGCAGGGCGCCGGCCCGGGCCAGGGCTCGCTCCCCTTCTCCCTCGGGATCCTGGCCGGCCCGCGCCATCCGCCATCGCGCGCTGCACACCGCGGGTCCAGCCGCTGGCGGGGGCCTCAGAATTATGTGTTGAAATTTATTCAGTGGAAGGAGTTCTTCTCCTGCCCCTGGATTAAAAACTTGGATAGTCTCATAACTTTTCAAATCACTCTTAATAGCAAAAAGAATCCAAGATTGTTTTGAGTTATCATAATTTAAGATCAGAAGTTTGAGAGTTCAGAACTATCGTCAAAGCTTCCCACTTAGTTTATTCCATAATTTATTTCTCCTTCCTAAACTAGGGCTCCCTTCTCATTCTATTTCATTTTGTTTTCCTTTAGGCTTTATTGCGTTTCTCAAGGTGGCCGTAATACCACGAGGCTGGCTGTGGGCTCTCCGTTGATGCTCCTGATCAACTGAGGAAGTTCCTCTCTACTCCTTGTTTGCTGAGAGTTTTCAATCATGTATGGGTGCTGCATTTTACCAAATATTGTTTATGCATCAATTGATATAATTATATGATTTTTTCTTTTTTAGCTTGTTGCTATGGTAGATTACACGGATTGATTTTCAAATATTGAGCCAGCCTTGAATCTCTAGAATAAATACCACTTGGTTAAATATATATGGACTAGATTTGCTAAAATGTGTGAGCATTTACACATCTAAGGTCCTGAGTGACACTGATCTGTAGTTTTCATTCTTTGTAATCTCTTTGTCTGGTGTCGGGATCCAATGGGTAGCTCTGTTTCCTGAGGAGTGTTATGATGAGGACCTAAATAATTGGTTTGGCTGTTTTTTATGTTTGTTCAGAGGACAGCCTGAAAGCGACTCTCCATCTCTTCTCCACGATTTACAGGGGTTCATCTTTGGCGGCTGCAGTTTACCAGACTTACCCATGTGAGAAGGCAAGTCCTTGATTATCTGATGCTCAGAAATGACTCAAAGGTCCCACCCTCTGTAGCAGTTTGATATTATTGATGAATTCCAAAAAGAAATATTGGGTTACGCTTATAAACTGTCTTTTCCTCTGGGCATATTAAAGTGTTCTAGATTCAGAGGTTTACTTTTACTTAATTAAATCATGATTAAGGCTTTGATTGGGCCACATCAGGAGGACATTGCGTCCCCACCCCTTGGCGGGCAGGGACTCACAGAGAAACTGCACCACAGAGAAGGGAGGCTGGAGTCTTGAGCTGGAGGCCCAGGAAGTAAGCACACAGAGGAGCTTGGTTGTGAGGACAGAGAAGTGAGCCCTGGGAAGAGAGGAGCCCAGGAAGCCTGGACCCTGCAGACGTCGGCAGCCGTCTTGCTCCTACATGTGACAAAGGCTTTGGTGCGGGAAGTAACTTACGCTTTATGACATGTAAGCCTCTACCCCAAATAGATACCCTTTGTAAAAACCACCTGATCTCTGATATTTTGCATCAGCACCCCTCTGGCTGCCTAAGCCACCCCCCTTAACATAAGTAGCTTATTAGCATATTTTTAAAAATCACAAGTAGTATTATTCTCTTTAGCAGAGACTGAGTGAGGTTTTTCACTACTCCTTAACACCCCCGAGCGCGGGGCCGTGGCCTTGCCTGCTGGCCTGCCCGTCCTCTCTGCTCAGCTCCACTGACTCCACCCCACTGCGATGCAGGGTGAAAACCGACCAAACCATTCCTCAGACCTGCGTTGTGTGGTCCTGTTAGGTTGAACCCCATAAAATTGCCAAGAGTCAACATTTTCCAACCATGATTCAAGCTAATAAATAGGAAAGGGACATGCCCACGGGACTGTTCTTTACCTCCACGGACAGTACAGACATCAAGATGTCCTTACATGCGTTTACCATACCCCACGCCTTCTCTTCATGAATCCATCTAACAAAACTGGTTGAACTTATGCCATGAAAAGCCTCCGTTAACTATGAAACTATGGGATTTTAAATAAGCAAAATATTGACTGTGCAAACAAAAAGTAGCAAAGTTCCCCCAAAAGATTTTTAACATAAATTGTCATTTATGGCACTTTTTAAAAAGAGTAAACAAATGCTTGGATCAGATACTTCATCTTTATGAAGCCCCAGCAATGAAATATTAAAAAGAATTATATAAAAGCAAGAAGTATAAAGACCCACAGGAGTCCATATAGCAGTAAGGAGCCCATATAACAAGAGCCCACAGGCCCCAATGTAAAGCAAGGAACCCACAGAAGTCCATATAACAAGGAGCCCATGGGAGTCCATAACAACTAGGAGCCCATGGGACCCCTTATAACAGCAAGGAGCCCAGAGGAGTCCACATAACAAGGAGCCCACAGGGGTCCATAAGACCAGACACAGAACAAGGATCTTTGTCCTCCCTCTACTTATCCAACACAGTACTAGAAGTTCTAGCCAATGCAATGAGGCAAGAAAAAGAAAACACATACTTTAAAGGACAAACCTCTTACAGGCCTAAAAGGAAAAATAGGTACTGCAGTTCTACCTCCACCCATCCCTGCAGGATGAGTAGGCAGTCCTCCTGGAATTAGCAGGGAGAACAGTCAAAATGTAAATGGCAGGGGAAGTGGCTGTGGCTCAATTGGTTGGGCTCCCGCCTACCATATGTGAGGCCTTGGGTTCATGTCCGGAGGACTCCTTGTGAAGGCAGGCTTGTCCGCATGCTATAAAGAGCCACTGGCCTGGGTGCCATGGGGTGCCGCCCAGCCCGCAAGCACTGTGGAGTGCCACCTGGCCTGCAAGTGCTGTGGAGTGCCGCCAGCCTGCAGGCACCATGGAGAACCAACTCAGCAAGGTGACGCAACAACAAAAAAGGGGAGACAGGTAAAAATGCAGAAGAGCGCGCAACAAATAGACACAGAGAACAGACAGCAAGCGAGCTGCAAGGGAGGGAGGGGAAATAAAAATAAATAAATACAGACAAAAGAAGAATGCACAGCGAGTGGATACAGAGCAGACAGTGCGCAAAAAGCCACGGGGACGAGGGGGGAGGAAAAAAATGTAAATGGTAAACACTATTCAATGAGTATAGCTAAAACTAGTCACATCATTAAACCTTACCTTTTGTGTGCTATTTTCTTCCTTGTGACCTATGATGTGAATCTATATTAGCTGCCAGACTGTTTTACTAATCAACATTCTCAATTTTGTCACAGTTTAGATGATGTCTAAAATTTTGTTGAATTACTAAATCAACTGTTGCATGTTTGTCTTCTTGGTATGTGGAGGGATGCACTGGGCATTTTGAGCCTTACACCTAAAGGAGTACTGACCATTAAATTCTTGAAAAAGATGCTGCACATGGACAAGTAATATTTATTGAGACTTTATTAAGAGTTTGATATTCTCATTCTCATGATAGTTTATGAGGTCAATAATTTTTTTAAAGACTTATTTATTTATTTTCATCCTTCCCCATCTCGTTGTCTGCTCTCTGTGTCCATTCCCTGTGTGTTCTTCTGTGTCTGCTTGTCTTCTCATTAGGCAGCTCTAGGAACCAATCCTGCAACCTTCCAGAGTGGGAGAGAGGCGATCATTCTCTTGTGCCACCTCAGCTCCTTGATCTATTGCGTCTTATTGTTTCTCCTCTGGTCTCTTTTTGTTGCGATCTCTTGCTACACCAACTCTCCATGTGGGGCAGCGCTCCTGCACGGGGCAGTGCTCTGCACAGGCCAGCACTCCACACAGGCAAATATTCCGCGTGGGCCAGCTCGCCACACGGGCCAGCTAGCCTTCACCAGGAGGCCCTGGACATCGAACCCTGGACGTCCTATGTGGTAGATGGGAGCCCAATTGCTTGAGCCCATCTACTTCCCATCAGTAATTTTTTAATCATCATATTTTAGGTTAAGAAGCTAGACCTTACAAGATTTGTTACTGTGTCCAAGGCTGGATGGCTAATGCAAGTAAAGGTGTAACTCAAACGCTATCTGTGCAGCTCCGGTACACACACTGACAGCTGACACACGGTGTATCAGTCAGCCAAAGGGGTGCCGATGCAAAATACCAGAAACTGGTTGGTTTTTATAAAGGGTATTCATTTGGGGTGGGAGCTTACAGATACCAGGCCATAAAGCATAAGTTACTTCCTCGCCAAAGTCTATTTGGGCTCAAGGCCGGCAGGGCTCCCGGGTCCAGCTGCCGCCCGCCCGGCCTGCACCTCCGTTGCCGGGCCCTGGACCGCCAGGCCCGCCCCCCACTCGCCTCCCGCCTCCCCCACGCCCCCCGCCCCCCGCCTCCCGCCCGTCCAGTGCCACGCGGGGCCCCCCGCCTCCTCCTGCGCTCCTGCAGAGTCTTCCCCTGCTCCTAGAGGACAGGCACGTGGTGGGTTCCTTTATTCACCGCCACATGTATACGCGGCATGAAGCACCAGCCACTGCTGTAGGCGCTGTATTAACGCACTTAACCCCCAGCAGCCCACCTCGTCGGTGGAGACACTGATGGACAGAGTGGTTGGGTGACTCGCACCAGCCACACAGCAACGAGCTCAGAGCCGGGTGCTCTTGGTCACTAAATTCCATGGCCTCTTCTGACAAACATGCTACAAGGGCCTCCTGGAGAGCCAACACCAGTGCAGGGCTGACTTTTAGAGACTGTGATAAAATCTGTTCCGTAGAGCAGTGGAGTCCCACACGGGGCTCCGGGCCAAGGGCCTCCCAGCTAAAGGGGGGACAGGCCCGGAAGGGGTGAGCAGAAGCTGCCGGCACCAGCTTGCTTTTCTCTCTTCATTGCATCATGAATGTTTTCTCACATCACTGAACATCCCTTGTAAACAGTATTTTTGATGGGCTGCATTTTATTGTAACATTCTTTCCCAGTCATAACTCTACTATGAAAATGTGAGTCCTGTCTCATCACTTACTATTAGAAATAAATATTTGAATGCATTTTGATGAGTCTTTTTTTTCTCTCCCCTTCCCTGACCCCCCCAGTTGTCTGCTCTCTGTGTCCATTCGCTGTGTGTTCTTCTGTGACTGATTCTATCCTTATCAGCAGCACCAGGAATCTGTGTTTCTTTTTGTTGTGTCACCTTGTTGTGTCAGCTCTCCGTGTGTGCAGCGCCATTCCTGGGCAGGCTGCACTTTCTTTCCTGTTGGGCGGCGGCTCTCCTTAGGGGTGCACTCCTTGCACGTGGGGCTCCCGTACACGGGGGCCACCCCCCACATGGCAGGGCACTCCTTGCGCGCATCAGCACCACGCATGGGCCAGCTGCACACGGGTCAAGGAGGCCTAGGGTCTGAACCGCGGGCCCCCCATGTGGTAGACGGACGCCCTAACCACTGGGCCAAGTCTACTTCCCTGATGAGTTTTAATAGTGTGCATCGCACAGATACATAAATAAAAATTAAGGCCTTTGTCACGTGATGCCTGGCTCCTTTTCCAAAATGTGCACCAACTTCTGTTGCTGTCAATGGATCTTACGTGAGAGATGAAAATAACAGCATTTTGTTCACCTCTTTCCCTCCTGTGCTTAAATAGTGCCTGACACAGGTCGTAGACGTCAGAAAATGTTTTTTGGAATGAATAAATGAATTATCCCTATGCAGGCAACAGTAAAAAGTCAAAAAAGTTACAATCCTTTGGAGCACAAGAAAATGTACATCTTTGGAAAATGAATTTGGTGATTTCCCCAAAATCCCACAGCTAATTCTTTTTAAAGATCTAGAAGTAGAACACAGTTCACTGGCTCCAGTTTTGAATTATTGTGCTTTCATAGATTGTGTCTCTATGTATTGATAATTGAAAATAGTGGCTTTCATTTTGTATAAAGTTAGGTATTTAAAATATACTTTGTAACTGATATAGTAGTTGAATGTGGGATTCCATCTCAGGTTTGCCAGATACTAATTTCTGGAAGTGACTTTGTTTCTCTGAGAAGTGCTACCCTGGGGTGGGGGGTGGGGGGGTGGGGGGAGTGGTTCTAAAAACTGAAGGAGCCCCTGTGTGAGAGGACATGCAGAACAGGTGACTGTGGTTTAGAGCAAATCCTGGAGCACAGCTGTGTAGCCTCGGGTACAGGTGAGGTGAGGGCAGGCGCAGCTCCAGCCCTGGCGTGCCGCTGAGGCCCCACCATCCCCGGGCTCTAAGACCTGAATGTTTGCGGCCACCATTTCCACCCCTGTGCGTGGAGTTGGTTGTTGTTCCCAAAGGACAAATGGACAAGGGGCACCTGCAGAGGCCATGCCTGGAGAACCACAAAATGCTGACTTCTGCTGGGGAGGTCAGAGGTAATTTTAGGATTTGGGGCTTCCATTCTGCTAACTGAAGTTAAGAAAAGAAAAGAAATTTAAACATTAATGTTCCCTGCTAGACTCTAGGTTATTCATCCTGGACGACCCATGTGGCCTGCCTGTGGCCACAGGCCCTGACGGGTTTGCCTCCACCTACAAGTATCAATTTGTGATACTGTGATTTACAAATAATTGTGTAATCTTTCATCAAAAATTATGTTGTATGAGTATTATTAGAGCGAGACTGTGGAAAATGTGCATTTGCCTTTTTTCATTACGTACGTACTCTGGCATCGTGATTTATCTTTCAATAAAGATAACCAAAACAGTGTGACTGTCAGGGAGAACAGGGATCGTTGTTCCTTTTCTTTTTCCCCTAAAGTTTCGAGGTTGTTGTGCCCTGGCGCGGTGCACTTCCTGATGCTCCTGCATTTCACCAGGGACAGCGAGGCGACACCTGCTCCCCCACGGCTCAGGCTCCCTCCTGCTCCCAGGACGTGCGTTTAAACTGAGAAGGACCTGAGCCACGGGTTAGTCAGCCAGGGGCACCGATGCAAAATGCCAGATATCGATTGGCTTTTATAACGGGTATTTATTTGGGGTAGAAGCCCGCGGTGACCAGGCCCTAACACGTAAGCTACTTCCCTCACCAGAGTCGATTTCCACACGTTGGGGCAGGATGGCTGCCGACATCTGCCAGGGCTCAGCTTCCTGGGTCCTCTCTCCAGGGCTCGTTCCTCTCCAGGCTCAGCTCCTCTGCTCTCTCCATGAGACCAGCTGTAGACTGTCAGGCAAACGGCTCGTGTCCCTTTCCAGGGCTCTGCCGTGTCTAACGGAGCTTCACTCCTTCCTCATGTATCTGCTTCTCTGTGTGTTTACCTCTGGGTGCTCCAATATCAAAAACTCCTCTCTCTGCTCTGTGGTGGGTTTTTCTGTGTGAGTCTCTGCCCACGAAGGGGCTGGGGACTCAACATCCTACTGATGTGGCCCAATCAAAGGCTTAATCATAATTTAACCAGTGAAAGTAAAACCTCTGAATCCAGTACAATCTAATATGCCCAGAGGAACAAACATAATCCAGTGTCTGTTTCTGGAATTCGTCAATAATGCTAAACTGAGACAGCCATCTATTCTTTTTCACAAAGGGAAAGGTTATTCAGTTTACGCCAATGGAAAGGAGAGCTTTCTCTCACCATGAGATAGCCTCCGAGTTAATCTCATACTATGAACGAAAGTCAAGTAATTACTCACCAACATGAGATGAAAGGCCTTCGCTTTCCAGGATAGTTGTCAAAACACCTCAGAAATAAAACTCTGCCTTGCCAACAAGGCTGGCGTTTTGTAACTTTTGTTATTTAAAGTATAATACTTAGAAATAGTGTAGTCTGTAATTACTCACTCTCTGACAAATAATGTGATCTTCCTTTCATTTGTAACAAACTGTTCACGTCTTCCTACTGCAATGCCTCTAATCTTCCTCTATTCAATCTTTTAATCTTCCTTTCACCTTAATTTTTAACCTGTGTGTGCCTTTGCAGACAAATGATCTTAAGGGCTTTGATTTCTTTTTATCATATTAAATTAGAAGTTCTGGGAAAATTGCAATACGAATCTGGCGGGCTTACTGTGAGAATCAAGTGGGCTAATGCTAATAAAGTGCTTGGTACACTCACTGGAACGTCACAGACCTCAACGAAAGCAACCAGCGACTGCCAGGAACGCCTTGTGGGATGCGAACCATCGCTCCCTCAATACATTTCATTCAGTAATTTCAGGAAGTGATTTAGATGGTGAACCAGACAATGACTGTTACTTGGGACTTCATTCCCTCAAGGAATAATTTTTTTCACCGTTATGATGGTGAGGCTATTGTGTCAACTCGGCCCAGTAATGGTGCCCAGTTGTTGGGTCAAGCAAGCACTGGGCTCACTGTACTACAAGGGCATTTATGGACTGTAGTCACCATTGACTTTACTGCAGTGGTAAATCATAGATAACTGATTACAATTACATCAGTCAGGGAGACTGCCATCAGCAATGAGTGACGTTTAACCCAATCAGCTGAATGCCTTAAAAGGGGAAGAGATTCCAGCATTGAGAGAGAACTTCCCAGCTCATCTTTGGATAGCCAACATCTCCCAGAACTTGTCAAGAACCTTCACTGGACTTTCACTGCAGCCCCCGGCTGCACCTGCCTGCGGAGCCTGGACTTGTGCGTCCCCACGGCTGCGTGAGAGACTCGTATAAAATCGCATACTATTGACAGGTATCTCTTGTTGATTCTGTTTCCCTAGAGAACCCTGACTGATACAACCGTTGAGATCATGCCTAAGAAGGCTTTTGCCCGTTAGGTGGTATTTTTGAAAACTTCCTTTGTTAAGTTTGCTCCACTTGGGAGCCAGGGGACAGGGTCAGCAAGCGAGCAGGTGCATCAAGTGGGAACAAATAGACGCTCATCGTGGCAGACTCGTTCAGCAAAGACCTCAGCTCTGCAAAGGGTTTTATTCATCTTATTCATTATTTTCTACTCTTGAGTAACTCTTCAGTTAACAATGTTTGGCAACCTAAGTAAACTTCTCAGTGTTTTGGATTCTAATATTAAAATAACACAGAATTTTTGTTTGTTTTTATATAGACCTTTGTTCCCTAATCTTACCCTGGTCAGAATTTTCCCTTTCATATAGCACGTAGAAGTGTAAAATGAGTAAAAGTGACACACACATATTTTGATAGCGTGTATGTACTCCTCATTTTC
Organism: Dasypus novemcinctus; assembly: GCF_030445035.2. Classification (NCBI taxonomy): domain Eukaryota; kingdom Metazoa; phylum Chordata; class Mammalia; order Cingulata; family Dasypodidae; genus Dasypus; species Dasypus novemcinctus. Next base: position 1,841,001 of record NC_080687.1, on the reverse strand, counting down.
ATCCCACGTCAAGGAAGTATTTGAGGAAGTAGGGGCCTCTCCCAGCCGCCTTCCTTACTGCTGAAATGCGTCCCCTTAACTGGAGTCCTCAAGGATTGCTTAGGCCATAGATACCTTTGGACATTCTGGAATGTTCCACAGTATTGCACAATGCTCGGTTCCTAATGCATCCCCTTTTTTTTTTTAAAGATTTATTTTATTTATTTCTCTCCCCCCCCCATTGTCTCCTCTCTGTGTCCATTTGCTGTGTGGTCTTCTGTGTCCCTTGCATGACCTGGTGGCACTGAGAATCTGTGTCTCTTTTCGTTGTGTCACCTTGCTGCGTCAGCTCTCTGTGTGTGCAGCACCACTCCTGGGCAGGCTGTGCTTTCTTCATGTGGAACGGCTCTCCTTGCAGGGCACACTCCTTGTGCATGGGGCTCCCCTACGTGGGAGATACCCCTGCGTGGCACGGCACTCCTTGCCTGCATTGCACTGCACGTGAGCCAGCGCCACACGAGTCAGGAGTTCCTTGGGATTGAACCCTGAACCTCCCATGTGGGAGGCAGATGCTCTATCAGTTGAGCCAAATCCACTTCCCTTCAAATCTAGAAGCTATGTATTTATACATTTTTTCTTTTCTAACTTCAGAGTGGCCAAGTTACTCCTTTGGTGGTGACAAGGGCTCCTCGTCTTGTCCCTTTTTGCCTCGTGAACAGTGGCCCTGGTGGGTGTGCACTGCTCCCCTGTGTTGAAAGTTCTGTGGGGAAACGCCGGGAGCACTCGACTAGGATGGCTTTTACCCCTCTCTGTGGAGACAGCACCTGATGGGTACAGGGCGGGCGTGTCTGCGTGCCTCCCAATGCAAATAAAGCGCTTTCTTGGAGGAGACTAGAGCTGCATTTTATTTCTGGGCAGTACTTTCAAATCATCATTGTCAACTCTTTTGCTTGGGTGGCTAATTCTTAAGACGATCAAATATTAAAAATTCATTAAAACCTCATTCCCGTAAATCCTCTTATTACTTGAGAGTTTTGGAGTTATTTTGGCCAGGACCTTCTGCTGAGGTGTTTGCGCATTTGTTTGTTAGTAAGAACCTAGACTCTTGCTTTCTCTCTGCACCCCTGGGTGCCTGCACACCTGGAACGCTGCAGCCCTAGCCGGCTGCTGCTACCTGCATCTACACTGGGACTCGCTGGCTGTGTCCTGCTCTTGCTACAGGCTTGCTGTCTTGAGGGTGCAGGTTCATCAGGGTTCCTGCTGTTTGCAGGTCAGAATGAACGCGGCCCGCGCTCACAGGCATCAGCCCCCCTTCCTGAGCCCAGGCCCCTTCGGGGTGAAGTGCGATGAAAACAACTGCCGGGAGGATTTTGTAGAGGAAGGTCCCTGCACGTCTCTGCAAGCCGTTTGTTCTTGTAGCAACTACGGCGAGTGTGATGCTCGTCAGTCCATCGGCAGCAGGACCTGGCTGAGGGGCGAGGGTGGGTGCTGAGGAGGGGCCTGGGGAGGAGCTGAGGGTGGGTGCTGAGGGGGGCTGAGGAGGGGGCTGAGGGGCTGAGGAGGGGGCTGAGGGGGGCTGAGGAGGGGCTGAGGGGGGCAGAGAGGGGCTGAGGGGGGCTGAGGGGGGCTGAGGAGGGGCTGAGGGGGGCAGAGGGGGGCTGAGGGGGGCTGAGGAGGGGCTGAGGGGGGCTGAGGAGGGGCCGGGGGGGCTGAGGGGGGCTGAGGGGGGCTGAGGAGGGGCTGAGGGGGGCAGAGGGGGGCTGAGGGGGCTGAGGAGAGCTGAGGAGGGGCTGAGGAGGGGCTGGGGGGGCTGAGGAGGGGCTGAGGGGGGCTGAAGAGGGGCTGAGGGGGGCAGAGAGGGGCTGAGGGGGGCTGAGGGGGGCTGAGGAGAGCTGAGGAGGGGCTGAGGAGGGGCTGGGGGGGCTGAGGAGGGGCTGAGGGGGGCTGAGGAGGGGCTGAGGGGGGCAGAGGGGGGCTGAGGGGGGCTGAGGAGGGGCTGGGGGGGCTGAGGAGAGCTGAGGAGGGGCTGAGGAGGGGCTGAGGGGGGCAGAGGGGGGCTGAGGGGGGCTGAGGAGGGGCTGAGGGGGGCAGAGGGGGGCTGAGGGGGGCTGAGGAGGGGCTGAGGGGGGCTGAGAAGGGGCCGGGGGGGCTGAGGAGAGCTGAGGAGGGGCTGAGGAGGGGCTGAGGGGGGCAGAGGGGGGCTGAGGGGGGCTGAGGAGGGGCTGGGGGGGCTGAGGAGAGCTGAGGAGGGGCTGAGGAGGGGCTGAGGGGGGCAGAGGGGGGCTGAGGGGGGCTGAGGAGGGGCTGAGGGGGGCAGAGGGGGGCTGAGGGGGGCTGAGGAGGGGCTGAGGGGGGCTGAGAAGGGGCCGGGGGGGCTGAGGGGGGCTGAGGGGGGCTGAGGAGGGGCAGAGGGGGGCAGAGGGGGGCTGAGGGGGCTGAGGAAGGCTGAGGAGGGGCTGAGGGGGGCAGAGGGGGGCTGAGGGGGCTGAGGAGGGCTGAGGAGGGGCTGAGGGGGGGCTGGGGGGGCTGAGGGGGGCTGAGGGCGGCTGAGGAGGGGCTGAGGGGGGCAGAGGGGCCTGAGGGGGGCTGAGGAGGGGCTGAGGGGGGGTGAGGAGGGGCTGGGGGGGCTGAGGGGGCAGAGGGGCCTGAGGAGGGGACTGAGGGGGGCTGAGGGGGGCTGAGGGGGCTGAGGAGGGCTGAGGAGGGGCTGAGGGGGGGCTGAGGAGGGGCTGAGGGGGGCTGAGGGGGCTGAGGAGGGCTGAGGAGGGGCTGAGGGGGGGCTGGGGGGGCTGAGGGGGGCTGAGGAGGGGGCTGAGGGGGGTGTTGAGGGGGGGCTGAGGGGGGCTGAGGGGGGCTGAGGAGGGGCTGAGGAGGGGGCTGAGGGGGGTGTTGAGGGGGGGCTGAGGGGGCTGAGGAGGGGGCTGAGGGGGGTGTTGAGGGGGGGCTGAGGGGGCTGAGGAGGGGGCTGAGGGGGGTGTTGAGGGGGCTGAGGGGGCTGAGGGGGCTGAGGGGGGGCTGAGGAGGGGGCTGAGGGGGGTGTTGAGGGGGCTGAGGGGGCTGAGGGGGCTGAGGGGGGGCTGAGGGGGGTGTTGAGGGGGGGCTGAGGGGGCCTGAGGAGGGGGCTGAGGGGGGTGTTGAGGGGGCTGAGGGGGCTGAGGGGGGCTGAGGGGGGTGTTGAGGAGGGGCTGGGGGGGCTGAGGGGGGCTGAGCGGGGCTGAGGAGGGGCTGAGGGGGGCAGAGGGGGGCTGAGGAGGGGCTGAGGGGGGTTGAGGAGGGGCTGGGGGGGCTGAGGGGGGCTGAGGAGGGGCTGAGGGGGGCAGAGGGGGGCTGAGGAGGCTGAGGAGGGCTGAGGAGGGGCTGAGGAGGGGCTGAGGGGGGCAGAGGGGGGCTGAGGAGGCTGAGGAGGGGCTGAGGGGGGCTGAGGGCGGCTGAGGAGGGGCTGAGGGGGGCTGAGGGCGGCTGAGGAGGGGCTGGGGGGGCTGAGGGGGGCAGAGGGGGGCTGAGGGGGGCTGAGGGGGGCTGAGGGGGGCAGAGGGGCCTGAGGAGGGGGGCTGAGGGGGGCTGAGGAGGGGCTGAGGGGGGCAGAGGGGGGCTGAGGGGGGCTGAGGGGGCTGAGGAGGGCTGAGGAGGGGCAGAGGGGGGCTGAGGGGTGTTGAGGGGGCTGAGAGGGCTGAGGAGGGGCCTGAGGGGGGGCTGAGGGGGGTGTTGAGGGGGGGCTGAGGGGGGCTGAGGAGGGGCTGAGGGGGGCAGAGGGGGGCTGAGGGGGGCTGAGGGGGCTGAGAGGGCTGAGGAGGGGCCTGAGGGGGGGCTGAGGGGGGTGTTGAGGGGGGGCTGAGGGGGGCTGAGGAGGGGGCTGAGGGGGCCGGGGGCGGGTGCTGCCAAGGCGGCCTGAGCAGGACGTTCCGGCCGAGGGCCCCGCGCCCCTCTGTAGCCCTCCTCGCCCGCCCCGGCTCCTGGCACCTGCCCTGCCTTCTGCCCTATACTTTTGCTTTTTTAGGAATTTCTTATACATGGAATCATACAGTCTTGCGGCTGGTTTCTTTCACTAAGTACAATAATTTTGAAATTCATCCTATTCATTTATTTTCGTTTCGAATAGCAGTGCTTTAGTTCCACTTAGGGTTTACAGACAGTGTAGTTTCAGCGTTCCCAAAAGCTGATGAATTTTTTGCTCTTCATTCCTTTTTGCCGCTTGGCTTTCCACGTGACACAATTCTCCCTCTTCCTTAGTGCGCGGGTCCCTGCTGGGCGCTGGGGTAGGCCCTCCCGGTGGTGCTGCCTGAGGAGGTCTTTGCTGCCCCTCGTTTCCCACGTCCCTGCAGCAGCTCGCTCTGGAGTTCGGGGTGACAGCTGGAGGGGAGCGGCCGAAGGCGGCCAGCGGGACGGGCCGGCGGGGCGCGGGGCTTTTCCCGCAGCCTCTGCCCGTGTCCTGCCCTGAGCGGGAGCTGGAGCCGGAAGGGAGCGTGGGCGAGCGCGGGCTGCTGTCCCCTGCCGCCCTGCGCCCTGCTGTCCCCCGCCGCCCTGCGCCCTGCTGTCCCCTGCCGCCCTGCGCCCGTGACCGCTGCCCCAGGGCTGCTGTCCCCTGCCGCCCTGCGCCCTGCTGTCCCCTGCCGCCCTGCGCCAGTGACCGCTGCCCCGGGGCTGCTGTCCCCTGCCGCCCTGCCCCCGTGACCGCTGCCCGGGGGCTGCTGTCCCCCGCCGCCCTGCGCCCTGCTGTCCCCTGCCGCCCTGCCCCCGTGACCGCTGCCCTGGGGCTGCTGTCCCCCGCCGCCCTGCGCCCTGCTGTCCCCCGCCGCCCTGCGCCCTGCTGTCCCCCGCCGCCCTGCGCCCTGCTGTCCCCCGCCGCCCTGCGCCAGTGACCGCTGCCCCGGGGCTGCTGTCCCCCGCCGCCCTGCGCCCTGCTGTCCCCTGCCGCCCTGCCCCCGTGACCGCTGCCCGGGGGCTGCTGTCCCCTGCCGCCCTGCGCCCGTGACCGCTGCCCCCGGGGCTGCTGCGGCGCCGGCTGCCGTCTCATCAATCCCGTGATTTCAAAATTAACACTCGGTGCTGGAAGTGTAGGCTCCTGGTGCTGCTGTTGAGAAGTCTGGCTTTTGGTCTTGTTTTTAGTAGGTTACCTGTCTTTTCTCTGACTAGTTTAAAGCCTTTTGTGGGTGTTCTGCAATTTTGCCACATTGTGTCATGTGGATGTTTTTTATTTATCTTATTTGTTCTTGTTGTTGTTCCTAAATCTGAGGATTCATTTCTTTCTTCAATTCTAGGAAACCATTAGATTTTATCTCTTCAAAAGTTACCTCTACTTGACTCATTTTTCCTCTTCATCTGCAATTTCTTTTATATGTATTATATGTATTAAAACTTTTACACTCTGTCCCTCATATCTCTTAACCTAATGTTTGATGCTTAAATCTGGTAATTTATTTAGCTAATCTGATGTTAAACAGATTTATTACACTCTCATATCATTTCTAATACTTCTGTTTGGTTCTTCATCAAATATGTCTTTTTGAATCTACTCCTTTTGAATAATGCCCCATTCCTGGCTTATCATTGTGGCCCCCTCTGACGTTTCTAACACCTGCTGTATCCTCTGAGATGCCTCTGCCGTCTGAATGTCTGGGGAGAGCAGCTCTGCGGCTCGCTGTCGCTGCTGACATTCAAGAGGCACTTGCTCTCCTGGGCCCTTTGTCATTTTGGACTGTGGGCTCAGTTAGCAAAGCTTAATCAGTGGATTCACGGGAAACCTGAAAGGAGCATCTTCTCTCTACACTGGAATTGCTGTGTGTGTGTGTAGGGCACCCTGGGACACATGTAACACAGGATGAGTAAAGAAAAAATTTCTCAGTTTGGGTTTCCATGGACCCATAGACAGACGAAATTTATGTCCCAAATCCATACAAAGACATATTTAATGTCACTTCCACATCAGTTTAAGTTCATGAAAAATCAAATACTTTTTAAAAAAATTATTTTTATTATCTTTTTAAAAAAGATACATGAATTACACAAAATGTTACAGTAAAAAATATAAGGAGAACCAGCAAGATGGCAGTGGAGTAAGGCGCTCCTAGAGTCAGCTCCTGCTAAGGGCAGTTAGCAAACACCCAGAGCTCTCTGGAGCTGCCAAAGCACCTGTTTGGGCCTCCAGGAGGCTAGAAGAGCATCCTGCAACGTCGTTGGGGGAGTGGAAGGAGGAGATGCCCGTCTGCAGAGAAGATTCGTGAGTAGAGGCTCCACGCCCCGGAGGCCGGTGCCATCCTCCACTGGAGGCACGAGCCTCCTTGGGAGCTGTTCCGCAGCTGTAATTGAAAGCTCCAGTTCCCGAAACGGGGGAGGAAGAGACGGTTGGGCACCGACTTCAGCTACTGAGGAGTAAGATCAGCGGCTACAGTATGATCCTGAGAACAGCTGAAGTTTGAGCCTGTCCAAGTCAGAAGGAGGCCAGGAGCCTGGCACGAGGGGCAGCGGGGTGCACTGAGGATCCCAGTGCTGGTGGGAACCGGCTTCTTCCCATCCAGATCATACTGCAGGTCTAGCCTGGGCCCCAGCCCACCTCCAGCAGGGAGGAAGCTGCGGGGACCCGTGCCAGCCTCTCCAGGAAATGACCAGCCAAGTCATGGAGGCCGGTGATTGTCCTACTCTGGTGGCATGAGCTGCCCAGGAGCTATTCCATGGCTGGAATTGGAAGCTCCATTTCCCAAAAATTGGGAAGGAGGAGATGGTTGGTTGCCAATTTCGGCTACTGATTGGTAGTCTCGGCTGGCTAAGGTATAACCTTGGAAACAGGGGGGTGTGAATCTGCCCAAGTCAGAAAGAGGCCAGTGGCTGCCATTTTGACCTGCCCCCAGCCTGACGGGAAGCCGGGCTGACTAAAAATCACATGATGGTAGGAACCTGTTTGCTTCACTCAGATCGGCCTGCAACCCTAGACTAGGCTTCAGCCTGGCCTCTGGCAGGGAGGGTGGTGGCCCTGCACCAGCCTATCCAGGTGACTGCAGGTACCTTTGGCTGAGTAATCAGAAGTCTACTGGGACACCTGTGGTCATCTTGGACCTGCACTGCATAGATTGCTACCCACACCTGCAGCCCTTTTACTACAGTGACCTGGCCTAATGCAGAAGACCTAACTTTGTGCAGCCAGATACTTTTAAAACTTCTGAAAAAACATGTTTATTGCTGTATTTACTTTTCTAAAACATTGCACTTTCAACCATCCAATTGTGTATAGTTTTATGTATTACTTAAAATAAATGTACAAACATACATTCTGTTGTTTATATTCAAGAAGACATTTAAATTATGAATCATATGATTTTTTAGATTTCACAACAAACTGGAAACAGCTTTAAGTATTTAAATGAAAATGACTTTGTTCTCACAACATAGATTAAAATAAGAACCCTGAGATTTTCAGCTTCTAGCTAGAGAACAGGCTACAATGGCCTGATAAAAGATCTTCCAGGGCTTAGGACAGCAGGTGAAGGCTGGACACTGCCCAGGGGGAGAGGGACAAAGGAGGGGCCTTGCCCAGCAGAGTGGAACCAGCAGCAGCTGCTGCAGTGCCCTCCCCACACCAGGCACTGCAGGATTCTCAGCCTCTGGGACTGCGGCTACAGACAAAGGGGGCCCAGGGACCACCACCCCAGGAAAGGGGAGAGAGGGGGACATGGCCTAAGGCTGACTCAGCTTTTGGCCCACAAAGTCGTTCTTCTGTGTCCAACCAGCCCCTGCAGGCCAGGTGGGGCCCCATCGTGGTTTCCATTGAAAGCCCACAAGAAGCTAAACATATACAACCCTCCCAATCTCCTTCTCTACTAATAAGAACTGATTCTTCTTTTTTTAAAAATTTCTCTCCACTTCCCCCCCCAGTTGTCTGCTCTCTGTGTCCATTTGCTGTGTGTTCTGTGTCCACTTCCATCCTCATCAGCGGCATGGGGAATCCGTTTCTTTTTGTTGCGTCATCTTGCTGTGTCAGCTCTCTGTTGAGCGGCGCCATTCTCGGGCAGGCTGCACTTTCTTTTGCGCTGGGCGGCTCTCCTTACGGGGTGCACTCCTTGCATATGGGGCTCCCCTACGCGGGGGATACCCCTGTGTGGCAGGGCACTCCTTGCGCACATCAGCACTGCGCATGGGCCAGCTCCACACGGGTCAAGGAGGCCTGGGGTTTGAACCGCAGACCTCCCATGTGGTAGGCGGACGCCCTAACCACTGGGCCAAGTCCGCTTCCCCAGAACGGATTCTTGAGGACACAGAGGGGAGTGGAAATATTTCCTACATGGGGAAAGGGAAGGGGCTGCTTGGAAGGCTGGAGAGCTGCCTCTGAGAAAGTTTGAATTACAGGTTCCTAGTCTCCAGGCAGGAAAATCTATCACTTTGATCCAGTCAGTGTTGCAGGCAACACTCCAACCAGGCATTGAACTGAGAGAACTGCCAAAGAGCACCATCTGCTGGCAGACCAAGGAAGTGCATGTGAAAAAACTAAAAATAAATGAGAGGCTTTTTTGGCCTTTATAGCCTCCCTCCCAAAGACCCTAGAAAGCAGGTCTGCAACTGTCCAGGGCCTAGTTTTGAGCAACTAACAGGGACAATCCAATCAATCCAGGTAGAACCAAGAATCAATGAGAAGCAGAAACACACAACCACTGGCCACAAAATCCTTTGAAAAGAGAAAGAAATTGAGCATCTGAGTAAACTACTACCCTAACCAGATGCCTAGACATCAGAAAAAAATCATAAGCCATACTAAGAAAATAGAAGAAATATCCCCCAAAAAGGAATATATTAAAGACCCAGAAATGATGCAGGATTTGAGAGATCTAATTAATGAGATGAGCACAAATTTCCAAAATCAAAATGATGAGTTGAAAGACAATATGACTAAAGAGATAAATGACAGCAAGAAGACATTGAGTGAGCACAAAGAAGAATTTGAAATCCTGAATAGAAAGTAACAGAGCTCATGACAATGAAAGACATATTAGGTGAGATCAAAAACACATTTGAGGCATACAAGAGCAAATTCAATATGATAGACTGAAGAATAAGTGATACTAAAGACAGAACAGCTGAAATTGGAGAGAGAAAAGAATGGAAAAAATTGAGCAGGGGTTCAGGGAGTTGACTGACAACATGGGATGCAACAGTATGTGTCAAGGGAGTTCCGGAAGGAGAAGTGAAGGGAAAAGGGACAGAAAGATTATTTCAGGAAATAATAGCAGAAAATTTCTCAACTCTCATGAAAGAAATGAACTTGCATGTCCAAGAAGTGCAGTATACCCCAATCATAATAAATCCAAATAGACTGTAGCAGTTTAATATTGTTTATGAATTCCAACAATAGATATTGGATTATGTTTGTAAACTTGTCTGTCTGAGGTTTCACTTTAACTTGATTAAATTATGATCAGGGATTTGATTGGGCCATGTCTGTAAGGCATTAAGTTCCCACTCCTTGATGGGTGGAGACTCACAGAGAAAAGACACAGCAAAGGACAGAGTTAAGATTTTGGATGCTGGAACCCTGAGAAGCAAACACACAGGAAAAGAACACAGAGGAATAGAGATGGCTCCTTAGACGTGGCAGAGGCCCTGGGAAGAGAGATGAGCTGTTTGCCTGATAGTCTGCAGCTGCAGAGACCAGAGCCCTGAGCAGCTGCACCCAGAGAGAAATGAGCCCTGGGAGAGGAATGAGACTTGTCCCAGCCTGCGGCTGATATTGGAAGAAACTGGGACCATAGAGCCTTAAGAGGAAGAAGGAGGCTGAACCTTCGCAGATGTCAGCAGCCATCTTGCTCCAACACGTGGCAACAGGCTTTGGTGAAGGAAGTAACTTATGCTTCATGGCCTGGTAACTGTAAGCTCCTACCCCAAATTAATACCCTTCATAAAAGCCAACATAGTTCTGGTACTTTGCATCAGCACCCCTTTGGCTGACTAATACATGGACATACTGCAAGACACATACTACTCAGAATGTCAAATGTCAAAGAGAAAGAGAAAATTCTCAGAGAAGCAAGGGAAAAGCAAACCATCACATACCAGGGACACTCAGTAACACTTAATGTGGATTTCTCATTAGAAACCATGGAGGTGAGAAGACAGTGGCATGATTCAATCAGGATGCTGAAAGTGAAAAACTGCCAGCTGAGAACCATTTATCCAGTATAATTTTCCTTCAAATATAAAAGTGAGTATAAAATAGTCACAAACAGAAACTGAGAGAGTTCACAGAAGAGAATCCACATTTACAGGAAATATCAAAGGAAGACTTAGAGCCCAAAAGAAAAAGAGGAGAGTGAGGCTTGGAGGAGAGTATAGAAGAAAGAATAGCAAAATGGATAACCAAAAGAGTAAAAAGACAGACAAAAATCTGATATAACATATGAAAACCAAAGAAGAATATGATGGAAGTAAATAATGCATTTATAGAAATATTGAATTTGAAAGGATTGAACTCCCCAGTCAAAAGATATAAGCTGACAGAATGGATTAAAAAAAAACATGAGCCATCCACATGCTGCTTACAAGAGACTCACCAGGGATACAAACCAGCTGAAGTGAAGGGCTGGAAAAAGATGCTCCACGCAAATAGTAGCCAAAAAGGAGCAAGGTAACTATCCTAATAATGGACAAAACAGACTTATTTTTTTTTAAAGATTTATTTATTTATTTATTTATCTCCCCTTCCCCCCCTCCCCCCGGTTGTCTGTTCTCTGCATCTATTTGCTGCATCTTCTTCTTTTGTCTGCTTCTGTAGTTGTCAGCGGCACGGGAATCTGTGTGTTTTTTGTTGTGTCATCTTGTTGTGTCAGCTCTCCATGTGTGCGGCGCCACTCCTGGGCAGGCTGCACTTTCTTTCCCGCTGGGCGGCTCTCCTTACGGGGCGCACTCCTTGTGCGTGGGGCTCCCCTATGTGAGGGACACCCCTGTGTGGCAGGGCACTCCTTGCGCGCATCAGCACTGCGCATGGGCCAGCTCCACACTGGTCAAGGAGGCCCGGGGTTTGAACCGCAGACCTCCCATGTGGTAGACGGACGCCCTAACCACTGGGCCAAGTCTGCGGCCCAAACCAGACTTTAAATGCCAAGTCTGTAAGAGATACAGAAGGCCATTATATATTAATGGAAGTGGCAATCCACCATGAAGGTATAACTGTTATCAATATCTATGCACCTAAACAGGGTGCCCCAAAATACGTGAGACAAACTTTGGCAAAACTGAAGGGAGAAAAAGACATCTCTACAGTAATGATTGGAGAGGTCAGTGCACCACTCACATCATTAGATAGAATAACTAGACAGAAGATCAACAAGGAAACAGCTTGAACAACAGGATAAATGAGTTAGAATTTACAGGCATATTCAGAATGTTGCATCATAACTCAGTGGGTTGTACATTCTTCTCCAGTACCCGTGGATCTTTTCCCAGGACAGACCACATGTTAGGGCACCATGCAACTCTCAATAAATATAACAAGATTGAACTTATACAAAACACTTTCTCAGATCATAATAGAATGAAACTAGAAATCAATAATTCACAGGAAAAAGGTAAATTTGCAAATGTGTGCAGGCTAAAAAACACACTCCTAAATTATCAGTGAGTCAAAGAAGAAATTGCAAGTAAATTCAGTAAATTGATTAAGACAAATGAAAATGAGCACAACTTATCAAAACTTATGGGATACAGCAAAGGCAGTCTTGAAAGGGAAAGTTAGGGCCCTAAATGCCTATATTAAAAAAGAAGAAAGAGCTAAACTCAAAGACTTTAACTCAACAACTACAGAAACTAGAAAAAGAACAGCAAACCAATCCCAAAACAAGCAGAAAGAAATAAATAATAAAGATTAGAGCAGAAATAAATGAAATTGAAAACATAAAACAATAGAGAAAATAAACAAAAATAAAAACTGGTTCATTGAGAAGATCAATAAAACCCTAGCTAGACTAACAAAGGAAAAAAGAGAGAAGATGCAAATAAACACAATCAGAAATAAAATGGGGGAAGCTAAAATTAACCCCATAGAAATAAGAAGGATCATTTCAACAAAAACAAAAACTGGTTCATTGAGAAGATCAATAAACTCCTAGCTAGACTGACAAAGGAAAAAAAGAGAGAAGATGCAAATAAATACAATCAAAAATAAAAGGGGGGAAGCTACAACTAACCCCACAGAAATAAAAAGGATCATCAGAGCATATTATGAGAAACGGTATGTCAACAGACTAGGCAACTAAGATGAAATGGGCAAGTTCCTAGATATGTACAAACAACCTACACTGACATTACAAGAACTTAACAAACCAATCACATTTAAGGAGATTGAATCCATCATCAAAAATCTCCCAACAAAGAAGAGTCCAGGACCAGATGGCTTCACAGGTGAATTCTACCAAGTATTTTGAAAAGAATGAACACCAATCCTGTTTAAACTCTTCTGACAAATTGAAGAGGAGGGAAAATTACCCAACACATTTTATGAAGCCAACATCACCCTAATACCAAAGAGAAATACACTATAAGAAAAGAAAATTATAGACCAATCTCTCTAATGAACATAGATGCAAAAATTCTCAACAAAATCCTTGCAAATTGAATCCAGCAGCATATAAAAATACTTACACATCATGAATAAGTAGGATTTATTCTTGGTATGCAAGTCTGGTTCAGTATAAGAAAATCAATGGTAATATACCACATTAACAAATTGAAGGAAAAAAAAAACCACACAATCATCCCAATGGATGCAGAAAGGCGTTTAACAAAATCCAGCATCCTTTATTGATAAAAACTCTTTGAAAGATAGGAATAGAAGGAAAATTCCTCGATATGACAAAAAGGCATATATGAAAAACCCACAGCCAACATCATACTTAATGGGGAAAGAATGAAATATTTCCCTCTAAGACTGGGAACAAGACAAGGATGCCCTCTGTCACTGTTGCTATTCAACATTATTCTAGAAGTTCTGGCTAGAGCAATTAGATAAGAAAAAAAAAAATTAAAGGTATCCAAATAAGAAAAGAGGAAGTAAAACCCTCACTGCTTGTGGATGACATGATCCTATATTTAGAAAATTCTGAAATGACCACAGCTAAGCTACTTGAGCTAATAAACGAGTTCAGCAAAGTGGCCGGATACTAGATCAACGTGCGAAAATCAGTAATGCTTTTGTACACTGTATTGAACAATCTGAGGAGGAAAAAATTCCATTTACAACAGCAACAAAAAGACTCAATTACTAGGAATCAATTTAACCAAAGAAGTATAGGACCTATATGCAGAAAACTACAAAGCAATGCTAAAAGAAATCAGTGAAGACCTAAACAAATAGAAAGACATTCTGTGTTTATGAATTGGAAGACTAAATATCGTGAAGATGTCAATCCTACCCAGCTGATTTATAGATTCAATGCAATACCAATCAAAATCCCAACAGCCTACTTTATGGAAATAGAAAAGGCAATTACCAAATTCATTTGGAAGGTAAAGTGCCCCTGAATAGCCAAAAGCATTCTAAAAAAGAAGAGCAACATGGGAGGAATTTCACTGCCTGATCTTGAAACATATTACAAAGCTACAGTGGTCAAAATAGCATAGTACTAGCATAAAGATAGACACATCAATCAGTGAAATAGAATTGAGAGTTCAGAAATATACCCCCACCTCTATGTGGTCAACTGGTTTTTAACAAACCTACCAAGTCCATGTTAATGGGGAAAAAAAAACAGTCTCTTCAACAAATGGTGCTTGGAGAACTGGATCTCTATAATCAAAAGATTGAAAGAGGACCCATATCTCACTCCCTACACAACAAAAATCAACTCAAAGTGGATCAAAGACCTATATATAAAAGCCAGGATCATAAAACTACAAGAAAGAAATGTAGGGAAACATCTTAAAGACCTTGTGGTAGGTGATGGTTTCTTTACCTTACACCCAAAGCAGGTGCAACAACAAAAAAACATAGACAAATGGGACCTCCTCAAAATTGAACCCTTTGTCACCTCACAGGACTTTGTTAAAAGGGTGAAAATGCAGCCAACTCAATGGAAGAACATATTTGGAAATCACATGTCCAATAAAAGTCCTTGATATATAAAGAGATTTTACAAATCAACAATAAAAAGACAAATGACCCAATTAAAAAATGGGTAAAAGATTGAATAGATAGGCGGCAGACTTGGCCCACTGGTTAGGGCATCCGTCTACCACATGGGAGGTCTGCGGTTCAAACCCCGGGCCTCCTTGACCCACGTGGAGCTGGCCCATGCGCAGTGCTGATGCGCGCAAGGAGTGCTGTGCCACGCAGAGGTGTCCCCATGTAGGGGAGCCCCACACGCAAGGAGTGCACCCCACAATGAGAGCTGCCCAGCTCCAAAAGAAAGTACAGCTTGCCTAAGAATGGTGCTGCACACACGGAGAAATGACACAAGATGTCCCAGCAAAAAGAAACACGAATTCCTGTGCTGCTGACAACAGAAGCAGACAAAGAAGATGCAGCAAATAGACACAGAGAACAGACAACCAGGGTCGGGGGGAAGGGGAGAGAAATAAATAAATAAATAAATCTTTATTTAAAAAAAAGATTGAATAGACATTTGTCCAAAGAAGAAATACAAATGGCAAAACAAACAAACAAACAAAAAAACATGAAAAAATGTTAAACATCATTCATGATTAAGGAAATGCAAATGAAAACTACAATGAGATATCATTTCACACCTATCAGAATGGTCACTATTAAAAAGACAGAGAACTACAAGTGATTGAGGGATGGGAACACTTATTCACTGTTGGTGGGAATGCAGAATGATACAGCCACTGAGGAGGACTGTTTGGCAGTTCCTGAAGAAGCTGATTTGCCACATGACCCTACAATACCACTGCTGGGTATGTATCCAGAGGAACTGAGAGCAGTGACATGAATAGACATCTGCACACCTATGTTCACAGCAGTGTTATTCACAATTGCCAAAAGTTGGAAACAACCCAGGTGTCCAACAACTGATGAATGGATAAACAAACTGTGGTATTTCACACGATGGAATGTTATGCAGTGGTAAGAAGAAATGAAGTTGTAAAGCACATGACAACATGGATGAACCTGGAAGACATTGTGTTGAGTGAAGTAAGCCAGACGCAAAAGGACAAGTACTGTATGATTGCGCTACTATGAGCTAAGTATATTGTGTAACATATTGCATGATTCTATTTATATAAAATGTAAATATAAATCAATTTATAAAGATGAAATTTGATTAGTGGTTATGTAGGACAAAGGAAAGTATGCTAAGGGTTGTAGAGTTTTCATTTTCAGAGTAATGAAATAATTCTAAAAATTTTGTGATGAATGCACAACATTGTGATTATACTAAAATCCTTTGGTTGTTCACTTTAGATAGATTGTATGGTATGTGTATATATCTCAATAAAACTGCATAATAAATAAATAATTGTACAAGAATAGCCAGAAATAGCACCTATACAACAAGGAAAACATAGATATTGAAAGATGAACATTTTTCATTTGTTTGTTTTTTATTTATTATTATTATTATAGAAATAATGAAAATGCTCTAATAATGATTGAAGTGATGAATTCACAACTATGTGATTATACCAAATATCATTGATTGTACACTTTGGTTGAATTGTATGCTTTATTAATATATATCAATAAAATTGATTTGTTAAAAAAGTTTGAATTTCAGACAAACAATTCAAAATAGTTAACTATATGTATGTCCCATGCAATAAAAAAAAAAAAATCCTGAACTATCTTGAAAATATTTTCAGCCATCTTGTTTCTTACCGCATAATTAATCAGAAGCACTCTCAATATGTTGGTCATTAGAAAAACCCAAAAACTCAACTAAAACATTTTTCAGTCAATGACATTTATGACCATGGTCTTAGAAAAATGATAAAATTCAGAATCCATGGAGACCGAGTTTGAAGCTTTTTAAGACAGAGGCCCATATTTTGGAAGATGGAATATCTCAATATAAAGCCTGAGCTTGCTACAAGATGGAAATTAGTGCTACCTAATGAGGACTTATGTTACTTAAAATATAATTAAAGTAAATATTAGAAGCCTTCACATATTCATTTAACAGACTTTTATTGATTGCCAGCCATTTGAAACTGAGTCTTTTGAAAGTCTGTCCAGGAATGTGGAGAAGGTGCACATAGGAACATAATCTGTTCTTTCACCTATTTAACCCATGGCAAATCAAAACACCACTGATCCTTGAGATGCGTGTATTTACAGACTTGCTACCTCTTGGTTCCAGTCACCCACTTTCCTCTTAAGGCCCATATTTTGAGGTAATATTAGTATTAAATACTGTCTCTCTTTGAAATATTGCTGTTTCTTCCAGTCTGTCTTTATGATGTTTTTCTTTTGATGCTACCTCAAAAAAGTCACAATCTATTTCTATTATAACAGTTAGAAACATCCCTTTGTGCTCCAGCCACATTTTTCTGAGAAGGTTCCTTATTTCCAAGAGATACCTGGAAGATGTAGCCTCATCATCAAAGCATGAACAAATCGAAATTTAGCTTTGGTTACTTGTACTGATGAGTAAACTCTTACAGCCCATGGGAAGAACTTGGGATTTAGATTTGAACAGTTTTATTTGAGTCCCAACCTCATCACTTAACTAGCCGTGCATTCTTTTTTTTTTTAAGATTTTTATTTTTTTATTTATTTCTCTCCCCTCCCCCCCCAACCCCCCCATTGTCTGCTCTCTGTGTCCATTTGTTGTGTGTTCTTCTGTGACCGCTTCCATCCTTATCAGCGACACCAGGAATCTGTGTCTCTTCTTGTTGTGTCATCTTGCTGTGTTAGCTCTCTGTGTGTGTGGCACCATTCCTAGGCAGGCTGCACTTTTTTTGCATTGGGGGGCCCTCCTTAGGGGGCGCACTCCTTGCACATGGGGCTCCCCTATGTGGGGGACACCCCTGCGTGGCAGGGCACTCCTTGCATGAATCAGCACTGTCATGGGCCAGCTCCACACGGGTCAAGGAGGCCCAGGGTTTGAACTGTGGACCTCCCATATAGTAGGCGGATGCCCTAACCACTGGGCCAAGTCTGCTTCCCCTAGCCGTTTATTCTTAGGTCAATTAAGCAACTCTTCTGATATATAGTTTCTTCATTTGTAAAACAGTTAGAATCAATATTTCCCAAGATTACATAAGGAATATATGGTCATAGTCAACACACTTGAATTTTCTCTCTTTCTCTGGCTTCATCTTCAATACATAATATTCCTGGGTCTAGCCCCCCCTTCCAGGGGTACAATCTATTGTGGCAAATGCCCCTGACTTTCAATACAGTAGATGGTAACTGTGTGACTTTCATAGCTACTAACACTGGCGACATAGATTTAATTTAATTCGACAGTAAGTAATTGTTAACTCCTCCCCAGCCTCTGAGATCTTTTTGCTCACTTCCACAACTGATTTTTTAAAAAACAATTGGCAGTGTTTGAGCAGGATTCATGTCTCTCAGGTTTTACACATGTAACCAGTTTGAAGAGCAGGTGACTTCTTCAGAGGAGTCTCCTGTAAGCAAAGCTTCCCATCCTCCTTTTTTCAATGAATTGGGAGAATACCTCACTATTATGATGACTGTTTGATCCACTCAGGTTTAGAGATTAGTAGTTCTGCAACACCTGAGTGCTCCTTCTGACTTGTGCAAAAAAGAGAATTACTTAACAGTTGATTTAGGCTGATAGAGACAGACCACAGGAGAGATTTCTACAAACTTCTGGCCCTGCCAGTTTGAAGTCCAACATGGCACCTGCTTCTCGGCGCACTCTTCAGAACAGCGCAGTCTTGGCCCTTGGTCTGAGGAATTCTGTCTAATTGACGCTTATTGCGCTGCCTCACTGATGTGCTGCACATTTCAAGGGCTTATGCCATAACTACTGTGTTTCTTAAGGTTCTTTGGAATGCAAACTACAAGTCAGTTCAGGCAATCTTAAACTAGAGAGAAGCAGCAGCAAGAGAGGGAGGAGAAGGAGAAGAGGAATTTATGAGAAGGATACTGGGGTGTCTCAATGAAATAAAGGAGATGAAGTAACCAAGACAGGCCGGGAACATTTCTATCTCTAGAACATGGGGTTCACTAGACATGACCCCGGGGTTCTCTGGGGAAGGCCTCAGTCTGGGAAGTGCCTCTTTGGCCCACTTGGGCCCACGTGGCTATGCCCAGGCAGGTCAGTCACAGATTACAGACGTGATTATGAAAGGACAAGAGACAAATACGCATGAATAGGGAGTTGTTGAATAACCGTCCCAAGAAGTGTCTCCTACCTAAATGTGCCTGCAAGCGTGAGGTGTCTCTTTCCTGCTGCTGCAGTTCGTCTCCTTCCTTCTCTCTGCTTTTGAGCAACCCAAGCCTTGCTCCAAAAGGGAAACACCTTCACGATAGGCAGAGCCAGCTTCTTCTTGTGGATACAGAAGGTTATTGGTTTTCCCCATGTGCAGTGTTATATTTGGGGATTTCCCCCATGTGCAGTGTTATATTTTGGGGGGCTGGAGTCTCTCTTTAAACATTTTCAACTGTGAGACCAAGTGGAAGGCATCCTGCCGGGGCTGCATCACAGCCTGCCATGGGGGCGAGACGTGGGTGAGGCGTGGGCAGAAGCCTCTTCCTTGTTCCTGCTCTGCTGGGTTGGTAGAGTGGAGCTCTCTGTACTACTCCTTCCAAGGAGACGATGACTGCCCTCAGGGTTCTTGCAGTCCAGGTGGGGTAGTAGACGAAAAAGCCACGGCCCAGAGTTGTGGGATCATATTTGAGGTTCTGCTCCATGTCACACTGAGGGCGGGGGACAAGGCCATAACTTGGGAGAGAATGGGAAGGTTCCCTAGGACAGATGATTCAGGAGCAGATGTGCAAATGTAAGTAGGACGTTCTTGAAAGACCAGGGGGAAAGGTTGCCCTGGTCAAGAAAAATGATGCTGCAGTAGCCCGAGGCCTGGGGAAGCAGAGGTGCTGAGGCCACAACACCACGGAAAAGTCTGGGGAGGCAGAGGGGGTGAGGCCGCAGCTTGTGGGAAATGGGACACGGTGGGAGCCCAGAGTCTTTGTTCCTGCGTGTGCTGAGGATTTGGAACATGTCTGAAAAACAAATCAGACCATGCAGCTAATCTTCGGGATTTTGAAAGACATTTTGATAAAGAGAATGCTTTTTTGCATTCGTTTGGATCTGGTCTTGCTCCCTGCTATACATCGGGCCCGGTACTGCCACCCACTCAGGGACAAACTGTGCCCATACTTGATAACAGTCCACCCACACGGGCTTTTAAAATCAGGATAATTACAAGAGATTATACCTCTTTCATGTTAGTAATTAATTTGTTCACTGTTTTTCATCATTGATAAATGGAGAACCAATTCTAGGTTACCTAGAAGTACCCCAAATTCTGAGCAGAATTTTAAACTTTAAAAGGTTTAAACATGTTGTTTTGTTCTGAGTCAGAACAGACCTATTCTATAAAAGAGCGACGAGTGTTCCTCACCTGCAGCTTATTCTCTGTTTGACACACTCCACCTTCCTAAGGGGCTTTTCTTTTCTTTTCTTTTCGGGTCTAATCATAACCCAAAACGTTGATGGACTGAGAAAATTAACAGAGTGCGCAGTAGAAAGTGTTCAACAGCATGTCCATTTTGTTCGACCCACTCGGTAAATGCAGGACCACTGTGTTCCAGGGAGACTCCCACGACTCACATAGCAATCTGAGACATAACTTGGATATAAAGTAATAAATTGCTCTAGGAGGTAGTTTGTTTGCTAATAAATGCAGGGAAAAAAGGTCTTTGGGTTATTAACGATTTTTCCACTAAGCTACCTTGGTTTTAAAGACCACTCTTCTAAACTGGAGTTATAATTATTGCTACACATTTTGTAACAGAATATTTTTCATTAGATAAAATTAGAGAACTATGGCAATCTCACATGTTAATGAGCAGTAACTGTGGCAAAAGGAGCCTGCCTATCTCCTAGGAGGTGAGCAGCAGTAGCCAGTTAAATCCTCTGCTTGTTCTCTTGAAAATCATGTTCACACTGCTAAGAACTTCCTTGTATATTCTGAAGGAATTCACAGTGAAAATCAGAACATCCGAGAATTTCAACCCATATTTTAAAGGCTGCAGGCTTTGTATACTTAGGATGAATGGATTACAGATATGTTGATGCTTACAAGATGAAAGTCTTGGAGACTGTGGAAGCAGACCTCCTAAGAGAGCCTGGAAACAGAGCTATGCAGAAGAATCACATGCGACAAGCATCCTGGAGAAGCAACTTGTCAGATTAAACGGATTTTCATCCACATCTTGAGGAAACATTTTATCTCTTAAAACATGGGATTATATTATTTTGATAACTGTTCTTGAGCTTGATAAGCATTCTCAAGTGGCCACCACAAGCTATGGGGAATAAAAAAAGAACACGACGGGGCTTGACTCTACCCTCAAGAAGCTTAACATCTAGTTGGGGAAACAGGAGGGATACATGTAATGAAGGGAATATTAGAATGAACACGGATAGGAAGACATAAACTAAGTGCAATGGGACGAAAGGGGAGGTGTGCTTGCAGGGCAGAGAGCCGAGAGCGACACACGATGGAGAGAGAAGCTGGAAGGGAACTCTAGCCTGAGCACAGAAACGGGAGCTCGGTTTGGTGTCTGTGTGGGGTGCTTTTAGTGGGGCAAACGTGAGAAAGGACCTTAATGCAAAGCTAAGAGATGGAGACTATTTCGTAGACACTGTGGAGGGTTTGAGGACTTCTGAAGAGCCGCGTCATTTCATCTGTCGATTTTTCTGGCAACCGTGTGTAGGGTGGATTGGAGAATGGAGATGAGCACACAGGGGCAATTTCGGAAGTAATCAGCAGTGGGAAGGGAGTGGAAGAGAGCCATGGAGCCCACCCGAGGCCTCGGGCAGAACCGCAGTCCTGGACGTCACAGGAAGGACGTGGTGCTGGAGCGTTTTGGAAGTTGCTGTCTGCTGGGGCGTGAAGCTTATGGCAACAGCTTTTGATCCTTTCCTTTGTTCCTCTCTGTGTGAGGTGTTTCTCTCTGGATTTTTTTCAAAGCTCTGCTTCCCAGCAGTATCTTGGTTTCTTGTTTTGGGAATTTATCCTGGTTGTCATTCGTAGGGCTTCTGGGACACGTGGTTTGCTGTCCGTGGTGTTTTTGGAACACTGTCAACCATTATCTCTTCAAATATTTCTTTTGCTCCATTTTCTCTCTCTCTTCCTTCTATGACTCCGATTGCACATACATTAAATCACAAGGTGCTATTTCCCATGCAAACGTTCTTTTGTTTTTTCTACTTCAATTTAGGTGAATCCATTAATCCACACAGGCATTCACTGATTGCTTCCTCCGCTGATAAACACGTTGAAGGAATTCTTTATGTCTGTCCTTGTATTCTCCTGTTATTTCCAGCATTTCTTTTGACTCCACGGTTTTAGCTCTCTACTGAAACTCTCCATCTGTTTATAGGCATTTTAGTCTTAGTTATTTTTAAGTTGATGATCAAGAGTCCCAACATCTGGGTTGTCCCTTGTTCTGGTTTGCTGACCAGTACACCTTTCGGCTATGGGCTGTTTTTACTTGGTTTTTTGTGTTTTTTTTGTTTTTTTTTTTCCGTGGGCTAAAAGCCTTGACTGTATGCCAGACGGCCTGGGCTGAAGAGGAGTGAAGACAGGGCAAATGTTCCTTGGTGGGCGCAGCGCTTGGGCAGGCCGTCCACGCGTCCTCACGGTCAAGACTTCAGCCGGGCGCGGGCGCAGGTGCTGCTGAGCCTCCAGGGCTCTCCAGGCTCCAGATCTCTCCAGCCCTCGCCTGCTGCTGCTGCGGGTCAGCTGTGAGGCCTCGGGCCCTGCAGGGAGCTGGTGAGCGCCTGTCCAGGTGTGGCGTTCCTGGCACACCGACCACAGGGGCGTCGCCTCCGGGCGCTGGCCCTTCTCCAGCAGTGAGCCGCCCTCGCTCACTCCTTGGCGCTGGGCTCAGGTGCTGGCGCTCCGCTCGGCTTCCACGGCCCAGCCTCCACCTCTGCAGTTTCCTCATTGGAGGAGTCCTGGGTCTGCAAGACGGTTGTGCGTATGCAGCAGGTGCCCACGCCCCGCCCTGTTCGTAACACCGGGTGCACCTGCTGTAGCTGCCACAGCACGTTCTCCCCAGGTCCTGCTGACTGCGGCGCCCTGAGTTGTGCAGGGCCACGGATTTAAACGGAGTTTATCCTACTCACATAAACACAACGTAACCTTCCCCTTTAGCACATTCCGGTCACCCCATGGGACCCCCTGCTCCTGACGTGCCTCCTCGTGGTAGCCAAACTCTGCCCCGTGCCTGGGGTGGGAGAGAGTCCCGCCCCGCCCCTCCCCAGCAGCGGGGTTTTGCTTGGAAGTGGAGCAGACATTGCGGCCGCCACCCCCTGCCCAGTCCTGGGGCGGGGGTCTCACGGCCCTCCCCACAGACAGAAGGGTTTTCCCCTGGCCTTCCTTCAGGGGCGGCGGCTTTGGCCCGGCGACCAGAGGGCTTGCTGCCCGGCCCGCGCTAAGGCTCCTGCCCCGTAGGCGCAGCGCCCGGAGCCACGCCGCGCTCCAGCCCCGCCGCCCCTGCAGCCCCCGCTGCCGCCCGCGCGCCCCCGCCCCGCGCCCCCCCGCCCCGCGCGCCCCCGCCCCGCGCCCCCGCCCCGCGCCCAGCCGCGCCCCCGGGGGGCCTCGAGTGGCAGGCGCCCTGGTTCGGCCTGGCGCGCGGCGGCCGGCGTGGTGGCTCCTGCACAGGCGCCTCGCCCTCCTCCTTAGGTGCTGTGGCCTCAGCTTTCGGGGGGGCTCGAGGAAGTGCAGGCCTCGCAGAGGGTCTGGCGTTTTTCCGTGTTTCCAGGGGGAGCCGCGTCTCCCCAGCGGAAGCCGAAGCCCCTCCGAGGTCCTGGGGCCACGTGCAGGCCCGGGGCTGCTAGTGTCCCTAGGAGAGAGAAATCAGAGGCGAAGCGTGGTGTGGCAGGGCTAGGGAAGGCACTTTTGGTTTCCGGCGTGTCGAGCTGGGGGCGCCCGCAGACAGCCTCAGCGGCTTCCACTCGCGGGGAGTCAGCCTGGGGGAGCAGGAAGGGAGCCCTCGGCGCCCCTGCGGCCCCGGAATGGCGGGGGGCACTTAGGGAGAGGAGGTGGCCGGGGAGCCCTCAAAACTCCTACATTTAGGAAATGAGGGAGCAAGACTAAAAGAGGAACAGTCCATCCTGTCATGTAGCAATTGCTAAGCACTTGCTGAACGCATAAATAGTGAAGGGAAGTAGGAAAAAACCAGTAAGATAATATAATGTTCTGCAGAAACCCAGGGACAGGACAGTTTACAGAATTTGGTTGATTAAAATACCAAATCCTTTGTAAAATGAATTTCTTGGAGATGTGGAGGAGCCTGTTGACTCCGATACTGAGAGTGTCGGTGGCCCTTGGGGAGGCCGCGGCCGGCTGCAGGATGGTGATGGAGGTGGAGGGCTTGACAGGCCTGGGTCGTGAATGTTCAACCCACCGGCAGGGAGAGGGAAAGGGGCAAGTGGCGAGCGGCCTGAGGGCAGCGACCCGCGCCACCTCTGGTCTTCAGCACTGCAGAAGGAGGGGCAGAGCAGTGCCCCTTCTCGTGGAGCCGACAGGGACTGAGTGGCCACTGCTTTGAACTGAACTGTGACCCTGACTTTAATCGGCAGCCACCACTTTTTTTTAAATTCCCGCCGCCCCCCTTGCGGCTTGCTTGCTGTCTGCTGTGTCCATTCACTGTTCTTCTGTGTGTCTATATATATATTTATTCCCCTCCCCTTGCAGCTTGCTTGCTGTCTGCTCTCTCTGTCCATTCACTGTGCACGTTTCTGTGTTTTTGCTTGTCTCCATTTTGGTTGCATCGCCTTGCTAAGTTGGCTCTCCGGGGTGCGAGGGCGAGCCTGCCTTCACAAGGAGGCCCCCGGATGTGATCCCAGGCCCCCCATGTGGTAGACGGGGGCGCAGCTGATGGAGCCACAGCTGCTTCCCAGCCATTACTTTTTAAGCACTGACTTAGAGCTACTATACTAGGTACAGCATAAAGTGCTTATTTCTAACACTCAACCAAGAAAAATCTTAAAGGCAGTCATTTCATCCCAAAAATACAGAGGAAGAAACCTGCCACGATGGGTTAAGTAACCTGGCCAACGTCACACAACCAAGACAAGACAGCACTAGGCTTGGTACCTAGGTCAGCCTGATCCACGAGGGGCGTGGCCAGGAGGGACGGATTCTGAGAAAGAATTTTCCAGAAGACAAATGCACCTGCAGGGGCCTTCTGCGGGAATGGAGCCACGCCACCACCTGCACAGAACAGCAGAGCAGCGCGCCTGGCGGCAGCCCGGTTTTGTCAGGAGAAGAGCTTTCCAGATGGGCCACGCCACACTAGCCGGTGTGTCTGCTCTACCCTCCGTAAGAACCCCGAAGGAAAGGGCAATTATGGACACGGACGTGGGCCAGTCAGAACCTGCGCTCGCTTCGGCCGGGCCTGCACCCGCGGGCCTCGCCGCCCTCCGCCGAGCTCCTTCCGCTGCCCAGCCGGCTGGGCCCGGGCGGGAACTGCTCGGTAAGGTGGGAGCTCCTCGGTCGCAGGAAAGGGCTTTCTCTTAGCGCCCGCACCTGCCCTTCTCCCTGCTGTCGCACCTGGGCGTCCCTGCACCGCGGGGCTGTGCTCTCGGGCTCCTGTGCCACCTGGTCGACTGGCCCTGCCCACACGACTGCAGGGACACAAACGGGAGGAAACAGATGCCTCCAAGCCAGCCGCTTCTCCACTTCTCACGTCCATGTCACGCCACAGGAAAGAAGACTTGAAACCCACATGAAAAAGAGTTGAAATCCACTTTTTAATCAAATAATACGTTACGAAGACTTTATTAAAAGAAAACACCCTTCTAACTGCACCCGGATATTAGTTCACTAAAACAGAAAAGTGTTCTAACACCAAATTCACCTTCGGTCTGAAGGCGTGTTCTCTGCGCACGGGGCCCAGTTGCGGGCCCCCGACACGCACGAGCCTATGCAGGCCCCCGCCCTCTCCAGCCCCGGCCCCCGGGTCTGCCGGCGCTCCCTCGCCCGCTGCCCGCCTCGCCCAGCGTCTCATCGCCCCGCTCCTTCCATAACAATCCACGTCAGTGCCTGACCGGCAGCGTGACACTTCCACACGTGCCGCTCGCTCTTGTCCACGGGAGCACTGTGAAGCTCAAAGTATGAGACTGTGAAAAAAGATAAGCCTGGAATGACTAGCTAAAGGTAAATCTAGAAGAGTCTTCATGTACCGATAGATGCGCTATTTCCGAGTGTCTCCTGTGCGCCAGACAACACGCCAGCGACTAGGGCACAAAGTAAGGAAATAAGATTTTGTCAGCAAGAACTCAGCAGGAGGGCGGGGTGCAGGGTGTGGGGGCCTGCCCTGCATGGGTGCCCCACAGCACATCACCCCCACGGAGGCTGAAACAGCACCCATCTCTTCTCCGCAGCTCTGGAGCTGTCACGGCTAACATCCCCAGGCCAGGCGCCCGTCGCTGCTGGAGGCTCTAGGGCACGGCCAGCTCTCTGGCCTCTTCCAGCCACATGTCCTGCCTGCTTGACGCTGGCTCTCAGGCCCCTGCTTCTCTGAGGACGCTTGTGATGACAGGGGGCCCGGGGACCGATCTCCAGAACCTCCCAGTTCTGAGGTTGTGAGCCACTGGCCGCAGCCGCCAGCCCACGGGCCTGCAGGGACGGGGCGGGGCCTTCTTGGGCACGGGCTGCCAGCCCCGCTGTCACCACGGGCCGGACGGCCCAGGACACCCCTGCTTGGAAAGGTCTGTGCCTCCACACCTGTCCCTGGGCAGCTGGTCTTGAAGCTGAAGTCTGTGGCTGAGACGCTAAGCGTGCGTGGTCGCGGGAGAACAGGCGAGTCCCCCTTCCTTCGCTTTGTAGGTTCTTCTTCAAGTCCTTCCTCGTTTGCGTAAGCGGCGGGGCAGCACTGCCTCTCGCCGGGCAGGCCTCTTCTCCCCTTGACCCCTCCGTTTCCACCACGGTCCGCACGTGGTTCATCTGCCTCTTGCCCTCGTGCCGGCTGTGTCTCATCTCCGCACGGGCCGGGCGTGGATTCGCCCCGCGGGGAGGCGTCCTGCAGGCCGGGGGCGTCTCGAGACAGCTCTGCTGGCCGGGGCTCCCCACGCGGAAAAGGCGCGCGCGCAGCCGCTGCGTCCACCTCCCAGGCCACGTCTACGCAGGGCAGTTCAGAAGTAGCGGCTCGAGGCTCCTGGTGGAAGCGCAGCGGGATTCGCAAGAGAGAAGGCGCGTAAACACTGCACCTGCCTGCCTGGCCGCGCTGGCTTCCGAGAGGGCCGTGCGCGCGCGCCAGTGCGTGTTTGCACGCGCGTGTCCGTGTGCCCGCGTGCCCGCGCGTGTACTGTGCGCGCTTGTCCGCCGTCCCGTGTCCGCGGGAGCGCGCGCGTGCCCGTGTGCGCTCGTGTCCGCGGGTGCTGTGCGCGCGCAGGGGCGCGGCCAGCTGTCCCCCGGGCTGGCCTCACCGCCCTCCCTGCCGGGCACGTGGCCCTCCTCCCCCGCAGCCTGGGGCGGTGACTCGTGTTCCCATGGAAACGGGCCGTCCGGAGGCCCCGCCGCCCACCCGGGGCTGCCCGTCCACCCCTGCACCTGCTGCCCGCGCGGCCGCTGGGCGCCCAGGCCTGTGACCGCGCTGCCCGGCCGGCGGCGCTCGGTGCGTCCCAGCGCTCTCCACTCGAGTCCGTGCGCCGGGCGTCCTGGGCAGGTGGCCCCACGCCCGCCTGCCCGCCGCCTCGTGGCCGGCGCCTCAGTGCACGCGTCGCCGTGCCGGCCCCGCGACCTGTGCGGCCCCGGGCCCGGCCCTGCTCCCGGTCCCCGGAGCAAGTCCCTACGGGCTGTGCAAGGACGCAGGTGGCTCTGCGGTGGATGAGGCCCGAAGCCTGGCCGCGCCCCCTCTACGTGGGGGGCATTTGGCACACCGCCCGGAAGGCAGGGCTCCCACAGGCAGGGTGGAGACCGGCCCTGGGTCCTGGGGAAGTGAGACCCCCGCCCGTCCTCCTTCCCCGAGGCCCGCTCTGCGCCGGAGGCGGCAGTCGGGAGCTGGGGAGGGGCGGGAGCCAGGTGCTGACCCCACAGTGTGACCGTTCAGCATCACAGCTTAGCTCAAGAACCTTTCAAATGTGAATTCCTTTCAGTTAAGAGTCAGGTTTTCCCCTTTGCCCTACAACGTCAGTGACTAACGCGTCTAGGTTAAAAATATTCATATATTTATATTATTAAAACATAAAATATATTTAAAAACACTAATGTAATGTCACATTTCTTATTATCTTGTTCCTCAAACCTCAGAAATGTCATAGTGCCCCAGCACGAATTGCTATATTTTAATTATGTAAACACTGTGAACTCAATGGAATGGAAATCCACTTTTCACTAGAATTATCATCGCAGAAAGACTTTTCAATTGATTTTCTGAAGCAAATACTCGAAACTGTATGTTGTGAAGATTTATATGATAACCATTCTCTGAAGAGCTTTAAAGTTTTCCTGCATATTGGCTTAACTCTTCCACATTTTAAAGATCATTTGATCTGAAAATAAAATTGGGTGGAATAAAGCCATTGTCAACGGGGGCGTGTGAGCATGTGTGCGTTTATCTTACATTTGTAGCCTGCACTTTTAAACTCTTGGGAGCATTAAACATTGGAGAATCAGACTATTTTCTCCTTTGTCTTTTAAGGATTCTTTTTTTTTTTTTTTTTTTTTTTTTTTTCATTTAATTCCCCTCCCCTCCCCCGGTTGTCTGTTTTCTGTGTCTTTTTGCTGCATCTTGTTTCTTTGTCCGCTTCTGTTGTCGTCAGCGGCACGGGAGTGTGGGCGGCGCCATTCCTCGGCAGGCTGCTCCCTCCTTCGCGCTGGGTGGCTCTCCCTATGGGTGCACTCCTTGCGCGTGGGGCTCCCCTACGCGGGGGACACCCCTGTGTGGCACGGCACTCCTTGCGTGCATCAGCACTGCGCATGGGCCAGCTCCACACGGGTCAAGGAGGCCCGGGGCTTGAACCGCGGCCTCCCATGTGGTAGACGGACGCCCTAACCACTGGGCCAAAGTCCGTTTCCCTAAGGATTCTTTTTTCCCTTAAGTTTCATTTAGAACAAAGGTGAAAGATTGTGCATTAGCTCTCCAAACATTTGTAGCAGTGCTCTGAGATAAGACTCATATACCACACAATTTGTCTGTTTAAAGCATACGTATCAATGGCTTTGTCTTCACAGTGTGCTTCTGACACTGCTGTCAGTTTTAGAACCTTTTTATCGCCCCAAAAGATAACCCTTGCCCCTAGCAGTCACCCCCAGCCCCCCACTTCCCCTCCCCAGCACACGCAAGCGCTGCTCTGCTCTCTCTCCATGGATTTGCTGATTCTGGACTTTGGAGCAGATGGAACCGTACACACGGGGTCTTCTGTGGCTGGCTTTCCTACTTAGCGTGCTGTCTTCAGGATTCACCTGTACTGTACATTTTTCAGGACTTCATTCTTTTCTACTGTAAAATATTGTCTCATGTACAAATATAACACATTTCATTTATTAATTCATCAATTAAAGGACTGTTTGGTTGTTTCCATTTTTGTCTGTTATGAGTAATGCTGCTATGGACGCTCATACACAAGTTTTTGTGGGACATACACTTTCCTAGAGGAATGAAGAAGGTGTCGTCATCATGTGACGTCATTGTGTGACTGATGTTCATATGGCAACTCTATTTTGCACCATTTGAGAAACTGCCAGATTGTTGCCCAAAATGTTCCACTTTCTCCAAATCCTTGTCAACACTTGCTATTAGCTATCTCTTTTATTCTGGCCATTCGAGTGGGCATGAAATGGCATCTCACTGTGATTTGGATCTGTAGGTTGAGCATTTTTCATGGGTTCATTGGCCATATCCATATCCTCTCTGAAGAATTGCCATTCAGATCTTTTGTCCATTTTTAAAATGGGGCATTTGTATTTTTATTGTGAAATTCCAAGAGTTCTTTATGTGTTGTAGACACGAGGCTTTTATAAGATACATGATTGCAGATATCTTCTCCCATCCTGTTGGTTGTCTTTTTAATTTCTTGATGGTGTCATTTGAAGCACAAAAGATTTTAATTTTGATGAAGTGAAATTTACCTTTTTTTTTTTTTGTCACTTATGCTTTGTCTAGCTGTAGGTCAAAAGATTTCTTTCCTTCTAAGATGTCTGTATTTTTCGCTCTCACACTTGAGTCCCTGGTCCCTCCTGAGTTAACTCTTGCATATAAGGCGGGGAAGGGGCTCGCCTTTGCCCTTCTGATGGTCGGAGCCAGGGTCCCCGCAGCCCCCATTTGTTGAAATGACAGTCCCCCCCTCCCCATGGGACTGTTTTTGACACCATTATAAAAAATCAGTTAACCACAAATATAAAGGTTTATTTCAGGATTCCTTGTTCTATTCCAATGAGCTGTATGTTTATCCTTATCCCAACACCGTGATGTCTTGACAACGGCGGCTTTGCCATCAGCTCTGAAGTTGGGAAGTGTGAGTCCTCTTTTCCAAGATCGTTTTTGCTCCCCTGGGTCCCTTGCATTTCCCTTGAAATTTCCTGCAAACAATTTGAATTCATTTTGTTCTTACCTGTTATGTTAGAGTACCTATTATTCAGGGAAAGGGACTTGGTAGTTCTTAAGATTTACTGAATAGACTACTGAATTTTCTGGCTCTCTCTGATGGAAAACAGTGAATGAACCTGCTGGAACTTGCATTCCAGCATCCAAGGAGTGGAGACTGAGATTAGACAGTTGACCTCTGCTACTTAGAGGAAATCTTGCCCATACCTCAGTGTTCCCCACCAAGTAGGCGCTTTTAACGCAAGCGCTTACTTTACAAACAAGAAACGCGCCTGCCTGGCTCCCTTTGCTTTTTAAGAGTCCACATTCTCTTCAAAGGTCGTCCAGATCAGCTCGCTCATGTGGTTTCAGTATTTTCCTGTAGTTTATATTTAGCCATCAGCGATGGCTGAATTTGCTTTCATGTCCGTAAAGATTGTCATTACATGATTCTTTTGTATGTTTCCCATACTGTCCAACCATGAAAAATGTCAAATTTTAAAAGTGTATCTGTTGGTTCTAAAATATTTTTGAGAGTAAATGGAAATGTAGCTTGTAACAGTGGAAATCTAGGACATTCTTACTTGAATAATGAAAATAACTTTACTTCCTTTGATTAGCATGACAATTGTTTATCATGTCTCAATAGTATTAAAACAATTAAAAATTGCTGTGAAGCTGAAAATAGCAATTCACCCTTTACTATGTAAATAAATCATTGAAAGTCATGAGCTTGGACATTTTAAAAGAATGGAAAATATAACATGTGTTTTACTTTATTTTGGTTCAGTTAATGGGAGGCTGTAAAAGATTTATCTAAAAAAATAAAATAAATAAAGCAATTGTTGGGAAAATGGCCTGTTTCTTTTCAGAGCAACATAAAAGATGGAAAAATAGTCTACAGGCAAGAAAATACAGTAAGTGGTTGAAATACATTATCAAAGAGGGCACTTCATTCCCTCCCTCTCTCCCTCCCTCCCTTCCTTCCTTCTTTCCTTCCTTTCACCTCTGCAGATGGCTCTGGATTTTCTTTGGTCTGTATTCATTGATTAAAGAGTTGTTTTTATCTGACTCTCTCAAAAAACTTCTTCCTGATTCTCAACCAAACAAATATGAGCTGATTACTCAGAGCAGTGCTTCACCACAGTTTTGTTAAAATGCAAATGCTGGTTCAGTAGGTCTGGGGTGGGGTGTGGGGAGCCACCCCTGCACTGTCCCTGTAAGATAAGCTCATCTTGGGAGGACAGTAGGAGTTCTCTAACGTAGGACCTCTGTTAAACTCTTCCTCCTGTATTCTCCAGAGATGTGTTAGACCTAAAAACAACATTCATAAAATTTTAAACACAAAGGGTTGCATTGGTAGCTTCAGCACCTTGTTTTTCCATTTTCATACAGCTCAGAATATGTTTGATATCATTTTTCTCTTCCAATGTTCTCTCTAAATCATTGTTGTTTATATAAAGAATGCTATTAAATCTGTGTGTGAATAGTGTACCCTGCCAAACTTCTGGATCCTGTTACTGTTTATACATTTTTTACAGTTAATTCTCTAGAATTTTTAAGTTATAGCATATCAACATCAAAGGAAAATTTTCATTTCCTCTTTCCTGTATTTATGGTTCTTATTTTATTCTCTCAGCTAATAATTGCAGGAGATTGTGTGATAAAGGTGTCTTTGTCCTGCACCTGCCTTTAAGGCGAAGGCTTCTTCTTCTCCTTTGGGCCTGCTGCTGACTTTAGAAGTTCTCTCTCCCTGCGTCAAATGGTAAGTGTTCGTGTGTATAGGGCTGGGATTATGTTACATCTATGAAGTGCTGTGAAGAATGCATCTTTCCCTTTTGTTATGAATTCCGTAAGCTGAAATTGGATATTGCACTCTATTAAATGACTTTCCAGTGTTTGGACATAGTTTTCTCTTTACATATAATTATACTGAATTATATAAATACATTTCATAATAGTGAATCATTTTTCATCTTTGGTACGTACCCAATTTGGTCATGGGTTCCTTTAGTTAATAACTTTATTGAAGTAAAACTCACATGCATTGCACTGTACACACTTAAAATGTACAATTTGTTGAGTCTTGCTAGATGTATAAACTCATCAAACCACCACCACAATCAAGTTTTCATCACACTCACAAGCTTCTCATGTCATGTCTTGTCACAGTTCATCGCTCCCTCCATCCCTGACCTCCAGTAGCGATGGATCTGCTTCCTGCCATTGTACATTAATTTTCATTTTTAGATGTTTATATTTTATATAAATAGAGTCATACCTTAAGCACAGTTTTGGTACTGGCTTATTTCATTCCTGCAAAGCTTTTGAGATTAAATGTGAAAGAGTAGTTCATTCTGTTCTACTGCAGAGTGGAAGTTCTCTG
The DNA here is from genome assembly GCF_030445035.2 of Dasypus novemcinctus. Classification (NCBI taxonomy): domain Eukaryota; kingdom Metazoa; phylum Chordata; class Mammalia; order Cingulata; family Dasypodidae; genus Dasypus; species Dasypus novemcinctus. Next base: position 1,808,968 of record NC_080687.1, on the reverse strand, counting down.
AAGAGTAAATGTGAATATATCCTGTTTTATTTATCCACTACTTGGTTGATAGATGTTATTTTCCCTTATTTGGGTACTTATAAATAAAAATTTTATGAGTATTTATGTACAAGTCTTTCTATGGCCATATGTTTTCTTTTCTCTTTGTTAATTATCTATGCATGAAATATAGGTGTATATTTACATTTAAAAAACCATCCGTTTCCCAAAGAGTTTGCAGCACTTTATTTCCACCAGGAGTATATGAAAGTTGCTCCATATCATTGCCAATTCTTCATAGCCTCAGTCTTTTTTGTTTTAGCACTTCAAGGGGTGTGTAGCAGTATCTCATTGTGGATTTAATTTAAATTTCCGAGTTTAATTACACTGAGCATCTTTTCATGTGCATATTTTTGGTCACTTTACATTATACTTCGTGAAATGTCTGTTCAGAACTTTTACTCACTTTTGTTTTGAGTTGTTGGTGTCTTATTGAGTTGTAAGAATTATTTAGATGAGTTATTTAAATATTCTGATGTAAGTCCTTTGTCTGATGTATAATTTGCTGGAATTTTCTCCCAGTTTATCACTTGCCTTTTCATTTTATTAACTGTGCCTTTCAAAGAGCTAAAGTTTTTAATCTTGATAAAGTACAATTTATCAAGTTTTAATTATTTTTTGCTTAGGGGATGCTTTCTAGCACACTTTCCCTACGCCAAAATCACAACGTTTTCTCCTGTTTATTCTTCTAGAACTTTAATTAATAGTTTTAGCTTTGGCAGTTAGGTCTACATACATTCATAGCTAATTTCTGTGCATGATATGAAATACGGGTTGATATTCACTTTTTCCCCTGCACATATCTAATTCTTCCAGCACCACTTGCTTATGAGATTGTCTTTCCCCATGGAATTTTCTCTCCACAGTTGTTGGTGATATATGTATGGATCTATCACTGCACTCTTAACTAGATGGTTTGTATTTCCACATAAAGTTTAGAATAACATTAGCCATTTCTACCTAAAAGCCTTCTAGGGCTTCTATTTGGATTACACAAAATCTATAGATGATTTTGAGGGAGAATTTCTGTCTCCTCAAATGAGACTTCCAGTCAGCGAGCATGCATATCTCTCCATTATTTATGATTATTTACGTATTTCTCAGCAATGTCTGCTAATGTTCAGTGAGGCATTCTTGCACACATTTTGCTAGATTTATACCAAGTTTTTATTGCTTTTTTGGCAATACTGTAAATGGAAATGTTTTCCTTTACTTCATTATTTCACTCTTGGCATACTCATTATACTACTTTATTTAGTCCTTACTGGCTGATGTAGGGCTTCAGACTACTCCTTAAACTTATCATAATCTAACTTCAAATAATGACATACTACTTCAAGTATAGTTTGCTACCCTCACATCAGTATATCTCTGATTCTCCTTTTCTGTCCTTTTGTGATTGTGGTCATACATTTTAATTACACATAAGTTAGAATCCTTATAACACATTTGTTTTATTTCTTTTATTTTTATTTTATTTTTAGATTTTTAATATTTTTTCCTTTATTTTTAAAGAAGCTTTAGATTACATAACTGTTAGATTGAAAATATAGGGGATTCCCATATATACCCTCCCCCCTCCCTCTCCCACACTTTCCCCCATTAACATCTTTCATTATGTGGTACGATTGTTACCATCGATGAACACATATTGAAGCAGTGCTACTGACCACAGTCTACAGTTTACACTATGGTGGACCCTCCACACTGCACAGTTTCATAGGTTTTGACACAATGTATAATGGTTTGCACCTGTCAATGCAATATCATGCAGAACAATTCCAATGTTCCAAAAATACCCCATGTTATATCTATTCTTCCCTCTCCCTCCCCTCAGAACCTCCAGTGACCACTATCTTTATATCAGTGTTACAAGTTCTTTGATCACTAGATTGATAATAAGTCTAATTTAGTCCATAGTTGCATTCCCCTTTTATGTTTGTTCACTCCTCAATCTTGAGGATTTGGGGATGGTAATGCCCACTCTGCTTCCAACTGAGAGGGGCTTAGATTCCACGGGGCAGATGGTGGAACTGTTACGCTTACAGTTGTAGATGCTGTTTTTGGGATTGGCGTAGTCCATCACCATCTTTTTGTTAGCTGTCCTGTGTGAGTTCAGACGCCCTCTTGCCCCGCCTCCACACATTTGTTTTAAACAGTTTTCTTTTAAAAATATTATAAACAAGAAACATGTCCTTTATACTGACCCACATGTTTTTCATTTCTTGTGGTTCCTAATTTCTTTGTATAGATCCAAATTTCCTTCTGTTATCATTTTCCTTCTGCCTGAAGAATATCCCATAAGAGTTATTTTGGCACAGGCTGACTGGCAATAAAGCCTCCCAGCTTTCGTTGTCTTTATTTTGCCTTCACTACACTATTATCTTTATTGTTTTGGGTTGATTTCAAAATAAGAAGGAGTAGAAGTGTCTTTACTCTGCCAGCTTCATGTTGGAACTCATGTTCTGTTTTAACATTACACATGTTGAATAACCTCGGTGCTGGGAATCGACACCACGCATAATTTAACTAATAGTTATTGCCAGTTAAATGCTGGAAGATGTCACTGTACGCAGTTGGGTGGCCCGTCGCTTTGCTGTAGCTGTCACGGGATGATTCCGATGTCTAATCATCCTGTGGGGGGAAAAAAGCAAATACCAGGGCTGGAAGAAAACTTTAAATAACCTGTGCCATTGATTGAGGTTTAAATCTCCTCTGCAGGGAAGTGGACTTGGCCCAGTGGTTAGGGCATCCACCTACCACATGGGAGGTCCAAGGTTCAAACCCAGGCCTCCGTGACCCGTGTGGAGCTGGCCCATGCGCAGTGCTGATGCGCACAAGGAGTGCCCTGCCACGCAGGGGTGTCCCCCACGTAGGGGAGCCCCATGTGCAAGGAGTGTGCCCTGTAAGGAGAGCCGCCCAGCGCAAAAGAAAGTGCAGCCTGCCCAAGAATGGTGCCGCACACACGGAGAGCTGACATGACAAGATGACGCAATAAAAACGAACACAGATTCCTGGTGCCGCTGATAAGGATAGAAGCGATCACAGAAGAACATGCAGAGAATGGACACAGAGAGCAGACAACTGGGGAGGGGGGGAGGAGAGAAATAAATAAATAAATAAATCTTTAAAATAAAGCTCCTCTGCAACATCACTGTAAAGTGGCGCTCTATCCCACTTAGGGCAAAGAGAGTGCTCACATTTAGTAAAGAAATTGCCCAGTCCATCTTTGGATAACTTTACTGTAACCTAGGATGGACCGTCTTTCTTGTATTTTAAACATTTCAATTCTTCTCCGAGGAGCATCTTCAAATTTAGACTCTTTAACCCACTCTACAGGTCATACTGTCCACCCGGTTCCCCTGGTTAAGACTGTGTCCTGGTACCATTTGGGCCAGACAGTATGTATGTCCCTGTAGTATGACGTACCAAAGGGTGAAGGAGAGGACAGAGGCGTGTGAGGTAAGAAGTACTCAAAGGATTTAGACAAGTGACTCTTTATCATAGTTGTAATTTTAAGAAAATCTCTACATTCATCAGTCCTTTGATGCATTTATGCAGAAAGGCAAAATAAACTGCTACTGATTGCAGTTTCTCATTTGTTAAGGTGTGACATTAGCATATAGAACCTATATGCTGAGATGGGCTTTTGCTATCCCTTTGGCTTACTATTTATGGTCAAAGATTAAATAACTTATATTACAAGCATGCTGTATATACACACAGTATATTTAAAACAGAACCTGAAAATCCAGATATTAAGTTATGCATAATTTACCTGCAAATGATTTCTCTTTGATAAAAAAAAATACAGACGACTACATGACATTTATTCTTTCCCCCTCAACGATAACAGGTTAGGAAAAAAGAAATAGCAGGGTACTCAACATTTTCAAAAATAATTCTTTATTTTAAAAAATGAATTAATTTCTAGTACACATGTGAACTGTATCAGTGCTGAAAAGTTTGCTTTGGGTTTGAAATAACTAATTTCAGAGTCTAGGGAGGGCTCAGTGCACAAAATTTCAGCGTCTGAGGATCTTATTACCTGATGATGGATTGGCCTCACTGAGGCCAAAGAGATTCCCTGATGGAGCTCTGTAGAACAGCAGTGCAATGCTAACTCAACTAGTTGACGCATCTTAACGATCTTGCAGTTCCAAGCTACTGTGGAAATCTATTTTCCTACAGAAACAAGAAATGAAAGCCAACATTTGCCAGGTACAAAACCTTTTGAATGTGGATAAACAATGCAGTTTCTCCAGCCCTTGGCTTTTCATTTGTAAAAGGAGGGTGTCATCTTTAGCACCCTGGCCAGGTTCAGATTTTAACTCTGAGATATTTTAACTAAGAAAGCACAGTGTTGAGTGCTTCAGAACTTGTCTTAGCCTGTGTTCCCCCAAAGGAGAGGCCAAGGCAAACAGTAAGAGGAGATGCTTTCCTACGGAGGCGCAACCCAAGGAAAGGGGGTGGGCAAGGGACAGTGGGCTGGGAGGACAGAGGCAGCCCCAGGGGATGTGTCCCTGTGCCGGGCCCTGCTTTGACCTGGCCATGGAAGGATGCAGGAAGGGGGAGAGACGAGGCTTTATCTGCCTGGCCCTGCCAGCTCCTTGGTGCCCTGGAGGAAGAGGTGCCCCAGCGAGGCTGAGCTGCGCCATTCACCCCTGACAAGCTGTCGGGAAGCCAGATGTGAGCCAGAGGACACGGGTGGTCCAGGAGCTCTGGGGTGCAGCACCCTGGCCCCCGGGTGAGTCTGCCATGGTCGCGACCGAGACACAGCAGCCGGTGGGGTTCCTGCAGGTGGAGGCAGAGAGACTCAGGAGAGCCTGGGAAGGTGGGCCAGGGCTGGAGGGCTGATTGGCTGGCTAGGAAGGAGATGGCAAGGTCAGGTTTGTCTACACAGATGCAAAGAGTATGTGGTTGTCTGATGATGCTCGGAGCATCTTATTAGGAAAAAGAAACCCTTTTTACTGCAACGTAAGTGTGTGACAACTGTTGGGTAGAAGAACAATGACATCAGATGTGGAGTTGTGCACGATTGACGGCATCATGTGTGGAGCTGTGCACGTGAGTGACGGCGTCAGGGAGTGGTGAGGTCAGGGTGGAGTTGTACACATGGGTGATGAGGGCAGGTGTGAGACGTACACGGGAGTGGTGAGGGCAGGTGTGCAGTGGTACATGCAGGTCTGCAGCTTAAGGGAGACTTTGAACTAGAGATATAATTGTCATCAGGGTATAGATAGTATGTAAAACCATGAAATGAAAAAACTGCCTTTAAGGTACTTTATAATTTATGTACATTGTTTATTTTCTCTCTTAGATATAAACTGTATGAAGAAAGAGCATCTGTTTTGTTCATCTACATGTGCCTGGAGCCTAAAGCAATCCTCACAAATATATTCCAAAAAATATTTCTGAAATTTGTTGATTGGAGAAGGGTTGTCACTTGAGAATATAGGAGGGGGAAGGGAAGTTGGACGTTTGGGGTGAAGAAGTAATAAAATAGTGTCTGTCAAGCCAGGGAGAGAACGGACAGGGCAAGGCCAAGTCCTGGCAGGCCTCGAGCACTGTGACCCTGGCGATCAGTTTCTCACGAGCCCGGGCGGTTTCCTCCAGCTGCGTACACTGCAGCCGGAGGGGCAGTGTAGACCAGGCGGGTTCCGCTGAGCGGGAGCTTTCCCAGCGGAGTGAGAGGGAGGAGGCGGGCTCAGTTCAGCGACGCTCGTGGGACGGCTGGACTTCTGGCTCCGGAGAGGAGAGCGGCCCGGGGCGCAGAGGCCGGTGTCAGGCCCTGGACTCAGGCCAGCGGGGCTCTTGAGGGACGTCACACTGGTACGTTGTGGAGAGCGGGGCTGGGCCGAGCGTTGCTGGTGAGGACAGAAACCAGGGTCCGCGAGAGGCATGGCTGAAAGTGGAACCTGGGAGGATGCGACGGCAAAGCGTTGGATGAGGCACAGGGCAGGGTGTTGAAAGTGAGAAGGTCAGTGACCTCAAATATTAGCCAGGGCTCAAGTTCCAGACGACACACAAAAATGTTGCTGCTAAGCATGCTCTGGTGCCTCTGATGTCCCACAAAGTGGGCACGCTTTTATTCCAGTGGGCTGAGCCAAGTGCGCTGCCCCTTAGGCCAGACGGTCCACCAAGTACCTGGTGCTCACAGGCAGAACGCCGGCAGGTCCTGCTTGCAGAGCCCTGAGATGAGGCTCTCCTGCAGACTCCAAAGGGAGAATGCTAGCTCCTACTTCTGTTGTAGTTAAAGTTCATATTGGATTAAATTAAAGAACAGATTGAACAGTTTAACTTCCTCAGCATTCATACGGCACTGAAAGTTCCTGTGTTGGCGGCTACAAAAATCAGCAGGAAGCCAGGGTAAAGCAGGGAGGAAATGAATAGTTAGAAGTGGAAATCACAGGCCGTGCCATTTCTAAAACACCTCTTTCTGCTTCCATGGCAATACCCATAATTAAGATACGATTTTAATAAATTTTTAAAATATTATCGACATAAAATATTGTGTTTTAATGTTATCCTACTTAAACTTCTATTTATTACCTTTTCAATTTTAAGAACCTAAACACATATAAGAGAGGAGCATGTATCTTGAGTTCTAAATGTCTCCATTCTCTCTTAACTTCCATTATTGTGACCACAAAGTATGTACAACATCCAAATGTAGTTCCTCAGCAAGACAGAGAGCACAAAATGACTTTGACACGAGGCATCATAAGTTACAAATGCATAGGTACAAAATTCCCAGGAATTTGAAGTGAATTGAATTTGCCATATTTTGCCATTTACCACTTGGTTGAAAAAAAAAAATTCTCCCACACACCCATAATACAGATATTATGATTAGCAGGATTCTACCTCTTTTTTGTTACTTGCTTTTCTTTCCTGAGATGTTTTTAAATGTCAAAATCTTGTCATTTTATCCCAATATATATTGTACCATTTTCTGGCTTGAGATTTTAGTATTATTAAATTTATTTGGCAGTGTTCAAACCATTGTCACATTTGTCTGGCAAAAAGCTTATATATGCTTCTAAAGAGAATTCTAAAAGCATATATAAGCTTTTTGCCAGACAAATGTGACAATGGTTTGAACACTGCTAAATAAATTTAATAATACTAAAATCTCAAGTCAGAAAATGGTACAATGTTACTCAAATGTGGCCAGTCTCGAAGCCAAACTCAGCATGTAAATGCAATGCCTTCCCCCCAGCGTGGGACATGACACCCGGGGATGAGCCTCCCTGGCACCGAGGGACCACTATCAACTACCAACTGATGATGCAACTGGAAAATGACCTTATACGGAAGGTTCAATGTGGATCAGCAGAATATCCATGTCTACATAAAATACCATGACTTTAAAATGCTGTTTGACCTAAAGTAAGGGGGAAATGGAAAGGAGAAATGAGTTTATATGGCTACGAGTTTCTAAAAAAGAGTCTGGAGGCTGGCAGAAGGATTGCCCTCATGCACAACTGAGCATAGTCAGAGAGACAGATAAAGCAGATACAACCCCCAGATATTGGTTCCTGTGAGGGCTAAAGAGACCCATGGGAGTTATGGTCATGGCCGATGGGGTTAACTACCAGGGCAGATGGCCCCTCTTTGGAAATGGTGTTTATGTGTGATGAATCTGGACTCAGATGGGATCTCCCTTCATAAGACTTTCATGCTAATGTGCTGGAGGTGCAGTTAATGTTGGGGTTTAAGATATATTTAGGGGATTTGAATCTCTGGACTGACAATGTGATAGCCAGGTCCTGAGCCTCAACAGACTCCAGCACCTACAATCTGATCTATTGGACTTACCACACTCAGCTAAGATGGAGTTGAAGAAGGACAACCACCACACCATGGAGCCTAGAGTGATTACAACTGAAAGTGGGAGGATTGCATCCAGCATCCATGTGGAATCTGAGCCTCCTCTTGACATAGAGGTGCAACGGACACAACCAATCCAATGTCCACATAGAAGAGGTGGCATTGGATTGGGAAAAGTGGACATGGTGGCTGATGGGTATGGGGAAAGGCAGGAAGAGATGAGAGGTGGAGGCGTCTTTGGGACATGGAGCTGCCCTGGATGGTGCTTCAGAGGTAATCACCGGATATTGTAAATCCTCACAGGGCCCACTGGATGGAATGGAGGAGAGTATGGGCCATGATGTGGACCATTGACTATGAGGTGCAGAGGTACCCAAAGATGTACTTACCAAATCCAATGGATGTGTCATGATGATGGGAACGAGTGTTGTTGGGGGGGGGGAGAGGGGGGGTGGGGGGTGGGGCTGAATGGGACCTCACATATATATTTTTAATGTAATATTATTACAAAGTCAATAAAAAAAATAAATAAATAAAAACATAACCTTTTTTGGGGAGTCACCAAAAAAAAAAAATAAAGAGAATTCTAAAAAGATCTAGCAAAAGTAGAGTGAAAGAAAAAATAAAAAATAATTTGAAAAACTTTGGGACATAGATCAATTGGATAATGCAGTTATTAAGTCATTCTGAAATTAAACTCAAAAATAAATGAGAAGTAGCGATATTTTCATGCAGTTGTAAGAACTGTTACAGAGCAATCCCTTGCACGCTTTGCCCAACGTGTCTCAACGACGGCCTCCTGAGCTGGGCAAGCTCGCGGCAGGACGTCGGCCCTGACGACCCAGGGTACAGAGCGCTCCATCGCCAAAAGGTTCGTCCGAATGTCCTTTTATAGCCACTCACACTCCCCCCGCCCCAACCCTCCCTACGCATGAAACCGTAATGCACGCTCCATTTCTATGATTTTGTCCTTTCAAGGATGGTAAGTTAATGGAATCGTGGCACACCTAGCGTTTTGTTTCTCACTTTTATCTTTCAGCATAATTTCCTGGAGATTCGTCCAGGTTACTGGGTTGATCAATAGGCAGCTCCTTTTATTGCCGAGGGGTATTGCGTGGTCTGGATGTGGCTTGTAAGATTTTTTATTTTATGAAGTTTAATTATGACGTATCTTGGCATGGACTTCGCTCAGTTTCTTGAATCTGTAGGTTGATGTCTCTCGTCGGATCTGTGAAGTTTCCAGGCTTCTGACTTCAGTGCTTTTCAGCCCTGCCCGTCTCACCTCTCCTTCGCGCGGGCGTCATCCACGTGCACCGAGGAGCAGTCCCTGGGGGAGCCCGTGTGCTGTGCTTCATCTTGAGGAATTTCCATTGTTCTACCTTCCAGTTCACTCATTCTTTCGTCTCCTCAAGCTGTGTTGAGCTCATGCACTGAGTTTATTATATTTTGCAGATATAAAATCCCCTTTAGATACGTCTGTATATCTTTTCTTTGCTGAGTCTATCTTTTCATTGGTTTCCAACATGTTTGTAGTTGCTCCTGGAAACATTTTTGGCCATAGTTTCTTTAAAATCTTTGTCAGATAATCCTGTCATCTGTCATCAGGATGTTGGCATCTCCTGTTGCCTCTTTCTGTGGAGGTTGAGAGTTTCCTGGTTCTTGGTATGAGGGGTGGTTTCTTAACTGAAATGTGCACATTCTCTTACTATTATTATTACTATATATTTTCTCTCTTTATTTTTTTTAATGTTACATTCAAAAAATGTAAGAGGTCCCCACATACCCACCCCCCCTCACCCCGCTCCTCCCACCTCAGCACCCTCTTTCATCATCCTGAGACTGTCACTGCACTTGGTGAACACCTGTTGGGGCGCTGCGGCACCACACGGATGTGTTCTGATCCCGTCCTTACTTACACCTCCTGGCGTGCCTAGCTCTCTCTGCGGCTCCTCCCCAGGGGGCGGGAGGGCACTGCCCCGCTCCTGCCAGGTGGAGGTGGAAGCGCAGTGTCCCTGCTCAGCCTCCTCCGACACCCAAGAGGGGAGGGCTCCTCCTCGTTTTGGGGTGGGGTCGAACCTCCAGCTCCCCGTTGCTCTTCCCTGGCGCTGCAGTGGGTGGTCTCGTCACCGCTGGGAGATGGTGAAATTCCGACCCTCCTCTGGGCCTCCTGTGACCCCACCTGGCGGTGCCCCTACTGCCAGGCCGGTGGGGGGGAGGGAGGCTCTCCCGGTGGTCAGGTGGTCAGCAGGATGAAAGTGCTGCTCCTGCCCGGCCTCTCTAAGCCACGAGGCAGAGGCGCGGACGCCCTGCAGAGCTAGGTCTGCGCCCCTCCCGAGGCCGGGGCTGGCCCAGGTGGGAGCGGGCGCTTCACCTGCAGCGAAGGACTCCAGGCTGCCCTTGCCTGGTCCTCTGGGGACAGTGCTGGGTGTCACACTGTGGAGCCTTTCAGCCTCACCCCTGGCCTCTCCGGTTGGGGCCCCTTCAGCCCCAAGACTGGAATAGAGAGGCAAAAGGGGACCCAGGGACACTCCGCCGTGTCACCGCCCCAGGCCCCTGGCTGGCGCTCGGCTGCTTCTCTCCACATCCCAGTCTTCCAGGCTTGCTGAAGACGCGCCTGCAGGCTTTGAATGGGACTTAGAGGAAGAAATGGGGAAGGGCGTGTCTGTTCCCTTAGTGGGATAGTAAAATGTAATTTTAAAAATGAAACTGCAATCTTGACAATAGCAATAATGATAAATTACGAAAGTCTATGTCATTGACCTAATTCAGATATAAAGGCGGCCAAAGGCACCAAAATGATACTGTACAATCAGCTGTTTATCACAGGCAAAGCCAAGTTCATGAATCTTCTGAGAAGAAATTGAAATACTTGTTTCAATAAATTAGATCCACCAACAATCCTTTACTCAGTCCTTCAGTCTTTATTAATGGCAAAATTGAACAATTCTTTTCAAAAATTTTTTAACAAATCAATATTATTGATACTTATTAATAAAGCATACAATTCATCCAAAGTGTACAATCAATGGTATTTGGTATGACCACATAGATTTGCATTCATCACTTCAATCATTATTAGAGCATTTTCATTATTTCCATATTAATAATAAAAAACATAAAACAGACAAACAAGAAAATTCTTCACCTCTTGATCTCTGTTTCCCCTGCTGAACATAGTTGCTATTTCTGGCAATTCTTGCACAATTGTTTATTTATTTATTAAGAAGTTTTATTGAGATATATTCACGTACCATATGATCTATCTACAGTGAATAATCAATGGCTTTTTGTAAAATCACAATGTTGTGCATTTATCACCACAAAATATTTTAGAATTATTTCATTACTCCAAAAAGAAAAACTCCACAACACTTAGGATGCTTTCCCCAACCCTACATAACCACTAATCTAATTTCATCTTTATAAATTGATTTATATTTACATTCTATATAAATGGAATCATACGATATGTTACACAAGCTATTTAGTTCATAGTAATGCAATCATACAGTATTTGTCCTTTTGTGTCTGGCTTGCTTCGCTCAACGTAATGTCCCCAGGTTCATCCGTGTTGTCATGTGCTTTATGACTTCATTCTTCTTACCACTGCAAAATATTCCATCGAGTGAATACACCACAGCTGGTTTATCCATTCATTGGTTGATGGACACCTGGGTTGTTTCCAACTTCTGGCAACTGTGAATAATACCGCTATGAACATCGGTGGGCAGATGTCTGTTCGTGTCACTGCTCTCAGTCAGTTCTTCTGGGTATATACCCAGTAGTGGTATTGCAGGGTCACATGGCACGTCTATATTCAACTTCTTTAGAACTGCCAAACAGTCCTCCACAGTGGCTGTACCATTCTGCATTCCCACCAATAAGTGTTCCTAACTCTCCTCATCCTCTCCAACACTTAGGGTTCACTGTCTTTTTAATAGTGGCCATTCTGATATGTATGAAATGATATCTCATTGTAGTTTTGCATTTCCCTAATTGTGAGGGATGTTGAACATTTTTTCATGTGGTTTTTTTTTGCCATTTGTATTTCTTCTTTGGACAAATGCATATTCAAGTCTTTTACCCATTTTTTAATTAGGTTGTTTGTCTTTTATTGTTGAGTCATAACATCTCTTTATATATCATGGATATTAAATCCGTATCAGATGTGTAATATCCAAATACTTTCTCCCATTCAGTCAACTGCATTTCCACCCTTTTGACAAAGTCCTGTGAGTGCGAAAGTGTTTAATTTTGAGGAGGTCCCATTTATCTGTGTTTTCTTTTGTTGCATGTGCTTCGGGTGTAAGGGCCAAGAAACCACCACCTACCACAAGGTCTTTAGGATGTTTCCCTACATTTTCTTCTAGTAGTTCTATGGTCTTGGCTTTTAAATTTAGGTCTTTGATCCATTTTGAGTTGATTCTTGTATAGGGAGTGAGATATGGGTTCTCTTTCAATCTTTTGGTTATAGAGATCCAGTTATTCCAGCATCATTTTTGAAGAGACTGTTTTGTCCTGTTAACATAGCCTTGGTAGGTTTGTTGAAAACTAGTTGACCAGATAGGTTAGGGTTTATTTCTGGACTCTCAATTCTATTCCACTGATTGTGTGTCTGTCTTTATGCCAGTACCATGCTGTTTTGACCACTGTAGCTTTGTAATATATTTCAAGATCAGGCAGTGAAATTCCTCCCACGTCACTCTTCTTCTTTAGAATGCTTTTGGCTATTCAGGTGCACTTTCCCTTCCAAATGAATTTGGTAATTGCCTTTTCTATTTTCATAAATAGGCTGTTGGAATTTTGATTGGTATTGCATTGCATCTATAAATCAGCTGGGTAGGATTGACATCATCATGATATTTATTCTTTTAATCTATGAATACAGAATATCTTTCCATTTGTTTAGGTCTTCACTGATGTCTTTTAGCATTGTTTTGTAATTTTCTGCATATAGGTACTGTACTTCTTTGGTTAAATTGATGCCTAGTAATCGAGTCTTTTTGTTGCTGTTGTAAGTGGAATTTTTTTCCTGATTTCCTCCTCAGATTGTTCAATACTGTGTACAAAAACATTATTGGTTTTTGTGTGTGGATCTAGTATCCTCTCAATTTGCTGAACTCATTTATTAGCTCAAGTAACTTTATTGTAGTCATTTCAGAATTTTCTAAATATAGGATCATGTCATCCACAAATAGTGAGAGTTTTACTTCTTCTTTTCCTTTTCAAATGCCTTTAATTTTTTTTTCTTGTCTAATTCCTCTAGCTAGAACTTCTAGTACAATGTTGAATGACAACGGTGGCAGTGGGCGTCCTTGTCTTGTTCCCAGTCTTAGAGGGAAAGCTTTCAACTTTTCCCCACTGAGTACAATACTGGCTGTGGGTTTTTCCATATGTGCCTTTTATTATATTAAGGAATTTCCTTCTATGACTATCTTCTGAAGAGCTTTTATCAATAAAGGATGCTGAATTTTGTTGAATGACTTTTCTTCATCGATTGAGATGACATGTGGATTCTTCCTTCAATTTGTTAATGTGGTGTATTACATTGTTTGATTTTCTTATGTTGAACCAGTCTTGCATACCAGGAATAAATCTCAACTGGTCATGATTTGTGCTGTTGGATTCGATTTGCAAGTGTTTAGTTGAGAATTTTTGCTTGTATGTTCATTAGAGAGATTGGTCTGTAATTTTTTTCTCTTGTACTGTCTTTATCTGGCATCAGTATTCAGGTGATGTTGGCTTCATAAAATGTGTTGGGTAATTTTCCCTCCTCTTCAATTTGTTGGAAGAGTGTAAATAGGATTGGTGTTAATTCTTTTTGAAATGCTTGGTAGAACTCATGGTGAAACCATGTGGTCCTGAGCTTTTCCTTGTTAGGAGATTTTTGTCAATGGATTCACTCTCTTTAAATGTAATTGTTTTGTTAAGTTCTTGTATTTCTTGTCGCATCAGTGTAGGTTGTTGTGCATTTCTAGGAATTTGTCCATGTCATCTGGGCTGTCTAGTTTGTTGGCATTCAGTTTCTCATAATATCCTCTTGTGATTCTTTTTATTTCTGTGGAGTTAGTCATAACTTTACCCCTTTCATTTCTGATTGTATTTATTTGCGTCTTCTCTCTCTTTTTTCTTTGTTAGTCTAGCTAGGGGGTTGTCAATTTTATTGATAATCTTTAAGACCATTTTTCTCTTTTTTTTTTTTTTTTGTTCTTGATTTCATTTATTTCTGCTCTAATCTTTATTCTTTCCTTGTGCTTGCTTTGGGATTGGCTTGCTGTTCTTTTTTTAGTTCCTATAGTTGTTCAGTTAAAGTCTTTGAGTTTAGCTCTTTCTTCTTTTTCAATATAGGCATTTAGGGCTATAAATTTCCTTATCAAGGCTGCCTTGGCTGTATCCCATAAGTTTTGATAAGTTGTGGTCTTGTTTTCATTTGTCTCAATGTATTTACTGATTTCACTTGCAATTTCTTCTTTGACCTTCTGATTATTTAGGAGTGTGCTGTTTAGTCTCCATACATTTGTGAATTTACCTTTTTCCTATTACTGATTTCCAGTTTCATTCCATTATGATCTGGGAAGTTGCTTTGTATAATTTAATATTTTTATTTTTACTGAGAGCAACATTGTGACCTAACATGTGGCCTATCCTGGAGAAAGATCCACGGGCACTTGAGAAGATGGTACAGCCCACTGTGTTTGAATGCAACGTTCTGTATATGTGTTAGGTCTAACTTGTTTATCATATTGCTTAATTTCTCTGTTTCCTTGTTGATCTTCTATCTAGTTTTTCTCTCTAACAATGTGAGTGGGGTGTTGAAGTCTCCAACTATTATTGTAGAGATGTTAATTTCTCCCTTCCATTTTGCCAGAGTTTGTCTTATGTATTTTGGGGTACCCTGGTTAGGTGCATAGGAATTTATAGCTATAACATCTTCCTGGTGGATTGTCCCTTTTATTAATATATAATGGTCTTCTGTATCTCTAACTTTTTTGCATTTAAAGTCTGTTTTGTCTGATACTAGTATAGCTACCCCTACTCTTTTTTTGGTTACTATTTGCATGGAGTATCTTTTTCCAACGTTTCATTTTCAGTCAGTTTGTATCCCTGGGTCTAAGGTGAATCTCTTGTAAGCAGCGTATGGATGGCTTATGTTTATCCATTTTGTCAGACTGGGAATTTAATCCAGTCACATTCAATGATATTACTGTAAATGCATTATACACTTCCACCATTTTTCTTTGGTTTTCATATACCATATGTTTTCATCTGTCTTTTTTACTCTTTTGGTTATCTTTTCTGTTATCCTTTCTTCTCTACTCTCCTCCAAGCCTCTCTCTCCTTTCTTTTTCTTTCAGGCTCTAAGGCTTCCTTTAATATTTCCTGCAAAGGTGGATTCCTTTTTATGAACTCTTGTAGTTTATGTTTGTTTGTGAATATTTTATACCCACCTTTGAAGGACAATTTTGCCAGATAAAGAATTCTTGGCTGGAAGTTTTTCTCTTTCAGTATCCTAATTGAATCATACCATTGTCTTCTTGTCTCTGCAGTAGGTCTTACAGGATATCCCTTGTATGTGATGGTTTGCTTCTCCCTTGCTGCTCTCAGAATTTTCTCTTTATCTTTGACATCTGACATTCTGAGTAGTATGTGTCTTGGAGTATGTCTATTCGGATTTTTTCTGACTGGGGTATGGTGCACTTCTAGGTCATGTGAGTTCATTTCTTTTGTGAGAGTTGGGAAATTTTTATCTCTTACTTCCTCAAATACTCTTTCTTCCTTTTTTTCCCTTTTCTTCTACTTCTGGAACTCCCATGACACGTATGTTGTTGCATTTTGCGTTGTCATTCAGCTCCCTGAGCACTTGCTCAACTCTTTCCTTCTTTTCTGTCTTCAATTTCAGCTGTTCTGTCTTTGGTATTACTTATTCTTTCTTCAATCATTTTGAGTCTGCTGCTGTTTACCTCTAATGTGTTTTTTTTATCTCACCTATTGTGTCTTTAATTCTCATGAACTCTGTTACTCTTCTATTCAGAATTTCAAATTCTTCTTTGTGCTCACTCAGTGTCTTCTTGATGTCATTTATCTCTTCAGCAATATTGTCTTTCAACTTTTGGAAATTTGTGTATTTCTTGTTAATTAATTTGCTCAAATCCTGTGTCTCTTCTGGGGCTTTGATATATTACTATTCTTACGCAATGTCTTCCATTTTCTTAGTTTGGCTCATACACTTTGCTAATGTCTAGGCATCTGATTAAAATGGCAGTTTACTCAGATGCTCAATTTCTTTCTCTTTCGTAGGGATTTAGTGACAGGAGGCTGTGCTGCTGCTGCTCCTTGATTCTTGATTTGACCTGGATTGTTAGGATTGTCCTTGTCAGTTGCTCAAATCCAGGTTCTGAACCCAGGAATGGTTTGCAGACCCCTTCGTAGGGCCTTGGGGAGGGGGCTCTAAGGCCAGAAAAAGGCTTATTTATTCTTGGATTTCTCACAAGCACTTCCCTGGTCTCAGGAGACGGTGTGCTTTAGCAGCCCTCTCACTTCAGCTCCTGGCTGGAGTGTGCTCCAGCAACACTGACCATTTTAATGGGATAGAGCCTCTTGCCTGGAGCCAGCAGCCTGCAATTCAAACTTCCTCAGGGAAGGTTCTCCAGGCTTCTCTGGCAGCCTCCTCTGTTTTCCGAGGTAGGAAATAATTCCACTCCCCTCTGCTTTGTCAACAACCCACCCCAGTCAGTAGAGAGGGAGATTGGGAGGGTCGGATTTCTTTAGCCCCTTGCTGGCTCCAAGGCAAACAATGGTGCGCCCATTGGCCTGGAAGGGCTGTGGGACAAGCAGGCAGATCTGTGGGTCAAAGGACACAGGTTTCCTGGGGCGTTGGGTCCTGGAGCCCCTTTGTGGCTGGCCTGAGAATTCTCAGGTGTCTTTAGTGCAGGAGGGTGCCTGCAGTGGCAGCTGCTGGGTTTGACACACAGTTTTGCCATCATCGTGATTCCCCTCCTCTGTCCCTCTCTCTTCTGGCAATATCCAACCTTCACCTGGTATCCTGAACCCTAGAACATCTTTTTCCAGGCAATTTCAGCTTGTCCTCTAGTGGTTTTTCTGGCAGAGAAGAGAGTGCCTTGTCTTTCTAGTCCACCATCTTCCCGGAAGTCCCAATCTATTTTTATTATCCCTGAGTATCGAGAACAGCACTTCACGGCAGCATCTGCTGGGGCTGTGCCCTGCTAGGTGCTCACCTGCAGATGTTCTGCTGGGGTCAACAACTTTATTTTTTAGTTTTTGTTCTACTTACTATAAATATATTCCCAAAATATGATGGTTAAAGAAGTAGAAATTCTAGATGGTTAAAGAGCTAGAACTGTTCACTTAATTTTCAGACCATCTCTCCCCCTCAGAAAAATAGAAGCTGAGAATTAAAACAATTACCAAATAATGATCGGAACTCTCCCCTCTCCTGTCTGTCTCTGGGTTTCTTGGAAACTGGGGCATTTTCTTGTTTTTCAACAGTTGATACACCAAGAGGGTGCCTTCTCATCCTCTTCCCGTATTCACACTCCTTTGTCTCCTAGTCTTGTACTTTCATGAAACTATTTTAGGGTTAATGGCCATTTAAGTGGCTTTGGTTCTACAGTGCCTACAGTGGTTGGTCGTTCTAAATCCAGCCTTTTCTCTCATCTTGATAGCCAGCAGGTGCCTGGCAGTCATCGTATCCATTAGTGCACGTATTTCACTCCTGAGGAGGAGTTACAAAATGTTAGGAAATTCAATCAGATTGCAATTCTTATTCCTAAAGTGATTTTAAATCGCAGCTATATCGTTCAATAAATGTGCCATAAATGACGTTCAGTTGTTGATTCTTATGAAATGTCAGGAGAAAGTAGAGAACCTACTGCCTCATAATATCTGAAAACAGGGCCCACTCGTTTTCACAGCGGAGCTGAGCGGGTAAGTAGTGAATTAGACAATACCTGAGAGTGTCTACAGGAGTCTTTTGCTTTTAGTTCGCTACAGAGCCAACGAAGAGATATACTTTCTAATTAGCCCAAATTTGTAAGAGGAGCCATCCTTCTGTGAAATTTTAATCCCTTCTATTTCTAAAGCAATCTTGGGTCATTATACAGTCCACTGTAGCCCTGGTCTACTCGCACGGTAGCAGCTGGTTTTGCCTTTTCTTTCAGTCCTTGACATTTAGGGACTGTTGACTCTGAAGTCAGTAAATATTGACAGTACTTTGTTCCAAACCAGGTGGTCAGGCCTGGAGGGAGAGAAGTCCTGAACTAAGCTTTTCTTTAGCCTCCTCTTCTCAAGTCAAATAAAAAAGAAAGGAAGAGAGAAAGCAAAGTAGCAGAGCATTTTTGAAATGGGATTCTTCTGAAAGGAGCACCTTGACCACACAAAGTGCCACCAAAGACCCCCTGTGCCGCTGGACTCGGCCAAGGGCAGAAGCCGGCCTCCCTCTCCCCTGGGCAGCCTTTTGCAGGAGGCTTTGCCAAAGGCACCTCCTCGCTTCTCTTTATTTTCTTCTCCCGCTCAGCCGTTCCATCGCAAATTACATCCACATGGATTAATCACAAGCCTGTAATTTTGTCCTGCGTGGCGCTTGGAGGCGCTGAGGAAGCCTTCCACTCCACACCTGCACTTGCCATAGCGTGCAAGTGGGCTGCGGAATCTATAAATAACCTGACGGCGCCACAGCCTGCCTCCAACTGCTGGCAAGTTGCTGTTCGCTGGGTGCCATACTGTGCCTTCGTGCTGTTTGCAACCGCAAATCTTTTCCTTTTAAGCTACTAAGTATACATTTTGTGTGTGTGCTATTTACTTTGAAGTTTAGAAAAAAGACAAAGAAAAGTTTTGCCCAGGAAATCCTGTCAAGGGAATATTAGATAAAATTTTCTCTCCTCGATGGAGGGAATTGGGATAGCTGCGGGTCACACTGGGGGGGGTGGCAGGAAGTCACAGCCATTCGTGTGAGAACAGGGCTTTCGGATGCTTCATTTATGCCCTCTAAACCCCCCACACACTCACAAGGCTTTCAGCGTTCCTGGGGGGGTCTGGAACGCCGCCTTACTTAGCACGCCTGGGAAAGCTGGACGTGTTCGATGGGAAGCCTATGGAGAGCCAAAGTTCTCCTTCATTCTCAAATCCTTTACAGGAGCCCCTGCCTATTCCTGGATTGGGATACTTTTAATTCCCAGCAGAAGCACACCAAAATTTCTAAAGAAAAAGCAAAATGAAGGAATTATATCCAGCACTGATGAAACCTGGAAAAGTTGCCCTCCAAATTCTTTCAATTGCAACAATTTCTGGTAGATATATTTTATGGAAGAAATAAGATTGAAGGCAATTGTTAGTGATTAATTTATATTCCCCTCATTTAGAAAAACGAGGAGTGGAGTAATGCAACCTGATAGGAGAAAGTGGGAGAAGCCCATTCGTGCCCCTAATGTGAAGTTAAACTCTGGGAGTGAGAGGAAGTTTAACCCTGGAGCAGGACGTGGCCTCCTGTGGCTGTCAAGCTGGATGCCGACGCCGGAAGAGCCGATGGCAAAGCTCAGACAGAGATTAAGATTCGCTTCATTCTCAGCCCAGACCACTGTCTCAGGCACATCTGAGTTGTCTAAAACTTATATTGATCTGAAGGAGGACTCAGTATAATTACAAAACAATAACCCAGTTTTTAGCATTTTTAAAAATTCGTATTTTTCCTTTTTCTAGCAGATGTAGTGATCTTTAATCATCTGATTTTTCTTGTTAGAATGTAAACAAAAACTAAAAAAAAATGTAAAAAATTACCTATAAAGTGTTCAAAGGAGCTTATTAAAAGTTTAGTTTTATATTGAACATATTTTCTTGTTGGTCACAAATAATATTTACTAAAATGAGAACTGTAAGTACTTTGCAGAGTACTGCATCCACAAGAGCAAGAATCACTGAAATCTCTTTGCAATGGGAAGGGTATGTTCCAATTGTGAACTTTTGTGTTGCTATTCTCTCCTAGCATCTGTGCGGCACACACAGGTGGACTGTGGAGCTTCCTTTCACTATGAGAAAAAAGGGTGACTTTTAAATTGTCAAAAAGCAAGCATTTTTAAGGAAAAACGATGCAAATACCACAATTTTTGTCTGTATATATGAGGCTCACCCGGAAAATTTTTTATATTAGAAAATAGAAAAGTATTTTGAAATATTTTATTAAGCCAGTAAAAATAGGAAACTTTCTCTAGATATGATGACAAAATATTTATTTTTGCCACACTGAGATGGCTCCTTCATCTTTTTTTTTTTTTTTTTTTTTTTTCCTTGTTGTCTGACCATTGTTTGTTTTTTCTTAAGGAGGCGCTGGGAACTGAGCCCAGGATGTCCCATGTGGAAGGCAGGCGCCCAACTGCTTAAGCCGTATCTACACCCCAATACATATTTTTAATCTAATTTCTCAGAAATGTTTATGCGTTAAAAGGTGTCAGGTCCTGTTTAAGTGTTAGAGTTGTCTGATCTTCCTCTAATGAGCAAACAATTCACTTCAAAGGAGTACTCTACATACTTTCTACTTTTTAAGTTTTTCCACCATAGAAGACTTAGTTTCTACATATATTTAGTTCCTATGTATATTTAGTTTCTAAGTATATCATAATAAAACTGTGCAACAGTGATAATGACAGCGTTTCCAGTTGTTATTGCTGAACACAAATTGCCCCAAAACAACACCGCGAGACTAAAAAGAAAACCCATTTCTACACCTGGCAGTGCTGCGGGCGGCGCGGGGCGATTCTGCGGCTTGCGCCGTGGACTGCACCTGTGCATGGGCCGCTGTGGAGAGCCCGGGTGCTGCGCTCCCGGCCGGGAGGTGGGTGGAGCGCTGGGCTCGCTGGATCTCAGCCGACATGCCCAGACGTGGTCTCCGTGCTGCGGAAGAGGGTGTGGAACGCGGATATTAGTGTGGCCAGCTTCGGAATATAGAATCTTTTTTTTTTAAGATTTATTTATTTATTTATTCCCTGCCCACCCCCCACCCCTGTTGTCTGTTCTCTGTGTCTATTTTCTGCGTCTTCTTTGTCTGCTTCTGTTGTCAGCAGCACGGGAATCTGTGTTTCTTTTTGTTGCGTCATCTTGTTGTGTCAGCTTTCTGTGTGTGCGGCGCCATTCCTGGGCAGGCTGCACTTTCTTTCGCACTGGGCGGCTCTCCTTATGGGGCGCACTCCTTGCACATGGGGCTCCCTGTGCGGGGGGCACCCTTGCGTGGCACGGCACTCCTTGAGTGCATCAGCACTGCACGTGGGTCAGCTCCACACGGGTCAAGGAGGCCTGGGGTTTGAACCGTGGACCTCCCATGTGGTAGGCGGATGCCCTAACCACTGAGCCAAGTCCGCCGCCAGAAAATACAATCTAAATACTGTATTCTGGAAAGTATATTCATTGCCTGAGGCCACGCAACTAATAAACGGGAGAGTTGGGATCCCGTAAGTCAGACTCCAGAGCCTTTTCCGTGAGAATTTGGTAGAAGCTCCAAGAGAGAGATGCAGAGGAGAGAGACAGAAAGAATACTCTGATTTGAAAGCTCATTTTAAGATTACAAATTAGATTTTGAAAATACCAAAGAGCGTACCATTTGGCTTTCATTTAATAATGTTTATTGTACGTGAAGGCCGAGTGGAGGCGTGCGTGGTGCACAACCGCTGGTGAGGAAGACAGTTTGCATTGGGAGAGTAAAGGTGCAGCCTGCTGTCGTTCCTGAGGGCTGTGAAGGTGTGAGCTTTCCTTTGAGCTCCTGTAAAAACTTGTTACTTATACAGATATTTTTCCTATATTCTAGAATTGAAGGGCCTAGAGTGATATGCTCTCCCTCTCCTTTGTTATCACTCACTTCACGCTAAAAATTATTTGGTCAGAAAAACTAGTAAAAAGTTGTTAGGTAACAGTATGTGGTTTATTTTTACAAATAATTGTATTTGGTTAAATAAAATGCCTATAATAAATTAAAATACTACAATGAAAAGCCTAAGAAAATTATTTACTGTATTTCTGTATTTACAATTTGAGAATTTGAAAGCTCAACTGGCTTTTTAAGGTCATAACCTAACAAGTATATTTAATTAGGATGTGTATATGTAAATCTGCTTATCCAACTGCTATAAATTTTCTAAAAGTAGTCATTTCATTTTATTCCCTATTCTTATAAAACCTCTCTCTCTCAAAGCATGGCAAATTGATAACGTAGTATCTCTTTCTAAGTGCAGTCAGACTTTCTGGGTGGTGGAGGGGATTTCTCATTGCTCAGGGAAGAGACAGCTGATGTGCTGTTTGCACAGAGGAAATGTAACCACGTGAGAACAGGCAGTGCTGCCCTGGTGAAACAGCAGAAAAACCATGAAGCCAGGGCAGTGTGATGTAAAATATGTTCTACTTTGTTTGGAAGAGTTCAGATTTTTTTTAAAAACAGGCAGAAATTTTATTTTTGAAAAGTCCTTAAAGGAAACAGTTCAATACATAAAAATCAATGTTTCATTTCAAACTTGTCATGAAAAGAAAAATGCATCAGGTCTTAAGCCAGCCTCTCTCTGTCCAATTATTCCATAGTCAAGGAATATCTGGGCAGTGTAAAGGGATTGCATTTTACTAGCTTGATGGAAAAATATCAAAGAGTACAAAAATAGGCTATAAAATTGATGAAATCCACGTTTGTGGATCTTTTGTAGTGTTTTATCTGAAGTTGGCACTTTTTAGTTGACTAAATTACTTTCCCAAACTTTGGTTTGTTTTAATGGATCTGATTGGTGAGTAGTGCATAGGCTATGGCACTTTTTTCACCTGTGAGAACTAGAATTTGATTGCTGCTGACACTTTCTGAACTGAGCACTCACACATGTAGAAAGGGAGAGTGCAGCGAGCCGAGCCCTCCGCGCTGACTCCTCTGGTGGTGGAAGGAGCCGGTCTTGGTGGCCCCAGGCTGGGGGCCCTCTGGCATGGTCAGCTGTGGCGAGCCAAGGCTGATTTGCTGGCCCTCTGCCACCCTGGCTCCCCCTGCCCTGCCTGGGCCAGAGCCCGGGGCCTGAGACTGTGGCCAGCGGTGGCCGGCCTGGAGACGGGCGGCAGGTGCCTGGCGTGCTTCCTGCGCGGGATGGTTGCGTTTTTGGCTCCAAGATTCCGAGAGCAAGCACACATCACCCCCTCGTTTCCAAGTAACCTATACACCAGCCTGTGGTTTTTCAATCTTACAACTGAATCCCTCCAAAAGAATCTGCTAAAAAATATAGTCCTGCATTCCTAAATCCATCTTGGTAATTTTCCTTTACTGATTTGACAACTCTCACATATATACAGTTACCATGAAGGAGCAGACTAAGGTTTATATATGTATATATATATAAAGAAATAATACTGTATCATACTGGAAATACTTCCTTTTAAAAATCATTGAAACTTGCACTTCCTTTGAATAAATGAACACTAATTTTAGGGCCTTATTCCTTGTGAAGACGATCGGTTGATTATGTCACTGCCAGTTTCCTATAAAGTGGCACTTGAAGCAGCAACGTGTTGAGGAAAAAGGGGATTAAGAAAATTATCTCCAACTGTACCTGACACAAAGTTTTATGTGAGCCTTCCAAGCTCCCTCAGCCACTCGTGCCCAAGTGCGTTGGAGATTTGGACCCGAAGGGTATCGGGAATGAAAGAAAGAGAAAAGGGAGAAGGAAGCAAAGAGAAAGAATGAGCGAGCTGGGATCAGGGGGTCTGCGAGTAATGACTCCTCAGACAACTTTATTGTTTACAAGGGACTCTCTGTATACCCCAGTGTACGTGCCAACAAGCAGGAACACATAGCGTACGTGACATCAAGCAGCAACATGTATTAACTATCAACATTACCCATAGTCTAAGGAATTTAAAAAAATCTTATCTCAAGGTACAAAGTCTAAGTGTTCTATTTACTACAAAAGGTATGTGCTCGGGAAACGGACTTTGGCCCAGTGGTTAGGGCGTCCGTCTACCATATGGGAGGTCCGCGGTTCAAACCCCGGGCCTCCTTGACCCGTGTGGAGCTGGCCCATGCGCAGTGCTGATGCGCGCAAGGAGTGCCGTGCCACGCAAGGATGTCCCCCGCGTGGGGGAGCCCCACGCGCAAGGAGTGCGCCCGTGAGGAAAGCCGCCCAGCGTGAAAAGAAAGAGCAGCCTGCCGAGGAATGGCGCTGCCCACACTTCCCGTGCCGCTGACGACAACAGAAGCGGACAAAGAAACAAGACGCAGCAAATAGACACCAAGAACAGACAACCAGGGGAGGGGGGGAAATTAAATAAATAAATAAAATCTTTAAAAAAAAAAAAAAAAGGTATGTGCTCATCTTTTCTTTCAGCCTCTAACAGCTTCATCCCATTTGCAGGGAACTCTTAATTACTGCATTCCTTAGGTTGCAAGCATAGCCATGGAGACAGCATGTCTCTCCTTGTGGGGCCACTGTGCCTCAGTTTCCAACACAAGTGGGATTCCCCTGCTCGAGAGCTGGGACCCCAGTAAGAGCAGAAGGCTTTCATTTAGAAGGAGCTCGGTAGATGCCAGCTTGGTAAATGCGTTAATATGACCAGGTCTTCGAAGTGGGTGGTGACACACTGGAGATTCCAAGTTGAATGTCAGCCATAACTTTGATCCCAGGCAGAACATTTAAGATGCGTTTATTCTATTGCACTAGGGCTTCTCCAAGGATCAGAGAACTGAAAGACTATTGCATGATTCGTTCTAATTTAGATGACCACACAGACTTCATTATGTGGCACCCACACAACTGAAGTGGCTTGCAGGGCCCAGCTCCCT
The DNA here is from genome assembly GCF_030445035.2 of Dasypus novemcinctus. Lineage (NCBI taxonomy): Eukaryota > Metazoa > Chordata > Mammalia > Cingulata > Dasypodidae > Dasypus > Dasypus novemcinctus. The sequence goes on along the minus strand of NC_080687.1, from coordinate 1,784,292 downwards.
CCAGCTCTTGCTCTCTGGGGCTTCCAGCGGTGAGCCCTCGGGAGGCTCAACTGGAGGCTGACCTCGGCCGCAGGAGCCTGTGCTTCCTGCGACCCGAGCACACGCCCAGGATCCCAGCCCTGGGAGGAGCCCTGAGCTGGTGGACGGATGCAGGTCCCAGCCCTGAGCTGGTGGGTGGACGCTGGTCCCAGCCCTGGATGTGAGCCCTGGGTGGGTGGACGCCCAGCATCTGCACCTCTTGGGCTTGAGCTGGGGCCCCGGGAGCTTCAGCAGGACGCGCCCCAGGTGCGCACCTGCTCATGAGGCTGCTTCCTTCCTTTCCCGTGCCCCACCCCCGCGCAGCCTCCAGGCACCACCCCTCAGATGGACTCCTGGCAGTTCCGCCCCATCTCAAGGTCAGATCCTGTTCACTTGCTTTGTCATCTGAGACTGCTGGACTTCAGCAAAGAGTTGAACTTCAGTCATTTATCTACGCTCAACTGTTGTTCTCACATTCGGTAAATGCCCAATGTCACCTGCAATGTGCAATGAGTTCTTACGGGCACTGAGATAGTCTTTAAATAAGTCATGGTCAAAGAGTGTTTCTATCTTTACAAAGGATTCATGAAATTGTTAAAAGGCAGTTTCGATGGATTAAGTAATCCTTGCCTGCTTTTAGGCCGGAAGGACAATGGAGCATTGAGCTCAAGTGCCTTTTATTCCCAAACCCCAAGTACTTGGAAAACACGACAGTAAGTTACTTGACACCAAGGCATTAGCTCTATTCTCAGCTTTTTATTCTTATGAGAACCAGAAATACTGGAAAATTTTGCTGCTTTAGTCACCAGAGAATTTAAAATCCCAGTGAACAGACTGAGGCCATATGATCTCCACCACATTTTTCACAAGAAAAACGCTCACAAGGCAACTCCCAGCAGATGCAGCCCTGGTTCTCGACTCCCTCTCACACCAAATGGAGACAGAGAGGCGTTTCTCCACCGTTTAAACCACTTCCAGGTCACTGCCCATCAAGGCAAGCGGTTTATAATTTTCCTTGGAAAGGACAATTCACAAGGATTTTGTTTTTCCTTAAGATTTATTTATTTATTTATTTATTTATTTATTTCTCTCCCCCCCATCCCCACCCCCCCACCCCGGTTGTCTGTTCTCTGTGTCTATTTGCTGCGTAGTCTTCTTTTTCCGCTTCTGTTGTTGTCAGCAGCACGGGAATCTGTGTTTCTTTTTGTTGCGTCATCTTGCTGTGTCAGCTCTCCGTGTGTGCAGCACCATTCCTGGGCAGGCTGCAATTTCTTTCGCGCTGGGCGGCTCTCCTTACAGGGCGCAATCCTTGCGCGTGGGGCTCCCCTACGGGGGGACACCCCTGTGTGGCAGGGCACTCCTTGCGCGCATCAGCACTGCGCATGGGCCAGCTCCACACGGGTCAAGAAGGCCCGGGGTTTGAACCCTGGACCTCCCATGTGGTAGATGGACGCCCTAACCACAGGGCTAAGTCCACTTCCCAATTCAGAAGGATTTTGGCATTATTTCCCCCTCTGGCCCCAGGGGCACTGCATAATTAAGCCTAGATCAGCAATGTTTCTATGGAGTTGCTATTTACAAAGAGGTTTCAGGTGCTTTATTCCAGGTAGATCAGTGATGTACAGAGAGGCACATGGTTGTCTTTTCTGTTTTGGGGACTTGATGGAATCGTCCCCAGCTGTACCTCTGGAATCGCAGCTAGTTCCCCTCAACTTCGCTGCCGTGGCAAGAAGGAAGACGACACCGACCCAGCCGAGGAGCCCCATGCCCCGTGATTCTGCGTTATCTGAGAATCCCCCTGTTGCCTGAAAGGAATAAAAATTTTCAGGGGAAAGGGCTATTTGTAGAACCATGTTCACGTTTCCCGTGAAAAGGCAGCACTTATTTGATTTCTTTGTGTTGAATCCAATTAAATTCTTGGATGAAAGACCCTATCAAAATAGTATTATACAGAAAGTTTTAAAAACCTAAATCCTGTGGGAACGATTGGGTCTTAACGGAGCAGCGAAGTCATTGTTCTCCTCGGAAAGAGCAAACAGCCGGTGAATTTATAGCTCATTGTTCTGTAGCTCAATGGCAATAACAGCAAACCTGTCATCACCTCCGTGGGCCACCAACAGGCCGGAGTAAATGTTATTATCCAGAAAATAATCCCCTAAGAAAATGTATTCCTAAGTGATTAGCAAAGGGGGAACACGTGGGCCCGACATAATGAGGCAACGTTGTTTCTTAGCAACAGGAGAATAAACCAGATTGAAATCTGATGGGCTTGACAAGGACAATGAATGGGGTAAGTCAGAGCAACTTGAAAAGCTCAGCGGGAGAGAAGCTGATAGGCATTCAGCAGTGCAGAATAATTTCAGTTTTTAAAAATTCCAGCATAAGTAGCACAGTATTTGCAGCAAAAAAAAAAAAAAAAAAAATCTGAAGGAAGAAAATTTGTTTTATGAGATAAAATGCTGCACCGCCTCTCATTATATTAGGATATATTATAATCTAACAACAGTATGTTAAGGAATGAGAGGAGCAAAAACTTCACTTGACTGTTTTTAAAAATGCTGTGGTAGTACCTGATCATAGACAAGAACACATTTCACAGAGCAACAGGAATTCTAGTGTGCAGGAGAAAGGTTTACAAAAGATTTGTGATAGACATTTTTTATTCTTTCTCTCAGAATTCACTTGAATTTTCAATGGGATGGGGAAATTTCAGTGTGTGATACAAATACTTCATCCAATATTTACCTTCTATGGTGTCTACTATGAACCAAGGCTTTCTAATAAAGTTACAGAAATTCTTTTATTTAATCTTTACAAAACCCAGAAAAGTGAAGTAGATTTGCTCGGGGAAAGCAGAATTGGAAGGTGCCTCAGATCCTCCTCCTGAGCTGTGCTCAGCCGGTTGCCTCTCCCGCCGGGCGTGGCAGCACCTGTGAACACAGCGGCAAGTCATCTGTGTAAACATTGTTGCCTCTTGTAGGAAGCAGGTGGGGTGCAAACCGCGCTGACTCCCGAGCGCTTCAGCGCGGGGGCACCGCTGCTCGGCACGTGAAGGCTGTGTAAGTGTGTCGAGGAGAAGCAGCGGGGCCTGCTGATCCTCCACCAGAAGCTGCCGTTGTGAGGCTTACACATGCGTGTTTTTCACGTGTGCTGCCTAAATAGATCAGGTGGGATTTGTTCACTAAAGCTCTGAACAGGTGAGAGAACGTGGGTCGGAACGTTCTTAGTGGACCCTGGATTCCGTGTGGTCAAGGCCGCGAGTGCCGCCCCACCTGCTGCAGTTGTGGATGGGTGTTACTAAGTGTAGCAGCTTGATATTATTGATGAATTCCAAAAAGAATTATTGGATTATGTTTGTGAACTAGTCTTGTCCTCTGGGCACATGAGATTATATTGGTAAACCTCTTGTGTCAGTAGCCTGTTGAGTCCCTGCCCCTTGGTGGGTGGGGACTCGCAGATGAAAGGCATGGCCAAGGACAGAGTTGAGGGTTTTGATGTTGGAGTTTTAATCTTGGCCTTTGATGCTGAAGCCTTAAGCTGGAGCCCCAAGAAGAAGCAAGCCCTGGGAAGAGGAATCCTGAACCCAGAGAGAAGCAAGCCCCTAGAAGAGAGGAGCCCAGGAAGCCTGAGCCCTGGCAGGCGTCAGCAGCCATCTTGCTCCAACACAAGGAAATAGACTTTGGTGAGGGAGTAACTTATGCTTTATGGCCTGGTGTCTATAAGCTCCTACCCCAAATAAGTACCCTTTATAAAAACCAACCAGTTTCTGGTGTTTTGCATCAGCACCCCTTTGGCTGACTAATACAGAATTTGGTACCAAGGAGTGGGGAAGTGCTTTTGTACTTACCAAAGTGCTAGAATGGTTTTATAAAAGGGTAAGGGGTATTTTTTGGAGGAATTTTGAGATGCTTGATGGAAAAGGCCTAGATCGCTTTGAAGAGACTGTTGATAGTGATATGGATGCTAAAGAGACTTTTTATGATGCCTTAGAAGTAAATGATGAAACTATTATTGGAAACTGGAGGTAAGGCAATCCATGTTTTAAAGTTGCAGAGAACTTAGCAAGATTAACTCCTGGTGTTGTATGGAAAGCAGAATTTGAAAATGGCAAACCTGGGCATTTAGCTAAAGAAATTTCCAAAGTAGACCTGGAGAATGCAGCTTGGCTTCTGCTTGCAACTTATAGCAAAATGCTAGATGAGAGAGATATACTGAGGACTGAACTGTTGGGCACAAAGAAAACAGAAACTGATTCTGGAAATCTCAAGCTTCTGGAAATCAAGCTCCCAGATGAAAGTGCCCCATTGGAGGACTTAACTAAACTTGGAACTGGTAAATCAAGGTTGAAGATGCAGTTATCTAGGAAAGACTTGTGGTAAATCTTGTTTCCTTCATGTTATACCAGCAGACTTTTTGAGAGAGCTATATGAACAAAACCACTATCAGCCTGGAATAAAAAGGACACGGAAAGGAGAGACTGAAGGAGAAACAGCTTTAAGAGGAAAACCATGGAAGCTGAGCTCTGGAATTAGGATGTCACTTTGGGCCAAGAGAGGAACCCCACCCATGTGTTCAGAGAGGGTGAGTTTGCCCCAGGAGTTGAAGAGGGTGGATGTTCCTGTCCGATGTTCTGGGAGAGTTTTGCCGCCCCAGGGAACAGAGAGGGTGACGCACATTCCCCAAGGATTAGGGTGGTTAAGGTCAGCACCCCACAGGCCTGAGAGGGGTGGACCTGTCCCCCATGGATTAGGGAAGGTCAAGTGGTCAACTCGTTGCTTGGAGAGGGTTGAGACTGTATGCCAAAGTTAGTTGTCTTCACATCACTGTTCTAGCGGCGTTAAGACTCTAACCCAAAGATTGGGAAAGGTGTGGCAATCACCCCAACACTCTTGGAGGGAGAAGTCTGGAGCTTGGTGGACACCCAGATGCTCAATGAAGGTGGAAGCAAAAAAATGGCTGTTGGACAAGCCTGTGGAAAGGCTGGGTTCCCATAAGGCACCAAGGAGAAGAGACCGTCATCTTAAGAATGACTCTCAGACTTAGAAATCGAATAGAGGATGCCCTGCAGGTCTACTGAACTGCAGAGAAACTGTGACTCATGTTTCCCTCCCAATTTCTCCTTATTGTAATGAAAATATTTTTCTATCCATTTGTGTATTGGAAGCAGATAAATTGTTTTGTAATTTCAGAGGTCTATAGCAGATGGACTTTGCCCCAAGACAAACTGTATTTCTTTAAATTGATTGTGATATGATTTAGTATTTGCATTGTAACTGATTTACATTTTTTTGAATATTGTAATCTTTTTTTGGAATTCAGAGGGTGGAATGTAGCAGCAGTTTGATATTATTGATGAATTCCAAAAAGAATTATTGGATTATGTTTGTAAACTGGTCTTTTCCTCTGGACATATGAGATTATATTGGATTCAGAGGTTTACTTGATTAAGTAATTATATAAATGTCTTGTGTCAGTAGGGCATTGAGTCCCTGCCCCTTGGCAGGTGGGGACTCACAGATAAAATGCATGGCAAAGGACAGAGTTGAGGGCTTTTTGATGTTGGTGTTTTGTTGCTGGAGTTTGATGCTCCAGCCTTACGCTGGAGCCCCAGGAAATAAGCTCACAGAGGAAACAGTAGCAAGCCCTGGGAAGAGAGGAACCCTGAGTCCAGGAAGAAGCAAGACCTGGAAGGGAGGAACCCAGGAAGCCTGAACCATGGCAGACGTCAGCAGCCATCTTGCTCCAACATGTGGAAATAGATTTTGGTGAGGAAAGTAACTTATGCTTTATGGCCTGGTATCTGTAAGCTCCTACCCCAAATAAATACCCTTCATAGAAATCAACTGATCTCTGGTATTTTGCATCAGCACCCCTTTGGCTGACTAACTCACTAAGGCTAGGCTTGAAGTAGACAGCTTCTCTCTTCTGCTGTTCTCAGAATGGGGACAATTCTTTCTCTTCAGGGATCCCAGGCCGTCTGGATGGCTCATTGGGGGGAGGGGGCAGCATCGAACAATACACCGAAAACAAGCAGGAGGGGCCGTCTCCTCAGTCCTAGTTGTCAGGTCATTCCGGGAACACTGGATGTGGCTGGAGCTCCAAGGCCGGCCTCCTGCTCCAGGACTGAGGGGCTGTGGCCCTAGCTGGCTTCTCAGCTTCTCGGTGCCTCACTTTCTTTCTCTTCAAATTGTGGACAATCACAGTGGTGGGCAGTGGGCAGCACATGAAACAATGGACGGGGAATGTCCAACACCATGGCACACCAGTAAAGGTCTAGCAGCTGACACGGGGGATAAGCCTGGACATTGGAATTTGCCAGTGTCTACAGTGTCACTTCCCCCAAAGCTGCCAACGTGACGTCGCTGAGCTCAGGGCCCGCTCTTGGGGTCATCGGCGCCAGCTCCAGCCCCTCTGCTCTGAGCAGTGCCTGAACGACAGTCAAGAAATCACCTGACGATTCACCATGGTCTACACTAACGGTAGCCGCGTTTCAAGCAGACCCTGCAGCGCCCTGACGGGTCGGCGCCCGGTTCAGCTCCTCCACGCCCCTGCCTCTGAGTCCACCGCTGGCACCCGCGGGAAGGCCGCCCAGAGGGCCCTCCTGCGGCGCTGTCCGTGGTGCTGACGAAGGAGGACAGCCACGGGAGAGAACCGAGGGCTCTGCTGTTCACGCTGGTTTGTTCTAATTACAGCCTGGGACGTAAATAAATGCCTTCAGCAGTTTCTCCATTTAGGTCCAAACCAAAGACACCACCCCTTGTTTAGCCAGTGCTGGGCTCCTAATGACTGGACGCGCCGTCCAGGCAGCTGCGTGGGGGCTTAGTCACGGCAAAGGAGTTTCTGGAACAGAACCTGCCTGCAGTGGGGGGAGTTCCCTCAACTAGAGCAAACCCACGGCCTTTACTAATAAAAGCCACAAGCAAACGTTACTTTGATTTTGGGTGCATTTTGTTTGAGATGAAGAAGTCCTCTTCTTTCTGAAAAAGGAGGCGAAACATTGTTTTGATTTTCAGTTATCCCACAGGGGCAAAGTAGAGCCACGCAATTTGGAGAGCGTGATTCAGCCACATGGCGGGCTTCGGAGCACCGTGCCTTTGGCCAACAAATTGCACTTTTGTGATTAGGCTGTTTTGAAGCAGAAATCGTTCCTGGAATAGACAGTCTCTCTGGCTTCCCTGATTTCTCCATCCAGCAGTGACACTGGACAAGATGAGAGCGTGGTGGTGTGTGGAGAACAGGAGAATTGTTTTTCTGTTTTCTGTGTAACTAATGACTTAGTGCCTAAAACAACACACATTTAGTACCTCACAGTTTCCATAGGTAAGAACTCTGGGTGCTCTGCTCAAGGTCTTACAGAGCCACAACCAAGGTCTTGGCCAGACCCCACCTTCTCACCTGGAGGCTTGCCTGGCAAAGAATCTGACTCCACGTTCACTCAGGTTGCTGGCAGAACCCGTTCCCCCTGTGAATTCTCCACTGGATCCTTTCTCCTTGGCCCCCTCAATAGGCAATTTACGAAATGGCTCTTTGTTTCTTTAATCTGGCATGAGACTGTCTCCTCTGGAAGGACCAGTCCCTCTTCTTCTCCACCAGGACAATCTTCCTGTGACTGGCAGACTCGAGGCAGTGGAAACTTGGGCTTGCCCAGCGAGCTAGAAGGCAGTGGACCAGGTGAGGGTGGTCTTAGGTAGTCACTGTTTCACAGTGTGCAGGTGGCGCTGGCAGGACGTGGAGATGGATTAGCTGTGGAACAATCACGATATCGTGGGTTGTCACGAGGCGTAACTCAGGTAATGTGTGCGGGTGGCATTGTCATGGCTTCCCTGAGCTCTGCGACAAATACCCGGCAGTGTTGGTTTGAACAATGGGTATTTATTGGCTCACGGTTTTGAGGCTGGGTCCCGCCCGCGAGGGGATGCTTTCTCCCCAAAGCCTGAAACTTGCTGGCGGCTGGAGCCCCTGGCCTTTCTGTCACACAGCAGTGTCCTCTCCTTTCTCTTACAGGCTCCCCATAACCTTCAGCTGTGTCCAAGTTTCCTCTGCTTGTAATAGACTCCAGTGACCCACGTGAAACCTCAGCCTCTTTCAGCGGGGCCACAGTTTAACTGACAGAAACATCTTCAAGGGTCTGTTTACGATGGGTTCACACCTCAGGCAGGCAGATTATGGTCAGAGAGTGTCTAATTCAAGCCACACAGCTCGTAGTAATAGCGGAGCAAACGATACTTACCTTCCACTCGTAATAAACAGAATTCTAATTCTTACTTGGAGGAAATGTATTTCTTTAAAGAATTTCACAGCAAAAGGCCTGGCACCCTTACAGATTTTAGACAGTAACAGATTTTGTTTTTCAGTCGAGGCAGTTGAAGACTAACAAAGGATCAGTAAAAATTAGAATAAAAAGGAAAGTTAATTTCCTTCCTTTTCGCTCTGTAAATTCAGACTATATTTTCATTCCTTTTGCTTTACACGCAACCAAGGAAAGGGGGGGCCAAGGTGGATTGGAGGGCAGAGAAGGAGTGGGGGACAGAAGAGTAGGGGGGCAGTATTTGGATGTAAGACCCAACTGTATTTAATTGCACTCTTTAATTAAATCTGGCTTATGTCTGGAAGCAATAGGTTATTCCAGAGAAAAATAGTTCCTTTCACCTGTAAGAGATCCCGTGAGAGAGAAAAAAATTACAGCTTCAAATCTCGGTCTCGAGAGGGCCACTAAAGTAAAAGGGTTTATCAAAACAGCCATATCTGTAGTCTCTATGCTCCGGCACAGAGCAATATTTCAGAATCTCCATTATGCTTGTATGCAAGAAACCGAGAGAGGTGAACCAGCTCTCTCCCCAAGGAAGACTGAAGTTTAATGAGTCTGTGGTTCAAGAAGACTTAGCTTCTGTGCATGCACATTTTTAGAAGACACAACTCTATTTTGACTGTAAAATACACAGTATCTACATGTATCCTTTCAGAAACAAAGATGACTAGGAATTTTTAAGATAATTTTAAAGGTAGTTTCTCTTACTAGCTTTTCACCAGAGACCCTCATAAATACTTATTGATGGCTTAGAATGTCAGTTGTTTATGTGGAGACCGTTCCCAAAACTGGGTTTGCAACTGGAGAGAGATAAGGGGTAGCAAACCCTTGGGTGACCGGCCCATTGCCAGTACCTGCGAGCGTAAGCCCTGCTGCCTTCTGGAAAGGAGAGCTAGCCCTGAGTGCACATGAGGATTCTAGAGGTACTCCTAAAAAGTAGCAATGGGTGGGCCTACTTCAAGAGATGACATAATTAATCTGGGCTAGATGCTGGGCACAAGAAAATTATTTTCTTTTAATTAATGTGGCAGACACAATGATAAATCCCAAAGGTGTCTATCTCCTAATGCCAAAACCTGTGAATGAATACATTACATTACAAGGCCAGAAAGAAAAAAAAAAAGGATTTTGCAGATCTAATTAAAGTCACAGACTTTAAAGTGGGGAGATTACCCTGGATTATCTGGCTAAGTCTGATCTAAACACAAGCGCCCTTGGCTGCTGATCAACCACGAAGACTGCATAAGACATTCCAGGGTGCTGTTCCCACACAGAAACTTTGAACAATTTGAAAAAACTGTCTCAAAACTCCATTAAACAGCTAAAGGCTTGCAGTACCTGCTGGGGTGCCAAATCAAGGAAGTGGAGCTTTGAACCATGGCAGGGTAAATTTGTAGTGCCCCTGCTGGCCCCTCTAGTTCCCCAGCATTCTTGGAGGCAGCCTGTGCTCCCATGGTGGCCGCTAGCCCTGTCCTGGAGGGGCAGAGTGACCCGTGTGCACATGGGGTGCCTGTGTGTCAGCCAGTTGGGTGGGTGGCAGCCTGAAATACTGACCTAAGAAATTTGGCTCAGGCTCACCTACCCCGGTATTGCCCTGAAGTCCAAAGCAGCTCGCAGACAGCTAAAGCCATGGAAGAAACTTTTAAGTCAGAGCAGCTGGGCAAGGGACTACCTGCTTTCAGGCATTCAATAGAGCTCCCTGGAGGGGAGGGGGCAGGAATTCCTATCAGCAGGGGAATTCCTAAAGCTGGGAACAAACACAAGCCCAAGACAAGACACAGGCTCAGAAAAGCCAGAGAGGACCCTGCACTGCCCTCTCACCACGGGCAGATTTTCTTCACAGGATGGCTAAGCTCTTGAAGAGTCCACCAGCCAACAACCCAGAGACGGTTTGCAAGAGGTAAAAGATGTTCCTTGCATTAGTTTGTTTTTGTTAGCTCCTGACAATAAGGAAAAGTCTCTCATCTCACTCGCTGGAAACTAAAGGAACAGTGAGTGCAGAGCCTAATGTGAGAGGTAATGCTTTACAATATTAAAATGTACAGTGCACAACAAAATATTACAAGACAAAGAAACAGGGGATGATGGCCCATCCAATGGAACAAGATGAAAAGCCAAAAACTGTTTACAAAGTGGACCAGAGTTTGGACATACCGAGCAAAAATTTTTTAAAATAAAATTTTATTGAAGAATATCATACATACATGCACGAAATAAACAGTAAGTGTATGGTAAAAGTTGTCAAATTACAAACCAAACATGCGTGTCATCATACAGGGCTCCCACACATCCCACCACCAACAACACCGTGCATTGTTGTGAAACATTTGTTACAAATTATGACCTAACTATATATCTTACATTTGGAGTCTTTTCCCTCCAACCCACATGATTATTAACACCCTGAATTAGCATTTCATATTTGTTATAGTTCTTGAGAGAATGTTCTCATATTTGTTCTGTTCATCACAACCCGTCTTCCTCCACCGGATTCCCTGTGTTAAACAGTGTACACTCAGTGGCTCTCATTTTCATCACAGACTTATGTCGTCATCACCTATTTTAGAACATTTTCATTACTCCAAAAATAAGAATCCCATACCCCTTATACCACACTATTGTCCCTTAGAATTGATAAAATATTTTCTTTGCCATTGACACAAAAATATTACAATATTACTGTTAACTGTACCCATAAGTTATATTAGCTGTAATTTTCCCATGTGTCACCATATTCTTAACACATTATAAAAGAAGAACATTCTATTTATAGTATTAACCACAATCTTCATCTACCACTGGAATCACTATGTTTTACATTCCTTATATTATTCTCTAGCTACTTTTCAATTGACACTTACATCCACAGGCTACTTTCAGCCACAATCGTATTTATGAATCAACAGTATTAGTTATACCCACTATAATGTGTTACCATCAGCTCTATTCATTTCCACACTCTTAGAATAAACCTTATTGTATATAGTAAGCATTTTCTCCTTTTCTCACCCCAAATTCCCAGAAACCCACAAACTACTTATACTAACTCAAAAAGAAATAGAAGCTCTCAACAGACCAAGAAAAAGTACATAGACTGAATTGGTAATTAAAAACCTTACAACAAAGAGAAGCTTAAGACCTGATGGCGTCACTACTGACTTAGACTGAATTGGTAATTAAAAACCTCACAACAAAGAGAAGCCTAAGACCTGATGGCATCACTAGTGAATTTTACCAAACTTTCCAGTAATTAACACTAGTCCTGCTCAAACTCTTTCAAAAATTGAAGAGGAGGGAACATTCTAGAACCCATTTATGAGGCCAACATCACTCTAATATCAAAGTGAGATAAAGGTACCACAAGAAAATAAGACAAATACCCCTTATGAATATAGATGCAACAGCCCTCCAAAAAATACTAGCAAACTGAATCCAACAGCACATTAAAAGAATTATGTACCACTACAAGGTGGATTTATCCAAAGTATGTAGTGAAGATTCAGCATAAGAAAATCAAGAAATGTAATAGGTCACATTAATAGAACAAAGAAAAAATTATTTCAATTGATGCAGAAAAGGCACATTACAAAACCCAGCACCCTTTCTTCATAAAAATACTCAGAAACCTAGGAAAAGAAGGAAACATCCTCAGTAAGATAAAAGGCATGTGTGAAAAACCCACTGCTAACATCATACTCAATGGTGAAAGACTGAAAGCTCTACTTGCAAGATCTGGAACAATGTAATGGATGTTCTAGCCAGATAAGAAGGGCACAAAAAAGAAAGCAAAACCATCCAGATTGGAAAGGAACAGGTAAAACTTTCACTATTTGCAGATGACCTCATCCTATATGGAGAAAATCTTGAAAAATCCACAAAAAACCTATGAGTTAATGAATGAATTCAGCAAAGTGGCAGGGTACAAGATCAACATGTAAAATCAATAGTGTTTCCATACACTAAGAATGCAAATCTGAAGAGAAATCAGGAAAATTCCATGTACAATAGCAAATAAAAGAATCAAATATATAAAATAAGTTTAACCAAGGAGGTAAAAGACTTACGGAAAACTACAAAATATTGCTTAAATAAATTAATTAATATCAAAATAAATGGAAGGATACACTGTGTTCTTGGATTGGAAAATGAAATGTTAAAATTTCAACTTTCCTGAAAGATATTTACAGATTCACTGCAATTCCAATAAAAATTCTAACAGCTTCTTTGCAGAAATGGAAAAGTCAATCATCAAATTTATATGGAAGGGTAAGGGGCCTTGATAGCCAAAATCATCTTGAAAAAGAAAAATGAATTAGGGGGCTCACACTTCCCAATTTCAAAACTTATTTCAAAGCTACAGTAATCAAAACAGCATGGTATGAGCACAAGGGCACACACACACACACAATGAAATAGAATTGAGAGTTGAGAAATAAATATTCACAACTGTGATCAATTGTGTTTTGACAAAGGTGCCAGGGCCACTCAACTGGGATAGAACAGTCTCTTCAACTAATGGTGCTGAGAAAAGTGGATGTCCACATGCAAAGGAATGAAGGTGGACCCTACCTCATACCACACACAAAAATTAGCTCAAAATGTTTCAAAGACCTAAATATAAGAAACATAATTTTAAACTCCTAAGGAAGCATCTTTAGGACCTATGTTTGGCACTGTTTTCTAGAATTAACTGCAAAAGTATGAGCAATAAAAGAAAAATTAGGTAAATGAAATGTCATCAAAATTCAAAATGTTTTTGCAACAAGGACTTGAAAGTAAAAAAGACATCCTACAGAATGGTAGAAAATACTTGTAAACCACATATCTGATAAGGTTTAATATCCAGAATATATAAAGAAATCCTGCAACTCAACAACAAAAAAACTAAAACCAGGAAAAGACTTCAATAGACATTTTTCCAAAGAAGAAATACAAATAGTCAATAAGCACATGAAAAGATGCCCAACATCACTCGCCAATAGGGGAATGAAAATAAGAGCCCCAGTGAGATGCAGTTTCACACCCATTAGAAAGACTGTGACTACAGAAGTGGAAAACAAGTGTAGAAGAGGATGTGAGCAATGGGTGTATTTGTTCATTGTTGGTGGGAACGTAAAATGCTTCAGTCGCCGTGGAACAGTTTGGCTGTTACTCTGAAAGTTAAGTATAGAATAACCATGACCTAGCAATCCCATTTCCATTATATATCCAAAAGAATTAAAAGCAAGGACAGGAACAGATATTTACAAGCCGGTTTTCATAGCACAATTGCTGAAAGATGGAAGCAATCTGTCCATCAACAGATTTATGGATAAACAAAATGTGGTCTATACGTAAAAAAGAATGTTATTCAGCCATAAAAGGAATGACGTTCTGATACATGTGACAACGTGTTATCCTTGAAAACCTCAAATTGAGTGAAATAAGCCAGACAGAAAGGACAAATAGTATCATCTAACTGATATGAAGTGATTAGAATAAGCAAAGCCAGAGACTCAGAAACTAGAACACGGTTTAGCAGAGCTGGGGGTGGGAGTGGGGAAGGGGGAATTAATGCTTAATTGGTACAGAATTTCTGTTTGGGGTGGGGAAAGTTTTGTTATTGGATGGTGGTGATGGTGGCACAACCTTGTAAATGTAATTAGCAGCATTGAATATGGTTAAAAGGGGAAATGTCACCCAGTCATGTAGATTTTCGGTTTTCTTCTAACAGTTTTATAGTTTTATACTTTATATTTAAGTTTATAATACATTTTGTTTTTGTGTAAGGTATAATATCTGTGACTATATTTTTTGGCATGTTTATGTTTGGTGGTTCCAGTGCTGTTTGTTGATATCTCTCTCCTTTTTCCATTGAACTTTACGCCTTTGTCAATATTTAGTTGGCTGTGTTTGTGTGTGTCTATTTCTGGGCTCTCTTTTGTTTCATTGGTCTGTGTGCCTATTCTTTCACCCATCACATTGTCTTGAGTACTGTAGTTTTAGAGTGAGTATTGAAATTAGGTCGCATTAGGCCTCCAATTTTTTCTTCTTCGATATTGTGTTGGCTATTCTAGTTCCTTTGCACTTCAATATAAATTTTAGAATCAATTTGTCGACATCTACAAAATAGCTTTGTGGGGTTTGGGGGAGATAGAGTTGAATCTGTATATCAAGTAGGGAAGAATAGACTGCTTAACAATTTGAATTTTCTAGTCTCTGAATGTCAAATATCTTTCCATTTATTTAGATCTTTGATTTCTTTCATCATTGTTTTTAGTTTTCTGCATGCAGAACATTTACACATTTTCTTATGCTTATATCTAAGTACTTCAATTTTTTGTAAAGGGATTTTCTTTTCTTTCTTTCAAATTCAATTGTGCATGCTGGTATATGGGAAAGCAGTTGATTTTTTGTATATTGACCTTGTATCATACAACTTTGCTTTTCTCACTTATCGAAGCAGGGTTTTTTTTGTTTGTTTGTTGGTGTTTGGTGTTTTTATTTTTGTTTTAGATTCTTTAGGTTTCCTACATGGAAAATCATATCATCTGCAAATAAAGAGAGTTATTTCTTTACAATCTATACACAGTCTTGCTCTCATTTTATTACGCTCTCTAGACTTTTAATAGTATGTTGATGGGTAGGAATGGTGAGAGGAGACCCTCAGCCTTTATCCTAGTCTAAGAAGTGATGCATCCGGTCTCTCGGCAGTAAGTATGACATTGCCTTTAGAATTTTCATTTACTTTCTTAAGGATTTTCCCTTCTGCTTCTTTTATTTGGGGAGGTTTTATCATGAATGGGTGTTGAGTTTTCCTGAATGCTTTTTCTGTACCTATTTACATGATTACATGATTTTTCCTCCTCGGTCTGTTAGGACGGGGAGCTAATGGATTGATTTATGAAAGTTTGAGCCACTCTTGCATTCCTGGAATGAACCTACTTGGTTGTGATGTGTTATTCTTTTTCTATATTGCTGGATTCAATTAGCTAATACTTGGTGAAAGGTTTTTGGCAACATTGCTCATGAGAGATTTTGGTCTGGAATTTTATATTCTGGCATCACTTACCTGGCTTTGATAAAGTAACATTGCCTGATAAACTGAGGTGAGTGTTTGCTCTGCTTCTGCATTCTAGAGGAGATTTGGAGAATTGATATTGCTTCCGCTTAACTGTTAGGTAGCATTCACCAATGAAACTCTCTGGACCTGGTTCTTTCTTTTTTGGAGGGTTTTTAATTGTTGATTAAATTTCCTTAATAGAATCAGGTTATTCTCCTTGAGTGAGTTTTAATAGTTTTTGTTTTCCACAAAATTTGTTTATTAAATTTGTGGTCTTTAAAGGCAAAGAATTTCTTAGGTGGTAGCACCAATGAATAGGGATTATTAGTTCAACGGCATCTCTGAAATAAAAACATTACCTGAATTATGCATAAATGCCAAGGAAAACGAAGACCTCAAAGGAAATAGGGTTAAAGTTTGACCATAAAGTCGGTTTTGGTTCACGTAAAAGAGCACTCATTCAGAGGAAAGGAAGACACCAGGGAAGCTTTTCTCTGCCACTTGCCAAACTGCGCAGTGATATTGTGAAACACTGAGCTAGGAGAACCCGGGCTGGCAATTCCAGGAGGCAGATCAAGAGCGGCCTGCGGAGACCTGGGGCCGTCCCAACGCCCCGAACCGCACATGGCGTCCCAGGAAGCCCGACGTGCCCCGCTGCGTGTGAGTCCTCGCCGTGACTACGAATCTCACAGCTCAGGTGATTCTTCTGAAACCCACTGGGAACAGAACTGTGTCCCCACAAGACGTGCTCAAGCCTCACACCCGGTGCTGGGGAAGTGACTCACTTGTGGTGAGAGCTTTGAAGACCTGGCTCAGGCGAGAGCAGACTGGGGAGGCGGCACCCGTCCACAAGGCAAGTCCTCACAAGCAGAGGCAGTGTGGACACAGGCAGGCAGTGTGGACATGGGCAGGGAGGGCGGACACGGGCACGCAGTGTGGACACGGGCAGGCAGTGCGGACACGGGCAGGGAGGGTGGACACGGGCAGGCAGTGTGGACACGGGCAGGGAGGGTGGACACGGCAGGGAGGGTGGACACGGGCAGGCAGTGTGGACACGGGCAGGGAGGGTGGACACGGGCAGGCAGTGTGGACACGGGCAGGGAGGGTGGACACGGGCAGGGAGGGTGGACATGGGCAGGCAGTGCGGACACGGGCAGGGAGGGTGGACACGGGCAGGCAGTGTGGACACGGGCAGGGAGGGAGGACACAGGCAAGGAGGGTGGACACGGGCAGGGAGGGCGGACACGGCAGGCAGTGTGGACACGGGCAGGGAGGGTGGACATGGGCAGGCAGTGTGGACACGGGCAGGGAGGGCACGCGCTGGGGCTGCCAAAGCGAAGTCAACACGCTCGTTGATAGAGCATATTCGTCCTTTATCATAAAGCACCCAGCATCCACTTTACCTACTAAATTGGTCATTTTTTTCCCTTTAAAAATAATAATACCTAGGGTTGGCGAGAGTGTGAGAAAATTGGCACTTTTATGCAATTTCATGGAAATGTAAATTGGAACAATTTTGTGAAGGCACGTTAGAGACCATATCAAAAACCGTGAAATATACTATAAGCAGTGACCCAACAAAACTATTTTTAGGATTTATCATAACGAACTAATAAAGTGTGAAAGAAAGACTTAGCTACCAGGATGCCCATCAGGTATGACTCTGCCCTCAGATACACCAACAGGCTGATTTCCTGATGCTGACGCAGCCTGGCACTCACCCTCCACCCCGCCCCCCGCCCCCATCTCTGTTGTAGTAATCCACTGTTACCAGCGGAGTGTTTGGATGCTTTCTGGTATTTTGGAGCAAGACAAAAAAGACTGAGAATCACTGTGCTTAGAAAAATAATTAATAACCTGGAAAGTAATTCACAAGATATAAGAAAGCAGATCATAAAACAATATCTAAAGGGGGCAGATGTAGCTCAAGTGCTCACACCTGCTCCCATGTGTGAGGGCCTGGGCTCCACCCCCCACCTCCTAAAAACAAAAGCAACAAGTGAAAAAAACAACTTTCCCTGGGAGCAGATGCAGCACAGTAGTTGAGCGTCTGCTTCCCATTTTTATAGGCACTGGGTTCAATCCTCAGTACTTCCTAAAAAACAAAACAAAGCAAAATGTCTAGAATAGTTTCTGAAATGTTAATATTTATGTCAGGGATGTGAATGAAGTGAATTTTTTCCCTTTTGCTTTTTTGCATTTTCTCAAGCAAACAGGCATTTTTACATTGAAAAAAAAATACTTATTATGCTTCCTTGACCTGTAAACTAATGGACCTGAAAGTTTTCACATAATTTATAACATAATTGCTTCATTTTAAAAAAATGTTCAAACATTATTAAAAAAAACCAAATCCATAAACCTAGTGAAATCTACAGACTGCCCTGGGTCCCAGCCGGATAGAAAGCCCTGCATCAGCCGGACACAGGCGAGACGCTCAGCTCCCTCATCAGGGGCACCGGTGGCACCTCGCATGGAGGTGGTGAATTTTTTAAAAAAATTTTTTACATGCTCTAAAACTTCATTGTTTTTCTACAGTTTTGTGGGTTTGCTTTGTTCTTCTCTCTGGTTCTCAATGTTTTCTCCCTTGAAGGAGAACTAGTCCCAAAAACTACCTTGTTCTGGGCAGGATGGGAACATTCTTATTCGTCTGATGATATTTCTTGGAAGTAGAAGGAGAGGTGTGAAGAAAAGAAAGTGTGTTTATGGCCTGATGCCTATGGTGATGGTTAATTTCATGTGCCAATTTGGCTGGGTTAGAATTTCCAGTTGTTTGGTCAAGCACTGGCCTCCTTTTGACTGTGGGGGTATTTCTAGAGGGGATTTGCATCTACAACCAGTTACGTGCATCTACAATCAACAAAGGAGCTTGCCCACAACAATGTGGGGAGTCTTCTCATCCAATCAGTGGAGGTCTCAAAAGCCAGGACTGAGGGTTTAAGAAGTCAGAAGAGGATTCCCTGCCTCTACCGCAGCCTTGACTCTGGCTGGACTTTCTAAGCAGCCTGGAGAATTTGGTCTAAGGACATCGACACGACCTTTTTCAGTTTCCAGCTTGTGGCCTGCCCTGTGAGCTGGGACTGGGTTGTGTGAGCCAATTCCTTATAAATCTCTTTCTAGGCATCTCCTCTCGGTTCAGCTTCTGCGGAGAACACGGACTAACACACTGACTGGCTTCAGAGCTTCTTGGTATTGATCACTAATGAAACAGCCTTCTTTGTCCCACCGCTCTCTTCCCATACTCCTTGGTGCTAACCCCAGGCCCCTCATCCTCAGGATGGGATGGGTGGGCACAAGGACCTCCGAGCAGAGTTTCCCACCCCTGTGCCCCCGTGAATCAGTTGCAGGTGTAGTGACCCTTCGTCCCTCTCTCAGGGGCCAGGATGGGCAGATGCCCAGGCCCCTGCCTCTGGTTGGAACAGCCTTGTCTACACTGCCAGGGCATTCTACCGCTGTCGTTTTCTGTGGCCATGAGAAAAAGGCAGGAAGAACTGCGTGAGAACAGAGGATTCGGAAGCCTCCAGGTCGTGCCTCATGTCCGGGAGCTCACGGCCATGAGGAAGAGTGAAGGTCTTGCCTTCTGGCCACTGACTCTTCAGTTCCGAGTAAGTGCTTTAACCTTTGTGGTCTCGTAAGCAGGTAGGAAGCGGTGGTCTCTGAAGGTCCCAAGTGGGCAACGGACTGTGAACACAAAGAACAGGTAGAAGGTGAGACGTGCGCCTGGCTGTCGCAGAGCTGGGTCTGCGCAGAGGGAGAAGATGAGATATGCATCTGGCTGTCGCAGAGCTGGGTGTGCTAAGAGGTAGAAGATGAGACGTGCATCTGGCTGTCGCAGAGCTGGGTCTGTGTAAAGCACGGGCAAAGTGACCTCCTTAGGATTTCTGAATCTCATCCAAATGATGCGTTTTGTGCTCTGGCTTTTAGCGTTGGCTTGTCTAATTAAAGCAAATGTCAGGAACCCATCCCAGACCACGGCTCGCCATACAATGTGTTCCTCAGTAGCAATATCTCTCTGAATGTCAATTTGAATAAGAGTCACTGAAGTAGATATGAGTAATTAAAAACTCAGTAGACTGAGTTAAAGAGATTCATTAAAAAAAAAAGCCAGCCAGAATATTCTGCCAATGCTTTTAATCAATTTCTTTATTTAATGGTTATATCCATGTAATAAAAAAGGAAAGAGAACATTTCCCCTCATGAAGATGATTACGATGTTTTATTATCAGTCCCTAGAATCTATCTTTAGACATGAATTCAACCAAAAAGCTCTTGAGAAAATGTTCAGCATTTATCACACACTTTATGATTCTAGGGGAAAATAGGCAAAGTTAAACAAAAAGTTTAGGAAAGATTCATAGTACTTATTTTGCATTCATTTTCCAGGGGTTTATAAATGTTTTGAATGAATTTCTATCTTCAGAATAATTGCTTTTTCAATTCTGACAATGGAAAAGTATTTCTTGTGGGTGAATGGGCCAATTACAGAGAGGCATTGCTTATTGGAACAAAATAATGTTAATTCTGAATAGAATTTTATTTCATTATAATATTTTCTGAAATGGGGGATGACAAAATGATAATTGTAGGTAGTGCATAGACTGCATTGAATAGTACTGAAGCATATCATGAGAAAGTTATTGAATTTTAGTTCCTTTTCACTCCTTCCTCATTAGCTCAATATGAAAGTCTTAGTTTGATGCCAGTTTTTAAAAATATGTTTAATTTAATGTAATTCTGAACAGACAATGAATGCATATTGTTCAGAAGCTGAAATTTAGATAAAAAGTCTCCATCCTACCTTTGGCTGCCAGCCCATCTTCCGTTCCTGTAGGCAAATGGTATTACTAATTTCCTTTATAACTCATAATTATCTATTCATTCACATATGTATTATGCTATGTTTCTTGCCTAAATAGTGCTCTATCATATGTACTTGGGCACCTTGTGATTATCGCCCTCTATTACTTGGTTTTAACCCTTGCTAATCTCCCTTTATAACAGAAGGCCACATGCAGTGCTTTTACCAGTTACGAGAAGCCAGCCAAAATGTAATACTGTCATTCTACTTGCATTGTCTTCGTTTTAAAGTTACCATTTATTTATGACAAAGAAGAATGGTGTGATAATGTTAAGTAAACATTTTAGAGCTTGAACTATTAAAAGAAAAAAATATCCGATGGAGAAGTTTCTGTTGAGAAGGTCCTAGCAGGTGGTTTGGGGTTCCTCGGGAAGCTCCGTAGAGAACGGCCATCTGATCTGGCAGCCCTGCCAGCAGGAGTGCCTTCAGAAGCACTGAGGGCGAGGACGCCAGAGACACCTGCCCACCCGCGTTCGTAGTGGCATTATTCACAACTGCTAAAAGAGAGAAAACACCTAAGTGCCTGTCAACCCAAGAATAGATAAACAAAATGTGGTGTGTACATGGGATGGAATATTATTCAACAGTAAGAAGAAATGAACTTGGGATACATATGACAACATGAATGAACCTGGAAGATACTATGCTGAGCGAAATAAGCCAGACACGAAAGGACAACTGTTGTCTGGTCTCACCGACAGGAACTAAACATGATGAGTCAGTGCACGGAGTCCAGCTGTGAGAGTCCAGGTTAGGAGGGGCAGGATGTGGGCTGAGCAGGCGGAGCTGGTGCTCATGTGTGTAGAACGTTTGATACGGTCGATCGTAAATATGTGGAAAAGGTTGGAGTTGATGGTAGCACATTAGAATAAGTATAACTAACACTGCTCATTTATAAGTGTGATTGCGGCTGAAAGGGACAGTCCAGCAAGGTTGAAGTGAGCTGAAGGACAGCTAGAGGATGACCTAGGGGCTGTGTACACAGTGATTTTGGTGGCACATGAGGACTGTGGTTAACAGTACAAATACAAGACTGTTCCTCTACTACAAGGGGTTAAGAAAACAGCTAATGTAACTTATAGACTAGAGTTATCAGTTATATTGTAATATTTTTGCAGCAAAGGCAAAGAAGGTACTTATATCTATGCTAAAGTTACAAAAAGAATGTGTGATTTACTTTTATGAGATACAAATACAATCAAGCATTTTTTATTCTTCCTTTTCTTCATTAGGAAGGAGACCTTGGTCAGGTCATTTATGTATCTTTCTAAGCGCTGGAGAAAAACTGAGTTTGATTTTAGGATTAAATGAGATAAATGTGCCTGGAAAAAATTTTTTGAAGTAATTTTTCCATAATGTGTAAAGCTGCTTTTTGTTTCTGTTGTTTTAACTTTTGAAGTTGAAATAAAGTTTACTTAAAAAAAAAAAAAGAAGGTCCTACCATCATTGAAAGAATCATTACACTCTCAGCATTCATTAAAGAATGAGGGCAAGTAAACTGTCTTGACTGCAAAAGCAAACAAATACGTAAGAAATGTCCATAAGTCTAGGGAACCGTGTACAGACTGTAGAAAGCCCTTCTGCTACTACTTTTTCTCTTTTTTTAAACTTGGAATTAAATTTCGGTATAACATTGGTATGAAACTTGAGAGGAAAGAGCATAAAGGGGTTGATTAAGCATGCTAATGTACTCATCTTTTGGAAAGGAGGATAAAATAACCGAAAACTCTATAAAGTCTTTAAAAATAAATACTATTTGAACAATAGCAAAAAAGCTGTAACATCAATTTATAAGCCGATGGAGTCACAAGGGAGGCAGATGGAACAAAGAAACTATGAACCTAACAGAAGGCAAGAAAGAAGAAAAAACTAAGGGGAGAAGGAAAAACTGGTATAGAGAGGCTACCAGACGGAAGCTTCCTAAGAGTGCTCTGCTGAATGTCAGCCGCAGTTTCCAGTCTTTGCTCTGATTTCCTAGACACTCTCACAACGAGTGCTCTCTGCCTTCCTCTGCAGTCCGGGCAGGGTTGAGCGACTTATCATTGACTTTGGGACAAGTGACGCTAAGTGACTTGCAGGACCTTGGCGCCTTCTCCACACACTCGAAATTGCTCGCTCTCCAGATGTGCCCAGAAACTGAGTCTTCCAGCTGTGGAAGCCCACGCACCAAGTAGAAACCACACAGGGGAGCCTTCCAGGAGCCAGGCCAGTGCGGGGAGCGCCCCCGGCCATCTGGGACCCCAGCCAGGGAGGGCCCCGACTGTGTGGAGCGTAGAGGAGTCAAACCCACAGATCCCAGAGATCCAGGGAGCATAATAAAATAGCTCTTACTTTATGCCACAAGCAGCGGGGCGGCTGGTGACTCAGCAGTAAGAAAGGGCCGGGCATCATGGTACCGTTACGGTTGCCCTCGAGTTCATGTGATAGAATCCTACTCGATGAATTCCTCTAGGTCTGGATTCTTTCCACCAAGGTTATGTATTTAAGATTAAGCTGTTGTGTTATGAATAGCTATAGTTCTTGCATTTTATTGCCATACAGAATTCTGTTATATGACTATGCTCTAATTTATTTACACATTATGCCACCGATGGACACTGGGTTTGTTTCCAGTTTAGGAGGCACTGAGAACAATGTTAAATGGGCATTCTTATTATACTTGGCTCTTGGTGTACCTGCATACAAATTTAATATGTAGGACAGAAATGCACAATTTCAAGTGGTCTGCTGAAGTAGTTGGGACAATTTACATTCTTGGCAGCAGTGTGTGAAAATTCGTATTTCTCCAAAAACTATGGCATTACCAGAAATTTATATTTTTCAACCAGATGGGTGCTAATTTGCATTTTACTGATTAATAATAAGGGCAGCCACCTACCCATTCATTCAACAGTTATTTGGGTTTCCTCTTTTGTAAAGTGCCTGTGTGTGTATACCATTGTCTCTTTCATGGCAATTTTGAAGTGGGTATTTCATGTACTCTTCAGTTGTGTATGTTTCATATATCTTCTCTCAATCCTTGGCTTGTCATTTCAAACTCTTTTCATGGCATTTTGAAGAACAGAACTTCTTCATTCTAATAGAGTCAAATTTATCAATCTTTCCATTGGTCCAAACAATTTTACATGAATCTAAGGATAGCTCAATATCAGAAAAATAAATTGATGTGATTCACTATGAAACAGATTAAAAAAAACAATATGCAACATGAAAAGGAATAAAAATACTATCTGATGATATTACATATTTGCTAGTGATCCCCTTTCAGAACTAGGACTAGAGGACTTCTATAATCTGGTAAAGCATATTTATAAAAATACGTGAAACTTTGAAGTATTTGCATTTGAGTCAGGGTCAAGAGAGGACCTGCATCCTACAATAAGAGAAGAGACAATAACCATAAAAACAAAACAAAAAGTTAGCACCCTTACAGGTGAAAGATTAAAATAAAATAGGTATATAAGATACTCATCATCATTTTCAATACATATGATGGTCTACCTGAGAAAGTCAAGAAAAGCTCTACAAGTGATTAGAACTAATAAAAGAGGGCAGTAGTCTTGAGGAATACAAGGTTAATATTTAAAAAAACAACTAAGAGCATTCCCATACAAATGCTATAGTAAAAATAAATAATATAGTAGAAAACAACTATCTTTTTTGCAAGCACAATGTCTAAAATAAGTTGTGGGAGAACATTTTGGAATTTAAAAAAATCATTATTGAAGGACATAGAATAAGGTCATTATTTATTGTCTGGATTATTGCATTAGATTCACAGCAACTCTCCTACTTCTGGATGCCAAAAAAGAAAAAGTATAAACACAGAAAAAGACAAGTCACATACTGGGAAAAGATATTATTTGCAACATGTGTTGCAAGGAAGAATCAATTAGAAATCAAACTTAAGAATGACCTACTGGAAAGATAGTCCAAGGATTTGAAAGGCAATTCAGTAAAAGATGAAACCCAAATGGCCAATACGCGTATGAAAACATAGTACTAGTAATCAAAGAAATAAAATTTTAATTAACAGTGAAATATGATTGCATAATAATCAGTCTGGCAAACATAACATTTTTTTAACATTATAGCATTGATGAGGTTGTGGGGAGAAAGGAAATCTCAGTCAATGCTGGTGGGAGGACGATCACTTTGGGCAATTTGTAAATGTTTAGTATATTTAAATATGCTGTGTCCAGGTACACGAGAAATATTTGAGACGGTTCATTGCAGTAGTTTTTGAAATAAGAAAGAAGTGGGAAAGGAGTGTCTACAAATAGGTAAATGGATACAATGAACAGTCAGTGTCTATGTGAAGCAATAGGATGGCTTGACTAAATATATTCTAAATTCATGATAGGGGATGCTTTTGGATAATGGGAAGGAATTGGGACAGAGCGTACAACAGAAGTGATATCTACTCCATCTATTTAGTATTTAATTTCTCTCACAGAAAAATTATGCTGTAAGATTACAAACTGTAAATATTAATTCTGGTAGCACTATATGTACATAGACATATATTTAACTATGAAGAGAATGCATGTGTCTTACCAAATGACTGACCTTTAGGAAACAGCATTCTAGTCCTTGCAGTTCTCTGATGGCTTGAAAATATTTATGTTATCTGTAAAATGAACATTTTTTGGAACAAATTTATTCCTGATTTAATTTAGTCATAAAATGATCTTGACCTTATGGTTAGCACTCTTATTCTATAAGTTGAGCCTGTCATTGCATCTGGATACACTGTGTTCACTGATTCATAAATGAGTTGCAAATTACTGTGAGAGAATGAAGGACCATATGCCGATCGCTTATGGTTGGTTTGCTGAGCAGCTGCTCCCTCACAGATGCAAACTATGCACATGGCATCATCTGCATTACATCTTGCCTAATGTTGGTTATGACTATTTCAATTATTTTGTAAATAAAATTGTCACCTGTCCATATTCACTTTTGCACAGTTTCAAAATCTAATTCATTTGGTACAGTATTCCTCAATTTTTTTGTGTGTTACGCAGACTGATGCTTCCCTCTTTGCATGTTGTTTTCTTTCTAAGTAGGACATATTTTGCCATCTTTTATTGGTGTTGTCTTGGTGATTCTTTGATAGGAGGGCTCTATTAACTCAAGTGCATTTAATAGACACTAAATATGCTACGCACTCTAGTGGGTGCTGGGGATGTAACAATAAATGAACCTTTCAGAACCTGCACCAGGTTATGGCTAATGTAATGTCAGCCCAACTGCCTTTTGAGAGGAAAATAATGCAATTACATACCTTTCCTTTTCTGGAACTAGTGCTAGGCATCTCACTAAAAGTAAATGAGAATATGGGTAAGTATTAACTAAGTTGAGAGATGATGTGACAAAATAAAATACACAAACTCCTCTGAGATTTGGGAGAGCAAAAATAAAATGCATTTTAAAAAAGATTAAATGTAGGGCTAAGAACAGCAGATAATGTTTCTACACAGAAATATGTCAAGGCTTTTGTATAGAGTCATGTAAAGGTGGGTTGCTGTGGTTTGAAGCTGTATGTACCCCAGAAAATCCTGTTCTTCAAGCTACTCCGTTCCTGTGGGTGTGAGCCTAAGGTAAACCTACTTTTATTAGACCATTGCACTAAGGCATGGCCCAGGGTGGGTCTCAGTCCTCTTACTGGAGACCTTTATAAATGGGATGAATGTGGAGAGAGAGAGAAAGTCACAGAGGCAAGACGCTGAGAGCAGTGGGACCTGGGACAGAAGGCGGAGCCAGCAGCCTGCCTGCCGGGCACGTGGCGGAGAAGCCACGACTGCTGCAGCCAGTTTCAAGGAAAGAGTGTTGCCTTGATGCTTTGGCAGTTTTCATGCCTTCAAAACCGTAAGCGTGTAGGTTAATAAATTCCCATACTTAAAGCCAAGGCATTTTATGTATCTGCTTTTGGCTGCCCAGCAGACCAGAGCTGGCTCCTATAAAGAATTTCAGGGAAGTTGCCATCCTCAGTGGCTGATGGAGAGCTCCAAGGTGTCTGGGAGACTTGTGAGTGTCTTTGATTCTGAAAGAAAAATTTAAAATTTATTTTGCAAAGCCGTAAGATGACATCATCCCTGAAGATATTTCCAGCCCCTGCCTACCTAAGATGGGCAGGTGGCTCCCAAGACACTCAGTACATTCACAAACTTTGACCCAGTCCATAGAGAGAGGGCAAAAGCGAACTGCTTTGCAACCAAAGACCTAATGCCATTAAAACCTTATATTGTAATGCTTGACAAAAGAGGCTCTTTGCTTTTCATCACGACTCTGAGTCATTGTGGTTTCTATTCTTTCTATCAAGGCATTTAAAATTAAATTTAAAAATTTAGTCTAAAATAGATGCTATGGTTTACTTTCTTTCCAATGTATTTTTTCATGAACTATTTCAGTGTGTTCAAAAGTATTTTATCAGATACAAAGAAAAGAAAATATGCCTTTTAATATTTCATTGACAAAATAAAGCACATGTTAAATACATTCTTATAAAAATGACATAGTGCAATAAAAATATCTAATAAGAACCATAAGTGACTATTAAGTTAAAAAAAATGTATTATATATTCTGAACTCCCTGAATAGAATGTGTTAGAGACCCATTTTAGCAAGCTCAGTGACTGCTGATACCACGATGGCAAACACATGATCTCAGATTTGTGTCCTTCGCCTCTCTGACACTGGTGAATGAATACACCAAGTAGAGAGCAAAGAAACAATAATTTGCTCCTTTAAGTTATACGGGGTTGACAATGTCAACTCAATGCCTCTTGCATCATGGCCTCAAATGCAACTTTAAGCAATTAAGGAAAGAAGAAAAGACGTGAGTTATGATTTGAGCTGCATCAGAGAGTTGGGGGTAAGTGGAGGGCACCTGAAATAGTCAGCAATCAGAAAAGCGCGTTATTTGTTGCCTGGTACATTAGTGCACATCTATGAATAACCCATCTTAACAATCTTTAAACTGCTGACCAATTCACGAGTGAACTGCCCCTTAACACTTCCTCTGCTTTTGGGACCCCATAACCACTGAATGGACTGAGCACAAAGAAGCAGATAGTCAAATTGCTTTCATCTGCTTCTATGAGACCAACAGGTTTGATAAATACAGCCAGAAAATATGATTCATAATTATTATCACCAATTCTCAGTTACATAGAGGGAATTTGTCCCTTTATATGTTTGCGTATTATTCTTTTCTCAGCTTTTTCTATCACTTGCTGTGGATTTTAGATTTGGAACATTTTGCTGCTCATCGAGTTATGTACTAGAGGCTAGGAGTAAAGTTGGAGTGATTGAATTTCATTTTTTCAACAGTCATTGAATCAACATGAATATTAAATATATATGAGGGCACTGAGTTCTCTGCTGTGAATAGTGAATAAGTGTTTACAAATAATTGAAACTGTTGAATACTATGATATGTTAATTTTATTGTCATTAAAATATTAACATTAACCTCATCCATTTACTCTGGGTAACTGAAACATTTCACAAGTATAGAAAACTGATTCTTATGTACTTTGTATGACACATTTTCCTTGTGTCATTCTTTGTACTCACTGTTTTTTTCAGTAGCTCACTGTATGCTCTTTTTCTCGATATTCCTTCATTATTGGAAAAAATGTACTCAGGAGACAGTAGGAAGAAGATACAGGTTCTTGTACAAAGCGCAGAGCCATGCCGGGTTGTCAAGGCCGTCCGCTCCGCGCTGAGCCGGTCAGCCTTCCATCTCACAATTCCAGTGTCCCATTAGCCCAGCTCCTGCTTGCCGCCACACTGCTCAGACTTGCCCACTTCTGTGCTTTCACCTGGCAGTTGCAAACCTGCGTAGAGTCGACTGAACTTTTAAACCCCATTTAAATGATTGTGTCCAGGAGGCTTTCCTCTTCTCTCCACTGCAAGCTCGCTCTCCTACGTGTTCATGGATTTAATGCTTACTGAGACTTTTTCCATCATCACCTCACAGAAATAAATGAATTACCTCTTCCTGTTCATCCATTTATCAACTCATCTTTTCAAATATTCCTGAACTGTAGCTTCTTCAAAGCAAAACCTGAAATCTTGGAACCAATCAGAGGGCACTTCTGGGAAGTCTTGGGCAGGCTCAGCGGCTGTCGCCAGCCACTCCCACCCTCTCTCTCCCTTCTTGCTGGTTTGCATTCAGGTGCTCAGTGTGTTTCCATTTTACAAGACACGGTGAGCAGCTCAGAGGAGGCATGAGCTCTCAACTGTGAAAACGCAAGCTACCCAGAAATGGATGGCCTGGCTGTCCCTTGACCCCGAGCCCCGGCATGGATGGCCTGGCTGTCCCTTGACCCCGAGCCCCGGCATGGATGGCCTGGCTGTCCCTTGACCCCGAGCCCCGGCATGGATGGCCTAGCTGTCCCTTGACCCCGAGCCCCGGCATGGATGGCCTGGCTGTCCCTTGAGCCCGAGCCCCGGCATGGATGGCCTGGCTGTCCCTTGACCCCGAGCTGTCCCTTGACCCCGAGCCCTGGCATGGATGGCCTGGCTGTCCCTTGACCCGAGCCCCAGCATGGATGGCCTGGCTGTCCCTTGACCCCGAGCCCCGGCATGGATGGCCTGGCTGTCCCTTGACCCCGAGCCCCGGCATGGATGGCCTGGCTGTCCCTTGACCCCGAGCCCCGGCATGGATGGCCTGGCTGTCCCTTGAGCCCGAGCCCCGGCATGGATGGCCTGGCTGTCCCTTGAACCTGAGCCCCGGCTACTCGCCAGGGTAGGACTCTGTACAAAAGTTGATTGATGCTTGTTTTTGTTCAGTGGTAGGGCCTCCTTCCTCTGGGGTGCATAAAACCCCAATGCTGTAGCAGCACAGAAAGAATACACGGTGGCAAGGACTGAGGTGGGGTCCCAACTCTAAGAATTCACACCTGCACGTGAGAGGCTGATGAAGATTTACTGACCCTGGTTTAGCATGTTTGGTGCTATGTTGAAAGGCTAACCACTGTACATGAGGGTTTTTGTGGGGACAAAAATATGGAATAAGGGAAAACATTATTTGGTAAACATTGTGGTGGGAACCTATCTCCTTCAAACACTCTTAATTTCCAAATTTTGAAATATTTTTAAAATTTAAATCAAAGGTGTCCAGTGACAGGCCAAGTTCATGTGTCAGCTTAGCTAAGTTACAGTGTCCACTTGTCTGTTCAAGCAAACAGCGGCCCGATAGTCACTGGGAGGACACTTCATGGATTTAAGTCATCAGCCAGTTGCTTACCTCTATGGCTGATTAATTCTACATCAGCGGAAGAGATTGCCTTCACAACGAGAGAGGTCTCATCCAATCAGTTGAAGGCCTTCAGAGAGAACCGATGATTTCAGCAAGCAGAAAGAATTCCTATCTCTACTGCTGGGGAACGCGTCAAAACCTTCATCAGAGCTCCAGCTTGCAGCCTTTCCTACAGGATTCAGACTTGCCAATCCCCTCTGTTGCATGAGTTAATTCTGGAATAAATCCCATAACCTTTATATATACATTTCCGGGGAGAACCCTGATGAATACTATACAAGCCCTTGGCATGTCAAAAAAGAAAATTTACTATAAGCATAAAAAGCCATTTCTGGGCAAAATATGCTGCAATTCCCATAAAAAGAACAACTAGTAATTGGAAGATGCCATAAACTTGGATGTTCCATTTTGATTTTCCATAATTTTTTTCTCTTTGTTTCCACTTTCAAATAAATTCAAATCAGCATCTTCAAGCTCACTGATTCTTTCCTTGGCCCTGTCCAGTCTACCAATGAGTCTGTCAAAGGCCTTCTTCATTTGTTTTTCATTTCTAGCATTTCCTTTAGATTTTCTCTTAAGTTCCCATCCCTCTGCTTTCTTCACCATCTGTTCTTGCATGTTGTTGACTTTCTCTATTAGTGCCATGAGCCTATTAATCATAGTGATTTTAAATCCCTTAGTGGGTAATTTAAAACCTGTCACACCCTGGCCTGCTTTGTCTCTTCAGACTGTGTATTGTCCTTGCCTTTGGCATGTGTTGAAAGCTGGACATGACAGGTTCGGTAATGCGAAACAAAGAAACTTTCAGAGGGAAGTGTTATGCTAATGTGGCTAGGAATTGCTCTGTGCTTGCTGTTTGCTGTCGATGTGGAGAATTCAGTTTTCTGCACTCCTTGTTTTTGTCTCTTCTGTTGTCTAAGAATTCCTTCCTAAATAGTGTCTGCTCTTTCCTCTGTATTTCAGTTTTTTTACACTGGATCCCTGCTCAAGGGGCTGTAGGGTGAGGGGAGGGCAAGCATTCTAAAACCAAGGCTTCTCACTCTGTCCCCCTGTCTTTCGTAGGCCTGTGTTCCTGGGCTGACCTTCACTAGTGTCCCTTAGCAGCAGGCCGGGGGACTGGGGTTGGGTAACTGCCTTACGCATCTCCCCTAAGAACTCGGAACGTCCTTTTCCCTCAGAGATTAGGCCTTGGTTATGGAGAATGCCTGCACACATTTCAAAATGGTTACTTTCTCCTCCATGCCAGAAACATGAGGGGATAATTCTTGGACTTTTCCCATGAGAATCTGTAGGGTTTAATGAGAGCGTGGCCTTCTAAGGCTGGGCCACCAAGAGAAGACCACGCTGAGCCATCAGCAAGTTCTCACACTCAGCGGTCAAGTGCCCCTAGCAGTTTGTGGCTTCAGAGGGCTCTGCTCCAGGGAACCCAGAGAGCTGCGAGATCACCGGTCCACTGCCCAGAAATATCAGCAAGGTCCGTAAAGTGATCAGAAAGTGTCCACTGATCTGGAATGACCTTTATCACTGCAGGGTCACTGGAATTTTGAGGACTTAAAGTAGATTGCCACAGACTATGTAGCAGGTAGAAAGTCAGTAAGTTTAGAGTGCGAGTGGGAGAATTAGGCTTGGCTAAGAAGGGAAGGAGATGTCAGGGTAAGATGCAGGAGAACTGATGAAATCTGGGAGGGGTCACTGCTTTGGAAAGGAAAATTCTTGAACACGCTCATAGGGTGGGAGGGGCGTGTTGAAAGGAAGATGCTGGAGAAATGTGGGGGCGGGTGCATCACTGATGGACAGAAGTCCTAGAGAAGACAGGCTGCGAGTGGACAAGCCTGCAGGGGCTGAGGACAATGTAGACGAGGGACTGCCCATCAAAGGCCACTGACCACTGCGGGAGAAAGCCCTCTTTATTCACTAGTGTGTTCCCAGCACAGGGCCCAGGAAATGTCATCAGCTTCTGTGAGGCTTTATTTTAGTTTCCATGAAGGAAATACACTAGGAGCTGTGCACATCCACCCATACCCCCTGGCCCCTCGGTAGGAAAGAGCTTTTAATTGAGCGTATTTTTGTTCCTTTTCTCAAATGAAGGTTGAGGCGGCATTGAGGCACTCATCAGCAAGGAAGGCAAAGCCCTACGCAGAGTGTGCGTTACTGTTGCGCTTGTGCTGGGAACAAGTGAAAACCCTGTAGATGTCGAACGAGAGGAGAACGGTCGAGTAAATGGAAGCATAGGCAAGTAATGAAGAGTTACAAGGCCACTGAATTAGGTGTTCCATTTCCACTATTCATTACATCTGAGACAGAGTTGAAATGCGATATATACAATAAATAAATAGTAACCTGGACTGAAGGGGACCAGTGTGGCCCTGTTCGTGTATTTCCTTCTTATCATCCTGCAGAAAGACTCTCGACCACTGTGAATTTCCAGATTGGAATGAAACATTTGTCTTATGTAATTTATGTAAGAGGAACTCTCAAGGCACCTCTTTCCCAAAGCGTGTCTGCTCTCCTCCTTCTAGACCCTGCCCTCAGCTAGCTCGCCCTGTCTTAGACGATCTGAACCACTGCAACAGAGCACTTCCTCGCTGGCCTGGTTTTGGAGGGTAGCTACATGGAAACAGGCACTCGTGCTAGCTCTCCTTTGTATGTTCTCCAAAGTACAGAGTGGAGAGCCTGGGACACTGTCCCCAACTGCCGGCAGGCCATAGCACGTGGTGGGGAGGTGTCCCCGACCCCCGGCAGGTGGTAGCATATTGGGAAAGGCACAGAGGCAGGGCCTGTCCTCTCCTGTCAGGAGAGGCTGGCAGCTGCCCGGGCCTAGCAGGCCTTCAGCTCTTCTGCAGCTTCTGCCCCCTTGCCAACCACCCACCCAGCGGGTACAGGCAGCTGTGGCCATTCCGTTGACGCATCAGACCTGACCTGACTTCTCACCCTAAAAAGCTGCCGCAAACCTGAGCGATGCTTGGCCCTGCCTGGGTGTCAGAGCTCCAGCCCTTTCAAAGGTTTTGAAACCTCCTGTAATAAATATCTTATTGCCTGAAATGCCCAGAAAGGTTTCTCTTTCAGACCAAACATTGGTAAAATGGCCCTAAACTGGAGATTATAGGCTGAATACAAGCACTGTAGAGGAGCTGGCCCAGCACTTTCTCCCACCATTCTTAGTTTGCTCACCTGAACTGCTGGGTGTCCAGAAGCTTCTAGAATCTGTATTCTGAATACTTTCTTATTCTGACTACTACACTCTTCAGCTGTGTTGACTAGATTGCAGTAGGGTTGAATACTGAAGACATAAATGAATCATCCAAAGCTTCCCAATAGTCCAAATAAGACTATTTTTGAAAACCTCTATGCACTGTTAAGGGGCCACAGGATTGTCTGGATGTTTTCCTGTCACGAGTTTAATGTTCCCACAGAAGCCATTCATTCCGAGTTTATAATACACTGCATTGGCTTGGCAAAATTATAAACCTTCTGGTAAAGCTGTCCCTTCAAAATGATGCCCCTGTCATGTTCTAGCAAGAAAATAATGGTGAATTTCAAAGTAATAACAGAGTTTTGAAAGCCAAAGAAATAATAAATACACATGGGCACCTCCCTGTCTAGTTCCGCCTTTAAACTATGGTCAGAATATTTCTTTATGGAAAGCTTTCTGACGATGGCTTCCCCGTGCTAAAATCTTTCTAAGCCTTCCGCGACTCGGGAATCACCGCAGCCTCCTGGGCTCCGCTCGGAGTGCTTCCACCAGCTCTGCCTTCCACTCACCCTTCCAGGGTTCTATCTGCTTTTCACACACATGCAACCATCTGGAGACTGAATGCCTGCTCGTTCCTGCACTCGCTCGGGCACAACTGCACTCCTAGCTCAGGCGCTCTCTTTCCAGCAATCTTTGTCAAAATCTCACCCTTGCTTTAAGTTACAGACCAAACGCCATTCTCCGGCAAAGCCCTCCTTCCTTTAATTCTGGAGGACATTGTCTTTATTACTCCACAGTGTGGAGGCAAAGTGAACAGTGAGAAAAGGCAGCTGGAGACCACAGGCCACAGTCTTCCGGAAGGCCCACACTGAAGACTTTGATTTTGGAAAGCACCACACAGAAGCAACAAATGAAAGTCCTGGATCGAAGTGACTGTGGGACGGCAAACAAGCATTTTAGCAAAATAAAAGATACTAGACTTGAAATGTATGAATAAAAAACTGAATCCCACCGCTCGTGTAAGGAGGTCGAGACCACTAATGGATCTTCTTTCCTTTCGTGATGATTGCCCACTGGAAAGGCTGCTCCTCTACTCTCGGGAAGCCCTCGTTTTAAAGTCGGGTAACTTCCTTTAGTCCCGTCGGGGATTATTTAAGCACACATTGAAGACTTTATCCAGATGGGCGCAGCACTTTCTTCCCAAAGCATGCCTCTGATCATTTATTCCCTGGACCCTTGAGTGTCTGTAACGTGCACAGCTCAGTGGCGGGAACGGGAAGTGGGAAGAAGCCTGGTGGGTTGAGGGAAGAAGAGCAAGTGTGTGATGGAGGGAGCAGAGAGAGAAAGGCCGAGGCCAGGCACGCTGGACCCCGGGGCCCCTAAATGGTGAGTGGCCGGTCTGCTTTGTTCTGGGGGCAGGTCGAAACTAAAGCAAGTTTTGGACAAGGAAAGGAGGTGGGCGAGAAATATTCGATCCGTGATAAACGGAGAACGAGGGAGGCTGGGAACACAGTTATGTGACGACGGCAACCACGGGTGTGAGGGGACTGTCCCCAGTCCAGCGGGACAGGAGCAGCGTGGGGAGGGCTTCAGGCAGCTCGTCTTGGGAGCTGTGATTTGGAAACTGATCAGATGCGCTGGGCAGGTGCAGGGGCAGCTTTAAGCCGCAGGCCCTGTGCAGAACGAGCACGCGGAGCTCCTTGTCCAAAGGGCAGAAGAAAGAAGTACCACTAGTAACAAAACGCAGGCTTTTTCCTTCAAAAGCCACTTGAAATATCTAAAAATACTTTATTACTTTAAAATGTGGTCAGAGTAATAAAGATACATAAGTAAGAACATAAACTTACAAAGTGAAAAAAATGAATACTTTTGGTGTCATTTTCTATAATACAATACATTATAATACTTTGTTAACCTAGTGTATTAAGGATATAGATTTTTCTGGATCACTTCCTACATATTACTTTGTTAGATCATCAAACTTAACACTTTTAATAAAATATTTCTACTTCATTTTCAAGCATCAGTTACTCTTGGCAAATGCAGGATCTCAATTCTTTAATACTTTTTTAATTGGGATGGATCTTTCTGGGATACAACTATATTTGGAACTGTTAACAGTATTTTATAGGTTGTGAAATAGTGGGACAAATTTATGACAAATTATTTTAAAATATATATTTTAATACAGCTAAAGCTATTGATTCTCAGAGAACAACTTTTCTTTAAAAATTTAACTTCATAAAAATAAATTCCCTTTAAGTCAGAATGTAATTTTCAATATAAATTTATACAATGGCATTGTAACGTTTCTTCTGACATTTCCTATAACTTTACAGAGGTCCTACAAGAAAACAGCTTCATGATTCGTCTATAATGCAAAACACCTGTTTATTCATTTTATCACTTCAATTTTAAGGGAAAATAATTTATTTTCCTTGTTTCATTTCAAATTGTTTCATTTGAAGTTTCCTATGAAAGCATGTGGCAAGGTTTAGAGCTGACTCCCTTCTGAGCCTGGGCTTGGCTCTGCAGCTGCGGGGCTTTTCACAGGGAGACTCCCGAGAAGCTCTGATTAATTCGCTCTGCAGCCAGGCCACGTGGGCTTTTTCCTGTGATAGTGATGAAGGCAGGGCTTTTTCTTGTGATAAAGTTGTGATAAGGGCGGAGGCTGGCAGCCGCTCGGGGCCTGGCGCTGGCCTGCAGCGAGTGCTTGCAGGGGGCGGGGCTCCAGGGACTGCGCTCTGTGGTCCCCTCAGCTGCGGCCGTCACCCGTGGCCACTGCCAGCCTGGGCCCAGGTCTCCCCCGCGACCTCCTCGAGGCCATGGGCCCCCGGGCTTCCCCAGACTCGCAGAGGCGTGTGGGGGTCTGCGTGACACCACCCCTGGGTGGGCTCTGCCCCTGGGCGGGCGCTGCCCCTGGGTGGGTGCTGCCCCTGGGTGGGCACTGCCCCTGGGTGGGCACACCCGCCCTGCTCCTCTGTCCAGGTTCAAAGATCAAATTAAGGACGTTCAGTTGGCGACGACAGAGCCTGGAGCCAAGGTCCCTTCTCAGCTTGAGCCTGGGGGCTGCCAGGGGGGAGAGGGGGGTCTCCCTGGAAGCTGCCCTGGGCCAGGGGCGAGCAGTGCGAATGCCCAGCCCTCAGAATTAGATTTGGGGATGCAGGATGGAGGGAGGCCAGGGTAAGCAGTTTTTTTATTTTTTATTTTATTTTAAAGATTTATTTACTTATTTATTTCTCTCCCCTTCCCTGCCCCACCCCACCCCAGTTGTCCGATCTCTGTGTCCATTTGCTGCATGTTCTTCTTTGTCCACTTCTATTCTTGTCAGCGGCACTGGGAATCTGTGTCTCTTTTTGTTGCGTCATTTTCCTGAGTCAGCTCTCTGTGTGTGCGGTGCCATTCCTGGGCAGGCTGCACTTTCTTTCACAACAGGTGGCTCTTCCCACGGGGCGCACTCCTTGCGCGTGGGGCTCCCCTATGTGGGGAACACGCCTGTGTGGCAGGGCACTCCTTGTGCGCATCAGCACTGCGCATGGGCCAGCTCCACACAGGTCAAGGAGGCCCGGGGTTTGAACCCTGGACCTCCCATGTGGTAGGTGGACTCCCTATCCATTGGACCAAATCTGGTTTTGACCTATTGATTGATGGGGTCAGATAAAACCCCAAATAAGCCCAGGTGGAAGCAGAGCGAGCTTCAGGTGCTCACGCACCGTGCAGAGGGCCCAGCTCCTTCCCAGTTTCCTCCAGCTTTTCTTCCTTGGGTGCTCTTTTCAAGCCCAGCCTCTCCTCCACCTTCCTTTCAAGTCCCAGGGATACAGTAACAGTTCTAAGGGGGCTTGAAACACTGAAGCAGATTCTTGACACTCTTCTGGAAGAAATTGTGCCTGCAACCAGCAAGGTTCCATGGGAGTGACAGGTGAAAGCTGTGCCTCTTCTGCCCAGTTCTCCTGGAACATTTTGCAGACACCAGCTCCCGGAACGTGAGAACACGCACCACAGCTGCTGCACCTGCTCAGCCCCATCCAGCTGCTGCACCTGCATGCCCGGGAGCTGATTCCAACCTCTAGCCATCAGTTGTCTTCACGGCTGAGTGCCCAGACCTCCTGGACGAGACACCGCCAGCCCTGCTGCCACCTGTTTGAATCCTTGACCCAAAGTACCCATAAGCATAATAAAATGGCTGATTTATAGCCCGCAGTTTAGAGTTGGTTTGCAACACAGCAGTAGTAACTGGGGCAGCTTTTCTCTTCCACACATTCCGGGACCAAAAGTAGCCATTTCCCC
Organism: Dasypus novemcinctus; assembly: GCF_030445035.2. NCBI lineage: Eukaryota > Metazoa > Chordata > Mammalia > Cingulata > Dasypodidae > Dasypus > Dasypus novemcinctus. The sequence goes on along the minus strand of NC_080687.1, from coordinate 1,747,315 downwards.
CTTTCCTTTCAACACACTGAGACAAGCTGAGATATTTTCAAGACATTTACCAAAAAGCTTAAGATTAGCAAAAATAAAATAATGTAGGCAATGTAGAAAGTGCATTAAAAAATCTTTACAATTACAAGGGTTAGCTTTTTAATAGTAGGATATCTGACTTGTTTACACAATTCGTTTCATTGTATGAGACTCCAGAGGAACCTGTGTTCAACTCTGTAACTTTTTCTGCGTCTTTTCCTTTTTTCATCTTTTCTTCCCTAAGGCAAAGGTTGAATTAATGGACCTTCACGTAACAGTGGAAGGACCCGTTACTATTAGAACAATGGGGTGCATCCTGCAGGAGGGACAGAAGGACCGGTCCAGACCCAGGAGCTCCGGCTTCCACGCCTTCCTTCCGCCCAGTCTTGGTGGGGCGGTTTACTAAGCAAGTGACAGCGCAGCCAGTTCTTGAAAGGCTGATTGTACCTGCAAATAGTTGACACTCGACAACTGATTTGAAGATTCGAACGGAAGAGACAAAAGCTCAGAATGAAAAGCAGCCCAGCCGTGGGGGCCAGCGCCAGCCCTGGGCTCCGGGAGGGCTGCGGGCAGCAGGCTCGAGGGGAGCGGCGTCCGTTCCTCGGCGACCACCACATGTGGCCGTTCCTGCGCACGCGGGCCCTGCGCCTGCTGGGACCCGAAATGTGCTTTTTTTTTTTTTTTTTTACATTAGAAACAAACTTTGATGTCACAAAAATATGCCCTTAGTCAAAAAGCTGCTTAACCCTGTTCCATTCCCTTATTTCATTCAACAAGCTCTTTTTAAAATGTCATTTCAATTGTGTATTAACAATACCTATAAAAAAGACTTTTGAAGGTTTATTTTTTTCAGGTTCCCTGTCAATCATTTCCTGTATAGAATTTGAAAAATCCAAAGCTAGTTGTTAAACTTGAAAGACCAATTTACTTAATAATTGTTAATAGGGCTCAAAATCAACAGCAAGAAAAAACCACAGAGCACAAAGCCAAAAAGCCACAAAGCACAAAGGAGAGCCACTGATTAAAGAGTTACTTCTTAACTGATAAAGGTGTAGCATCTGGAGCATGTAAGAACGCCTACAACTCAACAGCAACATGACTTTCAACCCGCCCAAAACAGGCGTCATGGACCTGCATGGCCCCCGGGGAGCTGCAGGTGGCCCAGAAGCGGCCAGGGGGTGCCCTGCGTCGTTAGCCCGGGGAGAGCACCTCCCCACGTGACGCCCGTGCACGCCACCACGGAAGTGGCACTGGCAGCGTAGGGACACAGGCGCCCCACGCAGCGATCGGGCACGTCAGACGGGCAGCCGTGGAAGACGGCGTGCACCCCAGAAAACCGAGGCCGGAGCCGCCCGGGCCGGCCACCCAGCCCCGGCCACCCAGCCCCGGCTGGCCCAGAGGAACCGGAGCCGGGTGGGCATACGTCCACAGCCGACAGAGCAGTGGAAGGCGCCCAGCGCCCATGGGCAGGTGAGCGGACGACGAAGGGTGCGCTATCCAGCCGCAGATCCAGGGGAAAGGCAGCAATACATGTCAGGCAGTAGAATCTGTGAGCTGTGGCTGTCGTGCTGGGGGGTCCCTGTGAGCACACGATGGGGCAAAGCTCAAGAGGATCTGGGGGTTTGTGGCAGACTGGAACCTCAGCTGCAAAATAAAATATTAAATGCAGAGCGTTCTGGCTTTACAAAATCGTTTTTTCTTGGCCAAAAATATAGATTCTCTATTGCCCCAAACATCCGAACATTGATTCATTCTGTATTCTCCTTGAAAATAACTATTGACAAGGGAAAAATGGTCCCACTGACTTCGGATCATTGGCCATTAGACAAACAAGGCTCTCTCCCTGTAGCTCAAGCCACGCGCAGTTTTCCATAAAAAGCTAACAGCAAATGTGGCAAGGCCAAAAATAGAATTCAAATAACTTAGGCTTATTTTGTTTTAAATTCATGAGAAAATTATCTATAAAATAGACATAACTATGCTTTTGTAGTCTGTGATGCTATTCTAAGATGACAACTTGACAAAAATATTTATCTAATTCTAATTATCTTGTTATTTGAACAAAGAAAAACATTATCATTGTCAAAATTTCTCTTCCTTCCCAATTACCACCTGTTTTTATCATTTGGGAACTATTCTCCACTTATGTTTTCAGGTAATAAACAAACACATGTACTGTGTTTGTTTATAATTAAAAATTTATCAGTTTTGTGATTTTAAATATTATATAACTTTCACGATCTCACTGATATGCCAAGTGTATATGAACAAAATAACATGCTGAGCCCCAAGGCAAATAATATATCCTTGGGAAGGATATTATTTTAAACTCCTCTTTAGCCACTTGCACTTTTCATTTGTATGACTTTGGATCTTGTCATAAAACCAAAAGACAGCCGGCTGCTCTGAGGAGCAAAGAGGTTTCCCATCATTCATTAGCTCATGTAACGTATTTTTTAGCACCTGCCACATCAACTTCTGTCCTAGTCATTTGAAATAGAGACAAACCGATAGAAATGAGATTTTGCCCTCAAAGAGTTTACATTTTTTGTTTATACTGAAGGAAAATGGGAATTCAGAAAGAAACCTAACTGATCACAATTTTTTCTAAGGCAAGGTCATTTGGAAACTTGCCAAATTTAGACATGACTAAATTCTTGGGTTAGACACTACTTTGTTTCTTGTTTTAGTTTGCTGAGGCTGCCAATGTGAAATACCAGAAATGGGTTGGCTTTTATAACAGAAATTTATTTGGGGTAAAATCTTATAGTTCTGAGGCTTTGAAAATGTCCAAATCAAGGTATCATCAGAGATGCCATCTCACCAATGGCCAGCTCATGTTTGGCTCCTGGAGTGCTGTCCATGGCAAAGCAAGATGGCGGCTTCTCCTCGCTTTGAGCCTGCTCTGCTGACTCCAGTCTCCGCTGCTCTCTCTGCCTCTCAGGGCTTCTGTCTCCCTGTAGTCCTCTCTCTTGCCTGACAGGGTCAGAATCGTGGCCGTCATTCCCGCTGTGTGTCTCTCTTTCAGTTCTCAGTTTATATCAGACCCAACAAGAGCGTGGAGACCCAACCTGGGCCATGCCTCACTGACAACCAATCCAAAGCCCTAAAGTGATCTAATCAAAAGTGACTAATCAACGTCCCTTCACTGAATCTACTGCAATCAAATGGTCTCACAACCACAGGAATGGATTCCTTCAAAGAACATGATCTGCCCTTGTACTGATGACTATGCTTGTGAGCCTGTGCACCTGAAATAAGAACAAGGCCTAGAGTCTCAGGGTGCCTAAGAGTTACCTCCTGAGAGCCTGTAAATGTGTTGCCTTCCTCCCAGCGTGGGACATGACTCCCAGGGATGAGCCTCCCTGGCACCGAGGGATTACTAGCAAGTACCAACTGATGATCTAACTAGAAAATGACCTTGAATAAAAGGGTCAACTCAGACCAGCAGAATATCTCAGTCTACATATAATACCAGGAGTTAAAAATGCTTTTTGACCTGAATAAAAGAGGGAAATGTAAAGGACAAATGAGTTTATATGTCCCAGAGACAGATAAAAGTAGATGCAACACCAGGTCTTGGTTCTTCTGAGGGCTGCAGAGACCCACAGGTCCTATGGTCATGGCAGATGGAGTTCAGTGCCATGTCAGTTGGCCCTACTTTGGAGTTTGTGTTTCTGTGTGATGGAGCTGGACTCAGATGTGATCTTTGTTCACAAGCCTCTCCTGTTACTTTTACCAGAACTGTAGTTGGTGCTGGGGTTTAATGTATACCCAGGGACCTGAATCACTGGACTGACCATGTGATAGCCAGGCCCTGGGCCTCAACAGACTTGCAACTCCTACACTCTGGTTTATTGGACTTAGCCCACTCAGCTAATGTGGAGGTAAATAAGGTCAACCACCACACCAGGGAGCCAAGAGTGCCTACAACTGAAAGCGGGAGAATTGCATCCAGCATCCATGTGGAATCTAAGCCCCCTCTTGATATAGATGTGGAGTGGACACAGCCATTCTAAGGTCCATAGGATGGAGGAATAGAGTATGGATTAGAGTGGACTTACTGATATTCTATTCATGAACTATTGTGATTAGTAATCGAAGAAAATGTGGAATTGTTGTGGAGAAAGTGGCCATGGTGGCTGCTGGGGGTAGGGAGTAGGAGGAAGAGATGTGATGTGGGGGCATTTTTGGGACTTGGAGCTGTCCTGGGTGGTGCTGCAGGGACAGTTACCAGACATCGTATGTCCTCCCATGGCCCACTGGATGGAACGTGGGAGAGTGTGGGCTATGGTGTGGACCATTGACCATGAGGTGCAGCGGTGTTCAGAGATGTATTCACCAAATGCAATGACTGTCTCATGATGATGGAGGAGATTGTTGTTATGGGTGGAGGAGTGGGGTGAGGGGGGTGAGGGGTATATGGGGACCTCATAGTTTTTTAATGTGACATTAAAAAAATAAATAAAGACAAGAAAAAAATGATTTTTTCTGGGATTCACAAAACTTTAAACTGTCATAGTTCTTTTAAGCACAAAGCGAAGCTTCAAGACTCCAAATGCTAGCTTCCAATGGATTTTATATTTTTAATTAATTTTATTTACACAACTCCATATCCACTAAATGTAAACTACAAAAATAGTTTGATTTTTTTATATTGTTATTTTTCTTTTTCAAATTCTTTCACTCCCTGTCAAAGGAATGTTTAATATCATTTAACATTACCTTCTCTGTGGTCAGCCTTATGCTAGATAGAGCGTGTTTCAAGCAGCCTCATCATCTCGCTCTGAGCTGGTAAGTGTGGGTGGGATAAAGAAATGGCCCCAGTGCCTGTGAGACCCTGGCCAGCCCTGTGGACACTGTGCCAGGACTGCTTCAAAGGGCAAAAGGCAGGTCTAGCGGGGCCAGCGCTCAAGCCCACTCCTGGGAAACGTTGAAGTCAAGGCCCTGCAAGGCGATGCGTTCTCCCTGGACTGGGTGCTCCAGGGCTGGCTGCCAGGGACCCTTGGTCATCAGTCGCCATGTGGCGAGGGACACGGCAGCCCCTCCTGTCGCGCCCTTCTCCTCAAGACCATATGCTAATAAAACCCCATTGTTCAAGCTGAACCATTGCAGGTTATTTCTTGAGCTGAAACAGGGCCCAAGGTTAAAATAACTGCAATGCCTTCAGCTCTATGTTAAATAAGTGCTTAAGCATAAACATAAATATATTGTTACTTTATCTTGAGTATTAATATTCACCACTTGGATGTGTGCAAACATGAAAACCACCCCATTTTCATAGCCTTCTGTCCCTCTTTGATTCTGAACCCCAAATACACACCATGGCTGTGTCTTGCCCGTCTTCACTGGCTCCTGTTACCGCGGTCTGCTCCAGCCTTACTCTGTAATATCCCACCTGTAATCTCTGCCTCAGAGCTTGCGCCTCTGCTGGCATCTTCTCCCTCTCTTCAGGTCCCAGGTACCCGTGAGCGCCTCGGGGTGGCAGGGTGGCATCCACCCAGCACGGCAGGCCAGGACCCAGCGCCCACAATGCAACAACCGCTTAATGTTTATTTAAAATCAGGAGAAGAGCAGTGACTACCAGCAGCGGCCCAGTCTGGCTTCTGTTGTCTTATCCCAGGTGGCGGTAAAGTCCATTTCAGAGTAGAGGACGGGGCCCCAGGGGCGAAAGCTCCCGTGTAGCCGGGTCCTCCTGGGAGAGCTCGTCCAGGGTGACTGTGCACCCGGGCTGTCGCCCACCAGTGGGGCCAGGCTTGTCCGGGGGTGGGCCGAGCACCCAGGCCATCGCCCACCAGGAGGCCAGGCTCGACCAGGGGGTGGGCTGAGCACCCGAGCCATTGCCCACCAACGGGGCCAGGCTTGTCCAGGGGTGGCCAAGCACCCAGGCCGTCGCCCACCAGCAGGGCCAGGCTGTGAGCCCTTCTGGGCCGCCAGGACCATCCTGGGGCGGTTGCATGCCAGCGACCTCTGGAGCCACAGCCGGCGAATTTCATGAATGACCCTTGTGACTCGACAGCACAAACCCAGGTCCACAGAAGGACGTCAGGGACCACGGGCCTGGGCATCTCCCTGGAAACCAGGTCTGATTTCTTGGGAAAGGAGGCCCGACGCAGGACAGCTGGAGGGCCTGCAGTGTGCATTGTGCCACGAGCAGCAACAGCAGCTTTGACGTGATTGGAAAAAAAGGCATTTCAGGGAACGAGGACGAGCTGGAGACAGGCCTGGCGGCTGGCGGTGAGAGCGAGCCCCTCGCCGCACCCGTGGCGCAGCCAGCCCCCGCGGCCCTGCTGCTCGGCTGTGACTGTGCCCGCGGGGCTTGCGACTGGAGGGGCGGGGGAGAGGCCCTTCCGTGACCCGAGGGTATGGCTCTCCAAGCCGCAGACGCTCTCAGGAGATGATCCCAGCACAGGAAGATAGTGTGAACACTGGACCTGGACGGGCAAAAGAATGACGCGTGTCCACCACCCCCTCTGGGGTAAAAACTCTTGTCACATTGAACAGCATCGTACCTGCCAAGGTGCGTCCAGGCACAGCCCCCCACGGGCAGCCCAAACCTGCGTTCTTCCTAGCCTGCCCACACACACGTAAAGGAAATAATAAAACCACAGAGATCCTGCTCCCAACCTGTAACTGGGCAGTTTATTTGTCTAAAGGCTGGACCATTGCATGAAAAATAAAAGCTGAATAAAAATTAACCATCTGAGGGTATTTTTGTGTGTCTCGCTTTATTGCTCACTGCTGACAGTTTTGTATGCTGCTTCATCCTAATTTTGGAAAATAAATACTGAATTGTATGCATTGAATATATTCTTCTAATCATGTCCTCAGGGAATTTTATTACAGTTAAAATCAAATTAAAATACCTATAGTGAGTCTATGTAGTTCTAACCATTGAAAAATGCAAGGGTACATGCTTTTGTTAAAATGTAAGAGCTTAGAATACTGAGCTGGAATTGAGCAAGAAGACCCAGCTTTAGCATAATGAATTAGTGAGAGCTTTCACTTTACATGCATGTAGTAGGACAGAGAGTAGTGAATCCATATCAAAAGGAAAGCTCAACTACCATTAGCGTTTCTCTCTTTCTGTGTATATTGACATGGGTTCTATAGCATTAAATTTAGCAAGACTCTGTTTGGCCTTGTTTTCTTTAAGGAATATAGTCTCATTTTCTCTTCAATAATTCCAAGTAAATGAAAGAGTTTCAGGCGAGGAGACAGGCGGCTCCTGGGCTGCCTGCTCCGCGGTGTGGTACGAGCACCCTCTACTGGACACTTGTGATAGCGCTCGCGGGCGCCAAGGCTACAGGTCAGTGAATTGTGCCCCATCCGAGGACGGGCTGTTCCTTTGGACTTCTGTATAGAGAAAGCTGCCATGTCACGCTCAGGGAGAACTCTAGGATTTTAGTATACGTGTGACTAGGAAATGCAAAAACGAGGCAATTTCTACATCCATCCACCCATCATCATCATCATCAGGGGTTCAACCGGTTCAGAACGAGGAAGGTTTGCAGAGGGACCTGGAGAGAAGCGCCTCCCTCAGCCCACACTGAGCGCCCACGGGGACGGACGGGCTAGCCGCGTGGCTGCAAGGGCCAAGGCCCAGCCCTTCCCTCGCACTAGACAGACAGAGACCTAATGTTTTAAAGTGTTTCCGGGGAAGTGGACTTGGCCCAGTGGTTAGGGCGTCCGTCTACCACATGGGAGGTCCAGGGTTCAAACCCCGGGCCTCCTCGACCCGTGTGGAGCTGGCCCACGCGCAGTGCTGATGCGCGCAGGGAGTGCCCTGCCACGCAGGGTTGTCCCCCACGTAGGGGAGCCCCACGCGCAAGGAGTGCGCCCCGTAAGGAGAGCCGCCCAGCGCGAAAGAAAGTGCAGCCTGCCCAGGAATGGTGCCGCACGCACGGAGAGCTGACACAAGATGACACAACAAAAAGAAACACAGATTCCCGGTGCCAATGATAAGGATAGAATCAGTCACAGAACACACAGCCAAGGGACACAGAGAGCAAACAACTGGGGCGGGGGGGAAGGGGAGAGAAATAAATAAAATTATTTTTAAAAAGTGCTTCTGGTACAGAGTAAGCAAAATATGGATAAAGCTTAATTTTTAAATGACAGGGCTATAATTATACCAGGAATTTTTTTTTAGGAGGTACTGGAGATTGAACCCAGGACCTCGTAATGGGAAGCAGGTGCTCATCCACTGAGGCACAACTGCTCCCCAGTGAAAGTTGATAAGAATTGGTTTCTTTGTTTTGTCTTTAGGAGGTACTGGGAATCAAACCCAGGACCTTGTACATGGAAAGCAGGCGCTTAACCCCTCAAGCTACATCTGCTCCCCAGGAATCCAATGTTTGTTCTCAGAAATAAGATGGAGAAAGGGCCTATTAGAAGATCAAGGACCCTGGGGCATTGTTAACTTTACCCACCTCTGCTCTTGATTTCCTTTGCCATCTCAAGTTACATCTTTCTGGGTTCATTCACCTCCTGATCAGCACGTGTCATCAGCATCGCCGGGGCTGTAACAAAGCTGGCTTTTGGGGGAACTTAAGCTCATTTTGTGCTGCGCTCTGGTCTAAGGGCTTCACACGTGTTCTCTCATCTAATTCTCACATTCCCCACCAGGCAGATATTCCTATTTTTATCCCACTTTGTCCACGAGGAGACTGAGGCACAGAGAACTGAAGAGCCCCTGAAGGCTGCACGAGCTGTCGTGAGAGCCAGGGTTCAGCTCACGGAGTCTGACACGGGAGCCTTTGCTACTTATGATGTGCATTTCAGGCGTTTCAGTGATAAACCAAGTTCGCTAGACTGTTGGGGCGTGACGAGCGGCTGCTTCTGGGCTGTAAAAAGCCGGTCATCGGGACAGAAGCAGCCGCCTGGTCGTCAGTGCCAGGAACCAGCAGGAACAGTGTGGAGGACCAGCTGGAACAGCGCAGCTGGAATCCAGGAGCGGGTCTCCTGGCCAGCCCCGCGGTGGCAGCCATGGACGCCTGGCTTCTGGCAATCGTAGTGTCTCTTCTCCCAATTTTGCCAAAGTGTGCAACACACCATGTACATATTTTCTTGATACCGTGTTTTTAAAAAGGAGAGAGGGGTATTTTAATAATTAATGTAGTAGGCCAGGCAAACCCCAATTCAGCGCAGATGCAGGATGAAATATTCTGGCTTGTCGATAGTCTCATTAATAAATTCTGTTTATTAACGACTCACATGCCTGCTCCTTTGTGTCCTGTGCAAGCACATCGAGGGCACGGTTATGTTCATGAATCAACTTCTTGCATAACTGTCCCAAAAGTTAAATGTGAAACTTAAATGTTCCATAGTCAAAATAATGACAATTATTAACATCACAAAATAATTTGTCCAGGCGATGCTTAATTTAATGGGAAATATGCCAGATACACTAAAAGCAAGTTGCTTCTTGAGCAAGTGTCACCTCTGTTTCACTGAAACCAAATGGACTGTGACCTGACACCAATTAGATGATTCATATAGATGCATATTTACAGGGTTGTCCCATAAGGAAGCTCAATAATAATGCGATTTATAAAACTAGCGTGCCACTGTTTTGATTCAGTGACCAAGTAAGGTACAAGTAGGAGTGAAAATCAGATAACAATAATGGCAGAACAGGTATGTCATTATCTTAGAGGACAAAGACTGATGAAAGGGCAATGCTTTCGTTCTGTAATATCTTTTGGCTCTTGAAAATATGAATGAAAATGCCAAAGCAGTATTTCCTTAGTAATGATGGATGTTAGTATCCTTTCTGGACTTAAATATAAATACAACTATAACTGCATACCCTTGCCTTCAATTCTGAAACAAGAAAAAATTCTAGGTAAACTACAACTAATAAAGCCTCTATAGGCCTTTCCCACATTTTATGTTCTATCTTTTGGTTAGGTCTAAATGATTCTAATAAAAATCATTTATTATTCAAAGCCTCTCCAGGAGCTGCTCACGCGGGTCGATGCTGGTGTGTGAGGAACTTTGAGCCAGGAGGGCCGCCAGCTTCATCCACCCGTAGGGAGTCTCTTGGTGACTCTGGAGCAAAAACATTGTGGGGAAATGTCAAACTTGAATTAACTAGCCAATTATGTTTCCTTTTTCTCATTCAATACTAAAAATAAAGGACTGGTGTGATGTCACTTATATCAGGCTAAAAACAACAAATCTAAAAAATATTTTCCAACCTTTGAGAACAATATATTGCAAGGAAATGTAACTGATGGATTAACCCAAAAGTCAGGGAAGTGAGTATTCCTGGGGTGTAGACAGAGAATAGGATCCATTGGGAAGAAGCACAGGGTTTCAAAGAGCTGATGGTGCTCACTATTTATTAGGCTCAGTGGTATATTGGTGCTCATTTTACCGTAATTTTTAAAACTGTACATGTGTTTTATACGTTCTTTATGTATTTTGCAGTTTACAACGAAAGTTAAAGAATAAAATAATTTTAAAGCTCACTGGGAGAGCTCATTTTGGCATCCCACATTACAGGTTTGTTTGGTTTATATACTTATCTTTGATAATTACGGTGTTTGTTTTTTTTTATATTTATCTTGATGCAATGAAGTACTTTAGATTTATTGGTTTTTTAACCTTTAATCTGTTTTAATTAGGATTAGGTTCTGCTTCAATAAAAGAAGAAAAACAACAACAGTGGATGAAAAACTGTAGACATTTATTTCTCTCACATAAAAAAAGCGTTTTGGAGGCAGGAAATCCAGGGTGATGAGGTCGCTTTGCTCGAGCCCTTCCTCAGGGCCCCGGGCGGCTTCTGCGGGCAGCACCGCGAACTCCAGGCTCTGTCCTTCCTGTCCTGATCCGAGACTGAGCCCAGCAGCCCCGCGGCTCCCGGGGCTGGACCCAAGGGCAGCGGGAGGGAGAAGGCCAGCGCATGCGCTCACCGCGCTCAGCCAGGCGGCCCGGGGACCGCCTCCGCCGCCTCCCTCCCCATTGGCGAATCCCGGCCACATGGCCACGCCTGCCCGCAAGGGGCCTTGGGAAATGTAGTCTCTGCTCTGGTGGCCGTGTTCTCGGCTGCACGTGTTGTTACTACGGAAGAGAAAAAGTACTGAAAAATAATGAGTGGCTTGAGCATGAAACGGCAATAAGTAATCATAAAAAATAGTGTATTTTGGGTCATTCTGTTTACGTATTTTAAATACTTCTCTCACATAATTTCAAGTTCTCAAATTAGAATCTTCCTCTGCTGATCCATGTCTTTTATCCTTTCAGATACCCAAATTCAAAGCTGAATATTTTTAAAGGGTATTCAGTACACCCTTATCATTTCAATAATAATTCAATGGTATTTTCATATCATAAATCAAATGGAAAATTCAAGCAAGTAAAAGCAATATGTTGTCAACTTTTGTTAAATAATTGCTATAAATTAAAGAGCAATATTTACTACTTGTATGAGTAAAGTTACTACTCTTTTCTACCATTGATTTGTTAATTATATTGAGGTTTCAATTGTAGTCTTCATTTCTGCTATAGAAGGTAGATTTTAGTGTAAAAATACTATATATCTTTAAGAGTGAAAAAAACTTTTCTACTATCATAATTTGAATTTAATAATGCATAAATTATAAAATCAAAAGTATTTTTCAGTAATTTACTTAAAATAGAATAGTTGAATGTTGTTTTCAGATTATTCAAAGCTTTGTTTTCCCATCATCATATTTATGTACCTGAGCAAGATTTTGAAAACTTTAAAAAATATTCATTTAATAAGAATATTTCTTTCTCAGTTTATTTATAACCCTGCAGCCCCTCCTCGCAATCGCGCGGGAGCTCCCGGCAGGTGCGCTCCCCCGCCTGAGGGGGCTTCCCGGTTACCCTCATGCGCCCACGCGCGGCGCAGCCGGGGACCTGCGGGCAGTCGCCTGCCCAGGTGTCCAGGCAGGCAGAGGGAAACGCAGCCTCACCTGTGGTCGCCGCGCCTGGCGCGGGGTCTCAGGTGACCTCTTCGGGTGCGGGTGGGCTTCTGCTGAGGCCCCCCGGGGTCGCCGCCTGGGGCGCTTGTCCGCTGCCTGACAGGTGAGAGCAGGTAGGTTGCACCGGCAGGGGCTGCCGGCAGTCGGGGCCGGGGGCCGCATCAGGCGCGCGGGCTCCCAGCCACGTGCGGCCTTGGCGAGGTGACCCCGGAGCTCCAGGCGCTCCTGCGCGTGTGCCGGCGGGGCTGACGCGTGCAGGGTGCCTGGCGACGTTTGCTCACGGCCACCTGCCTATATGGACGTAAGCGCGAACATACTCGTCAAGCTGACATTTCAGAGGAGGGTCGGGGAGCGCCGGAAGCTGAAATTGCTCAATGCAAAGGTTCTCAGAAGGGAGAGCGTGATTGCAATGCCAACGGATCTCGTGAAAACTCGTGGTACTGTTGCGCTTTTACTCCCAGCCCCATCCTTGATTCTGTTCGCCACGGCTGAATTGTGACTGCAAGCCTGAATTTCTCACTTGGTTTCCTGGGTGATAATATGTAGCCCTGTTGCGGTTGCCTGGTCACAGCATCTTTCTCACCGCGCAGCCACTGGTTGCACCACCGCCCTCCTTCCTCATCAGCTGGCTGCCCCCCCGAAACCACCAGGCTTCCCCCACCCCTGGGTGTGCACGAGGCACTTTTACTGGAGAAGCCGCCCCTCGGCCCGCTGTGAAGCCTGGATCCGGTGTTGATACACAGCTCAAACCTTTTGTCTTCCGGAGCCACGCAGGGTCACTGGCTCCCGTAGCTCCACCCATGGGCCCTTCTGTGGCCTGCCCGTGGCCTGCCTGTGGCTTGGCTGTGGCCCCACCGCAGCCCTTCCCGCCCAGAAGACACCACTCTGAGCTGTCTGGTGGCAGAGGTGCACGTTTTGCACCAAAGGTTTCGGTGCACGTTTTGCCCAGCACCCTGCATGATAGCAAGTGACATTCAAGGAGAGAGTGCAAAGACGTGAGGGTGACGATTTACTCCAATAACCTGGCACAAGGCCCAGGCCCTAAGAACAAAAGACTAAACTCGGATCAAATATCACAGAAGCTTGGAAGGAGGAAAGAGCTGTGCCCTGTTTGCACACCAGGACATCGCAGGACAGTTCCTGCTCAGTGTCATCGTGACACGCCGCGCGGAACGAGGACGTGAGTCTTGGTCTCTACTGTCAAATGGGGAGACAAGGCATCAGGGAGCATACAACTGGGGTGAAACTGAAAGGTTTACAGAGCCCAGAGACGGGAAATCAAATAAAGCTACGTTAGCACAAGCCAAGAGAGCTTCCTCGAGGTGAGGCCAGCAAAACCCAAACCACAAACCAAAAAACAGAAGCAGGGTTGTGCAGAGAAGGAGAAAAACAGATGCTTTTCCAGATGAGGAGATAAGGGGAGGGGAGAGGAGGCCGGCAAGCCGGGGAAAGCTGAGACGCGCCCTGATCGCACGTTGCAAAGCTGTGGAAATGTGGGCGATCGGTAGGTTGGGGCCAGTGTACAGAAGCTTTTAAAGTAACTAAAGCAGATTTGGCTCAACTGATAGGGTGTCCGCCTACCACATGGGTGGTCCAGGGTTCAAACCCTGGGCCTCCTGACCCGTGTGGAGCTGGCCCATGTGCAGTGCTGATGTGTGCAAGGAGTGCCATGCCACGCAGGGGTATCCCCCACATAGGGGAGCCCCACGTGCAAGGAGTGCACCCTGTAAGGAGAGCCACCCAGCACAAAAAAAACACACCCTGCCCAGGAGTGGTGCCGTGCACACAGAGAGCTGACGCAGCAAGATGACACAACAAAAGAGACACAGATTCTCAGTGCTGCTAAGAATACAAGTGGACACAGAAGAACACACAGCGAATGGACACAGAGAGCAGACAACTGGGAGGGGGGGGAGGGCAGAGAAGGAGAGAAAAAAATAAATAATAAATCTTAAAAAAAAGTAGCTGTCAACTTAAGTTTGAGAGTCTTCGGGTAACTGAACACAATGACTGAAGAGGAGAGAAGAAAGCGTGTGGTGATTAGACGCTGACCACTGTAATTTTCAGTGCAACAGCTGCCACTGAAATTGCAGTCATTCAAAATGAAAATAGGCACTGTTCTGAAATAGCTTGGACTATTTGGAACCCTGGTGCATGAATCTATCCCATGTAGTTTTGCTAAGAACATAATGGGGTATGGGTTCCTTTTGTCATTTTGTCATAATGGCTTGTTCAAAGGATTGAAAATTCAAACTGAGCAAAAATTCACAGTCAGCAATGGAGTGTGGGTTGTTTAAAGTTGTAGAAGCACTTTACAAAGTAATGAAAACTCCATCTAATTACAATTTCTAACAAAAAATAGCATTTGAAAAACATTTTACTGCTGAAATAAATTTCCTGGCTATTAAAACTCTCATTTAATGACAACTCATTATTTACTATTACTAGCCCACAGTTATTTTCCTGAAAAAATTAGCCCTGAAGTTTGACAGTCTGTTTTCAGTCAAGATAGACATTTACAGAACTAATCATGTTACAGAAACTGCCAAGGTAGCAACAATCCATAATTTATAGATAACCTCGAGGAACTTACTGTTCACCGCCCTAAATAAACGGTTTGCATCAAGAACAGCATGTACTGTTTGGCTGTGTCGTGGCTCACTGTTCCGACACTGCGTCCGTGTCCAGTGCTGGCACCAGTCTCTTCACCTCTAATTTACTGTAGACGCGCTTGCCCTGTCAGGACGCTCCGGCAACTCCCTATAGGGGGTATCTGAGCACAGAGGGAGTGGAAAAACCCCAGGCTACGCTTCGGAGAGGCGACGCTGGGAGGAGGAGGAGGAATTTCAGGGTAGCGGAGGAGACGGGAGGACAGAGGCGCCGGGGCATGATGAACAGCGGGGTGGGTGTGGGGAGGGAAGGAACGGACCGAGGAGGCGTTCAGGGGTAGAACAGGACTCGTGCCAGACAGATGGCATGGGCAGGGACATATAAAACGAGCCTCCAGGGGAGCGGATGTAGCTCAAGCGGTTGAGCGCCTGCTCCCCATGTGCAAGGTCCTGGGTTCGATCCCCAGTACCTTGTTAAAAAGAAAAAAAAGAGCATGCAGTGTTACCATCCCAGAATTTGCTCAGAGTAAAACCAGAGCTCTGGATGCGATGAAGGGAGAATGGCAGAGGCTTCTCAGAGTAGCAGGTTGCTACAGCAACGGCATCACATGACGTCATTGTGAATTAAAGTGTCCTTTGATTCTGCCGGCCACCACCACAGGATTTCGAAAGCCAAAGCTCTTGCCACCTCGGACCGACTGGTGCTTGCTGTGGAAACGTGATATCAAGCGGGGGGCACAGCACGCTTGAGGCTCACAGCCCTGCCACGAGACTGGCTGTTCCTGAGGTGGACTCCTGCAGCCTCCTACCCAGGAAACAGGTTCGCTTGACCTCTCAGGGCACGCTACTCCACATCTGGAAGCCGGTCCGTGTGCTGGTGGCATGTGGTGCTTACTGCACGGCACATATAAAGCACATGTAAGTGTCAGCCATCATCATCATCATCTTCCTCACCTCATCGCTGTCACTTAGGTCAGTGGTGGAAAGCAGGGGTCAACAGCGTGGACTATGAAGCAGAATGCCTGGGTGTCTTTAAAATCATGGTGCATTTTTGTGGTGTGTGAACTTGGAAAAGTTGTTTGACCTCTCTGTGCTTACCTCCTCATCTATAAAATGCGAAATAATAACAGCACCTACCACGTGTGTTCTTAAGCGAATTACATGAATTGATATTTGTGAAGTGCTTAGATGAGGGCCTGGCACACAGTGTGTGTCAAAGTTGTTGTTGAATGAACGAAAAATAGAAAACGTTTTTGTTAGATTCCTCTTGCAGTGCTACTAACATTTTAATAACAGCTGCCCTTTGTAAGTGGTTAGTTTTTACCTAAATTTGCCTTTATATTTTTCCATGGCTTCTGAATTATTTAAAGAATGAAAAAAGGAAGGCAGAGAAGACTGGATTGAAGTGCACTGCCTGTTACTTTGTGGCAGCCACTTCCAGGGGGATTAGCTCATTCAGTCTTCCTACAACCCAGAGGGGAGGGTTTGCTTACAGCATGCCTCAAATGGGAAGAGAGACCCAGAAAACTGGAATTATCCAATTTGCCACAGGAGGCAAATATTGGAGCCAGAATTTAAATCCACATTTCCCTGATTTAAAAATTAACATTCTCTAAAGTACACCAGCACAGAATTTCTCAGGTAAGGTTAGGTTAAATAATAACTAAGGAATGTTGTGATAATGATTATGTTAGTGTGATGAGTATTTTATTTTCATTTTATATTATCAAACCTTGCATTTTGAGTAGTTCACCTTTTTTTCTCTGCATTATCAAGTGGATCAAACTGTCAACCTTATTTTACTCCAGGGTGAGGCGTCGTGTTCCAGGAAGAGAAGAGCTGGGTGGCCTGATTAATATACTCTAACCCAGGGCCCCAAACACCCAGCGCCACATTTAAATACGCCAGCTTTCTTTCACGACTGTATCCTTTGCTTTTCCCCCAGACTATGGCCTACTAATTATTTCCCTTATAAAAGGTACTTGCAGCATTTTACATCTAATAATTTCATTTGGTTTTGAGATAATAGAAAAATTCTTCTGTGCCATTTTAGGCAGGAGCAGATGCACTACTGATGTTTTTAAAGAACTCATGTCTCCTCCCAAGTTGTGAGTGTGTCATATATAAAGAAGAAAAGATGACTCCACTGACATAAGATGAATCGTTTGAGACATACAAAATCCATCATTGTATTTTCCAGTATCTCCAAGTCTAGACTTAATAAAATATGCTATTTTCTAGTTAATTTTTAGTTCACCATTTTGTCAAATTATATTCATGGCCAGCGTCCTCAACTGCAGAGGCAGGGCTGTCCACAGCAAAGCGGAAAGGCAGACAGAGGCATTCTGAAAGCAAGGAAGGAAAGCAGTAGCGGCTGCCAGTCATTCCTCAGGTCCCAGGAGAAAATGGAAACGAGTTGAGCGGTGGGTGAAGCTGTGAAATGGCTCTTCTTTGTCGCTACTATGTATCAGTTAGAAGGGGAACCAGAAGGAATCAGTAAGAAGGCCTTGAGGATGTTTTCTGTTTTCAAGTTCAAATAATTCATCATTTCCATTTCCTCATTTTTATACAATCCAATGAAAACCTTTTCCACCTGCCAATATGCTAGTGGGTAGTTCTCTTGTTCTGTTCCTATTCTCTTAGCATAGCCTTAAAAGGGAAGTGACGTAGCCAAGAAGCTAGAACGACAGCAACAGCGAACCCCAAAGGTACCCAGCCCCGAAAACTCGTCTAAACAAGTGTGTCATTCAGGGCACGCTTTTCCAACTGTACCTATGATTTTAAAAAACAAGATCATCTCTCAGTCCGCATAAAATAAGACAGGCTCCGTGTATGTGTGAGGTAGGGAACACAGTCTTTTAAAAAAAACGATAAAGGAATCCCTAATAGATTCATGCTTCGCTGTCATATATGCGAGGAATGTCATCGAGTTTGCGACACTGAAAGCTTTTCTTAAAATTTTGTCCTTCAAGAAGTGATTTTGGAGAACTTGGAAAGAGGTCAACAGAAGCTATGTCTTCTACAGAAAAACATTAAAACATTTGTAAACGGAGACCAAAGAGAACACCTGAGATGTAGATGAGTTGGCTCCCGTGGCCAGCTCCACCTCTGTGAGCGGGCCCTTTACTGAACGGTCCTCAATTACCCCGTTTGAGTGTGCCTGCCTGCCTGCTGACAAACACATGGGCCAGATGAGCGAACTCTGAATATTAAGGTCCAAGTCTCTTTCCTTTAGCTATTAAATTAAAATAGCTCTAAAGCAATTCAAATATTTTTGCAGGTTCATAGATAATAGACAACTTCATTGGGCCAGACACAGCTGGTAAATCAGTGATAATTTAATTTAAAGTTTAATGTTTTCATCTATACAAGCAAGTTGTGGGGAAATCTTCATCTTTAATATATTTTCTAAATTAAAACAATGAACATTTTACACCTGTCCTAACTGCTCAATATCCTTTTTCTACACATGGAAACATAACTGCTGAATCAATCGAGTTCAGAAGAGATGGAGTAGTGGGTGGTGGCGATGAATTCCTGGTCCCTTGGCCATGGTTTGGCCAATCATTTAAGTACTGATAAAGAGACGATCTTCATACAATTTTAAGACCCAGGAAGCTCTCGAGATGAGTAGTCCTGTTTCCCAGTTCTTCTTACTCAATTTATACACACACATAAACATGCTTGACTTGCTGATTTCTGGAATTCTACCATGAGTTTTTCATGTATTTGACCAAAGATAAAAAATAATAATTATTAAATGTATTATGAAAATGGATAAGCTGACCCAATGAGCTGGCTCCTTCCCCGATCAGCCTGTATGCTATATAAACTGTGTGTACTGTATACTATGAAACAGTTACACAGTTCACATTGGAACAACTTTCGTGGTACAAACACACCTAATTTACAGGTTAGTATCAATATGCCAATGTTAAAGATGAGGAAGTGGACACTAGGAGAGTGATTTGCTCGTGGTGAAATAACCAGTAAGTGCCAGAACTCCATCTTGAACGTGGCCTCCTGACTGCCCATTGGGTGCTTGATCCGCCACATCTGGCGAGCGAGGTGCCCGGGACAGGTATGGAGAGGAGGTGGAGGCACGGCAAGTTCAGAGCTTCTCCTGAGCCAGCTTCACGCAGAGGGAGTGAAGGCCGAGAGGGTGCCTTGACCGAGCGTCTTGGTGACAGCCCTCAGCCTCGAAAGCGCAGCCAGAAGGCACGGGGGGAGGCGTTCACCTTGTTGTCCCCCCAGAAGGGGATGAAACTAGGACCAGAGGAAGACTCTGCGGCCACCCTCAGCCCGAGGCGCCGCGTCCAGGCCCCGAGCGCCCACGGAGAGGCTCCCCTATCATGGCCAGAGTGTGTGAAAATTTATGGACCACGTTTCCAGAAAGACTTTTAGCACTGAATAAAGTAAGGCAAATCATCGCGTAATGTGATGCTAAATAATGTTTGGATTTGGTGTCTGTGATTTAATTCAACACTGACGTAAACACAGAGGCCAATGACAATGGATGCTCCAAAATTTGCACATTAGTTTTCTGGTTCTCAGAAGGAATTATTTTGTAGACACGATTTTTAAAAAGAATTATTCTCTTCCTGGACCAAGGTACAACATTTTACCGAGCCCCATAATTTAGGAGGGAAAGACAATATTTTAACAAAACTGGGAACTGAACCAAGAACATCGAGTAGGTTGAGTGACTTTCCTTGACCTCGAATGTGCGCCGGGACACGCGCACACCTGGATTTGCGCTCTGGCCGCTGAGCTCGCGCTCGCAGGAGGCTGGCGCCGGCAGGGACTTCCCAACCCGAGGAGGTGAGCGCCAGCCTCCGGCCCCGCATCTTTCGGGCGCGACGCAGCCACCGGCTAGGGGCGCGTGCCCCGCACGACCGCAGGGGCTGGCTCCTCTCACGGGGGTCCCGGGGACGTGCCCCCTGTGCGCCCACCACTCTCCAGGCCCTGGCCCCGCCTGGCCCCATGCCCTCGCTCCACCTCCGCCTTCGACGCCCCCCGGGGGTCGTGGGCACGCGCCCAGGGCTGGGGATCCCGCGCTGGCAGCGGGAGGGCCTCTCTTCCACGCCCGCCGGGATGCGGGTGTGCCCGCACGGGGGGCGCGTCCCGGGGCTGGAGGGGCCGCAGCCACGCCTTCCCTTGGCACCGGCCCTGCGCGGGGCGCACCCCCGGGACCACCCCGGGAGCAGCGCTGAGGGAGGGGAGCGCACTCTCCCACCCTTCCTTCAGCACCACAGGGCGTGGGCCGGGGCCACCCGCGGAAAGCCCGCGTGGGGAGGAGCCGCGCAAGCCTGGCCGGGGGCGGTTCCGTGCAGGGGAACGAAGGCTGCGCCCGCGCTGAGGGCGGGCAGCCGGTCCACCTCCGAGCACAGGCGAGTGCGCGGAAGCAGGAGGGGCTTGAGCGTCCCCTAGGGCTGTCCGGCCGGCGTCTGGGCTGTGCTGTGATGAGTTTCATGTATGTAGAGGGTGGGCCGGAGCCGTGGGCTGTTCACGGAGAGGGGCGGCGGCGCCCACGGCCGGCAGGTCTGGGAGCCCGCCAGCGCGGAGCGCCCACGTGCTGTCTTCCAAACACTCTTCTCCACTGAGAGAACGGCACCCAGGGGGATCGGGAAGGAGGAAGGTGGACTGGACACCTCGTGGGGCGGGAGAGAGGACTCAAAGAGCAGCGAGATGAGTCAGCTGCAGGGGTGCTGACTCCCCACCCAGGATGACTTTAGCCAAAAATAGAAATGCAGGAGTCCTGCTGATAGAGAGATACAACCAATGAAGGAGTAAATGAGTGAATGGAGTGGAGAGAACTCAATGCCAACTAGTAAATGTAGAGAAAGGAAGGATTTAGAGTCTCACTTTTGGGAAACGGACTTTGGCCCAGTGGTTAGGGCGCCCGTCTACCACATGGGAGGTCCGCGGTTCAAATCCCGGGCCTCCTTGACCTGTGTGGAGCTGGCCCATGCGCAGTGCTGATGCGCGCAAGGAGTGCCCTGCCACGCAGGGGTGTCCCCCGCGTAGGGGAGCCCCACGCGCAAGGAGTGCACCCATAAGGAGAGCCGCCCAGCGTGAAGGAGGGAGCAGCCTGCCCAGGAATGGCGCTGCCCACACTTCCCGTGCCGCTGACGACAACAGAAGCGGACAAAGAAACAAGACGCAGCAAACAAACACCAAGAACAGACAACCAGGGGAGGGGGGGAAATTAAATAAATAAATAAATCTTTAAAAAAAAAAAAAAATAGAGTCTCACATTTGACATTTCCATCCCCCTCAGAGGGAAAATTGATTTCAGATAAGACTCATCAGTGGAGGTTTAAAAAAATGAGTGAAAGTTTGATGAGGAGAGGGGTATTTATTTTGTTTCAAAGTAACTACCCACAATAGTTTTAAGAAATACATATTTATTAATGATTTTTTAAAAAATTAAGCACATTACATGTTAGCATAGATGACAAAAGTATTTTTCCAAAAAATTAGTGAGAGGAATGGCAGTTTCATTGTTTTGCAAATCTTATCAATATTGGGATTAATAGAAAGCAGCTGGATTCTCATAACTGCTTCTGCATTTAATCTAATGTGTACTGTTGTTTTGGTTTAAGTTCATAAAGAAAATCAAGCCTTGCATGTCTGTTCTTGAAAAAGAAAGGAGTGTTTTAATAGCTTTTACAAATCACGGTGAATATTCTTCTTTGATACTGTAGCAAAATTCAGCAAGCATTGATTTCGGAAAGGTTCCCTGCAACTTGGAATCTAAAACCATATGATGAAATTTTCATACTGTTTTACTAAATGCCATTGTTTTTTCTTACATTTTGAAAAATTAATAGACTTTTAGAGTAGCTTTAGAGTTACAGAAAAATTGAGCAGATGGTACAGAGTTCCCATGTACCCCACCCCTGCATACAATTTCCCCTCTTATGTCTTGAATTATTGTGGTACACTTGTTACAATCGATGAACCACTTTTTTTTTTTAAAGATTTGTTTATTTATTCCCCCCTGCCCCCCGCCCCGGTTGTCTGTTCTCTGTGTCTATTTACTGCATCTTCTTTGTCTGCTTCTGTTGTTGTCAGCGGCACGGGAATCTGTGTTTCTTTTTGTCACGTCATCTTGTTGTGTCAGCTCTCCATGTGGGTGGCACCATTCCTAGGCAGGCTGCCCTTTCTTTTGTGCTGGGCGGCTCTCCTTACACGTGGGGCTCCCTTATGCGGGGACACCCCTGCGTGGCACGGCACTCCTTGTGCACATCAGCACTGTGCATGGGCCAGCTCCACACGGGTCAAGGAGGCCCAGGGTTTGAACCGCGGACCTCCCATGTGGTAGACGGACGCCCTAACCACTGGGCCAAGTCCACTTTGCAATGAACCACTATTGATACATTGAATTCTTTACATTAAACTTCACTCTTTGTGTTGCCCAGTTCTGTAGGTTTTGGCAAATGCCTGATGTAAATGTATCCACCATTTCAGTATCACACAAAATGGTTTCACTGCCCTAAAAATGCCCTGTGCTCCGCCTGTTCCTTGCCCTCCCTCCCCTTTGATCTCCTGGCAAAAACCTGATCATTTACTGTCTCTGCACCCTTACAGAGTGTCATAGAGTTGGAATTCTACAGAATACAGCATTTCTAGATGGGCTTTCTTCACTTAGCATTGTTGGCATATCTTCTTGAGACTTGATAGTGCATCTCGTTTTCTCACTGAGTGACATCCGTTGTACCACAGTTTGGTTATCTATCCACCTATTGAGAGACATCTTGGCTGCTTCCGGTTTGGGGCAGTTATGAGCGAAGCTGCTCTGAACATTCTTGTGCAGCTTTTTGTGTGGATACAAGTTTTCACCTTAGTTGGGTAAATACCTGGGAGTGTACCTCCTGGAGGTTCAGCCTTGAGAAACGCCAGCCAGTCTGCCGAAGGGGCTCTTCCGTGTTGCCTTCCCACCAGCATGAATGCAAACTGCTGCTGTTCCGTGTCTTCACTGGCATTTGGTATTGTCGTATTTTTTGGATTTCAGCAGTTCTGTTATGTGTGTGCTGACATCTCCTTTTGGTTTTAATTTGCAGTTTCCTGGTAACGTAGAATGTTGAACATGTTTTCATAGACTTATCTGCCAGCTGTGTATCTTCTTTAAGAGGTGTCTCTTTGGATGTTTGGCCCATTTTTTTTTTTTTTAAGATTTATTTTTTTATTTAATTTCCCCCCCTCCCCTGGTTGTCTGTTCTTGGTGTCTATTTGCTGCGTCTTGTTTCTTTGTCCGCTTCTGTTGTCGTCAGCGGCACGGGAAGTGTGGGCGGCGCCATTCCTGGGCAGGCTGCACTTTCTTTTCACGCTGGGCGGCTTTCCTCACGGGCGCACTCCTTGCGCGTGGGACTCCCCCACGCGGGGGACACCCTTGCGTGGCACGGCACTCCTTGCGCGCATCAGCACTGCGCATGAGCCAGCTCCACACGGGTCAAGGAGGCCCGGGGTTTGAACCGCGGACCTCCCATATGGTAGACGGACGCCCTAACCACTGGGCCAAAGTCCGTTTCCCATTTGGCCCATTTTTAATTGGGTTGTTTGCTTTCTTGTTTGGGGGTTTTAAGAGTTCTTTGTATTTTGGATAGAAATCTTTTTTATCACATACGTGTTTTGCAACCATTTTCTCCCAATCTGTGGCTTGTCTTTCCATTCTCTTAGCAATGCCTACAACAGAGCAGAGGTTTTTAGCTTTAGTGAAGGTCAACTTCACTTTGTTTTTGCTCTCTTAGATCATGCTTTTGGTAATGAATCTAAAAAAGTCATCCCCAAATTGAAGCTCACATAGATTTTCTCATAGGTTATATGCTAGACACTTTATATATTTGCATTTTACATTTAGGCCCATAATCCATTTTGAGTTAATTTTTGTGACAAATGTAAGGTCTCTGTCTGCATTCTTTTTTTTGTTTTTTTTTTTTTTGCATGTGCATCTAAATGGCTCCAAAACATTTATTGAAAAGAGTGTCCATTCTCCACTGACCTGCCTTGCTCCTTTGTCCAAGACCAGTGAGCTCTGCTTGCCTGGGTCTGTCTGGGATCTCCATTCTGTTCCACTCAACAATTTGTCTGCTCTTCTGCCAAAATTGTTGCTGTCATTTTGCTTATCCATATGCTTTAATCACAAAGTACATTGGTACCAGGATCTATTTCTTCAAAGTATCTATTAGGTCAATTCCGAATAAGAAAAATAAAATATTTTATTTTACCTTTGCTCATTCCTGCTCTGATGCTCTTCCTTTTTCCGATGTAGATCTGAGTTTCTGGCCTACATCATTTCTTTCTGTTTGAGGAATTTCTCTTCACCTCTCTTGTGACGCAGGTGTACAGTCAACGGCTCCCCTGTTCCTGTTTGAGGAAGCTTTTCTTCTCTGCTTTTGAAGGATGATTTCACTGATTGAGTCTGTTTTTTAGTGATCCTGGGTCCCTGAGCTGTGATCTTCAGAAATGTTTCCTGGTCGTTCTCTTTCCTGCTGTTGTCTGGCACAGCACGGCTGGACGGGCCTGGAATTGTCTAGTTGTCCGACCTCAGGCCAGGTGAGGCCCCGGCGTCTTCCCTGGGGACAGGCCTTTGTTGGTGAGAACACTCTGGGCATATTTCAAAAACGGTTGTTTTCCCCACGCTCTCCCCCGTCTTCCCTGTGAGACCCTGGTGGGCTTCTGAAGGTAATGCCCAAGAAAGCAGGGGGGCTGCCTAAGGGAGGGCCTCCAGGGGTTTTTAATTCTCATGGTAGTTCACACTCAGTGTCCAGCAATTTGTTAAAACTACATTTGTGCTTTCCTGCCTTCCCCGCTCTGGGCTAGCTGAGCTTGGCTGTGATTTTCTGAGTTTGCCAGTCTCCCAGATGTCTGTGGCAGACTGCCCTGTGACCCCAATTCTCCAATGGATCTAAGAAGGTCCTTGGTTTTCAATCTTTTCAGTTCTTTCTTGTTGTGAGGGTGAGAGTGACATGTCAGAACTTCCCACATCCTTCTTAATAAGTACAAACAGTCATCAGTTAATTCATAGTGAACAAATTTGGTAAGCACCATCTTAACTGAATTATAAAATTCAGCCTCTTCAGTTCTAAGAAATGGACATCAGGTGCTTGTTGCTAACATTTACTGAAAAGAACACAGCATCACTTCTGTGATGTTCCTGCCAAAAACGCATAACCTGAATCTAATCATGAGGAAGCACAAGCAAACCCCAGTTGAGGGCATCCTGCAAAGCAAACGGCCTCTACTCTTTTCAAGCGTCATGGTCATGGAAGACAAGGCAAAACCAACACGCCGCTCCAGACCAAAGGGGGTGCAGGAAGCAGGGGCTTTGTGCCGTGTGCCCCTGTTCCGGCTCCCAGGCTAGAAGCCACGCAAGAGGAAAGGACTCGATGGAGCAATCGTGGTATTTGAATGGGATTGGATCAACATCGATTCTCTAATTTTATGGCTGTATTATGGCTACATAGGACAGTGTCCTTGTTTGTAGGAAATACACCTTGATATTTGTAGGGTTATTAGGGCATTGTGTCAGCAACCTACTTTCATGAGGCCAGAAATACAATAATAACATATTATAGATATATAGATAACATCTCTATATCTATCTCACTATGTGTGTGTGTATATATATATATATATAAAGAGAGAGAGAGACTGATAAGACAAAAAGTGTAAAATGTTAACACCTGAGGACCCTGGGCAAGCATTATACAAGAATCCTTTGTCACTTATTATTAGTTGTGCTCTTGGAAAAGTTGTTTATTTCTAGAAGCTTTAGTTTCCACTTGGCTAAAACAAGTGATATGATAATAGCACTCATTGATGTATCATGAATATTAAATTGAATATGTATGTAAAAGCAGAGCATCTGGCACAAGGTGAACCTTGGCAAAAGTTGGCTATTTTTAGAATGTGTGCCAAAAAATATTATCATATGGTGAAAATAAGATGTCATTTCAAAGTTTCTGGCTGTTCTATGTCCTACTGAGGGTATTATCTGGGATACATCCTCATGTGTGGATGTGTACATAGATAGACAAGCATGCAGAAATGGTTATCTTTATATGTATTTTAAATGTCTCTGGCAATCTGTGCACCGTAAGGTTTGCGTCAGCAGACTGGAAGACTGCAGGAAGTCCCAGACCTATTGCCACTTGCCTTGGTGGAGAGACTTCCAGTAGGAGCTTGACTTGAAACACTAAAACCCACATGGCGCTGTTCTGTTGGACACAACGTACCAGCACACCGTGGAATGCTCTGCTGGACTTTGGAAAAGCCCGTCTGGGCATTCTGTTACACCTGCTCCCCAGTCCAGTGAGTTATTCTTGTCTGAATAACCCAGGATTTGGCCGCTACTCCACTGTGTCCTCCTCAAGTGTCCTGATGGAGAGAAACCATACATACTGAAGGAATAGATTGCCCCTGTTGAAGAAAATAGACTCTTCCTAAAAGTGTAAAGATTGAAAACTTACATTGTGGGAAAAGTAAGAAAAGAGGAAGGC
Source organism: Dasypus novemcinctus (assembly GCF_030445035.2). Taxonomy (NCBI): domain Eukaryota; kingdom Metazoa; phylum Chordata; class Mammalia; order Cingulata; family Dasypodidae; genus Dasypus; species Dasypus novemcinctus. Next base: position 1,721,230 of record NC_080687.1, on the reverse strand, counting down.
TGACTTTCAGAGATAAGAAAAGTTTAGAATTGGGAAATTTCCATTTGCCTTTTCCCTTGGACTCCCCAAATACTAAAAATTTGTCCACATTTTTCTTTTCTTTTTCTTCATATTTTGTAGTTTCTCTTAATTTTTCCCAAATTTTCAGTAGACTATTCCATAAAAGAGTGTATTTTTTGTTGCTTTCTGAAATTAGTGGAAATAACTGTGAAGTCAAAATCATGTCATTGCCTTTGTTTTTAGTTGTGTAGAACAGTGCCTTTTACACAGCAACTACTCAGGAACATATGAGGAATGTGTGAGCAGGTTGGCTAACAGGTAAATCAATAAATATTGACTCACTTCTTAGGTGACCTGAAACGTTAAGTCAAAGGCAACTGCAAAAATAGTAGTCAGAGCCTTTATGAATAAACATACGCTGTGCAAATCTTGAGATAGTTTAGGAAAGTAGAAACTGGTAAGCATTTCTGATTTACTATTGTGCAAGAAATAAATGAAGGACATCAAAAAGTGGTCCTAGAGACCCCTTAGTAGAACAGTTTCTATCCTCTTTCAGCTCATTTTTGCATAATATTTCACAATGTTTTCTTGTTTTCAGTATCAAACCTATCCTTTTCTTTTTATGAAGCATATATTTTTTGAGACACTGTTGAGTTATTCACTCTTCCCACTTTTATTGACTGTTGGAACGTTCTTACCGCTATTACCCATCTGGAAAATGGAATGTACAATAAAGCTGAAATATATTACATTCAACGAGCTGTGACATTTCCTTCTGCATTACTACAGAGAGTCTCTCAAGCAGAGCTCCATATAAAAATTGAGGATATTTTGTTCCAGAGAGCTTTGATTCTCTTCTGAAAGGGAATTAATCCGATAAAACAGTTCTTACACCTGAATTCTATGGTAAGGCAATATGCAAAAATATTTTCTGACTGATATGTTTATTAGAGGGAAAAGAGTGGATTCTGTTCGTTTTTGACTGAAAGAAAATGGGGGCCAAGTGGCATTGCCAAAAGAAGCAATGCCAAATGTCAATGAAACTGTATGAAATAAAAACATTTTCTGGTAACTCTAAGAAACTGCCTTAGGAGAGCATTCTAAAGGAGCCCCAGAGCGATGAGGGGCATGGACACACTGAAAAAAGTACAATGGTGTCTCAGGGAAAAGCCGTTACAGAGAGAGCTTTTATCAAGTTCACCCAAGTTCAACGTCTAGTAGATTCTGTCACTTGATTTGGATTAATGAAATTTCGTGACGTGAATTTCCAAACGTGCACAATGTTAAACACCCTGAAATGCTCGCTTCCGTCCAGAGTTAGAAGCCAGTGAGGCTGACCAGGCGCGTAGCTGGTTGAGAGCACCCAGGCCTGTGGGGTGCAGAGGCGCTGGGTGGCTGGGAGAGAAGGTGAAGGAAGGGGGGACGTTCCAGAGTGCGCGTCTCGGCTGGTGCCTGGGTGAAGCGGCCCCTTGGGCTCCCCGGGTTGGAGCCCCCCGAGTGGCACGTTGACCTCAGGCCGCACGGAATGTGAACCTGCACAGAAAGCGGTTTTGTTTGTTTGCTGTGCTCTTTGCTATTGAAGGAGCAGCTGAGATTAGGGAAAAGAACAGTTGAGGTTTGGCATCAGATTGACGAGGTCAAAGCACCCGCCAGCCCAGAGGGCGCGGCTGATGACGCATGAGGTGGAGGCAGAGGCCCCACAGAGCAGCTCAGAGGGAGCTGGGGGGCGCGGCGTGCCCTGGTGCGGAGGCTGGCGTGGCATCTCCACCTCTCTGCCGCATGTGCGTGGGCGCCTGCTTCACGGAGCGTGGGCTGCACGGAGCGGTGGTGTTAGAGGCCCCCGGGACAGGCGGCAGCTCCGGCTCCAGGTGCCTTCCAGAGCCCGGAGTGCTGCGCTGCGGGAGCGAAGACCCGTGCCTTGACTTGGTGTTCTGTCCACGAGCTCTGGGCCCCTGAGGGTCCCCTTCTCCCGCGGGTGCCTGCAGGGCGCAGGCAGCGCCCAGGTCCCTGCCCCCTCTCGAGCCAGCGTCTCGGCTGCTGGATCCTGGGAAGGGGAGCCCCAGCCTGGGGTCTGGGTGATGGGGGGCCAGGTGTCCAATGGGTCCTCACATGCCCCCCAAGCCTGGCTTCCTCCTTCCCCTTCTCGGTTCCAGCCCTGGCGCGGCTGCCCTGTTGGGGCCACGGCCGGCGCCCTGTGACGCAGCGCTGGGCGGCTGCCCGGGGCCTCCCAGCCCTGGGCCCTCCTCCCAGCCTCACGCTTTGTCCCCAGGGGTGGTCGATCCCCCTCAAACCTTCACGGAAGAGCCCACAGTCCTCTCCTCTCGTCCTTACACCTCCCAGCCCCTGAAATACTGCGCCCGTGGGGCCGTGACCCGTGGGGGGGCGCTGGAGCTTCTGGACCAGGGCACCCTGAGCCTGGCCGGGCAGCACCGGGCCCTGCAGGGTCTCCAGCGGCATCCCCGTGGCCGTGCCTAGAGGGCAAGTCTCCCCCGCCCTCCCATCCCCCAGTCGAGACCATCAAAATTGTCCCCAGACTTCACGGATGACGCTTGGGTGGGAGGGGGAAGGGTGGCCACTCACCCTTGGGAGCCCCCGGGAGGACTGACGGGCGCGCCCCTGGCAAGCCCACCGCGCTCCTTCTCTCGGGGCACCCCTGACCCACCAGCAGGTCAGTTTCCAGAGGAGCAGGCCGGGGGTGGATGTTCGCAGGCAGGAGGCTCCGAGCAGTGTCCTGGGGGGCCACACCTGTGAGTGGGGGGCACACAGGCGGGCAGAGGGGATGCTGAGCGCCGCCTGACCCTCCCCACGGCCGAACGGAGGCAACTGTGCCTCCAGATCGCGGCCCCCTGCGCTGCACTGGGAGAAGGCTAACTCGGGGTGAGGCAGCATTTAAAAGTTTTTTTCCCTTTGTAGAGGAGCTGTGGGTTTACAGAACACGCGTGCACAAAATGCAGGACCCATACACTTCCCTGTCGTTGACCTTGCTTTGGCGTGGAACGTTTGTTATGACTGATGAAGGCACGTCTTCAGCCTTGTACTACGTGGTGTAACTCAGTCTGCTCTTCCTGCAGGGCAGTTCCGTGATATTTTTATTTTTTTAAGGCAACTTCAGGATCAAGTTCTCAACTTTGGGCTGAGATATCCTGCAAGTTCTTGGCTCTCCTGGCTGCTGGGAAGTGAGGCGTCCGTGAGGCGCTGCAGTAACATCCCTAGAAATGTTAAAAGAGAAAAGCCTGCAAACAATTCCTTCTGAAAGCAGCCGGTGAAGGACTTGGTTTTTGCTTTTAAAGAGAACCTGGCCATGCCATGACACCTTGGGATGCTACATATAATAAGTTACCAAGTATTTATTGAGTTGCCCAGGGTTCTGGATGCCAGGAGCTGTGCAGATGAAGAAAAGTAAGATGCCTCACCATGATGCATAATCTTCGCCCCCATTGCCTGTTTTTAAACCTGTTCCTAATGAAAGTAGTGTAATTCACACCCGCACTTCCCAAGGCTGCCCGCAGCCCCGGGCTCCCACACATGGCCCACCGCAGACACGGCACTGTCTCCGTTTGGTGGTTGGTTTGTTCACAGAAAAGCCACCTGCATTGATAAATCTCTCCAAAGAGTGAAACTGTCTTCCCAGTAGCTCTGAATTCCTTTGGTAATTTCTTGGGCTTACTTTTGTGGTGGACAGTGAAGGAAGATAAAATTAAGTGTCTCAGGGCAGTGGTAGGGAAGGTTGTTCTTAAAATATTCCCCCTTGGTGAGGTTTGATGATAGCTTTACCTGTTTTTTTGTCTCAAATGAAAATGAGTCATCTTTTAAGAAAAGAATTGAAAAATCTTTTAGGAAATAGGTGTATGGAATAAAACATCTAATGCTAGGTGTTTAAGCTCTAAAATGTAAGGCAGTGGTTTGCAACCAGGATAATTTTGTCCCCCAAGGAACACTTGCCAATGTCTGGAGACACTTTTGAAGTAACACCTGGGGGCAGGGCTTGCTCCCAGCACCTGGGGGGAGCTGTGAATGGCGCCAAATATCACGTAGGGGCAGGACAGCCCCCCACAAAGAATTAGCAGTTCAAAATGTCAGACGTGCTGAGATTCAGAAACCCTGTGTGTTAGTCAGCCATGGGATGCTGATGCAAAGTACCAGAACTGTTGGCTTTCATAAAGGGCGTTCGTTTGGGGTAGAAGCTTACAATCACAAGGCCCTAAAGAGTCCAACTCAATGTACCCTAAGAGGTTCTTTCTCACCCAAGTCTGTTGCCACGTGTTGGGGCAAGATGGCGGCCGATGCCTGCAAGGGTTCAGACTTCCTCCTCCTCTTCAGCTCCCTGGGGCCAGCTTCTTCTGACCTCGGCTGCAGGCTGGAGCACTCCTTTCTTTCTGGGCCTTCTCAGCTGCTCAGGGCTCTGGTCTCTTTGGCTGCAAAGTATCAGGCGAATGGCTCATCTCTCCTCAGGGCGTTAACTGTTTGCTCCTTCTCCTTTCTGTCACATGGCAGGACAGAATGACCAAGGTCTCTCCTGCCGTGTCTATGGAGCTCTCTTTCTTCCTGTGCCTTCTTCAGGGCGTCTTTCTCTGTGTGAGTGTCGGTTTATATAGTCCACCAAGGGGGCAGGGACTCAGCCCTGAATCGCCCTAATGACATGGTCTAACCAAAGCGCTAGTCTTGATTTAATCACGTAGATATAAAACATTTGATTTAATACAATCAAAGGGTATCACCCAGAGGAACAGAATTCATAGTAATGTCAAACTGCCATACCCTGGTGTAAAGAGAGGTGATATTCTGTGTATTTCCCAGTTAATAAATATTTTGGGATGCTTCCAGAAAGCCCTGCGGTGTTCTATATACTTTAAGTTCATAGAATGTAATAGTCAGATCACCAGCTTTTAAAGAACTTTAATCTGAACACTTTTTTCATATAATAAACTTTATTTTAAAAGAAATTTTAGATTACAGAAAAGTTACTTCAAAAATATAGGGGATTCCCATATACCTCCCCCCTCCCCCTCACGTTTTCCCTGGTTAAAAACACCTTACATTATGTGGTACATTCTTACAACTTATGAGCACATATTGAAGCATTACTACTAACCAAGGTCTATAGTTTACATTATGGTTACACTTTGCACTATACAGTTTTGTAGTTTTTGACAAACTGTTTAATGGCTTATCATTGTAATATCATGCAGAAAAATTCCATGTCCCATAGATGCCCCACGTTATACCTATCTTCCCTCCCCTTCCCCTCAGAACCTCTAGTAGCCACTATCTTTATATCAATAATACAAGGTCTTCCATTACTACAATGAAAATAAGTCTACCGTGCCATGACTGCATTCCCGCCTTATGTTTGTTCATTCCTCAGTCCTGAGGATTTGGGGGTGGTGATGCCCGCTCTACTTCAGATTGAGAGGGGAATTAGATTTTATGGGGCAGATGGAAGGAACTGTTTTGCTCATTTTTGGGGGTGGGGATTGTCCATCATTGTTTTGTTAGTTGTTGTGAGCGAGTCTGATGAACTGGAGAGTAGGTGTTGGCCAGGACTCTGCTGAGATTCAGGGTTCAACTGGCACATGAAGAAACCAAAGATTTAAGTCCCTGGGACAAATATTTAATAGTTGTAGTGCTAATTATAGGTTCACATAAAAGGGGTAGAAGAATCATGTGTAGGGAAATTAGAAACCAATCTAACTCTGTTAAATTGGGGAAAAGGGTTATCAAATATTCAAGGTAAGGCCCACCAATGGGGTGCTGATTTCATGGGGTTGTCTGCCCTGCCTGTAGTGTCTGGATGTCTCTAGAGCCCTCAGGAGCCCTGCAGTTTGAGGCACTGTTTACTGTGGCAATTAGTGAGATCCTCCTGAGATGTGCATAAGTGTAACCTCTGGAATGACCTCCAGACTAACTGAAATCTCTTAGCCATAAGAACTCTTTTGTATTTAATTTATCCCCCTTTTGTCAAGGCCTTTTTCTGAATGCATTGCTAATTGCTCTTGGTATTAATCCCTTGGTGCCAGGGAGGCTTATCCCCAGAGTCATGTCCCATGCTGAGGAGGGTGGAGGTGGGGAGGAAGGTAGTGAATTTGTTTGCTGAACTTGGCTTAGAGAGAGGACACATTTGAGCAACAGAGGCTTTCAGGCAGTAGATATTAAGTTTCATTTTTACAAGAATAAGTTTTGCGAGTACATGTATTACTTGAGGGCTTGGCATATTGGTCTGTTTTCTTTTATTAGGTACTGCCTGTGTACCCAAGAGATTCTTACCACTCTATTAGAGAATGTAGCAGGACTCCCAAGGATTGGAGTTTAATGTTTTGTTGGTTCTTTTGTGGGTCTCCACCCACCTAGATAACACCCTATGACCACATGAACACACTCATATTCCCCAGAGGCACCCTTCCCCACACATCCCCCCACCACTGACACCCTGCACCAGTGACCCTCCCCTGCCATATATGCTGACAGACCACTGCCACAATCACCTTCTCAACCAAAGTTCTCTGCTCCCCAGAGTCCACCTGTTCCTTCCTCCAGCCCGTCCCCAGCTCTAGGGATAGCCCACCCACCCCACCCGTGTTCCCACTCATGCCAGCACCACTCTCATAGCTGCACCCCATCACCCTGTCCTCTGCCAACCTCCCCCACCCAACTTATTATAGATTCTGTCCAGATTGAGCATCAATCTGAACACTTTCAAGATACAAGTTTGCTTAACTCAAAAAATTTAAAAAAATGTAAATAGGAAAATTTGAAACACAAGACATATATGTGTACATCTTTTTTTATCATCATTAAAGGTCTAGGAGACTCGGCCCTGTTTCAATGGACCTGCGCGCCCCACTCCTTAGGGTGTCCGCAGGCCCCTTCACGTGCAGGCTCGATCGCAGTCTGCCTCTGTGCCAGTCCTCCCCAGGCAGGGAAGGACGCATTCGCCACCCGCTACCACCTACGAGGGAAGAGGGTCCAGCTGCTCCCCGAGCCTGGGGCCCATGAGGCAACGGGCCCGCGGCCCCAGCCACGCCTCCCTATGGACGGTGGTGTGAATTAGCCAGGCCGCTGAGGACCCCCTGTGCCAGGCACTGTCAGGGACCCTCCCTCTGGGAACTCCCGGCTCTTGCGTTGTCCTGACTTGGTCGCGTGTGCCCGTCCCTATTGCGGTGCCTGGGCCTCTGGAAGGGGGGTCGTGCTGCAGCCCTAGTGTGGAACCCCTGGCCCTGCCTTACTCACCTGCCTCTTCTCCAGAACCGGAGCCAGTCCCAAGCCCTGCTGGCGTTTAGCGTCACACGGCTCACGAGTGGCTAAACAGAAGAAACCAGGAGAAAATTCCCACCAGGTCCCACCTTCGTTCCCGCAGGCTCTCGCCCAGATCCACGACCCCCACCCCAGCAGTCTGAGCGTCGTTCATGTCATTTCTTCATCCGACTCCCTCCCCACCCCGGCCGGGAGCGACTGAGATTCTCACCTGTGACCTGAATGTAGGCATAAGGCGCTGTGGGTGGAATTGTGTCCCCAGAGGATGTGCGGCGTCCTAGGCACCGCCCTGGGGCAGCAGGAAGTAGTGTCCTCTAAGACGTGTTTAGTAGCCAGAGGCCAAACTGGGTGGGGTGATCCCCAAATTACTAGTCAGGAGAGGGGGAGCAGCAGACAGACACCTGGACGGCCATCCGAAGACAGGCAGACGGACACGCCACCAGCCAAGCAACCCCGAGGGCTGCCGGCCAACACGGAAGCTGGGAGGAGCAAGGAAGGGCTCTCCGACACCTTGTTTCAGACCTCCAGCCCCCAGAACTGGGAAATGTGTGATTCTGTTGTTTTAAGCCACCTCATTTATGGCATTTCATTACAACAGCCTTAGGAACCTAAGTCAACTGACTTAAAAATATTGAATGAAAGTGAATGGCTTGGGGAAGTGAATGTGACTCAAGTGATTGAGCTCCTGCCTACCACATGGGAGGACCCAGTTCTGTTCCTGGTGCCTCCTAAAGAAGACCAGCAAGACAGCGAGCTGACATGACAGGCTGGTGTGGGGAGCTGACGCAAGAAGATGATGCAACAAGCTGGTGCAACAAGAGACACAAGGAGGAAAATGATAAGACACAACAAAACAGGGAGCGGAGGTGGCTTGAGTGGTTAGGTGCCTCCCTCCTGTGTTGTTCTGATCTGGCTTTTGTGCCAGTGTTGGAATCTGGGGAAGGGTGGCGGTATTCACTAAAAAGAAGTTTATTTCTGCTAAAGATGGTACTGAAGGTCCAGGATAAAAAAAAAAGTAGTTCATTAGAAAGCAGATCTGACCACGTAGGAAGTTTTGGGAAGTATGGTGGTTTGAAGCTCTGTGTTTCCCAGAATGACATGTTCTTAAGTTACCCCGCTCCTGTGGGTGTGAGCCCAGTGTAGACAGGCCTCTGATAAGGCCACTTCAGTCCAGCGTGGCCCAGCCCCTTCAGGATGGGGCTTAATCCTGTTACTGGAGACCTTTATAAATGAAAAGAATTCAGATGCGCGGGAGATAAAGCAATGGAAGTAAGAAGCTGAAACAGAACCCAGAAGAGCAGGGAGCGAGCAGGGGGTACCGCCATGCCCTGCCGTTTGCCGGAAGAGCAAGGATCACCAGCAGCCTGGGCCAGAGCATGTTAGTCTTGGGAAAGCACGTATCGCCTTGATGATACCTTGATTTGGACATTTTCATGGCCTTAAAACCGCGAGCAAATATCATTGTTTAAGCCAAACCATTTCATATTATTTTATTGAGCAGCCAAGGAAAGTAAGACAGATTTTGGTACCAGGAGCATGGAGTGCTGCTATTGCAAAGACCAAAAATGTGGAAATGGCTTTGGAAATGGGTAATGGGTAGAGGCTGGAAGACTTGTGAAGTGCTTCATAGAAATGGCCTTCCAACAGTCTCCTCAAAGACTGAAGATCTAACGGACCATCTTCTGACATCTCTGGCTGGAAGTAGATCACACGACTGCACCTTGCTGCAGAGATGGCGGAAAAGTATAGAGCTTCAGTTTAGGTGGCAATGTGTCTAGCTAGAAATTAGAGTTCTGTTTCTAAGGAGGAAGGGAAAACTGGGTTTTGGGCTAGACAACTCTCAGCTTCTGAGAAATTATAGGAAGTTAGCATGTAATAAAGGTGGCATTTTATGGGAAATGATGGATTTTTATGGAAAATTTTATAGGGAAATGATGGCTATTTTTTCCAAAAACGATGCTGAGAAAACTTTATCCAGAAAAACAGAATTTCAATCTTTCCTTATAGTATATACAAAGTAAATTTCTATTATTTTTATTTTCAAAATATGTATTATTGGAATATTTTAAATTTTATAGTTATCACAATTTTCTGATTTAAAATAATATGTCATCAAAGAAACCAGAAAAACATACAAAACTTTATCAAAGTCACTATCATAATAATTAATATTTTTGTATTTTTCTTTACGTATAAAGATAGGCACACACATACAAATACATATAGGTAACACGTTTATGTATATATGTAATAAATGTGTGTTTACACACATACACACTCAGTTGGCTGTTAGGATGTGCGGTTGAAAACATCACAAACTGAATATAGCACAGAAAGAACCAGTGATGTATTGGAAAATAACTCCCCAAAGATTTGAAAAACCTACATAGAGAAAAGTAAACCATGGAGGACTCGTCATAGCCAGAAGTTAGGCTACCACACACTGCCAGTTCCTACCTAGTCCTATTTATGAGTCACAACCACGGCGCGGCTCTTTGCAGGGACTTCCTGGGTTCCAGGGCCCTCAGGGCCCGTCAGCTGCCACGAGCCCTGGCCTGTGGTATAACAGGAAAGGCGTCACACGTGCCGTGAACAGCACAGCAGTTCAGCGACACACAGCAACAGACGCAGGACGGCTGCTCGTCTCCGTGTAAGCCCGCACCAGCGAGCAAGGTGAGTTCAGTCACAGCTGCTCTGCAGGAAGCCAGGGCAGTTGTGTCCAGCTCTGCAGCAGCCACGGTTTCGTGCTTTCCAGAATTTTCCACAATGTTTTTCAGAGGATGGTCCAGTGGAGATTCCACATTCCCAGACAGAAGCAATTTACATCAATTCTCAGAGTCCTATTTATGATTTTCCTTGAAAAAAATGGTTTTTATCATTAAAAAATGATAATTAGCTTTTAGAAGCCTCACTGTAGAGGAATTGATGGTCTGCTTGTTCTTTGGTCTTCCGTAAATACTAATTCTCTTAACTGAGCAACTGGCATTAGGTGAGAATATATTACACATCGAATGCCTTGCAAATGGCCTTACATAAAACTATTCTAAAAGCTGGTTAGGCACGTAACACCCCGCCTGGCCAGTCGGACGAGCTGGGGACGGCACAGGCCTGTCGTGAAAATGAAAATCGCAGCGAGAGCCCGCACCTCACCAGAGCCAGGCGTTCAGGCCGAGCTGGGAGAGCACCGAAGGCAAAGCCCGACTTCCTTCAGACGGTGCTGGGAGTCTGCACTGATTTCAGAGCAAAAGACCAGCAGGGCCCCGGGGCAATGGTCACCGCACAGCGGTGCTGCCTCCTGGAGCCGTCTCGACCCTCGTCAGCCGTGCTCCGGGGGCCGAGGCTGGCCTGCTTTCGCAGGGGTCCCGCAGCTCTCAGGGAATGGACCGAGGGGCCTTACCATCTCAAGCAGCAGGACGAGGGCGGGGGTGGAGCTGTCACCATAGAGGCACGGAGGCAGGTGGTTGGAGAACTCCAGCCTGGCCGCCCCGGCCGCCCTCACCTGCACCAGGCAGGCAGCAGTGAGGAAACCTGCAGGTGAGGCTGGCTCTTGGCCCAGTGCAGCCCCAGAGCCGGGCCGCGCTTTGCCGAGCTCGGCTCTCCCACGCCCCTGGAGAACCGTCGTGCGACGCTCCCCTGGAGGAGCTCCTCAGAGTTGGACAAACGATCTCAGCTCAGAAGCGAAGCCGCAGCCTCAGAGCTGACTCTTCTGATTTATGAAGGCCACCTCAAGCTGACCAGAAGAGCCGGGCACACGCTCCGTCAGGATGCGCCGTTCATCCTTCTCCTTCCAAGGCGTTCTGCAGAGGGTGCCCCAGGCAGCCTGCCCCTCTTCCTCCCTGCAGCTTAAGGCAGGGAGGAGAAAAGAGAGGGGAAAGGAGGAAGAGGACTTCCCTCCTGGACTCCGGGGGCCGCTGGGCCCTTGGTGGAGAGGACCAGCCCGGGGTGGCTGCTTTCCTTAAGGGGATCCGGGAAGGACAAACTCAGAGGAGATGCCCGGCGGCTCGCGGCCACGGCCTCCCCCTTCTCTACATCTCCTTGGGCTCCATAAGGCACGCACACCTCAGGGCTTCACAAAAGACGCTGTAAACCCAGGTCCTTCCCCTGAAAGGTCGTCCACAGCGCCAAGGGACTGGGGTACACCCGGAGGTCACCCCAGCTCGGAGTCTCCCGTTGCGGGATCTTTCATCCTCTTCAGCTGAGTCCAGCCGACGGCCGCGGGCGGAGCTGGGCCTCCCTGGGCACCGCCGCCTGCCCGCGACCCCACCTCTGCAGCCGGGCCTCAGAGCGTCCGCCCTCCAACCAGAGATGCCCTCTGAGCCCAGAGAACTTAGCCTTACCACACAACTTTCCTCCCAGAAAGACGGAAAAGGTCCTGGAAAACTAGATCTTCCCTGCCTCTTGCATATTTTGCCACTGGAATTCTTGAAACTGCATCGGTGTATTTCTACCCCAAGCTTTTCGTGTAACTTTCCATTTTCCAGAGCGCAACTAAGGCAAGATCGTTTTTAAAACTTGTCACTCCAGCTCCATTCCCACCAAGTTCAGTTCTGAATGGGAGACTTTTTTATTGTGTTATGTGATGGGAACCTTCTCATCAGCACAAGTGTAAGGCAGTAGGGGCAGTTTCCTTACTTTGTCAGAGCGGGTTTGAGAGCCGACAGCAATCAGAGTCAAGCCATCAGCTCCGATTGGCTCCAAAAGAAAAGCTCGTCCCCTACTGTGACGGTGAGGCTAAGGTGTCAACTCGCCAGGGAACGGTGCCCAGTGGTCTGGTCGAGTAAGCACTGGGCTAACTGTAATACGAGGACGTTTATGGGCTTCAGTCACCAGTGAGTTTACTGCCTAGATGGTTGATTTCATCTATACCAGCCTGGGAGATTGCCCCCAGCAGCGAGTGGCGCTTTGTCCAATCGGTTGAACACCTTCAGCACTCAGGAGAATTTCCAGCTCGTCTTTGGACAGCCAGCGTCTCCCGGAAGCTCATCAAGGACCCTCAGTGGACTTCCATTGGAGCCTGGTTGCACCTGCCTGCGGAGCCTGGACTTGTGCAGCTCCACGGTCACGTGACTTACAAAGTCGCATGCTTTTGACAGATGCCTCCTGCTGATCCTCCTTCCCTGGAGAACCCCGACTGAGACCCCAGCCGAAAGGGGGGTCAGCCCAGCAGCTACTTTCAGCCCTCGCCAAGGAGGCTCCTGGCAGGACACACGCAGTACTTTTTAAAAAGAAGATTTATTTTTTATGTATTTATTTTTCCTTCCCCCCCCCCCCCCCCGCCCGCCCCGATGGTTCTCTTGTCTGTCTGCTCATTGTTTGCTCGTCTTCTTAGGCGGCCCTGAGACCCAAACTGGGACCTCCCATGTGGCAGCGGGCGCCCAGCTGGCTCAGCCACAGCCGCCTCCCCGGGCGGTACTTTTGGGTGCCCCACAGCGGCGCGGCGCAGCGCAGCCATCACCTCTACTTTCATTTTCCTCCTTGAGGAATCCAGCAGCTCGTGTGGGTGACGACTGTGATTCTAGGTGGATCGATGGTTCCCGGGGCTCTCTCCCGTGGAGCTAGACACTCACCCTCGCAGGTGCGCAGGGGATCTGAAGCTAACCAAGGCAGCCCCCTGGCTGCTCAGGCGACTGTGAATTCACCTGCATTGTCGGTGCTCGTACAGTATGTGGGTGGTTGTCCACACGCGTGCTCAGTGCGTTCGTGATCTCAGCTTGCGACCTGTCCTCCCCGCGCCCCTCCCTCGGCCAGAAGCTGCCCGCGCAGCCTCTCCAGCTCCCTGCTCGGCGCCTCCTCTCTGGACGCCCGCGGAGCCCATGCCCAAGGCCAGGCCCCAAGCCGCTGCTCCTTTCCTCCTTTTCAGCGTCCTGGGCTTCGCGCTAAGCCTCTACCTCCCCGCCCCCGACCCTGAGCGAGCTCTCGCTTTCCTTCTCTGCGAACAGGAGAACAGGAACAGCACTGGCCGCAGGGTGAGCGATTCACAGGGGAAGGGCCGCTGTGAAGCGAGGAGTTAGCGTGTCTAAGCAAGGCGCCTGCCAGCCAAGCGGAGGCCATGGCACTGCGCTAAGAGAACTCCCATGTTCAATTCTTTAACTTGCAAGAATTAAACATGAGTAGAACGTGAATTTTCAATCACTTGGGCATTGCACAGAGCCAGTTCTGCTGAGGTAGCTCTCTTGCTCATCTTTACGTTAATATTCAAATCGAGTTTAACTATGGAATGAGAAGGAAATATTTAATAGCTATCCACGGGCTGTGCAGAGGATTCACAACAGGCGCATCGAAAATTCCTGTTAACCTTAACAGGAGAACTAGAACGTATTTTTCCCGGGAGAAAAAGAATATGGATGAGAAATATGCTAGAAAATTTAATATACTCATGAAACAAACATGCGTGGAGAGAAGCTGTCCTGGGACAAACCTGAGGGGCCAAACCCTTGACGAGAAGGCGAGACCGGCCCAGAAAAACTGCCGACAGGATTTATAATCCCATAGCTGTGCATGCCAGCAGCAGTGGTGTGATGCCAGCAGCAGGCGTGAGCGCGGAGGCTGAGGAAGGGAACAGCAGGTGTGGAGGCTAAGAGGAGGGAACAGTGGGAGCAGAGGCTAAGAGGACGGAACAGCGAGTGTGGAAGCTAAGAGGAGGGGAACAGCAGGTGTGGAGGCTAAGAAGATGGAACAGCAAGTGTGGCGGCTGAGAGGAGGGGAACAGCAGGTGTGGAGGCTAAGAGGAGGGAAACAGCAAGTGTGGCGGCTAAGAGGAGGGGAACAGCAGGTGTGGAGGCTAAGAGGAGGGGAACAGCAGGAGCGGAGGCTAAGAGGAGGGGAACAGCAGGTGTGGAGGCTAAGAGGAGGGAACAGCAGGTGTGGAGGCTAAGAGGAGGGAACAGTGGGAGCAGAGGCTGAGAGGAGGGGAACAGCGGGTGTGGAGGCTCTGAGAACAGTGCTCAGCTTGTGGAGCCAAGGGAGCCGGGAAGCCGCGGAGGGTGGAAGAGGCTGGGGCTGGGGGCCGGGTCCCGCCCCTGTGCTTTGTCCCGCCACCTCAGGGGTGTTTCTCAAGGCGACACAGAGGCTGGACCCCCCGCTCATCGCTTTAGACTGCACGAGGACCCGGGGAACCGCCCGCGGAGGTGCTGCGTGAATGTTCACGAATGCCCGTTCCGGGCTGTGCCTGGTGCCACACTAGACGTGTCTAGAGCGCGTGGACCTGCCGGGGAGGTGAGCGGGTCACAGCTGCAAGCAGGTGCCTGAGCCCGTTTCAGGCCTCCAGGCTGCGAGGAGCCCGCCACGGCCGGCGCATCTCGGGAGCTGGCGGCTCGGCGGGGGCCGCTCCCTCGGGGTCGGCGTCCTGCCCCCGGCCCCTGCCCTCCGGCTGCTCCTGCGGGCCCTCTCTGACTGTGTGTGAGTTTCTCCCCGTGAGGCCCCCAGCCCTCGGCCGACCCCACCTCAGCTGAAACGGCGCCTGCGGGTGGCCCTGTCCACGAGGGCTCACACCGCAGGGGAGTGGAGCAAACCGTTTCCACGCCTGAGCTGGGAGCGTGGTTCAGCCCGGCCCGTCCGCGTCGACGTGGTGGACATCGCATTTACGGGGCCGCAGCAAAGGCGCTCCAGGTTTTCACGGAAGGTTTCTGAGCAAAGATGAGCCTGATGTGCCTAAAAGCTGGGGGCGGGGGAGATGGACAAAAGCCCCTCCTCTCCAAGCAGGGGACTTCCTGTTTGGTGAGAACAGCATGTGGGGGGAAGTGGACGTGGCTCAAAGGATTGGGCTCCCGCCTACCTCATGGGAGGTTATGGGGTTCGATTCCCGGGGCCTCCTGGTGAAGGTGACCTGGTCTGTATGGCCAGCTGGTCCGTGCAGAGTGCTGGCCCGAGTGGAGAGCTGGCCCGAGTGGAGAGCTGCCGCAACAAGGTGACTCAACAAAAAGAGACACAGAGGAGAGACAAGAGACGCAGCGGACCAGGGAGCTGAGGTGGTGCAAGAGACTGAGCGCCTCTCTCCCACTCTGGAAGGTTCCAGGGTCAGTGCCCAGAGCCACCTAAGGAGAAGACAAGTGGACACAGAGGAACACACAGCGAATGGACACAGAGCGCAGACAGCGAGAGCAAAAACAATGGGAGGGGTCATGGAGAAATCAATCAACCAATCAATCAATCTTTAAAAAGAAAAGCAGAGCGAGCAGCGCGTGGCCGGTGGGCTGTGTGCGGGGCCGTGTGGAGTG
Organism: Dasypus novemcinctus; assembly: GCF_030445035.2. Classification (NCBI taxonomy): domain Eukaryota; kingdom Metazoa; phylum Chordata; class Mammalia; order Cingulata; family Dasypodidae; genus Dasypus; species Dasypus novemcinctus. The sequence goes on along the minus strand of NC_080687.1, from coordinate 1,705,763 downwards.
CCCTCGGGGCTTGTGGGAAGGACAGACCCTCCTGGACCCACGCACGGGTGGGCCAGGGCGCAGAGGCCAGGAGGCGCTGGGACAGGAGCCCGCAGCCTCAATCCAGGGCCCCTGAGCTCAGCCGCGTCTAGTTCTAGGGACTGGGAGCCACAGCAACGCGCTTCCGAGAAGAGCCAGGGTGTGTTCTGTGCATGTGCGTGCGTGTGCACAACGCACTGTGAACATGCCGAGTAAAGAGGAACGTAAGACGGCGGCGGGAACAAGTCCATACAGTGTTCAAACTTTTTATGTATTTTGAAGTAAATGCATTTTAAAGTTGAATTTTCTCCCATATGGATTTTAATCTGAAAAAAAAAAGATAGTGTAACTGGAGAAATACAAATGACATCAAATCACTAATTATTTTTCCCTATGAGATAAAAAATATCTAATTGCGATTTTTTTCTTAATATGCAAGAGTGTAAGAAAGTTTAGGAGCATGGGAGAGTCCGCTGGCACTTCACAAGACGTGGACTCTAGACCAGCGGCTGGGCAGTGCTGTCTGCAGAGGCTCTCTGTGACGACTGGCTCCTCTTCTGGACGTCGAAGTAGCCCCTTCCTCACGTAGGAGGGGAGCGCTGCGCAGTCCCCGGTCTTCTGACACGGTCCTCCCAGGGACTCGCCCTCGAGGAGCTGGACGTCTCTCGCCGGTAGACGGGGCTGCTTTGTGAGGTCCCCACGGCTGGTGCTTCTGTACGTGCCCTGAGCACCTCCTCATCAGCGTCAGGGCTAGTGACCAGTGCGCCATTTGATCTCCAGGGGGACCAGCAGGAACGTGCAGGGACTGAGCGGGCCGGGGCAGAACGGGAGGCGGGGCGCGCTGGCCGCAAACCGGGACCGCCCGCCCGGGCAGCCGGTGCTCGCGGAGCCACAGGGCCCCCGGCTGCTCCACCAGGTCCAAGAGCAGGAAGCAGCGGTCTCGGGCCGGACCTGGTGAGAACTGCCGAGGGCCTTTCCTAACAGAAGATGGATCAAGTTTGCGTAAATCAGCGCAACGGTCAAGAGAGCAGCCGCCCTAGTCGCCACGACAGGTGTGCGGCCTCGCGTGACCTCAGCATCCCAGAGGGAGGGCGGGGTCTGCTGGCACGCGTGTCCGGCTCACGCCGCGGGAGGCAGACTTCACAGCTCCCTGCTCGTCCAGGTCAGCACAGCAGCGCCCGGATGTGGGGCTGAGGCCCGAGAACTTGCTTGGCCCCCTCAAGACCTCATGACTGGGACGCGCCAAAGCCAAGAGCTGGCCCAGGAGGCTCGCCTGTCCTTTCCACTGCAGCAAACACAGCCGATTTTACTCCCGGTCTTGGTATTTTTGAGTGTTTCAATTCCCCCTTTTTCCTACCCCAGCTACTTTTTCCCTGTTCTTCTTTCCATCTCTTTTCCCTTTCCCTTTCTAAAATCTTAAGACAAAAGAATCAGCTCCATGACATGTTTCCCAAGATTTTGTCCCTATCTCTCAAAAAAATTCAACCAAGTGCAGGTGAAGTTGGATTACAGTTCTCTGAGAATTCCATGTTTCCCCGGGCTAGGACCTTGGTTTCCAACGTAAGGAAGTCAGGCATCCTGCAGTGGTCTCAGAAAAAGGGTGAAGAGAGCGCTGCTTACCTGAAGGACTGTGGACTCTGCGGCTGCAGCGAGGCAAGAGTGCCTTTCACTCTGCTTAGACTCTACATCAAGTGCTGGGATTTAGCTTCTTATCAGACAAAGCTAGGTCACCCTGGCTTTTTTTTTTATATATATATCCACACCCCTTGTGGCCTTTCACTTGCTCTCTGCTCTCTGTGCCCATTCGCTGTGTGCTCTTCCGTGTGTGTGTGTGTGTGTTTTTGCTCATCTCCCTTTTATCTTGTTGTGTCACTTTGCTGAGTCGGCTCTCCACAGTGTGCGGGAGAGCTTGCCTTCATAAGGAGGCCCTGTTACGCAAACCCAGGGCCTCCCGTGTGGTAGGCGGGAGCCCAACTGATTGAACCACAGCTGCTTCCCTCGCCCTGGCTTTTTGCAGTAAACAAATATTTCACTAGACTTTCAGAGGATTTTTGAAAAATTCCAATTTTTTTCAGATTAATTATTAATAGCAACCAAAGAAATTTGTGGCAAGGACTTAAATTTCTAGAAATGTTTTCTAATAATGTGCCAGTTAGATAAGATTATTTTCAGATCTATGCTGAGATTTGAAGTTTTAGACTTTGGATTATTTAGATGAAAGATGAACAGCCGGTGTTCCTAATCTGATGAAGGATTCCTGCAGCCCAGCAGTTTCCCACCACTCCCACCCCTCACACAGCGCGGCGCCCAATGCTGTGGCCCCTGCTGTATTGTCTGTCCACCCGAGTCCTGCACCACCCTGGCCAAGGGCACCGTCCCCTGACCACACCTCCGGCCCTCAGGCTCCGTGTCCCCGTCCAACGCCGACAGCTCCGACCGGAGCCCCAGCCCGGCTCAGAGCACCTCCCGGAGCCTAGTCCACACTAGGTCCTGCTCGTCCTCGTGCCAGTCCAGGTCTTGCACCTCATCAGTGCCTTCGATATCACGTCATATTGGCATTGACTCACTCTCTCCCAGCCCCAGTCTGGGGGTATCTTGGCTTCTGATTCTCTTAAGCTGGGACCCCAGAGCACTTACTGCTCTCCTGCTGCCACTGTCCCTAATTCCCTGGCCCCACCACCATTCACAGGTGCTTGTGAAATTCCAGCTGCAAATCCCAAGGCTGCTGGGACCCTTTGGGAAAGTTATCAGCTGTCTATGTCTGCCCACAGCTGGGAGCCACAATTACCTGGCCTTCACTTACCATCCTCCCTGTCCCAGGAAGTTCTCCTTTCCTTCATAGCTGCTTTTCCACCTTCTATAACTTCGCCAGAGCAAAGTATCAAAAAATAAGCAAATTCTCAAAGACCAATAAAGACCTGAATGAAAGGGTTTGGGAGGTATTTCAAAGAGGCCACTTCGAAACAAATCGGTACAACATGGCCTCAAAAGAAGAGAGTGCATTCTTATTTAACACATGAATAAATTAAAATCCATGAATTTATAATTTAGTGGAACTCAAAAACATCAAGAAAGAAATGTCTAGAGAGAGAAAGGAGAAAAAAAGAGAATCTCCTCTTTACATTAGAATACAATCTAGTAAATGTAGAAGGAGAAATAGAATTTAAAACGGACCATTTTGAAACCCCCAGGTAGTAACGAGAGAGAACAGTCATCACTGGATCCTGCAACCAATGGGTGAAAGATTGTTTGGCAGCAGATTGTAAAATGTCACCCACAATTCCTTATAGAGAAGTGTGCTTATACAATGCAGAGGCAGGGCGGCTGCTATCTTTATCAATGAAAATAAGCATCACCCAAAGCAAAATGGCCCAACATTGGGCGACTTCTGCTGTGAAGTACATGACTTCAGGTTGTGAAGTCACCCTTGAAATATTATTACCCTCCAAATTTAAACTGACTCTAATCAAGTTGCTATACCTAGCAAGATTCAGGTACCAGACCAATGAAGAACTAATCAGACAAATGCAGAAGTAAGGCCTTCTAGGAAAATCCAAAAGGTAAGAGTTTAGATAAATACATGACACATGAATAGAGATAGATAGAAAAGTCCCTTCTAAAGAAACCTGCTCCCCAAATGCAACGCCTGACTCTAACTGAGCCTTGTTCAGATAAAATAGTTACAAAAGACATTGTTGGGAGAATGCGGAAGTTTGAATGAAGAATGGGTATTTGATGCTATTATAGGTTTATTGTTTATTTTCTTAATGATGATGTTGTGATTATGTAAGAGAACATCCTTGTTCTTAAGAGAGATGTGGTCGTGTTTTTAAGGGTGAAGTCTTATGATACCTTTCACTTCTATAAGGCACAGCATAGGCAGTGATGGATGAAAAGACAGAAAGACAACAGATGAAGATAGATAGAGCTAGATGGATAGATGGAGATAGAGGGTAAAGGACAGGTAGGTAGTAGAAGTGACAGACCGATGGAGAGGTGGATAGATGGAGCAGGTAGGACAGCTGAGCCAACGTAGAGAGAACATGTATGTTTATTTTAACAGTCTTTCAAATTTTCTGCCCATTTGAAAATTTTCATAGTAACAGTTGGGACTAAGAAAGACAATCTGGTGTCCTTTGTAAGCTAGAACAAATGTACATCACTACTGCAGGGTGGTGGGAATGTGGAGAAGCATGGGAAAAATACAGCTGGAGGGACCTATGGACCATGGTTAGCAGTAATAATATAATATTCTTGCATCTGTGTGAAAGATGTACTGTGTTGAAAATGATGCAGTATGGAAAATGTGAGCCAGATGTACTCTATGGACATGGCAATAGTCAGATGATATTATTTTATCTGTAGCAAATGACACACTACATTGTGGTGTGTTGATGGAGGGGTATTGTTTGGGAATTCTGCACGTGTGCAAGATTGTTTTATAAGTTTACAACTTCTGTCATAAAAAAATATATTTTAAAATAATAATAGGGTGGGTTGGGGGAAAACATACCAAATGTAAGATAAGAACTATGATTAGTAGTAAGATTTTGACAGTTTCTTTCATAGTTTGTAACAAACATCTTAAGACAATGTAAGGTGTTGGTGGAGGGTTGATGTATGGGACCCCTGTATGATGTTATGCATGTTTGCTCTGTAAGTTCACAACTTAACTCTACATTTAATTGTTTATGTATGTTCATATATAAATGATATAAAGATAGTAATAATCGGATTGGTTAGGAGAAAGTACTTTGTTTATTAGTAATATTTTGACAATGCTCTTTAATCATTAGTTAAAAACAATGCAAGTTATTGGTGTTAGGGTGAGATGTTATTTACATATGTTTGTTTGATGTTATATATGTTTGTTTTGTAAGTTCACAACTATTATACATTTATTGTTTATGTATGTTGATGTATGAGTGATATATTTCAATAAATTTTTTAAAAGACAATCTGAAGAAAGATTGCATGAAAAACAAAGAATTTAGCAGTTGTTAATTTGGCATTTCTGGGGAGAGCTAGATCTGTCATTTAGGTATACTTCATATTATACTGCTTCTTTCCTAATTTTTATTTCTATTCCAGTTGTTGGCTTATACTATGAAAATGATATTTAATCTCTAAATCTTTGAGTGAGTCATTTTATATTCAAATCTGAGAATAGTAATTATCAGTATGGACATTACACAGTGACAATGCCTTTGATTTAGGAGTAAGTATTTTTGTCATCATATTGTTGGACAATTCCTGTCTTTGGGCCAATTTTTTGGACTTGAAGGAAGGGATGGCCTTTATCAAAGTCACCTTGTTTAACACATCTGGCAGTGCCAGCTTCTCTGACAGTGTTAAGATGAGGTCAGCACCCAAAGATGATAAGGCAACATGGAATGCGACCAAAACTCATGGTGCTCTGTCTTAGTCTCTTTTCTGAAGGCTCCTAAATTCTGAGCACGTTTTTAAAGGAGGAATGTGTTCAGAAACACACTTGTTTAAGAAACTCCAAAAATAACCTTCTCAGAGATGTTAGGAGGGCGCAGAGAGCATTAATTATTATTAGAAGTTGGTATTGGTGGAGTGTGCTTTACACGTTTGTATTTCAGTACATATTAGCTGTGTACTGCAAAGTTGCTTGCTGAACTGATCAGGTCAACGTGAAGCCTCTAAGTGAACCCATGGCTATCACTAAGGGACACGTGGAGGACAAAGGCATGGGAAGACTCTCTCTGCCTTCTAGGCTCAATCCTTCCACAGCTTGCTAGACATTTATTTATAAAACACTCCAGAGCAGATAGCCATAAATCAGGAGTGGACCTGGTATTTATAGTCCTTTGAAAGACGTAGGACGGGTTCCTGAAGAGCTATGAAGCTGAGCGAGCCAAAGTAAACACTTGAGAAAGGTGCGCATGTGCATTTGTCACCGGAGTTTGGGGAAGCTGAGAGGAGGAATAGATTCTCATGGAATCGCAAGCCCGACGTGTCCCGCACTGCAGGCTCAACTCTCCCCTTCCTCAAGCGCCTACTCACTGCCGTCTTCAAAGGAAATGTTAAAGCACTGAGCACGTGCAGGCGCTGGACTGTGGCAGTGACAGAACGGAGAGTAAAATGCCATCCCGGCCCCGAGGGCCCTCGACCCCTGCAGCGTGTCTCAATTAGCGGCCTCTCCCCGGCCCCTCCACCAAGCTGGCCACCTCAAGCTCATCTTTTTTTTTTTAAAGATTTATTTATCTATTTTTAATTCCCCCCCCTCCCCTGTTGTCTGTTCTCTGTGTCTATTTGCTGCATCTTGTTTCTTTGTCCGCTTCTGTTGTCGTCAGCCGCACAGGAAGTGTGGGCGGCGCCATTCCTGGGCAGCCTGCACTTTCTTTCGCGCTGGGTGGCTTTCCTTACGGGAGCACTCCTTGCGCGTGGGGCTCCCCTACGCGGGGGACACCCCTGCGTGGCAGGGCACTCCTTGCGCGCATCAGCACTGCGCATGGGCCAGCTCCACACGGGACAAGGAGGCCCGGGGTTTGAACCCGGGACCTCCCATGTGGTAGACGGACGCCCTAACCACTGGGCCAAGTCCGTTTCCCTCAAGTTCATCTTGACTCATTGTCTTTCCTACTCAGATGACCCTAAATCCACGCCTGCTGCCCCTTTCTTCTCACCCCCACTGCTAATTTCTTTTCCCCCCATGGCGTCTCCCCTGCCCCGGCCACCTTCCCTGCCAACGTCCGAACACCAGCCCTTTGCTCTTATTAGATCCCAGGTTAATGAGGCTCAGGGACAGACCAAGGTCAGGTCAAGCGACTTCCCCAAGGTCATCCTGCCAATGGAGGTGGAGGCAGAGCCCACCCGTGTGTCTGGGGGCATGGGGCCGTGTTGTGTTCTATTAACTTATATGCATGCACATCTACATATATGTGTACATGTGTGCATGTATATATATTTCCATGTAACTGCTAATAGACAACGCTTAAATGCACTTTGAAGTTGATAGTCACGTATTTTCTTTCTGCAATTTTAATTTTGGCAAGACTTTTTAGAAAAGAGTATGAATTTGCTTGTCATCGTGCATATCCTTTGACTAAGTGTTCTTAGGATGCTCATGAATGTTTATTTTGGAATTAGACAGTCTCTTCCCTTTACTAGCACTGTGATCTTAGGCAAATTTATGGAGGCATCACCATGACTTAGAGAGGTCAATGAAACCTGGAATATTGTACAGAGTTTGCGTTTATGGGAAATCGAGGCATGGGAAGGGCAGTAAGTCTGTTGACTTGTAATTGCTGGCTGAGCCTCCGCTCTGAAGGCAGCCCTGGCCCGGGTCCTGCCACCGCTGTCAGGCACCCAGGACCAGACACTGCCTCGGGGTCGTGTTTCATCGGCTGCTAGACGCGCCTGACCAGCCTTGGTATTTCTGCTGCCTTCCTCTGCCTCTGGCCGGCCCTGGGCTAAGGTGGTTCACCCTGTTGTGGGGACATTTAATTAGAGATGGGGTTCTTAGCTGTGGGGACACATGGCTAGACTTGGGCTTCTTAGCCATGGGGACACGTAGCTAGAGTTGGACTTCTTCGTTGTGGGGACATGCAGCTAGAGATGGACTTCTTATTTAGGTGCCCATAGAGGGAGTGGTCTTTCACAAATGAATTAAATAAAAACAGCTTGGAAATTAAGTTGACTATATTTCAAGAAAGAGAAGCTATTGCTCATAGCTGCCATCATCATCATCATCATGGTAATTAAAAATGGAGCATATTTAACAGTACACAAAGTCCAGCAAAGTACTGATATTAAAATGTCAGGGAGGGGATGTGGCTCACCCCTTGGGCACCTGCTCGCCACATGGGAAGTCCTGGGTTCATGTTCCGGTGCCTCCTGAAAAGAAAGCCCAGCAGACGCCGCCTCCCACCGCGGTGAGCTTAGACACCCTCCCCCAGCGAGCTAGACTCCGCCCCTGCCACAGCAAGCAGATGCACAGGCCGGTGGGCGGGGACTGGATTTGGCTCAGGCCGTCGGGCACTCGCCTTTCATGTGGGAGGTCCTGGGTTCGGTTTCCGGTGCCTCCTGGAGAAGGCAAGTAAACCATGAGCAGACTGATGAAAGAATCATCTGGGGGTGGGAGAATAAGTAAAGTAAATAAAATAAATCTTTGAAAAAAACCCAAGATCATATGTGAGCTTATTATTTTGGAAAATGCTGTTGGTAAGAATCAAAATGCTCTAGAGATTTCAGCATTTCGTGTCTTTTCAATGACCACGCATTGATTAGTAGGATTAGCAAGAACGAAGCATTGATTGTAAATAAAACAAGCAGAGCTATTGTTTATTGAGCACCTGCTCTATGTCGGGCACTCTGGTGGGCTGTTGCTACACATTACCTAACCTAATCCTGTTTCTTGGCGGGGAGGGTGGCATTGGTTTTATTAAATGAGGAGACTAAGGCGCAGAGAGGACAAGTAAGATTTCCAGCCGACGACCCTCCACTGACCAGCAGAGCCAGCACGGCCCTGTGCATGACTGTACAGCTGCTCTCGCGCCCTTCTGCAATTTCCAGTTCAGGAGAGTCTTGAAATAAAGGAGTCGTTTCTCTTTTAATTGGCCACACGAGGCACCTATAGTCAAAGTGTTGACCGTTCACACGTCTTTGCCTCTGGGTTCTGCTTTACTCCCCTGGGGTCGTGGACAAGCCATGTGGTTTGCGTCCTGCTTATTCACTGCGTAATGAAGGGTGGGACTAGATGTTTGAAGGTTCTCTCCGGCTCTGAAACTTCACTATTAACTCTAGATTGATTCATCTTTTGAGTTTCTTCTTCCAACAGAATTTGGGAAACTTTTGATTCTTCTAAGAACTTTTTAGCCACACCAAATGATAATTAATTCACATAACATGATTTGTATTATTTTCTTTAATTTGAATTTTTTGATGGTAAAAGATTCAAAATGTTAACTCTAATTTCATCTGCTGTATATGATTTTTTGGTTAAATTATGTTTCTATCAGAAAAGAAATTAAACCCTCAAAATAAGTAAAAATCTTGACACTGTGAGTCCTGAATATTTACCTATAGATTACTAAAAAGTGGATGGAAAGAAAAATGCTTACAATCCAAGTTTGACATGATTTAGGAGAGACTCTGAATCCTAGAGGTATAAATACCAAGACTGAAGTCTTTGTTCTCTTCAGTCACTGATGACTTTGGGCCAGTTTTTCCAAGTGTGATTTCATTATCTCCACATTAAAAGGAGTGATATCTCAGGGCATTAGAGAAAAGCACTGACAGGAGAATTCTCACTTACGTTAGCAGAGCCGCAGCCCGCCTCTCTGCTCTATGTCACTGAAAGGCCAGCTTTGGAATGATATTCTCCCACTCTCACCTTGCTCCTTCCAGTGCAATGTAACAACGATAAGCAGCTCATCAAACCATCTGGCAGCTTAGAATCTGCTCCACACTTTTCAGTGTCTCCTTCGATGTTGGGAGAAAAGCAGGTGGTTTGCGAGGGAAAGCAAAGCTGGGAGTGATACATTTCCATTTTGGCACTGAGTGTATCTCGGTGTAATCGCCTTGCCAGGATTTTTGGAACTTTTGAAACTCAGAAGGCTCTACTGTTACCAAGTAATGTCTGAGACCAGTGATTAAAGGAGGGCACTGGCTTTCTGGCATTAGCAAATTAAATATAAACCTTGAGTCTCTGTCATAAAGTTACTCTGTAAAAATTGAAGTAAAACTTGCAAGGGGAATTTTTGCTCCACTGGAAAGCATTCAGGACTTATGAGTTATTACCTTCCATTCCAGGCACTCTGCTTTAAGGAGAAAATGGTCAAAGGGAGACAACCAGAGGGAAGGTCATGACCACACGCCAAGGGGAGCAGTTGAAGGAACTGGGGAGATTGACGTTGGAGAAATCCATGTTTGGGAGGGGATGATATTTCTGTTCAAATATCACTCAACAAGGATTACCTTTGTCTAATAATCACTGCTATTTAAAATAAACACAGTGGATAAAAGTTCCAGGTAGAGAAACGCAAGTAATTTAAAAGAAATGAATTTTTGGAACTCTCTGAAAAAGGAATGTTTGCCTTAGAAGACACTATATTTTTGTCACTAGAGATGTTCAAAGAGGTTGACAATGACCTAGAGACTGAGTCTGAAAATTGGTTAAATGCTGGATGGCTGAGTGGACCAGATGACGGTGGGGTAACTTGTAACTTGAGAGTAAACGGTTCTCTTATTCTGAGTCTATAAAGAAGACCTGGAAAGTGATCTTGTAATAATACATCTCAAGCACAGAAATAAATTAAACTCAGTGCTCTATCATAAAATAATGCGTTCTTAATTTTCAGAAAAAAATAATTCCTACTGATGTTTTCTTATAGGATCCAAGGACATATAAAGTAGACAAATTTTGGGAGTAAAATAGGACACAATTCTCTTTGGATTTATTCACAATTTTGTCAATTATTTATGAAACAGAGCTAGGAGAAAACCTGGCAATGAGAATTTCATCTAACAAGATGAAAAATCAAGTGGCAGGGCTGTATGAAAATAATTTGGTTAAAAAAAAGTAAAGGAAATATATCTGAAGGAGATACACTAAATTATTAAGTGTGGAGTGGTATCGGAGAAGAAGCAACTTTAACATTTCCTTACTCATAACATTTGAAATGTGTTTCAATTACTCTGCTGAAAAATTACATTTAAGATACTTTAAAAATAGAGTTAACATAGGACAAACATCCCTTCATTACTCTCTAAGTATGAACGAGTGTCATTATACAAGTTCTCAATATGCATTCTTATCCACTTGAACAAGTTCTGCCTTGTGTGTGATTAAATTTTGGATTGTAACTATGCAAAAATACGTAGTAAATTTAAATACATTCCAAAGGAGTAGCAAAAGGAAAATAAAACACTATTCTTGCTTCCCCAAAGCTTATAATCAAAGAGAAAAAGAGGAAAAGTAATCTATAAAGTAACTAAAGGTCATATTCACTAAGCAACATATTAACGGAATGGAATTCTCAAGAGGATAGGACAAATTAGGTACACAAATACTGGAGGAATCCTCAACAAAGGCGGGTTAAAAGTAGGTGGGGTTACCGAAAATATTTGCTGGACGAGCTAGGGGTGTTAGTGCAAGTTTTAAAGAAGACGAAGGACTAGGAATAAAGTTAGATCAACTGTAGTTGACTGATCCTCTGTCACTCTTGTAAGTGTGCAATCATCCATGGAATTTTAGAGAAGACCAGCTGGCACCTCAGAGTTCGCGGGTCACCTGGCTTCCAGTGGCTAGTCACCACTCCAGTCTAGGTAAGCTGTGGTCAGGTTAGGAGGGCAGACCATGGATTTGTGCTTCTTCTTAGGCTCATGTGTTCTAGAACATACTGTCAAAACAAGCTTCGCGCAAGCTCACATTTGCAAGAACAGGAGGTCACAGAAGGAAAGCCTGTGTGCAGCTTACCTGAGCAGGTGCCCGAGGCCACAGCCACTCCTGCTGGCTCACCTGGCAGTGGAGGTGCTGTGGATGACACAGGAGGAGCCACAGGCATTCGCAACAGCTCAGACACTCCTTTTTACCTTTGTTTTGCCCTTGTTACTTTGTCGTGGCAGGGGAGCCCGAGTCTCGTTCTCTCACACTCAGCCACGTCAAGGCTGAATCTCCCCTTTCTGTGGAATCCGAGGCCCCGGCATTCTCTAAAGCCTTGGGCACTGCGGACTGCTTCATCGCTTTCATCAAAGAAGAGAGAAGAGAGGGAACGCGGTTTGTGAAGGGAGCTAAGTGTGTCTCCTCAACCGCCGAGGCCGTGCAGGGCCCACGGGCGGGAGGGGCTGTTCTCCGTGCTGGGGTAGCGGTGCCGCCTCACTACCTGCCACCAAGCTGCGGCTTGAAGCAGCAAGTTATCGGGGTCAGAGTCTGCCGCGGGCCTCGCGGGGCGGACGTCGCGGTGCTGGCAGGACGGCCTCCTTTCCTCCCGGCAGCGCGGGCTGAGGACGCTGTTAACGTGTCTGCTCCAGCTCCGAGGGGCCCGTGGCCCTTCCCCGGCTCCAGCGCCGGCGACGGTGAGTCGAGCTGCCCGCGTGGGCTGCAGGTTTCCAGGCCGCTGGGGCAAACACCGTGAACTAGGTTGGCTTAGACGTGGAAATCCATTAGCTTGCGGTTCCGAGGCTGGGAAAACGTCCAGGTCAAGCACCTCCAAGGCGACGCTTCCTTCCTGAAGACGTGGCTCCTGTCGCGAGGCCAGGCCCGTGGCCAGGCCGGTGGCGGTAGCATCCAGCAGCTCCCTTCTTTTCTGGGTTCCGCTGATTTCAGCTTTCCGATGCCCCCCTGTGGCTTTCGTCTCAGTTCCTTTCCACTTTGGAGGGCTCCGGTGAGAGGCCTGAGACCCTCCTACGGGCCGGGCCACCCCTTCAGTGACGCAGCCCCATCAACGGACTCCACGCGCAGGAATGGACCAGGTTTGAGGGCGTGTTTTTCTGGGGTACGCACAGCCTCGCCCCCACCCGGCCTCGCTCCGGCTGCTTCCGTGGGGCTGGCCCTCTCCTTCTCTGACCCTGACCCCTCTTCCCTCTTTAAAGGCCTGGGAGGGCCCCGAGCAGCCAGCTGGCCGAGGACCACCGCTCCCCCGGGGTCGGCTGGCTGGCAGCCTCAACTCCCCTCTGCCGTGCACCCCACATTTCCTTGGTGCCAGGGCAGCGTGCGGGCCTCTCAGATGCACGGTTCCAGCCAGGTTCTCAGGTGGCAGAAGGGGCAGGTGGCCAGGTGGGCAGCTGAGGCACCTGGAGTTCTGCAGGACACTTGGGCACAAATGGCTCCTCTTGTCCTGAGAACAACCCACCAGGAAGATATCTAGCCCCATTTTTTAAATTAAAACAGGCAGGTCCAGAGGGTTTTCATACCTGGACTTGCTCCAGACAGGAACTTCCCACGTCCCGGCCTCTACCACCTGCAGCTGTGCCCGCGCGAGCCGGACTTTGTGCCGGGCCTCGCCAATGCGGGCAGAGGCTCCTCAGCCCCACGCCGCGTTCCTTGCCGCGCTCTGGCCCAGGTAGAGCGGGTGGACCCCCGGCTGCCACCGCCCCCACCGCAGCGCCAGGCCCGGCCCACGGGCCTCCGTGTCCTGCCTCGGCCCCCCTTGAGTCCCCGTCCCCGTTCACTGCCCCCTGTGTCTGTCTGGAAGGCACGGCGGTGGCGCGGGGCTCTGTTCCCCGGGAAAACAAGCTCTCGACCCCAACCCATCGGGCGGGCACGAGCCCATCGTAAGCGGCACGTCCGGGTGAGGCCCCGGCAGGGGGGTGGCCGGCCAGGGGCTCTGAGTCCTAAGCTGAGCCGCAGAGGGACGGCACGGTGGAGAGAGCTGGAGGGAGTGGCCAGACGCGCCACGTCCAGGAACCCGAGGAGGAGGGGGGCCGGGGCCGCCACGTGCCGTCCACGCAGAGCGGGGCCCAGGATCGCCCCCCGCAGCCCAGGCCGCCTCCGTCTCCGGGGAGGGCACGCCTGGGGGACGCCCGGGTTTGACTTGTAGCCGTGGGCTCTGCCGTCCAGGCCAGCCCGCTGCGGCCTCAGTGCCGGCAGCCGGGAGGTCAAAACGGGCATTAAGTGTGGTGTCCTTGACCCGACCAGACCTAACCGCCCGCTCCGGCCCTGCTCCTGCTTCCCAGGCCCCTCCACGTGGCGCTCTCCAAGCCCTCCCCGCGCCCTGAGAAGCTCTCCCTGCCTCGACCTCCCCTCTCTAGGGTTCTCTGTGGAAACTTCCAGACTCCAGCATTCCAGGCTTGGCTTTCAGGATTTAAAAGAAAACGGCGTCCTCATTCGACAAAGCCCGACTTTAATAAATCAAAAGCACTTGCTTTCAGGCTGCAATTTTCCTGCAAACTCAAAAAACTACTTATTTTCAAACTCAAAGCAGAGCAATTACTACTTTTTGTGCCAGAGGGTTTCTAAAAGAATAAATGCCTCGCTTTCATCGCAGGGTGAGCCGCGGGCAAGGAAGGAACAAGCAGCAGCCACGGAACATTTCAAAACCTTTATCCCAAATACTCTAGGCTTTCTTGTTCACTTTTTGAAATACATGAAATTTATGAAAGGTCACTCTTTGGTTTGGTCTAGATTAAGGAGCCATAAAAACTTTTGATATTATTCAAATTAACAATTCCTTGACGTCATCTTACAGCCCTTGAAACAGCGTCTGAGGTATGCAAGTAAGAATTACTGGTTTATGACTGTGGAGACACAGTAGACCATTAAATACCTCAAATTATGCTTCAGGTATTTTCTTTTCCCCGTGCAATTTTGTATTCTAAGAAAATTGACGAAAAAGATAAGTCACACACTTTAAGAATTTATCTGTAATTACACAGGCACTCGAGTGACATCTGCTCTACAGGACAGCACTTGTTCCATCTCTGTCTTCTGCAACTGTAGCGGAGCTATTGCAGGTCTATATTTTGGCTTTTAAACGTATCTGTTCAAAGTTATTATGTGTCCATCACTGTATTAGCTATTAGGTTATAATGTATATTTTTAAAAACTCCCTATCCTCAAGGAACTTGGACCTTCCGCTCCACTGCTGCTCACACCACCCTCTTCTCCTGCAACCACCCCTTCGAATCTGTCCCGAATTTATTGGACACCTGCCCTGTGGCACACATTTCTGCAGGAGCTGCAAAAGCAGTTGTGAATAAAAAAGACAAACTCCTGGGCCACGTGGAGCTCACGATGACGTGAAGGGTGAGGGAGAACACAGCCTGCAGCGGGCAGATGGACACCGTGGCCGTGCCCCTGGACAGCTGGGTCCCTGCTCGACCGCCCTGCTTTAGAGGCCGCTGCTCCCCTCCTCTCTGGGCAGGTCCTCCACAGGGCGGGCCCCACAGGCTGAGGACCCACGAGCACGCGGAGCAGGGACGGAAAAGGAGCAGGGCTGGAGGCTGGCTCTGTCCCCAACGTGGCTCCCGCCCGCAAACACAGGTGTGTGTCTTTTGATTGGTTTTGTGGCCTGGGCTGTTTTACATATCTGTTAGGGTAGAAATTAACCTGTACAAAAATGACAGTAATGAAAATAATTATTGTCCACAGCAGGGCAAGTGGATTAGTCCAATAGAATTTCAGTTAATTTCTACCCTGTAAAAAACACACAACAGCCTCAAGACTGCATTGCCCTATAAGATATTGACCAGTTCTGCATCTACTAGCAGCTCCATCTCAGCATCCCACTTGTTCGTCTGCGTGTCTATGTGGACACTCACACAAATACTCAGAGTTTTCAGATTCTCCCCTGAGCTGGCCTGAGTGTCTTATTGGGTCCTTCATTAATTAAGGAGTGGAATGAAGGATTGGATGCACATCCACATGCACTGGCAGCAGAGCCCTGACTTTACTCTCTGCAAATTATCCCTTACTAAGGGTTTAACATTTACAGGGGGTGGAGGGAAGGACCCCCATAAGCTGACTCCTGGGCAAGCCTGGAAGGGACGGAGGTGGCCGTTTAGTCACCTGGGACACGAGGATTCGAGCAGAGGGGAAGCGGACGCTGTGGGAAGCGGGGTGAAGGGCGAGGAGAGGAGCCGGCCCCTTCCACCTCGTGCCCGAGAAGGTCCTGCCACAAGCGGGTTCTCAGAGCAGGAAGGAGCCGGCAAGGGGCCACGAGGACGAGTCCACGGACGCGGTGTGGACAGCTGCCGCGGGACACGCGGGGGAGATGGCGGCCCTGCTGGGCGGCCGCAGCTGGCTTCCCCGCCGACGAGGGGGTTGAAATCAAACCGGCCCTGAGTTATCTGTGCTGCCGCGTGGTGGCCGGTGGCTGCTCACGTTGAACGAGTCACAGTCACAATGTTTTGTCAACCAGATTCTTTCCTACACCGTGAAAATGTGAAATTTAAGAAATTTCTGGTCACCTATTTGAATTGTCTACCTCCTGGCTAAAAGAGAGCCTAGAGTTTTCTTTGTAATAAAATGGCTGCTTTAATGTCATATTAAAATAATCAGGGAATGTAGTTATGGAGACTATTCAGAATTAAGATACTTTAACCTGGTCCCTAAATTAATTGAAACCTGATTAGTCCATTAAGTCAATTCACTATATTATATTTTAGAATGCAGAAAAATAGATGTAAATAAAAATACATAACTGTACAAAGTAAAAAGAGAAGCAATTTTCTGCTAAACAAAGTGTAATCCCTATAATAATTAACTAAAGCTGAACAGCCAGGTGATGTTGTGTTTTATATTTTGTTTTATTGTCATAGTGATGAACAAGGCACAGATGGAAGAAAGCTGATCTAGCTGTTCAAAGAGCAACTATTTTGTATTTCCTATCACCAGGGCAATTCATAAAGAGCCACTTCGGGAATGTCAAATCATACATGAAAAGAAAATAAAACTTTCCTCAGCAAATAAATCATTTTCACATTTTTAAAAAGCTGGCAGGGCCGGCTCTCTGACGGTTTTTTATTCTTCTGTTTATGCTGTGTGTGAGAGATACCATTCTGACATTTTAAAACATTGGGCCATGGGATGAAGACACACGCTGTTTGCTTTGAAATGTTTGGCTGCGTTTCCCAGCCTTTCCTTCAAATGCACTTCTGCTTTGAGCAGTGAAGATAAATAACTAGTCCTATGAAGTGGAATTTACGCCCGGGGTCCCGAGTGGCATCTGTGAGTCCATCTCATTTTCCTGGTCACCTGTCAGTCTAAGACAAACACAGAGCTCCTCGGAGTAGGGCGGGAGGTGCAGGAATGCAAGTGCACGGAGCGTGCTCTGATTGCTTTACTGAAAACGCCACCCTCAGACTCAGGGGGGGCCAGGACAAGCCTGACCCTGCCCGAGCCACGTGGACGTGCTGCTGGGCTCCTGACCCACCTGAGCCACGTGGACGTGCCGCTGGGTGCCTGACCCTGCCCGAGCCACGTGGACGTGCTGCTGGGCGCCTGACCCTCCCTGAGTCACGTGGACGTGTGCTGGGTGCCTGACCCTCCTGAGCCACGTGGACGTGCTGCTGGGCTCCTGACCCACCTGAGCCACGTGGACGTGCCGCTGGGTGCCTGACCCTGCCCGAGCCATGTGGACATGCTGCTGGGCGCTTGACCCTCCTGAGCCATGTGGACGTGCTGCTGGGCGCCTGACCCTCCCTGAGCCATGTGGACGTGCTGTTGGGCGCCTGACCCTCCTGAGCCACGCGGACATGTGCTGGGTGCCTGACCCTCCCTGAGCCATGCGGACATGTGCTGGGCACCTGACCCTCCTGAGCCACGCGGACGTGCTGCTGGGCGCCTGACCCTACTGAGCCACGCGGACATGTGCTGGGCACCTGACCCTCCTGAGCCACGCGGATGTGCTGCTGGGCGCCTGACCCTGCCCGAGCCATGTGGACGTGCTGCTGGGCGCCTGACCCTACTGAGCCACGCGGACATGTGCTGGGCACCTGACCCTCCTGAGCCACGCGGATGTGCTGCTGGGCGCCTGACCCTGCCCGAGCCATGTGGACGTGCTGCTGGGCGCCTGACCCTTCTGAGCCACGTGGACGTGCTGCTGGGCGCCTGACCCTCCTGAGCCACGCGGACATGTGCTGGGCACCTGACCCTCCTGAGCCACGCGGACGTGCTGCTGGGTGCCTGACCCTCCTGAGCCATGCGGACGTGCTGCTGGGCGCCTGACCCTCCTGAGCCATGCGGACATGTGCTGGGCACCTGACCCTCCTGAGCCACGCGGACGTGCTGCTGGGTGCCTGACCCTCCTGAGCCATGCGGACGTGCTGCTGGGCGCCTGACCCTCCTGAGCCACGTGGACGTGCTGCTGGGCGCCTGACCCTCCCTGAGCCACGTGGACATGTGCTGGGCGCCTGACCCTCCTGAGCCATGCGGACATGTGCTGGGCGCCTGACCCTCCTGAGCCACGCGGACGTGCTGCTGGGCGCCTGACCCTCCTGAGCCACGTGGACGTGCTGCTGGGCGCCTGACCCTGCCCGAGCCATGTGGACGTGCTGCTGGGCGCCTGACCCTCCTGAGCCACGCAGACATGTGCTGGGCGCCTGACCCTGCCGGAGCCATGTGGACGTGCTGCTGGGCGCCTGACCCTCCTGAGCCACGTGGACATGTGCTGGGCGCCTGACCCTGCCCGAGCCACGTGGACGTGCTGCTGGGCGCCTGACTCTCCTGAGCCATGTGGACGTGCTGCTGGGCGCCTGACCCTGCCCGAGCCACGTGGACGTGCTGCTGGGCGCCTGGGCGCCTGACCCTCCTGAGCCACGTGGATGTGCTGCTGGGCGCCTGACCCTCCTGAGCCACGCGGACGTGCTGCTGGGCGCCTGACCCTCCTGAGCCACGTGGACGTGCTGCTGGGCGCCTGACCCTCCTGAGCCACGCGGACGTGCTGCTGGGCGCCTGACCCTCCTGAGCCACGCGGACGTGCTGCTGGGCGCCTGACCCTCCTGAGCCACGCGGACGTGCTGCTGGGCGCCTGACCCTCCTGAGCCACGCGGACGTGCTGCTGGGCGCCTGACCCTCCTGAGCCACGTGGACGTGCTGCTGGGCGCCTGACCCTCCTGAGCCACGTGGACGTGCTGCTGGGCGCCTGACCCTGCCCGAGCCACGTGGACGTGCTGCTGGGCGCCAGGAGCTTCCGGGGCCTCACAAATAAGAGCCAGGAGGCAAATGGCCACGGCGGGTCCTGCCGCTCGCAGCACCAGCAGCCACTGGAGACCCCTGCTGGGAAGAGGCCACCAAAGGACACGGTCAGGAAGTGAAAGAAATACACAGGGAAAGGGGCGATGCTGGCAGTAAGAAGGAGAAGCTGGGGTTCCTTTACGTCTCTAGACAGCCGAGAAGACCACATGCCACTGGGGATTTGGGATGCAGAAGAGGAACCGGCTGTGGCTCTGGCTGTGGAGGGGATGATTTCAGGAAAGCTCAGGGCAGTGTTGAGACAGCTGGGACGAAAGGTCCCCTTCATCTTTAGGAATCCCCCCAAAAATGCCACTGGGGGCCAAGAGGTCAGAGTGTGGAGAAAGCTCCCGCACGGATGTTAAGTTTCTGGTTTACGTTGACTAAACCAGTTGTCTACCTCGTTATCAGTCAGTTTTATGTTGGGGCAAGCCATTACCCAGTCCTGTGTCGTAGCTCTCCCACTTCCACAGAGCTGTGTCCATAAAATTCTTGATCCAGTTCTTTTTGGGGATCAACAAAAGCAAAAACGTATTCATGCACATATGTGTGTAGTTGAATCGTGCTTTGGCTTTAGCAGAACATTATTCGTCAGTGTCATTCTGTTTTGAACCTCTTGGAATGGATTTGGAGATGGAATAGCACTCCTCAAAATCTGTACTTTGGAACTGCTGTGCTCTTTTCTACATACCTTGCATTATTTGGTTCAAGTATTTTTGCCAAACACCTACTTTGCCCAGACCCTGTTTGGCACAGTTGGATAAAGTCGCAAAATAAAACAAAGAGTTCTCAGAGTGTATTTATCCAAGGGGAGAAAAAGAATAAAAAAGTGCATAAAGTTGTGGGTGGGATGAGTGCCTTGAGGAAAAAACCCCAAAACAGTAGGCTGATGAGGCTCAGGACAGGCCTGCCCAAGAGTGGGTGCTGTCTACGGGACATGGCCGGGGCTCCGGCTCCCGTGGCATGGGAAGGAAAGAGCCAGCATGAGGCTATCGGGTGGGGGGGGAAGGTGCCTTTTTAACAGGTCACATAGGCTAGGCGACATTTCCCAGTTATTCCACCAGACACTAGTCTAAGTGTTCCTCCAGTGGTACTTTGCAAACGTAAGATTCGTAGTCTGTTGACTAAGCCGGGGAGAGCGCTGTGACCAGTCTGGGTGGGCCTGGCCTAATCAGGAGGAAGAGCTTAACAGCAGGGCTCAGGCTTGCAGAGCGGGAGAAGAACTGCCTGTGGACAGCAGCTTGGCCGAGCCTGTGAGGTCCCCCCGCCGTGGCCGCCCCTTCCTGACCGCCCGCCCGAGCGTGTGGGGACCTGCTCGGTCAGTGCCACGACTGCCCATCCGTGGTCGTCGACGCCGCCACGTCAGGCTGCCCTGCCTCCCTGGCTGAACCCTGCAGGTGGCGGCGTAGAGCGTGCTGCAGAGGGAACCACACGTGCTGGCGCGAGGTCGGCGTGCCTGGGCACCCACCAGGAGGCAGGTGACAGCAGCGCAAGGCCGGCGGCCGTCAGGGCTGGAAGCCCGGCCCCACGGGCCTTCTGTGCAGGGCCCACGTCAGCCGGGGACAGGGCCTGGCCTGGGCTCGGTGTGGCCCCTGGGCCCCCCACGTGGCCCGAGGAGGACCCTGTGGAGGGCGGGCCAAGCGGGGGCCCAGGCCCTGTGCCGCCAACCCTGACACCCGCCTTTTCCAGGACGTTGGCACAAAAATCGGACTGAAGTGCCTTCAGAGGAGATTGGAAGCAGCAGCAAGCATAGACAGCCCCTCAGCAGGCTTTTGCTCAGAAAGAAAAGAGAAAGTGAGGCAGTAGGTGGAGGAGGTTGTGCCAGTCTCAAATTCTCCTTTAAATATGGTTTTCTCCTTCCCTCGCCACTTACAGTTTTCTGAAATTTACAAAGGGACTTGCTGAACAAAGTATTATTTAAAACATAAAACAAATAAATAGGAAATGCTTTGCTGATGGCAGTGGTGTTATTTAAAATATTTTCAGAAAAATTAACGTGAGTAGCAGGGATATTCTCTTCTCACCATGACGACCCAGAAATCGCCTCTGGCTTCTGCCAGTATTTCCATTTTTCGGTACTTTATGCTTATTTCATTGTACAGATATGCTATTATTGTATTTGATACATGATACCATAAACTGCCAACTTCAAAATACGGTTAAGGGACCTGAGTTAAAGTTACTGAGTATGCCGAGTGAATTACTTTACACAAGAACAATGAGGCGAGACTTAAGGTGCAAAACAGCCCTGAGCGGGAACATCACCAGCCACGAAAGAATACAGTATTTTAATATGTACACAGTCGCCTCACTACTCTACACTTTTTTGTTTAATGTGGTGAGTTTGTATGGAGGCAAAAATTATAGAAGAGGAATTCAGAGCAGGGAATTTAAATAGTCTGTGTGTAGAAAGGAAACCACTAGGCACATTGTTCCCTTCTCATTCCTCTGACAGGTCAAACTAACCAGTCCTGATGACACGCAGTGGCAACTTTCATTTCTGCCTCCTAACCTAAGGCTTTCTTGCAGCAGGCTCCAGTAAGTTCTGCAAATACTAATAATTGGGCAAATTAAGGTGGTGTTGGCTCCAGCAATGAAACCCTCCTAGAGCTCCTCAGGGCCGGCTGAGTCACGCCCCCTTCCTCTCCGGCCTTGTGGCCTCATGCACTTCCCGCTGGAGCCCTTCTCTAGGGCCCCGGCTTCCCACAGTGGGGGCGATTCCCCAGGCAGCCGGGCCTCCTGGGGGAAGTTCCGGCTCGGTGCTGGCCAGGTCCAGCCCCAGCCTGCGCGGGGGACGCACGCCATCCTCGGGGGCTCAGGAAGATTTCAGCCCCCATGAGCCAGGGGGGAAGGGCAGCCTCCCTTGGCTGGGGCCTTCCAGGGACAGGCCCGAGCAGAGCACGGCCACGCAGAGGGGGAGGGGCTTTTCCAGGTGACGGGGGGGTCACTTGAGGAAGCTCAGGTGGTCGTGGGGCTGGCGCCAGGGCTCTCTTTGGGGGACAGGTGGCAGGTGACGCGTGGCACGAGACGGGTGGGTGGGATTCTGACCACGAGGCCCTTGCACCCACGTGCAGTTACCTGGCTCTTATTGAGAGGTGGCAGCAGCACTGAAGGACTAAACTCTGAAGTGACGTGATTAACGTGCGCTTCAGATGCTTGAGACGGAGCCTCTGGCCACCATGAGTTGATCGGCGGGTTGTCGGGCTGCGAATGGAGCAAACGTGGTGAGACCCCAAAGAAGATGGGGTGTGGGGAGGAAAAGTCAGAGCGGGGCTCGGGAAACTGACCCCACAGGTCAGGCTTTTATCCTGGAGTAGCAAGTTAGGCTTAGGGTGGGGTCAGGGCGCTCGGGGCAGCCTGCTCAGCCGTCACCGCGGGAGGCCGACCCAGTGCTGTGACGCGGTCAGGGCGCGGCGCGTTCGAAGGAGGACAGCGCCATCTCCACATCCATCAGCTGAGAGTCAGCGCCAGGCGGGCGGCCGCGTCCACAGGGTCAGGGGAGGGTCCGAAGCCGTCGGGGTGAGGGTGGCGGTGACCTCGCAGTGCAGCACGGCCCGGGCGGCATTGGTGCCAATTTACGAGGACGTCCCTCCGCAGGTGCCGTGCCGTCGTCCACGGCGTCCTCAGCCGGCGTCCGGCCATCACTTGCTGTAAGAGCCGGCTCTTCTCAGTCCTCTTACGTGCCAGTCGTGGCCGCCAGTTTGCAGAGTTTGGGGTTTATTTTCTCAATTGGTTCACATTCTATTGTGGTCAATGCATTTACAGTGTGTTTTGGGGCATCAGGGTTCTTTACGGCATTGCAGCACATGCCAGGAGGACGCCAGGGTTTGTGAACAGAGGCCTGGAGCAGGTGAGCAGGGGTCCTCACGCACTACGGCGCTTGATTTGGGGGCTGTTCCCACTGCAGCTGGCCTACCTCGAATAGTACAAATACAGATGTCTTATGTTTTATTAACACATTGCATAAACCCTTACAAATAGTTGCTGGGGAAAACAATAAAATTTAGAAATTCCAGCTGTAATTGTAACTCTGGAATCAAGCACTAGGACTAGAAGCAAAACATATGACTCAAGAACATGAACACATGGGCTTATTAGACCACGGCAGGACACTCCACTTGACGCCAGTGTGAAATAGTGTATTTCCCTCCACACGGGACTTGGTGCCGACAGAGCGCAGAGCAACATTGTAACCAAAGCCGTCCCGGAGTCAGTCCACAGGACGCAGGGACCTGTCTAAGGAAGACCCATGCTGACTTTGAAATTAACTGCTGAGACTTGAAATATTTGATTTTTTTTCAGTGTGCTAAAAGATATTTCTGGTTCTTAGTTTCTAAGCCAATAATGAAGATAATATTGCACTTTATATGTCAGGTTGTATAAAAATTATGATCAAGTTTCGGCAACCATCCGAATTTTTCAGACAAGAGAAATAGTAAGTTTATAAAGAATTCATTATTCATTTAGTGCAGTTGAAATATATAGCAAATGTTAGCTGAGCTCCTTCACTGAGTTAGTGGATCTGCTAGCTTTTACACAGAACGTGGTTTTTCCAAACGTAAAGTTGTCAGCCTTGCTCCTTTGCTCTAGACAGGGCAAAGGAGGCTGGGGAGCAGAGCACAACCAACGAGCAGCCACGCCCCTTCCAGAAGCACCTTGGGAGAGGTCAGCTGCTGCGTGCATTGCTCCTCAAGAAAGCATGGAAATTAGTGGAATAACACAGAGTTGGAGAGAGAAGCCCCCACTTTTCCTTCCCTCACGGGGAGAGAGCACCAGGCAGTTGAGCATCCTAAAAGTTCCGAAGCACCAGGTCCTGGTCTCACCAAAACCCAGGATTTGTTGCTGTTCTTGGTGAAAGAGATTCTAGAGGACTGAAGGGACCCCACACCCCATTCCATTTTTCTTCTTTATAGAAGAGGAAACTGAGAGTGGCGCCTTGTGTAAAACCACCTAAAGATAAGGGAGAACTACAGCTAGACACGGCGATGCTCTGTCCCAGCCCCAAGCTCTTTGTGCCCAGTTATGACTACTTCAGTAAAGTATTATTCAACGTTTTCCTACATTATCATTTCTACCAGTCTCACCTCAAATACCCCAAAGCAGTGTTACCAAAAAGAACCAGATTTTACAGAAACATTATCTACAGGATAATTCACAAAATATGTGCCTTCTTAGTTAGTTCTATGTACTGTTAACTTTTGAAGAAAATTGTTCCAACATTTAACTGGCCTTAAAAATATGCTCCTGCCAGGAAGAGCTTGCAGTGCGCTCTATGTACAAAAGGGGTCATCACCAGCCAGAGGTAATGTCCAGAGAAAGTCAAAAGAAAAGAGCAAGGACAGGTTAGATGCGTGCCATCAGACGTTCTTACTTAAAGCCCCGTGAGGATCCAGTTTCAGGAAGAAAACAACAGATCAGTGCCAGCGTGAGGAATCTGCATGAGGAAATAGTGAGAGGCTGAATCAATCCTCAGGGAGAAGCCCGTGTGTGTATTAAACACCTGAAATAGTTAATGAAGAAACATATCCAGCTTCTTTCTCAGAAAATCTCTTGAGATTAATAGCAAGTAATAGTCATGTGTTGCACTCATTTGACAGCGCACTTTTTACAAACATTTCCACTCTCTAGTCCTGTGCCTAGACAATTCTTGTGGCTAGGTGTATGTTGATCACGTGTTTTACAAAGGTGAGAACTAAAGCTCAGAAAGCTGCAGTTCCCGGGCCTGGCGGGCGCTCTACTTGGCGTGAGTCCTGCACCGCTCCCGAGCGGAGGTGAGCTGAGCCCGGGCCGGAGGCCCCCGGACACAGAGGCACTGCTCCTCTCATTGGATGACTTTGGTTTAGTCTCTGGGGTTTGTTATTCAGGATGGTCCAACTGGACATGAGTAAGAATTGTCACAAAGTTTAAATCACAAGAAGAGTTTATGGCGAGTCAACTTCCAGTGGAAAAGTTAGAGGTGTTTGCTTTCTCCATAGCTAACTTTGAGAAATACTTGAGGATGTAACCAATTTTTACCGGTCAGCCAGAGTAAAAAGCCCTCACATTCCTGTACTTTCTCCTATGTTCTGCAGAACCAGAGTTTGAGATGAAAACTTCTTTAATTGAACACCTCCAGCTTCAAAGCTGAGTGTTATTTGTCCTCAGATTTAACTCTGTATCTCTATTCCTTACTGTTAATCTGAGGTAAAATGAAATTTTCCTATTGTGCACTATACTTTGACACGTGCCTGCGGTATTTCCCTGACACCTGAACTAAAATATTCCAAGTTTATCTCATGAGATTCCTCACAGTCCCTCCACCTGAACGATACGATTGAGGAACAAGGCTTCCTCTTCGATCTCTTTCCATAAAAGGCCAGATGGCTTATTTACAGTTTGCAAATGCCGTTCTTTAGGGAATAAATTTAAGCCTCTGTTTTAAAAGTAGAGGCTAACTGCTATTTCACGAGTCTGGGAGCTCTGACTTGCGGCCTCTTATTAAATTCCTCATGGACTCCCGGTGTTTTCTGCTGTCAGGCCATGGTAACGGCGGGTTTGGAGGGCGACACAGGGGAGGCTGGGAACTGGGCCCTTGGTTTGCCTGTGGATGAGGGGAAGAGCGGGTGCTTCCGCGAGAAGGTTCCAAGTGTGCCACCCTGGCGAGCGGGCGGGCGGGCGCGGCACCCCTCCCCTGGGAAGGGGCTGACTGCGGGGAGGAGGGCGAGGGGACCAGGGGCTGGAGGAGGGGATGGGCGCCTACCCTCCCCCTCTCCAGCAGGGGCCTTTGGCCTCTGCCATTTAACCCAGAGCAAAATGCCTTTTTCACCCTTTCTGCGAACAGGAGCCCAAATGTCCGGCATGAGGTTTTGTAACATTCTAAACGGACAGCTTTGTGCTTGTGATCAAGTAACTCTCAAAACAGCTGGAAATGTTTTTTGTTCTAGTTTTATCTTAGAACATGTCTATAACAATTGGGACTCTGAGATAGCCAAAAGATATAATTTCCGACAAAGGTACGGAATTTACCTCAGTTGACTTTAAGAGATAAAGAAGCCACTTTCCTCATTCATCATCAGGCCAACTGTCAAGATGCAAAGACAATATAACTAACAAAACAGTGCCAGACCCAAGTTATTGAAGAAACCTAACCCTATAAATTATATTTCTATTACTCAGTATGCTGTCCATGTCCAATGATTAAATCAGCTCTGCTGCCAATCAGGCGTCAACGTTCTCCAGCTTTTATTGACCATTTATCAAGCTGGCTTGGCCAGCGCGTACTTTTCTTTCTTGCTGAATATCACACGTTTCGCTTCTGCTCTAGGTGCCAAGAACATAAGCGCGTGCGGTCGAATGTGCGTTCGCAGGGGTTTTAAAACGTGACCCCAAATCTGCATTCTTCCTGTCACGAGGTGGCCACGCCTCCTCTGGACGCTGGGTGGGCACGTGGGAGCCACGCTGGCCCCAAGCCCGTGCAAGGCAGTGGCCTGCAGCCCGAGCTGCAGCCAGGAGCCTCACTCCGTGGCCCCTGCCCCGTGCCTCGGCGCCCCGCTCCTCCCTCTGAGTCCTGGCGGGCGTGCCCCCTTGCACTCCTGCTGGGTGAGAACCTACCTCTCAGGACCCAGACACCAAAGCTGCGCTTGGCTCCAGCTCCCCAGCTCCCGAGCGAGGACGCAGAGGGAGGAGCGGGGCGCCGAGGCGCGGGGCTGCCCTGGTCGCAGAGGGGAGGAGGACGGAGAGGGTGTGGGGAAGGACGCCACAGGGCGCCCAGGCCCGAGGACGCTCCAGCAGGCTCGTGGGAGGGCCCGCGCGCGCTCCCGTCAGCAGCCTGCTTCCTGCAAGAAGGCGCCGCCCCGGGCAAGCTGCTCCTGGCTGGAAGCAGGCGCAGGAAGACAGGCGCCAACGCCGAGGGCAGGGGGGCAGGCTGCTGGGTGCCAGCCCGGGGCCAGCCCTGCGCCCTCCTGGCCACAGCCCTGCACCCTCCTGGCCCCTGATCCAGCCCTGCACCCTCCTGGCCACAGCCCTGCACCCTCCTGGCCCCTGATCCAGCCCTGCGCCCTCCTGGCCACTGATCCAGCCCTGCGCCCTCCTGGCCACAGCCCTGCACCCTCCTGGCCACAGCCCTGCGCCCTCCTGGCCTCTGATCTAGCCCTGCACCCTCCTGGCCACAGCCCTGCGCCCTCCTGCCCCTGATCCAGCCCTGCGCCCTCCTGGCCACAGCCCTGTGCCCTCCTGGCCACTGATCCAGCCCTGCGCCCTCCTGGCCACAGCCCTGCACCCTCCTGGCCACAGCCCTGCGCCCTCCTGGCCCCTGATCCAGCCCTGCGCCCTCCTGGCCACAGCCCTGTGCCCTCCTGGCCACTGATCCAGCCCTGCGCCCTCCTGGCCACAGCCCTGCACCCTCCTGGCCACAGCCCTGCGCCCTCCTGGCCTCTGATCTAGCCCTGCGCCCTCCTGGCCACAGCCCTGCGCCCTCCTGCCCCTGATCCAGCCCTGCGCCCTCCTGGCCACAGCCCTGTGCCCTCCTGGCCACTTATCCAGTCCTGCGCCCTCCTGGCCACAGCCCTGCACCCTCCTGGCCACAGCCCTGAACCCTCCTGGCCCCTGATCCAGCCCTGCGCCCTCCTGGCCACAGCCCTGTGCCCTCCTGGCCACTGATCCAGCCCTGTGCCCTCCTGGCCACAGCCCTGCACCCTCCTGGCCAAGCCCTGCGCCCTCCTGGCCTCTGATCTAGCCCTGCGCCCTCCTGGCCACAGCCCTGCGCCCTCCTGGCCTCTGATCTAGCCCTGCGCCCTCCTGGCCAAGGTGCCCAACGCGTGACGACACCTTCCTGGTCTCCCCAGGTCAGTCCAGGCTGGTGAACCTCAAGTGGCCTCGAAGGACGACAGTGGAACACGCCACCAGCCTGCTCAAACCCTGACCCCAAAATTGTGAGCCTTAGCAAAGATTGGCGTCGTAAGTCTCCACGTTTTGCAGTAATTCCTTACACAGCAAACATACCTGGAACAAAAGCCATTCCTTACTGGACTTGGGAAGAAGCAAGTCCTCTCAGAGCATCAGTGCTTCCCTCAGACCTCGCAGCCGGGACCCCCGGGGACCACCAATGCCTCCTGTGCTCAGGACAGGTGTGGACCTGGTGGGGTAAAGTGCGACCCTGCACAGGTGAGGCACTGCTGCGCCCTCCTTCCCGGTTGTTGGGAACATATGTCAATATTCCTGGAGACCGTCTGGCTCTGGCTTGCTCTGGCACCCGGCTCACCCCCCGGGTACCACCTGCCTCTATGAAGGGAGCTCTCTGGTGGGGGGAGAGGGCTCGTTCCCGCAGTGGAAACGAGCAGGGGCTGCAGGCTGGCCTCGTCCTGGGGCCGTGGATGGAGCCCGCTGCCCAGGGAGGCCATCGCCCGCAGGAAGCTGGCCGTGCTTTAAAACGCTGTTCCCTCCAGGGCCGTGCCAGTCCTGCTTCCGGGACGACCCCAACAGCTGTACCTGGAGGGGGGTCCCAGGCCTGAGCTCCGGTGAGGCAGTGGTGCACTCTGGCCAGCTCCGCGCCAGGCTCCACCCTGGACGTGGCAATGGGCCTCGATTCCCCTCCAACCAGTATTTTGATGTATTTACTGTCGGCCAGACAAGGCCCTGGTGTACCTAAGTGCTCAAAACTTAGGGGTACCCAAGGCAGGCCCACTTCTGCTCTGGTAGAAAAGATAGACTTTAAAAGTTAATTGCAGGGAAGCGGCTGTGGCTCAATCGGCTGGGCTCCTGTCTACCATATGGGAGGCCCTGGGTCCCTGTCCCGGGACCCCTTGTGAAGGCAGGCTCACCCACATACTGCGGAGAGCCGCCTGACCCGCAAGCACCGTGGAGTGCTGACTCAGCAAGGTGACTCAACAAAAAGGGAGACAAGCAAAAACCGCAGAAGAGCGCAGCAACGGACACAGAGAGCAGAGAGCATGCAGAAAAGCCTCAAGGGGGTGTATATTAAAAAAATTAATTGCAGTAAAAATTATTAAAGAAAGAAAAAAGCTTAGTTGCAATAAAATGGGATTTGTGTAACGGTGGAAGAAATAAAGTTCTATGGGAACTTACAGAGATGGTCTCAATGAAGGTGAACTTACAGAAAATTTTTTTATTATCTTTTTTCATAAAAAGATACATAGATCACACAAAATGTTACATTAAAAAACATAAAACGTCCCCATGTACCCCACTCCCCACACCCCCAATCCTCCCACATCAACGACCTCTTTCATCAGCGTGGCACATTTACTACATTCGGTGAATACATCTTGGAGCCCTGCTACACAGCATAGATGATAGTTTACACTGTAGTTCACACTCTCCCCCAGTCCATTCAGTGGGTTATGGCAGGATATATAATGTCCAGCATCTGACCCTGCAATATCATTCAGGACAACTCCAAGTCCTGAAAATACCCCACATCACATCTCTTCTTCCCTCTCCCTGCCCTCAGCAACTCCTGTGGCCACTGTCTCCACATCAATGATACAATTTCTTCCATTGCTAGAGTCACAATAGTTCTATAGTAGAAAACCAGTAAGTCCACTCTAGTCCATATATTATTCCTCCATCCTGAGGACCCTGGGATAGTGTATTAGTCAGCCAAAGGGGTGCTAATGCAAAACACCAGAAATGGGTTGATTTTTATAAAGGGTATTTATTTGGGGTAGGAGCTTACAGATACCAGGCCATAAAGTGTAAGTTACTCCGCTCAACAAAGTCTATTTCCACGTGTTGGAGCAAGATGGCTGCTGATGGCTGCAAGGGTTCAGGCTTCCTGGGTTCCTCCCTTCCAGGATCTTGCATCTTCCTGGGCTCAGGATTCCTCTCTTCCTGGGGTTTCTTCTCTTTCCTCTGTGAGTGACTTCCTGGGGCTCCAGCTTAAGGCTTCAGCATCAAACTCCAACATCAAAGCTCCAACATCAGAAACCCTTGCATCAAAGTTCTGTCCTTTGCCATGCCTTTTATCTGTAAGTCCCCACCAACAAAGGGTCGGGGCTTGATGCCCTAATGATGTGGCCCAATCAAAGCCCTAGTCATAATTCAATCACACCCAGTGATAGACTAGATTACAAACATAATACAGTATCTATTTTTGGAATTCATAACCATATCAAACTGCTACAGATGGCAATTCCCACTCCAACTCTAAACTGAGAGGGGGCTTAGATTCCATATAGCTGATGGATGGGATTCTCCTGCTTGCAGATGTAGACTCTCTTGGTTTCCTCGTGTGGTGGTGACCATTCTTACCTCCTTGCTAGTTGTCCTGGGTAAGTCCAACAAACTGGAGAGTAGATGTTGCAACTCTGCTGAGACTCAGGCCCCAGCTGGCACGTGCTGTCCAGATATTCAAGTCTCCTGAGCATTCACCAACCCCAGTGCCAACCACAGGATCCTTCTGCATTCCCACCAGCAGTGGATGAGGGTTCCCATTCCTTCACATCCTCTCCAACACTTGTAGTCCTTTTTTTTTTTTTTTTTAAATAGCTGCCCATTTAATGGGTGAAGATGGTATCTCATTGTAGTTTTGATTTGCATTTCCCTAACAGCTGGTGATGTTGAGTGTCTTTTCATGTGCTTTTTAGCCATTTGTATTTCTTCTTTGGGAAAGCATCTGTTCAAATCTCTTGCCCATTTCTTAAATGGGTTGTCTTTTACTTTTGAGATATAGGATTTCTTTATATATGTTGGATATTAGGCTCCCATCAGACATATGCTTCCCAAATATTTTCTCCCATTGAGTAGGCTGTCTTTTTACTTTCTTGATAAACTGCTTTGAGGTGCAAAAAGCTTTAATTTTGAGGAGGTCCCATTTATCTATTTTTTCTTTCACTGCTTGTGCTTTGGGTGTGAAGTTCATGAAGCCATTTCCTATTACAAAGTCCTGTAGATGCTTCCCTACATTGTCTTCCAAGGTCTTTATGGTCTTGGGTCTTACATTTAAATCTTTGATCCATCTTGAGTTGATTTTTGTGTATGGTGTGAGATGGTATTCCTCTCTCATTCTTTTGCATATGGATATCCAGGTCTCCAAGCACCATTTGTTGAAGATGCCATTCTCTCCCAGTCAAGTGGGCTTGGTGGCCTTGTCAAATATTAGATGACTGTATATGCAAGGATCTATATCAGAACTCTCAAATTGGTTCCATTGGTCAGTGTGTCTATCCTTGTGCCAGTACCATGCCATTTTGACCACTATAGCTTTGTAGTATTTTTTAAAGTCAGGTGGTATGATTTCTCCAATTTCATTTTTCTTTTTCAATATGTCTTTGGCTATTCGGGGTCTCTTTCCCTTCCAAATAAATTTCATAGTTAGTTTTTCCTGTTCATTAAAAAATACTGTGTTGATTTTTATTGGGATTGCATTAAATCTGTAGATCAGTATGGGTAGGATAGACTACTTAATGATATTTAGTCTTCCTATCTATGAACAGGGAATATTCTTCCATTTATTTAAATCATTGATTTCCTTTAACACTATTGTGTAGTTTTCTATGTATAAGTCTTTTACATCTTTAGATAAATTTATTCCTAGGTATTTGATTTTTTTTTTACTATAGTAAATGGTATTTTTTTTCTTGATTTCCTCCTCAGAATGCTCAGTATTGTTAAACAGAAATGCTACTGATTTTTGAGCATTGATCTTTTAACCTGCAACTTTACTGAACTCATTTATAAGTTCTAGAAGCTTTGTTGTAGATTTCTCAGGGCTTTCTAAGTATTCGATCATGTCATCTGCAAATAATGAAACTGACTTCTTCCTTTCCAGTTTGGATGCCTGTTACATCTTTTTCTTGCCTCAGTGCTCGAGTAAGTACTTCTAACACAACGTTAAATAGGAGGGGAGATAGTGGGCATCCTTGTCTTATTCCTGATCTTAAAGGGAAAAATATTAGGATTTCACCATTGTTAGCTGTGGGTTTTCATATATATCCTTTATCATGCTCAGAAAGTTTCCTTCTATTCCTATCTTTTGCAGTGTTTTTTATCTGGAAAGTGTGCTGTATTTTGTTTAATGCTTTTTATGCATCTATAGATATGATCATATGATTTTTTTCTTTCAACCTGTTAATGTGGTGTATTACAATAATTGATTTTCTTATATTGAAACATCCTTGCATACCAGGGATGAAACTGACTTGGTCATGTGTATAATTTGTTTGATGTGTTGTTGAATATGATTAGCAAGTATTTTTTTGTGAATTTTAGCATCTAGGTTCATTAGAGAGATTGGTCTATAATTTTCCTTCTTGTGGTGTCTTCATTTGCCTTTGGTATTAGGGTAATGTTGGCATCATAGAATGAGTTAGGCAATGTTCCTTCTATTTCAGTTTTTTGGAAGAGGTTAAGCACAACTGGTGTTACTTCTTTCTGGAATGTTTGGTAATTTCACCAATGTAGCCATCTGGCCCAGGGCTCTTCTTAGTTGGGAGGTTTTGAATGACTGATTCTATCTCTTTCTTTGTGGTTGGTTTGTTGAGATCATCCATTTCTTCTTTTGTCAATGTAGGCTGCTTATGTGTTTCTAGAAATTTGTCCATTTCCTCTAAATTGTCCTTCTTGTTGGCATACAGTTTTTCAAAGTATCCTCTTTTGATAGTCTTTATTTCTGTGGAGTCAGTGGTGATATCTCCTTTCTCATTTTGTGTATTTGCATCTTCTCTTTTTTTCTTTGTTAGACTATCTAAGGATTTGTCGATTTTATTGCTCTTCTCTAAGAACCAGTTCTTTGTTTTGTTTATTTTTTCTAGTACTCTATTTTCTATTTCATTTAGTTTGGCTCTAATCTTTGTTCTTTCTTTCTTCTTCCTTTGGGGTTAGTTTTGTTGTTGTTGTTGTTGTTGTTGTTTTACTAATTCTTCCAGTGTGCAGTTATTCTTCAATTTTAGCTCTTTCTTCTTTTTTGATGTATGAATTTATGACTATGAATTTCCCTCTCAGTACAGCTTTTGCTGCATCCCATAAGTTTTGATATGTTGTGTTGTCATTTTCATTAGTTTCAAGGTAATGACTGATTTCTTTTCAGATTTCCTCCTTGACCCACTGTTTGTCTAAGAGTGTGTTGTTTAACTTCCATATCTTTGTGCCTAATCTGGTTCTCTGGCCCTTGCAGATTTCCAGCTTCATTCCATTGTGGTCAGAGAAATTATTTTGTATGATTTCAATCTTTCTGAATTCATTGAGATTTTCTCTGTGGCCTAAAATGTGGTCTATCTTGGAGAAGGATCCATGTGCCCTTGAGAAGAATGTATATCCTGCTGTATTTGGGTGTAGTGTTCTGTATATGTCTGTTAGGTCCAGATCCTCTAATATATTATTCAAAGTCTTTGTTCCTTTATTGATTTTCCATTGAGATATTCTGTCTAATGCTGATAATGATATATTAAAGTCCCCCAGTATAATTGTAGAGGCATCTATTCCTCCACTTAGTTTTTCCAGTGTTTGCCTCATGTATTTTGAGGTGCCCTGGTTAGGTGCATACATGTTTCATTGTTCTTTTATTTTGAAAGATTACCACTTTTACTAATATATAATGTCCATATTTGTCTCTCACAATAGTTCTGCATTTAAAGTCTATTCTATCTGATATTAGTATTGTACTCCTGACCTTTTTTTGGTTATTGTTTGCTTGTAAGATTTTTTTCTAGCCATTCACTTTCAACCTCCTTGAATCCCTGGGTCTAAGGTGGGTTTCTGTAGACAGCATATAAATGGGTCATATTTCCTTATCCATTCTGACAATCTGTGTCTCTTGACAGGTGAGTTTAATCCATTAATATTCAGTGTTATTACTCTCAAAGAATTACTTACATTAGCCATATTTCTTTGGATTTGTGTATGCCATATGTTGTTTTTATTTATCATTTTGTCTTTTTAGCTGTTCTTACACTCTCCTCCAACTCTGTCACTCCTGTTTTTTTCTTTCAACCTGCAGAACTCCCTTTAATATTTCTTGAAGGGTAGGTTTCTTATTGGCATACTTTCTTAGTTTCTGTTTATCTGTGAATATTTTGAGCTCTCCAGCATTTTTAATGCCAGCTTTGCTGGATAGAGTATTTTTGCCTGGAAATTTTTTTCCTTTAGTACCTTGACTCTGTCCTACCACTGCCTTCTTGCCTCCATGGTATCAGATGGGAAATCAGCACTTAATCTTATGGAGCCTCCTTTGTATGTGATGGTTCTCTTTTCTCTTGCTGCCTTCAGTATTTTCCCTTTGTCTTGAGTATTGGATAATTTGACAAATATATGTCTTGGAGTAGGTCAGTTGGGATTTATACTGTTTTGGGTGCACCGCTGTGCTTCCTGGACATGTACATCCATCTCCTTCAATAGGTTTGGGAAGTCTTCAACCATTATTTCCTCCAATGCCCCATCTGCTCCCTTTCCCTTCTCCTCTCCTTCTGGGATGCCTATAATGTATATATTTGTATTTTTTTTTTTTTTTTTTTTTTGTCATTCACATCCCTAAGTCACTGCTGGATTTTTTCTATCTTTTTATCTGTCACTTCTACTATCTGTTTGATTTCAGATGTACTGTCTTCCACATCACTAATTCTTTCCTCCACCTCTTCAAATCTGCTGTTATTTGCTGAGAGTGTATTTTTTATTTCTTGGATTGTGCCATTGATCACCATCATGTCCATTATTTCCTTGTGTATGTTTACAATTTCTTTAGTATGCTCTCCAAGTGTTTTCTTTTATTTTAAATTTTTATTAAAGTTAATAGATCACATAGAATGTCACATTTAAAAAACGTAAGAGGTTCCCATATAACCCTCACCCCACCCCCACCCCCATCATTTTTGTAAATTGTATTTGCTTGAAAATACATACATCACAAAAATGGTTACATTATAAAAAACATAAAGGTTACATTATTTGAAAATACATCCCAAAAAAGTTACATTATAAAAAACAGTATACCCCCCAACCCTCCCACACTAACAACCTCCCCCATCATTGTGGCACACTCATCGTACACAGCAAACACATTTTGGAGTACTGCTGCACCACATGGATAATAGTTTACTCTGGGTTGATTTGTTCTTCAGAAAGAGTTCCTTTGCCTGGGGAAGGATCAACTCCTTGCAATTGGATAAACTGCAGATTAGGAATCTGTCCTTTCCCCTCTCTTTTTTTCCCTAACTGCTTTCCCTCCCAGTGCAGCAGGAATCCCATGTGAGAGTTCCCCTCTGAAATTCAGATGGGATGCTGGTGACCTAACTCACCACAGAAAAAAACGACTCTCAGTCTCTTTGAGGGAGAACACCTACACCTTGCCTGGAGCCCTAAATATGCTCTTAGAAGCTTATTAAGCACTTCCTACTGTCCCCTTCCCTTAGGTGGGCTGCACAGGAGTAGTTAATTGCCTGATTCCACCTTCTCCCAGACCAATTTTCCTTATCCCAGGGAGGCTAGGTAAATCAGGCTACCTCAGCAGATTTGCCTCTCCCCCTTCCTGGTTTCTCCTCAAGCTAGCTAGTATGCTCCTCAAAGCTCAGAAAAGGGGGGTCCAGACAACTGAACCCACAGTCTGGCTATGCATGTCCACCCTTCACCAGAACCCTCCCGTTCTTGGGGTTTGTCTCCTCCAGCTGTGTGACTGGCTGGGTTCGGGGAATGCTGCACTTCCTGCCCTGAGGGAGGGGCTTAGCTGTCCCACTGCTCCAGCTGCAAGCACCAGAAACCCATGGTTCTACCTTGAGCAATCACTCTTTTTGTCATGCTCTTTCCAGATCAATACCCCAAAGCCTCCTGCTTTGTGGGTTCCCAAAACAGCTCACCCAGGCAGGGTTTTGCCCCCACTCGGCCATTCCTTCACAGGAGAGATGAGGTGGGTGCGCTCAATCCAATGCCATCTTGCCCCTGTCAAAAAACTCATAGTAGAAATCACAGAAGAGGCTTTATATATGCCAAGAGATTCACAAAGGATTTTGGTCCTTTTAAATTCCTTTCAGTTATATTTCTTAAGGATCTCATCTGTTTTAATTTGCCAAAAGCTGCTAGGAGCAATATACCAGAAATGGGATTTATTAGGTTAAAAGCTGGCGATTCTGAGGCTGTGGAAGCGTCCACATCAAGGCGTCATCAGGAGACGCTTTCTCCCCGAGTGCAGCTGTGGGTGACCGGGCACGTGGCAGCGTCCACTCGCCTCTCCTCTCTCCTCTGGGCCCTGTTCCTTCAGCTCCTGGCTAAAGCGGCTCCTCTCGGCTCCTGAATTCTACTGATCCTGCTTCTGGCTCCAGAGCGTTCTCTCTCAGCTCCTGCCTGCAGTTTTCTTCTGTGTCTGCAGGTGTGTCCCTCTGTTCATGAAGGATTCCAGTAAGAGGATTAAGATCCAGCCTGGGCCATGCCATCTCCTCGAAGGCCCTTAACTGGGTAATTTAATCAAAAGACTCCACTGACAATAGTTTTATATGCGTAGGAATGGGTTAACTCTCAGGCCATGATTTTCTGCTGCACTATCTATATGCCTACGTGCGTGTCACTTTGTCTACTTAATGTAAGGCCAGATTTGCCTAGTGCCTTTTGTCCAAAAGGATGCAATAGACATCCTACTTATCCATGGCTATTTCATGCTTCTTAAACCACTTCACCTGCTCTTGAAATGCAGTACAACCTGTCCACCAGAACATGTATGAGATTGCAGCACTGTCATGAAGTGCTCTGAACTCTGGCTTACACAATAAAGACATAAACTTGGACCAGATTTAAAACCTTACCTTAGGGAAGCAGACATGGTTCAACTGATAGAGTGTCTGCCTAGCATATGGAGGGTCCAGGGTTCAAACCCAGGACCTCCTGACCCATGTGGTGAGCTGGCCCACGTGCAGTGCTGATGTGTGCAGAGAGAACCTTGCCACACAGGGGTGTCCCCCGTGTAAGGGAGCCCCACATGCAAGGAGTGTGCCCTGCAGAGAGCCACCCCATGTGGAAAAAGTGCAGCCCACCCAGGAGTAGTGCTGCACACCTGGAGAGCTGACGCAGCAAGATGATGTAACAAAAAAGAGATGCAGTTTCCCAGTGCCACCTGATAATACAAGTAGACACAGAAGAATGCACAGAGAATGCACACAGAGAGCAGACAATGGGGGCTGGGGAAGGAGAGAGAAATAAATAAAGTAAATCTTTAAAAACAAAAACAACAACAAAAAAAACACTTTCCCTTAAACGACTCTTTTCCCTTTGGCCAGTGTGAACCTTCACTCCAGAAAAATGGATCCCTGCTCTATCCCGAAAGCAACACTCAGTCCAACCCTAAGCCTCAGCTTATTCTGTGTCTTTTCCTAAAGGTCCTACCTCTCTAATCTCCACCTGACTTCTCACGTTCTAGCTCACACTTCACATTCTTCATGAGAACATGCCAGTTCTCAATTCTCTGATTTTTCTATAACTTTTATTGTTCATGGTCACTCTTTGATAGTTAATCATAGCTTACCTTAGTTTCTTTACTGTCTATTGCATAATTTTCTACCCCAATAGGTTTTAAATTCCTGAATGGAAGGAATTAAGTCATAAATTTAATTTTTACCCTTTCATCTTGTAAAGATGAGCTTTAAATCTTACCTAGAAATACTCTAAGCATCTTAGATCCATCTTAGAACTGATGGAGGTTCCAGGAGGGTGAAGTAGCTGCCCATGGTCAGCTGCCTGCACGAGACGCTTCCTCTGTCTAGAAAGACGCTCTGCTTTAACAGAGCACAACATTTCTGAAGGGAACAGTTGATTACTCAGCTCTGGCAATTAATTAAAACACTGATGGTTATTTGTACACATTCATGGTTCCTACCTTAGAAACACATCTAGAATCAGACTGTGTATCAAAGAAAGGAGAAGAAAAGAAAAAAAAAAGAAAAGAAAGCAATTTTACCCTAGACCGACTGAATCTGAATCCCCAGGAATCATCGCAGAAATACATACTTTAAAAATGTGCCCCTCCTTTGAAAACTTAGAAGAAATGAACTAATTCCTTGAAAAGCAAAACTACTTTTTTTTTTACTTTTGTAACCTGAATAGATAATCTGCTGAAGAGATTAGATCGATAATTAATAACCTTCTTAAAAGAAAGGGCCAGACATGGTTGGCATCAGTGGCAGGTTCCACCAAACACTTAGGGAAGAAATTATACCGTCCCCTACAATCTGCTCCAGAAAATAGAAGAGAGGGAGTACTTCCTAACTCATGCTATCAGGCCAGTGTTACCATAATACAAAAACCAGAAGAAGATACAACAAAGAGGAAAACTGCAGATTAGTAACTCTCATGAACACAGACTCAAAACTCTTCAACAAATCTTAGTAAATCAAATCCAATAAAGCAGACAAGAAATTGTGTCACAGCCAAGAGGGTCAGTGGGGGACTGCAAGACTGGCTCAACGTTTGTAAACCAGCCAGAGTGAACAAGAACAGCACGATCATATCAATAGACACAGAAGAAACATCTGACAAAATTCAAGATGCACCTATGATTAAAAAACTCTCAGCCAACTGTGAATGAAGGAGAACTTCCTCCACTTGATAATGTTATTAGCGTCACAGCTAATGGTGAGAAACTGGACTTTCCTAAGTTCAGAAACATGGCAAAGATGTCCTCTGTCATCACTCCTATTCCACATTGTACTGTAAGTTCCAAGTAGTGTAACAGTTTAGGGAAAGGATAATAAAAATGTACTGCTTGGAAAGGAAAAAATAAAATTGTCTTTATCTGCAGATAGCATAATAGTCCATGTAGAAAATCACAAATCTTAAACAAACAAGCAAAATACTCTTTGAACCAATCAGCAAATATAGCAAAGTTACAGGATACAAGTAAACTGCTATTCTACATGAGCAATTAGAATTTGAGTTTTAAAAAAGCAATGCCATTTATGGTACCACTAAAGGAATGAAATATGTGGTATAAATCTAATCAAATGTGCACAGGATCCAATGTGAAAAGCTATAAGACTCTGATGAAAGAAATCAAAGACCTACATAAATGAGGAGTTATTCCATGTTCATGGATTAGAAGCCTCAATATTGTTAAGAGGTCAGTTCATCCCAAATTGATCTATGGAGTCAACTAAATCCCAGTTGAAGGCCCAGCAAGCTACTTTGTAGACATGACAAACTGAATCTAAAGTTTTTAGAGGAAATTCAAAAGACCGAGAATAGCCAACCCAATAGTGAAGAAGAAGAAAAATAAAGTTGAAGGACTAATGACACTCAATTTCAAGACTTATTATAAAACTACAGCAATCAAAACAGTAGGGTATTGGCAAAAGAATAACCAAATACATCAATGGGATGGATCCCAGACATAGACCCACACAAATATGGTCAAGTGATCTTTGACAAAGGAGAAAAGACAGCTTGATGGAGTAAGGGTGGTCTTTTCAAAAATGATTATGGAATGTTCACATGAAAAAGAAAAAGGAACCTAGACACAGGATTTGCACCTTTCTCAAAAATCAACTCAGAATGGACTGTAGACCTAAGTATAAAGAGTGAAACTATAAAACTTCTACAAGTTAGCAAAGGAGAAAAGGTACAACACCAAAAGAATGATCCATGAAAGAAAAATGTATAAGTCGGACTTCTAAACCTTAAAAAATTTTACCATATGAAAGAGACTGTTAAGAGAATAAATGATAAGCCACAAACTAGGAAAAAGTATTTGCAAAACACATATGTGACAAAGAATTTATATTCAAAATATTCAAAGAACTTTTAAAATTCAACAATAGTAACAAGAAGAAAAACAACCCAATTATCAATTGGCAAAAGATCTGAACAGACATCTCTCCACAGAGCATATACAGAAAACAAAAAAGCAAATGAAAAATGCCAACATGAGTTGTCATTAGGGAATTGTAAACTAAAGCAACAATGAGATGCCTCTTCACACTTATTAGAATGGCTAAAATTAAAAGAAAAAACAGCAATGAAAATTCCAATTGCTGGAAAGGATGTAAAGCAACAGAAATTCTCATTTATTAAGGGTGCAAATACTACAGGCACTTTGGAAGTTAGCTTGTCAGTTTCTAACAAAGCTAAGCATAGTTTTATCATGTGATCTAGCTAGATTTTTACCCAACTGACTTGAAAATGTATGGCCACACAAAATCCATAACATGAATACTTATAATAGTTTTATTAATAATCAATCCAAACTAGAAGCAACGAAGATGTCTTTGGATAGGTGACTGAATAAATCAATTGGAATGCATCCACATAATGAAGTACAGTTCACTGATAAAAAGAAATTAGCTATTAAGCCATACAAAGATATGGGTGAAACTTAAATGTGTATTCCTAAGTGAAAGAAATTGGTCTGATTATTTATTGTATAATTCTATTTAAGTGACATTTTGGAAAAGGCAAACTAGATGATAAAAGGCAATATGAGAAGGTAAACTGATCAGTAGTTCCCAAAGATTTGAGGAGGGAAGAGGGTTAATAGGAGATATGCACTTTTTCCTTTTTAGGGTGGCTAAATTATTCTTGGTAGTATTGTAATGGTGGATACATGACAGTATATATGATAGATAGACCATATATATGACACAAAGAACTTTGTAGTACAAACGGTAAATCTCAAAAAGTTTTAGATCACAGTAAAGCCACATATACAATATAGGGGACTCCCATATATCCCACATCAAACCCTTTTCCCCTTTCCCCAGCAATGATCTTTTTACATGTTTGTGTTATATTTTCTGTACTTAATATACAGATATTGAAACATAGCTACCAAACATGGTTCCATTTTGGTTTATGTTATTGTTTATATTTTACACTACACACTTTTCTAAACTTTAATTACACTATGGTTTACTTTACGGTTTACATTTTAGACTATACACTTTTATAAATTTTTGGTGAAATTTAACATGTCCTATATCCATCATTGCACCATCTTATGGAACGCTTCAATTGTCCCCCAGTTACCCTGCTTCCGTCTATTGTATTCCTCCCTCCCCCTCCTCTCAGGGCCCACAGTGACAACCAAGCTTCACTGCTTGAAGGACCAGATTCACAGATACTTTCAATAATGCTGAGGGCTTGATACACTATACTGTCCTCCCCGATTGGGATGCAACAATTCTCTTGAGAGATACCCTTGCCTCTGTTTGAGAACATCAGGCCTCCCCAGGATGGGTACACACCTTCCCGTTCATTGTAAAGGTCTCCACCCAATGATATAACACACGACGACAAGATGAGCATGCACTCACGTACTCCCTAGAAGCCTGCCCCTGTGCCAGATGCCCCCCCCATTAAGCGCTTTAAACAAGTAACCCTTCCTTATTATATTTTCTAAAGAGTTTTCTCAACATTATAGTTTCAAACACTAACCTGACAACCTCCCATGTTCATCTAAAAATGTTTGGATATTCGTTGGGTGTTTTCATCGTAGTTAGATTTACAAATGACAACTGAGGGAGTGCTGAGTTCCTAGCCAGGGGAGCTCTGTCACAACCCCCAAAGGAACAGCAATAATCCCCAAGGGCAAAGACCAGTGAAGAATGATGGTCCAATGATGAGCCTTTGATACTGATGACTATCCTTATGAGCCTGTATGCCTGAAATTTCAACTAGGCCTAGAGCTGCAGGGTGCCTAAGAGTTACCTCCTGAGAGCCTCCATGTTGCTCAAATGTGACCACTCTCTAAGCCAAATGCAGCATATAAATGTGTTACCTTCCCCCCAGTGTAGGACATGACTCCTGTGGATGAGCTGCCCTGGCACCGAAGGATTACTACCAATAACCAGCTGGTGAAACAACTAGAAAAAGACTTTGAATAAAAGGGGAAAATGGTAAAGAAAAATGAGTTTATATAGCTAAGAGACTTCAAAATAAGTCAGGGTAATCAGAGGGGTTGTGCTTATACATGTCTCAGCAGGATCCCAGAGACAGCCAATGTAGATACAACCCCAGGTACTGGTGCTCCTGAGGGCTACAGAGACACACAGATTCTACAGTCATGGCAGATGGCTATGGAGTTCATCGCCTTGCCAGTGGGCCCTACTATGGAATTTGTGCTCCTGAGTGTGATGGTGTTGGACTCAGATGTGACCTTTCTACACATGCCTCTTTCATCACTTTTACTGAACCCGTGGTTGGTGCTGGGGTTGGTGTACACTCAGGAGACTTGAATCTATGGGCTGGCCATGTTGGCTGGGCCCTGAACCTCAGAAGAGTTGGAAATCCTAGTCTCTGGTTTGTTGGACTTACCCAGATAAGCTAACAGGGAGGTGAAGATGGTCAATCACCACACCAAGGAACCGAGAGTGCCTACAACTGCAAGCAGGAGAAACCCATCTATCAGCCATGTGGGATCTAAGCCTCCTCTTGATTTAGAGGTGGAGTGCATATCACCATCTCAGTGTCTACAGGATGGAGGAATATAATATGGATTAGAGTGGATTTACTGGTATTCTACTATAGAACAAATGTGACTCTAGCAATGGAAGAAATTGTATCATTAATGTGGAGACAGTGGCCATGGTAGTTGCTGAAGGCAGGGAGAGGGAAGAAGAGATGTGATGTGGGGGCATTTTCAGGACTTGGAGTTGTCCTAAATGATATTGCAGCTACAGATGCTGGACATTATATATCCTCCCATAAACCACTGAATGGACTGGGGGAGAGTGTGAACTACAATGTAAACTACAATCCACGCAGTGCAGCAGTGCTCCAAAATGAATTCACCAAATGCAATGAATGTGCCACAATAATGTAAAACGTTGTTGATGTGGGAGGAATGGGTGGAATGGGGTGTGGGGTATATGGGAAATTCTTATATTTTTTAATGTAACATTTTTCATGATCTATGTATCTTTAAAAAAGAAAAACAAAAAATAAATTAAAAAAAAGGTAAAACTCAATGTACGCAAATTTTAAAATTGCATTTAGAGGTTGGGGGAAGAACAGAATGGGTTATAAAATGTGTCCAAACAATCTAACTATAGTGCAAAAGGATAAAACAACCTCCCTGGAGGAAAAAATGCTGACCTGAGCAACTTAGAAATGAGTGGAGTCTGTAAGGTCAAGGAAACTATACGGCGGTAGTTGATAAGCTGTATGTATGGGTTAATATCCACACATTTCTCCTTGCTGCATTAGCCAAGGGGCCCTAAAAGCACTGGCACCCTGTGAAAATGAACACGTCAGTCACCTAGTGCTTATCTTCTAAGACCACTCTCCAACAAAAGGGACCTTTCTTAGAGGAATGGTTAATTCTAGGACAAGCTGATTTCTTCCTGGGCTCAGCTGCTCTGCTCTCCTCACAAGTTCTCAAGTTCAGCTGTCAGGTGATGGCTCATCTCTCTTCCTGGGGCTGCAGGATCCTCTCCCATGTCAATGCAGCTCCCTTTCTCTATGTATCTTCTCTGCGTACCTACTTTGGTGTGAGTGTCCCTGGACTGAGTTTCCACTTATATAGCCCACAAAGAGGGCAGGGACCAAACTGAGCTGCCCTAATGACATGGTAGAATCAAAGCCCTGATTGTAACATAATCGAGTAAAGGTAAATCCTTTGAATTTAGTACAGTCAAAGGGTATCATGCCCAGAGGAACAGACCAGTTTACAAACATAATCTGTATCTCTTTGGAATTCATAAATAATATTAAACCACTACAGTAAGGCAGTGGAAAAACTCCACAATGCTGAAGGCAAGTTAAAGAGGCACAGAAGACACCTGAATCAGAGGTCAAGGCTGGAAGAATTTGAGCCACAAAATAAGGTGCCTTGGATTATAATGCAAAGTAGAAAACACCCAAGATCCATAACAGTGTAAAAAAGAGTTTGATAAATAACAAATGGGGGCGAGGAGACAAATCTCTTCCTAGAATTCCCAGTACTTGGTGGGCCCCTGCCCTCAGGGGGTGGCGCGTGACTCCCCACCTGACGAGCGGCTGTGGACGGCGACTTCCTTCCGAAGCCTCCCGTCTGGAAAGCGGATGAGGAGCTTCCCAGTGGAGAGCCTGACCGGGGGTGGGGCCAGCGCCCAGAGGCCCAGGTCAGCGTACAGGACGCGCCCTTCGTGGGATGACGGGAGAAGGGCGCCTGGCCTCAGGCCTCCCTCCCCAACCTCTGTCGTCGTCCAATCGTGAGGAAAACCTCAGAAAGTCTCAACTGGGGACAGCGACGAATCTCCCCACCAGCACTCCTCAAGATGCCATGGTGGGGAAGTGGACTTGGCCCAGTGGTTAGGGCGTCCGTCTACCACATGGGAGGTCCGCGGTTCAAACCCCGGGCCTCCTT
The DNA here is from genome assembly GCF_030445035.2 of Dasypus novemcinctus. NCBI lineage: Eukaryota > Metazoa > Chordata > Mammalia > Cingulata > Dasypodidae > Dasypus > Dasypus novemcinctus. The sequence goes on along the minus strand of NC_080687.1, from coordinate 1,661,859 downwards.
GACCCGTGTGGAGCTGGCCTATGTGCAGTGCTGATGCGTGCAAGGAGTGCCCTGCCACGCAGGGGTGTCCCCAGCATAGGGGAGCCCCACACGCAAGGAGTGCGCCCCGTAAGGAGAGCTGCCCAGTGTGGAATAAAGTGCAGCCTGCCCAGGAATGGCACCGCACACACAGAGAGCTGACACACAAGATGATGCAATGAAAAGAAACACAAATTCCCATGCCGCTGACAACAACAGAAGCAGACAAAGAAGAACACTCAGCAGATAGACACAGAAAACAGACAACTGGGGCGGGGGCGGGGGCAGGGAGTGAGAGAAATAATTAAAATAAATCTTAAAAAAAAATGCCATGGTCATCAAGAGCAAGGAAGGACTAGAAACTGCCCCGGCCAGGGGCCAAGAGACGCAATGCCCGAGAGTCCTGTGGTTTCCAGATGGGATCCTGGAACACAAAACGGGCATTAGGTACAACCTAAGAGATAATGAATAAAGTATTGACTTTAGGTAGCAATAATATATAAATACAGGTCCACTAATTGTTACAAAGATGTCATTCTGATGTTAGATTTTTTTAATAGGACATGGGTACTGTCTGTATTATGTTTATAATTTTTCTTTAAATCTAAAACTTATCAAATAAAAGTTTATTAGAAATTACCAACTCTAGACTTCTCCACTGGCCTGCAGGTCTAATTCTAGTGGAAGAAGTTCACATTAGCTGGAGCGGATTTTGGCTGATTTTCGCTTCTGTATGCTTGGAAGGGTCTGGACCCCTAAGCTCTCTGTGGTTAGTGCCGGCTCTTCTTCGTGCACTCTTCACTGCGTCTTGTGACCATTGTCACCTTCCTGTGGGGCTCATGGGCTGCGGCCGAAGGTGTCCCTGCAGGCCCTGCGAGGGCGGGCTGGACGGGGCCTGGGACCTCTCCAGCGGTTTGCAGGGTTGTGTGTCTTCAGGAGAGGTGCGCCTTCAACTGTCAGCAGATAAGTGTGTAGGGTTTGTGTGTTTCCCTGTATGTAAATTTTACATTAAAATCTGTAAAATTAGTAAATTCTAATGCATTCCAATGTATTTATGAACAAGTATAGACTGATGTCTGCATTTTCTTTAAAATGCATCAAAAAATAAGTTGGCCTAGGAACTGTGGTGAAGGGCAGCAGCAGGAGTCTGCAGGCGTCCTCCAGATCCTTCCAAATGTGCTGGATAGTTCCATCTTCATACTGAAGGTCGAAAAACTGTCCCTTCAAAAAAATTAAATGATTGTGCAGATAGTCAACGCACTTTACTTTTTCATATTTACTATTGCCCTGGCATTTTGAAATTTTAATGGTATAAAGTTTTACTAACTGTCCTTCAAATGAGATCTCTGATTGTTACTTCTTCATGGGAAATGTTATGAGAATCAGAAAACGCCAGGTCTAAGTTTCATTTCTGTCCAATGCAGGAATGTCAGCACCCAGTTGCGCCGTGAAACGCCGCCCGGCCCCTTTCCCCCGCCGGCGCGCAAAGCCAGGGCCCAAGCGCAGACCCCGTGCGCTCGGTGCCTGCGGCTTCCGCCACGCGCAGGGCTTGAGGCCCGCGTTTCTCAACACCCGCCAGCACCAGCAAAGAAAGAGCGTCTCGCAGGGAGGCTCACCAAGCTGTGACTTTCACACATCTCCTCTAAAAACAGAAAGCGCATCTGGAAAAGTTGGTTTTGTTGGATCAAGAGTTTCAGCTCTCTTCATTACAAACCAGTTAACCCTAAGGACCACCTCTAGTTTTCAAGAGCGCTCGTCCCATAAAGAGTGTTCCGGTGATTTCTTTTTAAAATGCTTTTTAAAAAGCTTCCAACGATTTCTTTTTAAAATGTTGTTGAAAGACTGACATTTCAAAAATTGCTGGTTGTGTTAATTTACCAGCTGTTAAAAAATATGATACAATGGGCTGACTTAACAACAGGAAATATTGGCTCACAGATCCACTAGGAGAAGCCCCAAATCGAGACGTCAGCCAGGCGATGTCCCCGAAGGTTATGGCGCTCCAGGGCTGGCAGCCGGAGATCCCTGGTCCTGGACTTTTCCATCCCACGTCCGTGCACGTGGCTGCGTCTTCTCCCTTCTCCTCTGGGGTCCACTGACTCCAGCTTCTGGCGGCTCCTGTGTTTCAGTTAGCCAGTGGCTGAGTCTGGACGAGTGCACACCTCGGCCGTTCAATACCTCTTGCCACACTTCTGCTTTGCTAAGGACACGCCTGGAAACTTGCACCCCCCTTCTCTCTTTTTATTTGTATTTCTATGACGGGCTGAGCCTCTCACTCTGTGTTTGAGAGTTCAAGCTGGTGAGAGTGACGAGCTTCGGGGTGGATTCACAACCTGCTGGCCATTTTGAAAGACTCATGAAGACTGACCCTAAAGCAGCTAAAAACCCCCGAACCGTGCTGCCACCACACCCGCTTAGGGCTCCCAGCCTGGGAATTCGTCACGGTGCTTGTTGTCAGGGTTTGCTTGCTGGCCAGGACTGGAAGAGGAGGCTGTGTTTTCTACGCTCCCCTCACCCCTGCCCGTGTGACACCTGGCCAGCGTTTTAGTCAGCCAAAGCCTGCTGAGGCAATGGAAAGGGGTCGGCTGCCACCGCGGGGGTCTAACAACCACAAGTCACGTTTCCGAGGCCAGTGCTCCTCGAGGAGCACCGCTGTGCTGACCTTTCCCACGGAGCTTAGTCTTGCCAGTTCTGGATGAGGGAGCGTGGCCGCATCTTCTCCCTTCTCCTCCGGGGCCCACTGACTCCAGCTTCTGGCGGCTCCTGTGGCTTCACCTTCCGTTACCGATTTCTTCTACTTAAAAGGTCTCCCACCAAACTGGACTCAGGCCCCCCCTCATGCAGTTTTGGCACCCTAACTAACAGCACCTTCAAAGGTCCTACTTACAAACAGGCCACAGCCACAGGACCTGAGCCTGCCTCTTCTGGGGGCAGTTCACATGTAGGGCCATGTGTTTCTAAGTTATGGAAAGGAAAGAAATTCTAAAAGAAAACCAGGAATAACTAATTTTTCGCAATAAAACTCAACCAAATAAAAACATAAAAAGTCCAGAAAGCTTTTGTGTTACATATTGAAATTCAATCACATGTTTTATTTTGCTTCATTTTCCCCTAATGAACTGCAGCACTCAATAAATAAAAAAAGTATTTTCTCATCATTGTAAGATAATTTTTCTGTCCTTTACATAGAGTCTTGCTGATAGACTGACTAAATAAATAGCTAGATATGAGCACTCTAATTCTCCTCAATATGGACAAATGTAAAATAATGCAGTAATAAAATAATTTTCATTTTCATTCTCAAGTAGATTGTATAGTGATCTATAGTTATTTCACACTTGACTCCAGTCTGCTACTTGTAACTTCCTATAACCTCTCAATAGTTCACCCAATAAACTTTCACTGGTTACTTAATTTTTAGGCACTTTTTTGAGCACTGGTACTAGAGATGTAGCTACTCGATTCCTGCCCTCCAAAAGCTCACAGTCCTTTTGACACAGCCTGGTAAGTGCTGTGCTACAAGGATGTGGGTGGATGGTGTCTTGCAGCAGGGAAGAGCTCCTCGCCTAAGCCCTGGGGCGTCAGGAAAGTCCTCTCAAAGACAGTAGTGCATCTAAAGGGTCTTGAGGGATGAATAGGAGTTTAACAAATGGAGAAGACTTAGAGAAGAGGCGCAGAATCTTAGCACAATTAAGGGGACATGTAAAAACAAATGGGAGAACATTGTACCTTCAAGGAAGAAGAATTCGTTATTCTGGGACCCTAAGGAGGCATGCAGGGAGGATGGAGAAGTGATCGCGCAGGCTGCACAGCAAGCCGAGGAGCTTTGGGTCCGCACCGTGAGGACAACAGGGAGACAGGGAGGGTTTTAGGCAGATGAGGGCCATGAGCAAGCGTTCACGAGCCCTGACTAATGCCTAACAGCCAAGCCGCGGCTCAGTTCCTGGACACGCAACGCGCGTGGGGGCCCTGTCGGATTCTTAAATGTGAGCTCCATCCCCCGAGACCACATCGCGTGCCAGGCACGTCCTGACAGCTCAGCTCTCCCTACCAGAAAAGCCTTTTTGCTCCCGGACCTCGATGCAGGCACCAAGCTTGTGCTTCGTCTTTCTGGAAACTGAGGCAGCAGCTGGTGAATGAGGCAGCTTAGGAGAGCTCTCAGCAGGAGAGGCCTGGGGACAGAGCTGCTGAGCTCAAAACCTGAATCGGCCCCTCCTCAGGTGGGTAAGTCAGGTAAGCTGACGTCCCACACCTGTAAGGCCGACGCAGCGCAATTTGAAGCAGAGGCCCCGGAACACGACGTCTCAAACATTAGCGGCCCCTGTCTCTGACTCACCAGCCCACAGGTAGCAGGAGCTGGTTTCCAGCTCTGGTCCGGTGGCCACTCCAGTGCTCACCAGGGCGGGGTGGGCACACATGGGGCCCCCGAATCGGATCCCAGGGCCGACAGGGCTGCAGGGCAGGCTTAGGATGCAGAGGCGCCCTTCTCACAAGAGGGATGCGCGTGGGTGCAGCACCAGGCGTGCCCATGGCCCTCCTCTCCATCTAGTGGAGCAGGTGGTGGCCGACACGCTGGGCGGCCAGCAGTTGTCATCTTTACTGACAAAACTACTGCTATCAGGAGTTCGTGTGTCCAAGAGTCCAAGGGAAGCCTGACACTCCCCAAGTCAGCTCCAGGCACGAAGAAACCGCGTCGTCCACTGGAAACCCATTCCATCAAAATCAGGAATCTCCCCTGAGAAAAGCTCTCAAAACCCTTTAAGTAATTAGATGCTGTTCAGTTGAGCTTGGGTGGCCCGGTATATGCTTTTGTTTCAGTTAGAATGTCCAAGGCTAGCTCCTCACATCCGGAGAGTCTTAGCAGATGAGGCTCTGTCTCCGTGACTGGCGATGGCTGGTGTGACGCGCATGCATTCTGTAGATGTCGCAGCAAGTGCCCTCGCTGCCAGCAGGAGTGATTTTTCTGATGTTTACTTTCTAAAATAATTCCCTTGAAACACCTGAGTGTTGTTTCTTTCGGCTCGGGTTTCCCTGCCACTGCACTGGGCCCTGGGTGGAGCTGCCTGTCCAGTGAGACCCCCCAGCCCCCGAGACCACAGCTCCTTGCTCAGCTCCGGGACCCGTCCTGGAGCCCCTTGGTGCTCAGAGGCCGCCCCGCTCCCCACAGCGGCCCTTCCACCTCAGGTGTCGCCTCGGCTTCCCGGGGCCTGCGGCCTGGGCTATGCCACTCCACGCTGGCTTTGTACGTCGGCCTCCTGGGCCACACACAGGCCTGGGGCAGACGCAGCCCTCCCTGCCCGGGACGCATCAGCAGCTGGACCGAGGGCTGCGACGAAAGTCCACGCCACAAAGTCCTGGGCCCACATGCCACTCGGGCCGCAGGCTCCAGAGAGCCTTCTGCCCACACCCGACCAGTGCCAGCCACCCATGCTGGAGCCTGGAAAAGGGAAACACAGCAGCACTGGTCCTGCCTTTGGCTTAAAACGTTGATATGTTGTTCATCAGGGACAATTTTTTTGCCTTCACTTTGATTTTTAAAATACCTTGAAAAAAAATGCATTATAAAGAAAGATACCCACACCAACAACAGAAAGGAAGAGGATATAAAAGGGGCTGTGGGAGAAGAGGACGTCTGAGCCGCTCCTTCTCCCTGCGACTCTGGGCTCCACTCCCACTTCCTGTCGCTGAGGGTGCGCGGGGCTGGGGTCCGCCGCTGCCTTCCCCGGGAGCTGGGTGAGCTCGTCGCCCGCGTCAGAGCCCTTCCTGGCGCTGCTTCCCCGACAAGGGACCGGCACTCTTGTCCACGCAGGGGTTCCCTGAGGCATTGGGTCACTGGTTTTATTTTTTCCATCCGCCCACAGAAACCGTGTCCTGCTGTGGCCCAGGCCTCTCACGTGGCCTTTCCCAGACCCTCTTCCTGCCGTGAAATGAAGGCGCTGAGGCTCAGGGCTGGGCAGGGGCGTTTGGGACGCGATGCACCACCGTCAGTGCTCGTGGCAGGGCAGAGCTTTCTAGAAATGCCCGCGGCAGACGCTGGGCACGGCCTTGAGACGTGGTTTCTAAATATCCAGACGCCTGCTTCGGGCCGGCTCGGAGAGCAAAGCACCGTGTTGCGCTGCGGCCTTCGCGCTCAGGGACGGTGGTGGGGGCAGACCCTCCCCAGCGCTGCCTTTCCTTCCCCGGGCGCTCTGGCTTCGGTGCCCGCTCCAGCAACCCTCGACCGCTCGGCCACTCTGTGCCATCTGCCTGCCGATCCTCCTGTTTCCGGAACATGCCAAGCACGGCGCGGCCTCGGGGCTCCGCGCTCACCTTCCCTCTGCCCGAGCAGGCTGCTCCCAGGTGTCTGCTGGGCTCACGCCTCGTCCCGTTCGGGCCCATGGCCCCCTTGTGCGGGAAGCCTGCCCCGACCACACCACGAGAAACAGCACGCATGCCCGGTCACCCTCTGTCCTCCTTAACCGGCCCTTTCCTTTCCACAGCCCTCGACGTCTCAGCTGTCGTCTGCCTTGTTCAAATAACGTGCGCTGCCGACGAGTCGAGGCAGCTTTCTGGTTGGCTGTGTCTAAGTGTCCAGGGCAGGGGCTGGGCAAACGGCGGCACAGGCCAGGCGGCCTACTCCTGTGCAGCCTACAAGTCAAGAACGATTGTCATTGTTTCAAGTGGTTGGAAAAACTTAGATGAAGAATGTTTTGTGATGCCTGGAAACATACACCGTTCAAACCCCATGTCCATGAACAAGGTTTTATTGGGATGCAATCACGCTTGTTTGTTACACATGGTCTGTGGCTGCTTTCATGCTTCCGTGGCAGAGCTGAGTCCACGCGACAGCCCGTGCGTGGCCAGCGGAGCCTGAGCTACTGACCACCAGGCCCTTCACAGATGCTCGCTGATCCCCGGCCCCGCTCAGGGGCTCGAAGACTGGAATGCGGTTAAATGAGCGTCTCCGCTTCTTCAGTGACAGACAAGCAGCACGATGGGTTGGCTCGACAACGGGGACTCTGGCTCACAGCTTGAGGCTGGGGGAAGTCCAACACGAGGCAGCCACAGAGCGAAGCTTCCTCCGGAAGGCAGCGGCGTTCCGGGGCTGCCGCCCGCGGTGCTGGGCCCTGGGCTCTCCGCACGCATGGCCATGTGCTGTCCTCTCTCCTCCCTGCCCAGTGGCTTCCAGCTTCTGCTCCTCTTTGGGGCTTTCTCTCCTTCAAGTCTGCAGGGTCAGGCTTCAGGCCATCTGCATCAGCTGGGGCGCTGTAACCAAAAAGAGCATCTTCCCAGGGCCCCGCTGGCAATGGGCTCGCCCACAGGAACGGATGGAGATTAAGGACGTGTTGTTAACTGAATAATAAGCCACTTCAGTCCATTGTTCATTCCCCAATCTTGAGGGTTTGGGGATGGTGATGCCCACTCTGTTTCTAATTGAAAGGGGGCGTGGACCCCATGGAGCAGTTGGATGGAACTATCTTCCTTACTATTATTCTACTATAGACTTATTACTATTCTAGCAATGGAAGAACTTGTATTATTGATATAAAGGCAGTGGCCACCGGAGGTTCTGAGAGGGAGGGAGAGGGAAGAATAGGTGTAACATGGGGGAATTTTAGGGACATTGGAATTGCCCTGCATGACACTGCAATGACAGATACAGGCCATTATACATTTTGTCATAACCTATAAAATTGTGCAGGGCAGGGTGTAAACTAAAATATAAACTATAGTCCATGATTAGTGGCAATGTTTCAATATGTGGTCATCAGTTATAACAAATGTACCACACTAATGAAGGATGTTGTTAATGTGGGAAAGTGTGGGAGGGGGAGGGTGGGGTATGGTATTAAAAAAAAGAACGTGTTGTTTTCTGGGGCACGTAATCTGCTATACCCTCTCTCAGAAATCTGACAAGGAGACACAGAGTTTGCCTGGTCATTGGCTCCTATAATAAAAGGATTTAACTTCCCCTGATGAAAAATGAACTGGCGCAGGATCCAAAATATATATTATAAAAATAAAGAAGGAAAGAATAAGAACAATATTACAACATCGCTGTGGCGGTTTGATATTATTTGTGAATTCCAAAAAGATCTTGTCTGTAAGCTGGTCTGTTCCTCTGGGTGTGATAACCTTTGATTGTATGAGATTCAGCTCAGATGTCTGATTAGGACTTGAATTCAACCACGTCATTCGAGGGAGACTCAGTGTTGAGTCCCAGCCCTCTTGGGCTGATAAAACCGATTCCCATGGCAGTAGACACACAGGAGAAGAACACAGAGAAGCAGTTAAATGTGGAAAGAGAGAAGGCTCCATTAGACACGGCAGAGGCCCTGGGAAGAGAGACGAGCCTGATGAGCCCGGAAAGAAACGAGCCCCGGGGAGAGAGACAAGCCCTAAGCCAGCCCACAGCTGAGATGGGGAGAAGCTGGGCCCCCGGAGCCTTAGGAGGAAGGAAGGCTGAGCCCTCGCGGACATCGCCCGCCATCTTGTTTCAACACGTGGCAAATGACTTTGGGTGAGCAAACACCTCTGCAGTGCCTTGAGTTGGGCTCTTTAGGGCCTTGTGACTCTAAGTTTCTACCCCAAATAGATACCCTTTATAAAAGCCAAGAGGTTTCTGGTACTTTGCATTAGCATCCCTTTGGCTGACTAATACAATAGCACATGAAATTAGGACCAATCACCTCTCCAAGAACTTAACACACTTAATAAAATATGCAGCTCCACACATGGCATTGGTCCTTTGCCCCCTAATTTCCTCTTTGCTCGCTTTCTCTGCAGTGGCCTCACCCAAGCATTTCTCTGCTGCAACTTCTCGTCTCGCTAAACAGAGCCTGATGCTCAGTTCCCAGACACGTGGGATTCCTTCCTCCAGTAAGCCCGCCTTGGTGGGAAGTTCTCCTCTTTTGCACACCTCGTGAATGCTTGCTCGTCACTCGAAACAAGAGACTACACATGCGCTCAGCACTCCGACACCCCACGGTGAAAACCTCCATGCCTGACTGTCCTTGCCTTCACTCAGTTAGCCATTCACTCATTCACACTCACTCATTTATTCACTCATCTGGCATGCATTTCTTGGATGACCACTATGTGATAGGGATTGTTCCAAGTATCAGAGCCACAGCAGTTAGGAAGAGACATTTCATTCCACTCAAGAGCTTATATTTTATTAAGGGGAAAAGACAGTGAAGAATTTTTAGACAATTGTGTCAGGTACTGATATGAGCTATTATAAACACAGAAGGTTAACTACGATGAGCGTGGCACATTTCATTCTGTGCCACATCACCTTTTACACACATCTCTGCCTCCATTTACAAATAGCATGACGTGCGGCTATTTCCACGGGAGGCAGTGCAGCCCCAGGAGGGCCTGTCCCCTACTTCCGCTTCCCGCAGGGCACAGCAGTGCCAGATGGCGGAGAGGGCTGATGGTCGGATCATACAAGCTGTTAGTACTCTGCTTTCTCTTTGCAGGGAGTGACACGCAGAGGTAATACCTCTGTGAATATTTTGAAATGTTCACTAAAATGTGCATCAAATTCACAATTATGAAATTTGGGAGAGAAATAAATGAGGTTAAAAATGATTGATATTTAAAGTCCCATTTTAAAAGAGAGCATAAAAGGGCAAAAATTCTGGGTAAGTTTAAAAATAATTTGAGTAGGGAAAATTTCAGTTGCTGGGACTGAATCAGATAATTTTTTCAGTTGTTCGGTTCACTGCTTCACAATTCCTCTGTGCAGCTGGAATCTGGAAGGACCAGTTTCATGGAGTGCTACAGTGGCCTTCACCTTAAGTCAGACTGAACGCATTTTTAAGATTTGATTTTTCTCCCGATTCCCTGCCGTAAGAAAAAGGAGAGGAAACACTGTCTCAAACCAAGAATTTCCATATCAGAAAAAAATTAAAAGGGGATAATTGGCCAAGAGTGATAATCTTCTGAATTTAAAAATAGGTAAATTACATACTCATTTTTGGTGATTTTGTATTTGGCATTTTGTCTATTCAAATCGTGAGAATTTGATGAGTGATTATAATTTCTTTTTTAGATTTACTTTTTCAAAAGGGTCATACAAGGTCAAGACTGGTGATGTCAGGATTTCTGAGAACTTTTCTAGGAGTTCTTCTAGAGAAGAAAGGCAGGGAGGCGCTCTTTGGAAGGTAGCTTTCAGAAATATTAATGAGGGAAGTGAATTGGCCCAGTGATTAGGGTGTCCGTCTACCCCATGGGAGGTCCGCAGTTCAAACCCCAGGCCTCCTTGACCCGTGTGGAGCTGGTCCGTGTGCAGTGCTGATGTGCGCAAGGAGTGCTGTGCCACACAGGGGTGTCCCCTGCATAGGGGAGCCCCACACGCAAGGAGCGCACCTGTAAGGAGAGTCGCCCAGTGCAAAAGAAAGTGCAGCCTGCCTAAGAATGGCGCCGCACACATGGAGAGCTGACACAGCAAGATGACGCAACAAAAAGAGACACAGATTCCCATGCCGCTGACAACAACAGAAGTGGACAAAGAAGACGCAGCAAATAGACACAGAAAACAGACAACTGGGGTGGGGGGGGGGTAGGGGAAGAAATAAAATAAAATAAATGTTAAAAAAAAAAGAAAACTACTGCTACTAGAATCAAAACATGTTATTAAAAAAAAAGAAATACTATGGAAAAGTCTGTGTGTGTGCATGCATACTGACTGTGTGCATGTACATGAATGTGTGTGTGCACGAGGCTATGTGCATGCATGTGTGTGAGCACGTGTGTGTGAGCTTGCATACTGGCTGTGTCTGAAAGAGAGAGTAAGTGCATGTAAAGTCCTGTGTACTTTGCACGAGGCAAACACCCGCTCTTGGGAAGGCTTTGGAAGCCTCGCCCCTGTGGTACAAGCAGAGGCTGGGTGGCGGTGTCAATGGCTCGCCTCAGCACAGCGCTCAGCGCCTCCCGTGGCTCTTCCTGCAGGCGCGCCGACACCGAGACGCTGGAGGTCACTGCCGCTGACACGGGAGACAATTGCACAGGTGCGTTTTCAGCCGGCCTGGACGTCACCTGCTCACGCAGGAGGATGGAGGGAGGAGGCGGGGAAGCCTGGGCTGACACGTCCTCCTCTCCGAATAGAATCCCTGTTTGCTGGTCTTCAGGGCAAAGTGAAAGCAGACCTTTCCTCTCAACTGAGAATTAGAGAAAATTACGTTCAGTTGCTTGGAATAACCTTTCCTCCTTATGCATCTGTCTAAGAAATCGTTGTTTCTATCTCTTTTCTATTTATAAAGTGGACGCCTACCCTTCTTACAGATGACTCTGAATTTCAAACTATTAGCCAGACGTCACGTGTTGCACACATAAGCTGTGACACGTAGTTCCAGATGCCTGGAGAGACGGGTTCGCTGGGGAGGCGCGGTGACCGCGCTACAGTTCACGAGGAGCTGCGTGGGCTCGGCGAGGCGCTCTGAGCTGTAGGCGGAAGCGGCACTGAGCCCTGGAAGCACTACGCAGCCGCCACCATCCAGGCTGCACCCGGCCCCCTGCAGCCACCTGCAGGGCCAGGCAGGGACAGGGAAAGCAGTGGAGAGGGAGGCAGTCCAGGCGAGAGGAGATTGGAGCTCGTGTTCCAGCAGAGAGAGTAAACACGGAGTGGAAAGGTGGATTTCCAGATATCAGAGACAGAATCCAGAAAGTCTTAGAATCTGACCCGATTCCAAGCAGAGGGTGAGGCTCGAGTGAGAGGAACGAGCTCAAGAAGCTGCCCACGTTCCTAGCTTGGGTGACGACTTTGCGGCAGCACTGGATTTAGAGGTGAAGGTGGCGAGCTGGGTTGCTGTTGCTTTGAACAGCTTTACTGAGAGGCAATGCACCTACCACCTGTAGCAGTTTGATTTGGTTATGAATTCCAAAAATAGATATTGGATTGTGCTTGTAATCTGATCTGACCCTGGGCATGACTGAGTTATGATTAGGGCGTTGAGTCACCACTCCTTGGTGGGTGAGACTCACAGATAAAAGGCCGCAAAGGACAGAGTTGAGGGTTTCTGATGTTGGAGTTTTGATGTTGGAGTTTGATGCTGAAGACTTAAGCTGGAGCCCTGGGAAGTAAACTCACGGAGGAGAGAAAAACCAGCCCCAGGAAGAGAGGAACCTTGAACCCAGAGGACAGCAAGCCCAGGAACGTAGGAACCCAAGAAGCCTGAGCCCTCAAAGACGTCGGCAGCCATCTTGCTCCAAATAGACTTTGGTGAGGAAGTAACTTATGCTTTATGGCCTGGTATCTGTAAGCTCCTACCCAAATAAATACCCTTTGTGAAAGCCAACCACTTTGTGGCATTTTGCATCAGCACCCTTTGGCTACTACACCACACAATTCACCACAGTGAAGTGTGCAGCTCAGTGGTGCTTGGTCTATTTTCAGAGCCACGTAACCATCACCACGATCCATTTTAGAACGTTCTCATGATACCAAAATGAAGCCCTTTAGCTGCCACCCTGAAGCCCCCATCCCCCGCCCTGGGTGGCGGGCATTCGCCTGCTGTCTGTCTCCACGTCGGCCCATTCAGAGCACCTAATGTTCTTAAGGTTCATCTGTGTTTTGTTTCCTCCTTCCTTTTTATTGCTGAATAATACTCATTGTACAGATACCCCCCATTTTGTTCATTTATTCACCCACTGAGGTACATTAGGGTTGTATCCACTTTTTGGCTATTACAAATAATCCTGCTACAAACATTGACACACAAGGTTTTGTGTTTGGAGTATGTTTCATTGCTCTCAGGTGTACACCCAGAAGAGGCACTGCTGGGTCATCTGCTCTAAATCCTTTGAGGACTGTCAGAGCGGCCACACTGGGAGTCAGAGGACCCCCGTGCTCCACAGCCTTGCCCACCCTGACTCTGGCTCTCCTTTTCAGTCTAGTATTAACTGACCGTGTGAGTTGAGTTTCGAACGTCCTCATCTAGAGGTGCCTGGGGCTCCGTGAACTTCTAGACTAGGAGGAGTGGAGACACACGCAGTTAGCACCCTTCGTGGCTGCTGAGCCCGCTGCTGTGGGAAGACACCGAGAGGGGGGGACGGGGGTTCCGGGCAGACGTGATGTTTAAGGGGCAGGTAGGGGGCGCGGACCTGCGGAGGCACGTAGGAGGGCTGGCTAGAGAGCGAAACACTCAGAGGCCAGTGCAGCCAGCGAGAGGGAGTCTCCAGAGGAGCCCGATAGCGCCAATTAAGAAAATGGACAAATGTCTGACGGTGGCGGTCAGTGGGTCTCTGGTGACCTCGGGGAGAGCTCCCGCAGGTGGAGGGGCCGAGGGGAGGGGTGGGAGGAGGTGGGGCAGGGGCAGGGAGGAAAAACCGCCGTGGGGCAGGGGACGGGGGGGCTGCCTTAAGCAGGAAGTCCCTCCCCAGGCCTTGGCATGTCCAGGCCACCCCGTCTGATCAGAGGCCATGTGGCAGCACCAGGGCCCAGGCTAAGAGCCGCTGGAGCCTCTGCAGCTGGACAGAGCCCGGGCCTGCGGTCACACCTGGGACGCGCTCTGCTCCCAGGCCCTGCCTGCACCAGGCTGGCCCCTGCGTTGGGGCAACCCCGCCCTGATAGGAGGGAGGGGTCCACGGGCCGGCCCTCCTGGAATCTGAGCAGGGCCACCCTAGAAGAATCGAGCAGCTGCCAACTGGACACTAAAGGACCTTGAAGAGAAGGCAGGGGCTGCCGTGGGAACCAACAGGCTGCGTTGCCAGTAAGCAGACGCTGGAGCAGGGACAACACGGGCCGAGCGGACGGGAACCTGCCTCCTCTGACAGGTGGGGGGCGGGCAAGGCACCTGGAGAGGCGGAGCCGGAGCCCAGGACCGTCGTGGGCTGAGGGGCGCATCGCGGTTTTGTCCTTAAGAGCTGCTGAACAGTGGCGCCAGGCCTCGCCATCCAGCCAGTGAGTGCCTCTGTCATCAGACAGGGCAGAGAGCCTCTGCTGTTGGGCCAGGACAGAGCCTCTGCCATCCGATTGGGCAGAGAGCCTCCACCGTCGGGCCGTGTAGAGAGCCTCCACCATCGGGCCGGGGAGCGCCTCCCACCCCAGGACGAGGAGGCGGCCAGAAGGCCCCACGTGCATGAGGCCCTGCGGGGACGAGGCCCAGGGCTGGAGGAGCAGGTGGGGCAGCCGAGGAGCGCCCGGACACGGACAGGGTAGCTGTGACTGGCAGGAGAGAGGGACCCCGGGTGAGCAGCGCGGCCGCAGCCCTGCCCAGGCCCCCAGGCGGCGCTGCCCCGGGTGCAAAGGGGGAGAGAGGAGGGGAGGGCCCACCCAGGGGAGGGAAAGGGATGCCCGCGTCAGACGCCAGGCCTGGCAGCACCCCTCCCTGGACCCCCAGCGCCCAGGCCCCTCGGCTGCCGAGGGTGGACCTGCCGGGGTGCCGGTGGCTCTGGGGCAGCCTGTGGGAAGGAGCCCGGCCCTTGGGAGCGCCGCTCCTCCGTGCGATGCTGCTTGTGCAGCCTGGAAGGACGGCTCTGTCCTGCAGGGACCTGGAAGGACGCTGCCCGCCACGGGCGAGGGGAGCAGCCGTTAGTGCTGTTCTGGGAACTGCTGGTACAGCTGCGTGAGTACCCGTGGATTTCCGGGGTGGACGTGGCTTGGGCAGGGAGCTGCCACTCCTGGCCACTTCTGGCCTCTCCTGGCCGCTCCTGGGCGCTCCTGGCAGCTCCTGGCAGCTCCTGGCTGCTCCTGGCTGCTCCTGGCTGCTCCTGAGAGCTCCTGGCTGCTCCTGACTGCTCCTGGGAGCTCCCGGCTGCTCCTGGCTGCTGTGCATGCTCCCCCCACCACCCTTAAGGCCCCACAGCTCTCTTTCATGGTGGGGTGGGCAGCCACGGGCTGGGTTCTGCCCACAGGGCTGTGCCCTGCCATTACAACCTTCCTTATTCTGATTTTTAGTGTGTGGATGAATGCTAGCATTCAGGAGGGCCCACTTTGCATGCCTACGTGTATCTCAATGCCAATCCTCCCTCCTCTCCAGATATTTTGGGGAGTGGTAGACATTCTCCCTCCTACTTAGCCTGCCTCGATTCCTCAGGTGGGTTCATGCATGCCCAGGGCTGGGTGCACCTGTCGTCCTGTTTGTTGGTCAGTGGAAATGAAAAGAATCCGAAAGTCTGTGCTCACTGCAGGTCCAGTTTCTCTTCCATCCTGTGCCACAGACACCAACAGGCCACTCATCAGAAAGTGGAAAGGACAAAAACCCACACAAAAATGTATAAGGGATGCATCCCATTACGTAATTGTATAAATGGTGCATCAATAATAAAGTTAAACAATTAAAATTTTAAAAAAGTTACTAGACCCTTCCTTGAGTTAGCAGAGAGAAGTGTCAACCTCTGCAATCAAAATCACCCCTGTGTGCCCGACTGTTAAGCCTCTGGGCTCCGTCGTTAAGTGGCAGGACACACCTGAGGGGGGCGGGCAGCTCCAGGCAAGCCGGGGTCCCCGGCCTCGTCCCTGCTCTCCTTACCTGCTTCTCGGGCTCCACCTCCACCTGCGGGCATCGCCAGCCCCAGGCCCTCCCGGGAAGTGAAGGCATAACTGGAATTCCCGCGGGCCTCAGGAGTACAGCCTGCAGCGCAGGACGGGCCAGGCTTGTCTGAGGACAGCCGGAGCCTGCCCCCTGACTTCTTCGTGTTTCCTATTCGCCTACCACAGGACTTTTTTTTTTTTAACTTGGTGTCTTTTTACTTGTATGAAAATTTTTGGATCATCTACCATACTCACCGTTTTTCATGTAACAGGAGAAATCGCCCTGGAAATCAGTACACACAGACGTACGAGTACGTGAGCCACTCGTGGACCGCCGCCGTGCTCAGCTGGCCACCCTCCTTCTGGGCTGGTTCCGAGCATCTCCCTGTCTTTGGTTTCAGGACGTGTTTCATCTGTTTGTTTTTTGGTCTCTTTTCTGAATTCCATTACTTATTTTTATTATGTTTATTGTCTTTCTTTTTTTTTAAAGATACACAGATCACACAAAATGTTACATTAAAAAATATGAAAGGTTCCCATACACTCCACTTCCCACATCCCCCCACTTCTCCCACATCGACAACTTCTCTCGTCATCATGGCACAGTCATTGTATTTGATGAGTACATTTTGGAGCTCTGCTACACAGCATGGATTATAGTTCACATTGTAGTTCACACTCTCCCCCAGTCCATTCAGTGGGTGATGGCAGGATATATAATGTCCTGCATCTGTCCCTGCAGTATCATTCAGGACAACTCCAAGTCCTGAACATCACACCTCTTCTTCCCTCTCCCTGCCCTCAGCAACTCCCATGCCCACTGTCTCCACATCAATGGTACAATTTCTTCCCAGGTCCTACGGTCATGGCAGATGGCTCTGGAGTTCTGTGCCCTCCCAGAGGGCCCTACTTTGGAATTTGTGCTCCTGAGTGTGATGGAGTGGGACTCAGACGTGACCTTTCTACACATGCCTCTTATGCCATTTTTACTGAACCTGTGTTTGGCACTGGGGTTGGTGTACGCTCAGGAGCCTTGAATCTCTGGACTGCCCATGTGCCAGCCGGGCCCTGAGCCTCAGCAGGTTGCAGCTCCTACTCTCCAGCTCATCGGTTTTTGAAGTCTCACTTGTCCTTGGCTCGTTTGAGAAGCTAAGGCTCCAGCGGGGCCACTCGGCGAGGAGGCAGTGCCACTCCAACAGGCGCGGCAGGACTCAGCCACGGGGCAAAGTCCCAGGAAGTCTTCTGCGCAGCCGTCCTGGAGGCTTAGACCCTCCCGCAGATTTTCTGAGTATTGGTTTGGCTGCTTAGGATTCAATGCTGTATAACCCTGTCATTTAACATGAAACTAATAAAAAATTCGAGGCAGGCCCATTTGCTGCCCTGCTCGGTACAATACACATGCTCTGCCCAGACTGCGGCTAAGTCGTGTCAAGGTGAAAAAGATCCTTTTCTCTGCTCCAGGACTGAAGGTCTGTAGAGGGAAAAGTCACAGCCAGTGCCCGGCCCTGAAATGAAAAGCCCAGGCCCACCTTCTGAAGCAGCTGGGGTCTAAAAGTAACAGTGTTGGCGTTCAACCGGCGCTTGGTGAGACTATCAAGTTACTCAGCTCTCTAATCGCCCGTGGCAGGCGGTGGCAGCAGCTCCTGCCCACGAGGCTTGGAGGATGGGACACGGTAGCACACACTGCTGCACTTCCAGGTTAACACTCAGTAAGTGTTAACCGCAAGCATCACAAGTTTAATTAACTTTTAAAACCCCGGGGGAATATAGCTAATAATATTTGCCTTTATCGTTAAGATATGGGTTCAATTTTCACTGTCTGTGTAGACATAAATGGTTGTTAATCTGGCGCAGTTCCATTCCAGAATCCATCTGTCTTCTTCTCTTTTTAAGTGCACTACCACAGGTGCTTATTTAAAGGATTTTGCAGCTCAATTTTAGCTCAGACAAAAGTATTCTTTGTGCTTGGAATCAACATTTAACTTACGTAAATAGTCTTATAGTCCCACACTCCATCTTCCTGGAGCTGAGCAACACACTTGTATTTAAACTATAGGAAGCTATTCCCATCAGAAAATTGTATGACTATTGATTTTAATAAGAATTTACCTGTTAAATATGCCATATGTTAAATTCTCATTAATGGAAAAAACTGTACAGAGTCAGGGATAGATCACCTTAAGTCAACTCTGACAACCAGCCCTTCCCATCCCGATTCTCTGCTTCTCTGGAGCAACCCTGGAATGATTTGTGTAGGCCCAATCTGTTTGTCTGCACTTCCCGTTGCTCTTGAAACTGACCCATGTGCCCTTCCTCCTTCCTGTCTTCTCAGATAACTTGGAAGTCCACTGCTAACGCATTGCCCCATGTTGTCCTCGTCTTGTTAAACCTTCCAGCAGCATTTGCTCGTTGACCACGTCTTCCCTCTGGAAAGCTCTTGACCCACCTGAGGCGCCTCTTGGATGCAAACAGTGAGCACCTGGCCCTTTGGGGGGAAAAGCCTGCTTGTTAGTGTTGGTCAATTTTCATGGTGTAAAAATGACAGATTTTAAGTCACCACATGAAGTTACCGAGCAGGCTGAGTGCCCAAAGATCCTCTAGCCCTGCCCATGCCCTGCCCGTGCGCAGTGGATACTGAGCACCAGGATTGCAAGTGGTTTTATTTTGGAAAATGTTTAATATGATTTAATTAAATATTCAGAAAAATAAATATAAAATTTTAGTATCTCTATTAATTTTCATTTTAAAAATTGAAATAGCTTCAATTTAAATATCTTTTCTGAAAACTTAAAAATACCCTACATTTTTATGAAGAAAAAAATACATACTTTTTGAACTCTTTTGGAAATCTTAAGTAAGACAACGTGGTTAGTGATTTTTTTCTATAATGGTAACAAAAATAAACTTTGTGATGTACATACATCCATAATTTATGTTATGTAAGCCTTTATTTTATCATTCATCTAGCCCTCATTGGCCCATGTACAGAACTTCTCAGTAGGTAATAAGCACTAAACGCAGTTGTCTTTGATATTTTGCCAAATCTTAGTATCCTTACATATATTTTTTAATATCATAGTAATGATGTTACTCTATTTTTAACTATCATTACTATGGAGAAGTAGTTGTTAGGGCAGCAGGGTAGAGCATACTCGCACTGCGCCGCTTGTTGGCTACGTTTATGCCTTTGCCACATGGAGACATCCTGGACGTGGGTGCAGCCCCTGCCCGGCCGACAGTCGGGGCGGACCTGGGTCTTTACCTCCATCGCACGATCTAGCCACCAGGGAAAGGGACGAGCTGGCTGCCACTAGCCCCACGTATTTGACCCAGTTGGATCTGACTCCAAAACCAGTGTTGGAAGAACTGCAGTTTGCTGCTGTCTACCTAAAGGGAAATAAGTGTTTTTAAAAAATTTAATAGCCAACCATTCAAATCAGGAATTTATGTTTTCCAAATTCTGCTACACTGAAAAAAAAGCAGATGGACAATTTTCCAAACTGAATCTGAACTGATTTATTCTGTTTGAGACCTTGGTAATTGCATGCTATGTAAAAACATTATCAGATTATTTTTGAAGAAAATATGAGTCATTTTATGACTCAAGAATTTAAGAAAATAATATGAGTCATTTTATGACTGAAGAATTTCATAAAGTGAAAATCAAGGTGAAGGGGTCTGCTTTCACAGCCATGGAGAAGCTTGAAAAATGTGAGAATAAATGAAACAAAAATGGAAGGTAGAACTCCAAGGCAGAATGCCAGTTTGGGTAGTTTTTGAATGAAAAGCAAGAAAGAGCAGATCGAGAACGAGGATTACTTTGAGGCGCATTGCAGCTCTTCTTTCTTCCAGCCTCTGCTGGAATCACTTTATTGGCTACCTTTCACCAAGAAAGGCTAAACCTTTGGCACTAGCCTCAAGCCACCCCAACGGCTCTCGCATTTCCTGACAGCTGCTTCACTGTTAGTCATTTGTATGTTGTTTTGGATTATTTCACACAGGGGACATGACCAGAGTGTTGAAATAGAAGATAAAAGCTCTGCGTCAAGGGGGTCAACGCAAGGTTGTTTCTAGCAGAGAGAAGACAAAGGCCCATGCTCAGCTAAGACCACGACCCCGAAAGGCTTGAGCTGAATGAAGCCTTGTCCGTGGAGTGAAACTGAGACGCGTGCGCCTGACCCATGAGACCATCTGACTCCGCAGGCGGGCTGGTGGTGGCTGCTCGCGCCGTGACATTATTTTGGTAACAAAACTCAAGTGATTGCGAATCCTCCTTTTATTATCAATTTTACTTTATTTTGAATGAAGTCACCATTTTGAATCACTTTAGGGATAAAGAATTTTCCTTTGATAGAACTCTGAAGATCTGCCTCAAGAATATTTTCAGCTTTGGCTTCCTGGGAAGATACTAGGCTCCTGGAGCACACCAGAGGCCGTTTTTTGTGCTGCTTCTCCTGACAGACAGCTTTTGGCAGCCTTCAGGTGGCAACGGCGCTGTCATTTCTGCAGGAGGCCCCGTCTGAGTCCTCAGTCTAAACTCGGCCCCGCGGCTGTGCGCTCTCCTAACCCATGCGCTCTGCCTTCCTAGGGCCTGTGACAATTGCCATGTGCGGGTGCTCATGTTTGTTTCACGCCCACCCCACGACAGGAAGTTCCGCAAGCGCAGAGGCCTGCTTGTTGGGTTCGCCACCGAGACCATGGCACCCTGCCCTGCTCCGGGCGGACATTCTGCTCAAAAATGGGTTTTGAATAAATTCCATTCAGTTGTAGAGACCCTCTGGTGGCATTTCTATACTCTGAAGGTTGTGATGCAGAAAGGAGAAGGTGTAAAGAGAGAGAAGATGATGCAGTGGAGACCCAGGATGGCGGACACGTAAGATTCCCCAACGCGCAGGAAGAGGCTCAAAACACGTTGGAAATGGGTCTTACTTTGGATGGAGATGGGTGGGGGGGTCAGGGAGGTGGGCCTGAGCTTGTGCAAGAGGCGTTTCCCTGGCCTCTTGGTTCCCTTGATCTAGAAGACGGGGCAGGCAGATTCCGACAGGAGCAGCATTGGCATCGGCCCCTCTGACCGAGGACGGTTGGCTCACTTGGGTCCAGCACTCACCGATATGACGGCCCTCCTCGTGGAAAGGCTTTCAGACTGCGCGACCTGGAGACAAAGGCACGTCTCCAGCACTGCAGGCGTTCCAGCTTCCACTTGTTTTCTATTAGGGAAGGTTTTGTCCTTCAAGGAACTGTAGATGGACTTGACTTTGGCCCAACATGAGCACATAACATGTTAGGTAGCACCTGTAGTGCATCCCTTCCTGCCGAAGCGAAGGTGGGCACAGCAGATGCCCGTGTCGGGCGTCCTTCCCACGTCCTCAGCCCGGCCCTCGGTGGCCCCATCAGACGAAGCACCCGAGTACACCGGGCCTGCCGGGTCACGGCGCCGGGTCCAGCGGAGTCAGGGGGAGCCCTTACAGACGCAGCGAACCGCGGGCAGCGCCCGGGAGCAGCACTGTCCAGCCAAAGGCCGCTCCCGACCCAGAAGACTCACCGTTTTCTGTCCAGGTGTCGCAGACGTGCGGGGCGTTTTGAAGGGTGGGTTAGAGGTAGCGAAGTTGGGGGGAGCTCGTCTAATTCCAAGGGACGCTCCAGAAATGAGACCAGCGAGTCCACGGGCAGGGCGTGGGCTCCTCCGGACTGCCCGTGCCCTCGGCAGAGCTGGCTCCTGCGGCAGAGGCCCCTGCCCCGAGCTGTGCGGCCCTCCCGGGAGCGTCCCCCACAGCCTGGCAGCCCCAGGCCCCGCGGCAGGGGAGGGTGGCTTTGTGGCACCGTGGGTGGCCCGCACCTTCCTCTCAGTGCTCCAAAATCCGACTATTTTCCAAGCTTACGGCACGTGAGGCGGACCCCTAGAGGCGGCAAGTGGATGGAGCCCCGGCCCTGGAAGGAGAGCGAGCGGTGGGGGGCTCGTCGTGGACGCCCGGGGGGCGGGGTCCACCCGCAGGGTTGCGTGCTCCTCCACGCCCAGGATTCTCAGGGCGTCTCTCTAAGGCCCCGGGCTCCCCACCCGTTCCTCGGCCGGCTCCGGGCGGCTCGGGCGGCTGAGAGATGGCACCTTCAGCAAGAACCAGTCAAGCCCGCCCAGACCCCCGGGGTGAGCCCAAGGCAGGGTGGGCCTGGTGGAGAGGCCGCCCTTGCTCCTGCGCCCACCGCTGCCTGCCCCATGCCCACTGCCACCTGTCCGTGCCCACCGCCTCCTGCCTGTGCCTGCTGCTGCCCGCCCTGTGACCGCCACTGCCCCCATGCCTACCACATGCCCAACCCCGCCTGCTGTACCCACCGCCACCCACCGTACCCACCGCCACCTGCCTGTGCCTGCTACTGCCCGCCCTGTGACCGCTGCTGCCCACCCCACGCCCACCGCTGCCCGCTGTGCCCACCGCCACCTGCCTGTGCCCGCTGCTGCCCGCCCTGCCCACCGCTGCCCGCCTGTGCCCACCGCCACCTGCCTGTGCCTGCTACTGCACGCCCTGTGACCGCTGCTGCCCACCCCACGCCCACCGCTGCCCGCTGTGCCCACTGCCACCTGCCTGTGCCCGCTGCTGCCTGCCCTGCCCACTGCTGCCCGCTGTGCCCACCGCCACCTGCCTGTGCCCGCTGCTGCCCGCCCTGCCCACCACTGCCCGCCTGTGCCCACCGCCACCTGCCTGTGCCCGCTGCTGCCCGCCCTGCCCACCGCTGCCCGCTGTGCCCACCGCCACCTGCCTGTGCCCACTGCTGCCCGCCCTGCCCACCGCTGCCCGCTGTGCCCACCGCCACCTGCCTGTGCCCGCTGCTGCCCGCCCTGCCCACCACTGCCCGCCTGTGCCCAACACCACCTGCCCCGCACCCCCCACTGCTCTGTGCCTGCCGCCATCCACCTGTGCCTGCTGCCGCCCTCCCTGCCCACCACCACCCACCATGGTCACCACCACTTATCCGTGCCCACCGCTGCCCGGCCCGTGCCCACCCCCACCCTCCGTGCCCACCGCCACCCGCCCTGCACCCACGGCCGCCCACTGTGCCCACCCCCGCCCTCCGTGCCCACTGCCACCTCCATGCCTGCTGCTGCCTGCCCCGCACGGCGTCGCCAAGGCAGGTGCAGCGCGCAGAGGCGGGTTCTCGCGAGTCAGTCGACACTGCCTCACCAGGGTCTCACAGGACAGCCGGCAGGTGTTACCTGTGAGGGGCTTCAGTTACTTCAGGGCAAACAAAAATTCTGGGAACATTTCAAGCCACTCACTTTCCTAAAGGAAAGAACATTTTAATGTTTCCTTTGTTTTGTCCAACGATCCTTTGTTATAGCATGGGCTAAGAAATATCATTTAACTTGTTGACTTTGTGACGGCTTTCACTTTATCCAGCTCCTTTATTCCTGACTGTAGAAGGGAAGAGAGCATTACTTGAGTAAATTATCTGGCTGTGCAAATAGAGTTGCCTGGTTTTTGCTATCACCCCCTCTAGTGGAGTCAGGCATTTTCACAGAAGCACCAGAACTTTCCTTAGCAATGGGCTGTCTAGACCTGCTTGGTAGCCACCAACTGCATGCAGCTATTTAAATTTAAGCAGCTACGATCACTCCAACAGGTTCCAGGACAAATGTGTAGCAACTACATTCGACTGTCTTCCACATGTGAGACAGTTTGAAGCTTTTTTTTTGCATTCCAGAAAAGATCATGTTCTTAAAGCGAGCCCATTCCCGTGGGTGCGAGGCCCTTTGATTGGACTGGACTCAGGTGGGCCCTTTGATTGGACTGGACTCAGGTGGGCCCTTTGATCGGCTTGGTTCAGGTGGACCCTTTGATCGGCTCACATTCATCTGGAGCTTTCGATTGGATTATGTTCCATTGGCTTGCCTCAATGAGGCCAGACCCAGGACCAGTGTTGGTCCTCTTGCCAGCTTTATAAGCAGAGGACCAAAAGCAGAGACACACAGGGAAAATGTCACAGATACACAGGAAAAAAGCTGGAGAAACAAAGAGACCCCCAGGAGGCTGAGAGAGAAGGCCCACGGAGAGCAAGAAGCTGAAGCAAGGCCCGGAGGAGAGGAGAGAGGAGAGAGGCGAGCGAAACTGCCCTGGGCCGGACTGGCCACAGCTGAGCCTGGGAGGACTGGGAGGGAGGCAGAGACCTCGACAGAGCACCCAGTGTGCCTTGCGTGGGGCAGGAGTTCAGGGTCACCAGAGGCCAACTTTGGGGAGACAGCATCTCATGATGCCTTGATTTGGGCACTTTCACAGCCTTAGAACTGTAAGATTTTAACCTAATAAAGTCCCTTTATAAAAGCCAACCCATTTCTGATATATTGCTCCCAAAAAACCAAATGTTTCTGCTTCCTGAACTACAAGATGTGGCCTCTGAATACTCTCTTTCTTCCTTAGATGCAGAGGGATGTCTGAATAGAAACTCGCTTATTTTCCAGTGAAGGTTGATTGAAGGCAGAATTGACAGGAGAGCACAACATGCATAGCTCTAATAGATAATGCCAACCCAGGACCTCGATGAAAGTTCAAAGCGTTCAACACAAGGGTGACACTGCTGATTTTCACTGGGCTGTTCTTTGCAACTCTGTACGGAAACTTTCCCCACTGAGTAAGTTACTCTCTTTAATTCAATCATGGGCATGCCTTAAGCACTTTACTGGGCTATGCACATACATTTTGCTGGATGAATTCAATTAATTCCCATCTTCTAAAATTTTAAATATTTATTTATAGATTACACAGATAAATATTATATTTTCTTTCATTATGTGAATACTAAGATATTTGAGTGTGAGTATTATTATCTGTCTCAACATGTCGAATCCCTCAAAAGATCCAAATTAATTCAATTTTTCATAAAGATAATTTAGGCAGCTGGCCTTAGGTGGGCATTTTCCCTTTTCACCAGAGCACAAACCTATTCTGCAAATGCCTAGGTCTTCAGCATTTTACAAATTTGGGTAGCGGCAGGGAGCCGGGGCGATGATGGAACGCGGATGCTTAGCGCAGCACAGCCCCAGCCCTGGTGGAGTTTTCCAGGGAGCGGTGCATGTCCTGGGAATGCGCCGAACAGGACCCAAAGAAGCCTTGGAGGGAGCTCCTGTCTGTGCTCCTACTCACTAATCCAGACCCTGTTCATCGAGTTTTGCTACGTGCCAAGCCAGGCCCTGAGGATGCAGCAATAAACAGGACAAGATCTTGTAATCCAAGAAGCAGTCAGGACGGGCGCCTCTGATCTTATCTGAGTTTCATCTCTTGCTTTATTTCATCCAGGTAGATGGAGACAGACCTCCCCTTCCCGTGGATTTCATCTCCTGATTGTTTGGTTCGGGTATTAAGAATAGAAGTGGCACCTGTTGACTCCTTCCTGAGAACGATAACAAGTATTTGTTGAGCCTTGAGATTTCATCTGTCAGGAAAAACGAATGAATATAAGGTGACAAGGCTATCATAGAAAAACACCCAAGTACTACTGGTAAATAGGGGAGGGCTCAGATAACTGGCCGGGAGGGGGAAGTTTGGGCTAGAAAGGATGAACAAAGACAGAGCATATTTGAGTTTGGTTTTGAAGAGCAGGCGTGAGTTGACTAAGCTGAGAAGGCTGTTCCAGCATGGGGAAGCCAGGAAAACGCTGACATCAGACTGATGATTAGGAGCAGAGAATCAGGGAGCGGAATTAAAGGACACCAGAAGCCAATTTTTAGAGGGGATATTTTTTATCAAGAGATATGAATGGCTTGAACTGAATTATAAGTCAAGAGCTCCTTTACTACTTGACCCCCAAGAGCAAAACATCCACCCTCTCCTTTTATATCAAACTCTTTCACAAAACTATTATTTTGGGGCATTCTGTTTTGATCGATGCTGGTTGACTGAAACAATATAAAATCATTCTTAGTATTTTTCAATTAAAAATTCATTTATTCAACAAAATATTTCTGAAGCACCTGCTGTGTGCAAAATACAATATTAGACTCGATGAACAGAAAAGATGAGTGGAGATACAGTCTAGGCATGAGAAGTTTGCTGCTAGATAGGTAAGCAATGGCACTCCAATAACTGTGCTACAAGGTATATGTGATTGTTAGAAAAATGCACAAGTCCTTTGACCTTAAAGAAGATGTGGCTGTCTCAGGGAAATTCTGATATTTAATAGGAAAAGTCATAGTTACCATGTCTTTAAGGATAATTAAGTGTTTGCCAAAAGGAAAAGTGAAAAGAAGGATAGAGCCAAATGATGGAGATAAAGGACGGACATAAATGACACTCTTCCAGCTATGAATTGTCCCTAGCATACATTTCTCTGCCCTAGTTATATGTGTCAATAAAGCATTTTCAAATATTTAAAACTCATGTTTTTATTAGGATTCTTGCTAATATAAATATTTGTTTTGCTAGATTTTATATATAGCTAACTAGATATCATACTTCTTAAAAATATTTATGAAATAAAGCTATTCCAAAAATCAAAATCAGTGGTCTCCATTTTTGTTCCACGATTATATCCTGGATATATTTCCACTACTCAGAGAGCGCCTATGGATATTGCTATTGATAACAATAAGACAAAATTTAGAATAAAACAAAAACTTGCTGGTATGGTAGACTAAAAACAGAAAAGCCATATTAGCGGAATCTAAAAATGCCTTTCCAGTGTTTCTTTAAATTTAGTCCATGTCAAGTTTGTAACAGCTCCATAAAATACACTTGAATAGGATTTTCCTCCTTCCCCATTCAACTCTTCCAATATCTCAATCTTTCATATGCATAATTTTATTAAAGTATAATTTATATGTAGTGAAATGCAAAATCTAAATGTAATATTGAGTTCTGACAAATGTTTACATCCAAGTAACCCATATCCCAAACAAATCAACAAATCAAATATCCCCATCACCCCGGAAAGTTCCTTCACATATCTTTCCATTGCTACCTCCTCCTCCCACACAAAGAGGCAACTGTTCTGATATCTATTTCATATACAACCAAGCTTTTCATCATGTCCTGTATGCCTCTTAGTGCCGTGTCCTCTCTGTGCTTCAACCGAGATATTTGCTGACAAAGCATTTTTCAATTCACCAATTCTGTGTTCTGCTTTGATTAATCTGCTGTTAAATCTGTTTATTGGGTTTATTTCCAGTAACTTTAGTACCTTTAGTTCTAAAATTAATATTTGGATTGTATGTATAGTTTTTTGGGTCTCTTCTAGTATTCTCAATGTGTCTTATTTTCTTGAACATATTACACATCATTAACTTCAAGTTCACATTTCGTAATTCAATTATCAGAATGTCCTGTTGGGTCTGTTTCTAACATCTGTATTTTCTCTTGGTTCTTTTTTTTTCTTCTAAGATTTATTTATTTATTTATTTCTCTCCCCTTCCCCACCCCCCACCTGGTTGTCTGTTCTCTGTGTCTATTTGCTGTGTCTTCTTTGTCCGCTTCTGTTGTTGTCAGTGGCATGGGAATCTGTGTTTCTCTTTGTTGCATCATCTTGTTGTGTCAATTCTCCGTGTGTGCAGCACCATTCCTGGGCAGGCTGCACTTTCTTTCATGCTGGGCGGCTCTTCTTACAGGACACACTCCTTGTGCATGGGGCTCCCCTACATGGGGGACACCCCTGCGTGGCATGGCACTCCTTGCGTGCATCAGCACTGCGCATGGGCCAGCTCCACATGGGTCAAGGAGGCCTGGGGTTTGAACCATGGACCTCCCATGTGGTAGACAGATGCCCTAACCACTGGGCCAAGTCTGCCCTTCTCTTGGTTCTTGGTCAAGTTTGTCTCATGGTGTGCCTGGTTATATTTGAAGAATAATTTTAAGCTCTGGATGATGACTGCTTCCTTCATAGAAGATTTACAGGCAGATATACTCAGAGCAGATTCCTTCAATCCATGCAGGGACTGAGCTGATTCCTAGGTAAACTTCCATCCTTTGAAGACTGGTCTCCTTCTGTGATACACTTAGGGCTAACTCTTCAAACCTAAACAACAGATAATACACAGGTGCACCACATGACTATTCAAATACTAACATATGTCCAAACACTCCAGTGTGTGATAGCAGCCCCCACCCAGCCCACCCTGAGCTAGTCAGACCTCCCTTTGATTGCTTAGTGCTTTGTGCAGTACTGATTTTAAAATTACTTTAGTTTACATTTCTTGATTAGTTTAAATTGCTTTAGTTTACATTTCTTAATTAGTTTAAATCTCTCTTAAGTTGTTCACCAGCCATTTGGGCTTTCTTTCTTGTTATGTGGTTGTTAACAGGGTTGGTTTTTTTTTTCTTCTTCTATTTCTTTTCATGCTTTTTAAGATACTGTGCTATATTGTTACAATTATTCAGGTTTTTTCTTTTTAGAATTAAAAAAAAAATTTCTTTCTCCCCACCCCCTCGTTGTTTGCACTTGCTGTATCTGTTTGTCTTTGTTTCTTTGGGAGGCACCAGGAACTGAACCTGGGACCTCTGATGTGGGAGGGAGGCGCCCAGTCACTTGAGCCACTTCCATTCCCTGCTTTTGTTGTGTCTCTCATTTTGTGCTCCCTCCTGTGTTTCTTGTTGCATCATCTTGTTGAGTCAGCTGCTGCACGTGCCCAATGCATCAGCTTGCTGTCTTGCCCATCTTCTCTAGGAGGCACCAGGAACCTCTGCTCTCTGCATTTTGTTGTGTTTCTCATCATGTTTTTCTTCTTGTGTTTCTTGTTGTGTCATCTTGTTGTATCAGCTTGCCATACCTGCCTGTCACACCAGCTTGCTGTCTTCTTTAGCAGGCACCGGGAAATGAACCAGGGACCTCCCATGTGGTAGGTGGGAGCTCAACTGCTTGAGTTACATCAGCTTCCCATTATTCAGTTTTGTTTCAAGTTTTTTCTTTTGTATGCATGTCTTGGGTTGAGTTTATCACATTTTTTATATGTCATAAAACAGATTCTTAGAAGAGAAACGTATGTTGTTAGTCATTCTTTAAATACTGAGTTTCAGGTAGTCTTTTAGATTTTTTCATTCAGTATTATTTAAGAATTAAGTAAATTATTTATTTCTTTTCAAATATAGGTTTTTTGGTGATACTTTCTAAACTTTTCTAATTGTTCTTGGTATAATTCTTTTTTCCATTTAGCTTTGTATTTTAAGACATTTCATCAAGACAACTTATTGAGGATGAAAAGAGTCAGAAAAGGCTGTCCTAAAGGAATGTTGAAAGGTTGGCTTAAATATTACCTCTCCTCAAGTTATATAGATTGAAACTGAAAATTATTCATTTTCAAGAGGGTAGAAATTGTCAGCATCCGTTGGTATCTTTTAATAAATTCTAAAATCTTTCCATGGATAAAAATTGGTATTCATCATTATTTTTGTTTCTATTCTTATACTTTAATTTTATAACCTACATTGCCAACTACATAGGAAATCTTGCCGTTGCCCAAGGAGAATGGGGTCTAAATACATACACAAGTCATATGTAAGCTAACCACTTAATCTCTGTAAGAACAGTTTCTTGTATATGCAGCAGTAATTTTCTCAAGGAAAAGATACCAAAATATCATTATCTCTAGGAACATTTATTAAGCATTTTTATCAGAAGAAAGAATGCACGTAACTATATTTATGTGAATGAATCACAAACTCAAAGTAGAATTAACGATAAATACGAAACCAATAAAATATTGTAAAATAGAACAGTGCTATACACAGATTTCAGATGAACTTCATGAAAGAAATGAGTTCTCAGTAGAATCCTGAAGAAAGAAGGAAAGATAGAGACTTTGGGAAGGCATACGGAAGACAAGAAGGAAGAAGCAGATCCAAATGATGTGTGCGTGTGTATACACGTGTGCGTGCATGAGGGTGTATGCATGTGTGTGTGTATTTTAGGCAAATAAGAGAAAGCAGTTAAAGACTGGATGGAACAAAGCCTTGGGCCTTAGCAATTGCTTAAAAAACTTAGTGTTGTTTTGAGTTGAAGTAGACCATGGAATCATTGAGTAGCTGGTGAGTAAGAATATCTCAAAGTTCCAAACAAGTGCCTCAGACACAAAGTTCTCAATGAACTATGATGCAAAATGCACGGTGTAATAGAAAGGAACTTACTTTGTGACTGGTAGAGAAGACCTTGGTCCTGATTTTTACCATGTGATTGTCTGGCATTCGTTGGGGGTGAATTTATGACCTTCGTCATTGAATACTTTTTACCCCGATTGGTACAGTAATGCTCACTGTAAATGCCCTGGAATTGCTGCAAAGAAACAAGCTTTATAGATGAAACAAAAGAACAAAAAAAACCTCTGGGTCTGTGTTTTCATAAGTGAGAGCCGTGCTATTCCACTCATCACAACTTGGCAAGTATAGCTTCATGCTGATACAAGAAATCTGTACTTGGACTGGTTTGCATGTGTCTTTGTTTTCATTCCTATTTGTCTTTCAAATGAATAAATTAACTGTCTCTTCAGTTGATCTGCAAACTCCTAAAAGTATTGAGCGCAGTATATAAATATTCTATAAAGGTAAAAAATGTATTGCTTTTTAGATTGTCACCTAAAGTAAACTCAAATTGCTTCCTAGAAATAGACAATGCTATAAATCACTTCATTTATTCGTCACATGTATACATGAGACAGTTTTTATTTATTATATATTTTAAGGTTAGTTGTCTCTCTATACTTTTTTTCTTAAATGGTCAAGGTGGAGGTGACTCTTTAGCTCAAGTTGAAAAGTGTCTAATAGGACACAAGGCTTGAATCAAGACCTGGTAGTATATTCTGAGTTAATAATCATGTGTTTTAGGTGGAATAGCAGAATTACAAGTGGAATGAACAGACTTTCAACAACTGTCCTTGTTTGGAGAAAATAAGCCATTCTGAAAAAAAAAAAACCAGGTTCTAAATCAACATGATAGAGAACTACAGAAAGTCAAAAGGCCAAGGGAAAAAAAAACACTAAAAGGCAGTAAATAAGGAGGAAGAAAAACACTACAAGTAAACTGAAGAGTTTGGTGGCAGGATGGTCTTTTGAAGTTTGCACTTGGCCGGGCTATAGTCCCAGTCTATTATTCAATCATTTCCTGTCTTAGGGCTTTCTAGAATTGCCTCTCAAGGGAAATATCCTGAGACTGTGGAGGAGACTTTTATCCCTACATTTCCTTAAAGTCGTTTCAGAGAGCTTTGAATCAACAGGGAGATAAAAATGGATATTCAAATATTTTAAACAGAATGAGTATTTTGTCATCAGGAAATCATAACCAAGAAAACACGCTTAAGTCATTTAATGTAACATGAAAACAATAACCAAGTACGTAAACTGCAATGGAGCCTTCCTGGGTTTTGAAACAGATATCCAAAGTAAAGTGAAGCATTCCTTGCTTATTTATTTATGCAAAAAAAGACACGAATCCTTCCATTTGCGCGTCAGTGGTTGCCTTTGAACCTTGGGCTGGACTAGTTTGGAAAATGGCCCAGTTGACGACATCAGCGTGGGCTCTTTCCTTACTTAGATTAGCGGTTCAGTTCAGTTAAAACATTGACTGAATGTTTATTATTTGCTAGGAACATAAAAACTCTGTGACTACATTTTGATTATTTGCAAATATAAAATGAGTGTCAGCATTGAGATACTTGTAATATTGAGTTCTGTTAGAAAATTAGAAAACCACTTTTATTTATATTCTGAAATAAATCTTCCATTGGAACTGAGATAAAACTATTTGATTTT
Organism: Dasypus novemcinctus; assembly: GCF_030445035.2. Classification (NCBI taxonomy): domain Eukaryota; kingdom Metazoa; phylum Chordata; class Mammalia; order Cingulata; family Dasypodidae; genus Dasypus; species Dasypus novemcinctus. Next base: position 1,630,665 of record NC_080687.1, on the reverse strand, counting down.
TTCCCAAAACTTAAGCCATCCTTTCTTGCTTAATCTAGAGGAAAAAATCCTAAATTACATTTTAATGTGATTCTGTATTTAAATTAATTACCACTAAATACTTTTTTAATGAATAGATGAGAGGTAAAGAAAGAAGAAATTTGGCCAGAATGTAGTGTATGAAATTAAATCATAAAATTATAAGAAGTGTAAATAAATGAATAGGAAGAAAGGGTAGAGAAATGAGCTAAGAGAAATAAACAAGAAGGAATGAGGAAACAGATAAGGAACTGAAAACAGCAAAATTAAAAAGAGAGTAAGTTCAAAGCAAAAAAAATTTAAAAAGCCTTACTTCAGCTGGATAATTAATTAACATAAGATATTTTAGGATCCTTAGAGAAAGGCACTGTAATAAATCTCATCTAGTTTGCTCTCATTCTTTCATCAGACAGGCAGAAGGAAGATTAAACAGTTGCTAAGCCTAAGGCGAGAATTTTGATCCTCCAGAATTCCAATATAATATGATAACATCATTGCAGAAGGCCTTGGAATGTGCTCTTGTTTTCCTCCTTGGAAACCTGGGAAGGGTCTGAAGTCGTGACGGGCGGGTGCACAGGACTCGGGCTTTGGAAGCCTTGGCTCTGTTAACTGCCGCCGGCCGCCATCAGCCCACCGCGCTGGCACAGCTGCCACCTTGCCCTAAGGACTCCTTTCGTCTCCACAAACTGCCACAGACCCTGTCTTGAATCTCTGAAGTCAGGTCTGTTGTCCCAACAGTGACACGATTTCATCTTCCCTCATTCCTCCAAAGTAGCAAGAGTTTTTATGCATGAAAGCTTGGTTTGGAGCAATTTCCATGAAGTAAGACAAATTGAAAGACGGATGTCAAAGGTCAATTTTAGAAAGAGCCTTCCCTCTGATTATTTTTCTCTCCTGATAGACCCCTCCTCTGGTATATAATAAGGTATTTCATCCTGCCAGCAACTGCCAAAGGAAGACAGACAAATGGCTAACACAGAGCTAGTTAGATTAATGTAAATCCTAACATGAAAAAACCTTCACCACAAAATCCCTCTGTGCTATGTTAATCTTTTAGTCCTTGCCACTGTTGAAGAATTTTCCTCTTCTGGTATTATAAACCCTGGATGTGTTCCAAAAATTCCCTAACCCAAGAAAAATGTCTCAAGGCCCTAACCTATCAAAAAAGATTTATGAGCACTAAAAAAAATTACAGATTTAAGTGTCAAGTGTGGTCTCTATGCCTATTAAGTTGGCATGTGTGTCACTTTGCTAGGCAGGTTTGACATGGTGGTGGTTTATTGGAATCAGCAAGTTGGAAATTCCCAGGTCTGTTTATTCCAAACATTAAAAATATTCCCATGGTAGGTGTACGTGTTCATTTAAAAGGCACTGGAGAAGAGATGTTGCAACAATAAAAATTGTCAAAATTGGTCATCATCATCAGATAGGATCAATTCAAGTATTAGATACTGGAAGCTGGCAGTCAATGCGGAGATTCAGAGAGAGCTTGGGACAGCAGGAAACAGGTGATAGGTACCACTGAAGGATGATTGCCATGGGGTGCAGTCACAGGCTCATATTCCGGTGATATCTCATTCCATTGGCTTAGCAATTCATTCAGCTAAGTGGTAATTTAAGTAATATTTTTATTCCTATTTGACAATTGAAGAAACTAAAGCACGGAGAAATAAAATAATTTGCCTACAATTAACAAAAGGTAGTGGAAGGATTAAATTCAGACACCCTGCTCCAAGTTAACTCATGGAAAATTCTTTGTCCCTGAATTATACACTAATGCGGCCACAGGTAGATTCATGTCTTTACAAGATGACAACATTTCCTGACACAAAGGCCAAAAGGGCATCCAGCTGCCGTGTCAGGCACTTGCTCACGGTCCCAGCAACACAGCTGGATGGAGACCCCTCTTGATTGTTCCACTTTGGGGGGGGTGTGGATCCCACTTATGCTTTTAAAAATTACTCAGGACTTTAAACTTTTGTTTATGTATAGCTCCCTATAGTCACTATATTAGAAAGTAATTCCAAGAAGTTTTTAAAGGATGTATTTCTTCACTTTAATTTTAAAAAAGCCCGGGCCTCCTTGACCTTGTGGAGCTGGCCCACACACAGTGCTGATGCGCGCAAGGAGTGCTGCGCCACGCAGGGGTGTCCCCTGCATAGGGGAGCCCCACACGCAAGGAGTGCACCCGTAAGGAGAGCCGCCCAGCACAAAAGAAAGTGCAGCCTGCCCAGGAATGGCGCCGCACACACGGAGAACTAACACAACAAGATGATGCAACAAAAAGAAACACAGATTCCCGTGCCGCTGACAACAACAGAAGTGGACAAAGAAGACGCAGCAAATAGACACAGAGAACAGACAACCGGGGGGGGGGGGGGGGATTAAATAAATAAATAAATCTTTAAAAAAAGCAATGATAAGCCCATTTGTGGTAACATAAATAGCCTACTCTTAGGAAAGATAACTACAAGTTTCCAAAATGAAAAGAATTTGGTGAGAAGAGTGGCGTTTTATGTTTTGCAAATCTTTTAATGTCTAGCTTAATAGAAAACTCCTGGATTCTCACGTCTCCTTCTGCATTTATTGTTTGGATGTGTTGTTGGACTAAAGTATATGAAAAAACCTGGCCTCGCAGAGATGTATAAATAGAAAAGGTAGGAGCGTTTTCATAGCATTTTTCAAATAATTGGGGATCACCTCATTTGATATGACGCCAAATCTTGACAAGGAGCAGATGCAATTAGGACTGCAACCACGCCAGTGGAGCTTCTTTATTCTGCCTTACTGAAATGCTCTGGTCTATCTTGATCAAACGGGCCCCTCTCTCAGGCATGCCTGGGATCAGCAGGTGTTGGACTGGTGGGCTCTGGTTTGCTGTTACAGGGATTCCAATAAAACACTTGTATTTGCTAGTTTCACCACCAATCACATTCCAAAATGCCTGTTGGTGTTGGAAAGTTGATACTAGCACCGTGGTGATATAAGTTTTTTAAATTCTCATTTTTCTTGAAATCTCAAATGTTATTATTGGCAAAAACATACAATCATTGGTCTTGCTTGACATGGGAAGCTCACTTTGTTGATTTTTGAGAAAATGTCTGTCAGATCCCCAAGCCTGGATAACTATAGTTTGTCAGTCATTCTGTCAACTAAAAAAATGATGTTCTATGGAAAAAAAATAGTTAATTCAGCTTCCAACTGAAACAACTGCACCCTTTTCCTCAAGACCTCCGGCACGCTTTGGCACGGAGCGGAGGTGCTGTATGCTTGTTTCTCTTTTCCACACAAAATAAGTAAATCCCAAGGGGAGAGAATGAACAAAATTACTGTTTCCTGCTGCTCCATCAAGGACATTCTTGAGGGGAACTGGCTTTGTTTTTTAACCGCAAGCACGCGGTGCTGAATAGCCCGGCAACTCCTCGGGCATTGTCAGCTGCTCAGGCACCAGGAGTGTCTCCCACCATCGGCCCGTCAGTCAAAAATGCCGCCAACCTACCCCAGCAGGCAAACGAGGTCTCGGTATTGTCGTGAAAGTAGTGAAAACAGTTCTGCTCTTGCAGCTCCCCGAAAGAGTGTCGGGGATCCCCAGGGGTTAGAGACCACGGGTGGAGCCGGATCAGAGCACAGAGAAAAGGCTTAACAGTCCAGAGCCTCTGTCGAGGGCAGTGGGCGACCCTGTGGTGGGTGGTGGGGTCGCGTGACTTGTGAGCGTAAGTAACAGCACTGAATTAGATGCTGGGATGTGAGTCAAAGGGGAACTTTTAGGTTGCATGTATGTCACTAGAATACAATTTTTCAATAAAACGTTGGACTGTACAACACAAATGGTGAGGCCTAATGTTATACATAATAATATTGTTGTACTAAGGTAATAACTATAAATTAATAAAATATAATGTTATAATAATAATCTCTCATCAACTGTAACAAATATACCACAGTAATGCAAGGTGCTGATAACAGGGGAATATATGGGAACTCTATTTTAAGCATTATTTCTATATAAACCTATAACTTCTCTAATTAAAAAAAGGGAAAAAATGGAAGGAATCAGTATTTGTTATACAATGGTTTTCATCATTTTATTTTAATCCAATGAGGAAAGTTATCGGGAAAAGACAAAACATGGATCTGATATCAAAAGCACAAAGCAACACGGCACTCTCCGACTCGGGTGGCAGCTGTTCCTGTAACCAAGACACGTTTTGTTTTCTGATATAATTGTGAGAACAGTAATGGCTGCAAATGCCTTTTGTAAAGTTCGAATAGCTGTATTTTTATTTTGTTTGGGTAACTTTACCAAAATAAGAAGAAAAAGATCAAAAGCTGTTTGGAGTTGTTTGAAGTACCCTGAAAGAAAGCTCAGAGAGCAATTCTGTGCTACGGCTTCTCTTTGAAACTCACTGAATACAACTCTATGGACATTTATTTCCAGCCTAGGAGGTGGCGAGTGGCCATGTGACCATGGACGCGGCATGACCCGGTGACAAAGAGCAGATTAGGGCAGAATTCCTCAGCCTCTCCTCTGGTTGAAATTAGCAAGCTGGTTATAGACAAAACAACCAACCAAAACAATCTTTGTCATAACAATATTGGTTAGAAAACGCTAGCCTGCCCAGTGTGCAGCAAAACCCTGCAATATCCAAGGGCATCCATAAGGCTAAATTATCTAGTTGTTGTTCCTACACGGCATCCATAGACACAGAGCAAATTAAGAAAAGAATGATTGATTCAGAACGACTGAGCCAACACGATCGAGTGGGTGGTGGGAGCAGGCCCAGCTCAGATGAACAGGGGCAGGGCTGCTTGTCCCCCGTCGCCCTCGACTTTGTCAACCTCAAAACAGACGACGAGTCAAGTGAAATTTAATGTCCTGTGCCAGATAGGTTTTCTGAGCATTCAGACTTTTAGCAAGAGAGTTTTGTGTGTGTGTGTCAACCTATTCATTTAATTTATTAATAGATTTTTTAAAAATTGTTATAGATCATATAAAATATTACATTAAAAAATATAAGAGGATCCCATACACCCCACTCCCCACCCATCTCCTCTCCTCCCACATCAACCTCTTTCATCACTGTGGCACATTCATTGCTTTTGGTGAATACATCTTGGAGCACTGCTGCACCACATGGCTGATAGTTTACATTGTAGTTTACACTCTCCCCTAGTACATTCAGTGGGTTATGGCAGGGTATATAAAGTCCAGCATCTGTCCCTGCAATATCATCCAGGACAACTCCAAGTCCAGAAAATGTCCCCACATCACATCTCTTCTTCCCTCTCCCTGCCCTCAGCAACTCCAGTGGCCACTGTCTCCACATCAGTGATACAGCTTCTTCTACTGCTAGAGTCACAATAGTTCTACAGTAGAATACCAGTAAGTCCACTCTAGTCCATATTTTATTCCTCCATCCTAGCGAGAGAGGTTTACAACAGCAGCTTTCCTTACAGTGCGCTCTTAAGTAAATGCTGTGCCTCCATGACTTGCTTTCTGCCTGATGCTTTCTCTTTCCGTTAGTCCAGGGGGTTATGTACTCAGCTGGGTGTTGGTGAGGCTGGTACCAAGGCAAAGCACCAGTCCTCTTTGCACCCCAGGGCCTCATCTAGTGCCTGCAGATACACAGAGGGGTGACGGAGAGCAGCGTTATCCATATGTGTCTACATGCACACACAGACCCTTGGCATGGACACGACCATGTGTAAAATATTCTGCAAGGCAGTGGTTTCCTGCTACTGCGTTTCCAGCTTCCCAGAGCAGCAGCTGGCATGCAGTAGGCACCAGGATGCAACTGGCACACAGCAGGCACCAGGATGCAGCCGGCACACAGCAGGCACCAGGATGCAGCCGGCATGCAGTAGGCACTCTGGATGCAGCCGGCACGCAGTAGGCACCAAGATGCAGCCGGCATGCAGTAGGCACCAGGATGCAGTTGGCCCACAGCAGGCACCAGGATGCAGCTGGCATACAGTAGGCACCAGGATGCAGCCGGCATGCAGCAGGCACCAGGATGCAGTTGGCCCGCAGTAGGCACCAGGATGTAGCCGGCATGTAGTAGGCACCAGGATGCAGCTGGCCCGCAGCAGGCACCAGGATGCAGCTGGCATGCAGTAGGCACTCTGGATGCAGCCGGCATGCAGTAGGCACCAGGATGCAGCCGGCATACAGTAGGCACCAGGATGCAGCCGGCATGCAGCAGGCACCAGGATGCAGTTGGCCTGCAGCAGGCACTCAGGAGGTTCGCTGCCTGCTTGGCACAGGCATGGTTAGTGACACCTCACTGTGCTTGTTTTCTGTCGGTTTCTTTTAAGCGCACTTTTCCACAGCACGATGCCCACGTTTCGTGGTCCCCACGCCCTGGCTGGAGGCCTCAGTGATAAACTCCAAGGACCCCGGCCATTCTTTTACCCCTCCCTGAGCTCGGTCTCCATGTTCCTCCAACGCCGTGATCGTGGTAAAATGTCCGATTCTAATCTTCGCCCTCTCATTGTTAGGTTAAGAGAAGGTTAAACCTGTGTCCTCTTGTCCCCCTTTTTACCTCCAGCAACGAAGCTTCGCCAAGGCGTGAGCCCCCGGGAGGGGAGCACAAGCTGCCGCGCGTCCAGCAGGAACCCGTGGGCACCCGGGCACCCGAGGAGGCTGGAAGGAGCCGCTTTATTCGACGCCTGCGGAGGCGCCTGGCAGGCACCCAGGCCAGCCCACCCCCGCCCACCTCACCCCTGCCCGCCACACCCCTGCCCGGCTGGGGCTCCTGGGCCCTCGGCACCTGAGTGGAAAGAGTGCCAGGGCGCGGCCGGGAGGCGCTGCTCCGCTGCCCCGGCGCCCGGCGCTGGAACGGAGGGCGCAGGCCTGGGAGCCTGCTTCTGCGTGAGGCGGCCAGGAGCAAACGCCACACCAGGAGCAACGCGAGCGTAGATTAGAATTTAACATCAAAGTCCCTGAAACATTTCAATTATGAAAACCAGGGTTCAATGCACAGGGAACTCGGCCACACGCGTGCCATCTGGTTAATTCCTCAATACCTTTACAAGCTCCAGATCGTAATAACCTTTGTAGTTTCCACATGGTGCTGATACAGTCTGTCCTCTAATGAAATCTCAAAATAGTTTTCAGAAAAACAAACTATATACAAAATTTTAAATGCACAGAACTTCAAAATAGGCACAGAAGTAATGACCACGGAACCAAAAGAGGAGACTGTCATAAGGAATCGTATACACCGGAAAGCATGAGGCCATTACTGTGTCCTCCTCGCGGCGTTTGCCTGGAGGTCTTCTGCTGAGCTGGCCACAAAACAACAGCAGTTGCTCCTCGCCGCCTTCGGCTGCTCGCGTCGGCTCCCCAGGCGCAGGCCCTCTCTCACCTCACACCACCCAGCCCCTGAGGTTGGGGGAATTCGCAGGATCATAGTCAGCGCCAGCCCGTGAGGATTGCAAGCTGGAACTTTCTACGGACAGGTTCTCTCTATACAGTGCTCTCAGGAAAGGCCCTGGAGAGCGACCGGGACAGGTCTAAGTGTGCCCAAAACTAAAAGCCCTGGAATGCAGCACGCGTTGGTTCTGCTAGCCAGCCAGACTTGAAACCTGACGCTGTCCCCAAATTCCCTCTATGCCAGATGGCCTGGCGTCACCCCCGCGCCACCACTGAACTGGCTCGAGTCGCCTTCTGTCCGTCAAGTCTGAAGACTGGTGCCGACCGTTCCAGGGGCTCTCCCCGTGTCTGTCCACTTCTCCCTCTGCTCCCACGGTCCCCTCACCCTCAGCCCCCTTCCTCTGAGGCCCCCAAACCCCTCGTCCTGCAGGAGGATTTCCAGCACACCTTCACATCCTTCTGCGCCTTCAGCCTCCATGTGGACACGTCAAACGCCACGTTTTATGCGTGGGCTTTTCAGCTTGGCCTCGTGCCTTCACCCAAGAAGCGTAATGCTCGGCTTTGCCTTCTAATTTCTTATTCCCATCGGCTGTCAGTAACTCTTTCCAAGCGGCCAATGCACATTCTGTTCAAGTATGAAGTCTCAGTGGTTCTTCCCGCTATTAGATTGAACCCTATGAAGAGATGGTACTTTCTTGTAGGTCTAAAGGTGCCAGCCATCAGCAGGTTCACGGGACTCGTTTTAGGAGAGCCGTCATAAAACGTGTAAGTCCTGGTGATCTCAAGTGACTCCGCAGCCTCCTGTTTTTTGCCTCTCGTTTCTCTACCGCCAGTTCATTCTGCAGGTGGCCCTAGTAATCCCGCTGAGAACTTCCTATTACCCAAAGTGAAAAGCCTGAATTCCTTCGCCTCACGCTCAACCGTACACCATCGGCCCACCCTGCCTTGCCGCCTCTTGGGCTTTCCGCCTTCCGAGTTCCATTCCAGCTAACCCCTGCCCCTCAGAGCCTGAGGCAGCCCCTGTGCTAGGAGAGACCTCGGGCTGGAGAGGAACGGGAGGCTCAGATGGTTCACTTTGCTTCTACCTTTTACCGTCTTGTCCTTCTGAATACTTTTAAATGCCTTGAAAGTAAAAGTGGCCTTTTTATTCCCGTGTACTTTGGCAGTAAGCAGCTATAGAGACTTATCCAGAGAGTTAACAATCCCAAAACGGTTGCTGCTCTCTCTGGTGGGTTTTAAAAAGGCCGGGCACTGGCCCCGATGCCGTCGGCGAATCCGCTCTCTGAGAACAGTTCTTGGCCCGGGACGGGGTGGCCCTCAGGTCGGTTCCAGCCTGCGCTCGATCGCCTGTCAGCATAACTGCAGGTCACTCTGTCACGCGCGTGTGCCAGTCCATCTCCTGGGTACTCTTAGATTTCATCAGAGTGAAAACCGACGAAAGGCACAGAGCATTGCCACAGGTTTTTAAATTCTTGGACCAGACTCGAATTTCTTTCTATCTCTAGCAATGAAATGAAAGGAAATCCTGGAGAGATGTAGAGCAGTCTGTCTCAGAATCTACTAAATCCAGAAACTCAGTGGCAACGATTACATTGAGAGGCTTTGATACATGAATCTTGTTTTCATGGGACCTTAAAATCTATTATTGGGATATCCAGGCAGGAAAATGCCTCTTCTGTCGTCAGGTCACAATTGTCTAGCTCTTGAGCTGACTGCTTGACTTACTTTTAAACACCCTTGCTCTTTGTGCCCTCATGGACATAAATAAAATGGAGCATGTAAGTCCAGCTGCTCCTCCAGGGTTTCTGTTTCATCTGTGCTTCCAGACAATTGCTGAGCTTCACTCTTAGATGATTTTAAAAGTTTATATTTTTAGACAACCCCCTAAAAAGCCAACTCAAAATCATAAGGTGGTATTTCTTAAGAGATTTAAATTGCATTGTATATTTTTATTGCACAAAGAATGAATTATTTTGACTTTAAATATAATTCTGCCATTCATCAATAAATGTAAAGATAAGAAATAACTTCCATAAAAGCATATAGTCCTTCTGGCCCTCTAGCCCTTTTCAATGGCTGTGTATTAAAACAAGAGTTAGTAAAATTAAATTTAAAACTTATCACAATTAAGCTCCAGTGAGAAAAAGAAATCTTTCACAAATTGTGTGAATAGAATATAAAGTAAATTAAATCTGCACAGATAATCCTAAAACAGGAAATGTGCAGTTAAATTTTCTAAGTATCATATACAACAGCATCCAAGGTCACTTGGTTTAAGTTCATGATTAAGAAATAATGCCAGTTTTATTTAAATGCACCATATTCATTAATTATTGAGCCACATGTCTAAGTTGCTCTTCTAACTTTGGTTAAAGATTAATTCTGGTTGTTTTTAAACTTTCCTTAAATCTTTTTGCTCTGCAATTAAGGAGAAAGATTATGCTTAAAGTTAAGTTCTAGGTCTTTTAGGAAGGCAGGGAAATTGATTATGTTAAGCAGAATATTTTCCCTTAGCTCAGTCATACTGGACTAAAAGTCAGGGTCAAATGAAAGATCCTTTTCATTATTCTTTTAAGTATAGACTTTGTTCTTTCTTCATTTATCTTGGAGAAGATAACAAAGCTTCCTTAGTAGACACTTCCTTTTCTTGTTTCTTGTTTGATGTAAATATCATTAGAAAAAAATTTATCTCATCAGTAGAAATTCACATTTCCACTAGTTCTTTCTTAACTACCAGTGCCTGTGAACTAAGTGAGATCAATCATTTAATTATTTTAAATTAAACAACCTAATTAATTTCTCCAAAGGAAAAACATTCACTTGCGTTTGCTATCATTCCCATCCACAAATGTGTCCTGAACGCCTGCCCCGTGAGTGAGCTGTGAAATTCCAGGACAGTTTGGTAGGAGAGCCAGTGTAAGGCGTTGCCGGACCTGGTCGGCGGCGGCCCCGGGGCCTTTGGGTGGTTGGTGTGATAGATAGGACACGGAGGAAGTGTGGGGCGCACGGCCCAGACCAGGGCTTAAAGGGCGCTGCGGCCTCTGCCTTTCTCTTGGATGCCTCGCTCTGGGGAACTAAGCTGCTGTGAGCAGCTCCAGGGAGCAGCCCCTTGGCAAGAAGCAGAGACCCCGGCCCACAGCCAGGGCCCAGGCCTTTGTTGGGGGCCCTCCAGCCCAGGCAGCCTTTAGACAACCCGCCCCGGCTGACCTTCCCCTGGGATCTCGCTGAGACCCTGCTCCAGAACCACCGCAGCCAGTGCCAGACCCCTGACCCACAGGTGGGCGGTGGGGGACATCACCGTTTGGGGTGTTAAGTCACTGAGTTGGGGTAGTTCCTTCTGTGGCCATAAATAGCTAATTTACCAGGGGAGTGAGATTATCTGTATTTGGTTTTCAGATTCAGATCTCTTGTTTTCCAGATGAGCCAAAGAGCAACACGTAAGTCCCGCTTCCCTGCCACTGACTGGGTTTTGTTTGAGTGGATCTCAATAAGTTCACATACCTCCCCGTTCCAGGTAGTGAGATTATCCCGCTTGAGCCTAGGGTAGGCTAAACCAACCCAAATTTCAGAGCTGATCAAAGTAAAATTCTGTTTCAGATCACACAGCAGTCAGCTGAGATTGAGAAGCTCTTCTCCAGGCAATGGCTCCCGAGCCAGGCTTCTTCCACCCGGCACCTCCACTCACGAGGACAGCAGGAGGCGCCCGGGCCTGGCCGTTGTCCACCCCAGCCGCACAGCACCCACCTGACCTCAAGGGAAGCTGCGGCATGTGCTTTTCCACCTGCCCAGGAGGAGGCAGTGGAACTGGCGGCCTTTGGGTCTCCACTGTAGAGATTTCCTGGGTCAGTAGCCTCAAAAGGTAAAAACAACAACATCCTCCTCCCAAAATAAAGAGCGGAATCTTCCTGATGAGCAGGACGTGTGCTGACGCGATGGTGAGGACTTACAGGAGATGGCGCTCAGGGCTCCCGTGCCGTGACGCGTCCACGCTGCCCCGGGGCAAAGAGGATGGAGCACGTCTGCCCACACACAGCAATCCGCAGGTCCCGCCACAGCCGGGCCGCGCGTCTGGGTCGTAGGCTGGCCGTTCCTCCCTGGCCCTGGGCCCTTGGCTGAAATCCAACCTACCGCACCGGCGCCCACAGCCACCTTAGCACTTGTGGATCGCGAGTCGAGGTCCCCCTGCCCTTTGGGGGCTTCGAATTGAACCTGAAGCAGAGGGACCCCGACCGGGTATGCGTCCACCCCTGCCCGTCCTGCCCTCCTCGGCCCGCCAGCCCCTGTGCACGCTGCAGCAGGTGTCATGGACATGACCTTGCCCCATGATGCGTTCGACCCACAAGCCTCTGAGGGGAAAGGTGAGTGAGGTGCATAACAGAAGCCCAAGAGGACTCGGTGTGTATTTTTGAAAACTGAGTATTTTAAGGACTTTTGGGATTTGCCAGTCATTCAGGAACCGTCCTAATGTATTTTCACGTATCGAGGTGACAAAGCTACAATAGAATGAAAACTACAGAAATACAAGTGGACATGTGAAAGTAATTTATATCAGGAAAGAGAAATATAATACAAAATGCCCTAAATCGTTCTTTGTGTGCTCACGGTTTAGTCTCTGGGGGCCCAAAATTTTAAAAAAGGGGGGAGGGAATATTATCTGGGGCTCAAACAGGTTCTAGATTTTAACCTGAAATTAGAGGTCAAGAATTGATTTGGTGACGACTCAGACCACACACTCCCTATAAAAGGGATTATTCCAAGATCCAGACCCTCTTCCCAAAATGCCGTCTGCAGCACTGCCTTGAAGTTTAGTGGAGACGAGACTGAGGTTGTGTCATGGTTTGCGGCCTTCAGGAGTCACAGGGAGGTGGGGTGGCGGGGAAGCTTTGTGTTCTAAGGAGCGCGCAGTTGCCCTCTGCTAAACCTTGATTCACCCAGACTTTCCAGATCTGGAAACTCTCGCAATCTTGTCTAGAGCTCCACTCTTTATCAGTGGATAGATTAGAGAAGGAAATTTTTAAAACTAAAATAAAAAGACTCTCACACCCTGGCCTCTGAAAGGCTCTGGAAATGTGCTGGGGAGAAGCGTGTGGTAGGGGTCCTCTATTCTCTCGGAAGAAGCGCGGGGCAGTTTTCTCTGCCTTCTGTCCCGAGAGCGCTGTTCCGCCTGCCGGGCTCAGGGAAGGAAGGGGCTGACCGTCCACCGGCCCTCAGAGCCAGTGTGTGTCCCTGCACGGACCCGGCCCGCCCGGCTGTTTGCAGGCAGTAACTCAAGGGGAAAAGAACGCTGACATGGAAAGACCTGGAAGCAGGTTAACCTCTTCCACTCTGGGTGAAATAACTGAACCCATTTTTGTCTTCCCCTCATTGGGGGGACGCTTTCCTCCTGAAAAGAAAATATGGAAAATACACGTTTGCCCCTTCCAAGCATCAATGCTAGGTTCACATTCTAACGTCTAGTAAGTGGCTTTCAGGATGCTGTCTTTCAGAACACGAGAGGACGTGTTGTCACTCGCTGGTGATTTTACGAAGAAACATTAAACCTGATGACCCACCACCGTCCCCTCCCTCGCTCAAGGAAATGTGGAGTCCAGGGTGAAACTCATTCATTCAACAAAAAGTTTGAGAAGCATCTGTCCAAAATGACGTGAGGGTCTGGGAAGGCCAGGCCTTGTGAGTGGTCCCCAGGCTCGGGTGCTGCTGGCCCGCTCGGTGGGTCCTGTCTTCCTTCTCCCACCCTGCAGGACCGGCTCCCTCGGGTGCAGGCGGAGGGCGGGCTGGGAGCCGGGGCGGACCTCTGCTCAGCTTTTGAAAGCGGGAAGCATTCCCAGTCTCCAAAATGGACTCAGTTTCTACGAACGGTCGCCCTTTGGTGGGGCGTGCGCCTGTCCAAGGCAGTGGGATGGTGGGCCCTGCTGGACCTCAGCGCCTGCTTCGGCGCCTGGCGGCCGGCGGACCTCGTGTGTTAAGTCTCTGCCGTGTGTCCAGCACCGGTTCTTGCTCCTTCTCCGCTGTGTGCCCGCTTCCTCTCGAGATGAAATTCCCTACAGCCCGTGGAGCACAAGCAGACACCGCCAGGTACAGGCCCTTCGCCGCTGTTATTCTGCTAGGAATGCCGCACGGCTCTTCCAAATACTGAGATTCAGCTGCTTGGGGTGGCTGAGGGATTACATCGGGATTTCTCACTAACAATGCCAATAGCGTGTTGCTCTGTTTGCTCATTTATTTGTATTAATTAAAGGCATTAGAGTCAATAAAATAATTTATTAATAATACTGAAAATAATTCTTTAATTGAAAAAATATTTATAGGGCATATAACTATGAGCCAAGCAATTGCCTAGATCAGACAAGACATAAAAATCCTCTCTCTAGGAGTTTAAATGACAGTGGAGTTTACAGTCTGTGAAACATGCACACACATATTAAGTGTGGTTTGGCTTGGTCTGGTGTTTCGGTTTGGTATAGTGTGTTTGGTTTGGTGTAATTTGGTTTGGTTGGTTTGGTGTAGCTTCATTTGGTTTGGCATATTTTGGGTGGGTGTAGTTTGGTGTGGTTTGTTTGGTTTGCTGTAGCTTGGCTGGGTTTGGTGTGTTTTGGGTTGGTGTGGTTTGGTGTTACTGTTTTGGCCTGGTGTTAATTCAGCAGAAGCCCAGAGCCCAGCACATTTGGTGCCTGGAACTCAGGGTGTTTCCACCTAGCCGGCCGGCCTCAAATCCACAGTTAATCAATAAGCATTTGCTGCATCCCCACACTTCATGTGTTCGCACCTGCATTTTGTCTTCCTCTGAAAACACGTATCTGCTTTGCAAAATGTCAGCACTGCTTTGCCTCAGCCAGACTAAGGTAGAAAAAGACATGCAGGAGGCGAAAGAAAAAATCTTGATTCTGCATGTTCAAACTTGATGGTGCGCAATTTTTGATTGCAGAATAAAATCTGCCTCAGACTGAATGATGTCAATTATGTGTGAATAGTATTTTGCCTGCAGTAGAGCCAGAAAGCTTAGAGCCTTCAAACCCTTCAAAATCAAAGACAGCCGGCCGCGCCGGGGGTGAGGGAGCACGAAGGCTCCCCGTTTTGTCGACAGGAGACCCACGAGCAGACGGCAGGTCAAGGGAAACCCCGAGGTTACGGCGCCGGCCGCGCCGCGGAGGAGGCCTGCGGCAGGGCCTGCGGCTCCCACACAGTCCTCTGAGGTGTCCGTTTCCACTTGAGGGTCTACATCGGCGGCCGTGAGGCTGAGAGACGTTTGGGCAGACTTCCCATTAGGGACCCTGAGAAGCAAAAGGCTGCTAGCAGGGATGCCCAGACGTAAAAAGCATCAGCTTTAGTTCAGTGGTTTTAAAATTCAATACTCTGGAAGTAAAGGAAGGAGAGCGCGCGAGGGGCGAGGCCCCGTGGGAGAGTCACGCTCAGCCAGGGGCACCCTGGCCCCTCGGTCTGTTTTAATCCTTCCCCCTCTGGCTTCTACAGAGCAGGTTCTAAATCTAAGCCCCGTGAGCCCCTGGACTCTGTGGGCAGTGTGGGGTGGGAGCAGATACCGGCTCCTGGCATCCCCACCTTACGTGAGCACGTGCCTACGTGGCCGCCACTGGAGGTGGTAAAACTGTCATAGACGTTAACAGGACACAAAATGAGGTATTAAACACTGCATCAAAAACCAAGAAACCAAGACATCAAAACAAGGCCCATTCAGGAAAAAAATGGGGTTTCCTTAGAAATGAAAGGAAGGCATTAGCTAAAACTGCGCTGGCAAGGAAGGAGCCGCCGAAACGGGATCGTATCACGGGCTGCTGCCTGCTGCTGGGAAAGGGCACCTCCGCCCCGACGGCCAGCCCCCCAGAACTTGTGGGAGCCCAGGCTCCTGCTTGCTGTGATGTGGGGCGCCTCTTCCTCTTCGTCCCAGGAGGGGCGGCTCCGGGGGCTGGTGCTACCCTGCTCAACGCACAGAGACCCGGAGACGCGGAGGGGCCGGGGGTCTTCGATGTGGAGAGGCAGGGGGCCAGGGGGTTCCTCGATCTGGAGACCTGTAAGGGCTGGGGGTCCTCGACATGGAGACGGGGGGGAGGGGGGTCCTTAACCCCGAGACGTGGAGGGGCCGGGGGTCCTCGATGTGGCGAGGCAGGGGGGCCAGGGGGTTCCTCGATCTGGAGACCTGGAAGGGCTGGGGGTCCTCGACATGGAGACGGGGGGGAGGGGGGGTCCTTAACCCTGAGACGCGGAGGGGCCGGGGGTCCTGGATCAGGAGACATGGAAGGGCAGGGGGTCATCCATCTGGAAATTTGGAGGGGCTGGGAGGTCCTTGACCCAGAGACACGGAGGGGCGGGGGTCCTCGACACGGAGATGGGGGTGTCTTTAACCTGGAGACGTGGAGGGGCCAGGGGTCCTTGGTGCAGAGATGCAGAGGGGTTGGGGGGCTGCAGCTGCCACCAGCAGCACTTCCTGGGGCAGCACCCGGGGCCCACCCGAGGCTGGACTTCGCTGAAACGCAGCTCGGGCCCCGCAGCCACCCGGGGCGGACACCAGCTCTCCCAAGAAACAGAAGGACAGGAGTGGGCAGGAGGGGGCATGGCTGGTCCCCAGACCACCTGGAAGGCGGGGGCGGGGGCTGCACGGGGGGCAGCAGGCCAGCGTGGGCTGCGACATCCCTGTCCCGCTCGCCGTCGGGCAGCCATGGGCTGGGGGCGGCCAGGGGACGTGGCCTGGGTGGTGGCTAGAGGTCGCCTCTGCTCCGGGGAGCATTCTGGGCACCGCGTGGTCCCCTCAGTCCCACATCCAGAGCAGGGGCCACCCCGGGACCACGAGCCGTGCCCAGGCCCTGCGCCCAGCGCCACGCCATGCCTCAGCCCTGGTTCAGGGGTGGACACGGCAAGGACCCACCGGCAGGGGCCCCTCGTCAGGCGGGACTGGCAGAACTCAGGTTACTCTCGACGTCCACAAGCGGGCACGCTGTGAGAGCGAGCGCGTGGGGCAGTGCCTGGCCTCCGGTCTCTTTTCCAAGCTGTCGTAGGTTGGAAACAGGCCACGGCAGGGGTTCTTGCTCGGCTGAGCTCCTGGGCGTGGCTCTCAGGACGTGGGAGGGGAGGGCAGCGCAGGAAAATGCCTCGGCAGAGGCTGGCTTCAGTCGGGTGCCCAGGGAAGCCCCAAAGACGAGCGCCTCCCGCGCCCCCTACGGCAGGGCAGCCTTCGCGCCCAGGTCTGGGGGCTGATGCGCTGGGCAGGAGGGCGTCTTGGCCTGTCTTTAGAGGGAGTGCCTTTTGAGCTGCGGGCAGTCCCCAAGAAGGGGGGCCAACACAGCAGCTGGAAGTGGGGGCGCCAGGGGCACCCCCAGACAAGGCTGGAGCAGGGTTTCTCAACAATGGCACGATGGCCGTTTTGGGCTAGAAAGTGCTTTGTCATGCGTGTCGGGGGGTGCTTAGCAGTAGCCTGGACCTACCCTCCAGAAGCCAGGAGCAGCCGCCCTGAGCGTGAGAACCAGGACGTCCTCCACGCTTTGCCGAACGTCCCGGGCAGCAGGTCGACCGAGGTCGAGCACCACGGGGCTAGAGCGAGAGGCCGGGGGAAGGTCAGTAAAACAACATCAGTGCCCCGCGGGGCACCCAGAGAGGTGCTGAAAGGAGAGTTTCTCGCCAGACTCTTTTGAGTAATATTCCAAACTATGAGGTGAGGGGAGAGGACCCTAAAAGTAAAAACCTCATTGACTCTCCAATAAGAATTAGGTCAACCATTTACCTCTTTCAGGATACAAAAGAACGTGCCTCCGGATCGCTTTGAATGCCGAGATGGACGCCAGCGACTCAGTGGGACACATTTCTCCCCCACCGGCAGCGTGCTTTCCATCTCCACGGGGGTGGGAGGGTGAAAGGAAAGGAAAACCACCGTCGGGCAGGGCCTGGGCACCAGGATGCCAGCGGGACGAAGGGAAAGCCAGGGCAGTGGGGGAGAAGGTGAGCAGCGCCCTAGCACAGGGGTTGCTCTGCTGACCAGGTGGGGAGGACGTGCTCTGAGGAGCTTCTGCAAGGCCAGCAGGGCGCGGCCAAGGTGACCACCACAGCACGTCCAGTCCCAGGGCGTGGGCCTCGTCTCCGAATCCCCCTCAAGGCCCAGCAGGGGCAGCCAAGGTGACCGCCGCAGCACGTCCAGTCCTGGGGTGTGGGCCTCGTCTCCGAATCCCCCTCAAGACTCAGTGGCATTCTCATCCTCACTAGGTGGACGTCCTGCTGGTCCCCACAGCGAGAGGCGGGGCCCTCGGGGACCTCTGTAGGGATTGCGCACATTGTTTTGTCGCTGTGGTTTAGTTGTTCTCCTCTGATGAAGTGGTGAGTTTCCTGGACGGGGTTTTGTACGTTGATCTGTAGGACTTCAGCTTCTGACGGTGTGACACCCAGTCCACGAGCATTCGCTGAGTCCTTGCCACGGACCAGGCGCTGTGCCGTCTGCCTCAGCCCAAAGGTTGGCTCCTACCTCCCCGAAATACAGAGGGGAGTGGCTGTGCCCCTCCCCAAGTAAGGCCTCAGTTCTCACGCCTGGACGGGGAGGCTGCCCCCTGTGCTCGGCCCTCCGTGTCCCGTGAGGGCCCTGGTGCCACCCCCAGGGCACCTGCAGCAGGATGGGTGCCCAGGACCACCTGTACTTTAAGGGGCTGCGGGGGCCAGCAGCGCCCAGAGCCCTTGCCCGTGGCTAGCGTGGAACACTGGGTCCCATGGCCTCAGTGTGGGTGCCATCAGCAAAGGGGAGCTGCCTTTGACAGACCCCTGTGGCATCTTTGCAAGTTTTTATTGTGAGTTTTGAAGAATCACGTACTTCAGAGCCACAACTCACAGCGTTGTCAAGAGCCACATTTTTCTAATATAATCAAAATCTAACTCGCCCTTTCCATGCCT
This sequence comes from Dasypus novemcinctus, assembly GCF_030445035.2. Lineage (NCBI taxonomy): Eukaryota > Metazoa > Chordata > Mammalia > Cingulata > Dasypodidae > Dasypus > Dasypus novemcinctus. Next base: position 1,612,391 of record NC_080687.1, on the reverse strand, counting down.
TGGGAAAGGAGCCGATTGCAGCGCCGTGGGCCCTCGAGTGGCTCTTGTCTCCCAACAGTTCCACCCAGGACTCTTGTGAAATAGGTTAGCATAATAACCAGTATCATCTGTCGCATACGCTCCCAGATGGCATCACAGTAATTCACTCTCGGAGAAACAACTCTGTGTAAACGTTTTCTACTTCTCTCTACATACATCCACGTATTCAGAACGTTCTCCACACTGTGTCTGTGGTTCTTTCATGTCTCTGTTACAGGTGTACGTCTCTCCGTTACCATTCTCGTACCTCCCCCGCGTTCGCCGTGTGACGCGCCCGCGTCAGCTTGGCCGGGGACCCCTCGACGCCGTGAGCGCTGTGAGCGCCGCGCTGTGTGGAACCCAGACCGCGAGCGCCAGGCCTGGGAGAAAGGCCACCCACCTGCCACGGCCCAGCCTGCCACAAGAGCGACGCTTCCAGGGGGAACTGAGCCAAGCCTCGCCCAGCTTACCTGCCTGTGTCCACAAAACCATCCACCCGCAGGGCAAAGTGCCGCTCAGACCCTCGGGCAGGCGGCCGTCAGCCCGCAGGGGCCTCGAGGTGTTAGGAAAAGAAAGTGCGAACGTGCCAACACGTATTTGTTAGGCTACGTGATCAAAAGAAGGTCACCTCTAGAATCTGAGTGCTCAAGCACACATTTTACCATTTGTAATTATTGTTCCAAAGTCTAAAACAATAGTGCACAGAGCTGAAAAAATGCTCGCTGGCCTTTGAGAGCTGGCAGCACGTCTGGCTAAGCATCAGGGTCTGTGCCAGGCGAGAGCAAAGAAACCGCCCCGTGCGTGAAACGGCAGCCTTGCTCCCCGGAGGAGCGCCGTGCGGGCAGCGGGCGCGCTGGAACGTCAGTGCAGGCTGGTCAGGGAAAAACAGGACAGAAGTGTCCAGCTTCCGCCAGGCTGAGCCGCAGTTCTTTGGGCCCATTAAGTTACTAGAAGAATAGGTATTTCTTAGTGCCCGTGTTTGCCTAAAGTAGACGGATTTAGCCTCAAAAAGCACACAATTTTCTTGAAATTGTAAGGTTATACGTTTAAATATTAACTTTTGAACTAATTACAAACATCATAGAAACAGTAATTGTTGAGGCATTTTCACTTCAAAACAGGATTTAACAGAATTTTTTACATTCCAGTCATCTGGGAAACACCCTCCATGACCATCTGAACATCTAATTACAGCTTTGCTTTCTGACGAAATGATCTGGGGATTGGCAGAGACAAGCACAAAAATTGATGTTTCCAATTTAAAACGTGATAAGAAGCTAAGCAAATGTTTCTGATAACAGTACATTTTTTAATCTACTAGATGAAAAAGATAATTTATATCTGAAGTAGTTAAATGAATACTGACAAGAAGTGTACAGCATGTTATTTATATGAAGTTTATACCTATTATTTATTATACACCATTGCTTTTATTCTTAAAATATGAATAAGAAGCTGCATTCATCTAAGAATACAGTCATTATAATCTGGTTGGTGATATAAAATTATATACCCATAAGGTTGCTTATGTTATGATGTACAAACATAAGGCACTCAATGAAATATATTAAAATGCATATAACCTATTTTTACTATGTGTTGAAAATTGTATTTAAATTTCAAGATTAGAACAATAAGAGTACAACCACCAGTTACACATATTCAGCTTTGGAAGATCTGAGTTCCTTCAGTTGTGGCCACATTTAGGAAGGGGACAAATCTCACCACAAAACACAAAGGCAGAAAAATCGCAGAGCAGCTGTTTCCACCCTGCACGGCTATTCTGTGGCTCCATAGCAATGATCCTTTTTCCGATATTACACGCCATGCTTAAAATCAGAACTCAGCAGAGTCACAAACCACCGGTGAACTGTTTTCATACTCTACAAGTAAAATTTACCATGATAGTAAAAGCTAGGTGGGGGCTGTGGGGTCGGCAACAAGGACTTGAGCACCTGCCGCGTGCCAAGCGGGGCTCAGCCACGGGAGGGCCTGGCCTCGTGGAGTGGAGACAAGGAAAGGGACACGAACGGCAAGGTCGAGTGGCAAGGTCAAGTGGTGAACGCGCACCCTGCCTGAGCCAGGTGCCAGAGCGTGGGGCTACCCTGGGCTGGCGCAGCTTGTCCTCAGCTCAGCGACCCTCACCAGGCAGGGACGCTGTCCACGCCTCTTCCCCACCCGTGCCGTCTAAGCCAGCGCCGTGAATGCAGGGGCTGGCTAGGCTGAGAGGAGGCCTCTGGGCCTCTGCCGGCCCCCTAACGCTTCCCACGCGCTCTTGCGCCTTCCCTGTGTGCGTCTGCAACCCTGACGCAAGCTTCTCGCATGCCTAGCCACGGCTGGCTGTTCCTGATGTGAGCTACCCATCCTGGTCCTGAGGTCAGTGCTGGAAACTCACCGCTCTGCTGCTCACCGAGCTTTCCTCTTACTGCAGGGAGCGAGGAGGGGGCACGTGTGCAGCACGTGACTCGAATGCACTCCCTGCGCAGCACGACGTCGGTGAAGCCGCTCTGCTTCAACAGCCCCGTTTCACAGCTGCGGCCTGAGACACGGTCCACAAAACCCACGGCCACAGGTGCACACCTGGAGCGCGAACGCAGGAAATCCGTTCTGGAACCCACGCTGCGCCGTGGCGCCAGGGGCGTGGAGATGGAGTCAAGGCCCCGGATGGGTGCGGGCTTGGACGTGGCGGTTTCCTCCTGGCTCTGCTCTGCTGTCCCTCTGGCCACTGAAATTTTGTCTGTGCTGATCAAGTCAGGTCGGCTGTCCCTTGGGGGGCTCATCCGCAGCGCAAACGCCGCGTCCCACGCACGTCCTTTCTTCCCGCGTGCAGGTCAGTCACTCCCCTGGGTTCACTGGGAAATCCGTTTCCATTCCCCCGGCCGGAAGCCAGGCTGTGTGTTTGAATCTCTCCTCTTCTTCGGTCCCTCCGCTTCTGTCTGCTCTAGCACAGGCACCTGCCCGTGCCCGAAGCCCCCAGGCCCTACCCGCCCATGCCCGAAGCCCCCAGCCCCACCACCTGCCCATGTCCGAAGCCCCTAACCGCCCCCACCTGCCCGTGCCCGAAGCCCCCAGCCCTTCTCCATGTACATCTTGAAACTCCTTTGCACACAGAGGGATATCTGTGGTAGCATTTCTTGTCAAAGCTCAGTTAAACTGAAACTCAGGTTTTTCAATTGCAAGCCTAATTACACATTTTAAATATACATAAAAAATCAAGAACACACTTTACAGCTACACATTTAAGTCTTGCTGATTAATTACATAATTTAACTTGTACTGTTTCTTAGAGTACTAGAGTACTGATTTTTGGAAGGGACAGCTTGAAATACATATTTTTTACTCAAAATCTCAGGATATTCGTATTCTATTTTAAAACCTGCTTTTAAAAATAAACATATTGGTCCACATCACAAACCCATGAAGATAGCTGAGGTCTATGAGAAACTCCTTTTAGTTTTACTAGTCAAAGAAATTGAGAGTCAGAAATGGAGTAATTTGCCTAAGTTTACATAAAAAGAAAAAAAATGCAATAAACCCTTCTTTTACTCAACTTATAAATCACTAAATAACTGAACCATTAGTAAGCTAAGCTATCTTATCACTTAAGAGTTTTAGAAACTTTTTATTGTATGTTGTGAGAGTTTGAAGTTGTTGGGTGGATCCCCGGGAAGATCCTGCTCTTAGACTGGCCCATTTCAGGGAGGGAGGTGGGAGTGCCCTTGTTGGACTCGGCCATGGGACGTGTCCGGGGTGGGGGGCTTGTTGGACTAGGCCGCGGGGTGTGTCCCCAGGTGGTCTGTGCCCTCTGGCCGGGTCCTATGTAACTGAGACCTGGAGGCAGAAGCACACAGAAGCAGCTGCCGTGTGAAAGACCGCCTGCCACGGAGGACAGAAATGGGCAGCAGGAGAGCGGTCCTTCCCACCCGCAGCCTTTAGGAAGCCGAGGCGTGTGCACAGCTCCCAAATGCCCATTTCAGCTTCTTTCACATGGACAATTCCATCGTCTTGATCACATTCACAATCTTGTCCTACCATTTCCAATATACATTTAGGTCTTTTATCATGAAGTCTCCAAAAATTTTCCAATAGTACTCTATGTAGAAGATGCTGTTTCACATAATTAATATTCTCTGGGATTTTTAAGCTCAATAAATCTAACATCATTTTGAGTCTCCTTTTTTTCCTTGAATAAATGTAATCATCAACATTAGTTATGAGACATTACAAATTGCTTATATCTACCATGCTTCATTTTGTACCCTAAATTACCAGTCACTCGTGATGTGTCCTAACAATGCAAAAGCTGGTAAATGTGGTCGAAGTTGCCTATCTGATATTTATAATCAGTAAGAACAAATACAGGCTCCTGGTGGCAAAAATTAAGGTCTAGCGCATTGACAAAGCACACGGTAAGTGCTGACTTTGTTAGAGTACTGGCTGGTATGGTGGCAGCTAAGGTCTGAAGAGAAGGGAGGGAAAGAATTGCACTTAAGAGCAAGATCATATCTATCTTAAGCAGCCGTAGATAAGCACTCTCAGTTGTTGGACAAGTTAAGAGAAAAGCTCAGCCCAACTTTCAAGAGAATTTGGTGTAGCTTTTAAGACAAATCTAAATAAAAACTTTAATTTAAAAATTGCTTTTGTTTCCAATTGAACAAATGTGACAGCTAAAAAGAAAAAAGTTATCCTTAAAACCACCAGTATAGCCCCATGATTTCCCTTTTTGCATAGCCCTACAGTTCTTGTCTATGTTTTATATATTGCAATAATATATAAAACACACTTAATATTAGGAATTTTCCTTGTTGCTACATCACTATAATTAGTATTTTAAGCATATACATACCAACATAATGAGTCAATATATTAAATTTTATTTTTCCATTTTCTTTTAGACGTTTTTCTTTGTGACTTTGTTCTTTTATCAATGATGTTTCCATAATCATCTTTATTTCTAGAGCACTCATTTCACTTTTGAATTAATTCCATGGGACAGATTCTTGAACCTGGAATAACTGTCTCAAAGGAATAAAGCTACTCTCGCCCCTGGGAACTAACTTCCACCCTAATGACGAGCTAATTCCCCCCAGCAGCCTGGTGTAAACACCCTGTGATGGGGCCACATTCCTATAGTCCTCGTTTTTCTTTTCCTTTTTAATTTTACCTATTGTTGCTTTATTGATCATTTAAGAAGTGAAAAGAAGGGTGGCGATCTTGCCAAGTTACCTCAACCAGTTGTCTGAAATGTTTAGCAGGATCACATCCCTCCTTCTCCCTGGAATACCTTTCAGCCACCAGCAGCAGCGCAGGAGCTGGCCGGCAGGGCCGTGGGCGCCAAAGGCCCGTAGCCTGGCTCGACCCGCAGCTCACGGGCTCAGGGGGTCTCGTGCTGAGAGCCGCGAACAATTTTGAAGAGATGCTGAAAAACAGCAAACAGAGTGGTGAGGTTTCCAGGAAATACTTTGCAAGGAATCCTCAAACAAAGCAGAACTACTTAGTCAGCAGAACAGAAAACTGGGGGGGCCTCAAATTCTGAGAATCTGCCCCTGCGAGAGGCAGTGGACAGAAGCTTTCCAGGCCGGAGAAGAGGATCCCCAGAAACCGCCGAAGCCGTCTCCAGCTTCATGGAAGAGCTGAGCAGCGGACCCACGTGGGAAAGTTAGGTGCTGAGCCTAAGGAGGGGCCTGGAATTTGGGGGGCTGCCGCCCAGTAACGAGGCTGAGCCTCCCCGAAGCAGTTTGGGATCCCTGCTGCAGGGCGTAGGCAAGGCACTGGCATAAAAACAGCAGATGTCTTCCTAGGCTGGGGCTGGAAAGTTACTGAAAAAGCGGGGCCTACAGATTAACTCACAATTTTTTAAAAAGGTGAATTTTGTGACATTTTCAATGACCTCCCAGTGAAATAACATTTGAATTCACTCATTCTCAAGAACTAACTCATCTTAAATAATAATCCCCCAAAATAAATCTGCATTTGTGTATTAGTCAGGGTTCTCCAAAGAAACAAAACCGACAGGATGTATGAAAAAGAGAGAGCGAGATTATAGGAATTGGTCACCGTGACTCTGGGGATTGCTTAATCAGAATCTCGTGGGGCAGGGCCAGCAGCAGGACGGTGGAGTTGAATTCCCCGGGGGAAGCTGCTGGCTGAAAAAGAGCCAGAACTGCTCTCTGAGTTCTGGAATCCTTACTTCTGTCTTTGAGACCTCCATCTGACTGGATGAGGAGACCCCCTCATTGCTGAGGCAATCCCCTTTGATGATTGTAGATGCAACCTGCTGACCATAGATGAAAATCCATCTAAAGAGTACCTCAATGCGACAAGTAGGCCAGAGCTTGCTTGACCAACAATGGCCAGCATAACCAGCCAAGCTGACACGTGTGCGCCACCATCCCAGTTTTTTATGGCTCTGTAGTTCCTTTTGAAGCTATTCAAATACGCTTTTCTTCCCTGTAGAAGTGTGTGCTGCACCAGTCTCACGTTGGAATTAGATCTTCTGGTTTTAATTTAAATCTATCTCTTTATACCCTGGTCTACCAAACTTAATCCGTGGGAGCCGTGGGCAGGGGACAGTCGGCCTCAGCGGGGCTCCCTAGATCCGACACTGCATCCCCAGGGCTGAGCGGGCGCTTCCGTGGAGACCTGCTTTTAAGTTCTTTCCTTTAAACCTCAGTCCGGGGAGAGTTTTGTCCCTAGTTTGTCCTGGGTTTCGCTCTCGGGCCCAGCGGCGGTCGTAGTCTGTGTTGAGCTGAGCTTAAATGCTCCTGCTTTTCGAGTCGGGAACATCGATGCCCCAGAACACTGCCTTGCAAAAACCCCAGGGAGTCCCGTCTGGGCCTGGGGGCGGGGCTGTGGGCCGGGGTAGAGGGCCAGGGGGCGGGTCTGCGTGCTCCCCCCGACCTGCGGCAGCCGTGGTGGCCCGGCCTGACCCCTCCCTCTTCCACTTAGCACATTCCTCAACAAGACGCCACCTTGACAAGGCGTGCCCTGCGGAAGGGGCCCCTGGGCTGTGCTGCACAGACGGCTCTCATGGGCGTCCATCGGCAAGCCCACCAGCAGGGCCTGCAGAAGGTGAGGCCACCTGCAGCCCACCCCCTACCTGCAGCCCACCCCCTACCTGTAGCCCACCCCCTACCTGCAGCCCACCCCCTACCTGCAGACCACCCCCTACCTGCAGACCACCCCCTACCTGCAGCCCACCCCCTACCTGCAGCCCAACCCCTACCTGCAGCCCACTCCCCTACCTGCAGCCCACCCCCTACCTGCAGCCCACCCCCTACCTGCAGACCACCTGCCCTACCTGCAGACCACCCCCTACCTGCAGACCACCCCCTACTGCAGCCCACCCCCTACCTGCAGACCACCCCCTACCTGCAGCCCACCACCTACCTGCAGCCCACCCCCTACCTGCAGACCAACCCCTACCTGCAGCCCACTCCCCTACCTGCAGACCACCCCCTACCTGCAGCCCACTCCCCTACCTGCAGACCACCCCCAACCTGCAGACAACCTCCCCTACCTGCAGACCACCTGCCCTACCTGCAGACCACCTCCCCTATGCAGACCCCCTCCCCTACCTGCAGCCCACCCCCCTACCTGCAGACCACCCCCTACCTGCAGCCCACCCCCTACCTGCAGACCACCCCCTACCTGCAGACCACCCCCTACCTGCAGCCCACCACCTACCTGCAGCCCACCCCCTACCTGCAGACCAACCCCTACCTGCAGCCCACCCCCTACCTGCAGACCACCCCCTACCTGCAGACCACCCCCTACCTGCAGCCCACCCCTTACTTGCAGCCCAACCCCCTACCTGCAGACCAACCCCTACCTGCAGACCAACCCCCTACCTGCAGCCCACCCCCTACCTGCAGACCAACCCCTACCTGCAGCCCACCCCCTACCTGCAGCCCAACCCCTACTGCAGCCCAACCCCTACCTGCAGACCAACCCCCTACCTGCAGCCCACCCCCTACCTGCAGACCACCCCCTACCTGCAGACCACCCCCTACCTGCAGCCCACTCCCCTACCTGCAGACCACCCCCTACCTGCAGCCCACTCCCCTACCTGCAGCCCACCCCCTACCTGCAGACAACCTCCCCTACCTGCAGACCACCTGCCCTACCTGCAGACCACCTCCCCTATGCAGACCCCCTCCCCTACCTGCAGACCACCTGCCCTACCTGCAGACCACCTCCCCTATGCAGACCCCCTCCCCTACCTGCAGACCACCTCCCGTATGAGGACCACCTCCCCCACCTGCAGACGACTCCCCTACCTGCAGACCACCCTCCTCCCTGCACACCTGGCTGCCCTTCCGTGAGGTGCAGCAAAGTAGGAAGGCTTTGCCAAATGTTCCCAAAAGCAACACGGAAGATTGTGGGCTCTAAAATAAAAAACCAAATAGAGCGGCAGTGGCTAGCTTGAATCCTGGCCTGTTTTGCTTGGTAGTGGGAGCCTGGGGGACAATTGCCCTTCTTGGTCTGCTTTCTCAACTGACACTCGCCTGCCCGACGGGCTTGTGTTTGGATGCATCGCATGCGACCCTCTAGGGACTGCCCGGCGCCAGGCGGCCGAGATGGGAGGTGCCCGTTTCCCGGGGTCCTTGGCAGCCGGGACAGGTGCGTGGCTTAAGCTCGGCCGCTCGGGTCCTGCCCGGACCTGTGAATTTGCCAGTGGCTGCAGGGGCCCCGCACGTGGGAGCGGCAGAGGCCACGTCCAGGGCTGCCTCCCACCTGGGCTGGTCTTGGGCTGGGGGTGGCCAGCCGAGGGTCTGGCACGGAGCGGGGGCCGCAGCGTCTCTGCAGGCTGCTCTCGGGCAGGGCTCCACTGTGGTGGCCGAGGCATTTCCCTGAGCCTCGTCCCCAGCTGCCCAGAAGCCCTGGAGCTGCCCTGCGTAGCTTCTTTCCTTTCTGCTTCCTTCCAGAGGACGTTTCTGCTGCTTGCTGCTAAGAAAACTGGATAATACACCTGCCTACTGGGCAGAGCTGCTGTGAAATGCGAACGCATTATTTCAAGTGAAAATGCTTGGGAAAAAATAAAATGCTATCTAGTTTAATTAATGTAACAAGTATTTATTAAGGCCTTTATGGAGACAAAAGATGAGGAAGTTGCAGGCTGTGTGCTCAAGGTGCTTTCAGACGAGTAAAGGCACGAGAGCACCAAGGACTGGGGCATCACAAGCTGGAGACATGCAGGCGGGGGTGGCAGAGAGCCAAAGGCGCGTCTGTGCTCGGTCGCTCTGCCAAGGAGGCTCAGAGGAGCTCGGGCTGCCCGGGCCCTGCAAGGGTTCTGGGACGCGGCAGGAAGCGGCCCGGCTCCGAGGAGCTTATCGGCTCCATTCCAGGTCTCGGCCCGCTGGTGCCTTCCATTTCCTCACCTGGGAGATGAGGATGCCAGTGTCGGGGCGCAGAGGCGCTCACCGCCCAGGTGCTCCAGGGTACCCTAGCTGTGGACACAGGCACCCCTGCCCGTAGAGGGCAGGTGAGTGCAAAGAGCACGGGACGCAGGGGTGAGGCTCACCCCACACCCCAGAGCTCGGAAGAATACGAAGGGAAGAGAACGCCACTAACTTGGCAGGCCAGAAAATTTTTAGCAAAATGCCACTATAAAAGCTGGACTTTGGATTTACCTAGAGCATCATGGGGGATGACAGAAAGCACAGTAGTGGGGCTGGTATTCGAAGCAGTCGATGAAAAATAATGGAGAACAGATAGCAGTGGAAAGAGGACGAGGTGGGCACGGCCAGGTGGAGCCCACCTGCCTTGATGGTAGGGGCGAAGGGTGAGCCCGAGTCAGAGAGGATTCCAGAAGGTTAATCAGGAAAGAGAGAGTTGTGCACAGAGTTCAGAGGGCATCAGTGTTGAAGGAGGTTGTTTTTCTAGAGAACAGGAAAATCTAAGCAAGATTTTGGTCAGGGGGGAAGAGACTAGAAAGACTGGAAGTGTAGGCAAGAGAGGAAAACTAACAGAACAATTAATAGATGTAATAAATATATTATGTATATAGTCCAGCATTCCAGTGTTTCATTAATAAGCTATTAAGAAACAAGACGAGAACAAAAGAGAAATGAAGAGTTTGCCATCTTCACTTAGTAAAAATTTGGAATATATATGTATACATATATGCATACACACATATATGGGGGGGGGGAGGGAAGAGCATTTAAAAACAAAGGCCAGTTTTCTTCATTTCCACTTTGGGTATATCCAGAAGAAATGACCTCTGCATATATAAATTTTGTTATTTTATCTTTCCAATAAGTTTAGGGGGATAGTTAGGGCAATATTTTCATCTTCCCTACCTCCTCCCCAAGCACGTTTTTATAAATGAAGAGTGACGTGCCCTGAGTCCAGGTGAGCAAACGGCCAAGCCAGTCCCTGGCCAAGGCCCTCTAGCGTGGCCGGGGTCTGTCTCCCTCCCGGGAGAGACCTCAACCCCAGCACAGCTGTGCCTGGACAGTCCAGGGGTCTCTGAGGCCTAAAAATAGATCCAACTTGAAGATTCACCCAAGCCCCTAATGAATGTTAATTGTGTCATATTGCTAGATTTTCATTTTCTTTTTCTTTTAGTTATTACAAAAAAGATAGTTACACAGAGACGCTGCACTCACGCTGCCCTCGTCCGTGAACGCAAATGCTGTCCCGCACGTTTTCAGAGGGAACAACCGATCCTTGGCAAAGGCCATGGGCCTGAGCTCCGGGGGTGCTGAGCAGCCGCCGTGACACTCGGTTAGGAGTAAAATCATCTCGGCAAGAGGAGGACTACGGCCACGAACCCCGGACGTGGGCAGCCACCCCCACCGTGGCCGTCGAGCGGCGTGGACTTCAGAACCAGGGCCGTGACGTGAAAACTGGTCCCTTGCTCCACAGTTGAGGACACGCGGCTGCAAAACGTGAAGAGGACGGCTGCAGGCAAGGGACGTTGTCGGGCCCCCGCGCCAGGCGCCAGGTCCCTCCTCACACCAGCTCTGCTGAGAGCCGCCAAGGTCGGGGTGTGCAGACAAGCTGCAGGTCTCCGGTTCCTGAGGATGGGAATTCAGCGAGAGCCAATAAACACCCAGCAGGAAGCGGTCATCATCTGTGAGCAGGTCCAAGCGCTGGGGCTTCCCTGCTGGAGCTCCAAGTTCCAGCTGAGGAAGAGGACAGTGGGAAGAACCCTGACGGGAAACGGAAGATCCCAACTAACCGCATCTGGGCCTTCTGCTCCAGCCTGGTTTCGGAGGCCCAGTTTCTACCCAAACATCCTGCCTGCACCTTACATTCATCGGATGGCTTTTTCTTGAAAGTCATTTATTTAAGGAAACACATTCTCTGGTGCTTAACGTTAGGCCAGAAATCATTTGTGTTTTAACAATCAATAATTTTAATTTTGATTGAGTTGACTTAAGGAGGTATTTTGGGATCTGTTCATATCTGAAACAAACTTAAGAATTTATTTTAAAGGATATTTGGCCCTGACTGTTTACAGGAACTGTTACAAGGCTTAAGAAAGTTAGAAACGGGAAACGGACTTTGGCCCAGTGGTTGGGGTGTCTGTCTACCACATGGGAGGTCCGCGGTTCAAACCCCGGGCCTCCTTGACCCATGTGGAGCGGGCCATGCGCAGTGCTGATGCGCGCAAGGAGTGCCGTGCCACGCAAGGGTGTCCCCCGCGTAGGGGAGCCCCACGCGCAAGGAGTGCTCCTGTGAGGAGAGCCGCCCAGCGTGAAAAGAAAGTGCAGCCTGCCCAGGAACGGCGCTGCCCACACTTCCCATGCCGCTGACAACAGAAGCGGACAAAGAAACAAGACGCAGCAAATAGACACCAAGAACAGACAACCAGGGGAGGGGGGGAAATTAAATAAAAATAAAATAAATCTTTAAAAAAAAAAAAAAAGAAAGTTAGAACCTAAGAAAGCTCAGATTGTAAAAATAACCCTAACTCCCTTGACCTCTTACCATCCCACCATTAATTTTGATTGAGAATGTTGGTTATGAAATAACATTTCCTTCCTAATTCCAATATTGAAATCTTTTAACACTGAACTATTTACCCCAGAGGGAGGTCATCATCACTGCTACCTCTCGCAAGCGAGGATTTAATATTTCACTGTTTTATCAATGATCATCAGTGCAAAATATATTTAAGCAAATTGAAGTATGCATTACATCTTATTGATTTAAAAAAAAAACACAAATAACTAAGAAATATATGCCTCCCCCAAATTCCTAAGAAGCATTTCATCACTTCAATGAAGCTGGACTAAATTAAAAAGCCAGAAAGATTACAGTTTATTGATTTCCTTAGGCTACTACCTAAAAGTAAATGTGGGTAAACTGGTCTTAGCAAACGCTGAGCCCTGCCCTTCAGGTGTGTTGCCTGCTTCAGGCGCTGATCTTATCACCGTGACATGAAAGCAGACGCTGACTTCAAAGGGCCCGAGGGAGCCCTGGCGCCCTGGGGTTCCGGCTGGTCTGGCCCAGGGCCCCCCGCCCACCCTCCAGCGACATTTTCAATTAAAATGCTCAACCAGAACCTGGAATCGCATTTTCTGAAACTGATTTTTGTCTTCCTATTTGTTTTATTCATCAACAGGAAGTAATAGAATATGCCTGGGTCTCTGCAAAGTTGAATTCTGTATGCCATTTTTAAAAATCACAGTAAATCCTAAAATAGTAATGCCCAAGAGAATTGCCCCTGGGTGAAAAGTTGAAGGGATTTTCTCAGGCATTGGAAATCCTGGCCACACCCCTGGATGTTCACTTTGTAGTAAATATGCCAACCAGCTTTAAGGGGGAGCTCGCAGCTCCCCGACATTGTAGAGCACCTGGAATGAGCTTGGTTAATCCTCAGTTGACTACATGTTTTGTCTGGGTGGCTCCCTTTAAATTAATCTCGCTCTAGTTTCCTTCTGAAAAAAATTCAGAGCTGCCTGTCCCTGGCTCCGAGGGAGAGAGCCCGCCCCGCGCTTCCCGGCCCGAATCCCGCAGGCTGCTGCGCGGGGCCTGGACCTCCGCTGCCCCTGGACCACCGCTGCCCCTGGACCTCCGCTGCCCCTGGACCTCCGCTGCCCCTGGACCACCGCTGCCCCTGGACCACCGCTGCCCCTGGACCTCCGCTGCCCCTGGACCTCCGCTGCCCCTGGACCTCCGCTGCCCCTGGACATCCGCTGCCCCTGGACCTCCGCTGCCCCTGGACCTCCGCTGCCCCTGGACCACCGCTGCCCCTGGACCTCCGCTGCCCCTGGACCACCGCTGCCCCTGGACCTCCGCTGCCCCTGGACCTCCGCTGCCCCTGGACCTCCGCTGCCCCTGGACCACCGCTGCCCCTGGACCTCCGCTGCCCCTGGACCACCGCTGCCCCTGGACCTCCGCTGCCCCTGGACCTCCGCTGCCCCTGGACCTCCGCTGCCCCTGGACCTCCGCTGCCCCTGGACCACTGCTGCCCCTGGACCTCCGCTGCCCCTGGACCTCCGCTGCCCCGTGTCCGTGCAGATCAGCCTCGCAAAGCGGGTGAGGCCAAGCCTCCTCGGGGAATTCGCCCACCTCTGCGTTGCACGCTTGGTGAAGGCTGAACCTGGAAAGGGCAGAAGCCTTTCTTGGGCTGGTCTCCTGCCGAACCCAGCATATCGCTGAGCCTGGCACGGGCCGACGACTCTTATTCCAACTCTATCTTCAGGTTCCTGACCGGCAGCGAGTCGCTGGAGAGAGGGACCTTGCCCGCAAAGCCCCGGGGCAGGCAAGTCCACTCCAGGACCAAATTAAAAACGGGTGGCTTTTCGTTACGAGTGCCGGGTGGGGCGCGGGGAGAACACTTTCCAGAAGGGAGTCTGCACCCCAAAGAAACGCCCCAGCGCCAAGGGGCAGGAGTTCTCCTCGGCGTCCGGTGCGGGGTCTCGGCCTCCCCCCCGCCCCCCGCATCCACCAGTGCACCTGGCGGCGAAGGTGCGGCGCGGCGGCCGGGGGCTCGGTCCCCGCTCGGTCTGCCTGCTGCGTAGGGTGCAGGCGCGTCTCCAGCGACAGCCCCGACGGCTGCGGCCTGGGGTGGGGGTGAGGGCTGCCTGGGGTGGGGGGCTGGGGCCGGTTCCCTCCGCGCACTCTCCAGCGCGCCTCGCGGTGCGGGCGCCCTGGCGCGTTCACGCCCCCCGAAGCCGCCTTTCGCGCTACTCCGTGCGCCCGGGGCTGATTAACTGCACCCGACGAGGAGCGGCGGCCGCGGGGTGCGAGCGGCCCCAGCTTGGCTCTGGGCCCGGACCCCCCGCCGCCCCTGGTTCCCCCTCGAGCCCCCCCCGACGGGCGGGCGCCCTAGATAGGGCCGCCCCCGGCGCGGGCTGCCGCCCCTCCCCGCGGGCTCCCCACCGGGTGCCCGGAGCTGATTGGCAGGCGGGGCGACCCACCCCTGGCGCGGGGCCTCCTCCCGGGACCCGCGATTGGCCTCCCGGGAGGCCGGAGCCCGGGGGCGCGCGGGGAGGGCCGGGCTCGGGTCTCAGCGCCACCCGCGAGCGCCGTAGCTCCCGCCCAGCCTGCCCGCTGCCGTCCTCCCGGGCCCGCCCGGCTCCTGGGGTCCCCGCGGGCGGCGGGCGCAGCCGCTGGTCCCCCCGGCGCCGTCTCCCGCGAGCCCCCCAGCCGGCCCATGCCCGCGGCCGGGACCCCCGGCCCCGCCGCCCGCGCGCGCCCCGCCGCCCGCCCGCCAATGCCGCCGCCGGCCCGGCTGCCGCTGCTGCTGCTGCTGCTCCTGCCGCGCGCCGGCCGCGTCCCGGCGCAGCCCGCCGCCCCCGGCCCGCCGCTGCTGCCGCTCGGGCTGGCGGGCGCCCCCGCCGCGGAGGCCGTGGTGCTGGCGAACCGCGGGCTGCGCGTGCCCTTCGGCCGGGAGGTCTGGCTGGATCCGCTGCGCGACCTGGTGCTGCAGGTGCAGCCGGGGGACCGCTGCGCCGTGACCGTGCTGGACAACGACGCGCTGGCCCAGCGGCCCGGCCGCCTGCGGCCCCAGCGCTTCCCGTGCGACTTCGGCCCCCGCGAGGTGCGCTACTCGCACCTGGGCGCGCGCAGCCCCTCGCGCGACCGCGTCCGGCTGCAGCTGCGCTACGACGCGCCGGCGGGGACGGCGGTGCTGCCGCTGGTGCTGGAGGTGGAGGTGGCCTTCACGCAGCTGGAGGTCGTGACCCGCAACGTGCCCCTCGTCGTGGAGGAGCTGCTGGGGACGAGCAACGCGCTGGACGCGCGCAGCCTGGGGTTCGCCTACCAGCCCGAGACCGAGGAGTGCCGCGTGGGCGCGCTGCCGGGCGTGGGCGCGCTGCCGCGCTACGGGGAGCTGCTCGGCTCCCCGCAGGCCCCGGGACCCGCCGGCGAGGGGCCCGCCCCGGAGCCCCTGCTGATGGACTGCGCCGCCTTCCAGGCGCTCGGCGTGCGCTACCGCCACACGGCGCGCGGGGGCTCCCCGGACCGGGACTGGGTGCCCATGGTGGTGGAGCTGCGCCCCCGGGGCGCCCCCCGTGGGCAGCCCTGCCTCGAAGCGCGAGCACTTCCAGGTGCTGGTGAGAATCCGGGGCGGGGCCGAGAACACGGCCCCTAAGCCCAGTTTCGTGGCCATGATGATGATGGAGGTGGCCCAATTCGTGCTGACCGCCCTGACCCCGGACATGCTGGCGGCCGAGGACGCCGAGTCCGCCCCGGACCTGCTGGTCTTCAACCTCACCGCGCCCTTCCAGCCGGGCCAGGGCTGCCTGGTGAGCACGGACGACCGCAGCCTGCCGCTGTCCTCCTTCACGCAGCGGGACCTGCGCCTGCTCAAGGTGGCCTACCAGCCGCCCCAGCAGGACGCCGACCGCCAGCGCGTCTTCGAGGTGGAGCTGGAGGTGGTGGACCCCGAGGGCGCGGCCTCGGCGCCCTTCGCCTTCATGGTGGTGGTGAGGCCCATGAACTCGCTGGCCCCCGTGGTCACCCGCAACACTGGCCTGCTGCTCTACGAGGGCCAGTCTCGGCCCCTGACCGGCCCGGCTGGCAGCGCCTCTCAGAACCTGGCCATCAGCGACGAGGACGACCTGGAGGCGGTGAGGCTGGAGGTGGTGGCCGGGCTCCGGCACGGCCGCCTGGTCCTGCTGGATGCCTCCGGCGCTGCCGCCGTCCCCAAGACCTTCTCGGTGGCCGAGCTGGCGGCCGGCCGGGTGGTCTACCAGCACGACGCCGCGGGCGGCTCTCTGAGCGACAACCTGGTGCTGCGCATGGTGGACGGGGGCGGCCGGCACCAGGTGCAGTTCCTCTTCCCCATCACCCTGGTGCCCGTGGACCACCGGCCGCCCGTGCTCAATGCCAACACGGGGCTGGCGGTGGCGGAGGGCGAGACGGCGCCCATCCCGCCGCAGGCCCTGAGCGCGGCCGACGCCGACTCCGACAACACCCTGCTGCGTTTCGTGCTGGAGCCACCCTACTCGGCGGCAGGACACCTGCTGCTCCGCCAGTCGCAGCCCCCCGAGGGGCAGGAGCTGGGCGGGGACCCCTGGAGGAGGCAGGGGGCCTTCTATGAGCGGGCGGTGACCGAATGGCGGCAGCGGGACATAACCGCGGGGCGGCTCTTCTACAGGCACACGGGGCCCCACAGTTCTGGGCCAGTCACGGATCAGCTCGTGTTTCGGGTCGAGGATAACCACGACCCCCCCCAACCGGTCGGGGCCACAGAGGTTTGTGATCCGTGTCCACCCAGTGGACCGCCTCCCTCCGGAGCTGGGCAGCGGCTGTCCCCTCCGCATGGTGGTGCAGGAGTCGCAGCTCACCCCACTGCGGAGGAAGTGGCTGCGATACACAGACTTGGACACTGATGACTGGGAGCTGCGGTACACCGTGACCCAGCCGCCCGTGGACACGGACGAGAACCGCGCGCCCGGGCCCCTGGGTGCCTTGGTCCTGGCCGACAACCCTTCCGTCGTGGTGACCCATTTCACCCAGGCGCAGGTCAACCACCACAAAATCGCGTACAGGCCGCCGGACGAGGAGCTGGGCGTGGCCTCCCGCGTGGCCCAGTTCCAGTTCCGCGTGGAGGACCGAGCTGGGAACGTGGCTCCGGGCACCTTCACCCTGTACCTGCAGCCCGTGGACAACCAGCCACCCGAGATCCTCAACACGGGCTTCGCCGTCCCCGAGCGGGGCCAGCACACCCTGAGCGCGACGGAGCTGCACGCCACCGACGTGGACACGGAGGCGGGCCACATCTCCTTCACGCTCACGCAGGCCCCCCGGCACGGCCACCTGCGCGTGTCCGGGCAGAGACTGCGCGTCGGGGGGCTCTTCCACCTAGAGGACATTGAGCAGGGCCGGGTCTCCTACGCCCACCATGGGGCCGCCGCCTCGACGGACAGCTGCTCCCTGGAGGTCAGCGACGGGCGCCACGTGGTGCCCATCACTCTGCGAGCGCAAGTCCGGCCGGCGCCTGGCGAGGTGCCCGCGCAGCGGCTTCCTGCGGGCACTGTGGGGTCCCACCTGGACGTCCTGGAGAACGGCGCTGCTGAAATCACGGCCGGCATCATCGCGGGCGCCGACGGGGACCCCGAGGACTTGATGCTGACCTTCGTCTTGGAGCACCCGCCCTCGTATGGGGTGGTCCTGGCCCGAGGCGTCCCCGCCGAGCAGTTCACCCAGAGGGACCTGCTGGAGGGGTCGGTGGTCTACACCCACACAAGCGGTGAGATCGGCCCGCTGCCCAAGAGGGACTCCTTCAACCTGAGTCTCTCGGAGACGTCTCAGGAGTGGAGACGGGGCGGCAGCGCTGTCCGCGGCGTCACCGTGTGGGTGACCATCCTCCCGGTCGACAGCCAGGCTCCGCAAGTTTCTGTGGGCGAGCAGTTTGCGGTGCCGGAAGGGGACAAGCGCACCATCACCCCGGCGCACCTGAGCGTGGAAGACGCCGACTCCCTCAACGACGACATCCTGTGCACCATCCTCACCCAGCCGGCCTCGGGGTACGTGGAGAACATCTCCCCAGCCCCGGGCTCCGAGAAGTCGCGGGCAGGGCTCGCCGTGAGTGCCTTCAGCCTGAAGGACCTCAGGCAGGGCCACATCGGCTACGTCCAGAGCGTCCATGCCGGCGTGGAGCCCGTGGAAGACAGGTTTGTTTTCCGTTGCTCGGACGGCGTGAATTTCTCCGAAAGGCAGTTTTTCCCCATCGTCATCGTCCCCGCCAACGACGAGCAGCCCGAGCTGTTCCTGAGGGAGTTCATGGTGAAGGAAGGCGCCAGCCTGGTGGTGGACACGCCCATCCTCAATGCCGCCGACGCCGACGTGCCCCCGGACCGCCTGACCTTCACCGTCACCCGGCTGCCCGCCCACGGCCACCTCCTGCACCAGACGGTGAACGGCACGGCTGTGGTCGAGAGCTTCGCCCTGGACCAGATCGTCGAGAGTTCCAGCGTTATTTACGAGCACGACGACTCCGAGACGCAGGAGGACAGCTTTGTGGTCAGGCTGAGCGATGGCAAGCACTCCGTGGAGGGGACGGTCCTGGTGGTGGTCATCCCCGTGGACGACGAGACGCCCAGGATGGCCATCAACAACGGGCTGGAGGTGGCCATCGGGGAGACCAAGGCCATCAGCAGCAAGGTGTTAACGGCAGCCGACCTGGACTCGGAAGACGAAGCCTTGGTGTACGTCGTTCGTTACGGGCCAGCGCTTGGCTTACTGCAGAGACGGATGCCCACAGGTGCCTTCGAAAACGTCACCCTCGGCCAGAACTTTACCCAGGGTGACGTGGACAGAGGCTTGATCCGGTACGTCCACCTGGGGCAAGAGGGCCTCCGGGACCTCATCAAATTCGACGTGACTGACGGCGCGAACGCCCTCATCGATCGCTACTTCTACGTGTCCCTGGGGGGAGTGGACACCGTCTTCCCCGACGTGGTGAGTAAGGGCGTGACCTTGAAAGAAGGCGGCAAGGTCACGCTGACCACGGACCTCCTGAGCACAAGCGACTTGAACAGCCCTGATGAAAACCTCGTCTTCACCATCACCAGGGACCCCTCGAGAGGCCGCTTGGAGTGCACAGACGAGGCCGGCGTGGCCGTCAGGTCGTTCACGCAGCTCCAGCTTGCCGGCAACAAGATCTTCTACGTCCACACCGCCGACGACGAGGGGAGGACAGACGGGTTTGAGTTCCAGGTCAGCGACGGGCGGAACCCCGTCTCCCGGACCTTCCGCATCTCCATCAGCGACGTGGACAACAAGAGGCCGGTGGTCGCCGTCCACACCCTGGTGGTCAGCGAGGGTGAGAACAAGCTGATCACTCCCTTCGAGCTCTCGGTGGAGGACAGGGACACGCCCGACGGGCTCCTGAGGGTCACCGTCACCCAGGCGCCCGTGCACGGCCGGCTCCTGTTCAACAATTCCAGGCCCGTGGCGGCCTTTACCAAGCAGGACCTGAACGAGAACCTCATCAGCTACCGGCACGACGGCACCGAGTCGGGCGAGGACAGCTTCTCCTTCACGGTGACCGACGGTGCCCACGTGGGCTTCCACGTCTCCACCGACGCCGGGCGGGAGACCACGAGCCCCCAGGTGATGAGGATCCGGGTCTTGGCGGTGGATGACAGCGCGCCCCGAGTCGTGGAGAACAGAGGGGCCTCCTGGCTGCGCACTCTGGCCACCGGCCACTTGGGGTTCATGATCACAAGCAGAGCTCTGCGCGCCGAGGACAGGGACAGCCCGCACAGTGCGCTCAGGTTTGTCGTCACTCGGGCACCCCGGCACGGACACATCCTGCACCTGGGCAGAGGGAACCACAGCGTCCCCCACTTCACACAAGGCAGGTTCACTTTCCTCCCTGTGGCCGGAGGACGCTCGGTCTTCTTTCCAAAGGAGGGGAGGGGAGGGGAGATAAGGGAGGGAAGGGGGGAGGGGAGGAAGGGGAAGGGAGGGGAGGGAGGGGAAGGGGGTTGCAGAGAGTTTGTGGAGCATTTTAGAATCTTAGAGAAAAATGTGCTGTCTCAAGTCTGTGTATTCTTTTTTTTTTTTTAAGATTATTTATTTAATTTCCCCCCTCCCCCGGTTGTCTGTTCTCTGTGTCTATTTGCTGCGTCTTGTTTCTTTGTCCGCTTCTGTTGTGGTCAGCGGCACGGGAAGTGTGGGCGGCGCCATTCCTGGGCAGGCTGCACTTTCTTTCGCGCTGGGTGGCTCTCCTTACGGGGCGCACTCCTTGCATGTGGGGCTCCCCTACGCGGGGGACACCCCTGCGTGGCACGGCACTCCTTGTGCACATCAGCACTGCACATGGGCCAGCTCCACACGGGTCAAGGAGGCCCGGGGCTTGAACAGCGGACCTCCCATGTGGTAGATGGACGCCCTAACCACTGGGCCAAGTCCGTTTCCCTGTGTATACTTGTTATTATCAATTGCCGTTCGAAAAAGCCTTCAGATTTATTTTACTCTGGTTAATTTTTGAGAACGCTATTCTGATTACTGTTAAGGTCGTTAGGAATTTTATAACAAAAAAAAAAGACTACATTTATGCATACTTTGTAGCTTCTTTTAATGTGTTTATAATGCATCTTTTTTTACAATTTTTTAAAGACGCTTTAGATTACATAAATGTTACTCTCAAAATATAGGGATTCCAATATGCCCCATTTCCTCCCCCTCCCACACTTTCCCATCAATGTCTTT
Source organism: Dasypus novemcinctus (assembly GCF_030445035.2). Taxonomy (NCBI): domain Eukaryota; kingdom Metazoa; phylum Chordata; class Mammalia; order Cingulata; family Dasypodidae; genus Dasypus; species Dasypus novemcinctus. The sequence goes on along the minus strand of NC_080687.1, from coordinate 1,591,748 downwards.
CTTCAGTGTGGTACGTTTGTCACAAATGTATTGACGCATTGGCTAACTGGACCATAGTTTACATTTCAGTTGGCATTCTTTCCCATATAATTTCGTAGGTTATGGCAAAATGAGTGTGCATGTTAACTTAGACACACACTGTGCAGGGGTGTGGCGGTGAGCACGTGTCGGAGTTGTAACCGTTAGTCTCAGCATGTTACTGTGCATCACCCCACCAAGGAGAGGCTTCGCCTGTGGGTCCGTCCGAGCACAGGCTCCTGCTCGGCCTCTCCAGGCCCCGTGGCCTCCGAGACTCGGGGCTCCTCTAGGGTGCCTTCTCCTGGGGGCCGCCTGGGGCGGAGCTGGGGCAGAGGCCGTCAGCCAGGTGCTTGGGCTTGGGCTGCTCCTCCAAGACCTGCGACTGGGCCAGGAAGGCCAGAGAGGACAGGGAGCCGCCCGGGCCGGCCCGCACCGCGGGGCCTTCTCCTGCTGGCACCTGCTGGGTGGCAGGTGCTCTGGAAACGCGGGTCCAGTGCGCAAGGGAAGCGCCCTGTGTGGACGCTGGCCAGGAGCTGCCCTCCACGCCCCGGCTCCCGGCGGAAGCGGAGGTGCCCAGGCCTGCAGGGCCCGCACGACGGCGGCCAGCTGGGCGCTCCGCGCAGGGCTTCTGCAAAGGCTTCCGGAAGTGGTGCTGGGCGGTGGTAGGCTGGACCGTCCTCCTGGAGCAGGAGAGGATGAGAGGAATGGCCCGGAGGGACAAGTGTTATGCGGCTCCCTGCGCCAACCTGCGGAAGTACGGGATTTTAGACGCGGAGAGGAGCTTTTGAATGAAGATAGGCATATTATTTAAAATATGTACGGCTACATCCCACGGCTCAAACACTGACCTATTACTTCTTAGATAGTAAATCCTAAAATTATGCTCTCTTGCTGTTTATTTTCATGATTTATTTTTATGGTCTGAGTAAATTTATAGAGTAGGTATAAGTTTATTATAAAAAATGATACCTTTTTAAGATTACCTTTTAAAGGTAAATTATCGAATTCCCATAAAAATAAAACAAATATCGACCAGGAAAATCGTTGTGCCAGCCCTCATTGAACAGGTGGAGGCGGGCGCTGGGTCTGTGCAGGTATTTGTGGAGATTAGGTAAGCGAGAGAGAACGGGCTCCTTGTGCAGCTACCGCGCTGCTTCTTCACTAGGAGGATGAAAGCGGTATCCGGAGGAAGGATTACGAATTTCTCTAGAAAAGATCATGGAGAGATAAGCCAGATTCTATTGGGAAAAAATTTTCAATGCCTAAATTTTAGATCCCTTTAGCACTGAGGCCAGAGAAGGTTATTGAGTGATCCCTAGGAGAAGGAATTTAATTCCTTTCAAAAATTTATTAAATTTCCTTGTTAGGGAACATTAACAAATAGAACTTGCAGATTAGAGAAATTATCTAGCGTTTCAAGCTCGAGCTCTTCCCCAGGTCTGAGTCGGTTGTCCCAAGTGCCTGCTTTGTTGTGTTTTCTGTGTGTGTTTCAGAGTGAGGTTCACGTATGCTGATGGTATTTCTAAAGGTGAAATCACAGTGTCATCATCAGAGTTTTGACTGACTGGAGATAAAAGCGGATATCTCCTTTTTAAACTGTGATTAACACTTTTAAGGAAAATGAAAAGGCCTTCGTTTGCTCCCACTAATGAGTTTTGCATGCCTGGACTTGGAGGGAAGATTCGACACTAGAGTGCTGCAGAATCGCATTCACGTCCCCTTTTCTTTAAAACGCGTTCTTAAAGCTCAGTTTTGAAGTGGTGATTTACTTCAACGAAGCGATCTCCTAAATGCTGTCGTGTTTAACGCGGACACAGAGCCGGGGTCTGCGCAACGGGCTTTCCTGCGGTTTTCTTGTCTTGTGGTGGAGCCTGTGGGCTCCCTTCAGCATTTGGGGAGGGCCCTCCCCAGTGACCCCCAGCCTTCCGCAGTGGCCAGAGGCCGCCCCAGGGAGGGAAGGTTGTGAGGCTGAGCGGTGAGCGGCAGTGAGCGGGAGCTAGCGGGAGCGGGCTGCGTGCAGGAGCGAGCGAGCCGCGTGCAGGAGCGAGCGAGCCGCGTGCAGGAGCGAGCGAGCCGCGTGCAGGAGCAAGCCGCGTGCAGGAGCGAGCAAGCCGAGCTCCTCTGAGGGCAGGGATGTGGAAAAGCTGAGCTTTTACCAAATATCAAACCTTGAGCAAGGCATGTGGGCAGTTACTATGACAACAACCCCAGAAGTTTTCACTCCGCTAGCCAAGAGCCCTGCTGAGCGCTGGCAACGCGCTGGAGAAAGGGTGGAGGAGCGCTGGGCGCGTGCTCGGCCTCCAGCACCCGCGGCCACCCGTGCCCGGCCTCCAGCACCCGCGGCCACCCCGTGCTCGGCCTCCAGCACCCGCGGCCACCCCGTGCCCGGCCTCCAGCACCCGCGGCCACCCTGTGCTTGGCCTCCAGCACGCGTGGGCACCCCCGGGCGCCAGCACTGACCCCTCCCAGGGCCTGGTCCGGGGCCGTCCACTGTGGGCAACGGGCTGGGGCCCACGCGCCCATCCCTGGAGACCGTCGTCCCACAGCCCCTGGCCTTGGGTGTGAGGCCTCTAAACCTCTAAACCTCTAAACCTCTAAACCTGTAAACCTCTAAACCCCACGGCGCCAACGCAGCAGGTTGCTTGGGATGGAAAAGCCACGGAGCTCGCTGGGCGCGTGGAAATCCCGTGGAGCGAGGCTGCGGGGCCGTGAGCTGGTTCTGGAGTCAGGCTCACGGGCGCAGAGCAACACGGTCTACGGTGAGCGAATACAGGGCAGGCCGGTCTCAGGCTGCCCGTGGGGCGCTGTTAAGCATAGCAGCTGGTAAGAGGGGATGAGTAATGCTGAAAAGCAGTTTATGCATTTGTCCCTGACCACCAGGGGAGCGTGCCTGAGGCTCTGCCCACCTGCTGGCAGGAATAAAGCTTTCAGCTTTTGTTACGTGTTCTCTGTCCTAAGTTTCTCTGACACTGGACCATGATCGTTGTTTCGATCTGTATGAATTTTTAGATCACCTTAAGTTTTCCTTTCAAACATTTTAGAGCTAAACTACAAGAGGAAGAAAAGGTAGCCAGAGTGGACTCAAAGCCTCTTTCCTCTTGGGCCAGGAAATCTGCCAGGCCTCAAAATAGCTGCCTGTCAGGACAGTGGATGGCATTCCGCATTTAGATAGCGCTCCTTTGTGTGTTAGTATTATAGCCTAACGCTTGTGCTCTGTCTGCCTGAGAGGTCAGATTTCCAAGGACAGCTGAAGTCCAGGGGCCTAAAGACACAGGAAACAGGAGAGCACTGGTCCCCCTAAGGGGAGAGGCATCCAGAGCGGGTCCAGGAAGGCAACAGCCAATGGGCTTCCCCGCAAGCTGCATGTCACCGAGGTTCCCTGGTCAGTAACCATCTTGCTTTTCGGTTATTTTCCAGCTGACATCGATGACATGAAAATATGCTATGTCCTAAGAGAAGGGGCGAATGCCACCAGCGATGTGTTCCAGTTCTCGGTGGAAGACGGTGGTGAGTAGGCGCAGGTGTTTCCACAGCAGACTTTACAGTCTCGACCAACACAGTCCTACACTGCAGAGATTGTCGCTAGCTGTTCCAGTTGCATTATTTTTTGTCTTATGGTTTGTGAAGCACCAAAGAGAAAAGCTTTATAACTAGGACCCTGTGCCCAGTTCATATTCACCCTGCGCAGGGAGCCCAGAGTGTGCTGGGAGGCCCGCGGCGGACCTGCCCGGGGGTGTTGCTCTCGTTTCGCGCAGGGCGGGCTAATTCCGGTGGTGAGGGGCTGTGTTCTCCAAGAAACCCCTTCTAAGTGAGCGCCGGTCGCGCTGGCCAGCCTCGGGTTTCCAGCGGCCTCCCAGCTGGGGCTGTGCGACTCCCTCCGGCTGAGCTTTTCCTTGGTGAAGTTTGCGGGGCACAGCAGGGAAGAGATCTGGGTGCCCCAGGGCTCCCCCCCGCGCCCTTGCCCCCATGCCCCGCGCGTCACCACTGTCCATCCTGTGGAGAAGGAGCGACCTGGGCGTTTCTAGATGGTCACAAAGACGCGTTTCCACCCGCATCACCTCAGGAGGATCAGACGGCACAGGACGTGGGCGTGACGGGAAAAGCAGACAGAAGTGGGAGCTCGGGTGAGAGCAGAGGGCGGGGAGGGATACCCGGAGTTGTTTCCTTAGGAGCATTCTCAGGTGACTCGTTGTCCTGTCCGTTATCGCAAAGCGCTGCATCCTGGCCCTCCATATCATTTGAAGCATTAAAAAGTATGTGATCAAAAATCCCTGGACATAAGTTCTCAGCCCAAAAAAATGACCTCTATTGGGTATGTGCCAGAGACAAGAAAAAGTATGTTCACTTGATTTGATTTCTGCTGTAAATCAAAGGTTTGGTAAAGTTAATTCTTTCACTTTTTATAGTAATAAAATAAGAGTTAAGTATTCTACTTAACTATTATCAATAAAAGATCTCTTTTATTGATGAAAGGAATCTTAGTATGAAACAGTTCTAACAAGGGAACCAACTTATAAAAAAATATGTACGTTTTGAATCTTGTTGCTCAAATAGTGAATTCTGCTGTAAGTTAACATTAGAGTTGGAACCCAAAGTGCTTCAGGCTGTGTAGTGTATCAACATTTAAGGACAACTTTTGATCCAAGGTAACATGTTTCTCTCTTAGAATAACTGAGTAAACATCAATAGCAAAAGCGTGGCTTTCTTTAAGATTACAAAAAAAAGTTCAAAAGTACAAAAAACATAAAATTCCATAATATGCTAAGACATTGAAGCCTGTGCTGTTTTCCACATTTTGCCTTTTTCTCATTCTTAAAATACATGTATACCCTGCTGTTCTTCCCATCCCTTCACTGGGTGGTAAGGTAGCGTTTGTTTTAAAGTTTGGTCTACATTCAAACTTTGGAAAACAGTACACAGAATCATATTTCAAAATATTAAGTGAGGACTGACGGGTTATAGAAGGTGGGTTTATTTTTGGATTTACTGAAAACGTGGCTGAGCCCCTAAAGATTATCGTAGTGTTTATGGACATAGGAACTAAATCATTCCAGAGGTTTTCAGCGCTACGGTTTCCTGGGAGAGAGACACCCCCAGAGGTCCTGCTCGTTATCTCCCCGCCCCCTCTGCCGTGAGAGCATCGCGGGTGGGCTCAGGGCGCCTCCGGCAAACTGCCAGTTGGACCGAGTTGACCCTAATTCCCCTGGTGTGAGGAAACTTCCCTTTAACAGAACAAACACCCCGAGACCCACGAGATTTAAAAATAGTCACATGTGCATTTCAAAATTAATCTCCTCGATTCTTTGAGGTTTTTTAAAAAAAGATTTTTGTATTGCCTTATAAAATATTCTCACATTTGAATGAGAAGTGCAATACTATTTAAACTTACAGAGTATCTAGGTGAGGTATTTTGCCAAAAAGAAGTTTTAAATGTTTACAATATTTGTAGTTAAAAAAAAGATAAAGGCATTCTTTCTATAAAAATAAACTTTTGCTTATGAATTTTGAATTTTGTGTGATCTAACTATATATCATGACTTCTAGTTATACAGTCAATAATTTGATAGTATATATTCTGGAAAATAATCTAGTTTATGGACTTTAATGTGAATATTTATTTTCAAAATCCTGACGTTTAACAATGGGAGCTTCATGTTATAGATCACCTGTTTAGGGAGACAGGTTTGTGGGGTATTTTCATAAAGTAACGTGCATCTCAGGAATTAGGTGAGGTCCTTGAGCTGTGTGCGCAAGCGTCATCCTCTTGTTGGGGGGGTCCTGCTCTTGGGGAAGCAGGTAACCCCACGCAGCCCCTCGGGAAATGCCGCAGCCTCTTCCTGCTTAGGGGCCAAGAGCCCCTCTGGACCCCTGGGGCTGGCTGCGGAACTCAGCCGCAGCGACCCACTGGGACCTGCGTTAGCGAGGAGAGACCGTAGTCACCGGCCATCCCACGTGGGGGCGTCGTGGCAGATAATTAACTTTACTTCTGAACCTCTTTTCAAGCCACTGAGTTCTTCAAGTCAACAGAGGACTCTGGGGTAGTTCCTGTCTAAGGAAATTGCTGGGGCAAACAGTCCTTCAAGAATCTTAAAACTAAAACGTGCCTTTTCACCTCAGGCGTCAGGAGCGTGAGGCGTTGATGCCAGCAGAGGCTGACACCTCTTGCTTCCGACGTCATCCTGTCACCCTGGAGCGTGGCTGGCCGCGGGTGATGTGGTGAATTAGCCACGACCAGAATTAGCGGGATGGTGTGTAGGATACGGTTACTACCTGTGGGTTTTGGAGAACTTTGGGGCTTTCCTCAAATAGAAGGCGTAAGGAGGACACTATTCAAGACTGGAAAATGCCAGGAGCGCCACCTCAGGGCGGCCTGATGCGTTTGGATTTAATAAATTTTGTTGACGCAGCCCACGTGCACATATGCAACACCGATCCTTGTGTCGGAGGGCTCTTCCAACAATATCTTAACCCTTCTATAAAATGTATCACTATTGACGCGATTTGCCTTTTCAGCATCCCTGTGAGTTTGGTAAACCACTAAATACCACTCCTTTTTGGCAGATGAGGACATCGAGTCACAGAAATGGGAATCAGGCCTCCCTGCAGTTGCACAGCCAGTGGCTAGAGGGTGATGTGAACCCCAGGTTCTGTCCCCAAATAAGGATACTTCCACACTTCATCAGGGCAGGCAGGCATGTGAGAGGGAGAAGTCTTGAATTTCTCTGGGTTTAACAGAGAAATGTTTAACAGGTGAGAAGGAAGTCCGAGTTGGGTCTGCTGATAAGCAAAAGGCTTGGTATCTTGTAGAATGTAAATTTCTAGTTTAAAATAGTTTTAAGGTCATTGTGCCCTAAAATTTGTAATTCACTTCTTTGGGGATCATGGTGTAAATGTTGAAGTTATCATTTAGCAACGAAGTGTGGCTAGTGGAGTATGGGTGGGAAGAGGCCGTCCATCCTGGAGCAGGACCGAGCAGCACGTGAATGTGTAATCACAGTCCACAAGAGCAGAGCCTCTCGGCGAAGCTGGGGAGTCCCCGCCAGGTACCCCTGACTTCATCGCACGAGCTGCTGTGTTGCAGCCACGATGGAGTTATCTAAACCTTCTTGTGATTAATTTGGTTTGCTGGGCAATCGCCTGTGGATTTCCCTGAATCATCTTCTGTTTCTCTTAGTTTTACCCCTTGTATCGTCATGAGCTTAATGGACACACAGCCTCCTTTGATAACGGCCTCTTTAAATTAGAACTGCACGCCTCTGCCATTGTGCCTGTGTGTGTGTGTGGGTATTCTTTTGTCCCTTGCATAGTTGAGCGTATTTTATGATTCCACCCAGGCTTTAATCCTCTGTAATTTTTCTGTAAATTATTCCAAAGTGAGCGGGCTTCCCTGCCCTTTTCAATTTCCTCTCCAAAACTCCCCTCCAGCTCGTCACTGCCTGTGGCCCAGTCTCGCTGCAGGCCTGACCACCCCGGTCTGTGCTTGTTAACCGCCCGTCGGCCCCTGGCTCAGATGTCCTTTCCTCTCCAGTGTTGCTCCCAAAGTCAAGATGAAAAAGCTGTGTAGGCCCGTCTCTGCGCTTCTCTCCTGATTCTGTTTATAGCAAGAAGTTTGTGTGATGATCACTGGTTAATGTGAAGACTTCGATTAGTACAGAAGGAATTCCTTCACATCCAAATGGGGTCATTTGCAGGCACTGTACCCCGGTGCCTACCCACGGTTGACCCGTAAATACTTAACATACATTGAAATGAAGGAATGGGTAAATGAAAACAAAAAAGTTTGTGCTTTCGGTGTAAGGATTAAGAATGCAGCAACTGCCACCAGGTCTTGAAGATGTTTTCCTGCATTTTCTTCTAGGAGCTTTGTGGCTCTAGCTTTTACATTTAGGCCTTTGATCCATTTTGAGTTAATTTTTGCATAGGGTGTGAGAGAGGGGTCTTTTTTCCTTCTTTTGGCTCTGGATATCCACTTCTCCCAGTACTATTTGTTAAACAGACTGTTCTTACCCAGCGGGATTGGTTTGACAGCCTTGTCAAAAATCACTTGACAATGTGAGGCTCTGTTTCTGAACCATCAATTTGGTTCCATTGGTCTGTGTGTCTGTCTTTATGCCAGTACCATGCCGTTTTACCACTATAGCTTGGTATTATGATTTCTGTTCAGAAGTGAGATTCCTCCAACTTTTTTTTTCCTTTTTAAGATGTTCCTGGCTATTTGTGACCCCATACCCTTCCAAATAAATTTGATAATTGTGATTTCCATTTGTTTAAAAAATGCTGGTGGAATTTTTATCGGGATTGCATTGTATCTGTATATCAATTTGGGTAGAATTGACATTTTAATCATATTTGTTTTCCCAATCCGTGAGCATTGAACGTTCTTCCAATTAATTAGTTTGTTTAAAATTGTTTTTAGCAGTGCATTGTAGTTTTCTGACTACAAATGCTTTATTTAATTCTTAAATACTTGATTCTTTTGTCGCTATTGTAAATGGAAGTTTTTCCTGACTTCCTTCTCAGATTGCACATTACTAACGTGTGGAAAAACCACTGAGTTTTGTATATTGACCTTGTATTTTGATATCTACTGAAATCATTTATTAGCTCTAGCAGCTTTGTTGTAGATTTTTTGGGACTTTCTAGGTATAGGATCATATGAGTGAATAGAAAAAGTTTTACTTCTTCTTTTCTGATTTGGATGCCTTTCATTTTCTTTTTCTTACCTGATTGCTCTAGCAGGAACCTCTAGCCCTATACTGAACAACAGTAGTGGCAGTGGGCAACCTTATCTTGTTCCTGATCCCAATGGGAAAGCTTTCAGTTTTTCACCATTGAATAACATGTTAGCTATGTGTTTTTCACGTATGGCCTCTATCATGTTAAGAAAATTCCCTTCAGTTCCTATCTTTTGAATTATTTTTATCAAAGGATGCTGTATTTTGTCAAATGCATTTTCTGCATCAATCAATAAGATTGTGATTTTTCTTCTTGATTTATTAATGTGATATATTACACTGATTTTCTTGTATTAAACCACCCTTGCATGCCCAGTATAAAACCCACTTGATTGTGATGAATAATTCTTTTAATGTGTTGTTAGATTATTAGCAAGTATTTTGTTGAGGATTTTTGCATCTGCATTCATTAGGGAAATGGGTCTGTAATTTCTTTTCTTCATAATTCTTTACCTGGTTTTGATATTAGGGTGATATTGGCTTCATAGAATGAGTTTGGTAGCGTTCCTTCCTGTTCTATTTTTTGGAGGAGCTTGAGTGAGATTGGTATTAAATTTTCTTTGAATGCTTGGTAGAACTTACCTGTAAAACCAACTGGTCTTGGACCTTTATTTTGGGCAGTTGTTTGATGATTGTTTAAATCTCTTTACTTGTGATTGGTTTGTTGAGGGCTTCTATTTCTTCTAGGGTCAGTGTAGATTGTTAATATGTTCCTAGGAATTTTTTCATTTTGTCTTCATTTTTCAGTTGGTTGGTATACAATTGTTCATAGTATCCTCTTACGATTTCTTTTATTTCTGTGGGGTCAGTAGTAATGCTCCTATTTTCATTTTTAAATTTTATTTATTTGTATCTTCTCTCCTTTTTTCTTTGTTATTCTGGCTAAGGGTTTCTCGATTTTGTTAATCTTCTTGGAAAATCAACTTTTGGTTTTGTTAATTATCTCTATTTTTTTGTTCTCAATTTCATTTATTTCTGCTCTCATCTTTGCTAGTTCATTCCTTCTACTTGCTTTGGGAATAGTTTGGTGTTCTTTTTCTAGTTCCTCCAGCTGTGTAATTAGGCCATTGATTTTAGCTCTTTTTTCTCTTTTTATGAAATCATTGAGGGCTATAAATCTCTCAGCATTGCCTTTGCTGCATCCCATAGATTCTGATAAGTTGTGGTCTTGTTTTTATTTTTCTTGAGATATTTATTGATTTCTATCATAATTTCTTCTCTGACCCACTGATTATTTGAGAGTGTGTTATTTAATCTCCATATATTTGTGAATTTTCTCTTTCTCTGCCTCTTGTTGATTTCTAACTTTATTCCATTATGCTCAGAGAAAGTGCTTTATATAATTTTGATCTTGTTGAATTTAATGAGATCTGCTTTGTGACCTCATATATGGTTTATCCTGGAGAAAGGTCTATGAGGAATTAAGAACAATGTATATCCTGCTGTTTTAGGGTGCAGTGTTCTGCATATGTCTGTTACGTTTAGTCCACTTATCATATTAATCAAGCTCTCTGTTTCTTTGTTGATCTTTTGCCCAGATGTTCTATCCCGTGCTGAGAGTGGTGTATTGAAGTCTCCAAATATTGAGGAGTTATCTATTTCTCCCTTCAGAATTGCCAGTGTTTTACTCATGTATCTTGGGGCATCCTACTTAGGTGCATATACATTTATGATTGTTATTTTTTCCTGGTGAATTGCCCCTTTTATTAATATGTAATGTCCTTTGTTGTCTCTAATAACAGGTTTGCTTTTAAAGTCTATTTCATCTGATATAAGTATAGCTACTCCAGCTTTTTTTTTTTCCTGATTACTGCATACGTGGAATATCTTTTTCCAGCCTTACACTTTCAATCTGTTGGTATCCTACGGCCTAATATGAGTCTCTTGTAGACAGCACATAGATGACTCTTATTTTCTTCTCCATTCTGCCAGTCTGTGTCTTTTGATTGGGGAGTTTAAGCCATTAACATTCAGTGTTATTACTGTAAAGGCAGTTCTTATTTTGCCCATTTTGACCTTTGAGTTTTATGTTTTATCTGTCATATTTTATTTTCATCACTCTTTTTACACTTCTAGTTATTTTTACTGATATAATCTTTATTTCTAGACTCTCTCCCAAGCTTCTCTTTCCTGTTTTTTCTTTTCAGACTGTAGCACTCCCTTTATATTTTCCGCAAAGCTGGTTACAAATTCTCTCAGTTTCTATTTATCTGAATATTCTGTCAGTTTTGAAAGACAGTCTTGCCAGATATAAGATTCTTGCTGGCAGTTTTTCTCTTGAAGTATCTTAAATATATCATATCACTGTCTTTTTGCCTCCATGGTTTCTGATGAGAAAATGGCACTTAATCTTATTGGGTTTCCCTTTTACATTACGCATTGCTTTTCTCTTGCTGCTCCCAGGATTCTCTCTTTATCTTTGGCATTTGACATTCTGAGTAATCTGTGTCTCAGAGTTGGTCTATTTGGATTTATTCAGATGAGAGTACCTTGTACTTCTTGTATGCCGATATCTATGTCCTTCAATGGGGTTGGGAAATTTTCTACCATTATTTCTTCAGATATTCCTTCTGCCCCTTGTCCCTTCTCTTCTTCTTCTGGGACATGACTTGTATATTTGCACATCTCTTGCTGTCATTTAGATCCCTGAGACCCTGTTCAATTTTTTCCATTCTTTACTTCATCTGTTATTTTGTATGTTCACTTTCAGAGGCCATTTCTTGAAGCTCACTGTTCCTTTCTTCTGCCTCCTCCAATATGTTGTTAAATGCCTCCAGTGTATTTTTAGTTTCATTTATGGTACGTTTCATTCCCATAAGATTTGCTGTTTTCTATGTATGCTTTAAAATTCTTCTTTGTGCTCATCCAGTGTCTTCTTAATATCCTTAATCTATTTAGCCATCTCATTGAATTTATTAAGAAGATTTGTTTGAACATCTATGATTTGTTGTCTCAACTCCTTTATGTTATCTGGAGGCTTATCTTTTTCCTTTAACTGTGCCATAGCTTCCTGTTTCTTGCTATGGATTGTAATTTTTTGTTGGTATCCTAGCATCTGGCTTACTAGATATATTTATTCTGGGTACAGTTTCTTTCTTTAGTTTAGGGCTTTCTTACCCTTTCTCCCTCGCTGGTTGTGTAGTAAGAGCCAGGGATGTAGGTGGTGCTGTAAGTTGTGGAGGCTCAAGCTGCCCTCATTGTCCAAGGGACCAATGAGGCTTCTTCCACCTTCCTTCTCTGCCAGGGGTAGGGATAGAGCCACAGCTATGTACAATAATCCAAGTCATGCAGGCCTAGACTCTAGTTGCCCAGAAAAACTGTTGAAACTTCACGTCCCTTCTTCCCCTTTCTGGGGTGGGGATGGAGTTGCAGGTATGGGCAGCAATCTATACCATGTGGGTCCAAAATGACCGCAGTTTCCCAGGTAGAGTGACATAGCACTGGCCCTCCTCCTCCCCTGCCAGGGGAGGGGATGGAACCTATGAACAGCCTGAAAATCTAATCTGTTTGCTGAATGGCCTGCAATTGCCCTGAGACATGAGGAAGTCCTGTCGCCTTTGCCCTTTATGAGGTGGATGGAACTACAGGTACCCAACAGTTCAGTGTGCAAAGGCCAAAAGTGCCTGCCGTTGCCCGGAAAGGCTGAGGAAACCCAGCTCCCCTCCTGTATTGGTCAAGGTCCTCTAGGGAAACAGATATCTGTCAATAGTATGCGATTTTATAAGAGTTTCTCATGTGACTGTGGGGTTGTACAAGTCCAGGTTCCGCAGGCAGGCTACAAACCAGGGGCTCCAATGAAAGTCCAATGAAGGTTCTTGATGGGTTCTGGGGGATGCTCGCTGTCCAAAGATGAGCTGGAAAATTCTTACTCAATGCTGGAATCTCTTCCCTTTTGAGACATTCAACTGATAAGATAAAGCATCACTCATTGCTGATGGCAATCTCCCTGATTGATGTAATTGTAATTATCAATAATTTACCATTGCAGTAAAGTCAATGGTGACTAAAGTCTATAAATGCCTTTGTATTACAGTTAGCCCAGTGCTTGCTTGACCAAGTAACTGGGCACAATTACCTGGTCAAGTTGACACAGTAGCCTCACCATCACAGTCCACCTCTTGTCATCCTGGCAACCATACACATTACCTTAAACCGTACATAGTCTCTAAGTAAAACCAATAACAGACATGCATATATATATATTTCTGCCTAACAATGTTCACCTTTCCTGCATATAACCAGAAACACATTAATTCCATACAGAATAGTGTGCAAGTTCTTGAGTAATATTCACTCTCAAACTTGACATCCTCAAATATTACTACATGAAACTGATACAACTTGGTATATGATATGGGAAAAGTTTGGGGAAGAAGACAAAGAAATTCATTTTGTGTACATATATAATCATCATCATAATGAAACAGGGAAGAAAGATTCATGACCATTATAGTCCTTGTTTCTGTAACTGGTCAGTTAGTTGAAGTTCATATTTATCACTCCCTTCTTCCACTACCAATTCCATGTTTCCATTATCCTCAGCAAGCACTTCAGCTGGCTGTGGTTCTTTACCTGGTGGGGTGACCCAAATTTTCATTCCTGAAGATTCTGGGCCATTGTTAGTCTTGCATGGATTGGGTTGCTGCAATTTTCCATTGACTGTAGTCATAGGACATGACAGTATAGGAGATGCCCCAGAGGATCTCCTGTATTCCAGGAAAATTCTTCTTTACCCCCATTATGTAGATGCAGTCCTATTTCTCCTTGATAGTCAGGATCAATCACCCCAGCCAGTACAGTAATTCCCTTCTTTGTTGATTTAGAGGTAAGAGGAGCCCAAAGTGGTCAGGTGGCAGTTTTAATATCCGGTTCAATGGAATCATTGTTGTATTCCTTGGTGACAGTAGTCCTCCTTTGGTATTAAAACCTGTAGACCAGCAGAGTTTGGGGTTGCAGGGACAGGAAGCAAAAATTTTCCTAGTGGGTCACTAGCAATAATAGTGAGTAGTGCCACTCCCATTTCCACCCCTTGATTCCTGGACCCATGGATCCTGGTTATGGGAAAAACAGAGAGGACACTGATTTAAACCATATACAGCCTCCTAGAGAACATTGCCCCAGCCCTGCAAGGTGTTGGCACTATAATTGAGTCTTCAAAAGACCATTCCACTATTCTATCAATCCAGCTGCTTCAGGGTGATGGGGAATACAGTAAGACCAGTGAATTCCATGGGCATGTGCCCATTCCCATTTCCCAACATCATTTGTTGTGAAATGTGTTCCTTCGTCAGAATCAGTGCTCTGTAGAATGCCATGGTGGTAGATAAGACATTCAGTAAGTCCATGGATGGTAGTTTTGGAAGAAGCATTGAGTGCTGGAAATGCAAACCCATATCCAGAGTATGTGTCAATTCCAGTTAAAACAAATCACTGCCCCTTCCATGGTAGAAGTGGTCCAATGTAGTCAACCTGCCAGCAGGTAGCAAGCTGGTCACCTTGAGGAATGGTGCCATATCAGGGGCTGAGTGTGGGTCTCAGCTGCTGGCAGATTAGGCACTCAGCAGTGGCTGAAGCCAAATTAACCTTGGTAAGAGGAAGTCCGTGTTGCTGAACCCATACATAATCTCCATCCCTACCTCCATGGCCATTTTGTTCATGAGCCCTGTGGGCAATGAAAGAGGTTGAACATTAGCCACAGAACAGGTCACTTTATCCACTTGATTATTAAAATCTTCCTCTGCGGAAGTCACCCTTTGGTGAGCATTCACATGGGACACAAATATTTTCATGTTTTTTGCCCACTTAAAAAGGTCTATCCACATACCTCTTCCCCAGACCTTTTTGTCACCAATTTTCCAATCATGTTCCTTCCAATTCCCTGACCATCCAGCCAAACCATCGGCAATGGTCCATGAATCAGTGTACAAACACACCTCTGGCCATTTCTTCTTCCAAGCAAAATGAACAACCAGGTGCACTGCTCAAAGTTCTGCCCACTGGGAGGATTTGCCTTCACCACTGTCCTTCAGGAATGTCCCAGAAAGGGGCTGCAGTGCTGCAGCTGTCCACTTTCAGGAAGAACCTGCATATCATGCAGAACCATCAGTAAACAAGGCCTGAGTTTTCTCTTCCTCAGTTAACTGATTATCAGGGACTCCCCAAGAGGCCAAAGTTGTGGGCTGGGGAAGAGAAGGTAATACGGCAGGGGTGGTGACCATGGGTATTTGGGCTACTTCCTCACATAATTTGCTTGTGCCTTAAGGACCCGCTCGAGCCCTATCTCACATATGCCACTTCCACTTTATTATGAAGTACTGCTGTGCACGCCCAACTTTATGGTTTGGTGGGTCAGGCAGTACCCAGCTCATGATAGGCAACTCAGGTTTCATGGTAACTTGATGGCCCATGGTTATGCATTCAGTGTCTCTACTAAGGCCCAGTAGCAGGACAAAAGCTGTTTCTCAAAGGGGGAGTAGTTATCTGCAGAGGATGGCAGGGCTTTGCTCCAAAATCCTAAGAGTCTGTGTTGTGATTCTCCTATAGAGGCCTGTCAAAGGCTCCAGATGGCATCTCTATTTGCCACTCACACTTCCAGCACCATTGGATCTGCTGGATCATATGGCCCTAAAGTGGTAGTGCAGCTTGCACAGCAGCCTGGACCTGACACAGAGCTTCTTCTTATTCTGGTCCCCAATCAAAACTAGCAGCTTTTCTGGTCGCCCGGGAAATGGGCTGGAGTAGTACAACCAAATGAGGAATGTGTTGTCTCCAAAATCCAAAGAAACCAACTAAGCATTGTGCCTCTTTTCTGGTCATAGGAGGGACCAGTGCAACAGCTTATCCATTGCTTTAGAAGAGATATCTCAACATGCCCCACACCACTGGACATCTAGAAATTTCACTGAGGTGGAAGGTCCTTGTATTTTAGTTGGATTTATCTCCCATCCTCTCTCACACAAATTCCTTACAGTAAGTTTAGAACCTTTGCTACTTCTTGCTCACTGGGTCTTATCAACATAATATCATCAGTATAATGGACCAGCGTGATGTCTTGTGGGAGGGAGAGATGATCAAGATCCCTGTGGATAATATTATGACATAGGGCTGGAGAGTTGACATATCCCTGAGGCAGGACAGATGAAGGTATACTGCCAGCCTTGCCAGCTGAAAGCAAACTGTTTCTGGTGGTCCTTCCTAATAGCAATTGAGAAAAAAGCATTTGCCAAATCAACAGCTGCATACCAGGTCCTAGGGGACATGTTGATTTGCTCAAGCAATGATACCACATCTGGGACAACAGCTGCAATTGGAGTCACCACCTGGTTAATTTTATGATAATCTACTGTCATTCTCCAAGATCCATCTGTTTTCTGTACAGGGCAAATAGGAGAGTTTAAGGGGGATGTGGTGGGAATCACCACCCCTGCATCCTTCAGATCTTTGATGGAGGTACTAATTTCTGCAATCTCTCCAGGAATTCAGTATTGCTTTTGGTTTACTATTTTGCTAGGTAGAGACAGTTCTAGTGGCTTCCACTTGGCCTTTCCAACCATAATAACTCTTACTCCACAAGTCAGGGATCCATTGTGGGGATTCTGCCAGTTACCGAGTACGTCTGTTCCAATAATGCATTCTAGAACTGGGGAAATAACCACAGAATGGCTCCGGGGACCCACTGGACCAACTGTGAGATGGACCTGAGCTAAAACTCCATTAATCCTCTGACCTCCATAAGCCCCTACTCTGACTGGTGGGCCACAGTGACACTTTGGGTCTCCTGGAATTAATGTCACTTCCGAGCCAGTGTCTAATAATCCCAGAAATGTCTGATCATTTCCTTTCCCCCAGTGCACAGTTACTCTGGTAAAAGGCTGTAGAACTCCTTGGGGAAAGATGGGAGGAAGATTAACAGTATAAATTTTGGGCAGTTCAACAGGATCCTTCCCCAAGGAGACCTGGCCTCCTCCTCATTCAAGGGGCTTTGGGTCTGTCAACTGTCTCAAGTCTGGGAATTGATTAAGGGACTGTGATTCTCTGTGTCTATAATTTAAGTTAGGATTTTGTTCACTCGACCTAGAACTCTTCTGTTTATACAGATCCGGAAGAAATTTAGAAGACTGCCTATTTCACCTCTAGATACCCCATGATGTATTAGCCAACACCATAACTCTACATGACTCAGACTATTTTTAGTGCTTTTTTTCTCTTTATTTTTTTAAAATATTACAATAAAAAAATATAAGAGGTCCCCACATACCCTCCACCCCCTTACCCTGCTCCACCCACATCAACAACCTCTTTCATCATCGTGGCACATTCATTGCATTTGGTGAATACATTTTGGAGCACTGCTGCACCACATGGATTATAGTTTACATTGTAGTTTACACTCTCCCCCAGTCCACCCAGTGGTCCATGGCAGGACATACAGTGTCCAGTGTCTGTCCCTGCATTACCACCCAGGATAACTCCAAGTCCTAAAAATGTCCCCACATCATATCTCTTCTTCCCTCTCCCTAACCTCAATGGCCACCATGGCCACTTCTTTATATCAATGCTACAATTTCTTCCATTACTAATCACAATAGTTCCATAGCAGAACATCACTAAGTCCACTCTAATCCATATGCTATTCCTCCATCCTGTGGACCCTGGGATGTTTATGTCCACTCCACCTCTATATTGAGAGGGGGCTTAGATTCCACATGGATAATGGATGCAATTCTGCTTCTTGCAGTTGTAGGCACACTTGGCTCCCTAGTGTGGTGGTTGACCTTCTTCACCTCCCTGTTAGCTGGCTCGGGTAAGTCCAATGAACCAGAGGGTAAGAATTGCAAGTCTGCTGAGGCTCAGGGCCTGGCTGTCACATGGACAGTCCAGAGATTCAGGTCTCCTAAGTATACACCAATTCCAGCACCAACCACAGGTTCAGTAAAAGTGACAGAAGAGGCATATGTAGAAAGGTCACATCTGAGTCCAACTCCATCACAGTCAGGAACACAAACTCCAAAATATGACCAACTGACTTGGCACTGAACTCCAGAGCCATCTGCCATGACCATAGAACCTGTGGGTCTCTCTATCTCTCAGGAGAACCAGTACCTGGGGTTGTATCTATTTTGGCTGACTCTGAGATCCTGCTGAGGCGTGTGTAAGCACAACCCCTCTGATGACCTCCCAACTCTATTTTGGAGACTCATAGCCATATAAATTCATTTGTCCTTTCCATTTACCCCTTTTATTCAAGGTCAAAAAGCAGTTTTTTAACACCTGATCCTACATGTAGGCTGAGATATTCTGCTAGTCTGAGTTGACTCTTTTATTCAAGGTCTTTTTCTAGTTATATCACCAGCTGGTGCTTTGTAGTAATCCCTCAGCACCAGGGAGGCTCATCCCCAGGAGTTATGTCCCAATCTGGGAGGAAGGTAATTCATTTACATGCTGAATTTGTCTTAGAGAGTGGGCATCTGACACAGGGCAGGCTTCCAGGGAGCATATGAGTGCTCATTTTGTCATAGTGGGTTATATCATTGGGTGGAGACCTATACAGTGAGTGTGAAGGTATACCCACATCCTGGGGAGGACTGATGTTCTCAAATAGAGGGAATTGTGTCTCTCGAGAGAATTGGTGGCTCCCAGTGGGTTAGGGCAGTCAAGAGTGTCAAGCCCTCAACATATTTGCAAGTATCTGTGAATATGGTCCTTCAAGTAATGAAGATTGATTGTCACTGTGGGCCCTGAAGGGAGGAGAAGAGAGGTATTGAATAGATGGACTCAGTGTAACTGTGTGGCAGTGGAAGTGTTCCACAAGATCATGCAATGATGGATATAGGACATGTTAAATTACACCAAAAATGCATAAAAGTCTATAGGCTAAAATGTAAACCATAATGTAAAACCTAAGATAACTAAAAATTTAGAAAATTGTGTACCCTAAAATATAAACCATAATGTAAACCAAAATGGAACCATGTTTGAAAGCTATGTTTCAATATCTGTACATCAACTGCAGCAAATATAATATCAACATTTAAAAAGATCATTGCTGGGGAAAGGACTAAGTGTTTGATGTTGGATATGTGGGAGTACCCCATACTGTATATGTGAATTACTGTGATCAAAAACTTTTGTGAAGATAAAATTAATAATAATAAGAAAAAAAAAAGAAAGAATGTAGACATTGAAAATTACCTTGCTACTGTACATACAGGGCAACACCTATTGCAGTGATGAAAGGCAAAATGTCAAAAACAAACCTTTTTCATTTTTTCAGTTTTGATGCCCCAATTTATTTTTACTTTATTTTAGTTTTTCTAAATTAGTATGTATTCTATATCTAACTTTTAAACCATCACTCTTTTCCATTTTACTATTAATGGAACTTGGCAATATATTAGGCTTCATTTTTGAAGAAGTTTTGGACCACAGAGAGTTCAACTATGGCAGGGGAGGCACACTGGTGTGGGGTGTTATTGATTGGGGGGCACATGGTTGGGAGGGAGTTCTCCAGGGCATGTATAAAGGGTACATAAAAATGTTTAGATATTTTCATAGTTACTGCTAAGAATGATGACTGAGGGAGTACTGAATTCCTAGCCAGGGGAGCTCTATCACATTCCCCAATGGAACAGCAACAATCCCCCAAGTGCAACGGCAAAGACCAACAAAGAAGGATGGTCCAACAATAAGCCCTTGGTAAAAAAAAAAAAATAAGCCCTTGGTACTGATGACTATGCTTATGAGCCTGTGTGCCTGAAATATGAACTAGGCCTAGAGCTGCAGGGTGCCTAAGAGCTACCTCCTGAGAGCCTCCGTGTTGAGTGCTCTTTTGAATCTGCCTTTCATTGTGGTAGCCATGCCCAACTTGACTTTGGTGATTAACTGCGGATACTTGACTTTTCCAGACCGACATCCAATCATCCCCATAATGTTTAAGGATTCTAATGCCATCACAGCCATCCCTACAGTAATATCTAGACCACAGAGAAGAGCAACCACAGAGCTCTTAGGGGAAGGTGGAGTTAGTCTTACAAATTTATTCCTCACAGTCCTGGTTAAAGGTGTCTCCTCTGGACAGCTCTCAAATGGTAAACCCATCCTAGCATTCCAGTCTCCCTAAGCCTTTGATTCCCTCTTCTGCTGTGTACCAGGGCAAATCAGGCATTTCAACCTCAGACATGCTAGGCCAGCTTTTGGACCATATTTCAGTCAGCTACCCAAACAAACTGTTAGAGCCCTTTCTGACCCCTTGAGCTCCAACACTGAACCCAGAATTTCTGCTTAGTGGGCCCATATCAATTAATACAGCCTGATCCAACTTCACGTTCCTTCCACCATTCTCCCATACCCTTAGTATCCATTCCCACACATATTCCCCTGATTTCTGTCTATACACGTTGGAAAACTCATGCAGTTCTTTCTGAGTCTACCTTACTTCCTCATGGGTCACACTTTGTATTTCACCTTTGGGGGCTTGTTGTAATTTTAGTCTAGTAATAGGTCTGAAGACAAGAGAGGTGGTGGGGGTGGGTAAGGAGAAGAATTAAAATGCCTTACAAACTACTGACCTTGGGGCATTCCCTTGCATTTTCTGGTGAGACAGGATTAATCTCTTCAGGCAGGGGTTGGAAGGCAGTTTCCTTAGTGCAGACTGGAGGCTCAGCAGTGCATACTCCAGTTTGGCTGGTAAGTGCCTCAGGGCTGGGAGGAGGTCCAGTCTCCCTGGGGCAGGCCAGAGGCTGGGCAGGGCAGGCTTCAGTTTGGCTGGTACCCACCTCAGGGCTGGACGTTGTTTCAGACTCCCTGGGCAGGCTTGAGGCTGGATGACACAAGGTTGACAAGGTGTGGTCTGGACAGGGCAGGCCATGGCAGTCTTATCTGGTAAAGTCTCAGCAGAATTCAGGGTTCCAGTGTCTCCACCAATATCATCATCATTCCATATGTCTCCATCCCAATTCTCTGGATTCCACTCTTTTCCAATCAATGCCTTCACTTTAGCTGCAGAAACCCTGCAGGGCTGAGATTTTAGTTTCCTTTGTAACTCTGCTACTCATACAATAAGAGTCTGAATTTGGTTCTCAGATATTTTGAGCTTGTGGCTACAGGAGACAAGATTTTCTCTCAGAGCACACGTAGAAACTTTTGCATCATCCATTCAGTGTTTAAGTTTCAAATTTGAAGCCTTTACTTCATCTCTTTCTTTTATAACAGTATCTAGAGTATCCAGGAGGAGCCAGCCAACATCAATATAGCATTTGACTCCACAAAACTCTGTTAAGGTGTTGAAAGCACTCTCACCCAGATCCTTGCTTCTTATAAGCATGGAAGTAGGGGAATCCAGTGATGATATTTTGCATATCTCAATTGCCAACTCATGCCATGGACTGTTAGCAGCCTCTTCATTATTAGAAAGGGAGTGGTTGGTACACTTGAGTCCAATTAGAACAGAGAGCCAATTGCAGAACTCACCTCAGACACCCCATGTTTAGACTCTGATCCTCAAGAACCACCCCACTCCTAGTACCAAGCTGTATCAGTCAGGGTTCCCTAGGGAAACAGAATCAACAAGAGATATCTGTCAATAATATGTGATTTTATAAGAGTCTCTCACGTGACCGTGGGGATGCACAAGTCCAGGTTCCGCAGGTGGGCTGCAAACCAGGGCCTCTGATGAAAGTCCATTGAAGGTTCTTGACAAGTTCTGGGAGACATTGGCTGTCCAAAGATGAGCTGGGAAATTCTCACATAATGCTGGAATCACTTCCCCTTTTAAGTCATTCAACTGATTAGATAAAGCGTCACTCATTGCTGATGATCGTCTTTGATTGATGTAATTATAATCAGCTATCTGTGGTTTGCCACTGCAGTAAAGTCAATGTCTATATATGCCCCTGTCTTACAGTTAGCCCAGTGCTTGCTTGACCAAACAACTGGGCACAATTACCTGGCTGAGTTGACACAATTGCCTAACCATCATTCCTCTTATCCTACTTGTGGGGAGGGATAGAGCTACTGGTGTCTGACTATTCAGTCTGTGTGGGCCAAAAGCACCTGCAGTTACCCAGAGAGGCTGAGGAAACAAAGCTCCCCTCTTACCCTATTGCAGGAGTGAGGATGGAGCTATAGGTGCCTGAGTATACAATGTGTGCAGGCTGAAAGTGCCTGCAATTTCCCAGAAAGGCTGAGGAAACATAGCTCCTCCCCTGTCCTGTTGGGGTGCAGGGAGGGAGCCCTAGGCTACTGACTATTCAGTCTGTACTGGCTGAAAATGTCTGCAGTTTCCCAGAGAGGCTGGTACAGGTCCCCCCAGTTTCCTACCTGCCAGAGGTGGGACTGGGGTTCAGGCTAGAGCGTCAGTCTGATCTGGGTAGAAAGAAGCCAGTCCCTACCAACCTTGTGATTTTCAGTTCGCCCTGCTTCCCCTCATGCTGGGGGCAGAGGTAAAATGGCAGCTACCGGCCTCTTTCCAACTTGGACATGTTCAAACTTTAGCTGTTCTTAGGATTATACTTTAGCCCACTGAGTTTACTAATCAGTAGTTGAAGTCCATGCCCAACTGTCTCTTCCTCCATTTTTGGGAAGTGGAGCTTCCAACTCCAGACACAGAACAGCTCCTGAGGGGGCTTGTGCAGGGAGCACCAGCCTCCGTGGCATGGAGAGCTCTACTTATGAGTGTCCTCTGCAGATGGGCAGTCTCCTCCTTCCATTCCTTCAAGGATGCTGCAGGATGCTCTTCTGGTCTCCTGGAGCCCCCACACAGGTGCTTTAGAGAGCTCTGGTGATTACTACCTGCCCTGCAGCACAAGCTGCTCTACACTCGCCTCGCTCTGCCGCCATCTTGCCCCTCCCCCTCCTAGCATGAATTTTAAACCCTTGTGGCACCAAGAGAGATATATAGTAAAGCTTCCATTTTTAAACACATGAAACCAACTGCTGTGAAAATTCCTTTGTAACAGTTAGTGAAACATAACTTAAATTGAAGACATTTTTAGCATCTGCCAGTTTGGAACTCACATTATTCTAAAAGAATTCTCCCCAGAAAAGGTTTAGTCAGTATATAATACGAACCGTTATGCAATTTAAAATTTAAAGGGAAATAGATACTTTCCATGTGTCACTGACATTTAAAGCCAGCACCACTGCCTTCAGTGTTTTTAGTCACCACAGCTTTTTTCCCACATGATGGGGGCAGCACAAAGCTGTATTAGCAGAAAGTATTGCCAGTCCTCCTTGGAAAACCTTTGTGCGTATTTTTGCTAGTTTTAAATGTTAAGGCTGTAGTGTCATATCTGAGCTGTTTCTTGGTGGGCCAAACAAAGAACTGGTCCATGTGACCATGTGGCTGCAGATAGGAGCAGGAGCCCGAGGTGCTCCTTCTGGGGCGCAAGCTTGCACCTGCTCCCTGGGCTCTCCTGAGGCTGGACACACGGTCGGGAAGCGGCTCTGCCCGCGCTGGGCAGGGAGCCTGGGCGTCTCAGGTGAAGCCCGGGCCATTTGAGTGTGCCGGGCCCCAGCCAGGCATCCTGCTGCTGTCTATGGCCAGGCCGTGTCACTGGGTGCCCGGCTCTCCTGCCACCAGGACCCTTAACCCACATGCCACTGACCTGGACATAGGAGAAGGTGCAAAGCCATTTCTGCGTATGGAGTACCACGAAGGCCGAGGCTTTCAGGTGTGTGGTCCAGCCTGATGCTGGAGGTGGACCCTCTCCATTCCAGGTCAAGGAGCACAGGCTGCGCTTGAAGGTGACCGGTGACTTCAGCATCTACTGATGGATGATTAACGTGAATTTAAAGCAGGGGCTGGGGAAACACAAATAAGCACAGCAGGTTGGAAGATGAGGTCTGAGTACAAGCAGATTATACACACGTACTCAGCTGAAAAGGAAAAGCAGCACCCAGGGCGATGCGATTAATTGCCAGTGAGTGAGCAGCAGAAGCAGCAGCTGGAAGGCCGAGGGAGCTGTGATGAGGAGTGAATCCGCGCCAGGCACCCACCCGTGAGCCAGAGAGCTCGGCTCTGCCCCCGACAGATCCTGGGCAGGGTGCTGGCCGCGGTGAGATGTCTGTCAGCCTTTCTTTTTTTCACTGAGCAGTTCAAAGTAGTCCAGCATTGAGCTCTTTCCACGCCACATCCCTGCCTTGGAAAGCACGGCTCCACTTTGTCCGTGAGGGGGTTATACCTTTTAAATACAAACGTATAAACTGCATTTTATTAGTTACCGTTTAGGTTCACTCAAAATTATGAAGGTATAAGGATATGCCCTTTACCGTCTTCAGGTCAGAGGAAGCTTTTCTAAATTCGTTAGGTCTTCTCTTGAGTACGGGCCTCAACACGGCAGATGGAGAAGTCTGGCATCCCTTCCCCGCCTCCTCTCGGGCTGATCGTGACGGTCGCCGTTTAAAAGCCGCATGTCTTTGATCACCGTTGTTGCAAATCCAGTGCTTGTCTGTGGTGTGTGACTGAACTCATAACCAGCCACTCTGCTGTGGCCGTGCCGCTGGCCTCCGGTGACGAGTCACGGGCTCGTTGGGCCCACATTTGCGGATCCTTCAAGAACACAACAGGGCGCCGAGCGCGCTGCGAGGGCAGGGCCCATCGCCACCGCGACGCTTGCGAGGCAGTTTCCCAGGCACTTCTTTAAGTTCGGCCGCACCCGCCACCTTTCGGGTATCTCTTGGGCTCTGAGAAGACACTCACCAACTGTGGCCTGAGAGTCTGAGGGCGGCGATGAAAGAGCAGCCAGCGCCTCTGTGCCCCTCGGCATGCTGTGGAGGTTGTTATTAAACCAAGAGGGCCGCGGCTCTCAGGAAGGGCTTCCGACACGGGCCGCTTAAGCTCCGAGGTGGGACGAGAAGACGTCGCCCGGGAAGAGGGCGACAATGTGTCCAAGCAGAGGGAGCCGCGTGTGCCGGGTGCCCAGCCCCGTGTGTTCCAGAAGCTGGGGCGCGGACGCCGTACCATGGCGGGGAGCCCGGCGCGGGCCAGGCCAGAGCAGGCCCGAGCCAGAGGCGCAGGGCCTCGTCCCCGGAGGGTAAGGCGGGCTTTGGTCAAGCGAAAGGGAACGAGAAAGTAACATTTTCCAATTTATAATGAAAAGAAAAATAGTTTTTTTCAAAGCAGTTTTGGGTTTACAGAAAACTTGAGCAGAAAGTACGGCATCCCCCACTCCCCGTCTCCCCCCACTCCCCGTCTCCCCCCACTCCCCGTCTCCCCCCCCGTCTCCCCCCCTCCCCGTCTCCCCCCCCGTCTCCCCCCCTCCCCGTCTCCCCCCTCCCCGTCTCCCCCCCTCCCCGTCTCCCCCCCTCCCCGTCTCCCCCCCTCCCCGTCTCCCCCCCTTCCCGTCTCCCCCCACTCCCCGTCTCCCCCCCTCCCCGTCTCCCCCCCTCCCTGTCTCCCCCCACTCCCCGTCTCCCCCCCCTCCCCGTCTCCCCCCCCTCCCAGCAGTGTCTCCAGCGTTTAGGGTCCTGCCAGGCGGGCGCCTCTGTTAGAGCCGGGACCCAGCGTGGCTCGTTACTAGGAACCAAAGCCTGAGGTTTGCGTCAGTCTCGTGCTTGGTGGTGTGTGGGCCTCTGGGTTTGACAAACGCGTTATGTCACCGACCCACCGTCAGGTGACTCAGAGGACGGCTTTGCTGCCCTAGAGCGCCCTGGGGTCCAGCTGGCCACCCTTCCCTCCCCCCACCCCTGAACCTCCAGCACCGCCAAGCTCGTTCCTGCCTCGGCAGCTTTGCCGTCTCCAGAACGTCATGTCGTGCAGCATGGCGCTTTTTCAGACTAGTTTGCCTCATTTACAGTGTGCGTTTACGCTCCCTCCATGGCCTTCCATGGCTCGAAAGCTCCTTTCTCTTTATCACTGATTACTGCTCCACTGTGTGGACACACCACAGCTGTCCTCTCAAGGGCATCTTGGGCTGCTTCCAGTTTTGGCAATTATGAAGAAAGCTGCTAGAAACACCGTGCGAACCTAAGTTTTAACTCCCTGGTCGGTCCTTAGGAGCACGGTTGCTGAATCCTGTGATAAGCCCATGTCTAGCTTTGTGAGAGACGGCCAGACGCGCCTCCAGGGTGGCTGCACCATTTCACATGCCCGTCCCGTTGGCCACATCCTTGTCAGCACTTGGTCTTGTCAGCTTTGGGTTTTAGCATTCTGATAGGTATGCAGTGGTATCATGTTGTTGTTTCAAGTTGCAATTCTCTGATAACCAATGATTTTGAGCATCTTTTCATATTCTTATTTGTCATCCTTAAATCTTCTTTGGCAAGGGGTTTGTTCAACTTTTTTGCCCATTTTGTAATGGAGTTGGTTGTTTGCTTACCGTTGAGTTTTAAGAGTTCTCTGTGTATTTTGGATATAAGTTCTTTATCAGATATGTGCTTGCAAATCTTTTCTCCTGGTTTGTGGCTTGTCTATTCATTCCCCTAACACTGTCTCTCACAGAGCAGAAGTTTTTAGTTTTAATGAAGTCCAACTCATCAAATTTGCCTTCCGTTCGTTGTTTCTCTGGTCTGAGCTATGTTTTAAGACGACTCATCTGTGTTTAGAGACTCCAGGGGAGGGGAGCAAGGGACAGCGGAGGCGGACGCAGTGGAGGGAAGGCAGGGCGCGGCTTGGCAGTCTGCAGCAGAGCACCAGAGCGCGCTGGGCTGGCTTATGGGGTGCACGCAGGGGACCCAGCACGCGCCTGGACGTCTTGGCCAGCGCAGTTGAGGCGCCTTTCCCTGAGATGGAGAAAGACCGGGGGCCATGGCGTAGGTTTAAGCAGGAAATGAAAGGTCCTCCTGGGCGTCAGTGCTGCGGCGTCTGACTCCTCAGTGTGAGCAGAGCCAGGGCACCTGGGCTGCTGCAGGCACCCCGCTGAGCGTACCTGGGCTGCTGCAGGATCCCTGCTGAGCGTACCTGGGCTGCTGCAGGCACCCCGCTGAGCGTACCTGGGCTGCTGCAGGCACCCCGCTGAGCGTACCTGGGCTGCTGCAGGCACCCCGCTGAGCGTACCTGGGCTGCTGCAGGCACCCCGCTGAGCGTACCTGGGCTGCTGCAGGCACCCCGCTGAGCGTACCTGGGCTGCTGCAGGCACCCCGCTGAGCGTACCTGGGCTGCTGCAGGCACCCCGCTGAGCGTACCTGGGCTGCTGCAGGATCCCTGCTGAGCGTACCTGGGCTGCTGCAGGCACCCCACTGAGCGTACCTGGGCTGCTGCAGGATCCCTGCTGAGCGTACCTGGGCTGCTGCAGGCACCCCGCTGAGCGTACCTGGGCTGCTGCAGGCACCCCGCTGAGCGTACCTGGGCTGCTGCAGGATCCCTGCTGAGCGTACCTGGGCTGCTGCAGGTGCCCCAGCTGGCAGGGGTCCCATTTAACCAATATGGTGAAGGAAAAATAAACTATGTAAAGGTGCCTTTGAGAAAACTGGTAAAATAGGCGGCAAGAAGAGACTATACCTTGAAACTCTCCGTTGACCTCTTTGGAAAATAAGTGCAGCGGATATTTTGTCACTCCTAACACGCTTCTTAAGCTGAATGTTGCTTGAACAATGCTTTGCAGTAAACATTTTTTAAATGTGAGGCCTTTGTAGACATTGTGGTAATGAATATAGAACCCAAGTTCCTGTTTTAACCAATTCTAAGTGTACACTTCGGTGGCGTTAGTCACATTCGCTGTGCTGCCGTCGCCCCCATGCATTACTGAGGCCATCTCGAACCCAAACAGAAGCTCTGCCCCCACCAAGCAGTGGCCCCCGTGCCCCTTCCCCTGGCCTGTGACCGCTAGACTCTCTCTGCGGATTCAGGTGTCAGCGCTTCATCCAGGCGGGCTCGCACACCGTGGGTCCTGTGCACCTGGCGTCTCCTCGGCACGCTGACTTCAAGCCTCGCCCAGGCTGGAGCACGTTCCACGAGCTCCGTTACTCCCCACGATGAAGTGGGTGCTTCTCGATTCTCTGCAAGGAAAATGTCAAACCGTAGTTTCTGGTGTGCTTTTACAAACCTTGTACCTCTAATGCTCTTCCAAATAATGATTTGGAAATATACGAATGTTATTTAACAGCTACAGTAATGGACTTTCTACCTGATAAATACTAAAGCATGTGCCCCTGCTATCTCCCAGTGAGGTCAAAGGGACAAATGCCATCCTTAATCCTGATTGCAAATAAGGAAAAATGAGATTCATTGAAGTTAACTTCATGATAAAGTGATGAACGCATGAACCACCAAGTATAGATGTTTTTGTTTTTGCTTAAAATATAAACTGATTTAATAATATATACATTTTCTAAAAGCCAAAATGTGCGTGTAAATGAGAAAACTTTCTTTATTATTCTGTTTTAGAGTGATTAGTGTAAATTTATTAATCTGGCTCTGCCCCTGAGAACCCCACATCAACTGCCAAGTACCTCTAAAGTAGCAATTTTTTTTTTGCTGAGGGAATAAGTAACCTGTTAAATAGTGTAACTTCAGGCGGCTGACATTTGGAATTCTTACACGGCTGTTAGGGTGGACATTCCCAGAACAAATTTTTCAGTTATGACTAATTGTCATTTAATATAAGATTAACTTTTTGTACATTAGTATTCTTGTTACTGAAAAGTTAAAGATTAATAGAATGATTTTATAGCTGTGCTTGGTTTTCGATTTTGAACTATGTATTGTTCAAGTTCATTTTGAATAAAGCTTGAAAAAGAGGAACGCATGGCGCAGTCAGCTCTTTGGGTGCCACGAGAATTCCCACTGCATTCTCCCAGACAGGAGCCACGTGCCCACTCGCTGCTGCTTCCGTGGCTGCCTCAGAGCAGAGAGGCTTTCCCGTTTCGTCCTGGCGACCCACCTGTGACCTCTAACTGCCCTTCCGTAGCTCTTGGAGGCAGGATTTGGAGCGCTGAGGACCGTTTCAAGCATAGTTCAAGAGAGCCACTTCAGAAATTGAGAATCAAGTGGCGAAACTGGTTGGTCAACTTCAGAAATCCAGGAGAAAGAGAACCATTTTTGTTCCATAATTCTTCTCTTGCTTTACTTTATTTTAGGCAGGAAGAGCCAAGATGTAAGAATTAAGAAATAAGATGTAGAATTCAGAAAGGCAGGCTACATTTAGGCACTCAGGAAATGGTTTTCCGGAAGTCAGGTCCTACTAGTGATTTCAAAATCTCTTATTTTGGTGTAATCTTTTAGAGCAGCTTTCACAAGCTAAAGGAGACCTCTGGGCTTGACTGGGCACCAAGTCAAACGCGTCCAACGACTCTCCCTTACACTGGCCTCGCTAGGTGGCTCGGACCCTCGACGATAGAAAACTGCTCCAGCCATCAGCGCTGCTGGTTCACGGTGCTGAATCTCCTCCCGGCTTTTTCTGAATTAAAGCAAGTATGCCCAAACTATTCCCAAGCCTTATAAAATCTCTAGGTATTTTATATATTCAATACCTCCATTAATCAGAGAAGCTCACGAAAACTCTTCCTTGAAACGCAAGATTTATTTAGGGGGAAATGGATACTGCAGCTCAGTGGGAAGAGGCGCAGCGCCTTGAGCTTGCGTCCTGACTCTGGCCATCTCCCCACCTGCCTCGTAGGGCAGGTGTGCCCCACGTCTAACCCAGGCCCACCACCCTGAGCCCTTACCCACCTCCGTGCTGTGCAGCCCCTGCCCCGTGGGCTGCCGTGAGCATGTTTGTGGCCCTGTCCATTCCCCCATGGCGCTTAGAGGAGGTCAGGCAGGCTCTGTGCGAGAAGGAACGGGCGAGTGGAGATGGCACGAAAGCGGTGAACTCACAGTTTTCAGAAGTTAGGCGAGGGATCTGAAGGAGAATATAATGGAAACTCTTACCAGTTACAAAACGGAAAAATAAAGAGAAGCTGTGCTCCTATCGGGTGTCTTTCAAGCACACTGTGTCTAACAAGCTGCATTTCCCCACTCCTTTTTGCGTAGACTTTGATGACGACCTCGAGCCCTCTGTCTTGTTTATTATGAAATGGAATTGCTTTTCTTCCTTGTATGTGCGTGGGTATGCTTCTAGTTTAGAGATTTAGCTTTCAGGCGTTTTAGCACTTTGTAGCTGTGGCAGCTTCTTTGCCTTGGCTGTTGGAAGCAGCACAGCGAGGTTCACTACTGCTCCGCCCCGTGGAATGGAGTGAGTTTAGCCTCTGTCTTCACAGACTCGCCGCGACCCCCTTCCCGGGGACCCCCTTCCCGGCGTCACTGTGGCAGGCCGAGAGGACCCGCAGCCCCACCCCCCTGTGCCTCAGGTGATTAAACAGCGCTCTTAGGCTAGAGTGTGTGGTAAAAGTAAACACCCAGGAGAGTTACAAAGTGACTGACGACACTTGGTGACTGTTTCATTTAGGTTGGGAGAAAGTAACAGTGTACAGGAGGAACCCGGTTAGCAAGGAGTTTTGTATTGTAGATTTTTCTGAAAAAAAAGTCACGGAATGATGTGGTAAACGAAAGCATCTGGAAGGAAATCACTTCTTTGTGATGTCCTTCTTTTAGAGTCTCTATTTTCACCTTATTGATGACATATTCACTGTACAAATGTGTGTAGCAAATGTGAACACCGTATATTATGGAATGTAGAATTATAGCGGTCAGATAACATTTGAGTTTTAGATTTCAGAGAAAGGATTACCTTTTAAATCAAAGATTCCTAAAGTTTAAATCTGTTAATTAAATCACAAATTTATTAATCCATATATAGATCATTTAAAAATAATAATATTACTTATTTTTAAAATCCAAAAGCATTCAAGAATTTTAATTTTTTTCTATGAAAAAACTGAAGTGAACTGAGTCCTGAAAGTCGTGAAGCTGGCTTCAAGAAAACACTGGACACTTGGCTGTCGGCAGGGCACAGCTTACGGATTTCTGAAGCTGGGAGGTAAAGAATTAGCTGCAAACAGCTGAGAGCAGGTGGCAGCTGGGCGGGCTGAGGTTAAGGGCCCTTCTGCAATCCGCTAGGAAAACATGGTTCTGCCCTGTCAGGTAGTTGCTTAATCCAGTAGTGATCGTGGTGTTGGGTGTTCCAGATTTTTAGAGTTTAAGCAGTCAGTAGACGTGAATTTAGGATTAGCCTCCTTTGAATCCACCAAGAGCTGAAGATGGGCCTGCCAAGTTCTCATACAGCATTTCTGCCTGTCTTCTCCAAGGACAATCGCTCCACATAGACCCCTCTAATATTTTAATGAGCAGTAGTATTTTTATTGAGTAGAATTCAGAAGGCAAGCATTTTGTATGCATTTCAGTTTTCAAAGGACAAATAAACAGGGTCGAAAGAGTCTCCCTAGGGAACGGGCCATCGGCTGCTTTGAGGCAGGGCCGTGTGGGCGCAGAGACGTCTGGGGTCCCCGCGTACCGCTCTTTGGGAACCCATCCCATGCTCTCCCTGCTGTGGCAGGGTGCCCCTCCTGGGTGGCACAAGCTGGTGGTCTGGAGTCTGGAGGACCTGCTCGCTGCGTCCGAGCGGGCAGTGTGCGGCCGTCCCGGGTTCTGTCCCTGCGCAGCGCTTCCCTCGTCTCTCTCACATGAAGTTGGTGTCCAGGTCTCCTCTTCGCTCGAGGACGCCGGTCTTGTGTGCTCAGCCTCCTCTTAGCTCCTCACGACTTCGAGGGGCCCCTTCCCACACAGGCTCCCTGCAAAAAAGAGCCCAGCACCCAGGGCCCCTTCCCCATGCCTGCGCGGTACCACCCTGGTGTGGGCCAGTCTGGTGCTTTCCTAACTCATCTTTTCCTCCTAAACAAAGGGAATCACAGAGGCAGCCTCTGTGTTTGTGACTTAGTGGAAGAACCTTGGATTTGAACGTGGCACACTTAGGTCGAACTCCCAGCTCCCCCCCTCCTAACTGGGTGGCAGCAGGCAAATCATCAACCTCCCTGAGCTTTTGTTAAGAGCTTTTCCTTGAAAACATTCCCATTTTCCTACCTGAAAGACTGTTACAGTGAGTTTTTCACCAATGGGATTTATTTAAAGTTTTCTTTTTACACCAGCGATACATGTTCATTGTTAGGAGAATTAGTGATATAGATTAAACATAAAGTGATCATCAAAATCTCACTAACCAGAGAAAATCTTTGGTATCTCTTTCCATATCATGTGTTTTACCCCAAAAGCTTCATTTAGCATCTGTCAGTCTGAAGCCTGGTTTTCTGACTTCATAGCATATTTTGAACATTTTTCTATATCAATAAATACAAATCTCCAGTTTTTAATGATTGTCCTGTTGTATGATAATAGTCTAGAATTTATTTAAAGAACCATAGGCACATTAAAGAGATTTAATCCAGCCAGCATTGCTAATTATGGCGTGCCTACCTCCAGGGTGAAAAGATTGTTTTAGACGCATTTACGTGACCTCCCAGCTCTTGACAGGTGGAAACAAGCTGCCTGTTCCTGCTGCTTTTAAGAAGTGATAAGACTTCCATCCCTTTTACCACTTCTTCTCCCTTTTATTATTAATGGAGAGAAAGTATGCTTTGGAGTGGTCTTTTGATCTCTGAATTCCTGACATGCTTATTCTGAGGATCACCTGACTCCAAGGTCATTTTTTGTTCTCCGGTGATAAGCTGTACAGAAACTGCTGCCATGGTGTTTGCTAGTGTGTCCCACCATTTCCCTCTTCCCTTTGCACTAAAAAGTTGCACTAATACTTTTGGGATTAATTCTGTAATCTTGTTAAATAATTATCTGTTGATTACATACCTCCAGTTTTGGCATTGCAGGATTTATGGTGGAGTTGGGTCAGTGGACGGAGGGATGAGATGGGAGCAGTGGGCGTGGAGCATGTGTCCATCACCAGCCCCTCCCGCAGTCAATGCATTCGATTCCTGTAAGAGAAATTGGCTATTGCCGTCATCGTCATTTCACTTAGGAGGAAAGGGAGACTCAAAGGATTAAAATAAGTTTCTCTGAGAAATTGTGTTAGTTTCCTGTTGCTGCTGTAACAAATTACCACCAATGTAGCAGCTCAAAGCAACACAGCGTTACCATGTTACATTCTCGGCATCAGAAGTCCCACAGGTCTACCTGGGCTGAAATCTCCGGGTGGGCAGGACTGCGGCTCTGCAGGCTCTCAGGGGAGTCTGCTTCTCTCCTGACCTGTCTGAGCTCCTGGGGACGGCCTACCTTCCTTGGCTCGCAGCCCCTTCCTCCCTTTGAAAAGCCAGCGGCATGGCGTCTCCAGGTCCCCATTGGCGCTGAGCTGTGCCTCCCTCATCCACCATGAGAACCCCGTGATGGTACAGCCCACCCTGAAACGTGGAGGTAACCCCGGATGATCCCCCCCTTTCAGGGGAGCTGAGGGGCCGCCTCCGTTCCAGCCGCACCTTCCACTCCCCAGGTTCTGCAGGTTGGGACCTGGACGTCTTTGGGAACTGTTGTCAGACCATAGTTGTCCCTCCTGTGAGGAAGGACCCTCACTGGGTCAAGTCCAGGCTGTGCAGCTGCTGGGGGACGGGACCTCTTCCCCAAAAACCTCTAGCCCACCACCGCCATGCCTGAAAGGCCAGCAGTAGAGGTGGTTTCTTTGAGGCTCATGTGCAAAGGACTTCAAGAATCCCCAAGCAAATTCAGATCTTAAAAATCCTCGGGGTAAGACTTATCAGCACCTTGTGAGAGCACCGGGGCACTTTGAGGGGAAGGATGGCGACGGGGCATTGAAAGGGGCACAGTGACACCAGTTTCCTCTTAGCGTCCTGGGCCCGCTGGCCCGGGCTAGTCCTGGCGGGAGGACGCCCCTCACTGAGGGGTACGAGGCAGCACTGCAGCTCTCCTCTGATGGGTTTTCTAAATTACTAATCCTTATTTGCTACTATCTTGCCGATACTTGGCAGTTCTCTGGAATAATCACTTGACCCACTGGTAACGGGAGATGGAAGTTCATCTGCAGAAATTGGCAGTGGATATAGTCAACCCAAATGGACACACGTTCATTGAGCTCTCGGATCTGTGAGCTTCATGGCTTGAGGCTCTAGGGCTGTATTTGCATCTCTGATGATGGATAGTTACCTTCACACAAAAGCTGGGACTTGAATGCAGACTGTGGTGAGCTGAATGAATTTAAAAGAAATGTTGTCAGGGGAAGCGGATGTGGCTCAAGCGATTGAGCTCCTGCCTACCTCCCTGGCTCGGTTCCTGGTGCCTCCTGGAGAAGACAGTGAGCTGGCGTGACAGGCAGGTGCAGCAAGCTGATGCAACAAGAGACACAAGAAGAAAAAAGAGAAAAAGCATAATGAGAGACAACAAAGCAGGGAGTGGAGATTCCCAGTGCCTCGTAAAGAAGAAGAGCAGGACAGCGCGCTGGTGCCATGGGCAGGCGCGGTTGCTGACGCAGCAAGCTAAGGTAACAAGCAGGAAAAAAACATAATGAGAGACACAGCAAAGTAGGGAGCGGAGGTGGCTCAAGAGATGGGTGCCCCCCTCCCGCATCAGAGGTCCTGAGTTCAGTTCCCAGTGCCTCCCAAAGAAACAAGGAAGATGAACAGACACAGCAAGTGCAAACAATGAGGGGGTGGGAGACATAAATAAAAGAAATCTTTAAAAAGACCCAGTGTGTCCTCTGTCATTTGGGTGTTGACCAAGGTCCAGGCCTCTCCCTCGAGAGTGTTGGGGTGACTGCCACACCTCACCCAGTCTTTGGGTGAGAGTCTTAACCCCCTAGTACAGTGATGTGAAGATCTGTGGGACTCGTAGATAACGGGCATGGCAGGGAACAGAGCTGAGGGCTTTTAATGTAGGAGTTTTGATTTTAGAGTTTGATGCTGAAGACTTAAATTGGAGCTCTGGGAAGTCAGCTCGCAGAAGAAAGAGAAGCCAGCCCCAGGAAGGAAGGACCCTTGAACCCAGAGTAAAGCAAGCCCCAAGAACGAAGGAACCCAGGAAGCCTGAGCCCTCGCAGTCGTCGGCAGCCGTCTTGCTCCACATAGACTTGGGTGAGGGAAGGAACTTATGCTTTATGGCCTGGTATCTGTAAGCTCCTACCCAAATAAATACCCTTTATAAAAACCAAAAAAAAAACAAAAACAAAAACACCACAACAAACCAATGTTGTCAGATTGCACCCTTTTAAGCCGGGTGCCTGGATGCCCTTGGGCCCAGGCAGGATCTCTGGGAGCCTGAGCTGGACGGGAGGGGGGGCAGGAAGCCCAAGTCCGCAGTCAGCTGACGCGCCAGTCGGAGATCAGGAGCGTTCTCTGCAAATCCTGTGGCAAAGGGGCGGAGACCAGGAAGAGGACGGAGCACCGGGCGTGGGGGTGGGGGGACTGCAGGAGGGAGACGCCCCGGGGTCCAGCAGAAGCAGGCCTGCGGCCAGGGGGTCGGGGACCTCCCTCCAGAAGGCCCTCAGGCCCCGCGGCGTTCCTGGGCACGGCTTTTCAGTGCCCCCGCCCAGCCACTCCCCGCCCCTCCTCAAATCTGCTTCTGTGGGTGAGAACGTCTGAGCATGGCCTTCGAGGGAAAGAGGCGCTGGGAAGACGACAGTAGCTGTCTTAGGGCTGGAAGACAAAAAGTCTTGCCGGCTAGCAATGACATCAAAACAGATGGAGAAGCGGTCAGAGGGAGGAGGGCAGGGGAGGGCGCGGGCAGGGCCGAGAGACTCCAGGGGGAGAAGGCGAGGGGCCGCCTGGGAAGGGCGAGCAGATGCCGCCGAGGAGCCCGGGGGTCTGTGGTGTGGCCATGCGAGGTGACCTTGAGGCAGAGCGGCCCCATCGCTGTAAGAGCAGGGCTGGCGGTCAGAGGCCCCTGCAGGTGCGGGCCCGGAGCTACGGGGCGCGAAGGGCCCTGGAGACGGGAGTGGACCGCCCTGAGCTGCCTCGAGCCACCCACGCTGCCCATTCCCTCCCACTGGCTCCTGCTCAGGGGACAGTCCACAGCTGTGCTCAGGAGTAGAGCGTCTTCAGCAGGGGCCCGTGGCCGCCGCCAGCAGCCGCCAGTAGTTAGCCTTCACCCCAGGCCCGGGGCACGGGAGGCCCACGCCTGGAATTTAGAGCTTCCTCCCCGTCACTTGTAAGACACCATTTAAAGGACTAAAGATGTTAAACAATTTAGAAGTGTGTAAAATATAAATTACCCCTCCAAGGGTGGTACCACCATTCACTGTGACACCGATGGCTCTTTTTGTTACAAGTGCTCAAAAAATCCAAACGATGCGGGTTTGCACCAAAAAGAAATCTATTTGCTCATGTGATGAGACGGGGAGACTGACGTTGGGATGGACAGATCCAGCATCGTGGTGGCTCGCTGGGGCTCAGGGGCGAAGCGGTGGCCTTTTGGCTGCAGTGCTCCCACCACATCCCTCCACCATCAGGTCCAGTGGGGAAGGGCAAGCCTTGGGTTGCAAAGTCAAGATTTGTAGACGCATGCTTCCCCCTCATTGTTCCCAGGTAGCGCACTGGCCCAGCCGTGGACCGCAGTGCTTTGATGGGCAGGCCTGGGTGGCAGCTCCTCACCAACAGCCAGCGTCTGTGGCCAGAGAGTTTGCTGGGGAAAGGGGAATATGCCTGGGATGGAAATGTTAAATTTGAATTGTACTTGGTCTGAAATATGTATTTTAAGGAAGGAAAGAGAGGGATGGAGCTCTAGCTGGGACTTCTGGGGAATCACACATAATCCCAGCCTGCGTTTCATAGCCACAGCCAGTGAGGTGGGTTGGCAATGGGCGTGAGTGTGCATTCACTCATCACCCGTTCAGTCATTATCCACTATCTGCCGATTTGGGGCAAGTGCAGTGCGAGGAGCAGGATTTAGAGGAGTGGAGAAAACGTGTCATCCCTGCCTTCAGGGAGCTTGTTTTTATTCAATGGGAAAACAGATAGGAGGTAAGTTTGAATTTAAAAAATGGTTAGAAATCATGATAAGCAGTGAGTGAAACAGAAAAGGAACCAACAGGTGGGTGAGAATAATGGAAAACGGAGGGGAGGGCTTACACTTCCAAAGGCTTGGTTGGAAAGGGTCCTTGAGAAGATGCATTCAGGCTGACCCCTCCGGGTGAGAAAGGGTTAGCCCTGGAAGGAGCTAGGAGAAAGTGGCCCGTTAAAAAGAAAAGGTTGTGCAAAGGCCCTGGGGTCGCAAGAGCTTCATTTTCCAGAGGTGAGAGGAAAGCCAGTGTGAGCCAGAAGTGGGAAACTGAGCAGGAGCAAGATGATTCCGAGCCTCCCGCCCTCTTGAGGAGCTCTAAAGCACAACAGGTGTCCCAGAAGATAGGTAAGCAAGAGAGGGACTGCACCTGTGTTCTGCAGGTGTGGGGAGATTGGGCGGGAGGTTTTTTGGCTCAAATAATTGGATGACATGAGGGGTATGTTTGGGGGAAATTAAAACTCTGTTCTGGGCATGTCGAGATTGAGCTCTCTATGAATGAGGTGGTGTCAGGGATGAAATTTCTGGGGGGCGTGTAGAACCCACGGAAGTCAAGCTGGAGCTGTGATTTTGTAAATGGCATCTATCATGCGTTTATCCAGCAAAAAATGTTGAGAGTGACTCGCTATGCCAGACACCCTTAGTGAAAGGCTGAAAAGCGCATCCAAAGGAGAGATTGGAAAATACTCTTTTCTTTTACTGGTTTTTGTTCTCCATTTGTGAAGATTGCAGCTGCCCCCTCTCCATCCTACTGCTTAAACTGTTCTTATGTGATGTTTTAGCACACATGTCTGATTGTTGGGAGGAAGAAATAAAAATATTTACCCGTTATGCATATAATGAACTTACAGCAGTTGCTGCGCCTTCATTTGGAGTCTGAGAGATGTTTGTGAAAGAGCTAAGTGGTAGTTCAGCTAATCAGTAAAGCTTCTGCCAAGTCGCTGGGTATTTTAATTAAAATAGTTGATATGAAAAGTGATGATTGTCAGGCCTGACAAACCTAAGATTCCTTACTGACTTTAATTAAGGTGCAAAGAAAGAATCATTTTAATTCTCCAAAGCTTATTGGAGGTGGTTTTTAGGCCTTAGGTATAATTTGAGCTGTGCTCACCCAGAGGGCCTCTAAATTATAGGTATTAGATTTTGGGATTGTAGTGTAAGGCTAGTATAAGACTTAGATATCTTTTTATGTCATTGCTGCAGGTAATTTAAAATGAGTCTTCCTGGGTATATGTTGTCTTATTCATTTATTAAACATGCTGTGAAAAATTACATACCAACATCCTCCTGCTTAAAACCTTTCCTTTATATCTAGAATATTGCGAGCTGCCTGAGGGCAGGCGCTGTGTCTGTTCACCATTTATCCAGCGTTAGCACAGCCCTTGGTCCAAGGCGAGCTCTCAGTAGCTGCCGGGAACACAAGGGTGCCAAGTAAATTACAATGGTGCCATTGTTATCTGCTTAAAGAGTATTGCCATACCTCGTTCTTTTTTATGTTGATTGATATTGTATAGCTTTTCAAGATCTTCAAACCTGTTTGCCTTCTGCCAGTAATATTTCCTAATTTTATTATGTAATTTTAATGATGGTAAAAATTGAACAATTCCTCTTTGATTATCATTACAAGCTAACCTGAGCCTGTTCTTTGAGCGTGAATTAGCTGGCAGCCAGTTCCCCGACAGTAGGAGTGCCAGAACTCCCAGGCCAGGCATATTTAACCTTACAGACATATTTTTTTTTTTTTAAGATTATTTATTTATTTCTCTCCACTCCCCCGCACCCCAGTTTTCTGTTCTGTTGTCTATTTGCTACGTCCTTTTCTTTGTCCGCTTCTGTTGTTGTCAGTGGCACGGGAATCTGTGTTTCTTTTTGTTGGGTCATCTTGTTGTGTCAGCTCTCCGTGTGTGCGGCGCCATTCCTGGGCAGGCTGCACTTTCTTTCGCGCTGGGCGGCTCTCCTTACGGGGTGCACTCCTTGCGCATGGGGCTCCCCTAGGCGGGGGACACCCCTGCGTGGCACCGTACTCCTTGCGCGCATCAGCACTGAGCTACAGACATATTTTGGGCCCCAGGTGGGCCCGCTTCTTTGAAGCAGACGAGACGGCCAGGCGAGATTCAGGATGTGCCTAGATTCGCGCAGGTATCCTGTGACGCGGTCACTAGCGATGCGGCAGCCTTGTCTCTTTAAATTTCCACCTGCTGATGTCCCGGGCAGAGGGGGCCAGGTCGCCCGCTGCAGGGGTGGGCAGCCCCAGCCCGCCCGCTGCTCCCCCGCCCCGGGTCCACGAGAGGCCACGGCGCAGGGCACAGGGGCCAGGTCTTTAAGAAGGAACGTCCACGCGGACCTCCACCACGCCCCAGACATCTCACAATCCACGGAAAACGGTTCCTTGTCTGATGGTTTGGGAAATACGGTCTTCTTTACCCGGTTCTGGAGAACCGGTGGCCTAAGCGCCCTGCAAGCCCCTTCCCCCTTCCCGCTTTCCCACACAGGGCCCGCTGGCATTTTCTTTTTCCTTTTCAAGTAACACCCTGGACCCCAGAGAACTAGTCTCCACAGAACGCGGCTCATCAGGCACACGCTGGGATAGAATGATGAGTTCTGTGCCGAATACTTTATTTAGGAGGTAATATCAAGCTAAGAGCTGGAACTGTACATCTCTGAAATGCATAGCCGCACTGCTGTCCAGAAAGCCACTGTGTGCTGGTCAGAGCCCTGGGAGCATATTAGCAACATCACCTGGATTGTAATTTTTTTTTTCATTTTGTTATTTTAACCATTATCACTAAATTCTTGACCAAGCAGGAATTTGAGCTGATTAGCCAAATTCCATTTATCTCCAGCATCTTCAGTCTTACGAAAAGACTTGTATTTAGTTTACACTCAACTCTCTTTACTGAAGAAAACTTGGAAGACCCTGTAATCATTTATGAGAGATACATTGTGACAATTATGGTGTGCGTGATACATGCATGAGCAATAGGGTGTGTGTGATAAATGTGTGACAGATATGACCTGTGTGCTAACTACATGCCCAATGTGACTTGCAGTCGGGCTTTATTTAGACCCTTGCCACAGCCAAGCGTTACCTGTGGACTTGATTAAGCTTTAGGGGTTCAGCCTTTGTGATCAAACTGTGGTTAATATAGTTCTTTCAAAGAGAGTAAACTTTATTTCATATGATGAGTTAGTAAAATGGGTAGAAATGAGATTCTTCTTTGTAATTTGGCAGTTAGTATAAAGTGTCTTTAGATTGGCTAACCAGGGTTTTATCCAGGTTTGTTGTAAAACAAAGGACTGTTGTCAGGGTAAACGAGCAGTCCACGAGCAGAGGGGTGGGGAGCACTTCGTCTTTTTTGTGCAAGTGTTGGGAGTGATAAGGGAGGGAGCTTGACAGCCAAGAATTCAGAGCCTGTGAGCGCCGCCCTTCCAGCCCCCAGGTAAACGCGCACATCCCGGGACGGTGCACCCTGCGTCCACGTGCAGGGGGAGTGCAAACCTGCCCCACATGCTTTTGGTCCATGTGTTTAAAAAGGGGGGGGGGGTGGATTTGTTGCACATTTAACTTCTCTATAAATGATACATACTTTTGTTTCTAAAGTGATTTGGTCTCTAGCCATCATTTGGTGGTGAAAATGCAAATGGCACCTGAAAGCTTCCTGTGGGGAGTGGGTGTGGGCAGGCGAGCGGGCGGGAGCAGTTCCTAAGGCTTCCCTGCTGGGACGGTCCGGTCTGTGGCTCTTCGGCTGGACCCAGGACCCCGCCTGGAGAAAGGAATGCGGGCTGCTGGAGAGCCTCAGTCCCACCTGGCACTTTCTTGGAAGGAGTTGCAAGAAGAAAGTAAGAGAATCACATTTGCCCTCCCCCCAGCACCCTGCTCTCCCTCCTCCACACCCATTGTTTACACCTGCCTGCTCTGGGAGGTGATAATGGCTTATTCTTATAAATCTAAGATGCTTTTATTGGCCTGTGATCTGTCATCTAGACAAGGCTCCTCGCCTTCATTTTATAAGTGCAGATAAGATGAAAGAAACATCTAAAGTATTATCACTTGTGTA
The DNA here is from genome assembly GCF_030445035.2 of Dasypus novemcinctus. Classification (NCBI taxonomy): domain Eukaryota; kingdom Metazoa; phylum Chordata; class Mammalia; order Cingulata; family Dasypodidae; genus Dasypus; species Dasypus novemcinctus. The sequence continues at coordinate 1,551,117 of NC_080687.1, read as the reverse complement.
TTAAAGGAGAGAAGCTTCAAAGACTGTTTTTCAGGTTTTCAAAGCATAAAACCTTGATTAAAAAACAAATGACATGGAAGCGTTCTTATGCAACTTAGTTTTCCGTGTTTCTCCTCTCCACAGTTCTCACCTATGTCTTTACTAACAACTGTTAATGTTCCGGTGGAATTTTAATTTAACTAAAGAATCCGAAATTTTCTTCTTGAATTTAAATTCAACGGCCCATCTTAATTCTTAGATGTTCAGTTCCTGTCTGCCTTTTTTATAGCAATGTCCTGTTCGACTTGCCGAAAGGGAGGCAAGAAAAATACTAAAGAAGACTCTAGGAAGAAGTCTATGTTAACTTCTAGAAAATCTAGCCAAGGAAATAATGAAGAAATTCTACTCGACTGACTTTATCCTACTTAATATCTATTTTAGACATTAAATTTTAAAAAACTGTAACTACTAAAGTATAGAAAGTAATTGGTCGTAGATAAGTTGCTGTTAAAAGCAGCCTGCCCGCATGTCATGGGGTTCCCAGACATTGCCACTCGAGCCTGGCCGAGCAGCAAGACCTCTTGATGCATTAGCTGGACAAACGGCTCTTTTATTTTATTATCTGAGGGAGTCAAAAGGCTGTATTGTCCAGTCCAGGGTCCTTTTGAGAGGACAGGAGGCGGCCACCAGCGGCAGTCACTCCGCCATCCCCTGGGGCTGTCCTGGCGCAGGAAGGAGGGTCAGCCTGCGGGGCAGTGTCCTTTCACAGGAAAGAGGAACTCCTCAGTCCCCGCAGCCGGTGTCAGCTGTCCTGTTCCCGGCATCCAGGCTTTGGGGACCAGCTGACCGGGAAGCCGCCCTCGGGCCCAGGGACGTCAGCTGTGAAGCGGCTGGCCCCGCAGTGAGGGGCAGACAGCTGCTCCGTCCTCCCGCAGTGAGGGGCAGACAGCTGCTCCTGTCCGTAAGCAGCGTGAGAAGGAGGGGCCTTCAGTGCGAGGGCAGAGCGCGCAAAGCAGGGAGGAACCCGCAACGGCAGGTGCCTGGGCGGCCGGTCGGCTGCGGGGTGGAGGAGATGCCACATGGAAACGCCCATAGTCCACGCCGCCAGCCACTTCCTGGCCTGTTAAACTGTCAGGAGAAGCTACGCGTTATCCCTTTCACTTTGAGGAACGTGACGTCGACAGTGCTTGAGGTCTGGGCTTCTTTAAAACCTCCCTGCCAGGCTGCTACCTGGACATCGCCAGGCTGCGGATGTTGCTGCCTGAGCAGGACTTGCTGCCAACAGTAAATCAGTGTTGCTTTGTAATCATTAAAATTTGATTTTCCTTTAATAGTTTATTTATGAGAGCGGTTATTGTCAAAGTGTCCGTTCAACAAGCGTCTGCTGAGTTCTTGCTCTGGTGAGTCGCACATCAGCAAGATGCAGGCCTGCCGGAAGTGGGGGAAAGGGAGAGAGCTGCACTCGGACTCAGGCAGACTGGGTTCAAATCCCGTGACTGGCTTCGGGCACCCTCTGCTGTGCGGTCACATCTCTCTCTAACACACCAGGGAACGGATGAGGATGGAAGCTGCAAAAGGAAGGGACCATTCTAGCAGGAGGAGTAATGGGAGTTTACAAGAAATTAATGAAAAAACGGTCCAGTCTCAGCGAAGACGCAGGCCTGCGCGCACGCGGTCAGCAGAGCCGAGGAGCTGGGGCCAGCGCTGGGCGAGGGGCGAGGACGTGCCACTTGGGTTGTGCCACTTGGGTCGTCCCGAACTGACCAGGGGTTGAGCAGCGTTTAGGGCAGGGGTCTTGGATGGGATGGGACGAGAGGCAGGCGGCTTTGTCACGGATGGCTTAGTTACAAGGACGGAGGCGACGAGAACTGTGAGCCAGTCGGAGTGGAGGGGTCAGAGGTCCGCGGTCTGGGCTGGACAGCGGAGGAGGGTGCCCAGGAGCCGGGTGCTAAGGGGCGCCGAGGAGTCGGGGACGGGCGGCCGCACCTGCTCCTGTCCCGGGGCGGGGAGCCTCCGCTGGAGAACTCTGCGGGCTGCGGTCAGGTTCTGATGGGCAGATGCGGGGACGGCCAAGCCGCAGAGGACGACAGAGGGACGAAGGGCCCCGAGCGTCCGCCTAAAACAGCAAAGGAAGCAAAGCGACGGGAACCTTCTGAAACGGCACTTACCTGCCTGGCTGAGGGAACTGGCCTCCTTCCTACTCCTTTGTTAAAATGCGGACGCTCGCAGTGGAATGTGTTAGAAAAACATTGCAGTCCAGGACCTTGTAATAAGAACAAGAGTTTTCAAGAATCTTTAACCCACGTGTACTTTCAGCAGGTGGTGTAATGATGGAAACAGAAGCACTGTAACATTCTTCAGTGCAAACTCCTTCCTTTGTTTTAATTTTTAAAAAATGTTTACGTTATTGAGCAAAATGTCTGGGACATTTATTTTATGGAGACCTAACCTGCCTGGGTTTGGTGAAATGTCTTTTTACAGAGCTGATATGAATGCCCAATTAAGGATAAAATGAATCTTCTAGTCTAAAGTGATCTTCTAGTCTCAAGCCAGAAAGAGTAGTTTGTGTAAACAAACATTTCGGAAGCCTAATACTGGCTGTAAAAGTTAATGCAAGGGAAATAATTATTCACGTTATAAACTACGTCACTTTATACATAAACACAGTCCCTTTATGTTCTTATAGAAAGCCATTTTCAAGTGGATAAGCAAAGTAAAATGAGCCAGGCATGCAGAGGTTTCAGTTTGCAAAGAACAGCCTGCCTTATCTCATTTTCCTTGGTAAAACCTTATTTGTGGACTAAGCTCTCGTCCTCCAGCATTATTTCTGAGCCTCGCAGGAGGCATGGGGAAATGTGAGAAAGGAGAGACTCAGTGAATCTTAGAGGAAATGCATTTCTTTCTTTTCCAGCTGTAAAGTATTTTATATAGAACGAGTTAAAAGATTTTTCCTTAACCCTGGAGCTTTTGGTGATTAAATTATTGTTTGTGCATATTTTATAGCATTGATATGCCAACCATTTGCACCTAAAACTTCTTTATACTTAAAAAAACCTAGAAGAACTTTTTGGGGGTTATATACTATATATAACATATGGTATATACAGAATTAACACCAAGAAAATTTTAAGATATTCATATATTAATTCACCTAAACATAACAGTAATGGACCCATAACATATTTGTAACATTTTTATGGACAATGATTATAGGTTCCTGAACAAAATCTTAATGAGAAGAGTGTCATGCCCATAGAATTTTAAAAATCTCTTTAATGGGGAGGTGGATGTGACTCAGGTGATTGAGTTCCCACCTACCACATGGGAGGTCTTGGGTTTGGGTTTCTGGGGACTCCAGGAGAAGGCAAGCTGGTGCAACGAGCAGGTGCAGTGAGCTAACGCAACAAGATGATTCAACAAAGAGACACAAAGAAGAAAGACAATGAGAGATGCTCAAACCAGGGAGCTGAGATGGCTCAAGTGATGAGCTCTTCCCTCCCTTATGGGAGGTCCTGGGTTTCTTTCCTGAAACCTCCTGAAGAGAAGATGAGCAGACAGCAAGTGCAAACAATGAGGGGGGGAGAATAAATAAATAAAATCTTTTTAAAAAATCTCTTTAATGTTTGGCTTTATAGAAGACAGATGGTGTCTCATATCTGCTTCTTCACTGAATCTGCTATGATGTGTCGTTTTGGTTGAAGTATATTAAGAAAACTCAGCCTCATTCTCCTTTCCCTTTTACAAACAATTCTATTTTAACTTCATACTATATTTAACAACTAGGAATGAAGAGTCGCCATTAAGTGATGGGTTAAAATATCTCAACTTATGAATAGTCCTGACATTCTAAGTTATAAATGCGTTCCTTAATTTGGAAAGTACGAGACCTAGGACAGTGGGTCACACCCAGCAGTGCCTAGGTTTGAAAGTGACGTTCATTAAAGAGAGGAATTAATTATCTGCTCTCTTTGGTGTTTTCTCCAATTATATATGTGAAAAAGGTCACCATTCCTTTGTCATTTCATTTTCAACTTTTATTCTTAGTTTAAAAAAATCCACTCATCCCCATAGCAGTTACTTGTCATCACACCAGGAAAATACAGCAAGAGTTTCGTCTGAATGCTTGCTCAGCAGCCGTGTGGGCAGCTTAAGTGGTCGGTGCCTGTGGCTTAACCCAGGACAGCGCGAGTCCGAGAGGCTTGGGTCGGTCGGCGTCTGGAGGTGCTGTGAGCGCCCCAGCAACAGTTCTGGTCTCTGAATCGCTGCTCCAGGGGGGCGGATGGGGGTGCTCTGGGGGTCCCAGATTTCTAGAAGATGAGGCTGGGGGGGAGGGCTGGTGCCTCTGGCCCCTCGGCGGCCACAGGTGCTGCTGGTGTGAAACTGGAGTGGGGGGCGGCCCCCGGGGCGGGCCGGCAGAGCTCCCCTGGGGCGGGCCCGGCCCCCCCACAGCCCCCCACCGCTCCCCTCTGCCCAGCTGGTTGCTCTGTTTATTCAGTCAAGCTTCTCCTTGCCCGGAGGTTCAATTCATGGTACAGGACAGCTCAAACCTTGAAAGATAGTTTTTAACTCGAGAGTAAGTGTTTGTAAGGCTGGCTTACCCCGGCTCTCGTGTTCTGGTCCGAGCAAGCGACAGAACTGTCTCAGGAGAAAACGCAGGGCTTGAGGTAGATGAGCCAAAACCAGGCCTGAGAGTCCGATTCATGGGGGCAGTTACTTGGAAACACCGTGTTTTATTCATTGGTGCAGCATCGACACTACTCTGTACCCGGGAGCAGACATTGTTTTTGAAAAGCTAAAGAAAGGGTACTTTTTTTTTTATTACAAAATTTTATTTTATTTCAACATGTGAAAACTTCTTCATGGATTAAAATAAAATGTTTTCATTTTTTTACACTCACTTCTCCCCATCTGCATCCACTGTTAGGGACGCAACATAATACTTTAGCAAGACTTTTCTGAGCGTGTGGCTTAGGCTTCAAAGGAGCACACAGATCCACGGCCACATCTCAACACAGTCATGAATAAGAAGATATTCCTCACTTTAATATGCAATGAGAAAAAAATTCATGTTGATGCTAAAAACTAACGCACTCCCCTTGCTGGAAACCCCACTAACCAAAAGAGTGTTCTGGTGGCTTGCAGACGCACCGTTACCTGTGCCTCTCCCTTTGCATTCGTTTTCTCTCCAGGCTTTCCTCCAGCCCCTGCACCCCTGGCCTCTGTGCCTCAGTGGCGGCGCCCCCCTGCCCGCCAGCAGCTCCTTGTGTCCTGAGGCCTGGGTCAGGGTGCGCTCCTCGCCGAGGCCCTTGCTTGCCTCTTGTCGCTCTCCCTCAGGAGCCCCAGGGGTGGGCACTGCAAGAGGGGGCCCCTGTCGATCTCCCCTGGGGCTCCCTGACCTGACACCAGACACCGAATGCAACACCCGCAGTGCTTGCTGGACCAGTGACAAAGTGATGAATGGATTTAGCTTTTGAATAGTCAGGCACCCAAGATCTCTCAATGGTTCTTTTGTTATTAGCTAGGTTCTTTTAGTCATTTTAATCAGAAGCAGTACCCGGGGCAGATTGGAAGGAAGTAGGAAACCCTCTCTAACACCTGTGTCGGGTGAGGCTGGGGCCACTGCCTGCTGGACACGAGCGGGAAACGGAAACCTGGCCTCGGCCTGCGGACGCCACAGGTGCTGAGCAATAATGTAAAAACTGGAGCTGGTAGAATATGACAGCAAAGAGACACGTGAGAGTTTTCCAAGATAACGGGACACAGAGTGAGGGAAGCGGCTGAATCGTGCTTCGTGCTCGCTGAGTCTGATACAACAGAACGGAGGTGCAGGGGGGCCGTGTCGTGGACTCGCAGAGACTCGAGGGTGGTTTACGTGGAGGGCTGATGTCGAGGAGGGAGACTGGGAGGTGAGGAGACGGCCAGGGAAACTGAGGAGCTGAGGGGGTCAGGGAGACTGAGAGGTGAGGAGACGTGGGATACTGAGAAGCTGAGGAGAAGGCCAGGCAGACTGAGGAGATGGCCAGGGAGACTGAGGAGTTGGCCAGGGAGCCTGGGGAGGCGAGGAGGCCAGGGCGTCCTGGGGCTGAGAGGTGCCGCTCTAAGGCTTTGGCTCCTCTTGGGGTCAGCGGGAGCTCGTGAAGGACTTTCACAAGGAAGTGTTGGCCTCCGCTGGCGTCTGCGGGCGATTTGGGGAGCAGGTGGGTGGGGGCTGGAAGGCGGAGTGAGCGGGCGGCGACTCCCGATGCCAAGACACCTGGGCACAGGTAAGGGGCCGCGGCGCGTGAGGGGGCGGGTGGGTGCAGGAGCCGGCGCGGCTCCTCCCGTCCCTTGGTGGGGACGCAGCACCACGCGCCGTGGGGACACGAGGAGCTCCGCGGGGAGCTGGCGTGGCGGGGCCCAGTGCCGTGGCCTCTGGACAGCCGGGCCGCGGGAATGCACACTCTGCTGGAGAGAGGAGGGCGGCGCGGCGGGCGAGCCGCGCCCTGGGCAGAGGGGAGCCCGCAGGTGGCCCTCAGAGCCTGGTGACCAAGGAGGCGGCACGGGGACTCCTGGAGGGCTGCGGGGACCGCCCCGGGTGGCAGCGCTGGGAGCCCGCCCTGGGAGGGGCAGCCCCTTGAGCTTCCGCCCCAGCGCACCGCAGCCAGGCCCAGCCACGTGGGCGGAAACGGGTGGGACCCCAGGGCGGGACCCTAGGCCGGGACCCAGGCCAGAAGCACAGTGGCCGGTGAGGCCCGCGGGGCCGGGGGTGAGGGCGGCGTGCTCGGCAGGCAGCAGGCCCAGGATCGCCCACGGGCCTGGCACTGGGCCGGGCCGGGCGACCTTGTTGCTGGGCCCTGAGGACCCCCGCAGATGAGGGGAGGTGTTGGTGGAGGGGCCGTGGGCACAGCACAGCGAGGGGCTGCAGGTGGCTTTACAGGAGGGAGCTAGAAAACCTAGGCCCGCAGGGGCGCCGCCGCCCAGCACCCCGGCCCGTCCCCCGCCCTCACCGCGGTCAGCTGTCCACCTGCAGGAGCTGCCGGGCCTTGTCTCCACCCAAAGCCTCGCCCCGACCCGCAGGCCTCCGAGACGGCGCCGCCGGCCTCCGCTCTCACGGCTCCTCTTCCGGGCAGGAGCCGCCAGGCGCCCAGGCCTCGCGGGCGGGGCCCTGTCCGGGCTTAGGGCTCGCCGGGCACAGCCGCAACTTGCTTGTCCACGGTGATCAAGTCGTGGGAACATGCTGTGAATGGCGTAATTCAAAGTTGCTTTTCCATTAGCCCAGAAAATGTGACGTATCAGAATGCCAAGCTCCCAGCAGGGCACTGCCCGGGGATGTTGGCAGAGCTGGGGCCTTCGGTCCAGAGTGGCTTGCATTTAAGCTCGTTTGAAAGCACAGGATGGTGCACATGTCTTCAAGTCCTTCCACCCTCTAGTTTAACCGTTTGCAATGTGTGGTCACTCAAAGGCAAACGAAATCTGTACGCTCACAAAAAGGGCCGCTAAAAAAAGTAACTGTTCTTTTATATTAGGCTTTATGGGGCCTTTGCTCAGGGCATTAACTCAGACACGTGCCCCATTCCTGGGAGAGGAAGGGCCCCGCGCCTGGGGGCTCCGTCCCTGCCCTCAGCGTCAGGAGGGGACAGCGCCCTGGAAAGTGAGGAGTGAGCCCCACCGTTCAGTGTGCAGGCCTGGGCACAGGCGGGCCTCACAGGAGTGACTGCACTGTAGTCTTACAGGAGGGTGTCATCACCTCCAACGCCCACGCTGTGAGGTCTCTGTCCCCGCTACGGAGGAGGGGACGGGCACAGATAAATAAGGTATTGGGGCACACAGAGCAGTTGGCAAGGCTGGGGTTCAAAGCCGGTCTGTCCAGCCTCTTAGGGCAGTGTGGACACAGAAGAGATGGGCGGCTCGGGCAGGGCTCGGCCCGGGGAGGGCGTCTGGATGGGCAGGCTTAGGTGTTCAGAGGTGCGAAGGTCATGACCACCCAGCCACGAACGAGCAGAATTTCTCCCCAAAGAAGCCTTTCCTTGGACCCTGGAGTGAGTCACCGAATTACCACAAATTTGAGGCGTCAGTAAATTTTTCTGAAAAATCCATATGCAAGAACCATCAAGGGTATAGTTGCAGCAGGTGGCTCCTGAGTGTGTAAACTGCCATATGTGGTTCTTGAGTGTGTAAACTGCCATAGATGGCTCTTGCGTGTATAAACTGTAGCAGGTGGCTCCTGAGTGTGTAACTACCATAGTTGGCTCTGGAGTGTGTAAATGCAGCAGCTGGCTCTTGAGTATATAAACTGCAGTATGTGGTTCCTGAGTGTGTAAGTGCAGCAGCTGGCTCTTGAGTGTGTAAACTGCCATTTGTGGTTCCTGAGTGTGTAAATGCAGCAGCTGGCTCTTGAGTGTGTAAACTGCCATTTGTTGCTCCTGAGTGTGTAAATGCAGCAGCTGGCTCCTGAGTGTGTAAACTGCCATTTGTTGCTCCTGAGTGTATAAATGCAGCAGCTGGCTCCTGAGTGTGTAAACTGCCATTTGTGGCTCCTGAGTGTGTAAATGCAGCAGGTGGCAAACAGCTCCAAGCCTGGGGCTCCCTTGCCAGGCAGGTCGCTGTCAGAGCAGCCCGTAGCCCTTGCTCTTGGCTCTTCTGCGTTCGAGAGGGCTGTGACCCACCAGCGCTGCCCACCTCGGCCCCGGCCCATCCCCTTTTGGGGCTCTGGCCTTGGGTGGAGGCCGGTGCCCCGCAGGCATGGAGGCGAGCCCTGCGCCTCACTGCTCAGTCATGCACTTTTGTGGGGAGTGGAAACGGGAATCAGTTCGTCAACGGGCGGGTGGAGAGCCCCCGGGGCCCGCAGGCGCCCACCTCCAGCGGGAGCTGCTGCGCCTCTGGGGACAGGAGCGCCGAGGCTTCCCGGGTGGCCTCTCCGTGGCCTCTCCGTGGCCTCGCCGTGGCCTCGCCGTGGCCCGCCCGGCGAATGTTGGCGATGAGAAAAGCCTGGAAATACACAGTGGCCGCAGCCCTGGACACAGGTCTCGTGTTATTGAACTAAAATAAGGCGAAACCTCCCTTTTTAATGATAACAACTTGACAGCGACTTTCCTTTCTGTTTCCTGCGTGTCTCTAACCGTCTACGTGCCGAGTTCCCCTTCACGTCCGTGGTTTAAAGACCAGTTAGGACAGTGGGGAGGGGCTGCTGCTCTGAGAGGCCCCCGCACAGGGACTCGCAGACGGAAGGCGAGCGGCAGGGCTGGCCCCGAGCAGGTCCCCTGAGGTGGGCCGCGGGGGGCAGGGGACGGGGCAGGCCTCGGGCAGAGGGCCCCGGGGTCGGGGGGCGCCAGGATGCGGGCCTGACGCAGGCGGAGCAGAGGCTCCTCCAGGACTCGGCCTGACACTGCCACGTTCCTGTTCACAGCACCGGAGGGTGGAGGTGGGGAGGTGAGGCGAGCCCCACGTGGAGTTTGGGGCTCTGCTCCCTGCCGGCCAGCTGCGAGCCAGGGCTCGAGTGGGCAAAGGCTTCTGCAACCCCCACGATGAAAAGCAGCTTCCCTGCTGGAAGGCCATCGGAGATCTGGGCTCCTTGCTTACGAGAAATCCTGGAAAGACCAACGTTGTGCATATTTTAGGCTGAACAACCAATGAAACCCGGCAACAGCATAGTGTTCAGATAAGGAATTTTTCATTGAAGTTAGGAGAAAAGGGGGTAAGTGCACCCTTAGAGGGCTGCCAGCAAAGGCCTGGGGGCTTTTAATGGTCGAAAGGGGATTTGGCTCCTCTGGAGAACCAGGGAGGCTTGGTGGAAGCGTTCACCCACCCAGGAAGTGTGTTCACCCACCCAGGAAGTGCGGTCACCAACACAGGAAGTACATTCACCCACCCAGGAAGTGCGGTCACCCACCAGGAAGTGTGTTCACCAACACAGGAAGTATGTTCATCAACCTAGGAAGTGTGTTCACCAACACAGGAAATGTGTTCACCAACACGGGAAATGTGTTCACCCACCCAGGAAGTGTGTTCACCAACACAGGAAATGTGTTCACCCACCCAGGAAGTGTGTTCACCCACCTAGGAAGTGTGTTCACCCACCCAGGAAGTGTGCCAAGGCTACCTCTGCCAATCTGATGGCATTGCCTGGCTCCTTGGTGGAAGGCTGGGCAGAGTTCCAAACACTGGCCAGATTGGAGACTTCCCAGCTAGCCCAGAAAGCTTACCGCAGACCTTGACTCCAGGCCAGGGCAGTTCAGGCCAGTGTCTTGTTCGGACGCTTTGGTCCGGCTTCCGGCCGCTCCACCAGGTATCTCCTTGTGTGAGTCCCATCCCCCACCTGCCCCAACAGCCCATGTTGAGAAAAGGGGAATGAGAGAAGAGGACTGTGGGGGCTCCCCGCAGTCTCACCCGCTCTGATGATGTGAGGGACTGAAAGATATTTAGGAGATTTTCCCTTTTAAGACAGAGTCTGGGCAGCGGACTTGGCCCAGTGGTTAGGGCAGCCACATGGGAGGTCCGCGGTTCATACCCGGGGCCTCCTTGACCCGTGTGGAGCTGACCCATGCGGTGATGACGCGCGCAAGGAGTGCCCTGCCACGCAGGGGTGTCCCCCGTGTAGGGGAGCCCCACGCGCAAGGAGTGCGCCCCGTAAGGAGAGCCGCCCAGCACGAAAGTGCAGCCTGCCCAGGAATGGCGCTGCACACACGGAGAGCTGACACAGCAAGATGATGCAACAAAAAGAGACACAGATTCCCGTGCCGCTGACAACAACAGAAGCGGACAAAGAAGACGCAGCAAATGGACACAGAGAACAGACAACTGGGTGGGGAGGGAGGGGAGAGAAATAAATAAATAAATCTTAAAAAAAAAAAAAGACAGAGTCTGAGAATCTTCTATATTCCAAAAGTAGGATCTTCTGTTATTCTTTAAAAAATACTCACGGTCTGGTCTTTTGATATTATTTATGAATTCCAAAAAGAGATGTAGATTGTTTGTAAACCAGTCTGTTCTCTAGGTGTGATACCTTTTGACTGTATTAAAGTCAGCCGAGATGCCCTTGATTAAATTGTGTTAAGATTAGGGCTTTGATTGGACCACGTCATTCGGGCACACAGGGCTGAGTCCCGCCCCCTTGGTGGGCTGTGTAAACGGACGCTCAGCCAAGGAGACACAGAGGTCGATGCACAGAAGATCACAGAGGAAGAGAGGCAGCTCCGTGGACACGGCAGAGAGAGGAGCCCCCCTGCCTACAGCTGAGATCAGAAGGAGCTGGCCACGGAGCCTTAAGAGGGAGCAAGGCCGAGCCCTCGCGGACGTCGGCCGCCATCTTGCTCCAACAGGGCAACCGATTTTGGTGAGGAAGTACCTCTTATGGTACCTTGAGGTGGACTCTTTAGGGCCTTGTAACCATAAGCTTCTACCCCAAATAAATACCTTTGAAAAACCAACAGATGTCTGATACTTTGACTAATATAGTTCCTTATATGCATTCTCTCTTCTTATAAAGATGTTCAGATTCTTTAGAATATTAAGTTATATATTACATGGTTAGTTCTATAGGTATGTAGTTTGCATGTAAAATATGCTTGCCTAAATCTCAGAGCACCTGGTGCGTGTCCTCTTCTGTAGGCGTAACACAGCTGTGGGGTTAACCGACAGCTCGTTTCTAGTCCCCTGTTCTTCAGACGACAGCTGATCGCTTCCGGTGAAAGTTGTCCATGTCACGGCAGCAGCCACTTGAGAGGGGAGCCGCCGCTGGCCAGTGCCTTTCTGCCTCCTCCCAAAATGCCAGTCCAGGGCCGCCACGGTTTGGTTTTCTTGTGGGAATCATGATCAAGTGAGGAAGAAGTCCAGACTGGGGACACGTGCCTTCAGGTTTGTCCGGCGGCTTATCGGCCTTCAAGTTTACGTTGCAGCGTTATCCTCTTTCCAAGCCCCGGCTTCGCCCCTTCTTCCTGTGTGGGTTGTTCTTACCAGGCCTTATCAGAGCTGCGCGGATCACAGGGCTCGAGTATCCAGAGTGAGGAATTCCAGCCCCAAACGGGAAGCTGGCAGAGCTCTTGTGCATTGTCAGGGTTTCAGCTGTGCCTTTTGGAACTGGCCAAAATCCTCATCTTTGTCTCCTCTGAGATCTGATACCACATTTGACTAATTAAAAAAAAAGGCTGAGGCACGATACTGTTACACCACAAAGAAGGCAAAGCATGTGTCTCCAACAATGAACAAGTCGTCAGTGGAGTTTACGTGAACTTAGCTTATTTTTCTAGACATTCTACAAACTACCATGTTTATGATGCCATTTGGACCAGGAAATGGAGTGCCTTGAGCCAGAGTTTGTACAGCTTGCAGAAAAACTCCCATAATTTTATTGGATTTTGTTCCTTAAGATCATGAAGCGCAATTCCAACTTCTAATGTCAAAGGTGAACAAATGAAGATGTGATAGGTACTGCGGAGGCCCTCTCACCAAATGTAGATTTTAAATGGTTTCTGCTGGAAGACAGCTTGCCTCAAGGTGCATCCTGTAGATCACACTCTAATGTAATAACTTAAGAAGTGGGTGCCGTAATAAAATGAGATTGGAACGCGGCATGCTCTGCCCCTTCTCTGGGCACGCTCAGTGCAGTGGCATTTAAGAGCCCTAAGAATTGCTGCAGTAAAGAAAGTTTACACTTAGCTCAGTCCAGTATACCCCACTCTTGATTGACAGCGAGTAATTTTTTAAAAATATGATACATGTTAGCTAGAGAAAACAAAATTCCTAAAAACATGTTTAGGAAATGCTTCTCTAAATTGTTCCATGGGACATCATGTGAAGTTCTATCTTTTTGTAGAGCGTGTAATGTATTTTCGTGCTTTAGAAAAGCAGAGGTAAGGGTGTGTGTGCATGTGGAGTGTGCTCGTGTGTGCACATGCCAGCACACGTGTGCATTTGAACTCGGACCACCGCTCAACTGCAGAGAGAGGCATGGTCAGCGCCTGAGCACGGCCAGCTCTGAGCTCCTCCCCTGAGCTCTGGAAGCTTCCAATGCCAAGGGGTCCCACGACGCCCACCTGCTGGGAGCCTGGGGTGGAAATCGCTGCCCACGGGACGGGTTTCCTCCCGAGATCCAAGTCGCAGACTGTGCCGTGGGACACGCAGCGCCTGGCGCCTTTGTCCAGGATCTCACCCTCGCTTCTTTTGGCCGAGCAGGAAAACTAGCGACTCAACTCTTCCCACAGCCAGGAATGAGCTCCGGGGGCTGGAAAGGCTCCCACGCCACTTCTGGGCTGAAGAGTCGCCCTTTCCAGCCAGGAGGGGGTCACGTGTGGCCACGTGCTTGCTGCGCTCTGAGCACGGTGGGCCATGGGGGATGTTTCATCTCTGGTCAGAGCCAAGCTCGGGCCAGACTTCCCAGCAGCACTGCGCCCGGGGCGCACAGGGGGCACAGCTGCCCTGCATGGAGTCGTCCGGCAGCATCCGATGCCAGCAGTGCCCCCACCGTGGCGGCCACCAGAAGCTCCCCAGCTGGTGCCAAACGCCCCTGGGGGCAACATCCCAGTTGCCCCGGTCAGAACCACTGGCTAACCCTGCATTTTGAGTTGAAAAATCAATATTTTTGCTTTCCAGGGGTGCCTTTTAAAAGTTGGTCATTCCTGAATTCTCTGCAGGAATCGTTGTCTCAAATCTTTGATATCTCTATTAATTGAATGAAGGAAAATGTGGTTTCTCTTGGCCTAAGAGAATTTTGTCACACTGATCCTCATTTTCTTTTGAAGTTTAAAGAGAGAGGGAGACGCATACATTTTACCTGTGCTATGCATTTGGATTTTGACCAAATAAGCACTTAGGTCCAAAGCTCCTCCAAGAAATCTAGTCATTGTTTCTTTTTACTGCTCAGAAGAAATGTGTTCTTAGAGTCCCTCCCTTTACACCATTTCCCAAGGACAAAAAATTCGGTTAGGACTCCAAAGATTGTATTCATTTAAATAAGGCCTGATTTTCAAAGCCCTGGCGTACATAGAAGGCCTACATTTTAGACCTTCAAATAAAGACCTTGTTTTCCACCCTGACTTGTTGCATACAATACTTAGATTGCAAAAATTACCCATAAGCTTGGCTGATGACGATTACTAAAAAGTTTTCAGCCCCCAAGGCCACTGAAGGTTTACTTCAGTACCTTATCATGGTTACCAATATGGCTTATCTTTACTAATAATATGTTTTCTCCCAGGAAAAAAAGTAATTAACAGACAGTAGCATTGAAAATCATATGCATAAACTTTTATAACCAAAAGGTTAGAAACATTTGAAAGCAAATATATTCAAATTGTAAATTATTTTTTAAAATGCACTCTTAAGTTTTTTGAAGTTTTAAAAAAGACATCAGTGCCTTTTTAAAATATATGTGTTAAAAAATGCAGACCTCTTAACTAAAGAGGTCCTTCTTTTCCTTGGCTTATACCCAGACAAAGGTAGTTGTTGAATACCAGAAGAATTTTTATAAAAAGGAGTTCTTGGGCGTGACAGCATGCCAAGGGGATGTACCCAGTCTAGTGGGTTAAGCAGCCATAACACCTGCCACTTCTGGGGGACACTTGGTTTAGGCGTTTTACTTCATGAGTCAATTTTGAAGCGGAAATGATTCCTACCTTTTAGGGACAAAACTTTTATTGTCCTTATGGTAATATTTATGGACCCTTTTGTATCACACCTAACCCAGCGTTTTCTTCTCTTGGGGGCACTGGAGAATGGTGTCCTTGCTAACCCGATTTTAATATGGGGCAGTTCTGTCGGCTCAGCCTCCCTGCAGCAGCCCCCAGGGCGCCCCCCCTGCTCCCGGCTCCTGCCTGGCACCGCCCTCCCAGCACTCTCCTCCCTCCTCCCTCTCCCTTCTGCACACCTGGGTGCACACCTGGGGGTCTGTGGTCTCCCTGGAGCCCGCGCCCCGCCCCTCTGCGCGTCTCCTTGGCGGGCGTCGTCCTCGGCGTCCACCTGGCAAGCCCCGCTTGGGCCGCCTCCCCTGAGCGCCAGGTACTTCATTTCTGCTTGTTCCTTCCTGAACTGCGAGTGTTGGATGCCTTGACATCCCCTCCTTACTCGACTGCTACCAAAGGAACTATATTTGCACCATGTCTGTGCTTCCCACCCGTGTTTTGCACGGGCTTCTGTTCAAAAAACACAGTGAATTCAACTGCAGAGTATTGTCCAACTTTTTCCCCCTGCAGCCTGGTGTTCTAAGACCATACTGACTTGTCCTTATTGTGCTTATTTTTTCTTTTGGCAGCTAGATATGTAAATGAGGGGCTTTTCTATTAAGCTGAGATGGTACAATCACCAAGGGCTGTAGCTCTGACATACTTTTAAAGGTATCAGAGCAGTCACCTAAGGGTTTGACTAATTAAATAATACTCCAAGTGAAGCACAGAGGCTGGCTTTGCAAAACTGCTCTGAAATGAAAGGAAACAACCAATGACGCCATCCTACTGTGCTCCGTCCTCCCTCCCTGCCCTTTTCCAGCTCTCCTTTCCTCCATTCTTCCCAGGTTGGCTTCCAGGCCTGTCGATAATTTTAAGTCTATACATTTAAAACTTAAATCTTGATTTCACTGCTGAAAAAAAATATATAGCTAAGAACATGTATCCTGACAGATTTGAAAACAACACAAACCAAATGAAAATACCTTCAGGAGTTTCTCACTTGGCGCTAGCATTCTAGGATTTAAGTCTGATTCACTCACGAGTGAATACTGTCATTCAGAGAATGGCTTTTGGCCTTCGGCCCCTCCATCCCCAACGTTGAATTTAAATTTTGGTAATGATGGAAATAAGTTAGGTTAAAGACGTTTAGTTTGTTTTTTTAGCAGTCAGACTATGATATTTCTGGCTTTTCCTTTTATATTTTTATCCCATTTTCCAAAGATAATCCAAAATACAGCTCAGTCGGAAACAGTGCTCGCTCCCTGCAGCCCGTGCTTTAGAGTAATGAGCGGGTGCATTTCACAAACAGGAATTAGAGCCCCACCCTTCACGGGGCATTAAATAAATGGCACTGAACCGGTTCCTGGGCGAGTGCAGCAGCCGCGCTTTCATTTCCCTGCGTCTCCTCCTCCGGGGTGGGGGCAGTCGTCTGGCGCCACTGAAGGAATTAGGCTCTGGTTTGAACCGACACCTGACGGCTATTAAGTTTATTTTAGGAATGTGTTGCCAGAGCCCTGATAAATTTCTCTGTAGCCTCAGGCAGTGAGGCATCCAGTCTTGCACCAGGTGCTGTGCTTGGGCTTTTTGCTTTCCCAGAGGGAGGCAGGAGGCAAGCAGCTTCCCAACAGTCGGCTCAGCTCTAGGCAAAGCACTCTTGGCTTCTAAGGAACCATAGGGTGGAGACAGTGCTTTTAGTTTTTAGTTATTTGTAAATGGCAAAAATATAACACACAGTGTCTGGACGGCTTTAGAGGGAAAAGAGTGTCAGCCAAAATGCTATCCAGTTTATAATTTTATATAATTTAAAACACGGTTTTTTAAATGTTCTTACACTTAAGAACAATAAGTGAAGCTACGGCCTGTTAAGCGGAAAGACGGCCAGGCTGGGATAAAGCCCCTGGGAATCAGCTCCTGCTCCGCAGAGGGCCTGTTTGTTGTCCAGCCGGCCTTCCTGGGGCCTGGGGAGAGCGGGCAGCTGCACGGAGCGGCCCAGGGCTCCATCCCTCAAACGCTGCGTTTGTGTTTTCACCCACACAACTGTTTCTTGAATCCGTTCGCGCTTTCTTGTTTAAAACTCAGTGTCCCGCTGTCATGTTCAGAGAAGAGTGCTTAGCCTGGCCTGCTCCTGGCCTCTGGCTCGACGCAGTGAGCTGGGGCTCATGGGGCCGCCACCCGCAGCCGCACGCGGCTTTGCCCTCTGTCCCTCCCTGTGCACCTGGACTCCTCATCCACCCCTGCACCAAAGACCCCCATTCCCCAGGGGCTCGCCCTCTACGTAGGAAAATAAAGCCTTTCGAAATTAAACCAAGATTGGTTAAGGAGATGCTATTAAACCCCAGGTGAAGGGAGGTAAACTTGCCCCTCCCTTTTTTTTCCCTCCTTTGTTTTTTCTTTTGGTTACAGAATAAGCACATTCTCTTTTTGGATGGAGTTGGGGGAGGGGCACTCTTAACTAGGGCCCCTGGGGATTCCAGCAGGTTCCGGCAGGCGCCAGCTCGCTGCTCCTCACCAGTGGGCTGGCGGAGCTCATCCCCCAGCCTGGAAGGGCGTTTTCCTTCCACCCTCCTTGGCTTTGTACTCCTGCTCCAAATCCGTTCACAGGAAAAGACGTTCTCAGTCTTGTGTTAACTTTTCTGTAATTCAGCCTCAAATATTCAGAGCCTGACCCTCATATTGTTTTTCCACTGGGTTCTTTTGTCTACCCTACTATTCATTAGCACCAGTTTGCTGATGAGAGCAGCTCACTCAGATAATCCGTTTTGTTTCTAAGCAATTGGCCTAATTTATAGATTAAATTAAAGCAGACTGAAACCAGAGTAGCTTGCAAATAGAATAGTGAGCCAAATGAAGTAACCTGATACTCAGAGGAAGCATAGGGAGAACTCGGGGGAGCTGGATTTGAATCCAGGTCTGCACACATTTCAGCGGTGGGCATTTGTGGTGGCCAGTCCAGCTACCTCATCCCCCGCAGGGTGCGTTGGCCCGCGGTGCCCGGGGGTGTCTTGAGATGCCGCGCAAGCGGTCAGTCACCCCGGGCCCCCGACTCCAGCCATCCACTGGGTCTGTGCCTTTATCCACTCGGCTCCCTGCATCCACCCGGGTCTGTGCCTGCGTCCACTCGGCTCCCTGCGTCCACTCGGCTCCCTGCGTCCACTCGGCTCCCTGCAGGGACCTGAGCAACCCTTCGCCCAGGTGGGCTGGAGGGCCGCGGCCCCCGCCCCAGGCCCCCGCCCCAGGCCCCCGCCCCTGGCCCTTCCTTGTCCTTAAGGCCGGGAAGCTGGAGGAAGGGTGGGCGCTCGTCGCCACGTGCCCCGCTGCAGCTGGCATCACGCCCGCGCGCTGCCCGGCTCCGGAGCTAGAACACCTGCCGCAGGTTTCTGGCGGGTCTTGAGGAGCCCTAAAGGGTTTGGGCTGCTCAGGTGCGCCCCAGGACCGCTTCTGGCTGACCTTGGCCCCCGGCCTTTCTCGTCTCCAGCATCCAGTGCTGGAGCGGGAAGGGGAAGGAAGCGACGTCCTGCGGCGGCCACGCGGGTTCCTTCAAGTCCCCTCCCCACTTGATTCTTCCTCTGCTCTTGCCCCTGGTCTCCAGGACGCGCCTCCGCCCATGTCCAGGCACAGCCACGTGCTCCTCCCGCCCGCATGCGCCCCTGCCGCCCCGCGGCCTCGGGGGAGCCCCTGCACCCCAGCGGGCGGCTCAGAGCAGGTGCAGCGGGCCACGCGCGGGCCTCCCGGGTCAGCGCCCCCTCCTGGGGGAGGCTCGGCGGTGCATCGGGGTCAGCGCCCCCTCCTGGGGGAGGCCCAGCGGTGCATCTGAGTCCAGCGCCCCCTCCTGGGGGAGGCCCAGCAGTGCATCGGGGTCAGCGCCCCCTCCTGGAGGGGCTCGGCGGTGCATCTGAGTCCAGCGCCCCCTCCTGGGGGAGGCCCAGCGGTGCATCGGGGTCAGCGCCCCCTCCTGGAGGAGGCTCGGCGGTGCATCTGAGTCCAGCGCCCCCTCCTGGAGGAGGCTCGGCGGTGCATCGGGGTCAGCGCCCCCTCCTGGAGGAGGCTCGGCGGTGCATGGGGGTCAGCGCCCCCTCCTGGAGGGGCTCGGCGGTGCATCGGGGTCAGCGCCCCCTCCTGGAGGGGCTCGGCGGTGCCTCAGGGGTGCTCAGCAAGGAGTGAAATCAGCTCCTTGTACAGGCCGACGAGGTCTCAAATTATGGCCCAGGAGAGTCTAAGACAAAGCAAACTTCAAGAGAGGAACATCCTGTCAATACCGGTGAAATGCCCTCGCCTTAGCGTTGGCTCCCTCCCTGGTCCCTGGCGCGGGTGCTGCGGGCAGCGCGCGGTGCCACCTGCAGCCCTCGCTCCCCAGGAGAGCCGTCCCTAAGCGCCCAACAGCAGCATGTCTCATTTTCCCAGTGAACTAGGCAATACTGTTCTCTTCACCTTTTCTCTTCTAAATATTCGTTTCTCTTGCTTATTTGAAGGACTACATACAGTTTTCCTTTATAGCTGTCTACTTGATTTCTAGTTCAGTTTCTAGGTTGGACAAGTACATGCAATTTTAGCAAGTTAGAAAATGCTAAGAGCGTTCTCTGCGGGTAACTAACTTTTCTCCAAAGATTAATTTGTTGTCAAAGCTAAATGGACACCCAGAAATTACTGCGCATCAAGCATAAGTCAGAGTTGCGACACTGTTTCAATTTGGAAAGTGTGCTCGTCTGCAGAGCAGCAGACAGGGAGGGGTGACTGGAGGTTGTGACTCTTTGTTATCCTAAAAACCGATTGAGTTCCCTTGAAAAAGAAAAACAAGAAGCCCAAGACCAGCTGGAGCAGCTCAGAAGAGGAGAAGAGGTCTTTTCATCAAAACCGTGGTGGCCTCCGTGTCAGGGTGCAGAGCCCCCGGGAGCGAGGCTGCCAGCTGGCAGGCTCCTGCGGGGGTTTCCTAACACAAGCCGCGCGCTTCCATTTGTCTCCAGTCAGACTGAGAATAGCTGCTCATACGTCGCAGAGACAGATTCCGTTTTAGAAAGGTCCCAGCCCCTGAGGTGTTGGAGCTGTGCTGGTGGGCATCAGTGGTGCTAAGTAGCTGTCTTTCCACTCCTTAGATAAAACACGCAGTTCAATCCCGTAAGGTCACAGTTATAATCAAGAGAATTACCCTAAGCCACAGCTTAGTTCCTCAAATCCCCGTTATCATGCCTGCATAGTGACTACCTAAGATTTTGCAAATTCTGAGACTAAATAGAATTCACCTGTGTATAAATCAGAAGAGTTATGTAGTATTTAATCCTATTCAGAGTTAAGCTTGGTAGACTTAACTTTATATTCTCTAGTTGAATGTCTACTTAAAACCCCGACTTAGAATGAGTTTCTGTAATAATTACTCTGGACAACCTCACGGTCTCACAAAGCAAAGTTTCTCATGATTATTTCTGATTTTATTTGAAATGATATCTCAAAGTAGCAGACATATGAAGTCCTGATAAACTTGTTCAGCTTTGTGTCCCTCTTACCTGGCGCCCTCACCCTTTTAGAACACAGGCATAAACCTGAAAATAAGTTTTAAGTAGCTGCAAGTGGAGACGAAGTTAACTCTCGCTGAAACCATCCATCCTACTTTATGGGATGGAACTTAACCCTGTAATTGCCAGTAACCCCTGAGGGCGTCATTGAGAGGAACATAAATTCCAGCAATTCACATTCATGGTTAATCACATAAAATCTTTAAAGATAGAAGTTTGCAAGACAATTAAGAAATGGTGTCATTAAAATAATTACTTTAAAAAAAGATTCAGTACTGAAAACAGGCTGTATTTGTATGGGAAATTTACATTGTCAGTCAAGGAAGCATTACAAAACTTGTTTCAACCAATCCCACCTGTAAAGGCTTTCTGAACAGTGAGTTTAAGAAGTCCCTTCCTTTCTGAATCATGGACTACAGCAGGGCGGACAAAGTGAGTTTCCAGAGCAGCAGAGTGTCAGGTCGTGTGTGTGTGTGTGTGTGTGTGTGTGTGTGTGTAAGGAACTGGCTCACACCGCCGTGGGCTGCCAAGTCCACGCTCTGCAGGGTGGGGGCAGGTGGAAGTTGGGGTGAGCGGGGCTGAGGTCTCAAGTCGGACACGCAGAGGAGAGGGCGGGCTTGTCTGGAGCCACGGTCCTGGCTCCGGCGGTCACCTGCTGGCGCGGCCCTCACCTATCTTGGGGCTCATCACCTGCACCTGGAGTCAGCTGATGGCGGTGCTCGCCCCACAGCGGCCCCCAGGCCAGCGCCCGAACCAGCGCCTGGACGCCGTGACCGAGGCAAGTCGACACGCAAAGCAACGTCCCAGTGAACACGGAGCGAACGTGCAGCTGTCAGCCGAGGACAAAGCTTAGAAGGTTGAATCCCCCTAAGGGCCCGCGCTGGGGACGGGGGCCGGCGCTGGGGACTGGGGGCCGCGCTGGGGACGGGGGCCGCGCTGGGGACGGGGGCCGGCGCTGGGGACAGGGGCCGACGCTGGAGACTGGGGACTGCGCTGGGGACGGGGGGCCGCGCTGGGGACGGGGGCCGCGCTGGGGACGGGAGCCGGCGCTGGGGACGGGGGGCCGCGCTGGGGACGGGGGCCGCGCTGGGGACGGGGGCCGGCGCTGGGGACAGGGGCCGGCGCTGGAGACTGGGGACTGCGCTGGGGACGGGGCCGGCGCTGGGGACAGGGGCCGGCGCTGGAGACGGGGGCCGCGCTGGGGACGGGGGGCCGGTGCTGGGGACGGGGGGCCGGTGCTGGGGACGGGGGGCCGGTGCTGGGGACGGGGGGCCACGCTGGGGACGGGGGGCCGGCGCTGGCTCTGCAGCCTTAAAACATGCAATAGCAGATGAGAATGCTGGTTTCTGGGCTATTTCAGGAAAGGTTTAAAGTCCAATCTTAAAATTAGCTCAAAACTGAGCGCGCAGAGAAGACACTGGCTGGGACGGCCTTCACGCGGGTGTTAGACACACGTGGAGAGTGACCACACAGCGTTGTGACCCGGAGGTGGCTGTCCTTCACGAAGCTGTGGACCCGCTCGAGGCGGCGTGGCAGAGTGGACAGAGGTGCCCATGCGCTGCTTGGCCGCGGCCGCCGCTGTTAGGCCGCAGGGGTAGGAGTGGCCGCGTGGTCCGTGCCCATCATGGGTGACACTCGGGAAAGCGCTGGGAGCCTGAGGGGCCAGGGCCGGGCCTCCTGGAGGGGCAGGGGCAGGGCTCAGGCCCAGCTGGACAGTGGCTCGGCAAAGCACTGCAGGAATTTTGGGATAAAACCTGGGGATTCCTGGACAGACAGAAGCATGCGATTTTAAAGAGATTTAAGACGCAAAGCAAATAGGCATAGAGTCATTTCCATGAATTATTAGTTTAGAAATCAGAGCTGTTTTGTTTATTAGTTTAATTGATCAAATGCCATTCTATTCTTTCTTTTCAATTGCTTTCTAGAAGAAACGTTTCCTTTAAAACAGGGGCCCTTAACCAGGGGTCCACAGACCCCCAAGTGCCGTGGAAAGATTTCAGGGGGTCTGTGAGCATGCATTGAAAAAAATCAACTTATTATCTTTATTTCTCTGACCTCTAACTGCAGTCTAGCACTTCCTTCACTTACGAATGTAGGTAATAAATTACAGTTCATTTCACATCACATCACAGTTGTTGCACATTGTGAAATATCGCTTACGCTCACCCGTACTTAGAAATCACGGTAGTTGTTAGACCCGACGCTCGTGGAGTGTCATAAAACTATCGGCCGCTACATTCTGAGAAGGGGTCCCTGGTTTTCACCTGCCTGGCAAAGGGGTCTGTGAACGCCTGCTCTAAAAGAACATAAACACAATAAATTTTAAAAGTACAGTAAAGCCAGTAAGACCAAAAGGCAGCAGGAGCGAGAGAATGTGCCGGCAGCCTCAGTCTCCAGGGCCAGTTAGCGCCGTGCTCTTGGAGGGCAGTTTTTTCAAAAGCTTCATGTTTTGTAAACTCTTTGACCCAGAAATTCCACAGGTAGGGATTTGGCCTAAGGAGATAATAATGTGCAATGGAATGCTTCATGGAACTGTTTCCAATAGCAGAGTTGTTGAAGAGAGCCTGAGGGTCCCCTGGACAGGTTTCCCACCTAGAATGCGCTTGTCCACGCCACGCCATGCCGGGTGGTTATTCAGGATGTGGTGGAAGGTGTGGGACACAAGGTGTGCCTGTTACATGGCTCCCTACAAACCACGTTACAAAAGCGCACGTTAAAGACGATGCTCCGAGATTCGGTGCGCGGCTGTGATCTAGTAGCGTGTGTGGAAACGTGAAGGTCGCTCCTGTCATTGCCGTAGGAGCAGAAGCGCGTGAAGCCGCAGGGCAGGCGCCGTGGGAAGGAAGGCCTGTCGTGCTGTCACCGCTGCACCCAGCACCTGCCCTCGGCCCGAGACCCTGGTTTTGGGCGTCCGTCTGTCCTCCCAGGCGTTCGCAGGTGATTTCCACCACCTCCTGGCTCTGTGGAGAGGGAAGTGGTGTGGACTCCAGGCCAGGAGCCGCTGGACACGATGCATTCAGGAGCGCAAACGAGGAGACGCGGGGTCCTTCTCTGCTCTTTTTTTATCAGAAAAACAATTTGGTGGGAGCAGATGTAGCTCAGGTGGTCGAGCACCTGCCCCCCAGGACCAGGTCCTAGGTTCAATCCGTGGTACCTCCTAAAAACAAAACAAAAGGAAACAAAAAAAACGAGTTAAGAAATGTAACAGCCCATAATCTCGTCAATATCGGCCTCACATTTGTAAGGCCTGGTTTGAACGGAGCCCTTGCCTCACTAAGTCAGTAGCATTTTTGCTACTGTATTTTCATTTTTATCATAAACAGTTTAAGAGTTTCAGCAAGCATTTTATATTTATTACTTAATGACTGAAAGAAATTTTATTGACTTAATGGACTGCAATTTAATAAACCCTAGACGTTTCAGGTTTGGGGCTGTAATAGAAAATACTGCAGTGGATAGTTCCTCGCATTTATCTTTTGGCTTCTGTTGACACAAACATCCCACAGAAGAACGTAAAAAAAAAAATGGTATGAACCTCTTGCTTTCTTGCATACATCCCTGTATTGTGGTCTAAAAGGCTTGTGCTAATTTGCAGTTTGAATAACAGCAAATAAAAACAATTTCCCTACATGATCTCAGCAGTATTGGAGATTAGCTTTAATAGTTTTCAAGTGCCCATTGATAGCTCAAAGTTGCTGCAATTTTCAGCATTAAAAACTTCCAACAACAACAAAAAAAAAGATTTTTTTTCATGTATCTTCACACTGTTTCCTCGTCTGTAGCTTCCCGCCTCAGTCTAGTAAAGTCTTGGCGTTTTCCTGTCTCTGTTTGAACTCGAGAGAAGAAACCGGAAGTAGGGTTCTGCCTCTCGCTTTCTTCTCCACTCCTCTGCAGCAGGGCTTGGGAGAACCCCTGGCGCCCTCGTGCGTACCCCCCGCCGAGGCGATGGGTGCCCTGGCGCCCTCGTGGGTACCCCCCGCCGAGGCGATGGGTGCCCTGGCGCCCTCGTGGGTACCCCCTCCCGCAGAGGCGATGGGTGCCCTGGCGCCCTCGTGGGTACCCCCTGCCGAGGCGATGGGTGCCCTGGCGCCCTCGTGGGTACCCCCCCTTCGAGGCGATGGGTGCCCTGGCGCCCTCGTGGGTACCCCCCCCGCCGAGGTGATGGGTGCCCTGGCGCCCTCGTGGGTACCCCCCCCCGCCGAGGCGATGGGTGCCCTGGCGCCCTCGTGGGTACCCCCCCCGCCGAGGCGATGGGTGCCCTGGCGCCCTCGTGGGTACCCCCCCCGCCGAGGCGATGGGTGCCCTGGCGCCCTCGTGGGTACCCCCCCCCGCCGAGGTGATGGGTGCCCTGGCGCCCTCGTGGGTACCCCCCCCCGCCGAGGCGATGGGTGCCCTGGCGCCCTCGTGGGTACCCCCTCCCCCCGCCGAGGCGATGGGTGCCCTGGCGCCCTCGTGGGTACCCCCCCCCGCCGAGGCGATGGGTGCCCTGGCGCCCTCGTGGGTACCCCCCCCCGCCGAGGTGATGGGTGCCCTGGCGCCCTCGTGGGTACCCCCCCCGCCGAGGCGATGGGTGCCCTGGCGCCCTCGTGGGTACCCCCCCGCCGAGGCGATGGGTGCCCTGGCGCCCTCGTGGGTACCTCCCCTGCCGAGGTGATGGGTGCCCTGGCGCCCTCGTGGGTACCCCCTGCCGAGGCGATGGGTGCCCTGGCGCCCTCATGGGTACCCCCCCTGCCGAGGCGATGGGTGCCCTGGCGCCCTCATGGGTACCCCCCCTGCCGAGGCGATGGGTGCCCTGGCGCCCTCATGGGTACCCCCCCGCCGAGGTGATGGGTGCCCTGGCGCCCTCGTGGGTACCCCCCGCCGAGGCGATGGTGCGGCTCACAGGCCCAGTGGGCTCAGGCAGCAGGTCGGCCGATGACCGCGGCCCTCCGCTCCCCCGGCACGGCGCTGTCGCGCTAGGCGGGTTATAGGCGGGTCACACGCGAGGCTTACCTCCTCCTGACGGCCAGCCAGCTCTGTTCTGGGGGGGGGAGGGGGCCGCCTTACCTCCAGAGCAGGATGGAAATCCGTGAGAAGCCTGTCGGTTGGCCCCGCAGGATGGAGCGCACCAGAGCAGGCAGGGAGCCCCGAGGGGCACCCCCAGAGCCTTCCTCACCTTTGTTCAGGGAACCAGGGAAGGTTTTGCCGAGTTGTGAGCTCGTAAGAACCTCACAAGCAGCCTCTGGCCGTGCCTGGTGGGCAGCGCCGCCCCCCGCAGCCTGGGGACTCCGCGGGCGAGCCTCGAAGTCCTTCCTGGGGTTGCTCCCCCGCCTCGCGCCTTCCCCCTGCTGCAAGCTCGGCTTGGAGGAGGTTTACGCCACCATCGTGCTTCTGCACAATCACTGCTAACCACTGGGCGCGCCCTGTGCCCCAAACCCCACAGCCAGAGGGACGGCAAGTGCTTCCCTGGGTCGCCTGGGGGTTCCAGCGCCACTTAGAAGCAAAAGCCCTGATCTGGGGCTCTAACTTTTTGTGTTCCAGGTGGAAACAAGTTAACCAACCAGCATTTCCATCTGCACTGGGCGTGGATCTCCTTTGAGAAGGAATATTACCTGATCGATGAGGACTCCAAATTTCTAGATGTCGTTCTTAAACGCAGAGGCTACTTGGGAGAAACTTCATTTATAAGTAAGTTTAATGTGCGCGTCTATCTCAAAGTCCCAGTTTTCTGGCAAAAGTTTGATAATTTTTCTACAGTGATGAAAATCACTGTAGATTTTAGTTTTCTGGTCTAGTTTTAAAGCTTAGGGAGATGTTGACATGGAAAGGTTCTTTAACTGCTGAGGAAACCTGCCAGCGATTCCCATCAGGGTTAAGCGCTGATGTTTGCCACACCAGTCATTTCCCTAGAGCCCCGTCTGATAGAAAATAACTTGACAAAACTGCAGTAATCACTCGTAAGTTAAAACAACAAAAACAAACATTGTGAGCTCTTAGAATAAGATCTGGGTGCTCCTGGAATTTATCCCTGTGGTAGAAGTTTGCTGAAACATCAGTGTAAAAAGTACACGAGGGCTCCTATTACAATAAGGAAACGAAAGGCTGTTTAGCAAAGAATTAAGCACTGATACGCAGTTTACTATTTATTTGTTTCATTTGAATGCTCTGCTAGGATTCTAAAAGTTCCAGGAATCTCAATCCACCAAATTTAAGATACAGGTTGTGAGTTTTCTTTGTAACCCACAGTAAAGCATTAAATTTTAATCATTTTCTGCTGTTCTCCTGCTTTTAGATAAAACTGAGCATCAAAACCAGACTTGAATAGGACCTTTGTGAACTCCTTCAAGCCCACCTTTAATCCACATAGCCCTCGAACAGAGAAGAGAAGATGCATTAGGACTTTCTAGCAGTTACATAGTTTGCACCAAATGTTTGTTGTATTGGTGAGAAACGGGAGCACCCCCGCAATTCTAATATTTTTGGTAGCAGGTTTTACAGGCAGCTGGGCTGACAGAACTGACAGGGGGTGAAAGAGCTTTCATTCAACTAAGGTAGGAATCTAGGAAACCCTTGGCAAAATTAAACGTTGATACCCTGGTTTGGTCTCCCCAGGGCTTATTTTGAAATTTTCCCGACTCACGGAGTTCAAACGCCTCAAACAACAGCCGCCCCACCGGCCCCCACACACCCTCCCTCGCCATAGCCCCCCCGCCGCCCCTCACTGCCCACCCCCGGCCTCCCCCGGCCTTCCCTGGCCTGTGTAGACCTCGGTACTGATTGCATCTCATTTTAAAAACACGCTCCTGTGTTCCAGCTTTAGAGGAGTGTTTTTCACACCCGCCCTGCCACTCCCACCGGCAGGCGCCCCGTCTCCCCCTGTCGTGCCAGTGCCGTGCCTCTGGCGGGCGTCCCCTGCACTCTGCCTGCCCGCCGGGCACAGGGCCTGCTCCTGCTCTCCCCTGGTGGCCGGTGCTCTCTGCGCACGCGCAGCGGCCTGCAGGGCGGGAACCTGCCTCTGTCTACCTGCTGGCGGGAGAGGCTGGTCTTCACTGGACTTGACCTTGGAAACGCAGGGAGGTGACCGAGCGCCCATGAGTAAAGAAGGGGCTCCTTGGCGATTCTCGAGGTGCTTTCCTCTGTTTACTGAGTTCCCACCCTTAGTATTGGTAATTACTCAGGTACACGAGCTCGTGGATGCAGGTGGGACAGTTAACAGCTGAACAATATGTTTAAAACCGTCTTTTCAGATTTTCCTCTCCACTGACGCTGGATCCACTGCAGGCTAATGCATCCGACGAGCCCTTTTCTCCTGGAGTTCTTCTCAGTGCGCTCTTCCTTCCTACAAATGCGCCGACCGGCCCCAGCTCCTCCGCAGAGGTTCCTCCGCTGTCCCGGGCTAGCCTCCTGCGGTTCTGGGGCCTCCCGTGGGGCCAGGGCCCCCTCACTGAAGTCGATGAGGGGATCCTTTCCAAGCCCGCCGCAAGCCCGAGTCAACTGTCCTCCCTTTCACTGTTGCTGAATGTTTTGGTTTCTGGGCTGCTCAGGCAGATTTCCTGAAATGGTCTGGTTTGGACCATGGGAATTTAGTCACACATGGCTTTGAGGCTGGGAAGAGGTCCAGACCAAGGCACCGTCCAGGCCTGCAGCACGGGGGTCCAGTCTGGCAGACGGCAGGACTTCCAGCTTCCTTCCCCTACGGCTGCGCCTCGGCCCTGAGTGCGCGGAGTGGCCGCCGGCTCGTGCGCAGGTGAAGCTTCCCGTGGGGCACGATGCGCTGGGGCCTTGCCTCCTGGGCTCAGGGTTTCCCAGACCACCGGGCTCTGACGTCTGTGCGCAGGAGTCGGTGCTCAGCTTCCCCTTTCCTCTCCCGTTTTCCCGTAAGCTGCGAGAAGCCGGGCTGCCCCTCCTCGCCGGCCGGGTGACCTCCTCAGCTAGACTTCAGGCTCAGCTCTCAAATGCTGCTTTCCTTCCTACGTCCGAGCCCACTTCACCAAGCTCCCCGTCACTTTCAAACGAGGTTCGCCTTCTTTCCAGCTTCCAACACAGTCCTCCTTTTCTTCTAAGGCCTCAGCAGAAATGCCGTCAGCATCCGTACTTCCACTGACAGTCTCTTCAGGGCAGCCTCGACCTTTTCCATCAAGCACCTCACAGTTCTCCCAGCCTCCGCCCGTTACCCAGTTCCAAAGCCATTTCCACATGTTTGGTATTGCAAGAGCAGCACCCTACTTTCCTGGCACCAAAGTCTGTTTTAGTTTCCTAGACTGCTGAAAGGAGATACCATGAAATGGGCTGGGTTAAATAATGGGCATTTATTTGCTCAAAGTTTTGAGGCCGTGAGAATGTCCAGATCAGGGCATAGTCGAGATGATGATTTTTCCCGGGACCAGCCGCCAGTGACCCCCGTCTCCTCTGCCACAGGGCAGGGCACGGGGCGGATCTCCTGGGCTATCCCTTCTCTTCGGGTTCTGTTGCTTTCCGTCTCTTGTTTCCATGGCTTTCTCTCCCTCTGTCTGAATTTTCAGTCTCTTATAAAGGCTCCAGGGGTAGGACTAAGACCCCTCCTGACCAAGCGGGGCCACACCTTGACTGCAGCAGCCTCATCGAAAGGTCCTGCTTACAAAGGAAGGGCTCACAGCGCAGGAAGAGATTCGTTTTAAGAACGTGACTTTCTGGGGCACGACAGCCTCAGACTCCAACCACGTGACCTTCCGGCCCCTTATGCATGTTTAGAGTTAGATTTCACCATGGCAAGAGGCGTGCCAAGCTTCAGAAGTGCTAGGCGGGGACTGTGGATTCCATGTGACTGGTTTATGCACGTCCTCAAAGGCGATTATTCCTTTTATAACCAGTACAGCCCACCAGTGATTACCTGTGTATTTGCATTTCACAAAAGTGTTTGAAGTCAGAGCTCACACTGCCTCCCTTTACTGAACATCTAGGGAAGGCAGAGTACTTCCTTAAGCACTGAAATCTGTGATCTTTTCCTCCTTACTTTTTCACTACCTCAGCTAACGCTTTCTTGGGCCTTTTATGTGCCTTGTAGCTGGTTAGCGATGCAGGGTGAAGTGATGGTTGTCACAGCAGCATTTATTGAGTCCCCTGGGCCGGGCCTAATTCTGAACACCGTCCATGGCACAACCCTGCGAGAAAGTGTCCTCCTGCCCCTTTACAGGAAAGGAAACACAGGGGTCGAGTGACTGACAGCCCACGGCTGCGCAGCCGGGGAGGGAGAGCAGGGAGGGAGAGCGGGAGCCCGCCCGAGGCGCCGTCCCCCAGGGCTGCCGCAGGCCTCGGCTGGAGAAGGTCTAATGGCCTCCCTGGGCCCGTAGCTGCGCTGCGCGGGAGGTGAGCTCTGTTCTCGCGCCCCAAGAGGGCCCTGCAGGGGCAGGGGCAAGACACAGGTGGAGTCCACTTAATAATCACAGGAATGCGTTTTGTGTAGTGCTTAATGCTCCTTGGGAAAAAGAAGGAGCATAAATTAAAGCACAATTTGTAATCTTTCCAGCTTCCAGGATTTTTTGCTGCTTCTATTAAAGTTATTTATGTCACGCATGTTCTGCAGGTGCTTATTTGCGTCTGCAGTATGTGCATCTGTTGAATTTCAGGCATGCCTGCCTCATCCCCCACGTTAGATACCGTGTGGGATAGTCTCTTCACATCTGGACATCCCTGGAATGTCCTTCACTGAAGCGGCGCACCGACGGTAAAGGGTCTGGGGCGCTGTCACAGGCTTCGCCGTGGGCCCCAATGTCGAGGTCTGCCCCCTCGGCTGGAGCAGGGGGATTTCCCTGCGGATCTGCTGAAGTGCAGGTGCTGATGCAGCAGGTCTGGGGCCGGAGGCTCTGGCTTCTCGCCGGCGCCCAGGTGTGGTCAGGCTGCGGGGCACTGCCACTCCTCGGGTGGCAAGGGGGATGCACAGAGGGGCCACCGTGTCACCACCAGAAGGGAAACTACTTCCACTGCTTTTGATCTTTATTGGGATATAATTCACGTTCCGTAAAATTCACCTCCTTTTTGTCCAAACACTGCAAACGTCCCCTGGTCCCCTGTAGCCTCTCTGCCTCTGAGAAGGTGCTGATTCTAGCACCTCTTCTAGGTGACGTCGTGTGGCATCTGTCCGTGTGTCCCTGCTCAGCTCACTGGGCGTAAGGCTTTTGAGGTTCTTCCGTGTCGTGACATGTCTCATGACCTCACGCTGCCTTGGCGCCGCACAGCATTCCACGGTCTGTTTACCGCATCGTGTCTACCCACTGATGGGCACGCGGGCTGTTTTCGTCCCTTATTGTGAATAATGCTGCTGTGAACATTGGCACACAAGTGTCTGAGACCTTGTGGAAATCTTTATTTTGACCCAAAGCAAATTTATCATTCTGTCTTAGTCTTATTCTACCTTTTAAATAAGATCACAGGGCCTCCTTTGATTTATCTCATGTTCATGAAGTGTATCCAGCTATTTAAGACAACAATCTTTTTTTCACAAAATAAGTCCATTCCTCTTTGCTTGGTCAATCAGTATTGTCTGTTTATAGTTTACATCTGATTGAAAATCTCTTGAAATCCACCATAAAGAGTATGGGTGTTTGTAGCAGCAACAATTGGGATTGTTAACAGATTCATTTGGCCACGCCACCCCACACCTCCCCATGCCACCCCACTTCATGCCACACCATGCCACACCACTGTGCCACGTCACGCCGCACCATGCCACATGCCTGGGACAGACCATCAAGAGAAGCTTGAGCTGGGAGCCTCGGGGGTGGCTCTTTGCCCTCAGTGTGGCAGAGAATTGTGCTGATCCACGAGGGGTCGATGGCCCCTCTGCCTGCATCAAGGGCCCAGGGCTGGAAGGCGTGGCTCTAACTCGCCCGCAGCTGTCGTTTCTGGTCCTGCACCATTGGGTCAACCCTGGCTCACCAGCTGCTGAAAACGGTAACAGAAGCGGTGGCAGGAGGTCAGGTGTTTTCTGAGATCTATGAGACAGAAATAATTTTAAAAAACTCTTTATTTTCACTTTCATTTTAGGTTAAACTCACAGCCAATGATTATTTTAGATGAAGAAATGAATAATTCAAACTAATTTTGTAAAAGCACCGCGAGGGCAGGGGTTTTGGGTGTTTCACTCCCTGATAGAGACCTGGCACTTGGAACAGAACCTGGCGCGTGGTGAACCCTGCATAAGTATTTGTGGTTGGACAGAGCTCGTTTAGTCTAGATTCACTTCTACTTTGAAGAACAAAAGGAATTTTTTTTTAAAAGATACCTTTTTCCAATTAAATGAGAGATGTCAGAGAATTTATTTTAATTCATTTTTATTCCGATATTCACTAGACTTAATTTTTCTCTTTTAAATCTCTTTCCTACCACCTTCTCCCAAAATGCCAATGTTTAAAGAATATGTACTTTTACATTATTGTAATACCTTGACTGGGAATCCTACAAGGTTCTCATTTGGGATGTGAGGCTATCAGTCGCGGCGCTGTTACACTGTTCCGTGATGTCGAGGGCGCTGACTCTCACTCGCTGCTTTTTAGGTAATGGGCGGGCTGGATGCCAGGAAAAGGCCCTTGCAATACCGTTTCAGACGCGGAGATTCCCCGGCTTCCCAGTGACCTGGCGTTGACCTTGCACGACCCCCAGAGTCAGCCACATATCCTGCTGATCATAGAGAGCCGTAGATGTTGACTTCTCCAACTCTGTTCAAACAGCTTCATGGACTGCCAGGGTGCTCCACTGAGACAAATCTGTCCATCCTTCTGTTGGCAAACAGCAGATTCGGTTTTCTTGAGTCTTGGCTCCATTAAAGGTTTAGGGAGCATTGGAACTCTTTATCATTACACCTGGCCATTTATTACTTAGATTGTCAAGGAATTCGTTGGTTCACAGGGTCTCTTATGGGCCTATGTTTTCCATTTAGAAAATTTTCTTACGATTCTGTAATATGCAGCATCGCATGAGAAAGTAAACATCAAGTGTTTCGAGACCGTATGACCTTGTGTGAAAACTGAACATGCATTCACACAGCTGGTTCTACAGGAAGCTGTGATGCGATCCCAGCTCATGGGGTCCGTGCAAGACCACGGCTGGGGCAGCGGTCGATCGGCACGTGTGGAGCGCGGCGCCCAGAGGGCAGGGCCCCCACACAGGGCACAAAGCTGGGCCCGCTTGGCCTGTGGACAGAATAACCCGGAAATCTTGCGGCAAGGAAGACGCCAATAACCCGAGTGAAGGTAAAACCAAACTCCTGACACTGCGTCTCTGTGCAGGTATCGGCACCAGAGATGGCACGGCCGAGAAAGACAAGGACTTCGGGGGGAAAGCACAGCGGCAGGTGCAGTTCAACCCAGGCCAGGCCAGGGCCACGTGGCGGCTGCAGATCCTCGACGACGAGAAGTACGAGCGCACCGAGAGCTTCCAGGTGCTGCTGTCCGAGCCGGTGCTGGCCGCCCTGGAGGTCCCTGCGGAGACCACGGTGGAGGTAGTCGACCCCGGGGACGGTAAGAGCAGGCGGCGCTTGTGTGCGTTGTTCTCTAGCTTGTGTGTGACGCAGGGCCTTGGGGAAGGGGCTTTCAGGCGATCCGTGAACCCCGTAAAGAGAAGCTGTCGTGGCAGAGCATCACAGCTGGCTTAGGTGGCACTCGATGGCCCACAGCTGTGGAGGCCAGCGCCCACAATCGCGGAGTGGGCCCAGCCGAGCCTTCTCCAAAGGCTGTGTCATCCTGGGGGTGCCCGTGGCCATCCAGTGCACCCCGTGGCTGCCCTCCCCGACCGTCTCCTGCTCCGTTTGTCCGGATTCCCTCTGCTCGTGAGGGCTCCAGACCGTGGCACTGAGACCTGCCCTGACGCAGGGGGCCGCGTCTTCCCTGCAGACCTTCCAAGGTCCCACGTTCAGACGTGTCCACACCACGGGACAGAAGCCCCCCTCAGTGCGTAGGAGGGACTTGCTAGGTGAACAGTTCGATACTCTCAGATACGCTGTTGGGAATCTCATTAAGGGAAGCTATATATTTTCATAGTGTGTTCTTCTTCCACATTATAATTCTCTTTTAGACGCAATATTGTTCATCTCATATTTTCTTGAAATAATGCAGCACTTTAAAGACTAAGGGCTTAAGAATTAGACCGTGTTCGGATGAACTCGTTCTCCATGTTGCGTTTCATTATTCGAGTTTCTGTCATGTGTGTACCAGGAATTTCCTTTGGCCACTGGCATCCACATTTGCTGCGTCCCACCCGCCCCACTCCTGAGTGAACAGACTCGAACCCAAGCTCTTCACGTCTGCTAATTACGTTTTCTTGTCAGTGCAGACCCCTGGCTGATGTTGGAGAAAGTAAACATTACGGTTTTGAGTGTAATTTACCTCTCGCCTCCCACTGCCATAATTCTCCAGTCCTGGCTTGTCTCAGTGAAGTCAGAAGGAAAAAGCTGAACTGCCCTTTGAGGGCTGGATTTATACAAACCACGGAGAGATTTGGATAATCAGGAGCCAGACGTGGTTTTCTTTTAAACTGCCAGCCTACTTTATTCTGTCAATCAGAAAACTCTTAAACCTTCCACAAAGATAAGATCGACTGGGTACATGAAATGGAGCCGTATGTCGAAATTCCTGTGTTAAAAGACGGTAATTAGAGAGAAAGGATTAAAAAAAACAAAACAGAGCTCCAGCTTCAGTTATTCAACAGCGCCTTTAGTTAAAAATGAAATTCAATTATGTTTATGATTTCCATGAAAGAACAGCTAGCCTTTAATTAAATTTAATTTTATCTGCTTTATCTAGGGACATTAATTAAATTTCTTTCCAGCCCTGAAATTTGGTTAAATGCTTGCATAATAAAGTGTTCCTCTGTTGAAGAAACCCATGACAGTTTTAGTACATATAAGACAGCCCACTGCCCAAAGCTTGTTTGAAGCCATTGCTTGGTATTTCATTTGCCAGTTGGCATAATTGTCGTATTTCACCTGAAGGACTAAGACACAAACTCTTTTCTTTTTTTTTTTTTAAAGATTTATTTTTTATTTATTTCTCTCCCCTTCCCCGCCCCCAGTTGTCTGCTCTGTGTGTCCATTCGCTGTGTGTTTTTCTGTGTCCTCTTGTGTCAGTGGCACCCGGAATCTGTTTCTTGTTTTTTGTTGTTGCGTCATCTTGCTGCGTCAGCTCTCCGTGTGTGCGGCACTGTTCCTGGGCAGGCTGCACTTTCTTTCACGCTGGGCAGCTCTTCTTATGGAGCGCACTCCTTGCGTGTGGGGCTCCCCTATGCGGAGGACTCCCCTGCGTGGCAGGGCACTCCTTGTGCGCATCAGCACTGCACGTGGGCCAGCTCCACACGGGTCAAGGAGGCCCGGGGTTTGAACCTTGGACCTCCCATGTGGTAGGCGGATGCCCTATCCGTTGAGCCAAATCTGCTTCCACCATAAACTCATTTCTGTCTTTCTATTTATAAGCCTGGAGCAACACTATGTACCCATGATAGATCTGAGCAGTGGAATATTAAAAACCAAACCAAACACACGCACACAAAACCCTTCACCTAGTCTAAGTATAGGCTGACCTACAACCAAATAAAACTTGGCCATAATTTCACAAAGTCATGTATGACTGTAAGCTTTCTTGGAATTTCCTAGCTATGTTATGTGATTACCGTCCCTCTTGTGACTAGCAGTTTCGTCCGCGCCTGGCAACTTCTGGGTTTGGTTGAGGGACACCGGCTTTGAAAGTACAGGAGCTGACTTTGGTTCCCAACTCTGCCACTTCCAGTTGTGTGACCTTGAAATCAAACAACTTTTACTAAGATTTTTAAGCTCCTAATGCACACAGTAAGAAATAGTAAACAGTCTCCATTTATAGCATTCTTTTGAAAGAAGTTATGAAACATAAAGCATGGTGCAAATAGTTATTTCCTAATATCATAAACCTAATATTAGACCTTAAGGGAGTAAATAATCCTCTGTTCTTTCTCCAAAGGATCAATGATCCACAATTTCAAGATTTTGATGGTTTCTTTCTATACTTTCGCCCACCTTGTCACATTAAATTCACCTGCTCTAGGGACCATTATTCCCAGCTCTCCTTCTGCATATGCGTTGCAGGACATGCTGAGATTTATGCATGCACTAAAAATTTGTCCAGCTCACACTCGTGTTGGGCAGCATACGTGCTAGGGATGTCAAGATGATGAGCTAGAATCCCTTCTATCAAAAAAAGTGTGGTCTGATGGAGACGAGAGCCCTGCAGGTGAGTGGCTAGAACCACATGTGACGTGAAAGTGCAAAGTGTGGGCGGCGCTGAGGGAGCGGGAGGAGGGCCCCCCTCTGCTCATCAGAGCTGAGGAACGTCGACTCGTTAGCGAGGTCACCGAGATGCACAGGCTCCTGCTGCCCGGGCAGCGCCTGCCATAACTGACAGTGGTCACCCACATTTGTGGGTGCGTCCTCTGTGCCGACCCTGCGCTTAACACGTTGCACGCGTTATCTCATCCCATTCCTCTTACCTCACCCCCTTGTAGACCTCTGTGCCTTCTGTTTAAGGACGCTCTCGAGTCCACGGGCAGCAAGCTTGAGCACAGTGGTACCCGGATTTCATAACTTATCAGCTCTTTCTCCAAACAGGCACATGGACACACACACACACCCTGGATTCTCACAAGTTCATAATACACTCACAGTCCTATGCTATCCTTTATTTTAAAAAATACGTTGTTGGGAATGGGGTAGACTTTCAGTGGCTGTATTTTATTCGACACATGAGCATCTCCACTGCCTGGAAAACAACGCCCACACCGATGGGCTTTTTGCTTTCATCCAGGCCCCCTGAGTGCCCACCGGGTGCTCGTGGCGCTGGCCTCAGGGTGCTGGTGGCAGCTGGTTGGGAACCACGCTCTGCGAGCAGCAGGCCTGGCCGCCAGGTGTGTCCCTGCAGCACCTGTGCAGGAGCACAGCCTGCCTCACGGGGCAGCAGCCAGAGGGCCCTGGGGGCAGGTGGCCCTGCTCCTGGCCATCTACCCCTGCCCGGGACCGCCCAGGGTGGCCCTGAATCGGGGGAGCCCAGCCCCCCGGCTGCCACCGCTCTCTCGGGGGCTGCTGGCTCCTGCCAGTCAGAGAGGAGCACCTGCTGCTGCTCACCGCCGGGTGGGCTGGGGAAACCCACGTTTTAGTCCAGAGTAGGAGTGATTTGCTGAGTGGAATTGGAGGACAGCAGAGCAGCTTTATCTACAACTTAGAGTGCTGCGGGAGCCCGAAGAGGGGGCCGTGTGTGTTTACGCATCAGTTAAAGCCTGAGGCATGAAGAGCAAAGACGGAGTAATGCGCAGAGCGGCGGAGGGTGCCCAGGACCTCCCGACCCGGTGCCGGCGGCCGGGACGCCCAGGGCTGCCGCCCCGCTCCCTGTGCTCGCCGTGCTCCCGCTCGGGCCGACCCCGAGCCCCGTCCCCTCTCCTCCTCACAGGCACGCTCTTCCTCCTCGGCGCCAGCCAGGAGCCGGGGAACGCCAGGCTCCCCGGAAGAGCCAGCCTTTCAGCGCGGCGAGGTCGGGGCTCACAGGCGGCCTTGTTTGCTCTCCTGGCACTGGCAGAGGTGGCGCGTAGACGGTGCTCCTCTCGAAACCCTGTCCAGCTGTGGCCACTGTCCTTTAAAAGGCCCCGCAGCTGGGGCGGGGGCAGCACGCCCCCGACAGACAAGCTGGGCTTCGAGGAAGCACCAGGTGCTGCTGTCCTCCCTGCCCACTTTCCAACCCGCCTCCCAGAATCCCAGAGAGCCAGGCTCACCCCACAGGCCAAGGCTCAGGGAGCCCTCGGCCACCTCCGGGTACGGGAGCGGGACCTGCGCTGGACAGCGGCAAGCCTCAGGCCTGCGGCTTATACGTCAACTCGCGGCAAGCACTCGGGCTCGGGGAAGTGCCTTCCCAAAGCCCCCCAGCCGATAGGTGCCGGAGCCGGAATTTGAATACATACTTACCTGTATGTATATACACACACACATTTACCCCCCAAGGCTCTTCCTTTCCCCCAAGTTATGCCGAGTTCTCTCATCTCACATGACTGGGAAAAAAACTGTATCTATCTTGCCTCAGTAGCATTGTTCAAAAAAAAAATGCAAAATCAGCAAAGCAATTCCTCCTCTCATTCTGTACTTTTCTCTTTATATACCAGGCCGCAAATAAATTAGCACAGGTGAATCAAACAGGTTTTCCAGGAGCCAGTCACGACCCTTCGGCCCCGCATGAGACCTGGCGGGTTGACCTTGCTCTTGAGCGCCTGCGAATGCCGGGTTCCCTGAGTGCGCAGGGCGCAGGGCTGGGGTAGAGGGCACGACGCGCCTCCACTGCGCCGACAGCCCCCGACACGGGAGCCGCGAGGTGGGAGGTGACGGCGTCGCCCGCACCCCAGGAGCAGGCAGGGGGCTCCAGGGAACGTTCTTAGCTCTGTGTGTTACGTCCCCTGTCAGAAGTCACACCATCTCCAAAACATTTAGCTATTAGTTAATACTGCAATTTTTTATTTCAGTTAAAAGGAGTAATAGAAGAGCTAAAGATGCTCATTTTATACAAACCTGCCATTCCTTTCTACTTTAATTTCTACCCAGGGTAAATTTAATTACAAGTACCTTTAAAGGGAGAAGACAGCCCCCATAAGTGTAGTTGAGTTACAGGGCCTTGTCCACGTGTCTGAAGCCTGTAAGCCTTTGGCACGTGGCTGGCTGTACCCCGAAGTGCCTGCAAACCTCTGATTGATACCTTTATGATCTCTGTATCATTTTCCATGGAACCAGATTGGGTAAATGCGCTACAATATTTAATGGAGAATAGACGTATTATCTTACAGTAATGTAGACTGTAACCTGTCTTGAAACCTTAATATTAATGGCTGAAAAGAACAGGCAGGCTTGGGGTGCTTGCAGTGAACCAGACCCATTTCATGAGGTAATTCAGACCCGGCCGACTGCTGGATGAAATCCAAACAGCATTATTCTTTTAAATCACCACTGGCAACGTTGGCATGGAGAGGTCACTGGCTCACTGATATTTTGAGGTGGGTGTGCCAAAATAGAAGGTCCAGACTGAATGAGACGATGGTTAGCTACTGCCGGTGACAGAGGAATGATGAAGAAAGCAAGCGCTCCAACCTAAGTGAACTCCAGCACGCCTTCCTTTTTGAGTCACGTCAGTGTGAAGCATGGGTCGTCATCTTAAAAGAGATAAAAAAATTCCAGCGCTTGATAAAAGCACAGCACACATTTTCTGACACCAAAAGATGGATAAGGGGAAAAAAAGGTACAAAATAAAGCTATTTTAATCATGAAAACCTTTCTAAAAGGCTCAGTATTCACAAAATAAAGACATCTAACTTTTTTTCTCGAAGATTCACTCTACCCAAGTTTGCCCAGCACCAAGGGGTAATTTTTGGCCCTCAGAGCTTCGTGGTGTGAATTAGTTAGCTCAGCCACCTGTAGTACTCATTATCGTGGGATTTAGACATGTCTCCATTATTTTCATTTATCTTTTTCAAATCCGTTGAAATTATCCTTTACTACCTTGTCTGTTCTAGAGTGAAAAAGCAAACCGTGGACATGTGTAGAGCCGCCCCAGCTCACCCTTCAGAGGCGTCGGTGGCAGAGTCCGCACGCGGGGCGACTTGGCAGCCACCCCAGTGCCCGCGGCAGCCTGGAGACGTCCTGGGGTGAACGTGGCTGTGTTGCTTCTGAACGTGCCACGCTTTTTAAAAAACAAAACCTTTTTCTTTGTAACTGGAGAGGTTGTAGGTTTACAGACAATTGTGGAAAATACAGAGTTCCCATATACCTCCCATCCTGTTAACACCTTGCATTAGTGGTGTAACTTTGTCACAGTTGAATATTATTATAATCGTTCTGTGAACTATGGCCCCAGTTTACATCAGGGCACACTGTGTTGTACAGCACCATGGTTTTTTAAAACTTCTATTCTAGTAATGTACACAATCTAAAACTTCCCCTCATGACCACATTCAAATATATAACTCAGTGCTGTTAATTAGTTCCCTGTTGAGCTACGATTACCACCATCCTTTCCCAAAACCTTTCCTTCGCCCCAGATAGGAAGTCAGTCCCTGCAATGTCACATCAGCCCCCCTGTTCCTGCCCTGTCCCCTGTGGAAAGTCCATACAATGTCACATCAGCCCCCTGTCCCCACCCTGTCCCCTGTAGAAAGTCCATGCAGTGTCATATCAGCCTCCTCTTCCTGCCCTGTCCCCTGTAGAAAGTCCATACAGTGTCACATCAGTCCCCTGTTCCTGCCCTGTCCCCTGAGAGCACAGAGCTCTGCCTCATGCACCGCATTTTCTCGCCCTCCTCTGCTCTCTGATAGCAAAGATTTTAAAGATGTTTGTTCTGTCATGTTTTTAGCAGTCTTGGTTTGGTTGGATTTTTCATCCCTCAGTGTAATGAAGAGAAAGGGCACCATGAAATCCCCTCTCAGGTGCAGCTGCCTCTACTTTGTTGCTGAGAACGGAAGTCATTTTTTGCTGAAGTTACAGCACGGTGAAAACCTAAAAGTAAAACCTGCAGTGACGAGCCGAAGTATTCGCACAGCATGTCACAGCGATGGAGAAGGAGCGCGTGCACTTTATTCAGCTCTACCTTTCAAGATAAAGGGTATCAAAATGAGTCAAATCTACTTGCACCCCTTTAAAGAAAACAAAAGGATTACATAAAATTACAGAAGTAACACACGCTCATCGTAGAAAGATATAAAATGACTCGTACTCCTCTGCGTAGGAGGCGACCTGCCGCCGGGTTACCCGTGCGCCTGCTCGTCGTGAGGACGTGTCCACACGGCCCTCGCTTCCTCTCTCAATGGAAGGTCCTCAGGCCGTGGGTTCAGGACTGTGTGTCCACAGGTCACGTCCGTGCGTCTGAGTGTGCGCATACGCGTGCATGCCTGTGCTTTCTCCAGCCACACGGGGTGGGAAAGGCCCCTCCGAGACCCTTCCCAGCCTGCCGCCTCGCAGTCTCGCTCAGCCTGTTGTCTTGTGCAGTCTGGAACCTGACCTCCCAGCCCTGCCACCCCGGCCGGCCTCGCCTTGGGGGTCACTGAACCTCCCGGGGCTGGTTTCCCGGAGGCGAAGCCCCAGAAAGAGGCCCTCGCCCGGAGGGCTGAGGAGGAGACCAGAGGCCTTTAGAAAAGGGCCCAGCAGATGGTGGGAATGCCAGGCTCACTCACTGGTCGTGCGCAAGGGCGCACGAGAGCGCCACGGAAGCTTTTTTTTTAATCATTTACTTATTTCTATTACATTCAGAAAATATGAGGTCCCCATATACCCCCCACCCCCCTCACCCCACTCCTCCCCCCATAGCAACAATCTCCTCCATCATCATGAGACATTCATTGCACTTCGTGAATACATCTCTGAGCACCGCTGCATCTCATGGTCATTGGTCCACATCATAGCCCACACTCTCCCACGTTCCATCCAGTGGGCCATGGGAAGTCATACAATGTCCGGTAACTGTCCCTGCAGCACCACCCAGGACAACTCCACGTCCCAAAAACGTCTCCACATCTCATCTCTTCTTCCCATTCCCCACACCCAGCAACCACCATGGCCACTTTTTCCACACCAATGCCACATTTTCTTCAATTACTAATCACAATAGTTCATGAATAGAATATCAGTAAGTCCACTCTAATCCATATTCTATTCCTCCATCCTGTGGACCTTGGATTGGTTGTGTCCACTCCACATCTATATCAAGAGGGGGCTTAGATTCCACATGGATGCTGGATGCAATCCTCCTGCTTGCAGTTGTAGGCACTCTTGGCTCCCTGGTGTGGTGGTTGACCTTCTGCAACTCCATGTTGGCTGAGTGGGGTAAGTCCAATAAACCAGAGTGTAGAAGCTGAAGTCTGTTGAGGCTCAGGGCCTGGCTATCATATGGTCAATCCAGAGATTCAGATCCTCTGGGTATGTATTAAACCCCAGCACCAACTACAGTTCTGGTAAATGTAACAGGAGAAGCTTGTGAAAAAAGATCACATCTGAGTCCAGCTCCATCACACAGAAACACGAACTCCAAAGTAGGGCCAACTGACATGGCACTGAACTCCATCTGCCATGACCATAGGACCTGTGGGTCTCTGTAGCCCTCAGAAGAACCAATACCTGGGGTTGTATCTACTTTATCTGTCTCTGGGACTCTGCTGAGGTGTGCATAAGGGAGACCCCTCTGATAACCTCCCAGCTCTTTTTTGGAGACTCATAGCCATATAAGCTCATTTGTCCTTTCCATTTCCCCCTTGATTCAGGTCAAAAAGCATTTTTAACTCCTGATATTTTATGTAGACTGAGATATACTGCTGGTCCGAGTTGACCATTTTATTCAAGGTCATTTTCTAGTTACATCATCGGCTGGTACTTGGTAGTAATCCCTCGGTGCCAGGGAGGCTTATCCCCAGGAGTCATGTCCCACGCTGGGGGGAAGGCAACGCATTTACATGCTGAGTTTGGCTTCGAGACTGGCCACATTTGAGCAACATGGAGGCTCTCAGGAGGTAACGCTTAGGCACCCTGCAGCTCTAGGCTTTGTTCTTATTTCAGGTGCACAGGCTCACAAGCATAGTCATTAGTTTCAAGCGCTCATCGTTGGACTTCCATTCTTCTTTGGTCTTTGCCATTGCACTTGGGGGATTGTTGCTGTTCCTTTAGGAAAAAGTTTTATGTTGGATATGTGGGAGTACTGTATATTGTATATATGAATTGCTGTGATCTAAAACTCTTAT
Organism: Dasypus novemcinctus; assembly: GCF_030445035.2. Lineage (NCBI taxonomy): Eukaryota > Metazoa > Chordata > Mammalia > Cingulata > Dasypodidae > Dasypus > Dasypus novemcinctus. The sequence continues at coordinate 1,509,269 of NC_080687.1, read as the reverse complement.
AAAGATAAGCTTAATAATTAGAAAAAAAGAAAAGAAAAAGATAGGACGTAGACACTGAGGAAAAGACGGAAGTAGTTGCCTTGCCAAGTTGCATACAGGGCAACACTTATTGCAGTGATGGAAGGCAAAACATCAAAAACAAAGCTTTTGCATTTTTAAATTTTTTGATACCTCAATTTATTTTTACCTTAATTTTTCTAAATTAATATGTATTCTATAGCTAACCTTTAAACTAATCACCATATTCCATTTTACTATTTATGGAATCTGGCAACATATTGGGCTTCATTTTTGAAGAAGTTTTGGATCACAGAGAGGTTCAACAATGCAGGGGAGGAATACTGGTGTGGGATGTTATTGCCAGGGGACACGTGGTTGGCAGGGAGTTCTCCAGGGCATATATGCAGGGTACATAAAAATGTTTGGATATTTTCATAGTGGATACAGTTAAAAACAACAACTGAGGGAGTGCTGAGTTCCTAGCCACGGAAGCTCTCACGTCACCGGAGCCTGCTCAGGGTCGGGGGGAGCCCTCCAGCCAGTGCCCACGTGCTGCAGAAAGCAGCCTCCAGGAAGAAGGCTGCCGGGCGGCTCCTTGCTCTCGCCGACCCCTCCCCAGACTCACAGACTTGCCCAGGAGGGGTCGACGGCAGGCCCACGCGGGGGGCTGGCCCGGGAGCCCCTCTGCCCGATGACCATGATGGCAGCCGGGGCTGAGGGCGGGAGCTCAGGGCAGCCTTTGTCTTCCTCAGAGGCCAAGCCGCTGACCCCCCAGGAGCTCCCGCCGGTTTCGTTCAACCCGCACGGGCCCCAGGCTTGATATCTTAAAGGGGCTTTTAAAATTAAAACCCTGTAAGTGAGTTTTTCCTGAATAACTTATTTGAAAAAATGGCCACTATAGATTGAAAGTCCAGAATAACTTACCAGGCTTTGTAAAGAAATAAAGTTTTCTGCCGTGCTTCATACAGAAGCCGCAGAGTCGGTGACTTGCAAACGGCCAGGCCCTGGGTGGCCGCACAGCTCATTCCCACACGTTAAGGAAAAGAACCTCCTGAAACGCTGGCATGTCTGGTGGCTGTGGCACGTCGGGTTTATTTATGAATTCCAAAGAGTGAGGTTACGTTTGTGAACTGGCCTGTTCCTCGGGGTGTGATCCCCTTTGATTGCATCGAATTCAAAGGTTTTACGGGGTTAAGTCAAGATTAGGGCTTTGATTCAGCCATGTCAGTAACTCCGTGTAAGAACCCCCTCGGGGGGCTGTGAAATGGGCACTCGCTCAAGGAGACCCAGTAGAAGGTGCCAGAAGAAAGGGAGCTCCACGGGCGGGCAGAGGAGAGGATGTGGTCATCTCAGTCCTGCCTCGTGCCAGGAGAGGGCTCAGGTGGCCAAGCCTGGGGAGAGCTGAGCCGCCGGCCGAGAGCTGCAGTGAAGAGGCCAGCGCGGAGCAGCCGAGCAGCCGCGGGAGGAAGCCAGCCTCCACCTCCAGCCGGGAACTAAGACGCTGGGCCCCGGGGCCTGGCGAGGAGGAGGCGGGCGGGACCCTCGCAGAGACCGCAGCCGGCTCACTTCAGCACACGGCGGCTGATGTGCTGAGAAGTCAGCCTTGAGCTGGACTCTTCAGGGCCTGGTAGCTGTCAGCTCCTACCCCAGGCAACACCCTTGGTGGAAGCCGGCAGAGCGCTGGTACTCGACTTCGGCACCCTTTGCCTGACTACTATGACGGCTTTCCATGGTTTTTTTCCTTAAGTTTTGTGATCATTTCTATGTTGAAAATTTCTTGGTAAAATCGTATTTCATAACAGTTCGAGTAATTCTTGAACTCCTAGAAACAAACAAGCACACACATTTCTCCAGGTGCCACTTTCCTCTGCTGCCCTTTAAAGCAGAGCCGCTTCGAGCAACAGCCACGGGAGCTGTCCCCGTCCCCCCCAGCCTCCTTAAGCCCTCCCCTCAGGGGTTTGCCCCCATCCCATGGACACAACTTCCCTTTGCTAAATTGGGCGGTGCGTTCTCCATTCTAATCCAAAACAATCCACGGTTCGCTTTTTCTTTTCATTTTTCTTTTTAAAGATTTATTTTGTTTATTCCCCGCCACCCGCCGCCTCACTGTTTGCACTCGCTGTCTGCTCTCTGTGTCTGTTGTTGTGCCCTGTGTCTGCTCGTCTTCTCTTCAGGAGGCACCAGGAACCAAACCTGGGACCTCCCATGTGGGAGGGAGGTCCCCAAAAGCTTGAGCCACCTCCACTCCCTGCTTGTTGTGTCTCTTGTTGTGTTTCTTCGTTGTGTCTCCTCACTGCATCATCTCATTGTGTCAGCTCACCGTCCTCCTCGTCTTCTTTAGAAGGCTCCAGAAACCGAACCCAGGACCTCCCACGTGGTAGGCGGGCACCCAACTGCTTGAGCCCCATCACTCCACTCTTTTTCTTGAAATACATTAGCACTCATTTCCGGCCTGGGTCCTGGACCGTTCTCGTCTCCGCCACCCCACCTGCCTCCGGCCCGGGCGGTGTCGGCCCTGGTTTACTAGAATGTCCCTCTGCAGGTGCCGTGCCGTCCACGGCGTCCTCAGCTGGCGTCCGGCCATCACTTGCTATAAGAACCCGCTCTTCTCAGTCCTCTTACATTCCAGTTGTGGCCTCCAGTTTGCAATGTTTGGGGTTTATTTTCTCAGTTGCTTACACTCTATCGTGGTCAACGCATTTCCAACCTTTCTGGGGATTCGGGGTCTCTGATACCACTCAATACACAACGCGCCCGTCAGAAACCCTGCGGCGCCTGCTCTTCGAGGCCCGAGGTCAGCTGTGCTTTGCGCCGCCCCGCGGGCCTTTCTCCTGGGTGGTGGCGTGGCCCCCTCTCCAGGCTTGGCCGCGGCTCCTGGACCCAAGCGGCCAGTTCTCGCACAGGCCGAAGTGCCATTCTTCAGTTGGACGTCGGGCACGTCGCCCTCCCGGCCACAGCGCTCGCAGCTTCATGGCTGGCCTTCCCAGTGGCGCTGAAGCCCTGTGCTCGCCGACCCTCTCGGCCACCCCTGCCTCTCGCCTCCCTCTGATTGGCCACAGCCCCGCAGGCCCCTGCCTGGAGCTGCCCTGTCCTGAGCTCCTGGCGAGTCCATCCCCGTGGCTCGATGCCCACGGGCGCCTCGTTGCTCCGTCAGTCTTGGCTCTGCGTGGCCCTCCAGCCTCCCCGTGGCTCTCCCAGTAACGCTGACGTCCCAGCCCGTGCCCACCGGCTCTCCCTGCCCGCCTCTGCGCACTGCAGCTCCTCCCGTCCGGTCCTCTGTTTGCGTCCCCCTCCTTCCTGCCCACCTGCCTGCCCGCTGGGTCCCCTCTGACGACCCTGGCCCCCGGTCTGGCACGGAGCCTGGCGCTGGACGGCGGCCCACAGTGTCGGCTAGGGGGCGGCCTGCTGCCAGAGCCCCAGGAGAGCGCAGGGGACACCCAGCAGGGCCTTGGTGCGTTGAACAGCCAGATGCGGGGCGCAGGGAGAGGGGCTGCCGGGGGGCGCCCCGAGGCTGCCGGAGCATCCACCCCACCCCAGGCTGGGCCCTCGCTCAGCTCTGCCCGACCAGAAGTCAGGCCACAGGCGCTGTGGCCGGGAACGTCCATGTGGGGCTCGCCGCCGCAGTGAGCTTTAACCCCCGAAGCAGCGTGCCCGGCTGCTGTGAAAACGATCATGGCGTTTCCCCTGCGTACGTGGGGCTTTGGTGGAGCAGACGCTGAGTCCAGTACCGCGCACCCGTCACCACGTCAGCTGTTGAGCCAAGTGGAGTTAGAGCTTTCTCATTCGTCTTTCTGCAACATCGCGCCATTTCTAGGAAGACGGGCACGTCCGACCGCCCTACGGAAGAGCACCGACGCTGGCGCTGGCCCCTGGCCCCGCGTTACGTGCCGTGTCCTGCTGCTGTCCGGGAAGCAGGAAGCCAGACGTTCCCTCGGAGCCGGTGAGCAGAGCCCTGAAGTCTGAAGGGGCTGCTCTTCCTTAAAGTGCCGAGCGGTGTACTATTACGTTTTAATCGTTAATCACCCCAAAGGAGCGCATCTGGGGCAGAAGGAACAACGGACAGACTGACAACAAGACCGGCGTTTTCATCCCGATGACCAGTGACCGTCCCCGCAGCTCAGTGCCCTCCGCGGCCCTGAGGCCCCCGCTGGTGAAACAGGAGGACGGACGCCTTCCGAGGCCTCGCCACCTCCAGAGACCGCCAGTTCCGCGGGGTCTCGCTCTGCGCAGATGAGGAGCTTGGGTTCGAGGCCCCCGTCCCCCTGCTCATGCCCCGCGCGGCAGTTGGGGTGGCGTCGGCGCCAAGTGCTGTTTATGGGTGTCGAGCCCCGGCCCGGCCGCCGCGTGCGCCACGCCGCCTTCTCCCCTCTCCTTCCTCACACCCGGGTTTTTCTAAAAGGACACGCAGGGGCAAAATCCACCAGGGCGGTTCTGCCCTGCGCAGGACAGTCACGTGGGCGAAAGTCCGAGCGGAGCTAATGGACTGTGGTTGTGTTTTCTCCTAGAACCGACCGTATTCATCCCCCAGGCCACGTTCTCCGTGGAAGAAGATGTCGGCGAGCTGCTCGTGCCCATCAGGAGAACGGGGGACGCCAGCCAGGAGCTGATGGTCATCTGCCACACGCAGCCAGGTAGCCGCCAGCAGGCAGGTGCCCCCGGGGGACCGTGCGTCCTGCCTCCTGAGGGGAGCCCTCTGTCGTTCACGTCCCTGTAGGAAAGAGCAGTCGCGTCGGCAGGGCGGTGGGCGCCAGGCGGCGGCTGCTGACCTCACCAGCAGGCTTGGCTTCCCGGCCACCACGACTGCCCGGCGTGGGGACTGCATCTGACGCCCCATCCCACACGCGCAAGGGGAAGGCGGCGCTTGTTAAAATATATATATACACAAAAGGCAAGCCAGTGGGCGAAAAGAAACATTTCAAACTGACTTAAAACTAGTTTGAAATTCATCTCTGACAAGTTTCAAAATATTTGTTTTACTCATGGGGGGTCAGCATCCTCGGGCAGGTGTTTTCATGTATTTTGATGTTAAAATGAGAACGCAGCGCCCATTCCTGTACTGCCTGTACTGAGCTCCTTCCCGGGACGTAGGCTGATTCCTAAGAACAAAGGAAAAGTCGTCCCTGCCAAGAAGGTTCTCCCTGAGATTTCCAGGAATGCCTAGAGCCTGAGACACGGTGCGGAGTGGGGTGGACACGCAGCCTGGGGGGCCGACGGGCTGCCGGGCGCTGAGGGCGAGGAGGGTGCTGAGGGTGCAGAGGGTGCTGAGGGCTGAGGGCGCTGAGGGCACGGAGGGCACTGAGGACGCTGAGGGCTGAGGGCGCTGAGGGCTGAGGGCTGAGGGCTGAGGGCGCTGAGGGCAGGCGCTGAGGGCTGAGGGCTGAGGGCGCTGAGGGCGCTGAGGGCTGAGGGCTGAGGGCGCTGAGGGCTGAGGGCTGAGGGCGCTGAGGGCTGAGGGCTGAGGGCTGCGGGTGCTGAGAGCGCTGAGGGCGCTGAGGGCTGAGGGCTGAGGGCCGAGGGCGCTGAGGGCTGAGGGCGCTGAGGGCTGAGGGCTGAGGGTGCTGAGAGCGCTGAGGGCTGAGGGCTGAGGGCTGAGGGCGCTGAGGGCAGGCGCTGAGGGCTGAGGGCTGAGGGCGCTGAGGGCTGAGGGCTGAGGGCGCTGAGGGCTGAGGGCTGAGGGCGCTGAGGGCTGAGGGCTGAGGGCGCTGAGGGCGGGCGCTGAGGGCCGAGGGCGCTGAGGGCGGCGCTGAGGGCTGAGGGTGCTGAGGGCGCTGACAGCGCCCACCTGCCCTGCGCCTGGCGTGGACATCCACTGTGCTCTCCGCCCCCAGGCACGGCCACCGGGACCGTCCCCACGTCGGTGCTGTCCTTCTCCGACTTCATCTCCAGGCCCGAGGACGGCAGCAGCGCCGTGCGCTTTGGCAGGGGCATGCGGGAGGCGGCGTGCCGGGTGCTGGTGATCGACGACTCGCTGCACGAGGACGAGGAGGCCTTCCGGGTGCTGCTGAGCGCGCCCATGGGCGGCAGGGTCGGGCCCGCCTTCCCGGGCGCGCGGGTCGCCATCCTCCCCGACAGCGACGACGGTAGGTGCCCGGGCCCCCGCGCTGTCCCCCGGCGCGGCTCGCGGCCCGGCCCGCGTGGACGTGGGGTGAGGGCCTCGCCGGGCTGTGGTGTCCCCTCACTCCCTCGGAGCCCGGTCCCACGTGGACTCGGCCGTTTAAGTTTCGTGAGGAGGAATCGAAGCGATTCTAAGCCCAATCCGTTTCCTTCTTCCTTTCTTTGTGTTGGTTTGCTTTAAAAAGCTTGCATTTTACTACTTTAACTGGGTTTTAAAGCAGTTTTTCAAAGAAACCTGTCAGGCGGGCTGGTTGGTAATTGACCACAACGGCCTAAGCAAGCGGGGGTCAGGTCTAAGCAAGCGGGGGTCAGGTCTAAGCAAGCGGGGGTCAGGTCTAAGCAAGCGGGGGTCAGGTCTAAGCAAGCGGGGGTCCGGTCGGGCAGGCAGCGCCGCCCGGAGGAGCTGGACGCCCAGACCCTCCCCGAGCCAGCCGCCCGGCGCAGCCCCGCCTCCTGGGTGGAGGAGGGCAGGGGTCTTAATTTCCCACCCCAAGAGGCATCCTGCTCTCCCGTGAGGGGAGAGGGCGGCCACCGGAGAGGACCCTGCGCCCGGGTAGTTTCCATTCTCCCTTGAATGTTTTCCTCCTGGTAGAAGAAAGAGGAAGAAACAGGAGGATGCGTTTGGTTCGACACTGGAGGGGGGTCACGGTGCCTTGTTCCCCAAATGGGCTTAAAACGAGGGAGTGGAAAATAACCCGCCGGGGAGCGTGGGAGGCAGCGCCACGACCGCGCCCGGCGGGGGTCCCGCAGCCCCAGGTCCTGGGAGCGCATCACTGGTGCCCGCGGCATGACAGCAGTGCTCGTTTCTTCCCTGAAGACGTTTCTAGGAAGTGACGGCAGCGACGCAGGGTGCCTTTATTCAGAGGGGACTGTGTTCGCCTCCTGGCTGCTCGAGCAGGGACTTGCGGGGTCTGGCTTACGCAGCGGGGTTAGCGCCCACGGCTCGGGGCTGGGAAAAGCCCGAATCACCACCTTTCCTCCCGGATGCTCTGGGTGCGTCAGTGCTCGCCCGGGCCGCCTCTCCTGGCCGTCCCTTCTCTTCCAGGGCCCGCTGACCCTCGCTTCTTGCTCCCCGTGGCTTCCTCTCTTTGTGTGTCTACACTGAATTCTCTTATCCAGGACTCAGTGTAGGATTAAGACCACCGTAACTGCCTCATCGAAAGGGGCTGCTTACGAGGCCCACACACTCGGGAAGGGGTTACGTTGAAGAGCACGGTTTTCTGGGCGCACACAGCGTCAAACCCCCCCAGGAATGGAACTAGTCTTGAGTCGACCTTATACTTAGACACGTCCTACTGAGGAAACTGCTGTGATATTTTAAAAGGTGCCTTATTTTTAGTTTAATAAACAGCTCTACTCTGTATTTAAACGAAGAATAGAAATTTTAGTTTAACTTCAAATAATGTTAGAGAGTCAGGATTCTGAGGATCAGCCAAAGCAGAACTGAGTCCATGTGGCAATCCATGTCCTATTTGGGTATCTACAGGGTGGGAGGGGAGGTAGAGAGAGAAAGAGAGGGAGGGGGGAGACTGGGAGAGAGAGAGGCAGAGAGGGGGGAGAGAGAGGGAGGGGGGAGAGAGAGGGAGGGGGGAGAGAAAGAGAGGGAGAGAGAGGGAGGGAGCGGGAGAGAGGAAAAGAGAGGAGGAGAGGGAGGGAGAGGGGGAGAGAGAGAGATTTAACTTTTTAAGGAGGTGCTAGAGATAGAACCCAGGACCGTACACATGGGAAGCAGGTGCTCAAGCACTGAGCCACATCCACTCCCCAGTGAGAGCTGGGATTTTTTCCATTAGTTTGTTTTGTTGCTTTTAGGAGGTACCAGGGATCGAACGCAGGACCTGACCACTTGAGATATTCCTGCTCCCCGAGGTTTAATTTTAAAACAGCAACCGTGCTTTGTGATTGTTTAGCTTACCTTATTTGGCTGGCAGAAATCTCCCCACGTGGCTTGCGGTGGGAGGCACATGGGGACAAGCCGAGCAGAAAGAACGTGTCTTCCTGGGGCGCCAGCCTTCAGGTGCTGGCACCGAGTCTGCGGGGATGAAGGAGAAGTTGCCACCGCGTTTCAGAGGACGAGCCCGGGGCGCAGAGAGCCGACCCCGCAAAGCGGGCGCGGCAGGCCTTTCTGAGAGGCGTCCGGCCTCTGCGTGCTGGGGCAGGCCGTGCCGTCTGCTGCGGACCTGCGCCTCTCACGCTCGCTCGGGATGGGCACGGGCTGCACGGTTCCTGAGTCCTCACGGGCAAAGGGCATTCGAGCGGGGCAGCCGAAGCTCAGAGCACGCAGGTGCCGGAGCCCGGCTCCCACTCTGGCGTTGCGCTTCAGAGCGCCATGGACACAGTGGGGCCGCAGCTTGTCAGGAAGGCGTAGATGTAGAACGTTCTGTATTTCTCGTGCAGTGATCCGACGGTGACTTCCTGTACATTATGTTCCTGTAGCTGAGTTTATCGTTTTAGGCACCCAGATCAGGTTGTCAGCGTTTGTTGGTGCACGAGAAAGTCACCATTATTCTGAGCTGAGCTTAAGCCAAATACCTGCCTAGAAAGGACCTCCGGTTAATGGCAGGTGGTCTGGGCTGCTCGCATCTCGGCTTCTAATTTCAGGTGTTCTCTTGGGCTCCTCCTTCTATTCCTCAGCCCTGATTCTCTCAATCAGAAGTCCTGCTCTCACTTCACCCACTGTCCTTTCCCCCTCGTCCAGCACTGCTGGGCACAGGCAGAGCCCCTCCTCTCCTGTGTTCTCAGCACCTGGCACAGCAGAGCCCCTCCTCTCCGTGTCCTGGCACCTGGCACAGCAGAGCCCCTCTCTCCGTGGAGGTGGTGGGGTCCTCAGATGCCTGGCGTCCTGGCCTGGCCTCCTTCCCATCCAGACCTCTGTGCCCGTTGTCACTGGTCCCTAAGCTCATACCAGGGGACTCCTCAGCACAAAACCTTTCACAGCAAAACTTCTCCATAAGAGGGCAGGGGTCTCCCCTGCCCTGGTCGAGAGCCAGTCACGCATGAGAGAAGAGTAAGGCAGAGGCCCTTGTCTGCTGGGCAGTGTGAGGGCTGAGGCTCCAGGAGGACTCAGGCCGTTTGTTAGTTAAGGTTTATTAACGCCCGTCGACAAATCTTGTAATCGTCTCAAATATATTTAGGTCTTTACAATGGCCGGTCCAATCACAGGAGAGGGAAAGGGAAAAAAAGCTGCGAGGAGAGTTGCAGAGGGAGGGGCAGCTACACTAGGGCACAAGAGAGGGGTCAGGTCCTCTGAGGGGCGGGCAGGAGGGCCCAAGACACTGGTCCTGTCCAGGGCGGAAAGGAAGAGAGCAGCGCGGAGCAGGCGGCCCGAGGCCAGGCATGGAGGAAGCCCTCCTGCCGCTTCCTGCGCCCTGCGCAGTCCTGTGAGTCCTGACCAGCAGAACCAGCCCCTGAAGCCCTCTGCGTGCTGTCAGGTCTGCTCGCTAGGCTCTGAGAGCCCCGTGACCCACCCGAGGGGGCTGTGCCCTGGGCCAGGCTGCAGCCGCCGCCACCGCCTTCCCACCCTAAGGCCAAGGCGGCCGTCACCCCGGGTGGTGCCAGGTCAGTAAGGGAGGGCACTGCGCTCGCCGTCCTTACCCGAGCCCCTGGCTGCCAGGCCGCGCGCCGCCGCTCCCCGCCCCTGCGGCTGCTCGCTCTACTGGCCTGAGCCCCCGTCCTCGGATGTGCAGGCGAGGTCGTCCCTTGAACCCCACGGCACGCAGTGCTTTATTCTTCACTCCAGCCACAGTGTCGGGGTGCAGGAGGAAAACGGGCGGGGCCTTGGGGACAGTTCTGGCTCTTTCATGTGTGAACTCTTGCTCCAGAGCAGCTTAGGCAAGTCTTTGTTGTTGTTGTTGTTTTGTTTTCCTATTTATTTTAGTCTTTTTAAAAAAAGATATATAAATCACACAAAACGTTAGTTTAAAAAACCTAAGAGGTTCCCATATACCCCACTCCCCACCCGCACGCCGCTCCTCCCACATCACCATGCCCTTCCTCCAGCGGCACCTTCACGGCGTTTGGTGATACGCCCTGGAGCACTGCTGCACGGCAGGGACCATCGAATACCCTGCAGTTCACACTCTCCCCCGGTCCATTCAGTGGGTGATGGCAGGATATATGATGTCCTGCATCTGTCCCTGCAATACCATTCAGGACAACTCCAAGTCCCCAAATGCGCCCACGTCACATCTCTTCTTCCCTCTCCCTGTCCCCAGCAACTCCCGTGGCCACTGTCTCCACATCAGTGCTACACCTTCTTCCATTGCTAGACTCACAACAGTTCTATAGCAGAGAACCAGCAAGTCCACTCCAGTCCATATTATATTCCTCCATTCTGTGGATTGGGATGGCGATGTCCACTGCACCTCTAAATCAAGAGGGGGCTTAGGTTCTGCATGGATAATGGATGGGATTCTCCTGCTGGTAGTTGTAGACACTCTCGGTTCCCTGCTGTGGTGGTTGACCATCTTCATCTCCCTGTTAGCTGTCCTGGGTAAGTCCAACAAACTGGAGAGTAGTTGTTTCAACTCTGCTGAGGCTCAGGGCCCAGCTGGCACATGGACAGTAAAGAGATTCAAATCTCCTGAGCATACAACAACCCCAGCAACCAGTCACAGGTTCAGTAAAAGGGACAGAAGAGGCATGTGTAGAGAGGGCACATCTGAGTCCAACTCCATCACACTCAGGAGCACAAATCCAGAGCCATCTGCCATGACCGTAGGACCTGGGTGTCTCCGTAGCCCTCAGGAGCACCAGTACCTGGAGTAGTATCTACTTTGGCTATCTCTGGGATCCTGCTGAGATGTGCATGAGTGCGACCCCTCTAATGACCTCCTGACTCATTTTGAAGTCTCTCAGCCATATAAACTCGTTTGTCTTTACCATTTCCCCCTTTTATGCAAGGTCTTTTTCTAGTTGCATCACCAGCTGGTAATGGTAGTAATCCCTTGGCACCAGGGTCAGCGAGTCTTTTGAATGCTGTTGAGCAGTGATGATGATGCAGAAGATCAAATGCAACCAATAACATAGACCAAAGCCACATTTCCTAATGATGTCATTACTCAGGAGATGCCACCTTCTCTTTCTTGATAATAGAAACCCAGTGACAAATAATAGATACTAGAAATCCCGACGTAGGGATTCTTAAACCACCTGTATGACTTACACAACCTGTACTGTTATTTGTTTAATACATTCCTTTATATTGACTCAGTTTTTAAAAAACTACCTGTATTAGCTGTATTCTCATTTTTTCATTGTTTATTTGTTTTTTCTACTGCAACGTAAAATAAATGCTTATGTATTAAAATGTAGATGCCATTCTAACATAGCATCTAAAAATAACTTGGTGTGTTTGCACTACCCTTTGAGGTCTATGACTTGTAGTGAATCGTAAATATCTAAACACAGTCACTGCATCAGCGCCAGTCAAGTGTAGGCACCAGCATGTCCTCGTCCCCTTCGGGAGAATCGCTTCCCTGGGGACTGAGAGTGACTAGGGCGCTGGACTTGATCTTCTTGACTTGCCCAGGATGCTGCCAGGCCTGTGCCACCTGCGAGGTGGCTGGAGCAGAAGCCACGGCCCAGGAGGTCAGTGCTGGATTCCAGCCCTCACTGTCAGCAACGTGTTTAGCAACAAAGTGGATCATAAAGATGACACCAGCCGAAATCCTTGCAACAGTTCCAGGGGCTTCCTTCAGTGCCTCCAACTATTAAATCCTTTAGGGCCATTTTCAACTTTAAGACTCAGTTCTTTTCATAAAAATTAAAATACGATTTTATTAAAATCCATTTATTCGCTATTAGCAGGCTATTTTAAAATCTCTATCTTGTAGGTTACTCTTATGCCATAGTAAAGGCACTGCTTAGTTACCCATATAAAAGTGTGGTTCTAGAAAAAAGATCTAAAATGTATTTGACCAAATGTGGCTTTTCCAGGTTCTTAGAACCTTTAAAAAAAAAGAAAGGAAAAGAAAGAAAGGCAAAGTTGCAGGGACCTGTTTAGTGCTTTATGTTAAAAAAAATACGCAGTCTTCTTCCGCCTGTGCCAGCGTGGGTCCTCTCCTTTCTTTGCACTCACCACTTCCCGAGGAGGGTACGGAGGACTGGCCAGGTGTGACCAGAGCTGCAGGGTATCTCGTGTGTTGACTCTTGCCCTTCCTCCCAGAGCTCTGGGTTTCTGAAGCGTAAGGCCCTACTTCCTGAGAACAGCGCTCTTGGTCTCCCCGTGGCCTCCCCGCAGCGGCGTACCCGGCACCGGCTGAAGCTGACGGAGCTGGACCAGGTCGGGCTCCACCGCTGAGACGCCGCGACCTCGGGCCAGTCATGATGCTCTACGCCTCACACTCTCCAGATTCTAAAACAAGAACAACAGGAACTTCAAATGCGTGTGCTGGGAGTTAAATGAGAAAGGCCAATAAAGCACTTAAAAGCCAACACCTGGTCAGGGGGTGCTTACAGACCCTGGGTGCGTGGGAGGAACAAAGCGCTCACGGCTTCAGCACCCAGCACGGTGGAAGAGTGGCTCCACGTCCCAGCCCCGAGGGCAGCCTTCCTTAGCGTCTCCTTCTGTAAATGAGGATGCTCGTTTCATATACAGAGATGTGTGATTTTAGGACTTGACCCCTCTGTGCTGCCATGTCCATCACAGAAGGAGCCGCAATGAAAACAGCGCAGCTGGCACGAGGCGTGGTCTGGGCAGTGTGCCGGTTCGTGGAGAGAAGAAGGCTTCAGCTTCAAGCTTCTTTCAGGCCCGACACACACTTGGCTAGCAAGGGTTTGCATGAATCCTCGACACCGCACTGTGAAGTAGGGGTAGCTGTCACCTCCACTTCCACTTCACAAAGGGAAAACTGAGACTGAGGAATGCTGAGAAAAGTGTTCAAGGATGCAGCTGTAAAGTGTCAGCTCTGCGCGCCAATTTAGGCCTATTCGACTCGACATTCAGTGTGCTTCTCCTCTTTGCATGAAGGGGGTTAAAGGCTAAGTAATACCTGATTTACCTCTTGAACGTTCTGGACACACCTGAAGGGAAAAATTCTTCATGAGATCTAGAAAAGAGTGATCCGAGTCAGGGCCAGCCTCGGTCAGAGGGGCCTGGCTTCCGAGATGGAGCAAGCACAGTCTGGGCGCACCTGCCCAAGGCCCTGCGCGTGCCGTCCCCTCCCTGGTGATGCCGGCAGGTGAGGGACCACATGCCTGGCTAAGCAGCGCCCTTTGTAACTGCATAACTCCCCACAGTTTGGGTTTTTCCAAGTGGGTGAATTCTCCAGTGAGGTCACTCCTGAGTGAAATTAGAAGGTGCAGTTTCCAGCCCTGCCCAGGGGCGGGGCAAGCTCCAGACCACGCCGACCTCTCCAGGTGTGTGGCCTGTCAGCGCGGCCAGGTGCTCACCTGTCCAGATGCTCACCTCTCCAGGGGCGGGTGTGTGGCCTGTCAGCGCGGCCAGAGCACCGCCGCTTCAGTGCTGGAGAGCAGGGCAGGGGCCCACGAGGCACGGGCAGTGCCCGAACGGCTGCGACCCTGGGAAACACCTCGTGTTCGTCGTGTCCGCAGAGGCGGCCAGCGGGCACCGGGGAGCCAGCGTGCCTCCACCTGCGTCGTGGGCCCCGGGTGGGCGCAGGTCACGCGATGTGCCTCCTTGGAAAGGCCCCAGGCCTCGCGGACACGGCTCCCTGGTCTGGGCTGGTCTTGGAGTTAATTAAGGAGCCACTCGGGCCCAGCAGCCCGCAGGTTCTTGCTGAGGGGTGGGCTCTCTGGACGCCCTGGGAAGCACCCGGCTGGTTTAAAACGCTCCCTCCTGGAGGTCTGCGGAGGCCGGTGCTCTCCTAGGCGCTGGGTCCCACCGCTGGGCTCGCACCGCCTGCCTGCAGCCGCTCCACCGCCGCGTGGCCCGCTCTGTCTGTGCGTCCACTCCTGCAAGGCCCACCCTAAATCCAGGGCGACGTCACCCCCCATCCTTAGCTCACCACAGCTGCCAAGACCCTTGCTCCCAAAGGCCTCTGGCTGTGGATTTGGGGGGACGCTATTTAACCTACTACACCCGCAGTGCAAAATGAGCTGGAAATTTTAATTTTGCTCACTCCTGTTTTAAATGTACATTTAAAACAAATCTAATATTGAGAAACTAGATAATAGACTTACTGAATTCTTGTTTCTAAATCTGGCAATAGACTATACAATCATTTAAATTTTGTTATAAAATTTATAACAATAATTAGTTATTAATTTAATATCAGGAGAAACAATTAGGCAGTAAAGGTAAAAGAGAGAAAGCAAGTAATTTAATAAGACATGTACTTATTATTCTACCAGCCATGTCACCTGTTGGTTTTGTTGCATGATTGCCATCATTTACTGTATTTGAAGATGATGTTTTAATATACCCACACTTGGAGAGGTGAATATTCTATTTCATTTGGTGTGAGGACATAGCTAGAGAATGGGTAGCTTTGGTAAGTGTTCAAGGTACTTACACAAACTACATAAGGTGAGGGATTTCTTTGAAGCTAGTGATTTTTAGCTGCATTAGCAAGGCTGGCTATAGGCTTCATATTTTTTTCATGAATCAGCCGGGTAAAAAATTGAACTAAGGTTGATATTAAAAATTATACCAGTTTTCTACTTGGAAATGCTACTAGATTAATAATGTGGTTATCACACCCTTCGAAAACAAAAAGTATGTATGAAATTTTTTGCTATGTAAAAATCTAATTTCACATACCACATGCACACAGCAAGTATTTGTTGAGACCCTACGAAGTATGAAATGTGGAGAACAAAAAGGAATTAATAGAGGCTTAAAATCTATGTGGGAGGAAAAAAAGTCGGTACGAGTTACCGCAGAAGGACTGATGTAAATACTATTTCAAGCAGTGAGCAGGAGGCTGAAAGGGCAGTTTGCTGAGGCCTGAAAGGCGCTGCTGGGGCTCAGGGCGTGTTGGCAATTTGGACCCGAAGGGTATTGGGAATGAAAGAAAGAGAGAAAGGAGAGTGAAAGAAGGAAAAAACAAGAAAGAAAGAACGAGAGAGCTGGGATCAGGGGGTCTGCGAGTAGAGACACATCAGACAACTTTATTGTTTACGAGGGGCTCTCTAAATACCCCAGTCTACCTGACAACAAGCAGCAACATGCAGTCAACTATCAGCATTACTAAGGAACTCAAAAAATCTTATCTCAAGGTACAAAGTCTAAGTGTTCTATTTACTACAAAAGGTAAGAGCTCATCCTTTCTTTCTGCCTTTAACAGCTTCTTCCCATTTGCCGGGAACTCTTAATTACCACATTCCTTAGGTTGCCAGCATAGCCATGGAGACAGCTTGTCTCTCCTTGTGAGGCCACTGTGCCTCAGTTTCCAACAAGGGCGGAGCCCAGCAACCTTTCAAAGATGGAGGACTTGGGTGAACGGAGAGGCGGGCCTCCGCTCAGGGCCTGGGAGAAGCCCGCGGGGGAGCGGCCAGGGCAGCGGGCAAGGCCCTCCGGCCGGGTCACATCTCAGGAGTGAAGCCAAGAGCAGACGCCTGGACCGCTGGACCCTGGGAGGGCTGCTGAGGCGCGCCCACCGCTGCCTTGTCAGGGGCTCGCCTCAGGTCTGTTCCTCCCTTGGAGCGTGAGCACCCCAATACCTGAGCTGCTCACCTCAGAGAGTTCTGGAGGATCAGATGAGATGATCTGGTATGTAAAGCACGTCCAGAACCAGCTAAACAGAGATCAGTGTGGTCATCGCAGGAGGGTCGAGAGGAAGGCTTGAGCACACTGGATGCCGTGAACAAACGAGGCGCTCTAGATCCACCAGCAGGGAGCCCCAGACACAACCACAACAAGACGCTCTAGATCCACCAGCAGGGAGCCCCAGACACAACCACAACGAGGCGCTCTAGATCCACCAGCAGGGAGCCCCAGACATAACCACAACGAGGCGCTCTAGATCCACCGACAGGGAGCCCCAGACACAACCACAACGAGGTGCTCTAGATCTACCCCACAGGGAGCGCCCAGACACAACGAGGCGCTCTAGATCCACCCGCAGGGAGCACCCAGACACAACCACAATGAGGTGCTCTAGATCCACCCGCAGGGAGCCCCAGACACAACCACAACGAGGTGCTCTAGATCTACCCCACAGGGAGCGCCCAGACACAACGAGGCGCTCTAGATCCACCCGCAGGGAGCGCCCAGGCACAATGAGGCACTCTAGATCCACCCACAGGGAGCACCCAGACACAACCACAACAAGGTGCTCTAGATCTACCCCACAGGGAGCGCCCAGACACAACGAGGCGCTCTAGATCCACCCGCAGGGAGCGCCCAGGCACAATGAGGCACTCTAGATCCACCCACAGGGAGCACCCAGACACAACCACAACGAGGTGCTCTAAATCCACCTGCAGGGAGCACCTGAAGGATTTTGAGCAACCTGAAATAATCAGCAGTACTTGGAGCTTTGAATTAGTTAGAACTATAAAGGGAAGTGGGAGTGAAGGCTGAAGACCACGAGGCTGGGGGAAAAAGTACACCAGCAACGATAGGGCTTGGATGTAGGGGAGGAAAAGAGGGGAATTTTATATGTAGAGTTCTGTTCCCAAAAGTTTAAAGAGTGGCTGTGTCATTCTAGGGAGATGGAAGTGAAAGCCTGTCCAGGGAAGGCAAGTTGGGGAAGCTGAGAAATTCCGTTCAAACGTGGGGGTCGAGCCACCTGGGACCTGGAACCAGGCAGTCTCTGTAAACACGGAATAAGGAAGCTGGAGCTGGGGCCGCAGGCCTGCCTGCAGAGGGGAAGCCAGGACGGGAGTGGGCACTGTCCGAAGAGAGCTTAGGTGACAGGAGATGACTGCTGCCGTGGAATTTCAGGTGAATTATATTAAGTGTGAAGAGGAACAGAAAGACTCCTGTGTTTCTACTGGATATTCATGTACAGATTTTTGGAGCCGTTAGTGGCAAATAATAATCACTTATTATATAATAAGGAAATGTACATAATCAAGTACACTGTTATGCTGTCAACTACCAAGCATACCTTTGGGCTGGGCAAACACTGATTTTAAACACCTTTTTTATGAAGCTCGATGTTGAGTGAAATAAGCAAGGCACAAAAGGACAAATATTGGAAGATGACACTTACATAAAGTAACTAGAATAAGTAGAGACGTAGAGGCAGAAAGTAACTGGGTGGTGCTGGGGTGCAGGGGAGGGGAAAGGGTGCTGGGGCCTCAGCGCGGGGTTCCTGCAGCTGGAGAAGGCCTGGCAGCGGGCGGCAGCGGGAGCTCAGTGCTGGTTCTGTAATTAACAGCCCCGGACTGTGTACCTGAAGGTGTTGACATGGGACATTTTATGTTGTATGTATGTTACCAACAAAAATAATTTTAATGTTGCCTTTTTTACAAATAACTGGAAAATAAACTTATGGGTTTAGTTCCCTCATTTTGAAAAGCCTTTACTTTCTCATATGGTTGGTTTACCAGCTGGTCACTGTAGAGATGTGAAACTTCAGTTTTGCCTCCCTCTAAAAATTGTAACTGACTGGAAGTAGCCCTCACAGTGCCCCCAGATTCTTGGGGTAGCTCCCGTTGTCTTTAAAGATACATCTTATGCTTTCCCCAAATCTTACACATACCTTTTTTTTGGTAATCAGCCTTAAATCTTCCTTAAAATAATGTATAGTAAAAAAAAAAAAGACCAGGTTGTGTTAAAATAAACACTATTATTGATCAAGACAAAGAATTTTGCTACTAATCTACAGAGATGTAAGATTCTCCAGGAATTATACTCCTTGGGTAATATAATTTGATAAAACTAATGAATTGCTATACCATGCTACAAATAATCATATTGAAAATCTCTACTGGGATTTTAAAAGTTAGCTAAAAATAGAAACTCCTCTTTTCTTTAGGCCATTTGAAGCAAGCTGAAGCCTTTTAAATTATCGATATGTTTTCTTCACACTTCTAGAAAAAAATAGTATCTCTTCTTTATCCTTCTGCTAAGAGCTAGGTTTTCACTCTGTATCCGTGAAGCCGACATGTAAAGCCGCGCGTCCGCGGGGAGTTAGTGCCCTGTTTGCCGGGCAGCTCCAGGGGCGGGCGCTGTCCTGGGCTGACCCAGCCTTGCTCCGCGGCCCCAGGCCCTGCCGGCGGAAGGCGGCCTCATGCGGCGGGACCACCACGGGCGGTGGTCTGAGGGTTAACAAGCAGGTGCCCGCGGCCGAGGTGGGCCAGCTGGCCCTGCATGCGCGCTGGCCGCTCACAGTGGACGTGCCCCGCCCTTGTCCCTTGGCGCACGGCCTCCCGGTGGGGAGCACGGCTGCGCTGCTGGGGGCCAAGCCGTGGTACCGAGCGTGGTCGAGTGTCAAACACGCTCCTGGAAAGAAATGACCTGCTTGGCAGAGCTGTGCCAGCGAGTGCTTCAAAAAACAGAAAAGTAGAAAGAGAAATAAGACAAAAAAGAAAAAAAGAAAAAAAGAAAAAAAAAGTAACCGACAAAACAAAAAACAAACAAAAAAAAGAATAAAAAAGTAAGAGGCCAAATCCAGGCGCTGGGACCCGCACACAGGGCTGGTTCTGCGCCCGCAGGGCTGCCCTCAGCTCGGCCTCCGCTGCCTGGGGGGCCCTCTCCAGCCGGTCTGCTCACAGCCAGGAGGGGACTGGAGCCAGGCCCTGCAGGTCTGCATCCCTCCAGGGACCCCCCGGGCTCGCTGCGCGTTTCCACAGCGCACGCAGCCCAGGGAAGCCGCTGCCAGGCCCGGAGCCACACGGTGTCTGCCTGGGGGCCGCTGGGGACCCTGTCCAGACCACAGGGGACAGCTCCGGCTGCCGGGTAGGGCGGACTTAACTGACCCTGGCCCAGGAGTGTCCCCCAAAGCTCGTTATTTTACTTATTTAATTTTTAAAGGATTTATTCCCCCCCCCCCCAGTTGTCTGCTCTCTGGGTCCATTTGCTGTGTGTTCTTCTGTGACTGATTCTATCCTTATCAGTGGCACCGGGAATCTGTGTTTCTTTTTGCTGCGTCAGCTCTCCGTTTGGGCGGCGCCATTCTTGGACAGGCTGCACTTTCTTTCTTGCTGGGCGGCTCTCCTTACGGGGTGCACCCCTTGCGTGTGGGGCTCCCCTACACGGGGGACACCCCTGCGTGGCACGGCACTCCTTGCGTGCATCAGCACTGCACATGGGCCAGCTCCACACGGGTCAAGGAGTCCCGGGGCTTGAACCTTGGACCTCCCATGTGGTAGGTGGATGCCCTATCCGTTGAGCCACTGCCCCAAAGCTCTTTAAAGCGCCCCGGGCCCTGAGCAGCAGCGGGGAGCTGCCCCGAGCTCGGAGAGGACACGAGCTGCTGCAGGAGACGCTTGATGAATTCTCTGAGGAAAGCTTCGTTGTTCAAAACACGAACTCCCTCGATGTTTGCGAGGCGAGGGAAGCAGCAGGCGCTTCAGCAGTGTTTACAAAGGCCATCAGTGCAGCCGGTGTGAAGTCCGTTGCTTTTCTTTTTCTTTTTCAACTCTGTAAAAGCAAAAGGTGGCCCACGGGCACCCCAGCTTCCCCGTCCTATGGGCCTGAGCCTTAGACTCCCCGAAAATCACAGCCAACGAGAGGAATGCAGCGGGGCTGGGGTGGCCGTGGCCTGGTCAGTTGTGGTGGCCTGGGCCTGGTGGACACCCCTGGTAGGCTGGACGCCCCTCCCTGCGGCCAAGCCCCCCCCCGCAGCGGGCCGGACGGCCCTCCCTGTGGCCCAGCCCCCCCTTCCCCTGCCAGGCTGGCCTCCCCTCCCTGCATCCCAGCCCCCCCAGCAGACTGGACACCCCTCCCTGCAGCACAGTTCCCCCACCAGCGGGCCGGACGCCCCTCCCTGCGGCCCGCCCCCCCCCCCCAGTGGGCCAGACACCCCTCCCTGCAGCCCAGCTCCCCCCTTCCCCTGCCGGGCTGGGCTCCCCTCCCTGCATCCCAGCCCCCCCAGCAGGCTGGACACCCCTCCCTGCCGCCAAGTCCCCCCACCAGCAGGCGCCCCTCCCTGCGACCCGGCCCCCCCACCCCGGCTGCCCCGCTCCCTGAATCCTGGAGCCCCTGCTTGGTCAAAGCCGGGGGGTTCAGCTGCCGTCACTCTGCTGTCGGGTCACGCAGCAGTGGGGTCTGTGCCCCCTCCCCATACTGGACCAGGACCCTCTGAGCCCCAGGGCCCCTTGCCCCAGCCTGGGGCTGGGCCTCCAGTAGGTGCTCAATCAATGCACAGTGAACGCCTGGGTAAGCACGTGGAGGCAGAGGCCACGGACTCACTGTTTTTATAATCCTCGGAAAATTCTCAGACAAAAATCAGTTATCCTTATGAAAAAATACGTGTAGAAGGCTATAAAATGCCAAAACTTCAAGAACAAGTGCCTTGTTAGGTGATGCGTCTCCAGGTCCTTCCCTGAAGAGTACTGCTGGTCTCCAGCACAGAGGCCGCGGCGAGGCTTCTGGAAAGCTCCGCGTGCCGCACCCCACTCCCTGCTTGGCAGCGATGCCAGCGGCATCTCCGTGGCGCTGGTTGCTCTGGACACTCGGGGCCTTGGTTGGCTCTTAAGCTCCCGGGACGCCCAGGCCGACCGCCCGGCCTCCTCTCTGGGCAGCCTGCGAACCGCGCAGCGTGCCGGGCTTCGTCCGGCCGCCCCTCGTGCCCAGGACGGGCCTTCCACCCCAGGCGGCCCGGCCTCACGTGTTTACTTTTATTTTTTAACGTCCTCGGTGAACTGAAACCTTGAGCTTGGTGATTAACGGGGTGCCCTTCAGAGCCTCGTGTGTTCAGAGCAGGCCGTCCACGGGCGAGGCGCCGTGCGCAGAGCGGAGCGGGCCGTCCACGGGCGAGGCGCGTGCGCAGAGCGGAGCGGGCCGTCCACGGGCGAGGCGCCGTGCGCAGAGCGGAGCGGGCCGTCCACGGGCGAGGCGCGTGCGCAGAGCGGAGCGGGCCGTCCACGGGCGAGGCGCGTGCGCAGAGCGGAGCGGGCCGTCCACGGGCGAGGCGCGTGCGCGAAGTGGAGCGGCCGTCCACGGGCGAGGCGCCGTGCACAGAGCGGAGCGGGCCGTCCACGGGCGAGGCGCCGTGCGCGAAGTGGAGCGGCCGTCCACGGGCGAGGCGCGTGCGCGAAGTGGAGCGGCCGTCCACGGGCGAGGCGCCGTGCGCGAAGTGGAGCGGCCGTCCACGGGCGAGGCGCCGTGCGCAGAGCGGAGCGGGCCGTCCACGGGCGAGGCGCCGTGCGCGAAGTGGAGCGGCCGTCCACGGGCGAGGCGCGTGCGCGAAGTGCAGCGGGTGGCCCACAGGCGAGGTGCCGTGTGCAAAGCATGATGCCCACGTTTTTGTCATCTTGGCTTACGGTTTTCTGAGTCACAAACCCATCTGTGACACAAGGATGGTTTTTCTCACTCCTGTTTTTCCTTGAAAGGAAGCAACTGTTTTCCTTTCAATGAAGAATGTAGACGGCAGCGTGGACGGGCCGTGAATGTGGAGCGAGGGGAAGGCGCCAGCCGGGATGGATCAGACCAGGCAGGCTCGGTGCGGGGCGGGCGCGGATGTGCAGCGAGGCCTTAGGGCTGGGGCTGACGTCACACGGCCAGCAGGGCCACCCCACGGCCCAGGTCAGAGGGCCAGGCCCACCAAGCGCATCCCCACGCCCAGCGCCTCAGAGGGCCCGAGCCTGTGGGACGGAGACAGCCCTACGCCCTGGGTGACGGAGACCCCTGGAGCCCTCCCGCGCCCCGGGAGCGGCGTGCAGAGCCGAGGGGCACAGATCCTGCCCCAAAGCCCGCTGCTTCCCTGGGATGCGCTCTGAGCCTCTGGCCTCCCCGCCTGCGTGTGGCCGCCTGCTTCCCGGTCAGCTGCCGAGCGCCTGCGGCCACCACGATGGCCCTGACACGAGTCGACCACACGCCTGACTCCTGAGAACGCCCCGACTGTTTCACGCCGCGTTAGTCGACATCTGCCCGGGTCAGCAGTTGGGATTCCCAAAGAAATCGTCCTGATGTCAAAGTCACATTCCCCAGGGGTAAATGATCTTCTAAAAGCTCGCTTTCAAACGCACTTCAGTCAACGGGAATAAAAACGTACATAGAGACCTTTTGGTTGATGATTTTTAGAACAGTAACAGTGTTAAAGTTTAAACATGAAGTTGCATCGTTTTCTTTCTTTCTCCCTGTTACAGAATTGTCTAGGTTTTTTTTTTATTACAGAAGTTGTATGTTTACAGAAAAATCAGTGAGGCAATGCAGAATTCCCTTATACCACCCTCTCTCGTAAACAACATTTTCCCTATTACTAACACTTTGCATAGTGTGATTTTTTATTACAGTAGATGACACAATACTATTGCAGTTATACTATTTCCCACGGTCCAGAGTTCCTTTAGGATTTCCTGTTTGTGTTGGACAGCCCTGTGGTGTTTTCTTTAGCTTTTATTCTGGTAACATGTATACAGCCTAAAATGTCACCTCTTGACCACATTCAATCGTCTAATTCAGGAGTATTAATTACAGTCACAGTGTTCTGCTGCCATCAGCACCATCAGCACCAATCTCCACCACCCCAAACAGAAACTCTGTACCACTTAACCTTAACTCCCCGATCTCTTCCCTCATCTTGGCCCTGGTAACCTCTTCTAGTTTCTGACTATGAATTTATTTATTCTCCTTCTTCCATATCAGTGAGATCATGCAATGTTTGCTCTTTTGTGCCTGCCTTACTTTTCCCAACATGATGTCTTTAAGGTTCACTCACGTTGTTGCGTAAATCAGAACTTCATGCCTTTTTATAGTTAAATAATATTCCATTGTATGTATAATCCATGTTTTGTTGTTTATCCACTCATCTGTCAAGCACCCCAGCCCTCCATTGGTTACCACTTGAGGTATATATACTTTTCCATTCTTTCACTCAATCTTCTTGTGTCTTTGAATTTAAGGTGAGTCTCGTGTGAGTAGCATAGAGTTGGGTCATGCTTTTCTAGCCATTCTGCCAGTCTCTGCCTTTGGACTGGAGAGTTTAATCCATTCACATTTAAAGGAGCTGCTGATAATGCAGGACTTTCTTCTGCCATTTTGCTTTGGTCTTGGTAAGTCATATACCTTTATGTCCCTCAACTCTTCCACTAATGCTTGCTTTCAAATTTTTGGATTTTTTTGTATTGCACAATTTTGAGTCCCTTTTAATGTCTTTCTGTATACATTTTTCAGATATTTTCTTTGTGGTTACCATGGAGATTAAATTTAACTTCCTATAACAATCACATTTGACCTGATACCAACTTAAGATTTCATATTTAGTGTGTTAATTTCACCTATTCAGTGAGTATGGAATTCATTGCTTTTTTTATTAAACAAATTATGTCTTTAGTATCTGGAAACTGAAAAGTACAAAAAGGATAATATGCATGTTTGGAAAGAAATTTATTTTGCCCACATCAAATAACTTGGCTACTTTCTATCAGTGATTCACTCCCAAAAGTTGTTTTTCTGCAACTGTCGTCTCTGCTTTTATCTGTCAAACTTGATAGGTATTGGCTAGATATATTCTTTTTAATAATCTTCCCAAATAATTGTACTTTGTAATCTTAAGTTTAATTTAAAATATTCTCTCTGTAAAAATCGAGAAGATGCTCTCATCTGGATTATTAACTGCAAGGAATGATTGGAATTTTCATCCACCCTAAATGAAGGATCCACAGGTGTGAATATGGCATGTTGATGTGTAGATGTTCTTACCCAGATGATACTGAAGAAGTAGGTCATGCAAGAGTACTGGGAAGAAGCAAACGAGGGGAACTGTGTGACAGAAGTTAGCTTGCCACGACACAACCAAGGACAGCAGGCATCTCCTTTCACAATGAGCAGCTCCCGGGGGACCGCGCTGGAGGTTCCCTCATCTTCCACTTTGGTTTGTCTTCCACATTTACCTGATCACAAAATCAAAATTGTCTTTCTGTTTCTGAAGCCTCTTGGCTCTGAATTCTCCCTCTTCCCACCCCCTGCCCCAGGCTGAGCTGCACGGGCTGTGCCCTGGATTTTGTTCTCCCCTTACCTGGCTCCTCGCCTCTGGCGTCGCCTGCTTCCGTGTACCCGGCGCACGCGCTCCTGCAGTTCTCTTTTTGAGAACCAAATTCTTCCAGCGTCAAAGCCTGCTGTGCTTTGCGTTGTCTATAGTTCTTAGCACGAAGCACAAGGTCTTGCACGGCCTGGGTCTAAACTTAACTTGCTGCCTCGCCCTGTTTCCTCTCCCCGAGCGCCAGCTTGCCCTCACCCACTTCCCAACCCGCCATCGTGCCTTTCCCCTCCTGCGCCTTCCACCTGGTGCCTCCATTCCCCTGCCGCCAAGCCCTGCCCGCCTGCAGGCTCACCTCCTCCAGGTCCACCTCCTGCAGCCTCACCTCCTCCAGTTCACCTCCTCAGGCTCCCTCCTGCAGCCTCACCTCCTCCAGTTCACCTCCTCAGGCTCACCTCCTCAGATTGACTCCTGCAGGCTCACCTCCTCAGTCTCATCTCCTACAGGTCCACCTCCTCAGGCTCACCTCCTTAGGCTCCCTCCTGCAGCCTCACCTCCTCCAGTTCACCTCCTCAGGCTCACCTCCTCCAGGCCCACCTCCTGCAGCCCCTCACCTCCTCCAGTTCACCTCCTCAGGCTCCCTCCTCAGGCTCACCTCCTCAGGCTCACTCCTAGGCTCACCTCCTCCAGTTCACCTCCTACAGGTTCACCTCCTCAAGCTCCCTCCTGCAGCCTCACCTCCTCCAGTTCACCTCTTCAGGCTCCCCTCCTCAGATTGACCCCTGCAGGCTCACCTCCTACAGGTCCACCTCCTCAGACTCACCTCCTCAGGCTCACTCCTGCAGCTCACCTTCTTCTCGGTGAGGCCTCCTGGGTCTCCAGCCAACCAGCCTGGGAGCCGCTGCGCCACAGCACCTGTCACCAGGTTTAGGTGCCGTGGATCAGGTCCCCAGACAGGCTGCTAAAGGGCAAGGACCCCAACATTCATGAGGTTCCCCAAAGGACGTGGCCAAACAGACTTGACTCCTAAGAATCTTGACGTGTTGGTTTGGGGTGTGGCCCAGAATCTTTGTTTCCGAAACAGCCCAGGAGCTTCCCGTGCAGAAGGCCTGGGGCCTCCTTGGAAGCACTGCCGTAAAGAGCAGAGCTTTGGACGCTGTAGCTGCTTCCTGTGGCGTGAAGAAACCAGCGAGCGGGCCACGGCCAGTGTTCCCTCCACCTCCCTCCTTGGGTGTGGTGATTCAGGAGAGAAAAAAGGCTCTGCTGGAAGACAGCATTCAGCCGCGTCTTCTTCACAGGCTGCCGGAGCGGGAAGCTCGGACGGCCTTGGCATTTACGTCTTATTTTAAGTTGTGTTGACTGAGAAGGATCTGGATTTTGGAGTGAAACTGCATTGACAGTGTAACCTCTGATTGCATCAGCTTTTTGGAGAAAGGGTCACCAAATAGTCTCAGCTAAAGCCTTGAGGAGATTCAGCCCTTAAATTGTCAGCATTCTAGGCATGTATGAACTTATCTTCATTCTCTCTGAGAAAATTAGAGTTGACAAGAAAAAGAGATGCCAAAACATGCCTGCAAACTGATCTACTCTTTTAAATTTTCCCCTTAAATATAAAATTTGGACTTTTATTCAACAACCAGGAATTCTGAAAATACTTTTTTTTATAACGTTATTTTTTAAAAATTTTTTATTAAAGTTAATAGATCACAAAGAACATTACATTAAAAAATGTGAGAGGTTTCCATATAACCCACTCCCCACCCCTCACCCCCCCATCATTTTTGTAAATTGTATTTTTTGAAGATATATACATCTCAAAAACTGTTACATTAAAAAAGATAGGGAAACGGACTTTGGCCCAGTGGTTAGGGCGTCCGTCTACCATATGGGAGGTCCGCGGTTCAAACCCCGGGCCTCCTTGACTCCGTGTGGAGCTGGCCGTGCGCAGCGCTGATGCGCGCAAGGAGTGCCGTGCCACGCAAGGGTGTCCCCCGCGTGGGGGAGCCCCACGTGCAAGGAGTGCGCCCGTAAGGAGAGCCGCCCAGCGTGAAAAGAAAGTGCAGCCTGCCCAGGAATGGCACCGCCCACACTTCCCGTGCCGCTGACGACAACAGAAGCGGACAAAGAAACAAGACGCAGCAAATAGACACCAAGAACAGACAACCAGGGGAGGGGGGGGGAATTAAATAAATAAATAAATCTTTAAAAAAAAAAAAAAAAGATAAGAGTTCCCGTATACCCCCCACCCCCCACCCCACTCCTCCCACACCAACCTTCCCCATCATTGTGGCACACTCATCGCACTCAGTGAACACATTCTGGAGCACTGCTGCACCACATGGATAATAGTTTACCCTGTAGTTCACACTCTCCCCAGTACATTCAGTGGGTTATGGCAGGACATGTAATGTCCAGCATCTGTCCCTGCAATATCATTCAGGACAACTCCAAGTCCCGAAAATGCCCCCACATCACATCTCTTCTTCCCTCTCCCTGCCCTCAGCAACTACTGAGGTCACTTTCTCTACCTTGATGCTAAAATTTCTTCTATTACTCATCACAATAGTTTTATATTAGAATATCAGTAAGTCCACTCTAGTCCACATTTTATTCTTCCATCCTGCGGACCCTGAGATGGTGATGTCCCCTCCACCTCTAGATCAAGAGGGGGCTTAGATTCCACATGGATGATGGATGCAATTCTTCTGCTTGCAGTTGTAGGCACTCTTGATTCCCTGGTGTGGTGGTTGACCATCTTCACCTCCCTGTTAGCTGACCTGGGTAAGACCAAAGAACCAGAGAGTAGGAGTCGCCACTCTGCTGAGGCTCAGGGCCCAGCTGGCACATGGGCAGTCCAGAGATTCAAGTCCCCTGAGTATGGGCCATCCCAGCGCCAACCACAGAAGAGGCACGTGTAGCAAAGTCACATCTGAGTCCAGCTCCATCACACTCAGGAGCACAAATTCCAAAGCAGGGCCCTCTGACTCCGCACAGGGCTCCAAATCCATCTGCCAAGACCATATACTCCCTCCCACCTAACTCTTGTTAGGTTGAGAAACCTTCTTTATTTCTTGTTACTGTTTTTCCTCTCCTGGTTTCTGTCCTTTCAATGGCAGCCCCTACAATTTTAACAATTGTGTGTGTCTGTCTAACAAGGTTTGTGCTCGTGAGTAAGACAGGGACGTTGAAACAGTGTCCGGCTGCCCTCGGACCCCTTCGTTGCTGACCTCCCCGCTGTTGTCTCCACTTTTATTTCCAACTTTTTTCACATGGAAAATGTCAATTCTGATTGCTCTCCATTACTCTAGTCCACAGTTAATTGGTTTTACAAGCATGCTCTATTGATTTCTTTGTTCAGCATGGTTTGTTGTATCCCCAGTTCTTCTCAGTAAATGTCATGCTTTTCGTCGATTTTCAGTGTGTCGGTGGCTGCAGCCTCTTCACCCCGTACTTTGCCGTGACGTTGAGTTGCATCTCGGCGGATCCACTCCTCAAAGCACTGCCCCAGCTTCCCCAGCCCTGGAGAGCCACGGGGCCCCGCGCCGCCGTGGCACGGACCCCGCGCTGTTCGCCTCCACTTTGTGCACGCACGGGGACGTTTGCCTTGTTTTCAGCCTTGTTCCCTCTTCCCTTATCAATTATGTTAACGATAAAGGGTAAAGTCTTCAGTGCTACCAGAAATGGCTGAGGATGCAGCGAGACATCGGATTTAAAACAATTAATGTGCTCTTTAGCAAGTAGCTGTTATTTTGGAAAACACTGAGATGAACTAAATTATGCAGCTCTCTGATGCCAGGCTGGTCGACTTAGAAGTCCTGCGGTGCCTGGCCTGCCCGCGGGCAGTTCTGATTCTGCAGCCGGAGCGCAGACGTGGATCTTGCCGGTCTCTCTGCCGGATGGTTCCAGCTCATCCAACCTGGGAGCCCCGGAGCCCAGTATTTTTAGAAGTTTCTCCATCATCCGGTTCTTTCCACTCACTCCCCTGTGTGGTCTTCTCCCAGTCCAAGCGCAGCTTTCGGAGCCACTTTACTGCAGGCCCGGCTGCTCCCTGCGGCGCGGAGCTGCCACGGTCAACCCTGGGCGCCTGCTCGCCCCCTCCCGCCTCGAAGCCTGGGAACAAGCCACTTACTCCACTCCACACGTGGGGTGGGCCCCTGCTGCCGGCCCTGGTTACGCTGCGTGGGGGGCCCCTTGCAGGAGGAGGCTCAGTGCCCCCGGGAGCGCCGACGGGCCGGCGCGCAGCGAGGTACACGACGCAGCACGGGCGACCCGCGTGGGGCGGGTGTCGGGAGCTGAGGAGGCTCTGGAAGGCAGGTCTAGACACGCAGGGCCTGGGTCGTGAGGAGGAGGGGGTAGAGGGCGGCTTGACAGGCAGACGCGACCAGGCGGCTCAGCGTCCCGCAAAGCCTGCGACAGAGCGGGGTGCTGTGCTGGGCGCCACGGGCTTCGGCGGGGGCTCCGGGGAAGGCTCGAGCAGGAGGAGGGTGGCTTGGGGGTGGCACGGGCGATCCAGAGGCAGGGGCGCCGGTGGTCCCCGGGCCGTGGGACAGAGCCCCCAGGATGGGGGGTGCTGAGCTGGAGACCCCCGGGGTCCTCCCCACGTGGAACCACTGGAGCGCAGAGTGCGGCCGTCCGTTCTGGCGGCACCTGCCTGGCGCGGCCCGTGGGCCTGCGAGTGGAGCCTCTTGGCACCAGATGGCAATTATCCCTGCTGGTGGCCCTTCCTTCCCTCTCCTGAGACCCGGTGCCGTCGTAAACATCAATCCAGACACCGCACGCTTCGCCCGAGTTCGCGTTCTCCCTCTGGGGAGGAAAAGTTACTTTTGCCTGCGTGGCCTCCAGCGTGCGCGCCACCCGCCGAGCCCACGTCCTGCTGAGGCTCTGCTCTGCTGTGACCCGAGCTTGCGTCCGGGGCACTGGCGCTGTCCTCGCTAAACGGGAGGTGCTCTCCGCACGCCCCGCTGTCTCCAGCCTGCCTGGTGGCGAGGTTTTCCAGGAGTGCGGGAGGGACTTAGAGGTCAGGCCTCGCACGCAGGTGGCTGAGCCTCCTTGAGGATCCTCGGAGCCTTCAGAAGCCGCGCAGACAGCCCGGCGCGGCCCCTGTCGGTGCAGGCGTCGCGGGCTTCCTTCTGTCCTGCCTGTGCCCCCGTGGGGCAGTGGGAAGCGGACGGAGTGCCTGGCTGCCTTCGCGGAGGTGAACCAGGTGGCACCTCATGCCCTCGCCCGTCGGGGAGGTGACCCCTGCTGCAGGCAGACTGACCCCCCCCCGGTATGCAAACAAAACTCCCAAGGCCATTTCCTGTCATCAAGAACCCCGGGAGCTGCGTGGCTCCTGTCGTGGCCCCCGACGAGAAAGCACGCCTTTCCCCTTTTACTGAGGGTAATTTACTGGGGGCAGAGAAGTAAGAATTCACACTCGGCAGCGCACAAGGCCTTTCCTGGGTTGTGCACCCTCGTTGTGGTTTTGTTTGACCTCCTGGGTTTGGTGGATCCGCCAGGTGCTCTGCGGCAAGGACCGGCCTGTCCTTTCAGGTGTCGTCCCGTCCTGCCTGGCCGAGGCCTCACGCCCGGCGGCTGCTGGCCCGAGCACGTGGTGCCCTCGGCTCATTCACTGTTAGCGGGTCCCTGTATGATGAGCTCACGGCAGGTGAGGGGTTCAGGGCGCCACACACCATTTTTGCTCTTCCTATAAGTCAGTCTGTAATTATTAAAATTAGCAGGTGTCTTTTAAAAGTGGCTTCCGCCTTGGCCCCGTTTCTCCGTTAGTCGGCTCGCTGCTCTGCCAGGTCCAGGCAGCTGTGTCGTGTAGGCCGTTGGCCGCGGGTGGGACCAGAGAGAAGCAGCGGCTGGATCGCTTCGAGCTCATCGCCAGCGCGGAGCGCGCCGTGGTGGTTTAAGTCGCGCTGCGGCCGTGCGCGTCTAAGGCAAATGTCGGCCTCTTGGTGTATTGCTTTGGCAGCACCTCTCCCAGCACCCCAAGGCCCAGTGACCTGTGGCCGGCAGGTCCTCCCTGACACCCTGCAGCTGCCTGGCCCCTCAGTCTCCAGGACTGGTGACTTGTCCAGTCCAAGGCTGACCCTTCCAGCTAGAACAGGCTCAAATCCTCTGGATTAAGCCCAAATCTAATGGGCCAGAAGATGTCATAATGCAAATTTTGTCCTGCTCCAGAGCAGACGCTTGGTGGGATGATAATGTGAGTGTCTGCACTGAGTGCATCATGCCAGCCTTCCCTGATGCGTGTCCCTTCCGTTCCGTCTTCCCAGCTAAGCTCCTGGGAAGTGTATTCAGAGCCCCTGACGACCCCACGGTTGACCTTGACCTCAGGATGGCCTTGCTCTCCTGGTCCCTTTGCCATACGTGCATTTGTTTTTCAGCAGAGGTGTTTGACCTGAAAACTCTATACACTGACATAGTAAAGCAGCGTTATCTTACGAAAAGAAGGCGGCATGGAGACACGAAGAAGCCCGTGAAATGAAGGCGCTAACTCATCTTCGGGATTATGTCAGTGGAACTTGTTGAAAAGTAAGTCACAGCCGTGGCCTGTCCCGTTCCCCGCAGAGCCCACCTTCTACTTCGGGGCTGGTGAGTACGCGGTGGACGAGGGCGCCGGCCACGTGGACGTGCAGGTGTGGAGAGCGGGCACCGACCTGTCCCGGGCCTCGAGCGTCACCGTGCGGTCTCGGAAGGCGGGGCCTCCCTCTGCGGACGGTGAGTGGCTTCTCCTTCTTCTCCTCAAGGTGTTTCATTGTTGTAATTCACCGTCACACAAATGATTTTTTTCTGGTCAAATAAGGCTTTCTTTTTCTCACGTGGCAAGAGATCCAGAGGGAGGTGGTCGGGCTGGCCCGGAGATGACGGGTCACCAAGGACCAGACGCCCTGCCGTCCTGCTCTGTGGTCCTTAGCTGGGCTCTTGCCCTCTCAGCCACAAGACAGCTGCCCCCTTCCGGGTCTCTCACCCACATTCCAGGCAGGAAGCAAAGGGAAGGGCAAGGAGGAGGGGCTCATGCCTCCCCCGCCTCGACCCGCCCCTTTCTCTGAGGAAGGAAGCAGGTCCTGACGCTGTGAAAGCAGCCAGCTGAAGGTTCCTGTCCTGAGTGGGGCCCTGTGGTCACACAGCTGGGCTCTACCTCCTTCCATGCACAGGTGCGTTTGGGCCACGGGCGCGGGAACGAGGCTGTTGCTCAGGAATGATGCCCGAAGACGGCACATCCCACACGACTCTGTCCTCTGAACTTGGCAAACCCACCATTCCTGAACGTTCCGCCCCCCTCGTGCACGTCAGGGAACCTGCTGACAACGGGGTTGCCACTCACGCCGCACACGCAGCACCATCCTCACGGGACCCACGTGTCCCCGGGGACGGCAGATCCAAGGCGTCCTCCACCCTTCCTTGCACAAACAGCCTTTCCTCTTATTTAGATCATTAAGTCTAGGGCAAGCCCTTGGTTAGACTTCTCACTCCCTAAGGGACAGCGGTGCAGAGCCTCAGGCATGTGCACACGCCCGTGCACGACACCGTCACACACGTGATGTACAACACCGTCACACACACCCTGTATGACACCATCACACAGATGGTGCATTACACCATCACACACACGAAGTATGACACCATCACATTGTGCACAACACCGTCACACACACAGTACGTGACACTATCACACACGATGTACGACACCATCTCACACACCCTGTACAACACTGTCACACACACGGTGCACGACACTGTCACACACACCATGCATGACACCATCACACACACCTTGTAACCAGATTTTCGCATGTCCAATGGCTGTTACGCTTTGCGGTTTTCTTCAAAAGCACTGTTCAGCACAGGTGAGAATCATGAGCAACAGAAAAAGTGCTTAGCCCTATTCCTAAAGCTGACAGGAAATGCTGTGATTTCCACCAATTAACTGGGTTAAATTTTGTAATATGTGAAATCATGTCTGAGAAAATATCCTTATCATTTGCTACATGAATTGGATTATGACACATATCCAATATTTTCCTTTGTAACTCTATCATTTCTAGAGAGATATTACTTTTATGGCTTAATAAATGATTCTTAATTTTTCTCAATTCTATATCGGATGAATTATAAGCAAGAGGAGTAATACAAAAGTTGCTTTCATTCCAATCACATTTCAATCCCCTTAACAAGTTTAAATTATACAATTGATCTCCAATATGCAAAACAGGCAATTCTAAATCATTAACCCAATTATTTAACTGTTCATCAATGTGCTCTTGGCTATGCCACAAATCACTAGCATTTTTGTGCCAATCATGCACCTATTGTTGAGTCTGAACCGTCTCATGCAAGGCGACGGCAGGTTGCAGCAGCTGTGATGATTCCAATCAGTCCCATTATACTAATTATTAGGAGCCCAATAAATCTTTTTGTCCGTTTCAGGATTTCTTGTGCCATGTGAAGCAATAGCTGCATTTCAGGTGATGACTGCCATATTCGGTTCATTTGGACGGGAGTCCATATACCTTGTCGTCTTCTGGCCATTGTGATGGTGTCTCTGTCCTGCAACACACTTTCTGACAGACATGTATACAAGGCACCATCTTTATAAAACAGGGCATTATCTTTTATAGTTATTTTTCCAGTAATGAATATGAAAAGATCCCTGACACATGCTTTCAGTTGAAATTGTAGATATTGACCTGTTTGACTGTAATTACCAATCCATTCATAAGTCGGGGCAATTCCAAGACATACTTTCCACAAGTTTTTATGTATGTTAAGATTATAGGGGTCATTAATTCAAGGGGTTAGTAACCATTTTCCTTTACATTTCCAAATAGTAAAATTGTTAGTATATACCACTTGTTCACCCAAGAATAGAGATCTGAAAAAGGATATTGCCTATTACTAACTCGTTGACCCTTGTTCTTAAGTCCATACCATATAGATCTGCCGTTACATTCTTTGGGGGTCTCCACAGGAACTCTTTCCCACACTGTTCCTTAGGAATCATTAAAACGACAGATCCTCTTCCTATATGGCATTCCTGCCATCCCGCTCTCTCTTCGCGTTCTCGGGGTGGACAATTATGATTTTGCTTTTTAGTTACGAAAGAATTCTGTGAGGGAAACAAAGTTATTAATAATTTGGTACCATTGCTTTTCATGATAACCACAGTCCAATTTTTTGTTTGCATGCAAGGGGGACTTTTTCCAATACATAATGGTCTATGATAAAAAGGAAGGGTAAGATGATGTATTTCCTTCCCTTCATCAGGTTTAAAGGGTAGTCTGTCATCTATAGGCCCAGGAAACACATGTGTTTTATTCAAAAATATATGAAATGATGAGTCTCTACTCGCAGAGCCCCTGATCCCAGCTCTCTCGTTCTCTCTCTCTCTCTCTCTCTCTCTCTCTCTCTCTTTCTTTCTTTCTCTCTTTCTTTCTTTCTCTCTTTCTTCTTTCTCTCTTTCTTTCTTTCTCTCTTTCTCTCTCTCTTTCTCTCTCTTTCTCTCTTTCTCTTGCTCTCTTTCTCTTGCTCTCTTTCTTTCTCTCTTTCTCTCTTTCTTTCTCTCTTTCTTTCTTTCTCTCTCTCCCTCCCTCCCTCCCTCCCTTCCTCTCTCTCTCCCTCCCTCCCTTTCTCTCTCTCTCTCCCTCCCTCCCTCCCTTCCTCTCTCTCTCCCTCCCTCCCTTTCTCTTTCTCTCTCCCTCCCTCCCTCCCTTCCTCTCTCTCTCTCCCTCCCTCCCTCCTTTTCTCTCTCTCTCTCCTCCCTCCCTCCCTCCCTTCCTCTCTCTCTCTCCTCCCTCCCTCCCTCCCTTCCTCTCTCTCTTTCTCCTCCCTCCCTCCCTCCCTTCCTCTCTCTCTTTCTCCTCCCTCCCTCCCTCCCTTCCTCTCTCTCTTTCTCCTCCCTCCCTCCCTCCCTTCCTCTCTCTCTTTCTCCTCCCTCCCTCCCTCTCTCTCTCTCTTTCTTTCTTTCTTTTTCTTTCACTCTCCTTTTTCTCTTTCTCTCATTCCCAATACCCTTCGGGTCCAAATCTCCGACATCTGGTGCCCCATGTTGGGAGATTTGGACCCGAGGGTATCGGGAATGAGAGAAGAGAAAAAGGAGAGTGAAAGAAAGAGAAAGAAAGAAAGAACAAGAAAGAAAGAACGAGAGAGGTGGGATCAGGGGGTCTGCGAGTAGAGACTCATCAGACAACTTTATCGTTTACAAGGGGCTCTCTAAATACCCCAGTCTACCTGACAACAAGCAGCAACACTCAGTGAACTATTAGCATTACGAAGGAACTCTAAGGAACTCAAGATCTTATCTCGAGGTACAAAGTCTAAGTGTTCTATTTACTACAAAAGCTATGTGCTCATCTTTTCTTTTAGCCTTTAACAGCTTCATACTGTTTTCCGGGAACTCTTTTTTTTAAAGATGTATTTTATTTTATTTATTTCTCTCCCCATCCCCCCCCCACCCCAGTTGTCTATTCTCTGTGACCATTTTGCTGCATGTTGTTCTTTTTGTCCACTTCTGTTGTTGTCAGCTGCACGGGAATCTGTGTTTCTTTTTGTTGCGTCATCTTGTTGTGTCAGCTCTCCGTGTGTGCAGCGCCCTGGGCAGGCTGCATTTTCTTTCGCGCTGGGTGGCTCTCCTTATGGGGCGCACTCCTTGCGTGTGGGGCTCCCCTACGCGGGGGACACCCCTGCGTGGCACGGCACTCCTTGCACGCGTCAGCACTGCGCATGGGCCAACTCCACACGGGTCAAGGATGCCCGGGGTTTGAACCGCGGACCTCCCATGTGGTAGACGGACGCCCTAACCACTGGGCCAAGTCCGCTTCCCCGGGAAGCATAGCCATGGAAACCACAAATCTCTCCTTGGAAGATCACTGTGCCTCAGTTTCCAACACTGTACAATACCGTCACACACACCATGGACGACACCGTCACACACACTGTGCACGACACCGTCACACACACTGTGCACGACACTGTCACACACAGTGCATGACATCACACACACCCTGTACGACACGAGGCCCAAGGACTGCGAGCGCGGGCACTGCAGGGACGTCTGCCCACGGCAGGGCTCTGTCTTCAGAGAGCCTCATCTTCAGCTGCCCCGGGCGCGGTGGAGCCACTGACTGCAGGTCTCTACCCCGTGGTCTGAAAAACACGGAACCCAAGACGATGCGCCCTTGAGGAGGGGCTGGCTCTGCTGGGGTGCGTGGGTGGAGGGGAAGGGCTGGGAAGTTTCTGCTGAACTGTGTGGCTCAGACCAGCAGCCACAGAACAAAGCAGGACCTTCTACTGTGTCTCCAGAAAAGACGTGGAGACATCCCAGTTAACACAGCTTTACACTCCCGTGTTTCTGATGTGATTCAGATCACCACGCGTCTGACGGCCAGGCTGGCTGAGAGCTGGCTTCCACGAGCTCCCCCTCCTTTCGTAGAACCCGGCACCTGCATCGACGCTAGTTTTGTCTCCTCACAACCAACCTGGGCCCTATCCAGGACAGCGTGGAGGCTGTGTGTGCACACATGTGCACCACGTGGGCCTGCGTGTCATGGGTCAGAGGCTCCGCGATGCCCCTGACATGGAGGGAGCCGACAGCTCGGCCGTGCCCGCGCTGGAGCGAAGGACACGGGCGCCTCACCTGCTCTCGGTCCCCTGCTGTGGATTTCAGTTGATACCGTTTTTTTCCCCAGTCTCAACTGGTGTGTCTTTTCACTTACTGTGCTGCTTTTTTTAGCCCTTAAGTGACCCATATTCTACCTTACTTAGTCTGAGTGTTTGTTTTCTAGAGCCTTAAATGCCGTTTTTTCTCTTAGTCTTCCAATCCGTGTGCGGCTGTGCCCTGGGAAGCCGTCGTTGTCATCAGCGTCCCCGCACTCTTACCTCGATTTCACCAGGGGTCCTCGGGGAGGAAGGGCGCCGGGCGCCCGTGGAGGGGCAGTACTAGAGGCCGCCTGTGGCACTGTCAGAGAGCAAGCGGGGAAGTCACATTTACTAGGACTTGTTTTCCATCACAAAATTCATCTTAAGTTCAAACACTGCCAAAAGGTACACGTGGCTGAAAACAGCTGACAAAGCCAAAAAACGATGAGGAGCACAAGTCAGAAAGCTGAAAAATAGCTAACCCAGCGTTACCCCCTGGGCACACAGTAAGCTCAGGCCTGAGCGCCTCGATCACCACACAAGCTCTTGCATTCATTACAGGTACTTTTCTCTAGTATCGTCTTGTCTGTTTTCTTTTTTTTTTAAGGAATTATAAATTCTTCTAATAGTTTGAGTCTCATTTTTTTAAATTCAGTTAATCCCCAACCGAGTCATTCTGTTACTGTCGCAGCGGGAACAGACTACGTGGGAATCAGTCGCGTTTTGGACTTTGCACCTGGGGTCGACATGCAGCCCGTCCGTGTGTCCATCCTGGACGACCTTGGGCAGCCGGTGCTGGAGGGAGTGGAGAGGTTTGAGCTGGTGCTGCGCATGCCAGCGAACGCCGCGCTCGGGGAGCCCAGCAGAGCCACCGTGTCCATCAGCGACGTCGCCTCGGACCGTGAGTGCCTCTGGGTTTCGTAGTGGCCCGTGAAACGGCGTGCCGGGGCTTACAGTGAAATCAGGATGGACCACCTCCTCCGGACGGCCTCAGGAGATGCGTTCAGGTCTCTGAAGCAGGGTGGCGCCCGTTTCCCTGGTCTGCCCCGACACTGGTGTCCAGGAACTCGCGGTTCACGGGCACAGCCTGGCGGAGTGCCCGCTCGGGGCCGCTGGAGCTCTCCGCACTTCCCAACAGAAGACACACGCATCTCCTTAGGCCAGGCACTCCGCATCGTCCTGAGGCAGCCGGGAGCAGGACACGTGGGCAAGCGTCGGAGCACCCTTCAGCCGGGGAGGCGGGCAGAGCCTGGTGCGGCTGTCGGCGGGGTCGGGCGTAGCTGGCCCGGCCAGGGGTCACCTGACGGGCGTCTGCAGGCTCCTTGGGGACATCCCCACCATGGCTAGATAAGCTGTTCTTCCAGCTACCAAGAAATTCTGAAAAGCTCAGAATTTTCCTTTATAGCAAAAGCTCCAGCTATAGAAACCCTGAAGGCTCTGGTTTCACCCAATTCCTATCCCTGCCCCACAAAATAGGCGGAGGAAAACTTAAAGATAAGGAAATCAAAATGATAGAGAGGATAGCGAATTGCTCAAGGACAAAACACTGGCCTGTGACAGAACGGAGACTCAGGGTGACCTCTTCTCACGGCTGTCCCACGGGTGTTTCCATTAAACCTTACGTTCTGGAATGCGATTTCCTAAGGGAAACTCCTGGCCACGTGGAGCCACGTGTTTGTGTGTTTTCAGTGCCCACGATGCAGTTTAGGGAGCATGTACATATGGCCACGTGGAGCCACATGTTTGTGTTTTCAGTGTCTATGATGCAGTTTAGAGAGTGTGTACATATGGCCACGTGGGGCCACGTGTTTGTGTTTTCAGTGCCCACGATGCAGTTTAAGGAGCGCGTATACACTGGCCACGAGAAGGACGGGCAGGTCGTCGCGACAGTCCAGAGGACGGGAGACCTCCAGCACGGCTCTTCCGTGAGGTGCTACACGCGGCAGGGGTCTGCGCAGGTGATGGCGGACTTCGAGGAGCGCCCCAACACTGACCACTCCCTGGTCACGTTCCTCCCCGGTGAGCCTGGCCTGGGGGCTCTTACTTGGAATTTAGCGAGAACCACATATGGGGAAACGCGAGTTCCCTGAGCCACTCGCTGCTGAGCTTCCGTGTGCAGCGGGCGGTCGTGGGCGAGGCTGCCGCGGTTCAGGGGCGCCCTGGTGGGTGCGGTGCGCGCACCCACTGGGGAAGGCCTGGGAGACGCGCGCAGCTCAAGGTGCTGGGTTGGTGCTTAATGTGTGCATGACAGACATGAACACGCGCATTTATACGGATCCAGAGCCTTAAAATGTTACCACTATGACCAGCGATTGTACTTATGCGAACATATTCTTTAAAGACGAGAATTGTGAGGAAAGGTTTCCTTATATAGGATGCTTATCACACATTTATTTACAGTAATAGAAGTTTGAACACAAACAAACGGCCAAGAAAGGACAATTATTTATTTGCACAGCCCTACATTGGTGTGTTTTGTAGCCACTGAACTGTTTTAGAGAATGGCTAACGAGAGGGGGTGACGGGAGGTGGCGTATCCTCAGGAGACAAGTGCGCCTGCTGGTTAGACGTTCTGGGTCCAGTGCTCCAAGGTGGAAGTTAGTCGTCCTGGAAACGAGTACTGCAGCCGGGTTAATGGTGACCACACGGCACAGAGCTGGTAACTTGGCGAGAAGTTCTTAGACAGAACTACTCCTGCTCCTTCTCCCTGCTTCCTCAGAGACAGGCAGCAGGCTTCCCCGCACCAGACCTGGGCTCAGCAGGTCCATCCAGAAGCCCTCACAAGGGCTGGTCATGCCGGGCCGTTCCCGTGCAGCCGAGAAAGAAACGTCTTGCTCTTGAGGAGCCTGTGCTCCAGTGGGAAGAAACCATGAATTCCTGTGACCACGTCCAGGGGGCCATGGCATGGCAGGGGGCCTGGCAGGGCCGTGGCTGGGCCGTGGCTGGGCCGTGGCTGGGCCATGCAGGTGCTGCCACAGCCACCTGGACGGCAGGTCCTCCTTCTGTGCGTCCGGCCCACCCTGGGCCCAGGAGGCCACCGACCGGCTTCCTCTCACTGTGCTCCAACATCCAATTCGCTTTTATAAAATAAGACTTAAACCAGAAAAGTCAGTCCTGGAGAAGTAAAAACGGCAGACCAAGACAATTTCTGTATTGAAGTTTTATGTCATTATGGTTTTAACTTGAACTTCATGAAGTATTGGCCCCACTCTCTATGAAAACGTGAAAGAGAACCTTTGTAAGGACTTCACATTAGCCCCCCGCCCTCCTGCAGCTGGCCAGGCCCCACGGGGCACCCAGAACCGGCACTCCACTCTCCAGGCCCATGACCAGCCTCACCTCGGCACAGGGCTCTTCGTGCGCCAGGTAGTGAGGCGCCACCTGCTTCCCGCCACTGCCACGGGGGCCAGTCAAAGCCCGTCCTCCCCGAGGGCAGACCCCCAGGCCGCGAGGGATATGGGCAGTCCCACGACCCCCGGGGCCGGAGGGTCTCTGGCTTTCCAGGAGCAGGGCCCAGGGCAGGGGCAGGCGCGCTGGCCACGCACGTCGCGTGCAGGCCCCTCAGCTCCCAAGGCTCCAGGCTGGCGGCTGCGGTCCCCTTTCTGGCCGTGGCGTGCTGGACGGTGCTGGACGGTGCCTCTCTGTTGTCCCAGGGGAGACGGAGAAGCCCTGTGTCCTGCAGCTGATGGACGACGCCGTCCACGAGGAGCGGGAGGAGCTCCGGCTGGTGCTGGGCTCCCCACGGGGCAGCTCGCCCCACGGGGCGGCCATCGGCGGGCACAACGAAGCCCTGATACGGATCCTCGACGACGCCGACCGTAAGAAAAAATCCACTTCGGGTCCAGCAGGGGGGACTCGGGAAGAGCCCCTCTTCTAAAGCAGTTGAGAAACAGGAAAGGGTACGACGGGGAGAGCAGGATACCCTTAGGCCGGGCCAGCTGGCCTGGAGGGCTCAGCTCACACCCAGACACAGACCCCAGGCCTGGCCCTCCGCCCACCACGTCGTCTGGGCAACAGCCTGTCCTTCCTCTCCTGCCGCCCGCTTTCGGGGCCGGTGACGTGTAGGGCAGGTCGGAGCAGCAGAGGCGTGTCCTCGGGGGTGGTCAGCTCCCAAGGAGGGCCGCGCCCCTCGGTGTCCACAGGAACAGACGCGGGGGGCGCGGGGAAAGAACTTTCCTTCCTAACAGTTCATTCGTCCACGTTTCACCCAATTTTAGGGGCCATTATTAAATTTGGAGAAACCAAGTTCAGTGTCAGTGAACCCACAGAACCAGGGCAGTCGGTGGTTGTCAGAGTCCCGGTGATCCGCCAAGGAGACGCTTCGAAAGTGTCAGTCGTGAGGGTCCACACCAAGGACGGGTCGGCGACCTCGGGGGAGGACTACCACCCCGTGTCGGAAGGTACGGGCCGGGGCCTGCGGGTGTCCTGGGCAGAGGAGAGGGACGGCCAGCTGGAGCGGCGGCCTCCGCGGAGCAGCCAGGCCCGTGGCCAGCCCCCGGGCTTTCCTCTCTGATCCAGGCCGCGTGTGTTGGGATTCAGGGAGGTTTTGAGTGGGCCTGCTGGGTGACGCTCTGCTCTGAGTTTAACTTTCAACAGGTTTTACCCTCATTACGGTAATCAGATCTAAATAAAAATTTATAATACATGGAAAAAGTACACGGTAGCTGGAGTGATAGCCTGCTTTAGTTTACAGAGCACCAGCAATCTAAAACTCCTGGCTGGAAAATTTTGCGTTGATGGAGGACATGAGAAGGGGTAAAGTACCAGCCCTGGGGCCCATGGCTTTCCTGGGCTCAGGAAGGAGCCTATGAGGAAGCCCCCACTTTGCCTCCAGCCCATTTTGGCTTTGGATTTCTCAGGAGTTCTCCCCCCTTGGATGTTTCTCAGGCATTCAGCATAATGTAGGCCTGAAGCTAAGTCTGCAAATGGCTTTGAGTTCTGCGTCTCCTCGGTGTTCCCAGTTTCCTGCCCACCACGGCAGCGCGCAGGCGTTCTCCCACTCCTAGAGCCCCAGGTGTTCTCACAGGGAACTCGTGAGCAAAATCCAGACAAGTCACTGATTGGTATTACCGAATCAGTAATAAAGTCAATGAGACAGTGGACAAAAAGAGAACCTTCTACAAAGAAGCCTGTATTTCCTTTGCAAATATAGTAAACATACAGGCATCGGAGTCTTCCTCAGGGAAGACAGACACAACAGGACAAATACTGTATGGTTGCGCTGTTATGAGCTGTACTCACTGTGAACTCAGCAAGTCAGTAACTAGAATATAGATCAACAGAAAATAGCGGGGCAGAGAATGGAAAGCTAAGGGTTAATCTGTGCAGAACTGTTAAATTGGTTGTAAATCTTTGGAAATGAATAGAAATGGTGGCAGCATATCACGGGTGTTTGTAAGAACCAGTGCTACTGTAGGGGCAGGACAGCATGCCTAAGGTCGTGCGTTACTATATTACGAGAAGGAAAGATAAAAACCGTAACCTGGGACTGTGTAAAACCTCATGTAGGACAAAAAACAAAACACAAAGTCTTCCTCAGATTACTTTCTATATGAGGAATGATAATATATGTGAAATAAATAACAGAATCAAAGAGGATCAAAAAAGAAAAGTGATCATCTACTAAGTTATAGTAGATGCTTTATAATGATTAGTACATGAAGGAAAAACCTGCTAAACATTGACAGTATGACCTATAACAGAATAGGTTTTCTTACAAATAAAATTTATTATTTTTGTTAAAACACGAACAAAATCATTCCCATGTAGTGAACTGACAGATGAGTCAGAAGAAAGTTGAAGAACATTGGACTGACCTTGTGCCTTTTCTCTCATAAATTTCGACATGCTCTTTACGTTTACTATAAAGATTTAACTAATATTTTCTGAAACATACACCGATTCCTACTTTGATGGTCCAAAATAAGGTCAGCCCTTAGCAAATAAACAGAAAAAAATTAAGTAAAAGTTGGAATATTTTTTGTGCTCCAAAAGTGTACGTGACAGATAAAGACAAAGTGATTGGAGAAAACTTAACTATATTCTAGCAAGTGTGCAGTGAGAAAACAAGAACTTAAATATCTAAAATAAACACTTGAGTGTTTTAACGTCTTGGAGATTGTAACAGTGTAACTCCGGGTGTGGCAACACCCTGCACGCCTGCAGGGCTAAGGCGGCGTGAAGGCTCTGAGCCCGGGGAAGGGGAGGGAGCGATGAAGGAACCCGCCCCAGGGAGGCGGTTCCCGGAGCCTCTTGCCCTGCAAGGAGGTGCAGAAGAATCCGGACCCGCTAGAAACTGGTCTGTGAGCAGAAGCCCATGCAGGTCAAGCCAGACGAGCTGCAGGCCAGACCAGCCCCGGTTTTCCTCCCCCAGCCGGGACCCCGAGGCCCCTGGGGAGTTTCGAGGCAGCCACGAGAGCCTGGAGGAAAAGGGCGGCCGTGGAAGGCCGACCCAGGGCGAGAAGGCGCGTCTCCAGAGTGGCTCACCCAGCCATCCAGGTTTAAAGGGCTGATCATCATCATAACTTGATAAAAAAAATAGGAGGAGGAAACGAAAAGTACCTTTTCTACTGCCAGACTTGAAAGGATTTAGAATTTAGAATTTAAATGATTGAATTGTAATTAGCAGTATGGTCAGCTGCTTAATCATGAGATCAAGAAAATCAACTAACTTGTACTGTTTTACGAATTCTGAAATAAATAATTAAAATTTTAAAAGAGATTCCTTTTCATGAAAAGGAAGCTTTTCTTTTTAGTGAGGAGGGACAATGGTGAGGGAAAATAGCTCACTAACAACTTCTAAAATACTTTCCTAAGTTTCCAAGAGCAGCAGCAACTAAAGAAGTAATTAAGAAATATAATCTGATATTATATTAAACAATTTTGTATCCACAATAATTTTGCACCCAGCTTTCTCCATACATACCTAAGTTAAATACCATTCACACTCAACTGTGGAAATTCTGAGGAGTGAAAGGTGAGTTTGTCTACTTATGTCCTGGTTTAGAATCGCTCATCATCCATACTGCACTTTTCAAACTACGGGTCAGGAAATCACTTTAGGAACTTACGATTAGAATTTTCTTTCAAATGAAATAGAATAGAAAAGATTAGAGTGCAACACATGCAGTAAGAGTAAGTAATATTTGTTAAACTTTTGATTCACTTTTATTCACACTCAACACAAACACCCACACCCACACAAACACAAAGAAATATGCTGGGCCACTACGTAAAATGCATTTCCAATTGTGGGTCCCAGTCAGAAAAGCTTTCCATAATCTTTCCAACCTTTTCACGCTCATCTGTAAAACGTTTAAATCTGTGGTTTTGCGTTTCTAGAAATTGAGTTTAAGGAAGGAGAAACCCAGCACCTTGTTGAAATTGAGATAGTGTTCGATGGTGTGAGAGAGATGAGAGAGGCCTTCACTGTCCATCTAAAGCCTGATGAAAATATGATAGCAGAGACCCAGGTAAGTAACAGAACTTTAAGTCAAGTCATGGCAGCGCTCTATCAGAGAAAATGCATGTAAACAACCACAGAATGCACAATAAAGCAAGGGGCTTTGTGCATGCCCACAAATTCCTTTTCACCTCCTAAATAAATTTTGTTCTGACTAGATCTTAGTCAAGAAATTCTTACCTCTTTCTCTGAAGAACCCTCTTTGTAGTAACTGAAGGACTCAGGTCAC
Organism: Dasypus novemcinctus; assembly: GCF_030445035.2. NCBI lineage: Eukaryota > Metazoa > Chordata > Mammalia > Cingulata > Dasypodidae > Dasypus > Dasypus novemcinctus. The sequence goes on along the minus strand of NC_080687.1, from coordinate 1,465,846 downwards.
TGGGCCGTGTACCGGGCCTCGTATACGTCCCACTTGTAGCCGCACTTAGGGTTAATCTCCAGCAGGAAGCATCATCTGGGCACAGAGACTCCTCAACTCAGTAACGCGCCATTAAAATACACAGTTTAGCCCACAGGAGTTATCAGCCCCAATTCCCATCCGTCCCTCAGAATCTGGTATCAAGAAACCTCCTTGACCAAATGATTAGAGTCCTAATATTTATTTCCTGTGTTTCTCTAATTTATATTGTCTCATCAGCCAGATTTTCTTCAAAGTAAGCATAAATTTTCATGCAACTTTGACCATTACACCTGAAGGAATTTTTAGAACTATACATCATTTTAGGAACAGACCAATTCTTAAAATATCTGTGCTTAAATTTACTGTATTTTCTTTATTATTTGTTTCATTACTAGTGTGAAGTAAAATTGGGGAGATTTTTTTTCCCTTGAAAAATGTTATTTAGTAATCTTTACTACTTGATGGTGTTTGCTACAGAGCCTGGCTTTTTTTTCAAGTCTTATTTAGAATTCAAGAAGTATGGGCAGAAAATCTTTATCAAACATGTATTCACAGGTGTCAATCACATTTATAAAATGAGCCCTTTATTATTATTTTTATGGAGTGTTGTGTTAAGCTCTTTTGGGTAAAGGACCAGAGATTTGCTCAAACTACCTCTAGTGATAAAGGCTCCTTGTAAGAACACCTGTAAATAGAGGCCAAGAAACTGAACCGGAGCTGGAGGGCTAGTCCAGAACAGGTGCTCCCACGGCACAGGTGTCCCCGCCTCCCCTGGCCCTTTAGAGCCAGGTGCTCCCACGGCACAGGTGTCCCCGCCTCCCCTGGCCCTTTAGAGCCAGGTGCTCCCACGGCACAGGTGTCCCCGCCTCCCCTGGCCCTTTAGAGCCAGGTGCTCCCACGGCACAGGTGTCCCCGCCTCCCCTGGCCCTTTAGAGCCAGGTGCTCCCACGGCACAGGTGTCCCTGCCTCCCCTGGCCCTTTAGAGCCAGGTGCTCCCACAGCACAGGTGTCCGCTCCTCCTCTGGCCTCGGCACAGCTTCTCCCTCTGCGTTTGCTTCCAGCTGTGCCTTCGGGTCCCTGCTCGTTGGTTTTCTTTCACTAGCATCTGCCTCTTCTTGGCCCACACCACACGTGGCTGCATTCTGCCTTCTCTCTCGAGGGCTCTCAGCTTCCTTCCCACTATCAGCTAACTGAGTCTTCCCAAGCCACGTTTAACCACTGTCAACGCTGCATTAACGAGGGGCCCAAAAGACCCTGCACCACGGGCCTGGCTTTGGACAGCCACCCTCGCGGGTCCATCAGACACGTGCGGCGAGGGCCGACCGCTTCGCGGCAACGAGGCTGGGGGTGGCGGGCATCCTGCAACAGTCCTGTGTGAAAAAGCACCGAAAGAGGCTCCCCAACAGCCAGTGGCAATGTCCTTCTCCTTCCAGATGACCAAAGCCATCGTGTACATAGAAGAAGGGGGCAGCGTGGCAGATGTCACTTTTCCTTCTGTCCCTCAAGTCGTGTCCCTGTTGGTGTACGATGACACTTCCCGGGCAGCAGACAGTGCTGGGCCCGTGCCGGGGTACCCCGTTGTCTGTGTCACGGTGAGTAGAAAATTGGTGAATCCGAGGAAAATTGTAAAGGAATTAAAATAATTGCAAACTTGAACAGTATTGACTTTGTCATGAAGAAATAAAAGTAGAAAAATATTGCAGGGTTTAAGCTTTGAACTTTGAAAAGGAAAATATAACATTAATCAAATAAAGCTCCCATTTTTCTTCCCTCAACCAACCAAGATCTATTCTGTGTCACTGATGCTGAAATGAATAAGGTAGGAGCTCTACGCTCAAGGAATTTAAAATTAAGAAAGAGAAAAATACATAGGAATCAGTACCTCCTATAAAGCAGTATGTGATCATTGTCGTGGAACAATGCAAATTAGGAGAACTGCTGCTCAGGGTTGCTGGCTGGTCAGGTGGAATTTCAATAGTTTAAGATAAGAGTCAGATAAGGGAAGGTCATTCCAGAAAGAAGTGAGTGTAACACAGGTTGCAGGTAGAAGAACAGTGTAAGAAATGGCATCTAGCAGCTTGTTTTTCACTCTCTTCTCTTGACTCTTAAGTTCCTTGTAAGCAAACTGTTGTATAATGATCTACATGTGATCAGCTGTGTTTATTGAGTTAACCAGGCAGAAACAGTCGTTTGGGGTTAAGTTATGGATGTCCTTCAATGTCAGATTAAGGAATTTGGACTGCGGGGTTGGATGCACGCTCTCGCCCACTGGGCGGTGAGGGCTGTGGTGGGCTCAGCAGAGCTGCGCCCCTGGGCTGGAGGGAGAGGAGTGGCAGGTGGGCTGACCTGAGAAACGCTGGGAAAGAAGGACCAGCAGTCCTCTGACCTACTGGCGGTGGGAGGCAGGAAGGGTGGGGGTTAGGGACAGGGATGGCTCAGGGTGCTGAGAGTCCCTGAGATGACAATTCACGTGTGTCAAGGTAGGGGTGAAGGGCCTGCGAGGCGCTGGGAGGGCAGGAGTCGAATTCACGGAAGCTATCGTGACTGGGAATAGAAACCTGGAAGTTGCATTGAAAGCTAAGAAAAATGGGAAAAAGCAAACCCAACAAACTGATGGAGAGAACAGAGGAGCATTTTCCGGATTGTTCTCTGCTGCTTTCCCACAGGCTTGTAACCCCAGATACTCAGAGTACGCCAAGACAGGCGCCATCTGCGCGAGCGAGCACATCGACGACACCCTGAGCCGGTACCGGTGGCTGGTCAGCGCGCCCAGCGGCCCCGACGGCGTCAGCAGCCCCATGCGCGAGGTGGACTTCGACACCTTCTTCACGTCGTCCAAGGCGATGGCGCTGGACTCCATCTACTTCCAGCCGGGCTCCAGGGTGCAGTGCGCTGCGCGGGCCGCGGGTGGCGACGGAGGCGAGGGCCTGGAGCTGCTGAGCGCCATCGTGACCGTCAGCAGGGAGGGAGGTAATGTGGCGCCGTCGCGCAAAGATGAAGCGCAGACCCCGCGTGCCTGTCTCCAGGGACAGCGCTGCGCGGTGCCCCGTAATACTCCATAGTTCTTAAAAATGAAAGTCCAGTTTTACAGAAATATTCATTAAAAATGAATATTACTCATTCAACATTCTTTGAGCACTTAATATGTGCCAGACACATTACTCTGTGTGGGCAGGAGCAAAGGAAAATAAGGCCAGACCCTGCCCCAAGACTGGTTGAGTTGAAGACCCAGACGCGTTTTAGCCTGGACAGGGCACGGAAAAGCAAAACTGAGAGTGCCTCATTCTTGAAGGTAAGGCTTCACCAGAGAGGTGATGCTCCAACTGAAACTTGAAAACGGCAGAGAAAAAAGTACAGGTGATGTCTCATAGCAGCATGAACGGGCATGGAATATTCTGGAAACTACAAAGAGAGGAATGGCATGTGCAAGGGAGGGGAGAAGGGGTCCAGGGGCACAGCGGGAGGGGTGCGTGCCTCGCTGTTGCAGAGGGGGCGGCTTTCAGGAGGAGGGAATAGGGGGTGGCGAGAGACGACCCGGAAAAGTCAGGAAATCCACTTTAAAATCACATCCCGTGCTTTGCAGAAGAAATTTTAGAGTTTAAAATAATACTCTATTTATAAGATTCTCCTTCTCTAACTTCCATTTGCATGCAGAGGTTCAGAAGTATATTTGTTGCATGAAGAAGGTCACGTACCACCTCCCTCCATTATGTGTCAGGATCAAATACTTGCTGATATCATTTATAGCAAGTAAGCTCTTTATTAGGATTAAAATATATGGTTTTTAAGTTTCCTTCAAACCAAACTACTGTGTAGATGCCAAAAACCAAAGCAAATAAGCTCTTTTATTAGGATTAAAATATATGGTTTTTAAGTTTCCTTCAAACCAAACTACTGTGTTGATGCCAAAAACAAAAACAAAAATCCGTAAACAATGCCTGGAAGTGAGTCCCCTTTTAAACCACAGAGCCCAGGACCTGCGGTCTGCCCCAGTTGTACTGCTTTGCCAATTAACACCGACCATTTCTTTTATTTTGTACATAAATAAAACAATGATATATTGTCTAATCCTCTTGAAACTATACTCTAGCATCTTGGTCCCCTCCATAGTGCTAAATTCAAAGCATGCAATTCTCTAAAGCAAACAATGGAGGAAGATTTTCATGTCAAAATTCCTGAGGGTCACTGAGAAATGGATGAGTATCAGACAGAAAGATAGATGGATGATAGCTAGCTGGCTGCTAGATAGAAATGGCTTATAATTTATAATATACATAGTGTAAGAAGCTATATAGAGAAAACTTTACATATTTTGTTCTCTGATTCTAAGACTTTTATCCTCTTTTAAAAATGAGTGCATTTTAAGCTTTGTTCATGTATAAACAGTATATATTTTATAACTAGGATGAAAAATTGAATTCACGTAAACAACATTTAGTATTGTCCCATCAGCTGTCAGGGATTTTTACTGGATTCTGTCCTGTTTTGAATTCAGGGGATTTTGTGACATGACCTGATCTAGAATGACATTAAACGGTAGCTGCCCTCTCCCCACGCACTGCACCGCAGCCTTGGGCTCCGTCCCCGCCCAGCAACCGCCTCCCAGTCCCCAGGGACTGCGAAGGACACGGGCGGCACCGGTGCCTGCTCTGAGTGCGTCTTCCTTGCGCCTCCCTGTCCACTTCCACAGGTCTCTGCCACCCCCGAGTGCCAGGGGCAGTGGGCGCAGAGCCGTTCTCGGCCAGACTGCACTACCTGGGCCCCGAGGACACCGAGCACGCCAACCTCATCAGGCTCAGCGTCCGGATGCCGCACGTGGACGGTAGGTGGCCGGGGGTCAGCAGGAGAGCCTGCGCACCCGGGGCCCGCGTCTGCGTGGCTCGACGCCCCAGACCAGGGCTTCTCCGTGAGGGTCCGGGGGCTTGAGGGGAAATTCAGAGCATCGTGCTGGTGCGGGCGTGACATGGTTATTAAAGAATCCACAGCACAGCGGGACCCAGCGAGGGGGCCGAGGAACCGAGGCGGTCAGAGCCCTGCCCGAGGTCCGCAGGCGCAGGCTGGGTCACTTCACCACTGGAGCCCCCCGTCCTCTGCTGCTCCCAAGGGTTTCTCCTTCCTTCCTCCCCAGCTTTTGAAAGTCTGACAATTTAAGCATTTTACAAAACCAGATAATTCTTTTTGCACGTCCAGACGCAAGGAAACAAAAGCTCAGTCCATGTGCTAGCTTTTACAAATACGGTGGAAGTCAGTGTGTCCTCAGAACTCACGAGCTTAAGAGTAGAGCCTTTCGGTGTCTGAGCGCTTGCCTTCGCCGTGTATTTGCTATTTCGGAGCCGGGGTTTCATGAGCCTCTCTCAGTGTTCATTTCAACAACCAAGACAGCTCACAGACGTTAAAACAAAATAAAAATGAAACTACCAGTAGCATATTTTGCGTTCGTTTCCCTGGCTAGGAGCCTGTGAGCAGAACTTGTGAGCCAGCGGCTTTACCCACACTTAGAAGTATTTTCCACGTGCAGAGGAACATTCCAGTCACCTTAAAGTGTTAAAACTGACCTTCCCCTGGGCTGGTTAGTTCTGGTTCCCTGGCTGAGGAAGGGCAAGTCAGGGCCTTTAGACATTCCAGGTGGACGGTGCCCTCCCTGCTAGGTGGGGTGGGCCCTGCCGAGCCGCCCTCCTCTGCGCTCACCCCTCCTGCACCGGCCCTGTCCCGCCGGGCATGGGGCTCTGCCCCCAGAGGGCACAGGGCAGGGGGCAGAGGTCAGGGGCAGAGGGCAGAGGATGGGGGCGGGGGGCAGAGGGCAGGGGGCAGAGGGTAGGGGCGGGGAGCAGAGGGTGGGGGCAGAGGGCACAGGGCAGGGGGCAGAGGGCAGGGGCAGAGGGCAGAGGATGGGGGCGGGGGGCAGAGGGCAGGGGGCAGAGGGTGGGGACGGAGGGCAGGGGCGGGGGACAGAGGGTGGGGGCAGAGGGCACAGGGCTGGGGGCAGAGGTCGGGGGCACAGGGCAGGGGACAGAGGGCAGAGGGTGGGGGCAGAGGGCAGGGGCGGGGGGCAGAGGGTGGGGGCAGAGGGCAGGGGCGGGGGGCAGAGGGTGGGGGCAGAGGGCAGGGGCGGGGGGCAGAGGGTGGGGGCAGAGGGCAGGGGCGGGGGGCAGAGGGTGGGGGCAGAGGGCAGAGGTCAGGAGGCAGAGGGCGAGGGCGGGGGCGGGCCACCCGGGGCTCGGCCACCCTCAGCGGCTGGACCTGGGCGCGGGCCTGGCGGGCGGCTGGTGCGGGCTCTGCACCGGCCGTGGCCCTGGGAGCCGCGAGGCGTCCGCGCTGCTGAAGGATGGAAAGGAAGTGAGGGGAGGAGACCCGCAAGCGGCAGGCGACGACGGCGCCTGAACCCTCGCCCTGGCCGGTCCCCGTGCCGTCCCCGCAGCCTGGCCCTGCGTCCCTCCCCCCCGCGGCAGCCTGGCGGACTGTGCAGCAAGAGCCAAGGGGTCTGCCCCGGGACCCTCTGCAGGGGAGGCTGCCGCCCGGCCGCACCGCACAGGGTGGTCTCAGAGTTTCTGTCTCAGGGACCCCTCTACGCCCTTAAATCACTGGCAGCCCAGAGACCTTCTGCTCTGTGGGTTGCATCTATATGGATGGACTTTAAATTAAAACTAAGAAGTTTAAAAATACGTCAGTATCCACTTAAAAATAGCAATTAAAAGTCCAGGACGTATTAACATAAATGAGATTTAAAGAAAAAGTTATAACTTATGAAACAAAGAACTTAGCGGTGAGCAGCGCGGCCCATGCTCTGAAACCCCTGAGCCTGGCGGCCACCTCCCTCCTCGCACCCGCCCGCGGCGTCTCGCCCGCAGCCCCGCACACGCGTGACAGCAGGGCGGCAGCCGGGCGACGCCGCGGCGCCCGGGGGAACAGCTCAGCGCCCACGGGCCCCGGGTCGAGCTGGGGGCACGGCCCCCTCCCCGCTAACGCGGCCCCGCCCGCAGGCCTGCTCCCGGTGGTCTCCACCCGCCCGCTCTCCAACCTGGAGCTGGCCCTCAGCCGCGACGGCGCGCGCGTCGGCCACCACAGGTGCTCCAACCTGCTGGACTACACGGAGGTGCGCACTCGCCACGGCTTCCTGACCGGCGCGGCCGGGAGCCCCCGGGCGGGGGGAGAGCCGTTCCCCCACCAGCACAGCGCGTCGCTCCGCGGCGCTGGCACCCTGCGCTTCTACCGGAACCTGGACCTCGAGGCGTGTCTGTGGGAGTTCGTCAGCTTCTACGACATGTCCGAGCTCCTGGCGGACTGCGGCGGCGCCATTGGGACGGACGGACAGGTAAGGGTCGGCCTGCCGAGCTCTGGTCTCTGGTCGCTGGACCTGCGAGCTGTCCGGGTTCTGGTGGGTGGATCTGGGCTGAGTCCCAACTCCGTGCTGCCATATTGGTGATGTGGGCCACGCCACAGACGGTGCAAAATGGCTTGTCCATTTCTGGGGAACTGTGTCCAAATACATGTCCTCTGGATGGCGTGGCAGTCCACTGTGTACCGAAAGGGCGTCGTCTGTGGCCGCCTTGCGCTCGGGGTCTGCTCTGATGGTGTAAAACCCTCTTCGACGTCTCGCACTGTCTCCTAGCACAGCGTAGCTCCTGCCCCGGCGTGTCGGCGTGTCGGAGGCCCCTAAAGTGAGCCTGTGCTGACGGTCAGGCTGCACCTTCCGTCTCTCTCTTTCTACTTTTTCTCCCTTTTCTCCTCTCTCTCTGGTTCATTTCCCCATCGTTAACATAGCAAAAAGTTTCTCATTACAAGCTTATTGTTATTTCCACTCTACGATTACCGAATCCTCTTCAAACTACCCAGATGGACATTTACAGATAAAATGCACGCATACACAGTCCACCCCTCCTGCCCCATCATCACTGTCCACAAAGTCGTTAAAATTAGTCAAAGGAAGCAAGGCTTACATTAGTTATCATCATAGAGAATCTAAAATATGTAGAATATAGTTCAGAATTACAATGATTTGAATTAAAAGAAATGATCTCTTCAGCTGGACCGAACTAAGAGTTTATAAAAGTAGGCTCAGGGAAGCGGACTTGGCCCAGTGGTTAGGGCGTCCGTCTACCACATGGGAGGTCTGTGGTTCAAACCCCAGGCTTCCTTGACCCGTGTGGAGCTGGCCCATGCGCAGTGCTGATGCGCGCAAGGAGTGCCCTGCCACACAGGGGTGTCCCCCACGTAGGGGAGCCCCACGCTCAAGGAGTGCACCCGTAAGGAGAGCCACCCAGCGCGAAGGAGGGAGCAGCCTGCCCAGGAACGGGGCTGCACACACGGAGAGCCGACACAAGATGACACAACAAAAAGAAACACAGTTTCCCGCGCCGCTGACAACAACAGAATTGGACAAAGAAGAACACGCAGCAAATAGACACAGAGAACAGACAACTGGGGCGGGGGGGAAGGGGAGAGAAATAAACAAACAAACAAATAAATAAATAAAAGTAGGCTCATAGTTAAAGTATTGAGCGGCACACAGAATACTTCATGTCTTAAGATTTAGCCTAGATGAGGTCGGATTTTATCTGTGCTGCGTAAGTAAGGTGTTAAAATGCAAAACAAGAGTAGCAAGAAGAAAAAAAGGAATAACTGGCTCTCAGTTTAATCCGACAGCAGAGTGGTGAAACTTGACGGGTTGAGCTGGAGTGGAGGCTGAACGAGCTGAGTGGAACACGGAGGTGATGAGGCACCATCTTAGCCACCTCCTCCGAGAGGAGCACTGTTCAGTAACTTGCCCAGATTAGTGAAAACCCCAAATAGAAACACCAACGGGAAGGCAGCGTGAGCGGTGGAGAGAGCCTGGGGTGTGGCTCTTGAAGGAAACCCAAGCCACGTCTCCCACATAAAGGTGTTTAGACACAGGGGAGTAAAGTGCTTTTAAACGACGGTTTCTACATGTGCGCTCGTTGAAACACGTCGGGTAGAGGGGTCTAGAGCTGCTGCCAAATGGTGGCCCTAGCCGTGGGGACGACGGAGCACTTGAATCAGAGCCAGTCGGAATCGAGCTGTACTCCAGCAGACTCCAAAGACTGAGGGCCAGAAGGATGTGAACTATCTTATGGTAATTCTTTTATATGGATTACTTGTTAAATGCAATATGCTTGATATCTTGGGTTAAGTAAACCTATTACTGAAATTAATTTCACCTGCTTTTTTTACTGTTCTAAATGTGGCTACTAGAAAATTTAAAGCCACAGGAGTGGCCCACGTATTCCTGTTGAACAGTGGGGGGTGTTGACCCGTGGGTGCCGGTTCTGATCGTGTAGCACAGTCTGGGACAACCCAATGACCTTTTCCACGGCTTAAGTCCCCTCCAGCAGATCTGCCCCGATCAAGTGGAAACACCAAAGGAACAAGGTAAACCTAGATGAGTTTTCACTTGTACATGTGTACATTGCCTACTTTAATGGGAACTTTAAAACATCAATAAAATAAACCATAAATAATCATATGTAAGCTGGGTTGCTGTAGCTCTAATCCAAAATAAGTGAAGAATTAAACCTACAGCCCATGGTCCGCAATTTACACAATGTCGAGCATAATTTTTCTTCTCCTTCCCCAGCCAACTCACCTCAGACCAGCACCCTTTCTTACCAGGCAACATCCTCCCCAGGTATAGACCTACTGCTAGTTACTAAACAGTTATTGCTGACAACCTAAATTTATGTCGGTATGTAGCCTTTTCCAGGGCATTTGCATTTTACCCTTTTCCTTTAAACATGGAACTTGATATATCATTGGCCTTTGTTAAGGAAACTCCCAACGTAGGTAGGGCATGTGAAATCACTCATCGTGTCTCAGTTTCCTTAAGAGCAGTGGACCAGATTGGATGTTTTACTTTCTGCATACACAAATTCTTTAAAAGTCCTATGCTGTAGGCTGAAGGAGATCAAGTGCTCTTGAAGGGAAAATCTAGACATTAGATGATCACATTGAATTCTTCGGTTTCCAGGCACGAACCGGGGACCTGGGCAACCACGGCAGTTCCTGTGAGCCCCAGTTCCTCTAGACAGAGGCTCAGGGTTCTGAACGATGCATCTATGGCCAACAAGGAAGTGCCATGTGTGCTGCTTCTGTGTCCAGAGCTGATCAAACTCCAGGTCACCACAAGGACCAAGAATCCATCAGGAGCCCGCTCCCCTGACCTCCTCATCACAGGAGAGCCAGTAACTCCTCCAAAGTAACACACACAGTGACTTTGGATAGAAAGAATATAATTGGGGGACAAATTATTCTTAGCATCTGGGAAGATTACTTGGAAATCCTTCTCTAAAGTATTATTCTTTGAAAAAGATGGTGATTTATTAGAATCACAGGAAGAAATATGAATCTTAATCACCATTGGCAGAAGGATGGGCTCCATCAATCTCCATGACACTGCCGCGGTGTGAAACGGCACGTCCACACCCGTTGCTCAGGGACCGATTAGTATCCACCCTTAGGAAGTCCCGGCTCAGAGGCCTTTTCCCACCAGGCTCCTCTCCCGCCGGCCAGGTAACAGGGCAGACTAGCTACGACGCCACTGGGGCTGGAGCCACTGCTTGGCTGACGATCCTCTTCTTGCATATCTTTGTTGGTGATTGAAGTCAGCACTTCTGTGACCTGAGGAGTTGGATTTAAGTCCATGGTAGAGTGGGGGTTAGGGTTCCGTGACGGAGCTGTTCCATGGCTCATGGATGTGCTGCCAGGTGCCGTCTTGGCGTGGAAGGAGAACTAGATGGTTTCAGCAAGCCTGCCCCTCCCTCCAACCCGTGTGAGCTGAGGAAGAGGACACTTGTATTTGCTATTTTGGGAATTAAATGTGAGACTCTATTAAGTGACGTCAGTACTGACCTCTGCTTCATTTGGAATAGAAGGAAGAATGCTAGAAACAGCAGAGGCTCTCATCTCAGGCCGCTCATGCAGCAGAGTTAAAGATTCCCATGGGAAATCGGCCTTCCTTCCTTAAGCCTTAATTTTCTTATCTCTCTCTCCATTGTCTATTCACACAGACATACAAATATAATTATAGGGAAGAAGAGGAATGTTAAATAACCTTTATAGTGAACCTACCACAATGTCTGAAATATGGCAGGTGCACAATGAATATTCACTCATCCACCACTACCCTCCAACTTAACCTCTAAATACCTGAAAGAGGAAAGACTAAAATTCAAAGTAAGACACTTCATTTAAATGAATTATTCTTGAAACATCTTAAATATGTCATTACTAACATTTGCTTCCAGATCTTTCCTGTTTTGTTTCATTTCTTCTTTGTAATAAAAAAGTAGTTCGTAGCAGCATTATCCATAATAGCCAAAAACTAGAAATAACCCACAGGTCCATCAACTGACCAATGGCTAAATTAAACACGGTCTGTCCACACAGTGGGATCCACTTGGCACTAAAGAGGAATGAGCACTGATGGCGCTACAGCTTGGAGGGACCTTGGAAACATGGTGCTCAGTGAAAGAAGCCAGTCACAGGAGACCACAGAGTGTATGGCTCCATTTCTACAAAATTCCCAGAATAAGCAAATCCATAGAGACAGAACGTTACCAGGGATTAGGGAAATGGGAAATGACTGGCAGTAGGTACAGGGATTTCTTTTGGAGATGATGAAAATGTTATAAAATTGACTGATGGTGGTTGCACAACTCCGTGAATATACTAACAACCATTGACTTGTACACCTTAAACGAGTTAATTGTGTGATATGTAATTATATCTTGATTAAGTTGCTATAAAAGAAGGACATTAGTATGCACAAAATAATGCAGTTCGTCTTAAGGATTTCTGCTACGTGTCCTCTGTGGTATATAAAGGCAGGATAATTGATTCAAAAATGAGGGGGGGTGAGTGTGGTCAGCTGCTGTCATTTCCTTTCCTCAACGACTGGCCGAATCTCCCACCAACTGAAGGGGCTCTGGCTCGTGGAGCCGGGCTCCCCGGGCAGCCCTGAGTGGAGCTGACGGACGTGCCGTGGCTGTTTCAGGTCCTCAACCTGGTGCAGTCCTACGTGACCCTGCGGGTCCCGCTGTACGTTTCCTACGTCTTCCACTCTGCGGCGGCCGCGGGCGGGTGGCAGCATTTCGACCTGAAGTCCGAGCTCCGGCTGACGTTCGTGTACGACACAGCCATCCTGTGGAGCGACGGCATCAGCAGTCCACCCGAAGCTGAACTGCAAGGTGGGCTCTACGACGCGAGGGACTGGGGCTCGCACCTGTTAGAGTACCTGAGCGCATGCCAGTGTAGAGAGCACTGACACGCGAGGGACTGGGGCTCGCACCTGTTAGAGTACCTGAGCGCATGCCAGTGTAGAGAGCACTGACACGCGAGGGACTGGGGCTCGCACCTGTCGCACCTGTTAGGGTACCTGAGCGCATGCCAGTGTAGAGAGCACTGACACGCGAGGGACTGGGGCTCGCACCTGTCGCACCTGTTAGGGTACCTGAGCGCATGCCAGTGTAGAGAGCACTGACACGCGAGGGACTGGGGCTCGCACCTGTTAGGGTACCTGAGCGCATGCCAGTGTAGAGAGCGCTAACAGGAGCAACTCTAAACTTAGTTCATTTTTCTATTCAATAATTTTAAGATAATTCATCTTTGTCAGGGAAAAATTTTAAATCTTGCAGGGACGCAAATTTTCAGGAAAGACTGTTAGATACAAACTCTCCCTTTCATGGATATTCAACTCCTATGGCTATCTTAGGTAACGAATAGTCGTGCTGGCAATGTAGTCTATGTATTTCTCTGGGTTCTAGAAAAGGAAAGAGATAGATCAAAAATGAGAAACGAACCCAGGAGAAAGTTACACATTTTCTTTCTGAAAACGGGCGGTGCATTTCAAAGTGCAGTACAGATTGTGTCCTGGATTCTGATTCTGGTTCTACAACTAACTGGCTGTGTGACCTCAAGGATCTTCCTTATCCTTTCTGGTAATTCGTTTCCTCTGAGCGACACATCGGCCTTTCCATTCCAAAATTCTGTTGTTCCGTGACACTGTAGCTAAACGTCTGGGAGCAGTGGTGGTGAAGGTCACTAACTATTGGGACATCAGCATCTGCAAAACTTTGTTTCAATCAAGTCCAGGAGCTTAGAGCTAATTACTCCCTTAGAAGAGTAAGTCCCGCTTCCTCCCAGACCTTCACTGCCGTTCTGACCCGTGCAGGGATGCCTGCGGCTCCTGCAGCTCTGCTCTTCCCCGGGGAAGGTAGAGTTGATGGTGCATCTCAGACACACACCTGCTGCTTCAGGCAGGTCGCAGTCACCTCAGGGCGGGGCGAAAGGTGCTGTATCACCCTCAAGAGCCCATCCGAGTTTTCCAGATGTCCTCCTTCCACATGTGGCTTAGACCTTGTACATTTAAGTAAATCTTAATGAAGACCGTTCCCCATCACCTGAAGCCAAATTTTGTCCAACTCCTGAATTTCTTGGGAAAGCGTCAGAGTTTTCTTTAAAGCTATAAAATATGGAACCGTCCTTAGAACACAAACCCCTTTCCACCTACACGTCCAAATCTCCACAGTCGTGATAAATTGGGCATGTTTTTCAACTTATAACTTTATATTTGTGGACTTCAAAAATCTTGGCTTCTTCCAATCCGTCAGCATATTTCATCTTGCTTTGTTCCCTGGTTTGATTTTTCCTCCTTTCTAGACAGCTTTCTCCTTAGAAAAAGAAAAGACACCTCTGCCCCTCCCTGGCTCGCTCAGCATGCTTCTGGGGGTGCCCTGTGCCTGGAAGGCCCCGGGGCAGGGCGGGGCGGCTTCCGGGGCGCCCGGGGGCGTCCCTGCTCACCTGCCTTTCCCCGCGCCCCCCTCCAGGCTCCCTGCACCCAACCAGCATGCGCATCCGGGAGGACGGGCGCCTGGCGGTGAGCTTCAGGAGCAGGGCCCAGTTCCACGGCTTGTTCGTGCTGTCGCATCCCGGTAAGAGCGAGTCGTGAGCAGCCGCCCGCGCCCCTCGGAGGCCGCCTCCCTTAGCTCGGAGCCCGGGGCCTCGATACGCACGTGTGTAATCCCGGGCCCGAGGGCTTGCGGCTGCACTGTCCCCCAGCCCACGGTCCTTAGGGATCTACGCGTGCCTTAGAGGAAACAAAGACGACTCACCCAAGGGCCAGCCGCCCGTGGAGGGTTCCCGAGGTCACGAGCAGAGCACTAAACCCCTTTCTCAGGGTTTGCTCTCTCTGTACAAAAAGTAAATAGACCTTCTGGGGGTTTGTCCATCGGGTACTTCTGTGCTCCCAGGCTTCTCTAGGCACTGTAGGAAGTGTGATGGAGCCAGGAACCGCACACGGTCCTGCTGAGTATCCGCCGTGCTGACGGGGTCTCCGTACCAAGCCCTGGCCCAGCGGCGTCGCGCTCTGTGGACTGGGCTCGACCGCCAGGAGGCAGCGGAGGCCCACGCCGTCGGTTTTGTACATTTTAATCAGGGCAGTTCCTTAGAATCAACTTGATTTTATTTGACTGGCCACATTTCCAGACTGGTTTGTGTGTTTTCTGGGTTTGGAAGGAGAAAACTGTTGAGGTGCAGTTTCCCTGTCCTGCTGCTCCTCGGGCACCGTCTGGCGCAAGCGGGAGAACAGGGCTGAGCCCCGGGAGATACGAGGGGCCGCGGAGCGTTAGGAGGCTGAGCTCAGGGCGGCAGAACCAGAACGAGTGGGTCCTGGGGAAGGGTCTCCCGGCCCCGCGGCCTCCCGCACGTCTCGCCAACGGCTGGCTCTTTGCATTGCCACCCTTGGGGGTGGTCTGCACCGATTGCACTGATTGGGTTGTGTCTGCCCGGCGTGAAGCTGACCGCCTCCTCTAGTGCAGCTCGGGGCACAATTAGCGCCTCCTGGAAAGCATTTCTGAGCAACCGTCTGGGGACAGAGCCCCGGGCAGAGCGAGCACAGCGTCGGGAATTGGCGCCTGCTGGTGTGTCCTCCGGGACAACCCGCAGTCACGCTCCACCTTCATCGGCACAGTGGGACACCTGCACCGACGAGCCGATTCTGCAGGCTTTTTAAAGAGTAGATGTCAACGTGCATCATGAAGGGCTTTGGAAACGGGCGCTGTGACGAGCTGCTAACCGTTCTGCCCCCTCCAGCGTCCCTCGCGAGCTCAGCCATCGTGTCGGCCGGCCACCCGGACCTGACCTTCTCCCTCCGCCTCGTGAGGAGCGAGCCGACCTACAGCCAGCCCGAGCAGCAGTGGAGCTTTGTGTCCGACTATGCGGTAGGCGCCCCAGGCCCCTCGGCACGTTCCTGCACCGCTGCCTCTGATTGCACCTCACGTCTTTATTTATGTTTATAAGATTTATTCATTTATTTCTTTCTCCCCGCTCCCCTTGTTGTCTTGCACTCACCGTCTGCTCTCTGTGCCCATTCGCTGTGCGTTCTTCTGTGTTGGCTTGTCTTCTCTTTAGGTGGCACAGGGAACCTTCCAGAATGGGAGAGAAGTGCTCAGTCTTTTGTGCCACCTCAGCTCCCTGGTCTGCTGCATCTCTTATTCTCTCTTCTGTGCCTCTTTTTGTTGCATCATCTCGCTGTACCAGTTCTCCGTACGGGCCAGCATGCTGGCGAGCCAGTTCTCTGTGCGAGCCAGGACTCCACGTGGGCCAGCTCGCTGAGTGGGCCAGCTCTCCATGTGGGCCAGCTCTCCACTCAGGCCAGCTCGCTGAGTGGGCCAGCTCTCCACTCAGGCCAGTTCTCTGCTCAGGCCACCTCACTGCACAGGCCAGCTCGCTGAGGGGCCAGCTCTCCATGTGGGCCAGCACTCCACTCAGGCCAGCTTGCCGCATGGGCCAGCACTCCACATGGGCCAGCTCTCCACTCAGGCCAGTTCTCTGCATGGGCCAACCCTCTGCTCAGGCCAGCTCACCGTGCAGGCCAGCTCGCCTTCACCAGGAGGCCCCAGAAATCGAACCCTGGACCTCCCATAGGGTAGACAGGAGCCCAATCACTTGAGCCTCATCCACTTCCCATCAGATCTTTAAATGAAAGGAAAATAATGAGACTTCTTTCCTCCTCACAGGTGCGTGACTACTCAGGGACCTACACGGTGAGACTGCTGCCCTGCACGGCCCCCTCGACCCAGGGCCACCGCCTCCCTGTCACCTGCAGCCCCAGAGAGCCTCTCACCTTTGACCTGGACATCCGATTCCAACAGGTGTGCAGGAGACGCATTTTCCCAAGACCTAAAGCATCCTATGTTCATCACTTTCATCAGTAAAAATGTCTTTTCACACAGAAGGCTGTAATTTTTGCACATTGAGGAAAATCAGGGATGGGTAAGGAGGAAGCAAGAGGAGAGAAAAAGGAAAGACCCGTCCTTCATCTGTTGTCAGGTCAGGCTGTGAAATCGTCGTTAAAAAGTTGGTGAGCGTGACTTTTTCATCTAACCTGGTCTTGTCTCCTCCTGGAATTTGCTGCTTGGGAGGTTTAAGAATTTCTCCAAAGTTCTGCACTTCTTGTTCTTCAAGGTGAAGGAAGATTCTGTATCTTCTGCCTCGAAGTACCAAGTGGCTGTTATGTATCAAAAGAAGTTTGATGCCCCCCATCAAGATGGTGGAGCGAGCCGCAGCCGGCTCCATCCCTGACGGAGGCGTTGAACAACCGGCAAGAATGGGCAGAAACGTCCTTCTCAAAACTCCAGAAAACAGTTAAAGCACTCAGTAACAGGCAAGCGCCGGATCAAGAAGAAGGCCGCCTAAAAGCAGGGCGCGCGTGGCGCCCGGCTGGCCCCTCCCCGCCCCGCAGAGCCCAGTGCTCCATGTGCAGGCTTTAGTCCAGTTTCCGGGGGGAGCAGAGTCCTGGGAGCGCGTGTGGCCTGAGGGACTCGCTGTTCCAGAAGTTTCCCTGGGTGTAGAAGGCAGGGAGGGCCTGGGGCTGGGGGCTGCCTGGGGCAGGGGCTGCTGGCCGCAGGGCCCACAGTGCAGCACCCGGGACTCTGAGGAAGGTGTTTCCCAGGGAAGAGGGGACGTTCAGAACCCTGTAAACGGGGGATCCCTGGGGCCACTGACAAAGCCCAAGACAAGACGCATGCGTGGAAAAGACCAGGAGGCCTGCACTCGGCCCGGAGCTCTTCCCTAAACCCGTCGCGTGCGCAAGCCCTGAAGGAGAGCGCGGCGCCGGTCACTCTGCAAGGACTGGGGAATCACTTTCCTTTCACGTTCTTATTTTATTGTTGTTGCTTCTGGTATTTAGGGAAAGCTCTGTCATAATACTAGCTGGATATATGGTTAACAGACAGATGCCTCAGAGTCTAAATTTAAGTGAGAACACACTAAAATATCAAAATGTTCAGGTTTCAACAAAATATTACAAAACATACAATGAAACAGGAAGTGATGGCCCAGGCAAAGGAGAAGATTAAAGCTTTAGAAACCACCACCGAGGGTGATGTGACCTGGGACATTCCAGCAAAGACTTTCTAGAAATGGTGCTAGAGGAAAACATGGATGAAGAACTAGAGGAAATCAAGAAAATGATAGATGAACACAAAGAAAACATCTATAGAGAAATGGAACTATAAAAAGGAACCAAATAGAGCTCACAACCATAGTAATAGAAATTAAATTTGCAAGAGGGTTGCAACAGCAGATTGGAGCTGGGAAAAGAGAGAATCAGGGAACTTGAAGATAAGACCGTGGAGATCAACTGGTCTGAGAAGCAGAAAGAAGCAAAGTGAACAGGGCTTAAGGGACCTGTGGGACACATCAAGCAGTTTGGGGGCCCCAGAAAGAGAGAAAGGAACAGAGAGAATATTCAAGGAAATAATGGCTGAAAACTTCCCAAATTTAACAAAAGACATCAATACCTATATGTAAGAATTTACACTGGATGCTGGCCTTCCATTGGCCATGGTTTTTATAAACCCCTTTTATGCCCAGACAAATCAATGCAAGTGAGTTCAAGTAGTCCTGTCTGTCCCATTTAGGAAAGGTGCTCGCCCTGCCAGGTTTGCCTTCTCGATCAAGCAACCTCAGAGCTCCCCTTCCTGGGTGGTTTTATTGGCGTCAACTGCAGCGTCGCTGGAGCGGACGTGTCTGTGAACAGCCGTCAGCAGCTCCCTAAAGGGCTTTTGCACTTGGTTTTAGGTCAGTGATCCTGTAGCAGCTGAGTTCAGCCTGAACACACAGATGTACCTGCTCTCCAAAAAGAGCCTCTGGTTATCTAATGGATCCATGGGATTTGGGCAAGAGGGCGATGTCGCTTTCGCAGAAGGTAGGACAACCGAGGGGGCTGCGCTGTCCATCGACTGCCTCTGGCACGTGGCTTTAATGGGATTGTGTTTCAGGGGGAAAATGACTTCCTTTATGGCTTTGAGAAAATTTCTGATCCTTCATCACCTTGGTGAGAATTGGGGCATGTCCCTGGGTGGCTTTTATTCTGGGGCAGTGACCTTTTCTTTCTCCCCTAAGTGGCTTTTGGAACAAGTCTGGGTTTTTCCTTGGATGTATTTCCGAGTGACTCCGGCAGACAGGGAACGCTCCGAGGGCGTGGGCAGCGCCTGCCGCTGTCGGGGGGGTGTCCCCAGTGCCTGTGAAGAGCTGCAAAGTACATCGTCAAATACCAGGAGCTTCTCATTCAGCCCTCTTAAAACCAGCTGAAGCAGATTAGGTTTTCTACTGGTGTTGGCGTTTTTTGGTGTTATATGCTTTAGTAGTCTGTATCCTGCCAGCTAACTCATTTGTGTAAACTGGCCTTGACCCCATGGGAAGAAATGAATGCCAGATTACAGGTCCAGCCTGGAGGTTCCTTGCCCTGCTGGCCGGGCGGCTGAGGTCCAGCGACCCCAGTCACGGGGTCTGTCTTTGGAGCAGTCCTGACCCAGGAAGGTTAGGCTGCACAAAAAGGCCTTCAACATCTGACGCCAGACCAGGGCGGGAGGGAGTTACTTTCTAGTGCCATGGGTGCCCTTAGCTGCTTGCAGTCCTCGTGGCAGCAGTGGACTCTGGTGCTGTGGTCACGCTAGCTGCTTGCAGTGTCCTGTGGCGGCCCTCCCCATGTGGCAGCAGTGGACTCGGATGCTGTGGTCACACTAGCTGCATGTAGTGCCTCGTGGCAGCCCCTGCTCATGTGGCAGCAGTGACTCAGGTGCTGTGGTCACACTAGCTGCTTGCAGTGCCTCGTGGAGGACACTAGCTGCCTCGTGGCGGCCCTCCCCATGTGGCAGCAGTGGACTCTGGTGCTGTGGTCACACTGGCTGCTTGCAGTGCCTTGTGGCAGCCCCTCCCCCCATGGCAGCAGTGCACTCGGGTGCTGTGGTCCCACTGGCTGCCTGCAGTGCCCCGTGGTGGCCCTCCCCCCGTGGCAGCAGCGGAACGCCCTCTCCGTTCCAGGGGACGTCATCTACGGGCGTGTCATGGTGGACCCCGTGCAGGACCTGGGCGGCGCCTTCCACTGCAGCATCGAGAAGGTGTTCCTGTGCGCGGGGGCCGACGGGTACGTCCCCAAGTACCGCCCCGCGGGGGCAGAGTACGGCTGCCTGGCTGACTCCCCGTCACTCCTGCATAGATTTAAAATTGTGGTAAGTGCTCTGGCCCCAACAACGAACTGGATACTTTGTCCAAGCTAAGCCTTTCTGTCTTATATTTAAAAATAACATCCTTTTGACTTAAACCAAATAGTGACATTTTATGGTAATTTCTACTAGCAAAGAACTAACATGAAAACCTTCTTGACTTGCAAAATGTGGCATTATCTATAGCAATCGTCATTTCCCTTATCATTTAAAGGACAAAGCTCAGCCAGAGACACAAGCCACCAGTTTTGGAAATGTCCCGTTCAATGCCAAACTGGCCGTGGAGGACCCTGAGGCCGCCGTCTTAGTGGACCAGCCCGGGTCTGACGGGTTTCAGGTCGACTCGGCGCCGCTCTTCCAGGTGAGCACACGGGCGCTCACTCACGGTACCGCGGCAACCACGCGAGTCCTTGGCCTCCACCCCGGGTGCTTGTGTGGGGTGGACGATAGAGTTACTCAGAGCGTGTGAACCTGAGTGGACGCCGCGTGGAGATGAGCGGGGCACTGGGCACGAGCTTCCGTGCGCGCCAGCTGACGCTCACTCACTGTTATTTGAGGACGAGGCAGGATGCAGCCCTTATCAGCCCAGACGTGAACCCAGGACGCGGCTGGGAGCCCCATTTTCCTCCACGGAAGTCCCTTCCTGCTGGCCTTGGGTGCCGGCTTTCCTAGGCTGACCTCGTGTGAGCCGCTGGCTCAGTAGAGCAGCTTTGCACAGCACACGAATCCCCGCTTATGTAGAGTTCTCAGGCCAGACGGAAAAGACTGACCCAGAGAGCGCCGGGAGAGAGCAGCCCAGCAGCAGCAGCAAGCTGAGGCGCGCTCCCATCATGAATGTTTGGGGGAGCAAATCCACCTCTTAGGGTGCTTCCTGAAAATTGTCCAGACAGAATCGGCTTGGAGAAACACACTAACTTTATTCAACATTCGAAGGAAATCTTGAGGCATATTTGTTATTCTGAATCCTTTCAAGCAAGAGATTGAATTACGATGTTTTCAGGGCTTTTTTAAAAAAATTTACTGTCCGTTCTCCAAGACTCTGGACTCTCTAATCCTGCATGGTTCAAAAAACTGTCAGAAAGTCCCTTTTCACAGGCTCTTGGAAAGCAGGAACGCTGACTTTTCTTGTGGTCTTACATGTCATTTAAGGAGGAAGATAGACTCAAAGAGAACCTGGGTTGAGTTTCAGAAAGTTTGAGCTCTCTCTGCCTCTAGGCCGGTTGCGTGACATTGGGCAAATCACTCAAATGTGTAACTGCTACTTACTCTTACGTATTCACTTTTTTAAGTGAGTTAGACAGTGTCCACAGCTCTGACCTTCTATGACTATAAATACCAAGTGCTGCCAGCACATCCCCTACGGGCTGCGCAGGATATAGTGTATCATCCGTGCATACACACGTACACGCCTACGTGATGTACATGCACATCATTAAAATGACACCTTGCCCATGCCACACACTCAGAGACATGAAGCAAATGAATTCTGCAGACTAAATTAACTTGCATTCATTTCTTTTGCAAATAGTCTTGCATGAGGTTGGCGTGGGATCTAATTTTCTGACGAGTGGGTCGTGTTTTTCAGGTCTCCCCCGGCCGAGAATGGTACATACACGCCATCTACACCGTCAGGTCCAAGGACGGCGCCCACCGCGGCATCGGCCGAAGAAGCCTGGAGGCCCAGCCCCATGCTGTGGAGAGTCTTGGGGGGCCACAGGCGCCCCCCGAGAGCCGGAGGAAGAGGGAGAGCAGGCGCGCACCCCCGCTGGCATGGGAGATCGGCGCGGAGAGCAACCGAGGCACGAACATCCAGCACATCTCCCTGGACCGTGCCAGCCAGAGGCGGCCCCCCCGGGCGACCCAGCCCCCCAAAGGCAGCCCCCCCCGGGAGCTCAGCGGCCCGGGCTCCGCGCTTGGCCTGGTGGCCATCGCAGGGGGTGTCGTGCTGGGGCTCCTGGGCGCCTGCCTCGCGGCCCTGGCGGTGGCACGCTGCAGGGCTCAGGAGAAGCCCGCGAGGAGGCGCCCGGATGGCGCGGGCACCGGCCAGCTCCGGGCGCGCCCGCAGGGCCACCACAGTGACAGCTCCGAGGTCTGAGGCCCACAGCGGCGGCCTGAGGCTGCGTCGGCGCCCCAGATGCTGGCGGGGAACCTGCGCCGCCCCGACGTACCGCCATGCGAGTCCCGACACCCTCTCTCCACCCAAGGGCGAATTCAGTCCCACCTTTCCTGGAGCCCAGAAGGCGGCAACCCCCGTCCACACGCACGGGCCACGGGCAGCCCCGAGGAACCGCCTTCATGGTCAGCACTTTGTCCTCGGTGGAAACAACCTATTCACGGTGCTAACAGGCTCTCTCGGAAGTTTAAGAGAAAGTCTATTTTTGCTTTGCTGGTGTGAGCTTTGAAGATGCAATTACACTTTGTTTATTCCTTTCCTAATGGTTTATTCCTAGGAGGGTAGTCTAGCCGAGTGATAAACACAGCGTTTATTGTGACAGGTTTTCCCGTGATGAAGACTGCTTAGAAATGTGACCACGGGCAGCTCAGCCCACAAGCCCCGTTCCTACTGTGGGGGGGAGAGGAGGAGGAAAGCTGGAGGGAGGGCCCCCAAGTAGGACTCGTTGTTTCTCATCCTCCTCGGTCCCGCCTTGTTTAACTGCTTATTTAATTTTATATTAAACCAAAGAATGCTTAAGCCTGGAGGAGACTGTTTCAGAGAACTGGTCTGTGTGGTGTGCGGTCAGCGATGGTGGAATCACAGCACGGCAGCCTGCCCGGCTCCGGGGCTCGGCTCCTGTGGGAAACGAGCGGCGAGAGATGACGTGGAGCTGGAGGCACGTCGCAGCACAGCGCTTTCCAAGAACCACGCCGGAGCAAGTTTGCAGCGCTGACCCCAAGGACGGTTAGGGAGACGCCGCCACCGAGGCTGAGGAGGAGCTGGCGTTTACTAATGTGATGACGTACCCCCAGAGCGCCTTGTACACAGCCTGAGATCCCCGGGAGTCTGTATTAACTTTCTAATCAGCAGCCGGTCCAAACAGCGGGCATCTGCGCAGCCGTCGTCCCAGAGCCCGTCTTGGGGCTGGGCAGCCCCTGCCACTCTCTGGCCTCCCCTGTGCGGTGACCTGGTGCAGTGAAGACCCTTCCTTACCTAAAAATGTCGTTTGTAACGCCACTTAGCATTCACCCCACGGGTCCAAGGAGATGGAGGGAGTCTGCTTGGCAAGCCCCCTTGCAAAAAATGTATTTTCACCAAACCGCAAAAATCCAGTTAGGAAGGGAAAATTCCAGGAGTCTGACCACCAGTCTTACAAAAGCTGGTAAATGTCCTTTGAACAAAAGAGGTCAGAGAGAAAGAGTGAAGCCCGAAGGCGAACCTCAAGAGCCGCCCGCCCCCTTCCATGTCTCCCCACCACCCGCCAAGCTGCCATCCTGGAGGAGCGGAGATTCGTAGAAGCCAAACTTCTCAGCCGTGCACGCACGTCTTACCCGTGCTTCTCAGCCCCAGCCACCTCCTGGCTGAGAAAGGAAAGCTGCCAGGTTCAGGGAGACGGGAAGACCTAATGCTTGGCGCTTCTCTGCCTTCCGAGTCTCTTAAAGAACAGCAAGTGTCCCACCATTGGGGAATTTACAAATGCCACCCACATCTCAAAGGGCCCCAAAGGATGTATACAGAGAGCACCCGACAGCCCAGGAGGGCAACTGCCAAAATGAAGTGTGGTCTTCCCTTAGGTGCCCCTTCTTTTGCTTTAGCTCGTGGCAGGCGCTCGGCTGCCTCCTTGGCTGCCTCGTGGTTTGTGGCGAGGAGCGCGAGCTGAGCGGCGTCAGCCTGGTGGGCTGTCAGAGGCGCTCAGAGCCCAGCTGCCAGGCGGCCGGGGGTCAGCGGGGACACAGCCGACAGCAGCCAGCGCTGAGCCTCGGAGCCAGCTGCTTTCGCACCATCCACCCCGCGATGCGCCCTTCTCGGGAGCTGCCTGTGAGCTGGAGAGCTCGCGGAGCACGGAGCAGGTCCGTCTTCCCCCCACGGGGAAACCGCTGCCTCTCCGCCCACCTCCCTCTCTTCTTCTTTCTTTTCCTCCCCTTGAGATCACAGGATATAGCTTTTTTTATAGCTCATCATCACTTTTTTTATTTCTATTTAGTGACTATGTCACCTAACACCATAGTAATCCATGTATATTAAAAAAACTCCCATTAGTGGGAGAAAGAATCAGACCTTATTTTTAGTGCTTTATTTTTAGGGAACTATTCGGGGTTACCAGGACAAATACATGAACTAACTTCCCACACACAGATGTGAGCAGACTGACAGATGCTCAGAAGCTTCTGACCCACTACAGCAAAGTCCTGTGGACATTACCTAGTGAAACCACAACCGACGATAAAGACTAAGCATTAGTGCCCCCCAGCATATGAGCCACGAAGCAGTAAAATACGTCATGATGGTCATGTCCATTCCAGTCCGTTCCCTCAGTTAATGTTTAACGAATGCTCACCTAGGATTAGCCACGTTGGGGACAGCCAAAAAAAACAAACAAGCGCCCCGCCCCGCCCCCGGGAAGTTCCACCGAAAGCTGCCCTTCCCTGGACTCGGGGTGACCGGATTGGCATAAGGGTCTCTCCGGACCAAGTGCACCCCCGGGACATCTGGGAAGCACAAGATTAAAATGCCTCGAGACCACCTGCGGAGCTGCTCCTTTCCACCTGCGAGGCCCTGTGTGGCCTGGGTCGCTCTGACCACTGCTCTAGCACTGGGTGAACTGTTCTCCAACGCATGCAGGGCAGCCCGGGGCAGAGTGTGGTGGCCGGGGGCCCCTTGGCTCCCGGGACCCGAGAGGCACGAAGTCGTCTCATCTTCACGCCATCGCCCTCCCAGCAGCCACGTTTGCTGAAGGTGCCTCCCAAGCCGCTGCATGCCTTTGTGACGAGTCAGAGCCGCACGGGGGGACCGGGAAGGGCTTAGTCCTGGCAGCAGCGGGGGGCCTCCCTGCAGCCCGTTCCCGGGGTACCCGCTCCAAGGTCAACACTGCAAATAGAAATGGCCTGGGTAAAAACTGCTCAGTTTCCCAACACGTCTCACTGCTGACAGTCGTCCCAGGGTGAGAAGTGTCAAAAGAGCAGTAAAAGATAACAGTGACACTTCCATTTCAAATACTGATGATTCCATATTTGCTATTATTTTGAAAGTTTCAAAACCAATTCGGTTCTTTCATAGGAAAAAGAAAAACTTTTTAAAATGCAAGCTTTTTACAGATTTGAAATTTTTGTAGTTGCGTTAGTTTGAAAGCAGCATGTTACTATTACTCTGAGAAGCATTCATTTTTCTAGCTGTGATAACACTAACGAAAGATGAAAACTGAAAAGCAAACTAGCGAATGAATAGAACGCAAAGGTTCAATCAGTCCAACTTGTCAAGACTCAGGAATGTGTAATTTGTTGGGCAGTTATAAATACACACGCATACACTCACCCCTTCAGACAAACCAAATATCTCGTTTCTAGAAAAGATGGCCCTGAAGGCATAGTTTCACGTGGAATGACTCAAGAGGTCAACAGAGCAGTCATCTGTGAAAGCTGGTTGTCAGGGAGGGTCCTTACCATGAGCTCAGGGGTCGGCGCGCTTCAGTAAGAGTTCTTCCTGGAATTGATCCTAGTTTTGCACAGAGAAGACAGAAATTTTCAGAAAATTTTCATAGCTTCAAAGTAGCCCTCATTGCCTATTTCCAGTTGTTTTCATTCCCTTTGATATTCATGAAAGAAAGACTTTGAGACTTAGTAGTTCTTTTGATTTTGATAAAAGAATTTAAAATAGAAATGCATGGCATTTTCCTCTAGTGTCTACCAGAAAGTTATGTAGCGAACTTTTAAGTAAGGAAAGAAAGCTAATTCTCCTTCTTGAACTAAAATTGATAGAACAAAACATACAAGTGGGGTTCTCACTTTTGATTTAATTGCATTGGAAGAAAAATCAGACAATTGAATCTGCAAACTTTTAAACAGTTTTGCTTTCTCCCCATCTTTGAAATGTATTCGTTTCCTTTCCCTGAAATTTGTACGCATTTTTTATGTCACTTTTGGCTAAAAAACAACAAAAAGACGCTCCAGCAATGATATGCGTTCACCCCCCCCTTCTTTCCATTTAGTGGCGAGGCTTCCTCCTTCTCTGGGACTGTTTCGCGCCCCCAGTCCTTCTCTTTGAGTGTGTTTTAGTCTGTCGTCATCCTTGGCCACAGGAAGACTGGGAAGTCAGCCCAGCAATCGTGTGCTGCATCTTCTTTCTAAAAAGTTCAGGCTTTGGGGTGAGAGGAGGAAGGGCTCTCTCCCAATGATCAAAAGCACCGTGTGGCATAATGTGATGACAATCTCTGCCTTGATTCTCTCTCAGGGGAGGTTCAGCCTTAACATTTAAGAAGTAAAAAATTCCTTTAAGTATTCAGCTGGATAAGAATAAAAAGTCAAAAATCACATACGTGGAGTTCTTTTGGATAATTGAATGCTTTCCAATGAAATAAATGGCAAAAATTGTTAAAAGTTCAATAGCAATAAGTTACTACAATAAAGTTTTAAAAAATATATGTAAAAAATGTAAACAGCATTGAAGTCTTTTCAATTATAATTATGAAATGCACAATACCCTTTTACTAGTAGCCAAATATTGTGTGCTCTGTTTACCTGATCATTTAAACAGCCCAAGTGAATTTGCACTACAAATAATTATTTTTTCAGTGTATGGGTATTCTGCTCATGTAAGAATGACCAGTATTGCACCTCATAAAAGAAGATAGAAAAGAGAAATGTCAATTTTTTAAAAGTAACATTTAAAAAGAAAAGAACATTATAATAAAAAATCACTTAAAATGTAGAAAGGCAATTACTCGTAGAAATGAAAGATAATTTCTGTAAGGCCAAAACTAAGTAAAATACAAAAAGTTCTACAAAGCAGTCTTTCACTGTAGCTTCAGCAATTCAAGTTTTGGCAAGATATTTTAATTTGTCTGCTAAGGATGCCTTTATCCTGGACAAGGGGCTGTGTGTTCTAGAATCGCCTCAAGTGCCTGCTTCCTGCCTCAGGGCCCTCCACTCACTTGGTATTTTTGTGTTCCGCCTCACAGGGAGATGGCTGTGTGTGACGGGAGAGTTTGCAGTACTTGAGAGCCTTTGTGATTTTCACGTGGGAATTCTTCAGACCCCAGCAGGGTCTAGTTTTCTCATGTATTTACTGGGATACTATATAGTTGCTGGATTGGAGTTTATTCCTGGAAATCAATTATGTAAATTATTTGGTGCCATTGAGTCTTAAATGTCCAAAATAACTCATGCTACTACTTATATTTCAAAACTACACCTGTTTTCCTTCCAAATATATCCATGTTTAATATAAATAAAGACAATACAAGTATCAGTGTGTTCAAATGGCCAAATTATTGTGGTGTTTTCTACAACTTTTATTTACAAAAAATTTCTATTATCTGCAACAAATCTCACATTTTACTGCATTGATGCGGTGGCAAAACCCTGCATTTCCAGGAAGCGGATTTGGCTCAGCGGATAGAGCGTCCATCTACCACATGGGAGGTCCCGGGCTCAAACCCCAGGCCTCCTGACCCGTGTAGAGCTGGCCCACATGCAGTGCTGATGAGCACAGGGAGTGCCCTGCCACGCAGGGGTGTCCCTGCATAGGGGAGCCCCATGCGCAAGGAGTGCGCCCCATAAGGAGAGCTACCCAGCGCGAAAAAAAAAGGTTCAGCCCACCCAGGAATGGCACCGCACACACGGAGAGCTGATGCAGCAAGATGACGCAACAACAACAAAAAAAGTGACACAGATTCCCGGTGCCACTGACAAGATAAAAGCAGACACAAAACACACAGCGAATGGACACAGAGAGCAGACAACTGGAAGGGGGGGGCAGGGGAAGGGGAGAGAAATAAACTAATTAATTAATTAATTAAATCTTAAAAAAGAAACCTGCAGTTCCTTACCTGGGACCTATCTGCAGGTCCTGGCACCTGTCTGCAGAAAATGCCAGAAGCCCACCAGGTCATCTGTATTTGCAGGAAGCGACGTGTTTGGAGCGGCTGTGGCCAGGGAGCAAGGCGCCGAGACCCTGCCCGGCTGCCCGACGAGGGTGAGCTAAGAGGCCTGGCCCACTGCTGACGTCTGCACTGCACAGAGGACCAGCCGCCCTTAGGCAGAGCCCTCCTCCCAGGCGAGAGTCATTTGATTTACCAGGTTGTGAACATGGGCCACCACTATTTAACACTGGAAGGAAACACAAAGACAGCACCTAATTTAGTTTTCCTGAAGCTAAAACAAATACCATGGAAGGGGCTGGCTTACACAATGGGAGCTTCCTGGCTCACGGTTTTGAGCCAGGGACGTCCACCTCGAGGCATCAGCCAGGTGATGCTTTCTCCTGGGAGACCCGCTCCGGGGGGGCGGTCCTGGGCCCTGGGCTTCTCGCAGGGCGATGCCCAGGGCGGCCTCCCCTGGTTCTCCTTTCTCCTCGGGGTTTTGTCGGGTTTTGTCGGCGTCCAGCCTCTGCCTGCTCCCCCCAGTCCTCTCCCAGGCCTTCCCGCGTCAGCCTGGCCACCCTTCACCTCCGCAGAAGTGGCCTCGTGGAAAGGTCCTCTTTACAATGCCCACACCCACAGGGGCGGGCGAAGCTTACGGACATGGGGTATAGAGCTCCAAACCACCACAGCATGTTACAGACATGGAAGGACAATCCCAAGGAATGGGGAAAAGACCGAAAACTAGGTGGGGTGGAGGAAAAGCACTCGTATGTCAACATTTTTCCAGCACTTTCGAGGCCGATGTGCCATATGGAAAGATGGTGATCGGGGACAAGGACGTGGGACTCCGTCGGGCGTCACCCCAGTCGGCTGTGGGGTAGGTGACGTCCAAGCTGTGGGGAGAAAGCCGGGCCCTGGGACTTCTGGGAAGGAGGCCGTCCACACCTGTGCCGGCCCTGCAGGGGACCGGCAGTGGGAGGTGGTCACCTCTGAGCCCGGCCCTACAGGGGACCGGCAGTGGGAGGTGGTCACCTCTGAGCTCGGCCCTGCAGGGGACCGGCAGTGGGAGGTGGTCACCTCTGAGCCCGGCCCTGCAGTGGGAGGTGGTCACCTCTGAGCCTGGCCCTGCAGGGGACTGGCAGTGGGAGGTGGTTACCTCTGCCGTATCTCTCCGTCACCCAGAGGCACCCAGTTAGGGAAAACCCAGGCTGGAATTGGTCAAGGTGGACCTGACTGGGAGAAAGAAACCAGGATAATACGCCAGGAGCAGAGAAGTTCCCTGGGAGATGACACTCTACTGATGACCCCTGACCTCCAACCAGCTGGAAAAGCACCCCAAAGAGAGGTTCACAACAGTCCTTGAAAACCCTATTCCAGGGAGCGTTTCAGGGCGCTCACTTGCCATCCCGGAAAGTCAAATGTGTGACTCATTGCAACAGGCAAAATGTGGTGGAGCCGGTTCTTAGTGTGAGAGTAAATCTAAAGAAAACTAAGGTGAGAACTCACCACGATGAGACGAGGCTTTAAAACTTTGATATCATTCTAGTGTAAACCCTTGTGAATATGGTACAATTAGGCATCGTAAGCACAGGCAACAAGAAAACTGCACTGGAGCAGTTTCTTTTCAGAAATTAACTTGGGGAGAACACGGGCCAGGAGATGATTTTGTTGTACTTAGGATAATTAGAATATGAAGAGACACTGGCACATGGTCCGACTGATTTCAGAACCACCGTGAGCTCTGGAAGTCTGCCTCTACTACGCGCAGGCACAGCAGCGAGGGGAGCAGACCTGGGGGCAGGCCGGGCTCCCAGCCAGCGTCTGGTGCGTGAGCAGCCGGCACCTGCTGCCCCTCACCGTGGCCGCATCGCTGACATGCCAAGGGGTGAGCCCGTGCGGAGGCAGGGGTTCCCTCGCGGAGGAGACGGGGCTGAGCGGCCAGGGAAGGAGAGCTGTGCCCCGTCCCCGGGACAGCCCCACGGGTCCACCCACGGCCCGTACAGGACGTGAACACGTGAGTTTTGTGGCTCTCAGTCGCCAGCTGTGTGCTCATGCCACAGCTAAGGTTGAAATCAATTTTTACGAACTCAAATTACACCTCTAGACTCACCCACTTAGACTGGGAGAAGCAGACGCGCCACTTGGGGCTGGTGCCGCCCCACGGCAGACGTCGGCAGGCATGGCACCCACTACGGTGAAGGGCCACGCGTGGCCAGGGCCACGTCGGGAGAGGCACGAGCGACGCGCAGGCAGCGCCTCGGAGCGGCCACCGAGGACGGGTCCCGTGCCAGGGAGGACGGCTGCTTCCACCGAGAGGCCCCGGGAGCCCCAGATCTCGCCGAGGAAGCTGGACTTGAGCGGGGAGGAAGCCGGGCTTGAGTGGGGAGGAGTCCCGGGGCCTCCAGGGGCACTGCAGAGACCATGGCTGGGCCAGGCACCCAGAAAGCAGCGCAGCTGGCGCCCTGGTGCCGAGCGCCGGGCCTCGCGGGGCTGGCCAGGCGGCCGGGGAGCTCGCAAAGGGCGGCTTAGTCTGTACGCTGTTTCATAGTTCTGAGGGGCTTTGTCCATTAGATGAGTAATGAGGGAGGGGATGAGACAGGAAGGAGGCTTGTGGCTGGACCTCGAGTGGCTCCACTGTCCCCCAAAGGCCAAGAGCGCAGTCGACACAAAAGCCGTGCTGTGTGTCCACAGTGGCGTTTCTGTGCCTCACGTGGCACCCAGACTCTTGTCGGACAGCTGAAGAGTTGAAGAGAGAAAGTCCTTTAAAAAGAGTTCCAGGGCGGTAGACTTGGCCCAGTGGTTAGGGCATCCGCCTACCACATGGGAGGTCCATGCTTCAAACCCCGGGCCTCCTTGACCCATGTGGCGCTGGCCCATGTGCAGTGCTGATGTGCGCAAGGAGTGCCGTGCCTCGCAGGGGTGTCCCCCGCGTAGGGGAGCCCCACGCGCAAGGAGTGCGCCCCATAAGGAGAGCCACCCAGCGGGAAAGAAAGTGCAGCCTGCCCAGGAATGGTGCTGCACACATGGAGAGCTGACGCAGCAAGATGACGCAACAAAAAGAAACACAGATTCCCAGTGCCGCTGACAACAAAAGAAACGGACAAAGAACACGCAGCAAATAGACACAGAGAACAGACAACAGGGGTGGGGGGGGGGGAGGGGAGAGAAATAAATAATAAAATAAATAAATCTTTAAAAAGAAAGAAAGAAAGAAAAAGTTCCAGCCGATGCAGAAAGGGTGAGTTAGAAAAGAACCGTTTTGCGGCCCGATTAGAATAATGATCTGACAAGATGGGCGCTGAAAGCGTTAGAAGCAATATCCAAGGAGAACCTGACAGCGGGCAGGTCAATGGACGGAGAGCGAGCGCCAAAGCTCGCGTGCAGAGACGCGGCGGCAGGCTGGCTGCAGGAGCTCCTCCCAACTTCCCTGAGTCGAGTCAGGCCTCGGGGGCTAATGAACGAATTATGGGGAACGTGGCGGGTAAAGAAACGCGGGACTTCAGCCAGAGTCACAAAGAGGACACTCTAGAGCAAATGACCTAGACTCTTCAACACACCGCACAGGGAAAAAGTGCGTGTGAAAATGCTGATTAAGTGAAACAGGAGGTCCACTTAGACAAACCCTGCTGGTGAGCTCGGGCTCTCATTCAAGCAACTTGCAGGATAAAGGGCATCTGGACAACTGGGGATATTTTAGAGGAATTGATGATTGGATAATATAAAAAATAGTCCTTACTGCTTAAAGTTAAATACGGAAGTATTTATGGTTAAATGACATAATATCTGGAACTTGCTTGAAAACATTCCAGCAAAAAAAAGGAAAGTGGGGGAAGGGTATAGACAGAGAGACAGCTTTGGTGATTGTTGAGACTGGGTGATGGGCACGGGGAGCTCATCACAATCTCTCTACTTTCAGACATATTTGAGTATTTTCACAATAAGTGAAAATGGGTTTGTTCAATATTTAGAACATATTTATGAATAGAACCAACATAGAAGACAGTTTGGAAGAGGGAACAATGGAGCCAGAGAAATCAGTCAGGAGTCCTCAGCATGCGAGGCCAGAAGGAGGGACGATGACAAAAAAGAAAGAACTGGGGATGCATCAAATCATGCTGAACAAAGAAATCAATAGAGCATGCTTGTAAAGCCAATTAACTGTGGACTAGTGTAATGAAGAGTAATCAGAATTGACATTTTCCATGTGAAAAAGGTTGGAAATAAAAGTGGAGACAACAGCGGGGAGGTCAGCAACGGAGGGGTCCGAGGGCAGCCGGACACTGTTTCGACGTCCCTGTCTTACTCACGAGCACAAACCTTGTTAGAGACACACCCAACTGTTAAAGTTGTAGGGGCTGCCATTGAAAGGACAGAAACCAAGAGAGGAAAAACAGTAACAAGGAATACAGAAGGTTTCTCAACCTAACAAGAAGTTAAGTGGGAGGGAGTATATAGTCTTGGCAGATGGATTTGGAGCTCTGTGCGGAGTCAGAGGGCCCTGCTTTGGAATTTGTGCTCCTGAGTGTGATGGAGCTGGACTCAGATGTGACCTTTATACACATGCCTCTTCTGTGGTTGGCGCTGGGATGGCCCATACTCAGGGAACTTGAATCTCTGGACTGCCCATGTGCCAGCTGGGCCCTGAGCCTCAGCAGAGTGGCGACTCCTACTCTCTGGTTCTTTGGTCTTACCCAGGTCAGCTAACAGGGAGGTGAGGATGGTCAACCACCACACCAGGGAATCAAGAGTGCCTACAACTGCAAGCAGAGGATTGCGTCCATCATCCATGTGGAATCTAAGCCCCCTCTTGATCTAGAGGTGGAGGGGACATCACCATCTCAGGGTCCGCAGGATGGAGGAATAAAATATGGACTAGAGTGGACTTACTGATATTCTAATATAAAACTATTGTGATGAGTAATAGAAGAAATTTTAGCATCAAGGTAGAGAAAGTGACCTCAGTAGTTGCTGAGGGCAGGGAGAGGGAAGAAGAGATGTGATGTGGGGGGCATTTTCGGGGCTTGGAGTTGTCCTGAATGATATTGCAGGGACAGATGCTGGACAATATATGTCCTGCCATAACCCACTGAATGTACTGGGGAGAGTGTGAACTACAGGGTAAACTATTATCCATGTGGTGCAGCAGTGCTCCAGAATGTGTTCACTGAGTGCGATGAGTGTGCCACAAGGATGGGGGTTGTTGGTGTGGAGGAGTGGGGTGGGGGGTGGGGGGTATACGGGAACTCTTATCTTTTTTAATGTAACATTTTTTGAGATGTATATATCTTCAAAAAATCCAATTTACAAAAATGATGGGGGGGTGAGGGGTGGGGAGTGGGTTATATGGAAACCTCTTACATTTTTTAATGTAATGTTCTTTGTGATCTATTAACTTTAATAAAAAAAATTTTTAAAAATAACGTTATGAAAAAAAGTATTTTCAGAATTCCTGGTTGTTGAATAAAAGTCCAAATTTTATATTTAAGGGGAAAATTTAAAAGAGTAGATCAGTTTGCAGGCATGTTTTGGCATCTCTTTTTCTTGTCAATTCTAATTTTCTCAGAGAGAATGAAGATAAGTTCATACATGCCTAGAATGCTAACAATTTAAGGGCTGAATCTCCTCAAGGCTTTAGCTGAGACTATTTGGTGACCCTTTCTCCAAAAAGCTGATGCAATCAGAGGTTACACTGTCAATGCAGTTTCACTCCAAAATCCAGATCCTTCTCAGTCAACACAACTTAAAATAAGACGTAAATGCCAAGGCCGTCCGAGCTTCCCGCTCCGGCAGCCTGTGAAGAAGACACGGCTGAACGCTGTCTTCCAGCAGAGCCTTTTTTCTCTCCTGAATCACCACACCAAGGAGGGAGGTGGAGGGAACACTGGGCGTGGCCCGCTCGCTGGTTTCTTCATGCCACGGGAAGCAGCTACAGCGTCCAAAGCTCTGCTCTTCACGGCAGTGCTTCCAAGGAGGCCCCAGGCCTTCTGCACGCGAAGCTCCTGGGCTGTTTCAGAAACAAAGATTCTGGGGCCACACCCCAAACCAACACGTCAAGAGTCTTAGGAGTTAAGGCTGTTTGGCCACGTCCTTTGGGGAACCTCATGAGCGTTGGGGTCCTTGCCCTTTAGCAGCTTGTCTGGGGACCTGATCCACAGCACCTAAACCAGGTGACAGGTGCTGTGGCGCAGCGGCTCCCAGGGTGGTTGGCTGGAGACCCAGGGGGCCTCACGGAGAAGGTGAGCTGCAGGAGTGAGCCTGAGGAGGTGGACCTGAGGAGGTGGACCTGTAGGAGGTGAGGCTACAGGAGTGAGCCTGAGGAGGTGAGCCTGCAGGAGTCAATCTGAGGAGGTTAGCCTGAGGAGGTGAGCCTGAGATGAGCCTAGGAGTGAGCCTGAGGAGGTGAGCCTGAGGAGGGAGCCTGCAGGAGTGAACTGAGGAAGTGAGCCTGTGGAGATAAGCCTGCAGGAGTCAATCTGAGGAGGTGAACCTGGAGGAGGTGAGGCTGCAGGAGTGAGCCTGAGGAGGGAGCCTGCAGGAGTCAATCTGAGGAGGTGAGCCTGAGGAGGTGAACTGGAGAGGTGAGGCTGCAGGAGGGAGCCTAAGGAGGTGAGCCTGAGGAGGTGAACCTGTAGGAGATGAGGCTGAGGAGGTGAGCCTGCAGGGGTCAATCTGAGGAGGGGAGCCTGAGGAGGTGAACTGGAGGAGGCGAGGCTGCAGGAGGGAGCTTGAGGAGGTGAACCTGTAGGAGGTGAACTGGAGGAGGTGAGCCTGAGGACGTGAGCCTGAGGAGGTAAGCCTGCAGGAGGTGAACCTGAGGAGGTAAGCCTAGGAGTGAGCCTGAGGAGGTGAGCCTGAGGAGGGAGCCTGAGGAGGTGAACTGGAGAGGTGAGGCTGCAGGAGGGAGCCTAAGGAGGTGAGCCTGAGGAGGTGGACCTGTAGGAGATGAGACTGAGGAGGTGAGCCTGCAGGAGTCAATCTGAGGAGGTGAGCCTGAGGAGGTGAACTGGAGGAGGTGAGGCTGCAGGAGGGAGCCTGAGGAGGTGAACTGGAGGAGGTGAGGCTGCAGGAGGTGGACCTGGAGGAGGTGAGCCTGCAGGCGGGCAGGGCTTGGCGGCAGGGGAATGGAGGCACCAGGTGGAAGGCGCAGGAGGGGAAAGGCACGATGGCGGGTTGGGAAGTGGGTGAGGGCAAGCTGGCGCTCGGGGAGAGGAAACAGGGCGAGGCAGCAAGTTAAGTTTAGACCCAGGCCGTGCAAGACCTTGTGCTTCGTGCTAAGAACTATAGACAATGCAAAGCACAGCAGGCTTTGAATCTGGAAGAATTTGGTTCTCAAAAAGAGAACTGCAGGAGAGCGTGCCCCGGGTACACGGAAGCAGGCGACGCCAGAGGCGAGGAGCCAGGTAAGGGGAGAACGAAATCCAGGGCACAGCCCATGAGGCTCAGCCTGGGGCAAGGGGTGGGAAGACGGAGAATTCAGAGCCAAGAGGCTTCAGAAACAGAAGGACAATTTTGACTTTGTGATCAGTTAAATGTGGGAGACAAACCAAAGTGGAAGATGAGGGAACCTCCAGCGCGGTCCCCCGGGAGCTGCTCATTGTGAAAGGAGATGCCTGCTGTCCTTGGTTGTGTCGTGGCAAGCTAACTTCTGTCACACAGTTCCCCTCGTTTGCTTCTTCCCAGTACTCTTGCATGACCTACTTCTTCAGTATCATCTGGGTAAGAACATCTACACATCAGCATGCCATATTCACACCTGTGGATCCTTCATTTAGGGTGGATGAAAATTCCAATCATTCCTTGCAGTTAATAATCCAGATGAGAGCATCTTCTCGATTTTTACAGAGAGAATATTTTAAATTAAACTTAAGATTACAAAGTACAATTATTTGGGAAGATTATTAAAAAGAATATATCTAGCCAATACCTATCAAGTTTGACAGATAAAAGCAGAGACGACAGTTGCAGAAAAACAACTTTTGGGAGTGAATCACTGATAGAAAGTAGCCAAGTTATTTGATGTGGGCAAAATAAATTTCTTTCCAAACATGCATATTATCCTTTTTGTACTTTTCAGTTTCCAGATACTAAAGACATAATTTGTTTAATAAAAAAAGCAATGAATTCCATACTCACTGAATAGGTGAAATTAACACACTAAATATGAAATCTTAAGTTGGTATCAGGTCAAATGTGATTGTTATAGGAAGTTAAATTTAATCTCCATGGTAACCACAAAGAAAATATCTGAAAAATGTATACAGAAAGACATTAAAAGGGACTCAAAATTGTGCAATACAAAAAAATCCAAAAATTTGAAAGCAAGCATTAGTGGAAGAGTTGAGGGACAATCAAAGTATATGACTTACCAAGACTAAAGCAAAATGGCAGAAGAAAGTCCTGCATTATCAGCAGCTCCTTTAAATGTGAATGGATTAAACTCTCCAGTCCAAAGGCAGAGACTGGCAGAATGACTAGAAAAGCATGACCCAACTCTATGCTACTTACAGGAGACTCACCTTAAATTCAAAGACACAAGAAGGTTGAGTGAAAGAATGGAAAAGTATGTATACCTCAAGTGGTAACCAATGGAGGGCTGGGGTGCTTGACAGATGAGTGGATAAACAACAAAACATGGATTATACATACAATGGAATATTATTCAGCTATAAAAAGGCATGAAGTTCTGATTTACACAACAACATGAGTGAACCTTAAAGACATCATGTTGGGAGAAGTAAAGCAGGCACAAAAGAGCAAACACTGCACGATCTCACTGATATGGAAGAAGTAGAATAAATAAATTCATAGTCAGAAGCTAGAAGAGGTTACCAGGGCCAAGATGAGGGAAGAGAACGGGGAGTTAATGCTCAAATGGTACAGAGTTTCTGTTCGGGGTGGTGGAGATCGGTGCTGATGGTGCTGATGGCAGCAGAACACTGTGACTG